>NC_138781.1:16260806-17522887 GCF_965178545.1 Coloeus monedula | reverse complement strand
TAAAGAATTGCATGTCTGGAAAGGAGAGGTTGTTTTTCCTAATTTCTAGAATGTTTTCAGTTTATAGATTTCTATGATCTTGAGGAAGGACAAAACAATCTCTGAATACACAAAAATCTGCTTTAAAAAGCAAGAATAACTTGCTGTGTGTGGATAGAACAGCAGTAAAAGCTGGCAATTGCAAGCAGTAAGATCCAGGTTAGGCATTAGGAAAAAACCTCAGAAAGATAAGGAAAGTGAAGCCCTGAAGCTACATGAGGCAATGAGGAGGATGCAAAATCCCCATTACTGGACAGAATGGCTTAGACTAGCGCTGAACGGGAATTATATAGGTAGAGCTACTTTGTGGTAGCAAGATGGCAAGATGTCCTTCCAGTCCTATTTCTTTCACAATTTAACATACAAATCCATGTCTGAATTTATGCAAAATTCAAGGAGCAAAGAAGATGACTCAGCCAAACCTTGGATTTATCCCATTAGCCAAACATGAATCAGCTGTAAGATTCTTGCCCGGCTACATAGGCAGGAGTCCATCCAGCTCAGGTTCTGGCAGGCAATTGGAGACACTGTGTGTGGGGAGCACAGAACCTGGCTGCCTCCTGCAGTCTGCTGGTAGTCTTCCAGCCCCCCCACATGATTTTAAAGGGAATATCCCGATCTCCTTTCCGTATCCATTATGGAACTTTTATCCAGTATTTCGTCTTTACTTGGCTTATACAATTTGCATCCCCTTGCTGTGGCAGCAAGCTCCCATCTTGTGAAGGACCTTTCCTTCATCTCTTTTAAACTGATACCGTACCAGCTTCACTGAGTTCCCCATAGTTCTAATATTCTGCCATTTGGCAAACAGCTCTTCATTTCCTTTATAAAATCATGAAGGCAGCGGATAAACCTTTATAATATCCTGGAGCTCTCAGCCTGCCCTACAGACTTCAAACTGTGAACTTGCAGCCTTTCTGGTCCCTCCATGCAGGCCAGCTGCTCCGTCCCCAGGCTAGATTCAGTTACCCTTGTTTAACTCCACTGTGTCCTTCTGGAGCTGTGGAGGTCAGAGCTGCATGCTGCACTCAAGGTGTTGGCATGCCAACGTGGTAAAAAGCTGAAAAATAATGCCCTAGGGGTTGTGTAGACAAATTCATATAAAAATTGGGAGGAATGTTTTCAGATCCAGCATTTTGTTCTGGGTGTACCTTTGACACTGCCAAGTTTTGCCTTCTTGGATGTTTTGCAACATACATGTTGAAAATAAATTCTGTTGAACCTCATAAAATAATTTTAGAATTCTGGCACCGTTCAGTGAGATTACTGGCTATCAACACAATTAGCTTGTATAATGTGTGGCATAAATAGAAGAAGCCAGTGAAAATAAGTACCATATGGGTGCAGTGAGCTGTGACATCTTAAAAAGTGCACAGAACAGTAACTGAGAAGTTTTGTAAGTCGCCTAGTTAACTAATCCACTTCTAGAATACAATTTTGCACAGTGTGCAACCAGCAGATTTAAGAATAAATTTGATGAGATTGAGACATTTGCCTTCTGTTGTGCATAATGAATCCTGCAATAGTAACATAAATACAGGAACAGCAGAACTTTTCCTCAATATCTAATTAAATATCTCACATACCACTCAGCTCTTTTATGACTGAGGATGAAAAGTTCAGTACCAGTCTGCTGTAGACTTGAAAATTGAGCAACATAAGAGAAGACAGACCACCTATCTACCAATAAAATTCATTAAAAATTTTGGCCATAAATTAGCAGAGCCCTCTGTAGGCTCAGCTGCAGTCCCCAGATAGGCCATGTTGCCAGATTGTGTTGTCTCATCCATTCTCCACAAAGAACCTCTCCCAGTCAAGAAACTATTTTTATTTCTCTGCAAACCACAAAGCAAAATAAAATTACACACTTTATACTGTCTTTCAGATGACTCTGTAAATATTTCTTTAATGTTTTGACTCTAACTCATATTTGTATCAAGATTGTTCAGTGAAAAATTTGGGGATTGTTTCTAGCATGTACTTTAGAAATTGGTCTCCTTCATCTCTCTTTGTGCCTTCATATGTGAGAATGCCCTGATTTTTGCAAGTGATGAGTGATCAGTAGCTTCCATTAAAAAGAGTTTATCTGACTGCAGAGACTGCCTCAAGGCAGGCATTCTAATTTTGAAACCTTTTGGATTTATTTTGGTACAAGTAGAAGTCTGTATGGTGGGAGCAATTAATTCCAGTCCATCTGCCTGTTGAAAAATGCTGCAGTTTAGTCAAACAGCTGGCGACAAACAACTCACATTTTGTTCACAGAAGTGCTGAGCCCTTTGGCACCAAAGAAGGTTCCATAATGTGTAGGGTTTGTTCATGGGCCGTCTCAGGCTTAGTGAGTTAAACTTGCTTATTTACTCCTCCCTCTCTAAATATGCCAGAAGGAAAAAAATAATAGATTAAGATCTTCCCCACATTTTTTTTCTTCCAAAGTTTTTTTTTCCTTCCCATTTATATTGGGAAAATATAATTGTTTAGTAAATAAAATAGAAATCCACCTTTGAAGTTTTATGACTAGCCTAAAGTCACTGCACTGACCATGAGCAAACTCCATCACAACCTCTCCTTAATGACTCCAGCTAAGGAATGCCAGAGGGATTAGCCTTCGATAACCAGTGCACCTTCCACACTCAGTGACAATATTTCTTGCCTGTGTTCCTTCTTTTTATCTCCCATTTTGAAGATGGAGATGGATGAGTGTCTCAGAGATGTGAATGAGATGGTAGGAATCACGTTTTCTTTGTGCCTTCCATGTCTCTCATTCAACCTTGTTCTCATTAAGTGGGAGAAAAACTTGGAATTCTTGTAGTCAGAGTCAGAGTCACCAGTTTGAGGGTAATAGGTTGTGCCTATTAAAAGGAGTAGGGATTTACAAAGGCCCTACATCATAGTCTGCTAAACACCATCTTGGAGAATTACTCTGATTTTACAGCAGAAGTACATCTGATGTAATTAAAAACTGAGTGGTGTGTATTGGCCAAAGAAGAGGTCTAATGTCAAGTGCATCTGGAAATTCACTCTTCTTGCAGTCCTGCAAATGAGTGCCAGATAACCAGGGAGGGAGATAATACAAGTGAATATTTCTTTAAGCTTAAGCAGCTTCAAAGAACATTTGAACATTTGAGAAGGAAACAAGGATGAGCCCGGGTTAGACAAGGGCTCCATGCAGTGCCCAGGGCCAGCTGGAGCATTGGAGGAGCCTGACAGAGCCCCAGGAGTGGGCATTATGCAGTAATTTGCCCAGAGGGAACACTTAGCCCTAAACAGCTGAGTAATCCCAAAAGCAGAATGTTTTATCTTTCTGGATTATATTTATTCCAGCTGTTTATGTAACAGTGAGTAGCTGCAGAAAGGTCGTTCTTTTGCTCTTGAAAACAGACACTGTAAACAGCAGTGTGAAAATAGTGGCTGTTGCCATATTTATGATGCTTAGCCTTTAACCAGAAACACAAAAGGCCAGGTCACGAGCAGGGTAATGCTACTTCCGGAAGTAATGCTGTCCAGGGACAATGGGGAGGAGGAAGTGGCAGCTGGTGGGAAAGCATCCTTGGGGCAATGCCAGTTTGAGAAACTGGTCTTCTCTAGGAAGACTCTCCTCAGAAAGCAAGGGCTGATTCTGGTCAGCCTTTGCATTTGGTATTTGAATCTTCTTGAGTTAGTGAAATATAGGGCTCTTATATGATAATTCAAAGGCAAAACTGTGCATTCCTGGAATGTTAGCTAGTTGTGTTCAGCTGTGAGATGGACAGAACTCCAGCTCCTTGCACCTTGCCAGCAGCACCTCCCAGGCAGAGCAGAAACGTGTGCTCGTTGCTTCAGAATTGCTGAGAACAATGAGAAGCCTCCAGGCTGGTGTCTCACTTGCATCCATGTCAGTGGCCTTGCTTTCAAAGGAGCCTGAGGGGCACTGTTTGTAACTGGGTACCCAGAATTTGCATCTTACCTGCTTCTTTACACATGTGTGCTCTGCTATCCCATTCGTACACCTGATGGCTGAGACTCAGCTACAGTGGCCTGGAGGACAGGAGTTTTGCTGAAAATTTCTGGGTGAAGTGACCCAGTTTCTCTGTGCAAGTGCAGTGCTATTTGCTTTCGTTAGAGGTAGTTACACTTGAGTACCAAATGTGTTTCTGTTCGTATATTCAGCAACAGGACCTTTTAAGACATTTTTTTCCTTTCTAGTTGAGGCAGGTGTGCAAACACTGTTTTCCTCTCCTTACCTATGCTTACTTTGTGCTGCTCTACTTACCTGCAGAAGAAGCTCCTGATGGAGAACAGGATAATGACAAGCTGACCAAGTCTCCACCTCCTCCACCTCCACGGCGCAGTTACCTGCCAGGGTCAGGACTGACCACAACAAGATCAGGAGAGGTCATCTATACAGCCAGAAAAGAGGCTGCTGCTGTCAAGGTTCGATGATTCATACTCTAGGCACTCAGACTCCTGATGAGAGGTTGGCAAAGAGACAAGACACAGGCTTGGGTCTATAAACCACAAAATAAGTTGAGGCAGAGCTATGTGTTGGAAAGCTACTGAAACTGCTTACCAGGATGCACTTCTGTTAGGCCAAATGAACAAGTCAGATTTGTTCAGTTTTGTTTACAGGAGTCTTGCTGCTCTTATCTCCTAGCAATGCAACAGGCAAGCCACAGTCTGCTTTCATTTAGAGTGTTAAGAAGATTAAAAATCAAAAAAAAAGAGAAGCATGCCTTAAACAGATGGGAAAGATCAGGTCAGATTTGAGGGTGTTTTTACAGAAATGTTGTAAATTAGTTTCTTTGGGCTTGTTTTCCCCATCTGTTCTGGGGAAGGAAGTGGAGGGAAGTCCAATTTAGGAAGCTTTTTAATCCGTGAGCATATAATCACATTAGCAATATTGGTTGCTTTTTGAACTGATGAAGTAGCAGGAAGAGGGACCTTGCAAGAGGGGAGTTGCAGTAGTGTTGAATTTTTGGTGTTTACTTTGCATCAGGAGGGTTCGATTGTGTTATCTGTCTGTGCTTTCTCATCCCCTTGTAGGAATGCAGTGAAGATGCTGGGCAAATAGCACAATCCAAAGCCCCTAAAGAGGATCAGGCATTGTCTCGGAGCACAGGGCACGCTGTAGCACCAGCTGCAAAAGATGAAGAGGAAGAGGAAGGAGATAAAATAATGGCAGAATTACAGGTATGCCTTTAGGGTTGCACATGAGGACACCTATGCCCAGCGTCACTTCTATGGCCTCAGTGCAATTTCCAGCTCAGAACATGAAGGAAAGTAGGTCTGCTAGCCTCACCTGGTACCGCTGTACCAGGTGCACTGAGTGGTACGCTTTTTGGAAGTACTCCCAAATTTTGTTCCGAGAGGTCTGGAGCTGAGTGGTCAAGAACACAGTAGCTGCCACTGGAGAAGCCTGCACAAGCAGATGGGACAAGTTAAATGTTGGTGTGCATTCAATGTGGTTGTCCCTGGCTTAGTGTTGCTCACCTAGTACCAGACTGGCAAGGTGCTGAGAGCCCATCATCTGTGCTAACTTTGGTGGGATCAGAGAGTAACTGGGTCTGCTCCTGGTGGGCTGTGCTATGGTCCAAAGTTTCCCACAGTTGTTTGAACATCAGCACATTACCTGATCCCTGTGGTGCAACTGGTACCTCACTCTGCCGGTGGCACAGAAAAGGGCTCTCTTGCTGGTCCTTCACTTGACATCACATAGGACAGTTCACTTTGGTGATGAAAATGCTGCAGTAAATGCCAACTATTCTAGCTACCATCAGTGAGCTCCAGCTTCCCAGGGGCACCATCTGTCCTATTCCATGCCCACATGAGGAAAGGAGGTGTGGATCAGCCTAACTGGCTGTAACTTCTGGTGTTTTGGAGCACTGTTGCAACACGAGATGATCCCTGCTGTCCACCTGCCAGCAGGTGGGCTTGGTGCTGCCCAGGGAGCATTTGGAGCACGGGAAACATGGGCATTGAGCAGTAACTGTTCTGTCTGATATGGGTGCACCCTGCCCCTTCCCTCAGCTCTCACCCACCAGTGCTGGTTTGCAGGAGAGAGCAGCAGTTTACCCTTATCCCCCCTCCGTGTGCTGATGACCAGTGGGACAGGAGAGCTGGGGACATGGAAGCTGTCATGACATCTCTGTCTCTAGGAAAGCAACCCTCTGCCTTGCAGCTGGTGACAGTGAAGTGGAGGTGAAGATGTGGAAAGGGAGGCTGAGAGAAGCTAAGGAGGAGAAATAGGCATGGTTACTCAACAGGGAATGGGTGTTAAAATGCTAGTTTTGGGGGCTAGCAGTACTAATTTTAAACCAATACCAAATACCAGGTATATTTTAGAAGTTTAACAGAGTACCATGTTTTAGAAAGGGCAGATTGCCTCATCTAAGAGCTACAGGCTCATTAGTTTGATATCAGTCATAGGAAGAAAGATGGAAAATGAGATATGAGATTCAGTCATTGAATAACTAAAGGACAGACATAAACAGTTATGCCAGTGAGCACCATGGGATGGAACAGGGAGCTGTCAAAGCAAACAACACTCTTTGATCAAGTAATAGGTTTGACTGCTTGAAATGAACTGTATACCTATAGACATTCTAGAAAGGCATTTGATCAAACATCACACAACATTCTCATAAAAATCTGGCACCTCCAGGTATACCAAAAGACCCCCTATCACAGCATAATTGAGAGCTGTCTGATTTTGAAATCACTGACTTTGATGCAGGTGTTTATAGACAGGTCTCATAGGGAGCAGCAGCAGGCCCAGTGTCTCTCTGTATTTTCATCAAGAACCTGGAAATACGTTTAAAATCCTTACTGTGTAAATCATCTTAATTCAGATCAGTGGAGTATGAAAGCAGAGACATGATAGCAGTCACTTAATGGTCATAAAGCTTTGCTGAACTAAAAAGTCCCCATGAAGAACAACAACATATAGGCCAGGCCACAACTGCATGTCTTGGAAAGAAACAGGAGTTGCAGTAACAAGTTGACAGGAGCTCCCAGGTCAGTGCTGTTGCCACAAAATTGTGTCTGTTTTGGGTGTATATGTGAGAATGTGGCGTGTTTTTATCTCTGTGTACAGGATCAGTGAGATCCACACTGTGCTGCTGCATCCATGACTAAGTATCCATGTATCTCCCATTTGAAAAGGCTGTTAAGAATATGAAGCTTTTCAGAAGAAACTTGAGTACAATGTGAAGATTTTTAATGCAGCAGAAAAAGGCATCATAATAATCAGTGGCTGTAGCACAAACTATTTGGAGACTGTTACAGATATTTCAGAGCAAGGGTGATAAAAAAAAAATGAAACAGAAATAGCTTTTTTGACACTTAAGCCTGAAGGACTTTGAGGATGCTTAACTCAAATCCACATCACTGGTCTCACAAATGGGTACGTTGGGGAAAAATCCCTATCCTGTATTGTGAGGAGCAAGACTATTTTTTCTATTAGTTTCATGTCATCTTAGGTATTCTGGTCAATTAACACATACAAATATGATGTAATGGAAAACCAGAAGAAACTCTACATCCTGATTTTCTGCACTGGTTTTTTTTTTTTTTTGTTACTCTTACTTTTCTGATTTTGCATAAACATGCAATACATATGAAGAATACAGCATTTAAAGGGCAGGCCTGATTCTAATCTGCAATCAGGGCTAATAATTTCATGACTTACCAAGAGTCAAATAATTCCCCTAACACATGGTATAAAAATATAACCTTACTGCATGTCAGGGTGTGTCTGACTCCTGTGAGCACTCCCCCCTTTTTGCTGTGTCCTCCCTGTACATCTCACTGTAGGCAGGCCATGTGCCAGTAGAGGCGTATGGAAATTCTGGTGAGGCACATTCGCTGCCTGCACTGCACAGTGATAGTGGCAGGGATAGTTTTGCTCCTCTGGATCTGGGAGCCAGCTGGATAGAGAAACTCAAAGGAAATAAAAGGAGGATAGCAAAAGAAATGGCTGAAAAGTCTGGGCCATGCCCTGGGGGACATATGGTGCAACATCAGTGTCCACAAACCCATAGGTTGAGACAGCCAACTTATGGCTCATTATCATAGACTGTGACAAAGGCACATCTCCATGTTCAAAGTTTTAATAACAGTTTGTGTGGGAGAAGTGGAGTTATGTAACTCTTGCATGATTATCAGCCACAAGGAAATAGGTGCTGTCACAAGCCCTAAGCTCGTCATGTGCTTTCTACTTGAGTTTGAATAGTCTGTAGCACCTCTGTGTGCCTTCATCATCTGCAAATTCAGAAACCAAGCTTGTCCTCTTTACAGGGAGCACTGAGGTCAGCATGATGTTAGTCTTGACAGGCTGAAGGGGATGCCCTGGTTCTCTTAATCTCATAGTCTAAAATCTCTATCTCACAAGCTTGTAGATAACATTGTTGAGCTGTGACTGTTAAAAACAAGTGCTCTCTTTGTAGTTGGTCATCTCCAGATATTTCTGTGTAAAAGTCTTGGTCTCCTGATAACCTGCAGTATTTATTTCCTAGGCTTTCCAGAAGTGCTCTTTTATGGATGTAAACTCAAACAGTCATGCTGAACAGTCCAGAAATGACACACATGTAAAAGACATAAGGCCTGGGACTTTAATGCATCACAAGGAAAAGAAGGTAACAAGTGGCAATTATAGACAAGCCACCCTGTCTTGGCATAACCTTCTTTCCTTCAAAACTAATCTTATATCTTGTGTCCTGTTCTTTTTAACCCCCACCCAGCACTGCCCAGCGGTTTCCTTCCTTTCATCTCTGTATGGCCCAGAAACACTCATATGGAACTCTGTATTAAACTATATTATGTGTCTCGTTAGCAATTACACAATGGTTGCATGAAGTTCTATGATTCTGTGAAATCCAAACAGGATCCATCAGTTTCTGTCAGAGATGCTCATACTACTTAGAACATCCTTCCCCTGCTGTTCTGGCGATGGATGGTGAAGCATCTCTCCTAAGCTTGAGGGGAATTAATGGTTCCTCTCAGTCTCTAGAGCCAATTTAGAGAATATGTGCTTTATTTTGTTTCATTTGTGGGTCCTAGAAATAGTTCGATATTCAGAAATCCCATTCAATGTACTGGATGACAGAGCCAAAGTGGATGGGGGAATTTTCCCTTATGCTGAAAGTTAATGCCCAAAATTCAGCGGTGGGACTGAGAAGAGGTGCTGTGTGTCTGGGGCTGTAGCCGGGCTGGGGTAAATTTCACAGCTGCACATGGACTGGAGTTGCTAATGGAGTTGATTGGACTTAGCAGGCAGCCAACGTGCAGGACAAGAAAAGGATAAGTATTTCTACCCTTGCAGACCTCTATTTTACGTTTAAAAATAATGAGTTGCATCAGTGCTGGGGTTAGGGTGTTGAGTGAGCATGACAACTTGTCAGCCAAATGCCAGTTTGCAATGAAGGTGGGTATGGTGGGGAAGGAAACACAGCTCTTCAGCAGAGCACTTTAACCTTCTCATGCATTTTGTATGTGTATGCAAATGCTGCCAGCTCAGGGCATTGCACTCAAGGACTTGTGTTGGAGCTGCCCAAACAGAGGTTCTGGTCTAAGGCTGCAAACAGCTGCCTGGGTGAGGGTACAGGCCCATGGGAATGAGGGAAAAAGGAAAAACTGTTTTGTTGTGGAATGTATGACAGTGTTACAGAGGAAAAAAAAGTGTGAATTCATCCTCATTACTACTGTTGTCAGAATGAGAAGATCATATTGTTATATAAAATCCTGGGTCATCACTCAGGACACTGCACATCCTGTAGCACAAACATTTCTTTGAAAGGTCTTGCCAAGTAATTGCCATAAACTGGTATTTATTTGAATAGCACAGAGTCCAGGAAATTAAGGTTAATGAGATCTGTTTTTGTAATCTGACATGACAGAGTGTTTATTGGCTTTAAATATGGAACATTATGGTCATGATAAAATCGTTGAGGAAATCAGTTTTGTTGTGGTTTTATTTTTTTAGTAGAAAAGTAGCAGTTCCTAAAATGAGATATATTGTACAAGGACACCATGAGGTGTTGCACTGGTGCTTGGAACTAGAAGTGGAACTTGCTAGGAAAAGATATGCAGTCAGCATATCCAGAGGCAACGAGTGCCATTAAGTGGCTTGGCCTAATTCTGGGGAGTCTGATATGTCATGGGACTGGGAGGCACTGAGCACTGGGCACGTCGGGGCCTGGGGGGATCACAAGCCCTGGTGTTTGGTTCCCACAGTGCCCCTCAGCACCAGGTGCAGACAGTGTCAGCCTGCCCACCAAGGCCTTGCTGCTCTGCTGGTTTGCATGACAGCTCTTCCTCATTTAGAAATATGAGGGATGTCAGGGCATCCACAGAGCAGCTGCTCAGCCTTGTGACTGCTGAACAAGCCTTTGTGGAGGTGAACTGTGACTCTGGTGTGTGAGTGACTTTGATTGTGAGTAAAGTTTTTCTGTGTAAAATCCTCCAACTGTACATAAGAAAACATCACATAAGGTGTAGAAACTGTACCTGGTGAACCTCTGTATGTATGGGCATGCATGCACAGCCAACCTGGGGATTTCTGCACCGTCACTCATCCATCTCAGGTGGGAGAGCAATGCTCCTGAATGTTCTGCACATCTTGATGCTCACATAAGTATAATCTGTCCTTCTGGTGTATTAGGAGTCAGCTTCTAGTCCCAAGCAAGCAGTGTCAGTATTACTGCTTTTGGTTCACTGCCTTTGGGCACTTGAGGCCAAATTACTTTCCTTCTTGGTGAGCTGTCTTTTGACTGTAGATTTCTCTCTTACTCATTCATAGTCATGGTGTCTCCTCAGATCAGTCCTTCACCCTGATGATTGGTGTTTCTCCTAAGTTGTCACAAGAACTTAAACCAAGCCCCAGAGAAAAGCGTGGTGTTATGAAACAGCATTTCCAGGGGTTCTCACTTGCAAATAAAGAAAAAAGTCCCCCTAAAGTTTTGTTGCTGGGAATATACATACTTCTTTTGAGCCAGTGGATGACTTCTCTGTTTGGTGTTTGGCATTTCTGCTATAAGTGAATGTAGCTCAGTGTTTCATTCTGCACTTCCACAGGCACCACAGAGTGCCACTGGTAATTCTGATGGAATACTTCTAAGCCGAAGCAAGGATTTAGAAGTGCTCAGACTGTAATGATACTAATTGTCATGGAGCAGCACTGCTCAGGTGTGAGCAACATTAGAAGAAGCAAAATGTAACTTGAAAATCAGCTTTTACTGATATAAAACTTCCTTTCAAGGCGAGCCAGGCTCTCGCGTTTGGCTCTCTGGGGAGCCAGCAAGCCCAGTGCCCTGCTGTCAGCCCTTCCACGTCAGCCTCCCTCTGATGTGTCCCAGCAGAATGTGACCAGATAGTGTGAGACTTTCAACTTCAATCTTATAAAAACATGGGGGGTTTTTTAGCTGGAAGGTGAACAGGTCAAGGAGCACTGTGTTGGAAATAAGGTAATTAATGTGCTTTTGCATATTCTGGAGGCCTTGTTAAAGCAAGGTAATATCCCATCCTGACCTAATGCATAGCACAAAGCAGTAACATCATGCACTGTTCTGCCAGAATTTGGAATTTTGCCCCGAAGAAAGACAGGAATCAGATGACAACTTGAGACATGTCTCTGCAGCAGTAAATGGAGTGGTGAGTTCATGAGGTCTGCACTTCCCCTGAGATTAATCTTGGGGGAAAAAAAGTCCTGTAAAGGTAAAAGCCCTGAATAACTAAGTAATCCAACTTTCCCCCTTAGGTGTATGGGGCTACAACAGGATCTCCCACAGATAGTGACCATCCTAAAGAGAAGAGGGAAGGGAGAACTGAAGAAGAATTGGGTTCTGATTCATCCAGTACATCTGACAGTAAAATTGGCTTTTCAATGAATGACAGTCCTACATTTAGCAAGGGTTTGTTTGTAGACAGTACAGACTATTCTAACAAAAACCTTCAGAATATGAGCACAAACCTGTCTGGTGTCAGTTTGCCAGAGGAGGACAAACGAAGAGGGGCTCAAGATATCTTAGGATCACATTTTCCAGCTGTTGAGACTGGAAAACAAAAGCCAAACTACAGACTGTCAAGAGATGCTGACCAGGACGTTCTGCAGGGTGAAGCCTTGCAGAGCACGGGCAAGCACATCCCCATCAGCAGCGTTGCCCCTGTCCTGAGGCACACGCAGGAGGCTGCGGGGCCTCAACCTTTCTTGCAGGAGCAAGAAGTCTTTGCAGTCAACTACAATCAGGTTGTGCTGAGACCCAAAGTATCCAGAGCAAACAGTGTGAGCAGCACTGAAGACACAGACTCTCCAGCCAGCTCTCCAAGTGAAGACAACCCACCCACAGAAAACATTGCCTTCATGATTACTAAAACAGCTGTCCAGGTGCTCTCAAGTGGGGAAGTTCATGACATAGTCAGCCAGAAGGGAGGAGATGTGCAAACAGTCAACATTGATGCGAGGAAGGATGGGGCATCAGAGAAGGGCATCCCTGAGAACACAGACAGCGAAGAGCCAGTGGTGTGTCTGGACAAAAAACCTGTCATCATCATTTTTGATGAACCGATGGATATTAGGTCAGCGTACAAACGGCTTTCTACAATTTTTGAGGAATGTGATGAGGAGTTGGAAAAAATGATGACAGATGAAAAGATAGAAGAAGAGGAGGAGGACGAACATGAAGCACGTGAAGTCTCTGAGAGGCAGAAGGAAGAGTCGCCAGTAGCTAATGACAGAAAAGCAACCACAGAGCATTCAGCAGCTCATGGTCCCCAGAGGCCATACCTCTTTAGCCTTCAGTCTGACTCTGTAGAAAGCAGACCTCCTGCAGAGGAGGAAAGCACAAAGACAAATTTTAACAAATACCGTCAGATCTATGGGCTGAACACAGAAGCAAACTCAGACTCTGCCGATCAGTTGGGAAGCAGGCAGGATTCTAAGAAAAAATTTAAGTTTAAATTCCCTAAAAAGCAGTTGGCTGCTCTGACACAGGCGATACGGACAGGAACCAAGACTGGGAAGAAGACTTTGCAGGTTGTGGTCTATGAAGAAGAGGAGGAAGATGGGACCCTGAAGCAGCACAAGGAAGCAAAGAGATTTGAAATCACTAGGTCTCAGCCTGAGGAGAGTGATAAAAGTCCTTCTGGGAAGCAAGAGGGACCCTCTGGAGCTGCAGTGTCCCTGTCTAGGACTGATGAAATTCGACAAAGTACATACAGAACGCTAGACAGCCTTGAGCAGACTATAAAGCAGCTGGAAAACACCATCAGTGAAATGAGTCCAAAACCTATCCCTGAAAACACATACACCTCTGAGGGAAGCACTGTCCCCTTCTCTGCCCAGATAGTACCAGAGACCCCATCCCGAGAGCATGTAGTGCTGGATGAGAGCCTTGCTGGTGTAGAGCCCCCTGCATCACTCCCAGCCACTTCACGTAAGGTACCTTAGTCCGAGAAATCCAACCTCCAGCTGCTTTCTAAAATCTGCAATAATCACCATTAAACAAGAGGGTCTTGTGATTTGTTTGCTTCCTTTCAGGTGGCTTGTTTGGGCTCCCCACGAGGTGTCTAACAGCTAATAGACCATTGGTTTTTGGGGTTTTTTTTAATCTTTGCTGCTGATTGGTGATGGGCAAATGCAGGGGAGCTGGGTAGAATAATCTGCTGTGTGAAATGACAAGCGTCACTGACATGAAATCCAGGCTGATCAGTAGCTGAGCAGTTCTCTCCATTTGATTCTGGAAATTAACACCTGCAGTGTGAAGCTCCTGAATTTTCCCTGCATGTAGTACTGTGGCTTTTTTTTGGCGCATGGTGTGCAGTCCTCTCTTCAAGCACTCCAGCACTGACCACGCCTTCTTGTCTCCCCTCCCTGCCCCTCCACTCGTTTCCACAGGGCTCCAGCGCTGCCTCCCAGACAAGCCGGATGCCAGTCCCCATGGCTTCAAAAACTAGACAAGGAAGCATGGAGAAATCAGGCAAACAGCACAAGCTGCAGGATCCACGCCAATACAGACAGGTAGTTTTACCCTAAACCCGGTGTTTGGATGGACATTTCATGTTGTTTGTTTATTTAAAAACTCCAGTAACTGACTGAGATTATACCAAATATCGGATGCCTGAGGTCTAACTGGACGTCCTGGATCCTGGGGGCATGACAGTACTGATCTTTTCACCATGCTTGTGCATGCATGTCTGCAATAAAACACTTGCTGCTTTTTTTGTTTGGTTGGTTTTTGGGTTGTTTTTTTTTTAATTTGTTTGTTTATTGGGTTTGGCCTTTTTTTTTTTTTTTTAAACTGTGGTATTCAGCTGTAATTTTAAGATGTCAACTACCTGTTTACTTTCCATTTGGTAAATGTGGTGGTTCCTTAGGAGAACTGGGAATGCTTCAGTTCAGAGTCTTTACAGGAAGCCCTGGACACTAACCTGTTGGTGTAGGTGGCAGTGGGTGCACATTAACCTTGGCAGGACGTCTCTCACACGTTAGTAATGCGCAGCATGGCCGACGTAGTGCCTGGTCTATAACTCGTAGGTCGCCTTCTCACAAAGCTCTCTTGGCTCTTTCTCTATGCACTCTCCGTTGGGCACTTTGGGTTTTCTACCAGGTCCAGTTCATGGCTGCAGGACTTAGCTCAGGCCTCGAACTGTTAGTTCTGATTCTCTGTAGGGCTGATTTCCCAGGTCCTGTTGGTTTATCATGTTACTGGCTTTCTGACAAACTGTCTCCTGACATCTTTATTTGCAGGCTAATGGAAGTGCTAAGAAAGCTGGTGGGGACTATAAGGCTACTTCTCCTACCCTACCTGCTTCTAAGATCCCAGCCTTTTCTCCCACTTCTGGGAAAAGCAGCTCAGCACCTGCTTCTAGCGGTGACAGCTCTAACCCTCTTAATCCACCTACTAAAACCTCCATTCCTTCCTCCTCCCTTCTCGGTCCTCAGACAGGTCGCATAACTTACTCTACCTCCCTCATCCCCTCTGTCTCTAACGGCTCCTCCAAGTTTCAGAGCCCCACTTACCCAGGGAAAGGTCACCACCTCTCGTTCTCACTACAGACTCAGAACGGCCGACCACCCCCTCCTTCCTCCTCTACCTCTCCCCCCTCCTCTCTCTCCCCTCCTTCCCTGAACCAAGGTATGAAGAGCATCAGGACAATCCACACCCCTAGTTTCAACAGCTACAAGGCACAGAACGGGAATGCCGGCAAGTCCACCCCATCCACGGTCAAGGAGCCATCCTAAAGGCTAAGCACAGCACATCTGCCAGGTCACCAAGGCTTTTTGTTCACTTTTCAAAGAATCTGCAGCCAATATTTTAACCAGGGAATGTAACCATTTTGCTGTATTGCTGGAGGCTTAATACTAATCACGTGCTAAATACTGAATTACTACACTAGATTAGAGTGAAGCTTTTTGGAAAACTGTTGCTGTTGCAATGATAAAAGAGCATTTTCTTTCTATAGGCAGCAGCTCTTACAAAAAGTGTGAAGGTGTGTGAGTGAACTTGATTGTGTGTGCACAGTGGTGTACTGAGCATGGGGAATTGTATGGTTAAAAATTTACTAAGTTGTTTTGTATAAAGCTATTTTTCATTATGGGGTCTAGAAGTGAACAGAGATATACTAAAGTGTGATTATATTCAACTGTAAAACTGAAACTAAAATATTTTTCTTTTATTTTGGTGTTATTTAGCTTTGTTACAGATTTCTATTTTTGTCAACAAATGTCATGGTTCCTTTCGAGATCTTTTTGCCAAAACATTTTGATACTATTGTAATGTACATTTGAAAGTAGTATGCTGGACAGTAAACCTCTGCACAAGAAACAGAACAAGACTGGTCTTATGTGTGTATGAGGCAACTCAACTTATTGCACTGCCATTCAGATTATATTTAAGAATTTGCCAGCCAAGGAAAAAATAAATTGTTTTACACATATAGATAGTTGCTGATTACTTTTTTTCTTAGCTAAATCCACCCTTTTTCCTTCAGTTTTATTTTACTGAGACCTGGTAGCCCATTAATGTATTGCATTGTGGATTTTAAAATGTACACTTCAGTACTGTTCTGTATACTGGCAAACTTTTGTACATATCTATAAATATCTATAAATAAATAAATACTGTATGTGGCTGGGCACATAGAGTAGTTTTACCACACCAAAGTTAATTTTTATGCATGCTTAAAAACATATATGGGGAAGGGTTGAAAAAGATGGGTATCAGTTAAATAGAAGAGCAAGAAACTTGCATAGCTAATGGTTTTGTAAATAAATCTATTTGTATAACACCATAATGTAATATACAGAACTATGATAAGCAAAGATCTTTACAAAAATAAAGGGCTGCATGCTTATATATTTGTATTTTGTCACTAGTAACTTTTCGGATGGTCTCAACTGGCTGTTCAGCTGGTTTGCCTGAAGGTGTTAAGCCATTAGGAGAAAACCTGACTTAATTTTCCCCAGGTTAAGGCTATACATAGTTATTAATTTCAAAATGGTGTCTTTCAAATTTATGTCGACAAAAACTTACTGCTGGAACTCCAAGTTAGAAAACCAGCAAGCCAAAAAAAAAAAACCTTTGAGTGATTGAATGAGGTATCATCCCTTCCATCTTGCAGTACTCCTTGTTTTATTTCCCCTTGTGAAAGGGGAAGTTTCCTGGAAGCATCATTCCAAGGCGCTGCCCTTGGATGGTGCATCACATGCAGCTGGAGAATGTAAACATTGAGCCATACCTCAGGAACACAGCACACATTCTGCCTCCAGCGGGGTCAGGCCGAGTGCCATCCCCTCTGCTGGCACAGCAGCCAAGGCGCCTGCAGAGCACAGGAGCTTCAGTGCCAGGCTGAGCTGGGCCAGAACAGGCTGGGGTGCTCCCAGCCAAAGCAAAGGCGTGGCCAGAGCACCCACACAGACCCACTGGAGTGAAGGCAGTTCCCTTCTAGCCAGGGCGCAGCAGCAGGGACTGGTGGCTCCAGTGCCTGCTCTGTTCTCTGCTTTCTCATGCATGGAGTACACGACTGCCTGGCTCTAAAGGGAACCTGCCTGATCCAATGCTGTAGCTTGTTACCAACTCCAGACAGCACACACAGAGCACCAGCTGGCTGGGTACCTGCTCCTCCTTCACACAGCCAAAATATAACCTCAAGCTAAATGACAGAGCAAGATTTGTTCCAAACTGTTTGTCTGACACATCCCAAGGATCAGACACTTACTGAAGAACAGACTTACTAATAACTGATGCTCTGTAATGGCATGTGAGGTGTCCCCCATGAGCCATGGCACAGGCAGGCAGGGTCCCCAGTGGCTCTGGCACTGCTCCCATGGCTCCTTCTCACAGCCTCTTCAGGTGCTAAAGCAGCACATACTCTGTATCTGGCTGAATTTAGACATGGACAGCACTTGTATAATTAACCAACGACTCTGCACAGTCACTGGTGTGCATGGGCAGTGAGGCAGTGCTGCACTCACTGCTTGTGGTGGTGAGTGTAAAAATTGCCATCAGGCAGTGAACACTACACCCACCTGAGGCCTTAGTGCATAGTGACCTGCACTTTTGGTGCACCTGCTCAGTGCTGGGGTGCAGCACCCGCCAGGAAACAGCATCAGGCTCAGCCAGCTCATAACGCACTGCACAGGCAGAACTGCCGGGACTGTCTCAAGGCAGGCAATGTTTATTCCCTCTCCATCCTGCTTGTTCAGCAATTACCAGGCTTTCAGACACACAGGTAAGAGCTGTACACAGGTTGTAGCTCAGCACAAGGAAGCCATCAAGTCTGTAAACAAATTCCTTGCACACAGAAGAAATCAGAATTGGACAGTAGTGAAAAAGACAGGTTTCCCACTGGAAAGCAGTTATAAAGAGCAGTTTTGGTGGAGCTGGCTGCCGCTGAAGTTTGGTACAAGCCATGGGACAAGGTACCACTGCAACGGCAGCTCTGCACTGGCAGAGCAGCCCCAGCCTCACTGCTCCGAAATCCAGCAGTGAAGCAGCTCACTAAAGGAGCTGGCAGGTGAGCAGGACCTTCCTGCTGCCTGCTGTAGTCACAGCCAGCCAAGGACTTCATAGCAGAGTAAGCAGCATCCCTGTGTCCGCCAGTTCCTCCTACAGGGAGGGACTGCAGCAAAACCACTGCAGCAAAACCAAAGTGACACAGCACAAAGCCCCCACACTGGGCAGCACACGGAGGTGGGAAGGCAGAGCCAAAGAGGCTGCATATAGCAGGAAAAGGGAGGGATGTGCAGGACATCTGAAGTGCACAGGGCCAAAATCCATCTGATCCCCACTGAGACGCAGCCCTTCCTGCAGGTTTATAAGCTCATGGATTCTATAACAGATGGTTAAGGCAGACTTTTACAGTCTCATGACCAGGAGCCACAGGTACATGCACCACTTCAAGGATTGCAGGCCTACTTTAAGCCATTCCCCCTCCAGGCCACACATCAGCCCACACCCTTTCCAAAGGCTGGCACAATTAATTGGTTGATTACTATCTAAATGTGAACGGTGTTACGGGAACAAAACCACAACTTTTTGTATTAAATGACGCCACATTTCAAACTCTTTTCGTCCTGTCTGAACGAAGTGGAGAGGTTCTCAGAGGCTACACAGGAACCTGGGGTCCTTAATGTGCAGCTCAGCAAACAATTTTCCTTCAGCTCTGCAGCAGCACTAAAGAAGTTATGAAAATGTCTGGCCTGTGGCCATGTTTTAATTCCACATCAACAGTGCTGTGAGTGATACTAATGGGGACCACCATAACAAGCCCTTAAAGTCTTACAAAGGGGTCACACAGCACCTTCCAACTACCACACTCCAGAAAAGGCAGTTCAAACTAAAGCACTGATCACCACTGAAGCAGGAATTGCTGTTAGGAACCATTTAAAAAATCCAAACACTACCATTGCTACCAACACAGTTCATACTTCTATTATTTCTCCATCAGATCTCAGCTTACCCTGTCCCTAGCAGCTCTAAACAGTCCTCAGACCAGAACTACTTTCCAAGCCAGTCTGAATCCTAATGAAATATAGAAACAAAAAAGGGACACAAATAGCAAAGTTAAGAAATTCTGTTTAAACACAAAAAAACACCTCTTTTTATTCTATGACCAAAGACTGGCACAGGTTGCCCAAGGAGGTCGTGCATCTTTCAGCTGTGGAAATCTTCAAAATCCAGCCATAGCTGCAGCCCAGAGCCACCTGCCCTGGCTGCACATGGCTGAGCTGGGGGTGAGCTCAGTGATCCCTGCTCACCTCACCTGCTCTGCAACCCTGTGGAGCTGCCCATCCCCCTGAACCCAGCTTCCAGAGGGAACACTGACAGTAAGAGTATCCACCTCAGGACAGTCTGCTGTATGTGCATGCACTTCCCTTCTTGAGTCAATCAATCAGACTGTCACCCTTCTCTTCCACAGGAGGGGGAAAACAGCAAGAAAAAAAAAGCCCCAACACAGTAAAAAAGCACTACAGATAAGGGTCTGAGATAGCTCCTGTTAAGATCAGGGCATAGTAATGACTCCTAAAAATGTCTATTTTCTCAGCTGCCACACTGGCTGCAATTTAAGGTGGCCCAAAATCTCGGCAGTCTTCAAGAAGCAGAAAACAGCATCAGTGATTTTCCAGCCTCAGATAGGCAGTCACTCACTACTTTTTTCAGGGGGAGCTCAGCAGCCTCCTCTCCCTGATGCCCCTGGCAGATGCTCCCTCAAGTGGAGCAGATCTCCCCCCTCAAATCATGGGTTTCCCTTGCATGTTCAACACTACCAGTGCAGCAGCAGAGAATACCATGGAAGCTGATGAGGTTAAATAAATTTGTACCTGCAGCACTGTCAGCCAATACAAGTCATGTTTTGCATGTTTGTTTTCTAAGTTCCTTATTTTTCAGATCTCATGTTCTTCTTCATTTAATACAATAAAAGTTGTTTGTTCTCAAACACAAAAGTTAACAGCCATGTATCTGGGTTCAGAAGTAAAATTATCAGTTATCTAGAACACAACAAAGTGGAAATTAACCCATTACAACGGCTGTCAAAGCAGAGTAACCTGCAGACCCCCAGCCCCTCCCTGTGCACCTCCCTAAGTACACTGCTTCACTGAGGAGACCTCTGGGACTTCCTGTGGATGCTCAGCACACACTGACGAGCTTCTGAGACGAATGATGGGACAAAATGCAGCTCCAGTAGAAGACAATGGGTACTTGCTGCTGAACAGCATTAGAGGCATCACAACACTGTATTCTGACAGCCCTTGCTGAGATAACACTTTACTGCTATGACTGAAACAAAACCCATCCTCAGTTACTCGGCCCTTCACAAAACACACCCATTCTTCCCCACACTGCACACAGGAACACTGCTAATGCACCCACCTCTGTCTGCTCCGGCAGGAAAAGACATTTTAGTTTGCACAGACACCACAAGAACATGGCTCATTTTTATGGGACCTGGTATTAGATGCACCCAATTACATGGTGAGAACTTTCAGAGGTCAGCTGTCATATCTGGGACTTTTCTTCACAGCCGATTTTTATAATGATTTCTCCCAAGGATCAAAACCACAGAAGATCAAAGCACAGGACTGTTACAGTCACTCTGGTAAGAAATGAGGTCTGCCTTTAAAAGCACGTCAGCCAACACATCCTAGTACCACAATTCCTTCTCCTCGCAGTAACTGGACACGCTGAGAGAGTTTTAATCCTCTACCAAGCAGGAAACAGTGTAAGACACAGGGACACCCAAAGTGATGAACAGCTGCTTTGTTTTCAAGTAGGTATGCAAGAACATAGAATAAAAAAATATAACTGATATAGTTCACACACAGATGACTTTTTAGGGTAGAAACACTTTTTTTTAGTTAAAATTATAAAAAGTCCAAGACCCAAACTACACTATTGTTCTGACTGGCAGATACTGATGTTCATTCTGACGTCACAAAATCTGCGCATTAAACCCACAAACCCACTTCCTGCATACCTTAGAATCAAATTATGTATCAAGATGAAAATATTTAACTAACTGAATCCCTCTCACCTGCTGACCTGCACAGTGTGGCCCCACAAACAAAAGATTTATGAGAAGTTTCCTTCATCCAGGAGGAACTGCAGGTTTGGTGATCCTGAGAGCAGTTGCTGACTGCAACTTATAAACGTGACATTTCAGAACAGTTCATCAGAAAGAATCTGAATCACAAAAAGAGTCACCAAAACAATTTTATTTCCAGTGTTTAAGTGGGTATGCACACAGGCATGATACAGGTTTGGATTCATTAGGTCTTCATGCAGAATTATATTCTCAATAAAAGAAACCAGTTCCATCCAGTATCCACTATCTACACGCCTATGTTACAACATTTATATCAAATCTGGTATCTGAAGAAAAGATACACATGTAATATGTACAGTTAAGTTACTTATTTTACAGAAAGATTAGAAATTCAAGTCACATAAAACTCAAAATCTGTATTAAAATTGGAAATATAAAACTCCAATATTTACTGGAATGCCTAAGGAATGGAAGCTCTGTAGCCACCTGTGTTAACATTTGTAAAATGTAATGAAACTCATTAACAGTAAAATGCATTCATTTGTTTGTAATAAGTTTCTCTAATTTAGCAATATGGCACCCTAACAAACCAAATGAATTTATAATGAGGCACTTGTTAGTGACTAAACCAAAAGAACAATTTTCCTGCATACTAATGCCAGGCCAACTCTCAGTCAGAAAACCATGTATACACTACACAGCATGTTGCATCAGATGCTTTGTTCAACATTTGTATGCAGCCATCAAATATACTTTTTCTTAAAATATATATATATACTTTAGTGTTCTTCTGGCTGTGGTAATGCACTGTGAAGACGTTCCACAGAGCACATTGATGAAACCAGCCCAAATGAAGGCTGCATAACAACAACAGTACAGGAAAAAAAATATTTATATATGTACACACACGCACACACACACACGCACACACACACACACACAGAGTTACTGGGAAGTGTAACAGTAAGTTAATGAATTGCTGCAGTGGACGTATCTCCCCATTTCAAAGATACTGGTAAAATCGAGATCTAACCACTTGGGTCCCAGACAGTTTATGAGGATGGGCATCAACTGCTGGGCTGAAGTTGTTTTTGTTGATGTTCTGGTAATTTTCACCATTTACCTGGTCTGGTGGCTGAAATGGTCCCGAAGGTGGTGTTCTATTAATTAAGGTCAAGCTGCTGGAAGAGCTGCCTTCATCTTCCTGCATCTCTGCAGATGAGGGCAGTTCTGCCTTTGATACCTCTGCTAAGTTAGTGTTCTCAAGTCTGGGCTTTCCAGTTTCACCCGTACTAAGGTCAGTTGTGCTAGTGCGTAAACGTTCCCGTGCAAGCCAGTCCGAGATCGAGAGGTCCTGGGCTGGACATTTTGGCTTCAACCGAGTCACAGCTGAAAGCTCAGATTCTCTCTCTCTACTTTGACTTGGTTCTTGAGCTTTCCAAGCATTCAAGACACTTATTTCAGCAAAATCCCTCTGCCCTCCAAGTGTATGCCTTCGCCTGATATTCTTTCTCTTTGTAGTCTCTGCAGAATTAGCTTTTTGATTCCCAACTCCAAACATGTCATCAGCAGATGATTTGAGTCGCAGCTTTAACCTGTCTGTAATCTTAAGTCTCCACGTAGGTTCTTGTTTGTCAGCCTCATTTTTGGCCGATGTAGCTAAACTGCTTGTAGATCTCCCTTTTTTCATGATGTCAAACATTTTGGTCACAGTAGGCAAGTCCTTCTCGCTCTTCGCATCCCCTGACCCCTCACTGTCTGTTTTGTGCCGTGCAGACTTTCTCCTGGAGAGCGTATCACATTCAATAAGTTTGTGCGAGCTGAAAAGTCTGCGACTCTCTAACTTCGGCGTGGAACTTCCCTCCGTACAACTTACTTCGCTTTCTTCAGAGTTCCTCCGACTGGTCTTTACTGCTTCTGACGCTTTCCCTTTGGACAGCCTTTCGGCAGCAGCGCTGGTAGCAAAGACAGGGAAGTCACTTTCACTGTCCGTCTCCATAGGACGCCCTTCACTGATCAATTCACTTCTTTCATCATCAGCATCTTCTCCCTTGCTTTCTGTCACTGACTGCACCTCAGGGCTCAGCATACTGGCATCTAAACCAGTCAGATACATAGTAGATGAAGTAGTTGAGTAATCTGAGGTGATGGAGCTGACATCAGCTGCTAAAAACTCATTGTGTTTAATTTCAGGGCTGGCTACTTTTTTGCATGAGTATCTGTGCTGGGAAGCCTGGGAAGAAGTGCTTAGCATAGTGCCAGAGTCAGACACTGCCTCCTCAACCTGGGAAGAAGATTGTGAAATAGGCATTTTTGGGTTATTCTTCTGCATGGTTTGCAGAGAGTTGATATTTGATGATTTTGTACATTTTTCATGGTAAGGCAGTGAAGGTTCCTCTGTCAGGATATTTTCTTTCTTTAATGACTTCTTTTCATCCTTTACAACATTCACGTCTTTTTTACTGCTGTTCTCTTTTTCCTTCAGGACAAACATCCTTTGTTTTCTCCCTATCTCTCTCTCTCTTTCATATTCCCCTTTAGCTGTGTCCTCTTTTGCTGTATCACCACGAGATTGTTCTGCAAGCTCCTTCTTGAAAAACACATTATCCAACTCATCCTCTGAGCTACTTGGTTGTGGTTTCTCTTTAGTTTTTTTCCGCTTGCGACTAGCTGCTGCAAAAATGGAGGACACAAGCAGTTCCTTGCTATACTGATCCTTTCCAGAACCCCAAGAACCCTGTTAAGAAAAGGGAGAGGGCATAAGTGAAGTCAAAAATAAACATTCGTTAGCCTGAGACAGTTTAAAAACACATCCTGAGCTTCACAGTAAAAAGTGTGTCTTCATTCAGGAAACATTTACATGCTCTTTCTGTAGTTTAAATGACATTGCCCCAGAAGCCAATTTTCATCCTGAGCCTTCCACTTTTTATCTGAGTCCCTTCAACTTAAGAAAGACTAGTTTGTGTATACTATTATTTAGTTTTTGATTGGCTAATAAAGCAGGCCCCATTACAGTAAGAAAACCTTTTCAAGACTGGTTTGCAAGTGCTTCACAGATGCTTCACAGTCCCTCATTTCAAGGTCTCACCTATTCAAAAAGGTTAATTACTCCATTTTTCAGTTCATCTTTCACCTTTCAGACTGAGTTTATAAATGGTATCAATTAATTACTGCCAATAAAATGAATGTTACTCATAACTAGTTTAAGTGTAGAAAATTAACAAATAAACTTCCTTATTTTAGAGGAATCTATCTTTAAAATGGCACAGAAACAATAAAAGTGCAAGCCAAATTATTCCATTTTATGAATTAAAAACTATTTTCACTACTCTGACAACATTACCACCTGGTCCCTTGGAAGCTTTGCTCCTTTCCTACTTACTGCCCCCCACCGCTACAGGCAGTATGATGTGGTGTCCTGGAAACTGGGCTGTTTTGAGGAAACAGCCAAACCACCAAACATCCTCACAGAGCAGCTGTGTTGGCATCTCCACAGTGAACCAGAAGGATGCTCTGAGTCCTGTTCCCAGCTCCAAGGGGGGCATCAGTGCCACACCTGGAATGCAGGCCAGCATAAAGCTGTGCCATGAGCTCACTGAGGTCAGCTGTGTGCTGCCCTGTCACCCTGTGCTACCCCGTGTTAGAACTACTGAACAACAGCCCAGGACACCAAGATTTGTCCGCATGTCAGATGAGAGCTTTGTCAATAAACTGAGGACTGAGCGAACGCCCATGCTCCAGTCTTGTTCCCCTGCTTCACAAGGCGTTCCTCCCAAGCACAGCAATACTTCCAAGGGAGATTCTGCAGAGCAACCTTCAACCACAGCCTTTGCCTTCCTCTAAGATGAGGAGCTATTACCTCCTGAAGAACAGGCTGAATTCTAAGTATATTTTTCTCAGTGAAATACAGAAATATAAATACTCTCTGTGAGCTAGTACTATGCAAACAACAGGGAACATATATATACATTTACCTCTACCAAATGAGATGCAAAAAGGAGCTAAGTGCTCACAATTGTGAGAGCTTGGAATGAAGCTGTTGCTGTGTGCAGCTGACTGCTTTGGTAGATGCAGCTAACTGCACACAAGTACTTCTCCAACACTTCAAAAATACGTTATGAGAAAACAGTACTACCACTTACTCAAGAAATTCTACATAAGCTCTATAGTACATCTCCATATCAGTCATTTAATAAAGCAAGCACCTAACAGATTTCAGAAGCTTGTACTACACCACATCACAAAATTATTTACCTTAGATTTTGCTGAGTCACTAGTAGCTGAATCTGTGGAAGAATTAGAAAAAAATTTTGCTCAGTTCTCTGCAACTTTTTTCTTGTTGCTACAGACAATGCTGGACTTATGAAAAAGACAAGCACGGAACAAGATGTGAAGCAAATTAAAACCAGAACAGAGTGAATAGTCAGAGCTCACAAAGATGCAAGCTGCACCACAGAAAGCCACCGCCATGAAAGGATGCTGTGAATTGTAGGCAGAACCAGCTCAATGATAGGAATGGCAAAGGAGCCCTGTTCTTCAAAATCAAAACCAGAAATACTAATGTTTATTTGATGCTTTAAAGTATACAGCCCCTGCAAAACCGCAGCTGAGAGACCTTTTCAGGACGGCACTGTGTACTCTCTTGAGATTCAGAATACACAAAGCATAATTGGGTGTCTTAGTACAGCTGGCTCCCTAGGTACAAATCATGGTTCTTGTAGTCATACTCTTTTTGTGAGTTTTTAAGGAATTAAGTAATATTTTGTGTGTAAAACCCCAATTATACATCTCTCTCCACCTCTTACTACATACAGGCAAAATTTTATTTTTAAATTGTCTAGATGTCAGCAGCTACTAGTTTTGTACTTTCCCACAACAAGCGCTTTTATGAAATGAAAAATGGACACCATAGTTTTACTGTCTCGCAAAACCCAAGATTATACAATTATAAAGGGGGTAGGAAGGGGCTAGCACAATGACTAAAAAACATGAACTTGGGACTTCCTCCCTGGGAAGAAAGAGCTGAGCCCCCTGCCACACCCCTTTTTGACACATGGCTAATGCTTTATGACTAGAAAGACTGGTAGACCATACCATGCTATTTCTCCTCAGGGTCTGCTTCAGAGATAACAAGAAACAGCAGAAAAACTTTTAAAAAGTAGCATTGATCTGTTTAAAATACTCTTAAAAGAAAATTTACAGCACAGATCAACTTGGGTTTTTTTCCATTTACAAGAAACGGGGGTTTCTGCAGACAAGGCAGCTACAGTGTGGGCAACAGTCCTCCTTCTTCCTACAGTTCCAGCTGTCCATCAGTGACATCACAGAATCCACTAATGACATCACCGTGTGATAGACTCCTCCCACTTCGCCTGTTACAACATCAGTACAAAGTGACTGTTTCAGTAAGTGCTGAACAACCCTTTGAAAACTGAAACAAAAGCTAGAAACGAAGGGATAACATTCGTGGGATACAACATGCTGGGTTAGTGCAATAGTAGAGTGAAGGGAGGAGGGGAAGAAGTCACCAAAAAAGAGCCTGTAATGCTTATCCTTAGCCACAAAAGAGGATGGCATTTATAAACAGAAGGAAACCAGCTTTAGTATAAACATACTGCAACATACTTAAAGTGTCCATCACTTGACAAGAAAACATAACTCAATTTGCATTCCTAACGTTGGAAGGAGCAATATTAGAACACCACTGAAGATCAGTCTTTCTGCCATCACAACAAACCACTTTATAGCAGCGTATCTGCTTGACCTCACAATGATGATTGCATGGGTTACTGTGAATAAATAAAATACTATGTGCAAGACTCATTTTTTAATGATTAAACTCCTGTTAGACAAAAAAGTCTTCCAAATTATATCATGCATGATTATCAACAATTCAAGTCTTTAAGAAGTGTTAAATGATCTTTTGGAAAAGAGGAAAACGTTTTATTAGTAAAAGAAAACAGGAAGAGAGAGTTACAGTGAGTTAACAGAGTAGGTTATTCTAGCCTATGGACTAACACTGTCCAGGCAAGAGTTACCTGATACGTCTCCAGGAGATACTCCCGTTCTTCCAATGTTGGTGAGTAAATGATCTATGTTTGGCACTGGCTGAGATTCTACAGTGTTTTCCTCCTGAACTGCTGTCTACAGTTAATAAACAAAGATCTCTTCATCATCGTTTCACAGATAGTTCATTATGATTCAACAGCATTTAGAAAACTGCATTATTCACCTGAAGAACACGAGGAAAGCGTGTCCTATTTTCCTTTATGCTTTTAAAACAAATGCATGGCTTGCTTTTTAAAAAAAAATAGAATTCATTACTACAAGGACTGGAAAGCTAAAAAGGTGCTTCTGAAGAGCAAACCATACAGTGACATAGTAAGAAATACACAGGCGGTCTAGAGGCAGCAGAAGCAGATTCTAAACTAAGGCAGTTAGAACACAAGTATTTATGCCATAATACTTACAAGAGGTTCTTCAGCATCATCTTCTGTGAAAAACCAGTCATGCTAAAAGTTAAAATAAAAAAGGTGAAAACCCCACAGGAAATACAAAACCCAAATGTGGCACAATCATACATGGATATTACTGAAAGTGACAGTTTGATGGGTAAATACCAGACCCAAACTGGTCCAATGAGAAAAAAGCTGGTTGATCTCTGTACGATCTTATTTTTTAAATAATGAAATGCACCCACTTACTTTTTGGATGAGTGTTTCTACAATTTTATATTGGTCTGGCATGTGCGTAACCATGTGTGTCATGTTATCATCAGATGTCCTCACAAGTGTTGGACCAAATACTATTGCCAGGTTTCTTGGTTCCATCTAAGAAATGAAATATTTCCACATCATACATTTATAATGAGAAAATACAGTAATATGGGCTAAGTACATTAATATAACACTATTAATATATATGAGAACTATTTTAAATAAGGACATAAAAGAGTTTTTTAAAAATACATAAGGTACTCAGGTAGCATGTTACACTACAACAAAAGTCTAATATGCAGCTGCAATAAATACACCCAACATTTCTGCAATTCAGAATTCCAACCTTCCTTAACTTACTGCAAGCAAATGGCTCCACAAGCACAGAAAACTCAGAATCAGATATATTCTTTACACTTTCAGGGGGATCTTTTCATCTTTCCTTAAAGAAACACTGATGCTTGGAAACACTGATGTTTTTAAGAATTTCTTGTTTTCTAAAAAGGCATTTATAGCTCCCTGTTTTTTTTTCCTGAAAATGTTTACATGACACATACACACAAAAAATTAAGCTGGTAATCAAATACTGTATTATATCTACTGATAAAGACCTCATTCAATTTGCATCAACTTCAGAGGAGGTGGCAGAACAAATATCACACATCTATTCTAAACACATCTATTTGCGAGACAGGCTCAGAGTTATGTGATCAGGTCACCACTTTAAAAGTGAATTAAGTGTATGACTAATGTTACATCTCTGACAAATAATTTCAAGAAGCAGCAGCAGAACTTACCTTCTATTTTTGCTTACTTCTTTAACTCTGAATTTACTATTCTAGTATAGAACAGGCCAGTAATATACAGGAGGCAAGGTCTTTGTGCTTACCAGAAGTAAGTTGCAAACGTGACACAAGCCCCTAACACTCTCTTGGACTTGAATTGTGTCTTTTGACAAGTCACACAATTGTAACAACACTTCATTCATCTAGCCTTATATATTTAATAATATTAACAGTATTTAACAACATTCATATAGCCCACCAAAACCATAAAATTATAAAAAAGCTTCCTTTAGGCACTGCACTTAAAAATGACATTTACTATGATTTCCTTATAATATCTGCTGTAATTTCACTGAAGTTTATAATCTGTTGAATTTTTTTTAATTAACACACAAATACTTCTCTTTCATATTTACCTGGAAGGTATTATTTTCAGAACCTACCATATTCACCTCAACTGATCTTTTAAGTGATTTAAGATGATTTAAATGATTTGGCCACAGGCTCTTCTATATACCACCAATTATATCAAGTTTTTTCCTTTACTCTGTGTGGGGCATGCCCAGCCACTGCCCTGGAGGGATGTCTGCTGAGATAAGGAGATTGCTCAATCTCCCAGCAGAACTCCCCTGGAAAGGCAACCACTTTTTCAGTTATGGTGAGAAGAAGACAAACTCAGAATCCTCCGGGAGACCCTATGCAGATCCTTTGTAGCCCATTGGCCTTTACCCTCTGGCACCCACCCCCTGTATCCCTATAAAGCCAGCCCCCTGCCCCTCCGAGGGAGAGCGCTCGTCCCTGGCTTCCCTTCGCCAGTACGGACCAATAAAGCTGCCTCGTGGGGAACAGCTACACGAGCCTCTCGTCTCTCCCTGGTCCGGCCTGGAGGCTGCCCTGCAGAGCTGAGCTGAAATCACGAGCTGACAATCACTAAAGAGCTGACAGCTTCTGCAAGGGCCCTCCTGCCAGCAGCTGAGGGAAGACACCGGGCCTCGGGAAGGCGATTCCTTTTGGGACCATCTCTCCAGACCGGTCACAGCTTCCTCGGTCAGAGCTACTGACCCATCACCAGCTGTCATAACTCTGCCCACTGGAAGCCAAGCCACCACATTTCCTGCCCTGAGGTAAACATCCATAAGCACACCCATATTATGGACAGCTTTGCACTCAGCTACCCCTCCCTGAGAGCTGAGAAAGGGGACACTATTATTTGTATTTACTGTAGGATTATAGCATGCACAGAAGCACTCAACACCTCTCTCCCACCCTACGGAAATGACAAAAAGTTACATTTAGAGGTGGAAAAAGACCCAGTAGTGATGGACTACCACCACTTACAGTATGAATTTTCTTTATTAAAACCAGCCAAACAGCATCTATAGGGTAATTAAACAGACAACTACAGCAAGTCCTAGTCTTAAAAATTTCTCAAGCATACAGAAGCCAGGCTTCAAAGAAAGCTAATGTGACAAACACTGTCAGCACTTTATTCACCTGTGCCCTGCCCAGGCAGTCTTACTGGTGTCTGAATTGGATTACAGGAAATTTACAGACTTGGGATAAATTTAGGATGCAAGGAGTTATTCCCAAGAGACTGACTACCAGTTTGAATAAACTTAATTCACACTAAACAGGTGCATATTTTGCAGGAGTACTTAGCCTAATACAAAAATCTTCTCCACAAAGCAAAACTCCCTAATTTCATCTACAACAATAAACTATCACCTTAATTAGAAATAACCCGGCACAAAAATAATACTTAATGAAACTAACCAAAACACATTATATGTTTCTTTCTAATACCTTGTTCTTTTCTGAGTTCTCTGCTACTGTCTTCAGGTGTGCAGAAAGAAACTTGAGAGTCTCATAATGGTGTTCAGGTAAATCATGAATCTGAAACAAACAATCACTATTCAGAACTCTGAACACTTAATGCTACTTTTGTAATGCACCTGCAACACAACTGATTTTAGTTTACCAGTCTCTTCAGTGTTTTCAGACGCTCAACAGGATCTTCTTTTCTATTGGCATCTATAAAATCTGCATATTTATCTGTTAAAAAAGCAGAAATTATTCATATATATGAGTTTTTATATCTATGTACGTATATGTATACACCCCCATCTGCCAGCCCCACTTCCCCTTGAACACAAGTAACATATATACAACAATGACCTCTGGAATTAGCCCATTATATTGTACATATATGTATTGTATGACAGTGGGGAAAAAAACCCCCAGCTTTCATAGAATACTGCAACAGCAGAATTGAAAATTTTACTCTTTTAGTTGCATATTCATAATCCCTTCACATCAGAGAAATTCTACTTACACCTCTCATTCTTAAGATGATCACCATGACTCCCCACCCTTTAAGGAAGACAACATTTATTGCAGAGTGGGGATGATTTCACTGGGTTTTCTCTCAAACCATCTGAACGTTGTAAGACAATTGTTCAACAGCAAGTCCTAAAGACAAAACTGTAATGAAAACAACCTACCATTGGTAAAGAGGGGTTCTGGGAGCTTTCGGAAGAAGGATTTCAGCAAACTGCTTATCACGTTCAAGTCACGCCATTTCTATGTGTTTAAAATAAAAGGTCAGACATGCTTTATATTTCTATAATCACAACACAACCAGAAGTTTTGGGCATTTTAATATGAAAACAGTGTGCTCGAAGACTTACATCATCATGAACATCAATGTCAGTCATTCCTTTGTTGAGCTCTTCTTGCATACTTGAGATAGCAGCATTATTTCCAGGCACTCTGTAAATACCTGTGTATTCAAGACCTCTTTCTTCGACCAGTTTGCAGCATATATCAACAATCAGCGGAATATACTGAAGAAAGAGTTGTATAGATAAGTAATTGATTTTAAAAGTATTTTAAATTCACAATGAAAAAAAACCTCTACTTCCATACTTTGTTGGTATGAGCTGGGGGGCAGTCATCCAGTCTAACACCGAATGTTCCAACAGCAGAGGGCTTCTTTTCAAATGTCTTCCTCATAATGCTTGGAATGCCTTTTCTCCACGTCCCTTTGTCTTTTGGTGGGCTTGTCTCATCTTTTTGTTGTTAGGACCATGGAAAAAGAAGAAATAAAGACCAAAAATAAGAACATTTATGCCACAAAGCTGACTGTAAGTACAGGTAACAGATTTGCAAAAAGCAAGTGGCACCTGCTGCATTTTTAGCTTTTACCAGCCTGGCTTTAGGCAACAACTCACTAAATATTAGTCTGTCTTGAACATAACTTCTCTTACTCTTCTGTGGTTCAAAAGATAAATCTAAACATACTCACACCCCAGACTTAGAAAAGCAAGTAGCTGGATGGAACTGTGGCATTTCATCATTCTAAGACTAAAGGTATATAAACTACGCAATTTAAAATTTATATAAACTACTAAATTAGAAAAAAATAAAATCTACATTTAGTAGCACAACACTAAGTCTCTACGGAATCACACTGCTGCACGAAATACCCATCAAACTCTAGAGCCATGCTCACACTTGGGCAGACTTACTCTTTCAGAAATTATCAGATTTTAGTCACTCCTCAATCAGTCCAAACATTACTCACTTAAAGTATTCTCTATTCAAAAATCAGCTTGGAAGTTCAGTTGCTCTGCCTACCTCTCCTACAGAATTCTTGTAGCAAATTGCAATTCCCATTAATCCTGCACTGCAAGTCACCTAACACAGTAAGTACTTCCTTCTTATGTCTGGAGATATTCTTTCAGTAGATTTGACATGTACCCAACACATGGAATTTAGTCACATGTGTAGCACTGCAGGAGCAAAGGGACATTTGTTGGCAACAAAAAACAGAATTCACTGATAGCTTAAATTCAAGACTGAATCATTAAAAAGTGGCTGATCAAAAGGATCAAAAGTGATTGCTTATCCAATTTCCTGAATTTGTATACAACATTTTTTAAACAGTCTGAAGTACCATATGTTTACACACTACATGAAAAAAAAAAAGAAAAAAAAAGAAAAAGAGAGTAAAAAAGAGCAGCTTGTGACATTATTTGATGGAGTTCAGATACTGATTCAAATTTGCCAGCTCATCAGACTTTTTTAGAACTCAGGAGGCATTAATTTTATTCCAGAAAAAATAATACAGGTTCACTCCAGTGTTTTAAAAATTAAGACAAAAAAAGCTGCTCTTCTGTACTTTTGAAGTACTTTAATGGAAAAATTTACCTTGTCACTTCCAAGTCAGCTGGAGACTGATTTGTATGTATTACACATAAAATTATTTCCAAAGCTTGGCAAAATTTTGCTCACAAGAAGCCTAAAACCTGTATTTTACTACTGTTAGCACTACATTGAGCTGTTGGGGAAAAAAAGCCACAAAACCCTCTTGAGAGGGATCTTAAATAAAACGCTTCAGGGATCTGAGATGAAGTAGTTCCTAGTGACTAGAGTGAGCAGAGCTGCAGCTTAAAAAGCCCTGGCTAATACTTGGTTTGCATCTATATATTCATGAACTAAAAAATACCTGAGAAGGGCACCTCGACAGCCTTTGCACTGGGGCAGAAGGGAACTAGAAATACACAAAACATACAGACCTTTAGTGAGAAGCTTCCTTTCAGTCTCGTCCTTAGGAGAATGTGGACTCTGAGTCCTTTGTTCTGCTTTAGTTCCAAGCAGAGTCTGTCTGATACTTAGACTCTGGCGAGGTGTTTTGGGAGATGGCTCTGTTTTGCTGCTTGAAGAGCTGAACAAGAGAGATTACTTCAGTTAAAAGAAGCTAAATAAGAACTCTACAAAAACTACTGGCGACACATAATCCACCTACCTCATCATTGTACTGTACTCTTTAATCCTTCGACTAATCAGATCTCTACTAGTAACACCAGTATCCTATAAAACAAATTGAGAAACACTTTATATTTCCTTTCAGAATATGATCAACTCTTCTGGTCACCAAATAAATACTGAATTCAGCATTTCAGTCCACTTCAAAAAAACTCAAACCCTCAACCAAACCAAACATCCTAACAGACAGTTCTTGAGAACAGTAAAGACAAAACACTTAAAACCACAAGGAAAACAAAAGTGAGTAATTACAAATTACAAAAGTACTGCTATTTATACGGGTTTTTTTTCAAAGCAGTACAATCTGATTAAATCTTTTTAAACTGAAAGTAAGTTTAAACAGAAAAAATGCAAGTAAACATATATTACTACTTTGAAAAATACAATCCTATGTGCACACAGTACTTAGAAAACTAATTGCTACTACAAATACAACTGAAACTACATGAATTCAAATCTGCTTTTTTACCTATCTTTGTAATACTTTGGATAATTATTTTGAATCTTAGCAGATGTGCATGACCACAGACATGAATATATTCCTCTGTTGCTCCTCAGTGCAATGAAAATGCACCATGGACAATATTGGGACAGATATTGATACCTTATGTACAACAAGAGATGTTTGCCTTTGGCAATGAGCATTAACTTAATTCATAGAAACATCAGCATTTAATCAGAGAAACAGGCATCCTCCAAAGTTTCACTTTTTAACTGCTGAGAAACTCTTCACACTGTACTACTGCACACACCACTTTGCAATGCAAGCCTGAAGAGAGACCCCACTGGTCCTAAACATGCAATTATCTTTTAAAAAAGATTAGGTATTTTTGGCAGATCAGTTTACTATAAAGTGTATCTTTAGTCAAATCAGCAACAGCATTAGCTAATTCCTTTCAAAATTCTATGTTCTAATTATGACTATGTTGACCTTTTTTTAAACTCTATTCATTTACTCAGTTACCTTTCCTTTCACCTCATTTTCTTGTATGTTCCTGTACACATTTTGGTCAACTGCTTAATGAAACATTAATTCTTCTGTTCAAGTATTAATTACAAGAAAACACAATACATGTAGAATTAAAATGAAAGAACTATGACTTCTGTTTCATATGTTATAGAATTACCTCATCATTTAAGTTGCTGTTGTCCTGTATTGCTTTAATCCATGCTAACATATTATCTCTGTCCTCAGCTTGAAACAGGTACTCGCGGTCTGATGTGGTGAGTCTAAATACATTTTTCCTCTTGGTTTCACAGTATGAGATGTCTATTAAGCAAGCATTGATGCTTATAGGTTGTTCTTCCTCAGAGAGGGTCACTTGTTCCTTTTTATCCTTGTACAAGTAAAGTGAATGACCTCGAAGAACAACATACAATTGCTTCCACGGCCGAATGCTCCCACCAACTCGCTGAAAAACAGCAACCAAAGTGTCAGTTTGCTTACTTGTTACAGTGCACCATTCTGGATTACATAACTACCTCCAGAAGTTTCACAAAGAAAGGCTACCCACCTGGCTGGCAGAAAGACTACACAAGGTGGGATTCACTAATTGCTCTCCATTAGAGGAGTGAATTGCTTGATAACCTGCTCTCCCAGACCACCCACTGAGTGTGAGTTCACATATGACAGTAGTAGGAAACAGAATGCAACAAATTCTGGTCTGGTATTTAGGGAACTCTTGCCCATGCCTTTTAAACTGCCTTCAAGTCAGAATGGCATTTTGACACCACTGCAATTCCAGACTCCCAGTTTTCTTTAAGTGTTAGTCTATATTTGTGCAGAAGGTTAATTTGAACTCAACTCCACAACATTCACAAAAATTACAACTTTTTTCATTATTAGGAAAGAGGAAAAAAATACAACTACACCTACCAAGGGACTGATTCTTATTATTTAATTAGTCATTAGAAATTAGTTTACTTCAACAGATCCTTTGAAATGTAAAATTAAAACCGTTTGGAAAGCAGTCTGTAGAAGAGGCTGAGGAATTGACTGAAGTCAATTTTTAACAGGTCTGAACTTTTGTCAGTCTTATTGATGATCTTATCCCATCCAAAAAAATAAAAAAACCCAACCAGGAAGGATTCAAGTTTCTTATCTTAGTTTGTCACCAGCTTAGTGTTTGTCCTAAGTTAAAAACCCAAACATAACAGGTACCTTTCCTTTGTCTGTAAAAAGCTGACGAAAATGGAGCCATCCTTCTTTGGAGGCATCAGCAAACACCTCTGAAGAAGAATCTTTTCGGGAACCAGAGTCTTCTGAAGATTTCTGGCTGTCTGGGACCTAGAGAACACGTCACAGAAAGAACCCCACAGTGTAATTCTAGACACATTTGTCTACAGTTCCTCTGTTCAAGATGTTTCTCCCTTTAAAAATGTCCCCAGGAATATGCCCCTGGGAAAATATAATTTCTAAAGTTTACACACAACAGTAGTGACCTTCCACATGTCAAGAATACTTGGAGAAACTTCAGGAGCTTTAGACTTTCATTAATGAGTTTTCACAAAAGGCCACCACATTTAATATGCTTTGTTTACAGAGACTAAGGAAAATTAAAATCAAGGACCATGTGATGAGTCCAGGAAAAAAGAGACCATGTTTACCTATATGATGTATACATCAGCAATCTGATCAGTAGCAATTCCAATGAACTTCCTGTCTGTTCAGCACATCACTTTGTATAACAGACTTGCATAATTCAAACAATTTGTCACAGCAGTATGGGTAATATTTAGGAGTTGCTATATATATATTTACCTACCTTAATCCCTTTTAAACTAGACACATGTTTGATGGATCTGTTGGAAGAAAAACAAATGTTAAAATGAGATTTTAGACACTTTAAAAACAGATGTCCAAATTCATTGATTTTTTCATGAACTCACGATTTTCCCTCTTCTCTGTAGTCGTCCAGTCCTTCATCATACGACTTGGATCTCTCCGTTTTTGCAGCAGGCTGGCTATCCAGGACACTAGGCCGGATGGATTCTACAAACAAATAGAAATTTTTGAGTACGCAGGAACCTGAATCACATTTTTGCAATTTATTTCAAGCAATAAAGAGTTCACAAATTTCACTTCTGATCTCCAGAGTGTGAAAGGAAAAAGGTTGCAAGAGAAGAAGAATGAAATCAACGCTCACCATGATCATGTGAAAGTTGTCGCCGAATTAAAGGGATTGGAGATGTAGGACTGGGAGGAACAGTTGTTATAGCTGGTGCTTGAGAAGCAGATGCAGAAATAACAGCAGAAGCAGGAATGTGTGCAATATCATGGTCAATACTAGGACTAGTCGGTTCATCTACAAAGGTAATATGTTATATATTAACATATTAAATGCATTAATCAAATGCTCAAACTAAATAGCTGTCTGAACATTCTCGCTACTGGGATATCAGATATCTTAAACATGAAGTCATTCTAACAAACAGAAGTGTCCAATTAATTCACACTGTCACATGTACTCTTTTTTTCATGAAGAGAAACCTGTTTCATTTCTTAGGGATGTTAATTGTACATTAGGGATAAAGGCAAAGAACATCATCGATTTTGCTGTGTTTGAATAACTGGAATTATTTGGTAATCTCTCAATATTATTTGCAAGTAGAGTCTTTTTGTTTATATGCATAAGTACAACACACACTTATTATATCAGTAAGTCTGAACTCAAGAGACAGATAACTACAATAAAATACGGGCAGACTATCAAAAGCCATTTGGTTTAAAGGAGTGTTCAAGTAAAAGAGGCAAGTTACAAGCAAATAAAAAAAAGCATTTTAAACAGCTATCTAGCATTCGAAGAACCAATCCCCCCATCCTCCATACATTCAAATAAAGCAGCAAGTACCCAGACTTTTAAAAGATGGGACTACTACATACCAATCAGTTCTTCCACTAATTGTTCATAGAAACGATTACATGCCATACATGCCCAGCACCTCTCAGTCTCAATAGCCACAAGAGTCATCATGAAAGATTCCAAAAAGCTTTAAACATTCTAGTATTTAACACGTTTCTTACAAGATGGAAGAAGCCAAAAGATGCATTTTCCATCATTTTGAGAAAAAAGCCATAACATCTTCTAGAGCACATTACTAGCAGAAAAATCATTCTACTTCATGCTCTGGTAGAGGAGGGGATGGAAAAGAAAAAAAAATCAAGTCACGAGCAGGGGCTGAACTGTACTGCCGTAATGAATATGAATGTACTCTAGGTGCTAAGAATTGTAATATGCAGAGCTACTGAAAAGCCTATTGAAATCAATGAACACTCACAGACAGAGGTTTATTCTTTGCTTTGTGCGAACACAACTGCGTGTGCTGCATTGTGCTGCTCCAACAGTCACTAACAGTTCTGTTAAGGCAGCACTTGTACCATCAAAATTTGGCAATGTACATTTAGAACAAGGCAATAAACAAAGTACAGGACGGTTTAGAAATAACATGCCTCTAAATTGTCTGGAGTAAAAAATATGGTAACTTTTGAAGTTAAAAAAGCATATCCCAAAAAACCCAGCTGCAAACTAGAAACATTAATCAAAAGGAAATGCAAAAGAATTTACACCAAACCATGACATTACAATTAAAAAATTTCCATGTTTTACTTGCATCCAAAGTGATAAATTAACATCATTTACAGATGACTTCACTACAGCAACTAGCACACAGGAAGAACCTCAGCTACACTTCCATTTCTAACCTACAACAGCACAATTTCCTATTGCCTTTTTTGTCTCCTGAGCTCCCTGAAGCTAATGTTGACTGAAGAATATAATCACTCACTGCACAATTGATTGACTTACAGCACACAGACTGAAAGTGCTCAGGTTTAAGTTATTTATGTTAACAGACATATCTCAAATGTCATAGTCTCTACTCCCAAAAGTTATAAAAACACTAGAATTTGAAATAAATCTCTGCAAGCTGTGAATACAAACGTGTTTGGCAACACTACATCATTTCCCACAACACTTAAATCCAAGAATTCAGATGAGGAAGAATAGTTTATAAGTCCCTGAAAGCAACAAAAATTATTCAAATCATTATTACTTCACAGTGGATCTAATTCCCAGTTGAATCAAAATTAAAGTTGTTTTAGAAATATGCAGACTTTAGAGGAACTGCAAATTACATTGGTACAGGAGGGGAATAACTATTCAATCCCTGAAGGGACTGAAGGTCAGCTCATAGCAAGCTTTTATGTAATATAAAGTGACTACAGAGCAAATCTTGACGTATACCATATGAGTTTCTGCCTATTAATTTAATGCATTAGCAAATACCACTGCTGCTGTCCAATAAGAAACAAAACCCAAACAACTACATATATTCCTTGTATTTTGATCTTTCTTTCAAGTGCTTGCAATATTTATCTACCTTTTCAGTTTCCTCAACTGACGTATTTGAACCCCAAAACTCCTCGCACAGCATATGAATGGATGTGTTCAGCTCACCAATCAATGAAAATGACTGTGTCCAAGCAGCAGTGAAGGGCACAGAACAAACAAGCCAGAAGAAAAACCACACAAAAGAACTCTCTCTCCGTTTCCTACCTCAGATTACTGATGTGTCTTTAAATATTTGCAACAAAAAGGTCAAAGACTCCATGGAAAAGATTACTCTGGGTGGTACTGAAAAACACCTGGAGGACAATGCAGTCATTGGTCAGAGCCAGCATGGCTTCATGAGGGGAAAGTCCTGCTTGTCAAACCCAATTTCCTTCTATGAGAGAGTAACCCACCGAGCTGATCTAGGAAAGCCTAGGCTGTAACCTTTTTGGACTTCAGCAAAGTTTTTGATACGGTCTCTCACAGTGTCCTTCTGGACAAAGCATCCGGCTCACAGCTGGATAACCCTGTTACATGATGGGTGAGCAACTGATCAGGGGTCAGGCACTAAGAGTTACACTGAATGGGGTGACATCAGGCTGGTGACCTGTTACTACTGGGGTTCCACAGGGCTCCATCCTCAGCCCAGTTCTCATCCACATCTTCATTTTAATGACTCGGACACAGGACTCTAAAGAATACCACGTAAGTTTGCTGACAGTATTAAACTGGAAGGAGTTTTCAACTCCTTCAAGGGCAGAGAGGCCCTCGACAAGTTACAGGGCTGCACAACCATATGAAGTTTGAGAAGGGCAAGTGCCAAACTGCAGCTGGGATAGGGCAACCCTGGTTGTGTGCACAGACTGGGAAATGAGAGGCTGGAGAGCAGTGCCAGGGAAAGGGACCTGGGGGTCCTGGTCCATGGCAAGTTGAACATGAGCCAGCAGTGCCCTGGCAGTCAGGAGGGCCAAGCGTGTCCTGGGGGGCATCAGGCACAGCATCACCAGCCGGGCAAGGGAGGGATTGTCCTGCTCCGCTTTGCACTGGGGCAGCCTCTCCTCGAGTGCTGGGGGCAGTTCTGGGTGCGACAATATAGAAAAGATATTAAACTATTGGAGAGTGTCCAAAGGAGGGCCACAAGGATGGTGAAGGGAGGAGAAGCTGTATTAGGTCACTTGGTCTGTTCAGCCTGGAGATGAGGAGGCTGAGGGGAGATCTCATTGTGACCTTCAACATCCTCACAAGGAGAAAAGGAGGGGCAGACACTGATCCCTTCACTCTTGTGACCAGTGACAGGACTCAAGGAAATGGCACAAAGGTGAGTTAGGAGAGGTTTAGGTGGGATATCTGAAAAAGGTTTTTCACCCAGAGAGTGGATGGGCACTGGAACAGCTCCCCAGGGAAGTGGCTGCAGCACCAAGCCTGACCAACTTCAGGAAGAGTTTGGACAATGCTCCTGGGCACATGGTGTGATTCTTGGGGTGTCCTGCACAAGACCAGGAGTCAGACTCAATGATCCTGATGGGTCCCCATGATTCTGTGATTCCAGCACTACTTCATGTTACACTTTTCAAACACAATCTGTTCTGCATTACTGTCTATGAAATGACACAGAGACCAGCCATCAGAACAAGCCAACACAGTGACAGAGCATCTCTGGCCAAGGGGGAGGATGCCACTTGTCACCTCTGTTTGCACATGAGAGTGCAACTGGTGAACAGTTCAACTAATGATTTTCCGGAAGATCCCTTCAATGCAAAAACATTTATGGGGGTAAGACACCAAAAACTCGTAATAAATAGGCAACACAGCTCCAACCACAACTAACTGATCCTCTAGCTAAGGCAGAGAGGAATTCGTGTATCAAAGTACACTTGTATTGCCATGCAGCTGGAAACTGGGGACCTACAAAGATAGGGAGCATCTGTACACAATGTAGGTGAGCTGAAAAAAACCTAACTGATTCTGCAAAGACACAGATTTACACAGAATGGGCTCAGAAGCAGAACTGGAGGCAAAACTGAGCATTTCAGGGGTGAGAAAGCATAACAAAGAGGACATTCTATCCCCACTACGTGAATGAGGAACTAAGGAACAAGTATTAACCAATTAATCAGATATTCAAAGAAACAGGCACAAAATCACTGAAAAAAAGCACAGATCCATATAATAACCTATTAAGCTGCTACAATACAATTTTATCATGATTAATATAACATTTCATGTGTTTGTTTATTCCATCTCCTGAACAGTCCCTTAAACATTAAGGTTTAAAAGTAACAACCTGAACACGAAAGGGGGCATATTTTGAGAACCTCAAATGTAATTTAAATGAATCACAGAATTATTCAGGTGGAAGCAAACCCTGGAAGGTCTCTTAGGCTCACATTCTCCACAAAGCAGTGCTAGTGCTGAATTCAGACCATTTTGTGAGGGCTCTTATCCAAGAAGTGCCAAATAGAGGGGAAGATGTCCCTCAATATCCTGGCTATGTTCTTTCTTATTGGTACAGACCAGGACAGTGTTGCCAAACTTAATAAGAATATCCTGTCTCCTCTCTAGGTCGTGGAAGTTGTTTAAACAAGATGGACCCTGAAGAATGCCACTTGTAACCAGCCTTCAGACAGAATATGAACACTTAAGCAGTATCCCTGAGATCTGATAATTCAGTTTTTCTATGTATCCAGCAGTACAGCTGGACTGTACGGCACAAGGATCTAGACTACGGCACAAGGATGGTATCACTGAAGAGCTCAAAACCCTTGCTGAAGTCAAGGTTGGTGACCACCTTGTGTTTTTCCTCTCATTCACAGATCTACTCATCTCTCATTACAGAAAGCAATCCCATTAGTCAAACACTTGGTAAATCCATGCTATTCCAAATCATCTTCTCCTTCCTTTGCCCAGAAACTAGTTCCAAGAGGACCAACTCCATGATTTTCCTAAGGACTGAGATAAGGTCAATTGACTGTCTTCCCTGAACTGTCCTTCTCATAATTTTTCAAGATGGGTGTACCATTTGCTTTTTTCCAGTTAACAGGGACCTCTTCCAGTCCTCATAATCCTTCAAAGATAGTATCTCTGCAATGACACCAGCCAACTCCGTCAGCACCTTCACATGCATTTCCCTGGGTTGCATGGACAGGTATGGGCTGAGCTGTACTGGAGCTGTCTTAAGAATACCTTCTTTATCCAAATTGGTAATGATTGTGGGTTTTGTTTCCTTGTGTTTGTTGTTGAGTTTTGGCTGTTCTGTGGTTTCTTTTTTTTTGGGGGGTGGTGGGGAAGCAAGGGAGAGAGGTATTTAAGGAAATTGTGTAGTTAACTGAATCATACACACTTGGGAAAAAATTTCACAGACAGACTTTCGCACAGACACCATCAGGGATGCTTTAATAGAGATTATTAACAGAGAAAGGTGATTTCTCCTCCAATCCATACGGATTGAGTTTGCCAAAGCTTTTCTTCCCTGGTAATAAAAAATTACTGGAAAAAACTAGCTTCCCAAGGCTAAAGTTATCCTTCACATTTATTCTTCTTCAGGCACGGCAATCATGCAAGCAATGTTTCAACACCTCAAAAGACTGTAAGAAGGAACTGTGTTATTTAGTAAATGTATTGAAGACCACATTACCATTTGTAACACTAATTGGGCATCTTAGTTTAAACAAACAACATGAATATGTGGCCACAAAGCTTAATTCAACAAGTATGTATTTTATCAAAGACTATTATCTGATTTAAAGATTCAGATCATAAAATGTAACAGCTGTGTAGTAATAGACACTTAAAAACAGCTTTACATTTCACATGAAGAATGCTGAGACAGAAGGCACACCCAGGAACAAAAAAATTGTCCGACATACAATTTCCCAAACTGCATACATTGAAGGAGGTAACTGTATTTTAATATTATTGGCTTTCTGACAACCATACCAAACTGTTGGATTAGGTATTTGTTTATAGATGCTCCTGTAGTATTTAATGCAATTTTGGTTACTCAGATCTTGTGTAAATGTAACAGCGATCGATTGTAAAAAGGCCAGCCTTCTGCAGAAGGCTACAGAGAGGTAGCTTATGCTGCTGTCTGTAAAGCACAGGGCTAAATGAGTCATTACAAACATTATTTTCATTCAACTGAGGCACAGATGTCAAGGTTCCTTACAGACTCAGATGGCATCTACCTGACAGCCATTACAGTAAGTATTTTAACAATTGCCTCTCTATTTCTTCAATAGCTCACTCAAACAACAGGCTATGGCTTTGGGATGCAATTTAAGAATGAATCTTACATGTCAAATTAATTTGCTTATGTAAGAAAAGAAAGAACAAACTATCAAGTACTCATTAGTAGAATTAAAAAAGCCATAATCTTCTCTTTATGAAAGGACTGACAGGATGTGCCAGTGACCCTGCAGCAGCATTGGCTTTAGAGGCACTGCCTTACTGATTTCAGCCCTTTGCCAACAACTGTTTTGCACTCCACATCCTTGGCCTGTCCAAGTACTCCACAGTGCACGACACCACAACAGGCTCTGCACTGTCACGATGTACAACAATGCCTTGCTCTGAAGTATTCTTCCTTTAAAATCTTGCCCTATGTCTAATACACCCTCTATGCCTCTCAGGTTAGATTTGCTCCAGCTTGCTATAGGAAGCACTTCTATTAAAGTACAGCCACATGGACAGGATGTTCCTTCCTTGAACTCAGCAGCAGGCGGGACACAAAGGGTCAAGAAAAGGCTGCTGAGGCACAAGCGGAACAAGGCAGAGCACAGCAGGGAAGTGGCACCAGTGAGAAGATTGCAGAAAAGAAGGAGAGAGCATGGACAAGATAACACAGGTTAGGAAAAGGATCCTCATCCACATACAGGCAAGGAAGGAAAAAAAAAAAGTCTATGTCCATGAAACCCCAGAAGAAGCTGCCATTAAGGTAAACACAGACACACTAATGTAGGCCATTTTTCTCAAAAGCCTGTCAGGAAGACAATCAAATAAAAATACCCTGTATATGATTTCGCCAGTAGTGAGAAGGTCAGAAATAACCAATAAACAAAAATGAATTGTTGAATCAAAAGTAAACTATATGGAACTAACCCTGTTATCATACAAGATAGCACAAAGGACTAATAAATGCCCCACAGCAATGACTTCTTGTTTTAAATCTTGCAGTACAAGCTGCTGCATCTTATACTTCAGCCTGCAAGGGTAAAAGCTCCCTTATGTATAGACTTCCAAGGCTAAAACACGTGATTTGGAAAAAAGGTAACACTATTGCCTGGATTCCTCATGACCTGTTACCTCATTTCTTCAAACAAGAATCTTTAAAAATCTAATTTTTTGCTAGTTTTTAAGTACTTCCAGCACTGGCAGCACTAACTGTCTTTACAAAGAACTTCATATATCTACTTTACGCAATTATCCTCACGTGGCCAAAAGAACAGAACGGAAACATGTCTGCATGCTGAACACATTGATTGCTCTAAGCCCCAGAAACACAGGACTGGAACAAGCTTCCCTGAATCATCAAATCCAGTCCTCTGCTAATGCACTCATGTAAATAATATGTTTGTTATACTGACTGAGTTACACACAAACAGAAGAGGTTTCCCAAGGTTATCCTTCATGTGAGACTATTGTGAAAACTGTATCAATGAAAGTCTACTGTTTATTTCAGTGTCAAACAAAAGTTTAACTATCTTTCTACACAAAGCAATTCTAAAGGTTCCTGCTTGCCATATTACCCATCACACAAAAATGTACAATTCTCAATATACTATTTTTTTACCAAGAACCCCAACAGCATTCCCTTATTACCTGAAATTATTATTTGAAGTTATAATGATACACTAAGGATGATTTATGCTTTGAAAATATTACTCATTATCAAACAAGTCTGATGCTTCTACTGAATTAAAACTCTTCTAGATGCTATGAATCATTGCTCCCAATTTTAAGTTTTAATTAAAAAAATATTTTTGAGTTACTGAAGCATTTAAATTGTACTTAAAACACTAATTTGTAATTTTGCATTTTGGCCGCTATACTTCAGAATACCACAATGATTTAAAAATTGTTTGTTGGATAAGAAACACTGAAATGTTCAGCCTGGAGCAACAGTGATTTGGCAGGCCACACTGTAAAACCCTGAAAAAAAAATACAAGGCCGATGCTTATCTTAGAAACACTGATGACATGTTAAAAGCTGTTCCAATGCTATCACTATAATAATGGAAGAAACAGTCCTCAAAAATGAACATCTGTCAGACCTAATCTCTACTGCAATTACATTTATATTTTCATAGTGTGGAATAGCTAGGCAGTAACTTGTAGAAAAGAAAATTATCACAATAGCTGAAAATTTTCATTTTCATCTTGACTGCTAGCATTTTTTCCTTAAAACACATCATATCAACCATCAGTATTCAGGCACCATTTGCCCTGAAGATATCCATACATTTTGGGTTGATGAACCAGTCTCTGCTGGAGAAGTCTGAGGTTTTGAATTTCTCTCTGCCTGATGCTTCTCTCTCCTCATAAGCAGAAAATTGAATGAGTACATTCTCTCAAATGTTTCCTTTGTGCATGAGAATATTTCTGCTTGTTTCCCCTAACTTTGTCTATTCCTATCATCGTAACCTTTTTCATAGTGTGTTGTGCAAGGATATCAATTTATTTTCTTGTTTCAATTGCATTCAATATGTGTGTATTCACACTGTCATCTTCCGAGCCTCGGCAGCCTGCACAGAGAGGCATTAAGGTGTAGGGGGAGGATAGGGAAAGTACAGCACATACTCCCCTAAGACAAGACAAGACAGTAAAGTCTTTCGACTTTCCAAAAAGTACTTGGAGTTACGTACATAACCTAGGATTTAAAGGTAGGGATTGATAAGGTAAACCCTATTCACCCCTACTTCCAGCACTAGAGAATATGAATGCAATCACATGTATAATAAAGTCACCTGAAAAGTTTAATACTACTAGGTGGTTTACAAACTTTCAACTCCTGATTCCTTAATGTACTTTAAAAACAATATATAGTAACAAAATATAAAAATTAAAAATAGGATTGAGCAGAACACACTGGAAGCCAGGTACATTTACCCTACCTGCTAACCAACAAATACCCAAGTACTTTTATCTATGACATATTTGCAGAAAAATAGGTAATACCAAAAAAAAAACCCCCAAAACCAAAAAACCCACAAACCAAATCAAAAAAACAACCACAAAAATCAACCCACCCTCCACCCACCCCCCCACCCCCCCCCAGCTTTTTGTTTTTGAAAACTAGCATGAAGATCAGCTTTTAGCTCCAGGTAAACAGTCAAGTGTGCCTGATTACTTAGCACAGAAATTGCTGTGGTGGTTTGCCTGCACTAAGGGTAGAAACAGAAGAGAGATTTATTGTACAGGTGGTGAGGCACTGCATCAGATTCCCCAGAGAAGCTGGGGATGCCCCATCCCTGGAAGTGTTCAAGGCCAGTCTGAATGGGGCTCTGAGCAACCTCGTGGAAGGTGTTCCCACTGATGGCAGGGGGTTGGAACTGGAGCATCTTTAAGGGACCCTTTCAACCCACACCGTGAATTTAGTTAGCAGGAGACATGTTTTAGAAAAACACAGAAACACACTAAGGGAATAAATACCATGCAGTTTAAGCTGTGAAACTCCTGGCAAATCTTTATTTAAATCAATACAGAGTATTGGACAAAATTTTACTGTAATACGAAAGAGAATAGAGAAATTTATGGTGCACTTAAAATCCCATTTGTCTCACAGATGTTGTAAAGTGCAAATAGTTCGGAGGATAGGAAGTACCAACATTAAGTATCACATATCCTTGTCCTGCTCTTATACCTTTCCTAAGGTATGAGTTTCAGTCAGAGGAAGAACACTCATCTAATTTTTACAATATTCTGGTGTTATCAAAGTCTGGTCAGATATTTTTATCTGTCTAATTTTCTCTCAGTTGTTCACAAATTATTAGTGGAATGAAGTGACCTAAAATTTTTCGAGGGTAAGGATGTACTGAATATTTTCTAAAGGGGATCACACCTTTGAGGAAAAATCTTTGTACTTATGTGATGCCACTCCATGCCTAAGAAAAAAGCTCTACAACAGGATGGCTATGAACTTGATTTAATTTTAAAATCATTTTGAACTTCAAGATGATATTTAAGCTAAGTTTTTAAAAACATATCCGTTTAAAACTAATTTTCATGTGACAGGCCACTGCAAGTTGGAAAGAACATTCACCCAGTAGTGATGGCCAAAGCACTTAGCTGGCCTGACAGCTAGACATGCTGCAATCAGATTAAGTGTTGAAGCAGTGCCCCCATTTCACTCCTGTGGGTAGCTCATTCAGCTCAGTATGGGAGCTGGATTAACCTCTATAGTAAATAGTGTAAGAAGCAAAAAAATATTTTCAACCTTGCTGCAAATCTCAGACATGCATACTAGACATTTATGTCTACGAAATGTATTAAAATAACAATATTCTGAATGAACATTTTCTCAACAGTTACAAAACACGTAAAATGGTTTGGGTTGGAAGGGACCCAAGCCCCCTGCTGTGGGCAGGGACACCTTCCACTAGACCAGGTTGCTCAGAGACCCACCCAACCTGGCCTTAAATACTTCCAGGAATAGGGCATCCACAAATTCTCTGGGCAACCTGTTCCAGTGCTTCACCACCCTCACAGCAGAGCACTTCCTCCTAATATCGGATCTAAACTTCAGTTTAAATCCATTGTCCCTTGTCCTGTCCCTACACATTCTTGCAAAAAGTCCCTTTCCATCTTTTTTGTAGGCTCCTTTCAGGTGGAAGGACACAATTAAGTCACCCCAAAGCCTTCTCTTCTCCAGGCTGAACAATCCTCATTTTCCTAGCCTTTCCTCACGGGAGAGGTGCTCCATCCCTCTGATAAACTTGGTGGCCCCTCCTCTGGACTTGCTCCTACAGGTCAATGTCCTCCCTGCTGAGGACCCCAGAGCTGGGTGCAGCACTGCAGGTGGGGTCTCAGCAGAGCAGGGACAGAATCCCCCCCTTGACCAGCTGCCCACGCTGCTTTTAGTGCAGCCCAGGACACATTTGGCTTTGTGGGCTGGGAGTGCACATGGCTGGGTCATGTCCAGCTTCTCATCCACCAGCACCCTCAAGCCCTTCTGGGCAGGGCTGCTCTTGCTCTGTCCATCCCCAGCCTGTGTTGATACCGGCGGGTGCCCTGACTCTGAGTACCTTGCACTTAGTCTTGTTAAACCATGTGAGATTCCCATGTGCCCACTTCTCAAGTGGTCCAGGTCCCTCCAGATGACATCCCATCCTTCAGGTGTCGCAACAGCACCTCTCAAGCTTGGTATAATCTGCAAATCTGCCAAGGTGCACTCAACTCCACTGTTCATGTCATTAATGAAGATATTTAATAACACTGGTCCCAGCAAGGACCCCTGAGAGACACCACTTCTCATCCATTTCTGTATCAGGATGTTTATCAGCATTCTAATTTCCATTCCAGTGAACATTAACTCATCCAAAAATTACCCAGAAGGTCAGAAAACTATCACTTGCTGTTCTCTAGCACAGAAATCATGGAAAAATTACAAGTCCGAAAAATGCATATTAAGCACCACAATTGCTAACATAGTCACTGATAGAGAAAATTATTATTAGTGTAGAGAACAGGTGAGACCATTTCAGGGTAAATAGAGTAGGCTGTCACTAGACTAACTTGTATAGTTTGAAACAATAAAGAGCATTTTAAGAATACAGCTTTTCTTTGGACCTGAAATAGAAATAGCAGTTTTCTGAGAACAACAATATCCTGCATTTAGTAGCACATGGAAAGTAGTGAAGCCTGGAATACCACAGTATGTTTATCAGTAAAGCTGCCAGCTTTCATCATCCTCCAAGACCATGCGCTTACCTGAAGAAGAGTTTGAACACACAGTATCTTGCCTAATTTTTTCAAATAAATCTATCTCTCCCATAAAAGGTACTCCAGCTACCTACTAGGCTTGGTCTGGTCAGATCTCTAATTTCTATTAGTAAATTAGACCCAAAATTTAAATCTCCCTGCTTCTGAACTGCCTTTCTGAAAAGACTAGCGTCAAAAGGCAGTCAAAAGTCAGTAACCCACCATGATCCCTGCAAAAATCTGCTGTAAGGAAGCTCGATGGAAACTCTGCTTGGATTTTTGCTGGTGGTGCAGGGCACTGTGCTACTTACCAAGATGTAAAATCATCCTGATGTGCTATTCTCAGAAGCAGGTTAGTCACAAAATACTGCTGCAAAAGGCAACTGTTCCTGGCTGAATTTCTACCAAAATAAAGTCCTGGCCATATCTACTAATTTTAATAAGCAGAAAGTGGTGATAAAAATAGACACACCACAAATATTTTAAACACTGCACCTATTTTAAATGGCAACAATATGTAACCTTGGAAGATGTTTGGTACCCTCCTCCCAATTTACATTTTTACACTACTCCAAGTATCTACTGTACAAATTACTTCAGTAAGTGTATTTATTAAATTAGCTCTATCCAATAAAACCTAAGAATGCAAAAAACCCAATTGCATGGATATAAACATAAGGGAAGTAAAGCAACTGCCAACTTCAAGGTATGTTTTCATTCAAAGATCCTTCTCCATCATCAAAGAGAAGAAAAAAAATAAACAGAACCAAAAGAAAACCCTAAACCAAAACACAAAACTCCCAGCGATTTTCCATCTGAAGAGTTAAAAAGCCTTTAACTGAATTTCAAAGTAGATCCAGGGTTTTATCCGCCTGATTAAGTACAGCTTTTAACAAGTGAAGTTGTAATTAGGCATAATGATAGCAGAACAAGCAAAGTTAGAATATGCATATAAATTCTAACTTAAGAAGTGGTCCACTTTCATAACATTTCATGTTCTTCCTATTCAGACAGGGTTAATTCCTTCTCAAGGTGCTGGAGCTGGTGTGGAAATTTTCCACAGCACCTGTACTGGCGAAAGAATTTTTGGCTAGGAAGACAGCCACAAGGACCATGCTGGCTCAGATAGTGCCCAGGCTCTAGAAGCACCAGTTTTCAGCATTTCTGGAACATTCAGGAGGTTCCATTCCAAGAGGCTTATAAGAATTCAGTCCCATGTGGTGTTATGCCAAGAGGCTGCAACGGAGAGTTACGACTTTGTTCCTTCTGAACTGCTCAGCTGCTACCAAATACAGTACAACTGATATGTTTAAGGCTTCTTTGAACTTTCACCAACACATTTCTCTAAAATATAGAAGCAAGTCACATAAATAAAAGTTTATGGGAAATCTTTGTCAAAACCAAGACAGGAGGTGGTGTAGAAAAGGTTGGGCTTGGCTTTACCAATCTTGATCTGACTTTAACATGACATTTAAACTGTATGGGATTACAATACTTCCAGCAAACATGGTACATAACTAAATCAAGAGCCCAACACTGATTTTAGGCAGAGTATTGAAAAATCTTACACAAAGATCAGCTACATGCCTTACAAACTTGTGCTAATCCTTAAAGATAGATTGGCTGGTTCTAAAGAAGAATCTAAAATTACACTGGGTACTGATGCATCCAGTAATAACAAGAATGAAAAAAATCTATACAACTTCCATTCAAAATGGAAAACCCAACATAAGCAGCATCTGCTAGCTAAGAAAGCACTTTTTAATGTCTTACCAGTATTCTGTTCAAAAGAACAGAATTATTGTATCTTTTGTATGATTTCCACTTTCTGATGAACACAAAGATTCTTCACTGTTTTTTGGTTATTCATTCTCAACTAGTAACAGATAATATAGATAATGCTGGGGGGAAAAAAATCACTGCTTCAGATTCACAACAGAAGACAATTACGCTAAGACATTGTATCTGTAATTCCCTTAGCCTAATGTGTAAAAAAAAAAAATGGATCATTTAGAAGAGTTGTTTTTCACACAGATGAGTTCGAGAATCAAAATTCAGTATTCAGTATTTTCTAAATACTTCTTACACTAAATTCAAGAGCACAGAGTCAGGTATTAATCAACCCCTGTGGAAAATGATCCACAGACATCCAGACTACAAAAGATTAAATCAGCCACAACAAAAGAAAAGCCCAACAACAACAGGACAAAAACAACAGATGCACTGACTACTTGAACAGAACAGAAATGCTCTGCCACTGTAACCCTCTCTTCATCGAAAGACACTAATTCATCACATATCCAAAATTCTTTTTTTTCTACTATTTCCAATCATTCTTTTAGTTCTTTTCCTCTTCAGCCCCCTTCCCATAAGCTCCCTGAAATTCCAACTGTTTGTGTCGCAGCACAGAGACAAATCTTTCTGCCTTCTCAGATTCTGCTTCCACAAACCCTTTCATTCATATCCACACAAGCATCTTTACTTGCAAATCCATTTCTTTTTATTGCTATCCTTCCACCTGAAAGAGCTTTCATCTATTCCCCATCTGTCTCAGAAAGCTTTCGCCATACCTACTCAGCTGAAAAACTTATTTTTTCCCCACATATCACTCTTACATGGATTTACATCCATAGTCTGTCTTTACTGGATTCCAAATATGTTTTATACTAGAGAAGTAAAAGTATTTGAAAAGTGTTGCAAATGCTAGTTGTCCATATACATAATATCACAACATTATGTGGACTGATAACCAGATAGAGTTATGTAACACAGACTTCTCCAGAGGGTTAAGGAAAACTCTAGAAAAATACTACATCACTGTAGGCTTTTTTACATTCATTCTCCAGGACTCCCAAACAAAACAGAACATTTTTTTTTCTCCACTGAAAAATATTTTTACATTACCAACCTAAAGTTATTCTACATAAGAAAAATCTCCCATGCCTCTCAGCCTCAGAGTTTACAGTAATTGCAGTCAGCTACCTGACATGGTGTTTTTTATCACCTTTAGGAGAGAAAAGCATTTGACGTACACTGAAATAATTTAACTCACCAATAAAAGGAATTGAAGCCAAAGAGTCACCAGGTGGGCTGGAACTTGATGCTTTCCTTTCCTCTATTCTTTTTATGTGGACTTCTCTCCGAGCATCATTAGGTAACCAACACGTAGTGTCTGAGGCTGCCTCTTGATCATTTACAGCAAGAATGTAGGACTGATGCCTCAAAGGCTGGGGAGTTTGGTGGCCAGAAGGTGATTTGTCCCGCATGACCACTGCATCTTTGTCATTTCCCTGAACATCCATTTGCAGACTTTCAGACTCACGAACATCTTCCCTTTCAAAACCATGAATCTTTTGTCTGATGGAACCATCTACGTTGTCAGAGGTAGTTGAACACTCACTTGTTGGCTGAACAAGTTTGGCAGAAGCTGGAGCCAGACCGGAAGGTTGGATGGTTTTACCAGTTTCTGTTTTGTGATCTGGGGCACCTTCGGCTCGGATCCTTGACTGTTGGTTTAACAGACTGCTTTGATGCAAGTGATTTACTGTTCTTTGGTCTTTGCTGGCAATAGCATCCAGGCCCTGGTTAAGGGGAATCGATGGTTTTGCTGCATAGGGAGCTGAGTTCTTCAGAGAGCTATTTTTAGAATTTCTGGCTGGTGTGAGAGACAACCTCTCTTGTGAAACACCTGCAGATTTTGAAACTCCCCCAGGAGTTGGCAAATCACGAGAAGGCTGTAACATTTTAATATCTGGTGAAACTTTCTGAAAGTGAGAACCAGGCAGAGAAGCTCTACTACCTGTTCTCCTGCTGTCTGAAATATAAGCACTCGGAGCAATAGGAAAATTTTGGCCTCGAAGGGACATATGAAATGCATGTTGTCTAGATCTGTCATAAATACCTCGCCGATCGTCTTGTTCGGTAAACCCTGTCCATTTGTAAGTCTTTCTCCTATCTCCATTTGCATCTGCAATCATATTCTCAGAATGAAAATTTTCTAGCACTTCACCCTGTTTGCTGAGATAATCCCACGACCGAGCCCTGTGATTTCTAGCATTGACTGAAGGCGAAGTTAAAGTATCTTGTGAAGCACTTCGTGGCCATTCTTTCAACACAGGATCTTCAAGCCTTTCCTGGGATACACTTCTCTGACGGATCTGGACAGACTGTGGAACCCTGTCGTGAGAGGTGCTCCTGCGCCGTACCTGAGAAGCAGTGCGATTTGGCACCACCTGATTATACTCAGTTGTGTTCTGAGAAGCTGCCCTTAAGCTATCTAACCTTTCCTGTATTGTTCTGGAGCCATACATGTGCATGCGCCTATTATCAATGTACTCCTTGTAAGTTTTGTAGGTCTTCCAGTCTATATGCTGGTGGGAGGTTGGAGAACTGTAGTGATTAGTAGAGACTGAGGGTGAGTCTGTGGCTTGAGTAGAAGGTCTAGTGCTTGGGATGCCTTCTGGACATACTACATAATTTGAAGCTTTACTTACTGCTCCAGTTGTGTCAACTGGTCTTGTTATTGGAGTCTGGGGAAGTACAATGGCAGTGGACACTAAAGATGGTGGTGATGTGGTCCGTGCTTTTAGACTGGTTTGATCTTTCAAGCCATATCTTACTTCCTCTGTCCTGTGAGATGGACCAGCATGGTTATTTCTGCAAGATGGCAAATCTACAGCCTTCTCAGAAGGCACAATAACAGTCCTTACAGTTTCATTGCAAACACACACGGCTGTATTTGATTTTGCAATGTCTGTTGGTGATGGAGGCACTTGTATTTCCATTCTGTAGGCCCTCTCTGGCTGTGTCAATGCCCGGACTGGTCTACTGACTTGCTTTTTCCCCAGCGAGAAGTCAGAAGGTAGCTTGTCTCCAGCTTGTGCCTTAACAGAGGCTGTGGATGTCAGGCGTGGATAACATATTGGTGGTGGTTCAGGTATGTTGTGGGCATTACCACTGTAGGCTTCGTTGCCTTTCAGGTAGGCATCTTGGGAATACGCCTGTGGAGAGAAGAGTAAGTAAGTATTCAGCAGTGAGGGAGACGGAAAAGTTCACCATCTAGTATTTGCATGAACAAGCTTCAAGGGAGGGGAACACAGGTTCTAAATTCACACTCCCTCTAATCTTAGACAAAATGTTAGTTAAGAAGACAAAAACAGCATTCCATTGCCTTAGTGAGCACAAACACAACAAGCAAAATCATGACATACATTCCCTCCCTCAACAATTAAAAAACTGAACTGATGACCAGTTCCAGGAAATACTGCGAGTAGGGCACTGAGGCAGGTTTTTCAAAATCCATGAGCACACAACACAGTATTTTTCTCTCCCTTAATTTTGCTTTCTAACATGATACTTCACACATTCTTCTTGTTTAAGCCTCCCATTGCTGGAAACTGGAATTTCACATCAATCAATAGGTTAAAACGCTGCATAATAAATTCAGCTAGCACTAGAAAATTCTCTATTCACTTAGGGTGTTAAACAACTGTTCACTTAATGCAGTACATATGAAAAGTACAGACATATAAATATACATACACATACTCCTCTAAGATGTCTTCTACATAAAAGCCACTGTTCCTAAACACATAATGAATAAATTGAAGCAGTAACATATTGTTGTGAGCCAACACCCTGTAAGTCACCTTATATTTTACAGGAGACAGCAAGTACATGGTACGCAAATTTTACTGCGGAAAACATTAATGATATTCACCATTTTTAACTTTGAGGTACAAATCCTATGAAAATTCATACATAGCCACCACTGCCCATGCACTATGGAAACCCAAACTGAAATCTCTAATTTTCTTAGTGCACTTTGTGTCTTCATGCATAAGAACCTGACTCCTAAGAAAGAAATGGTTATACTACACTTAGTATGTTTCTACAGCATTTCTGAAAAGCAGAATTTGTCAGTGTGAAATTAACAGAACATTCAAAATAATAAATCAATGAGAAGCACACAGCATACTTAAACAATATTCTATTATTGAAAAACTTCAGCATGACTTTGTTCAGTTTGACCATAATGAAATAAAGAGCCAATGCAGAGCCTGCCAATGTAACAGAAGATTAAAATAATCTCTCAGGGCTTTTACACACTTAGGCGTGCTATCATATCACAACATTTCTTGTTCAAATCGTAACATGCTCAATTCCAGTATATCAGTGTGCTCTGTCTTAACAGTAGACAGTTATAAAAGCCCAAGTGCAGCCATAAAATTAATACAGAGCAAAGTACAGAGGAGGGCGAGGCATTTACTGCTGCAATGTTATACCGAGCATTAGCAAAGTGCAAAATATTAAAGCACATTGAGAGAAAACAGACCAAATAACACAGGCACAAACCACAAACCAAGAGATCAGCATTACGAAGAAAATTCAGCTCAGACTATCTAGCTCATTTCCAAACTTGCTGTTTCATATTCTTGCTTCTCACAAATCATTAAGAAAAACATGCCTTATAAAACCATCAGAGAAATGGCTACTGTACGTTTCTTACCAGTGCTGTGACATCCTTTGTAAACTGCAGCTGGCAGAAAACAGGAAAACACAGTAAAAACTGCTTACAGATGTAAAGACAGAATTATCTTGTCATATTGATGTTGACTACAGCAAGCTAAAAATACAGCTACACTGATTTCACTGGAAGGTACCAACAGACATAAAGGGCAGTAGAGCATAAAAAATAACTTCACCCTGCTTGTGAGCATGTCCATCTCAGGCTTATATTTGGTCCTTACATTTATCCTGTACCTTTACAGAAAGCAAAATATGTTTGTGCCATTTTGCCTTGGTGCATCCCTACAGCTGCCTGCAGAGAGCTCTGGCTCTGTGCAGTGAGATTTCCCTTCCACTACAGCAATATTACTGTCTCTCATTTCCCTGGGCTGCTACCATCCATCCCTGCTTCCTGGTGACGAAACAACGGCTTTATTATGCATTTAAAACAGCACACCCCTTCCTCACATATATCCAAACATGACCACGAACTGTCAGCTGACTGCAGCTGCTTTCACGCCATACATCTGAAATTAGGGGAATGATGCTGCAGAAACACTCTCCTCATGTGATTTGTAATTTTTTTCCTTCACTCATAGTAAAAATCAGGACAGGCTTCCCACTGACACATTTAATGAGGGGAAGGAGCGTAAAAAGGTAAGTATTTCTAAACCTTTAAATAAATGGCTATTTAAGATCTTGATGGACTATAAGAATTAAATAAAATTTGGAAAAGATGCTGAAGACCCAGAAACAGATTGAGCGAGATCCTTCTGGCATGCAGGACAAACAAAAACCATTACATAGTGCCCCTTAATTAGAAAATAATTATCAATTTATACAGCTGATAAAACAGCTTATATTCCAACTTCTCTGGGATATGCACACATCACACCAACAGAAAATACACCCCATCTACATTTTTGTAAAGCATTCCCCTGACAAACAATGCTTCATTGACTTTGACAGCACAAAGGCTAAATTCCAAAGCTGATGTGATCTGATTGTAGCTGAAGACAACAGATGATTATAAAAGTAAGTTCTCAGCTCTTGACAAAATTTATCACAGGTATTAAAATATCACCTTCAGAAGACAGGGTCCAAAATGATATCAGCTAGGTTTTCTCCTCCCAAAAAAAAGTGTGTTTCCATGATTGCAGGTATATCCAGACAGACAGACTGCCAGGTCTGTTAGACAGTTACTGGGAAGTGTGTTTCTCTTTTCAACCTCACTTCACCCAAATCACTGAAACAAAGCGCAACATACTTCCAAGAGAGAGAAAGCTTACAGATAGGACTGTGATAGTTCCACAAAGAATATTTGATATCTTTGTTCCATAACTCTGATTAAGGGCCTACAGGAAATAATGCAACATAGAAACAGATGGATCTGTCCTAAATAATGTCATGCTGAAGGATGCATTATCAGCCTTTTTACTACAAAATATTTTAACTGCTTTAAGCACAAAGTGATGAGATTTTTAGAAAAGGTTTAGAGACTAAGAAATGTGAAATACACCAATATATTTATTACTTCATACATTGCTTTGACATTTAACGTATTTTGCAACCACATAAAACACAGTTTGATTATTACTCTCTTTAGTTTCTCTGACAGTAAGTCATGTGAAAATGCTACCTTAATCTCTAAGTGATTGCAACAGGATACATTCATAAAAACGTCATTAGGGTATGGCTGAATTTTAAGTGTTTCTAAAAAAACAAAAGCCAAATCAACCAAACAAAAAAAGGCTTGCAACTTAGAAAACAAAAATTTTCTTTTAATATCCAGATTAGTGATGCTCCTGATTCAGACACCAGCCAAGCTATTTCAATTTCTAAAGAACTAGTTACTCAGCAGTTATTCAGAAGTCTCAACATGATTGAAAAATTAGTCTAGATGTTTCATGAGCTCTTTTCCACCTTCTCAAAACAACGGGAGTTTTAAAAGACTACCATACAAATGCAGCAATTTAGAGTGACATTAACCGCTCTGATGGATAACAGCTCTGCAACAATTACTAGAAGAAAATTGCTGCTCTTACAGTAAGAACTCAGCATGTTTCCAGTTATTGGGTACCCTTTCTTCCCACCTTGCAATCTGGTTTTGTTTGCACGAAGTTTGCAAACTCCTATGGTAAAGGACTAATTTCTTACTGCGAATTTGTAGAACCATAAAGGGTTTAACTCCTAAGGTAATTCATGCCATATGATAGGCAAAATACATTTTATGCAAATAAAGCATTTTACAAGGTATCTCATTAACCACTTAAAATTCAGCTGAAGGGTTTTGGTCCCATTTTTATCCCCTTGATTTTATGCTATTAGATGCTGGAACAGTAACAGCCAAATGCATGAGGATTCCTCTGGGAAAGAATCATGGTGAAACCCTGTACTTTCAATAGCTCAAACTGACCCCTTAGCCCAAATCCATGAAAACATGCAGCCCTATGTTTCACTGAGGATGGGTGTGCTTCACTACACTTCACTACAGGATGAGTAACAACACTGATTTCAACAGAACTATTCACAAAATTGGTGATAAGCATTTTGATAAATCAGACGCTAATGTACCCAACTCCTTGCAAGACTGAGCTTGGGGCATTCTTCTTTCCTTCTCCAACTAGTTTGGCTTCAGATTCTTTACTACTAAATTGTTCTCTTCCCTGGAGCTAACTTATTCTCACAGTCATCATGAGTATGGGAACTGCACACCAGAAAAGTTTACAGCTCTCTTAAAAGGAAACACTTTCTAGTTACAGTTTTTTCTGGCAAGAATGTTAGTAAATACAGCTCAACTGCTTTCATTTTACTCTGAGACACCCAAACACTACAGTCAGATAATGTTATTTGAAAAAAAACCCCAAAAAACACACACCCTTTCTTTCCTAAAGGCAGTGCAATTTTAGTATTCAAAATTTAATGCCTTAGGCCCAATAAATTTTATTTCCAAATACAAGCTGTGTAACAGACTTTCTTGTAAAGTCTAAATTGTGGTTAGGAGGGTTGATGAAAATGGTATTTTGTAACATATGCAGTGTTCAACAAAGTTTAAGTCTCTTCTTCTAGGTCACTGCGTCTTCACAGCACACGCTGCCTTTCACTGTACTTGCTGCCAGAGCTTTAATATTAACCTCTGTGCACATCAGTAACTGTCAGCACCAAATCTGGAAGCAAAAAAGTGCTCCAAGTCCCTGGACTAAATACAGCTACTTAGAAAAACGTATCTATCTTTATTAAAAGACAAATGAAAATAGTTCACAGTTTGCCATGTTGCTGCACTAGGTCTGATGCAACTGTATGGCCTCAGGAAGGGGGGAAAAAAAAAAGTCTTTAACATTGAAACTGCAGGCAGACCTGCAGTCAGAGACACAAGGTTGCTGGGTCATGTAAAACTCTAGGATACATTTCCTCATTTAAGTTATTTTTCTTTTTGTTGTTGCGGGTTTCTTTCCTTCTTTTTTTTTTTTTTTTTTTTTTTTTAAATTATAGGTGCACCACTGGCAATTTCAGGCTACTACAAGGCCTTGAGAATCACCAAATTCCTCAAAATCTCTAAGTTCAGAAATGATAATGCAGCAAACTCTTCTCTTCTGCACAGATCTCCCAATACACTGAAAACTTCCATATCACCTGACTAGAAAGAAGGGAAAACAAAAAAGAAAATCTATGCTTCAATTCACTTTTACTGACTTTCCTGGTCATTCCATCCAGGATTTTTGGTTCCCCTACTGTCTATGACAAGAGAAACATTTCTGTTCAAATGCAGTCAACTTTCAGTTACTGATATGCAGCTTCATTGATCTGTAATTCTAAGGAAAGATTAAGACTTAACTAAACTTACCAAAAACATAATAGTAAACAGCCCCCTTTTATTTCCATATTTACCATTACTCATGGAATGCTCAATAAAATCTTTCTGTAAATGAAACTGCAAAGTTCTTTCCAGAAGGCTAAGGCATGTTTCAACAGATTTGTACATTTATAAATTCTAATGGTGACAACACCTAAGACCAAAAGTAACCTCTTACCTTTTGGGGCAATTCCTCTAATAAAATGGGTTTTTAGAAATTAAACTGTTGGAGGTAGGCTAAAAGTTAGGTAAGACGAACTTTTGAGTGAGTGGGTAGTGAGAAAAGTGCTAGAAAACGAAAGGTGGAAAAAAAAGGACACCTTACCTATAGTACGTATATACAACATAGTTATATACATCAACAAAATAATATCTACATCTATTTACCTATAATAAGTACTATATATAATGATTAATATGTTACATTACCAACAAAATTCCAAATAAATGGCTCCAATGCACATCATATTCAAGATACCATTTTTTAAATAGTGGTATTTTCAAGTGCCTGGTACTTAGAAATTCAGTGACTTGTAGGCTGTATTCTTTTTTACATATATAAGGAACAACTAGCAAGTAAGTAAATTCCAATGTGAACATTCCCAAAAATCCTGCATACTGAGGACAGGCTAACATATATGTGTTAGACACAACAAAGCCTACTGACAAAAGTCATAATAATGCTCACCTGTAAATAGGCTTAGAAAACCCAATTTATTCTATGGAGCACCTTCAGTATTTCAGTATTTTCCACATAGCACAAAAATTTTTGAACAACTGGAAAGTTGTCAAAATTTGAACAGTATTTTAGTATTAAACTTGTTATCCCAAGGCTACAAAACAGCAACAATTTCATTGAATACACTTGAGAAAAATGAACTATTTGTAGTTGACCTAAATGTGTCTTCCCATTTGCATTAAGTCAGTGGCACTAAAACCTACAAGATGCCAAAATTCTGTCAAAAAAGGTTGACAATGCTACAGAATTTGCATATAGATACATCAAATTTGAAACACCAAGAATAGCATGACATAAAAACAATCCTCCTCTTCCTAGTTTAAAAATGGTCACAATACCTAGAAATGCTTCAAAATAAGGTCTTTTGATAAATTTAAGTAAATTAATCACAAATCTGAGGAGGAGCATAAGAAAGCCAACACATACACAGTTGTCAAGAATTCAAGTTTTTTGTCATGGATAGAGATGTTTTAAATATCCTTTTCCCCATCCACAAAGTGACATTTTCAACACCAGTGAACAAACACAACTGACACTGGTTTCACTAATGGCAGGATTTCACATGTAATTCCCTTCCAAGTAAGCACTGTTCACATGCCACAGAGGGCAATGGCCTGTGGATTGGAGCACTTCATTGTTACTATTGATGAATGGATTTGAATCCCTATTTTCAGGAAATTCAATATACCAAGAGATTCACAGACATATATGGATATTTCTGAAGACTAAACTCAAGGTTTAAAATTAGTGAATTAAAGATAGAAACAAGTAACAGTGTTTCTAGCCATGGAATAGACTATGTTAGTAGTCATGAGCACATGGAATAGACTGCCAAGTACTATAAAACTTAGCACAACCAGCATCATTCCTGAATATAATGAAACTATTCCATCCTAGATACACCATTCATGAGCTCATACCACAATATCCAGTAGTGCATGGAGCTTTTCTATTTTTGCAGCATACCAGTATTTAACATGAGTTTACAATGAGTGACACTATCTGAAGACACTTACAGTGAAACATATGACAGATGTCACAGAAAACAACTATGTTATTTAACATTCTATAACAGGCTTACATAACACAACTTCAGGTTTAAGTTTTTCCTCTATTAATAAGGGCCCTGTACCTTACCATTGACTGTTCACTCGGCACTTACACTGACACCTGAAGATGTTTCATATATCAAATCTTCTTCTAGAACTTCCACAGGCAGGTATTTTTTCACTTTTCTTTACCTTTTTCTTTATCCTTTATCTCCTCAAGGATAATTACCTTATTTTCTTTTTGTTAATATCCTTTCCTTACCCAAGGACAATAATCATGTTTTTTTTTTTCCCTCTGACCCCATCTCACCTGTTGGTACAACAAGTTATATCCAGCCAATTGTTTTTCATCTCTACTTCACCTGAAGGTTGCACTTCGTGTTTCACCAGCAGAGAGATGATGTGCCTAAGACCTTTTCACCCAGACAAATACAAATGTTTAACTTTAAAACTACAAATCCTGCCTTGCCCAGATTCTTACACTGTTACGGCTACAAGACTGCATTAGATGCATATGGCATTCAGGAAATTTAAATGTTAGCATTATTCCTGCATTTATACATATTCACAGTTCCAGTTAAAAAAAAAAAAAAAAAAAACCCAAACCAAAAATACCAACCACCAAAAACACCCCAACAGCTTTTCTCTCCCACTTATTCATGCAATTGAAACTCACACCCTACCCCCAACATTTTCTGTGTTGGATTACTGAAATACTTCTTCATCAAATGTTCTCAAAATATCACTTCTATTCTAATAATCTTGGCTTGTTGTCCTAGCTGGAGAGTTCCTGTACTAGCTTCTACCTCCACTTTAACTCAAAACAAAGTTTTTTGGTTTTTTTTCTTTACCCATTAATATGATCTGTAATAATGGAAAACAGCTGCTGAAACCCATAGGTTTTTCTTAACTCAAAGTCACCTTACTACTTCTGTGTGCATTAGAAAATACACTTTTCCAGCTACTAACAAGAAAATCTACCCTGCTTGTCATCTTCTCCTTTCCTCTGCTTCCAATTAAAAATAAACTAGAGCATATCAGTATATTAGGTGTTTTTCTGATTCTTCCCAATATGCACTTACATATTGCATATTATTCAAGGCTCTTTTGGACTTAGAGACAATAAATGGGATATGAATTATCTCACTACACATGCAGGACCTCAGTTCAAATCAAGAACAAATAGGCACTAGTGCAACAAAACATTTACAGCAGTCAAAATTTAAAAATTTGGTAATAAACTTTGGCTCATTCATCACATTTCTTAGTCCACTCACAATTAGTGAATTATTAACAAAGGCTTCATGTGCTAATTTTTGAATTCAAATTCTTTAGAACTGGACAACCTAGCTAAAGGAAGCGATCCCATTCATAAATTCTAACATAAGGAAATTAATCCAAATTACAGTAAAAATATAAACAAGATGTATTTTTTAACATGCTAGAAATATCATGTGAAGACACTACTCCCTATATTTGGATTCCCCTGAGATTTCAGGCATGGCAAGAAGGTAAGAAAATATTTAAGGAGTGACAAAGAGATAAATGTTAACTCTTAATTATTTGCTGATAGCACACTTCAAAGACTTTGTAAGCAACAACAGAACATTTTTGCCTAGTCAATATAGTCTCTGAACAGGAGCTTCATAAACATACCAGTTGAAGGATGTCCTCATCTTTTGGCATAACACTAAGTTCCAATACGCTGTCACTGAAAGAAACAGGAAAAAAAAAAAATACATCACAGATGAACTTCTGGAGACTTTCAATTCTTGTTATAAAGATAATCCATTTACTTCCATAGATGAAAACTATTCAAAAACTCCAACTCAGCTATTACGACAAATATGCAACTCAACAAAAATAAACACTGATTTCCACTAGAATCTTGGGAAGTAAGAGTAGAAGAGAACTCTGACTGAGCCAGTTTATTGAGCCAACACACTGGTTTGGGCAGTTTTATTTCCTTTTATTTTGTCCCTCAAGTCCTAAGGTACACTACTTGTTTGGAGCTTCTCAAACAAAACAATGTGGCAAATCTGCGAATAAAGCTAAAACTTCCCACTTTCTTTAATTCAAAAATAAAGTCTCTTAGCACTCTTTAAAATTGCTGTGGTGAAGTCTTAATCACCACACCATGTGAAAAGAGGAGCAATATCAAGGCAAGTACTGACTTACACCTTTCCACTCCAATCACCTCCTAGCAGAATCAACTTAAACAGTCATTCAGATGACATCTGAAATATGGATGAAAAACACTTGCTATTTGTAAATGCTGCATTCATCAGTCTGAGCTGGTGAAACCAAAAACAGCAGCAGCATAAAGATCCAGGAATCTGAATAGTTCAATCAGTGTGACTCAAACACAAGCAAAATCAGGACATCAAATGAACAGTGTACCAGTTACCCAGCCAATTATTTTACAAACAGTGAAATCCACAGTTGGTTTTCACCAGAAATAAGGTATTTTCACAAGCAAGAGAGAAGCATATGCTTGTAACACTGGACACAGAAGAGATGAATTTATTATCTCATTTGAGATAATGGAATAAGCTGCTCACATTCATTAAATGTGAAGTGGAACAGGTACAGAGAAGGGCTACAAGAGGCTAACATACAGTCTATTATAACGAGGGGTAAGAACCAAAATGAAGATACTACGAACATTATTTGGAAATCTCACGTCAAAATTAAAAAAGGGTATTTCAAAAAACCTGACCAGTATCAGCATTAGAAAAAAAGGCATACAACCTAATTTGGTATGTCAGAAACTGGCTCATCTGTACTGGTCAGTACAACGCATTAGGCGAGGAAAAGACAAAACCAGCACAAACACTGGCCCAATTACAGGGCACACCGATCAGCCTACTGAGAAGGACCTCAGATTATTTCTGCAGAAAAGGAACCCATCATCTCAAAACGTAGTGTGTGATTTATTATGCTTTCTTATATTAAAAATGTTTCTAATTTGTGGTTCCTTTTCCATTTTTTAGCGACCACAGACATAAGGCTGAATTCCAAAATAGAAGAGTAAGGGTATTTGGTTTCACAATCTTTTTAAACCATTATTCATTTTGGAAAAGAGTGTTCTCCAAGTAGCAGAAAACTTACTTTAGTCTTAAAATTGAAGATCAGCAGTGATTTAAGTCTACATATATCTAGGAAAAAAAAAGTCTTCAAAAGCCTTGCAAAGATTTTTTTTTTAAAATACTGAATTATAAGAAACAAGGGAGTATTGATTTTATGTGCACTTGAAATAGCATTTCCCATATTGACTGAATGCATAAACAGCTTGAGGAATTTTTAACAAAGCGTTCAGATTTCAGTCCTACACATGCATAGTATGTACATATAAATCATATCAGACAACTGCTTACTTGCAGGATGAAGACTTTGGATGTCAAAAATATGTTAGCATTGCTCCTCTTGAAGTACTTCTTATATAAAGAAATAAAATTTGACACAGAACAAACCATACTAATTCAAGTATTTTGCATGTTTCCTCCCCCTCTTCTAAGAAAGTGATTAAATCCATTTACCCAATTTACATCGTTTTAGTAAACATTCAGAAGACTAAAGGGTTCCATTCAGGAACACTGTTTTAAACATAATTCAAATAACTACTTAACTATTCTATTCCTGTTTGCCTGAAGAATCTTTTGGAGACAATTTGGATCTTCCTACTTTATATTTTGTGACATGCTCTGAGGATGTTTTTTAATTCTCATATCAGAAACAAAAAGTATTAAGGAAGACATCTGGTTTATTGTACTACATAATGTAAATGCAAATTATGAACTAGAAAGTGCTAGTAAGAACCACCACACAGAAAGTGATAGTCTACACTGGAACTCCAGACAGTACTCAGAACTCTCGAGATATTTATCATTCTCATTACTTGCATCACGCATTCAGAGAGTTAAATTTAAATGTATTGATTCCAAGTCATCAAACTAAAGCACTAATCATGAAGACTATCTTCTGATGCATTACTTTGTATTAATGAAACAGATTCAGTAGCAGAACTCTGTACATTCCTGAGTAATCCCAACACTTTCAGGAAGAATTTGCAAAGAGAAACAACTGGAATAGACAATCATTCAAATTCCCCAGTTTAAGAAAAAAAGGGGGAAAAAAAAAGAGAAGTTGCAAATCAGAATCTGTTTCTTCTTTTATTTAGAACCATAAATAATGTACAGAGTTTATGTTAGCAATCAACATATCTCCAAGTTGATTATGTATGTAAACAGGTAAGAATAAATTTTTAATGGACCAAACCAGCAACTACCGGCAAAGAGTAGGAAATCTAGAGTTAAAAGAGTAATCATGATTAATTTTACAGGACTGTAATTCTAGCAACTCTTTTGAGGTGTGCCTTTCATCTCCCAGAGGAAATAATTAGTGTAAGTTTAGTTTTACTATCTCCAAGCAAAGGAAAATAGAAAACATTCTAGACACAGCTTGAAATTTTTCTGGGAACAGTACAAAGCACGGCTGAATTATATCTCATCCTTAAGTCCCACTGGAAGATACGGATATCATTTCATCTAAGGCAACTAAGTTCTGGTGTCTGCAGCATTATATAATGAAGACAAGCAGCTAAAACTGAACAACTTTTTAGAAAAATAATAAGCAGCTATGAAAATGGAGCCACAGGAATAATCTAAAAAAAAAAAATCTGCCAGCCTGCACTGAGTTTTATTGTAAACAGCTGAACAGTGAGTGATGGGGAAGCCCTCTCTTTAGACAGAAAAGATGAAAAAATGTGTTGTAACCTTAAAAACTACTCTGAAGATGAGTAAAATGACAAAAGAATAAGCATTTACACTCATCAATATGTTTGAATGAGTAATTAAAAATTACAAAAGTACAGCAACTAAAATGTCTAGAAAACCAACACACAACATACTAAGACTATGAAGAGAACTGTCTTCAGTCATAAAAAAGATTTCAGCTGACAACTCAGCCTTTCAAAGGGCCTTTCAGCAAGTTGCTTGCACATGGCCAACTAAAGAAGCCAAGGCATGCTGGATGAAAGATCAGCTAAGACACAAAACAGCTAAAACTGTGTCAGTGGGTGTTTTTAATGTGAAGAGTTTAAGTACATTCAACAGTGAATTTGTGCAAGACCAACCCATCATGAATTATTAAATCAAGCAACGAAGGTAAAACCTGTGGTTTAGCAAGTTCCTGAACCAAGATTTACATAAAGTGGGCTGGTATTATCTGACCACTCAATCACTCTACAGTTCTAGTGTTTTCATGGACTTCAAAGAAATCTTTTTTGATATTATCATAGAGGATAATGACATAACAGACCATCAGTCTGACCCAGGTGGCAATGCTAATGCAAGAGCAGCATGCACCACAATGCAATTTTACTTGCCATGAAATGGCAGCATAAGAAGTAAAAAAATTATGTTCAGAACAACTGCTCTGAGTTCAAAAATACTGTTTTCAAGCAAAGAATGAGAGACAGCTGATTCTTCAGTCACATGAGAAGAACTGCCTGTAAGCTACAAGATATACCTGATCTGGAGTCTGAGTTCTCTTCATGGATCAAAATTAATATTTATCTGTTTATCCTAAGAGGTTCAGCTGTAGACTTCCTGATGGTTGTATCTGCTGTATGAAATGCTCAAGGATACACATGACTTTTTGTTACAATTGCCTGTGATGTACACATCTGGCTCGAGAAAACAAACTGTTCTCTCCCAACAAACAATAGCATCCCTTCATCCTCCCTGCACTCATGGAAATCAGGGGGACAGATGCAGCAGTGTGCTACACCATTCCCGGTTGCACCAGATAATCACTGACAAGGCCTTGTTCAGGTGTCCCCAGTTTTTCCACACTCAGCAGGGGTTCAGTTCTACTGAATGGTTCACTACCTACCCTCACTGAAAATAAACTCCATTCACAGGCACACCTAGAGTTAAGAATCCCTGATCACACAGGCCACTCAAAGACGTGACTGGTCTCTCTCTTTCTTGGATTAAGAAAGTTAACTGACTGATCTACATGGTTGGGCATGTAATGTCTTGAGTATACACTACTGTACAATAGTGGCGCTTGTAAAAATACAAAATAAAGAAATTATTTACGGCTAGTGTTATGTGCAGTGAAGGAAATAAAAAAGCCCATCTGTCTAGCCCTTGTATAGACAGCATTAATGACACAAGACATGTTTCAGTCTACCTTGCCCATCACATCTCTGAACAGTTTTGTTGTTTATAAAAATCCCCAAAACAACAACAAAAGAAACCCAAAACAAAACCAGAAAGATACAAACCACTCAATACATGTGAGATGTACACATTTGCAACAAAATCTTGAATAAAGACATCACTGAAATAGATCATAATCTTATTTTTCCTATTTCAAACAGTAAGAACATCTAAATCTTAACACGTGAAAAGCCACTAAAAATATGACATTCGAGATGTATTCTTTCATACTGATCATAATACAACTTTTTGCCACATCACTCAACATTACATTGAAAACTTGGTGTGAATTTCTGTTCTACAGCAACAAGAGAACTGTAAAAATGGAGGCAGACATGAGACATGAAATGGAGAATCTAGACTCATGCATAGACATGATTTCACAAGTGCTTCTGAGGTACAGGAGCAGTAAATATTAGTGTTTTCTTAACTCTGTGCAAAGTTCATAATTTGCTGCAAAACAGAGGAAAGCAAAGACTTACTGCAGATATTCTGCAGGTGTTCACTAGCATAATTTTTTTCCTTCACCAGATACACTGACTTCTAGCTCTCAGATATCATAAGCAAGGTAGAATTTATAATCTTCTTTTCCAATTGATTGTATACATGTATGTATACCTAATCTGTCTATTTTAAGTTCAGATCTCCTCTATATCACTTGGTGTTACTTGCTAACAAGGGACAAGTACTGACAATAAAAGGACTGTGGTACAATTCAGCACCCATATTCTCAACCTTTTCTCAGCATTCAGCAAATACATGAAGAAAAGAAATAATAAAATGGAGTGTGTATAAGTGAAAATTCAATAATATGATGACTTTTCAAAACTTCCATAAGTGGTCATTTCATGCTTAGTATACCAGAAGTGTGGCACATAATGAAATACTATTATCTTACCTGTTCTGTATTAGAGCAATGACTTGAGAATATGTCTTCCCAATAACACTTTCTCCATTGACTTTTATAATTCTGTCACCTGTAGAGGGAAAAGTTGTAACTGAAATTAGTTTGTCTAGATGTTTTTTAAACAGTTTTCACTTTGTACTTCTGTACCTCACAATAATCAAGAATACCAATATGTTAAATTCAAGGTTAAGTCTTCCTTAGAAATAAAAAAAAACAAACCAGAAGATGCACAATACAACTACACATAACCATACACAGGATGCCAAATTTCTCCTCTTTTCCCTGAACATTTTCAGACATTTATCTTACTCTAAACTTTCAAATTAATAACCCAGGTAGTCATAGAAAGAAAACTACAAGCAGCTGTAAGCTACACCAGAGGCTCACTTATGTATCCCATCTTCACAATAAAGCTATCAATGTATGGCAACACACGCTAACAGCTCTGCCCTATTCCTAAATAAATTATAAGCAGATATAATTCCCTGGGATTAGCCCAGCTGGTCAGAGCAGGGTGCTAAAAATGCCAATGCCACTGGTTCAACCCCCTATGGGCCATTCACTTAAGAGCTGGATTCGATGATCCTTGTGGGTCCCTTCCAACTCTGAATATTCTGTGATTTCATACCAGCACTTAAAATAAAACCAAACTTTAACTCTCCTTTCATAGCAGCAAATACTGCAATTCTGTGCTTCTTCCTTATTACAAATAAGGAACAAACATTTTGAAAGGCTCCAATTTCCTCCCTTCTCAGAATAATCTGGGCTGTTTCCAAGACATTACTATCTGTTCAATGCATCTTGGACAATGGTAAATGGCTATTCCTTATTAATACCCACCAATCTTTAGATCTAATATCACTTTTATAAGATTTCTCCCAGTAGCTTGTTACACCTTCCTCAAGAGCTTCATATACTTCTCATAAATTAATTGTCAAATATATTGTGTAGAGCTATTTTTAGCTTGTGGTGACAAACCTATCCTGTTCTTTTGACCAAACGGTATTTAAGACATCTCTGATCAGAAGAGCAGAAAAGAATCTTGAATTTCTTAACGAGGAGAAAATGGTCTGAAGGATTATAGGGAGGAAGCTTCGAAAAGCTACCAGAGGAAGAAGAGCTGTAAGAAAGGACCTGTGCTAAGTGAGGCAAAGGGAATGGCTTTTTCAACACTGCTTTAGAAACTGAAAGCCCTTTCTTGTGCTTCTGGCATGATCAAATCAAAGCAAGGAAAATGCTGTTCACTCTGAATGCTCAGCCTGACTTGGGGACAATAACGCTTTAAATGCTTGTACTCTGTGGAGGTTCCCCATACAGACCCCAAGGATTAACAACCTACACAGATCTGACTTTTTAATTCGGTCTGCACACATAATGTAAACATCATGCAAACAAACTGGTGTGATGTTTTCAACTTTATAAAAGTATACCTATTCCCCTTCATCCACTGGTTACTGGTTACTTTTTACTGCCTGAAAGAACTCTTCAGGTTTTGTCTAATTCTTCCTAAGCAATGAAAGAAAGCTTGATAGCAACAAGCTCTGAACCCAGTCCTGGCTCGGTCATATTGCAAAACTTCCGCAGAACACACCAGATCTTTCTCTGGGACTTCAGCTGGCTCTTTTCCAGGCTGTTTAAGAACAGCCTGTAATGTGGGCTACATTGCCACAGATGTAGATCTTTACTCAGTATTCCCACTAAAAACTATAATTAGGAGTATCTTTAGAGTAGGTCATAAAATTTTATCTATACTTGTGCAGCTTTTATTTTTCACAGAAGCAGACTAGATTACACACAACAGTGACACAAGTCTACTTGAAATATGCATCCAATGGATCTGCCAAAAGATCTGATGGGGACACACTGCAGAACTGGTTACATAAATGACAAGAGCACAGACAACTCTGCAAGTAAAACTTTGTTCTATTTCAGGTACATAGAAAGGGGAAGTCAGTGCCTGTAGTGCAAAAAAGGATACAGACACATGAAGGCTTTTTCTAACAGCTCTCCATCAGTCTGGTGGCCTGCTACATATTTTGATCACTGTAGAAATTAATCAGAATGCCTTTTCCACACACATATTAGTTCTTTATATTCTTGCATACAGATAAATGACAGCACAAAGATCAAGACACGGGGAATGTAGATCTGTTTTGGCTGTTTGTATTTCAATATTTCTAAAATTTATGAACTCCCAGATATGTTATTTTTAATGAAATGCCTCAGAGGTTAAATATGGGGGAAGTATTACCTTTCTAACTCTAACAAAAATGATTTTACAGGAGTATCCAAGAATTCTTCCGAATGGACTGTCTTATATTTAAGATATTTTTCCTTACTGCTCAGATTTGCAAGAATATTTCAAGCTTTCTGGTGAGTAGCAGCCAAGTAAGCTCCTGAAATGGAGCTCATTTATCACGGGTGATGAAACTTATGGGGAGACTTTCAGTATTACAAAGGACAAACATAACTTCCTAAAGTCAAACTCCATCTTCAAGTATTTTCATTTGTGTAACCATGAAACAGAGCAAAGTTACATTAGGGAAAAAAAAATACAGTTGATTCTACAAAATAAGAAATGTATATACAGTGTCTGTATCAGAGGTTAAGCCATCTACCTGACTGATTTTTCCCTGAGTGTTTTATATTACTGTATCTCTGTCTTGATATTATATTTCAACCTAAAATTCATAAACAAGAAATACTGGCATGACCTAATTAGATACAACGGCTATAAGCAGTGTGTTTAAGAAGAATATTCTAGTTATTAAAAATGTCTTCTCTCGTTTGTTTTCTGCTCTTTATTCTGGGCTCCTAAAAATCTCTTCTGTAACTAAAAATATTCTCTACAGATTTCATCTCTCTCAATTTGGCAGACACTGAACAGAGCAGAAATTAACATGGTTCCTCTGTACAAGTTCAACATATGCTGTGTTTTATCAAGCTAAAACATTTCTTTATATAATAGCAATCAAATTTTGCCAAAGTAGCCCTTCTCTAAATAACTATTTAAGGAGGAGTTAAAAAAAAACCCCAAAACCCTTATGGGTGTACAAGTAGGATCTAGAACTGTTTTTAAACTGATCAACCTAGAAACTTTGTCTTTCTTTAGGAAGAACATTTATAAAACTTATTCTATTCCAGTCAAATGGATGTAAAGAATTCTTGAAAAAATATATCGACATCCTGTAAAGGCACAAGCCTTTTATAGAATACAAGTTCTGCCATATTTTTAAGAAACCTGTGTTCATAGTGGTATCCATCTATGTATGTAATTCTACCACCTGTAACATTTTCTATTCTAATACAGCTTTTTTCTTCCTTCAGCACTTAAGTGAAGATACGATACAGTTCACAAAAAAATCCCACGTTTTCTGCTCTCCAGTTTGATTAAATGAACAACTGAACAGAATTTTGTAAGAATAGAGAGACTTGGACTGTTCCTATTCGATTTAAAGGACCTAGAGTAGAAAAATTTTATTTAATGTACAAAGACCTGAAATGGTTCCAGGTTATCAATTTGTCCCAAACCAAAAGAAATGGGAGCTTACAGACATTATTTTCCTTTTTTTGCCTCTTCTTCATGTATTTTATTACTCTTTTCAAGATAATAATTCAAAAATACAAAGACTTTAATGCCTTAATAAGCAAAACAGTGTTTCCAAGGTGAAAAATACTGGAGGACAACATAAAAGTTTCTAAAGGAAAGAACAAGGTTTAAATGGAACATAGAACTATGTAATAGCAACTTAAACCATAAGTATTTTATATCATGCACATAAACATGCTATTGAACAGTACCTGTGCACAGCCCAGCTTCAAAAGCAGGTCCACCCTCTTTAACTTGTTTAACGAATATGGTATCCATTGGCTCCAGTCTGTTTCTTTGTTTTCCTGAGAAAGAAAGAATATCTCTTAACAGCATTTCATTATACTCCATTACAGTGTTTTTACATCACAAAATATTTTTAAAGTAATCCTGCTGCATTCACAGAGACATACAGAGAAAGGAATAGTAATGTAATGGAAACTGAAAAATAATATTTTAAAATCTTCCCTTTGAAGGAAAAAACATAACATTGATTTACAGGTCTCGTGGACCACAAAACTGATTTTCCAAGTGTTTTTCAGAAACTCCAAGATGAGGTCTAAAGTTTTCCTGAAGATTTACCACGGTTCAAAACGAAATTTATAATTCAAATTATATGCACATCATATGTCTGCACATGCTGTACATATCTGTACATACACAACTTCAAGTTAATCTACAGTAGTTAGAAACCATGTACAGCTGTATTTTCTTGCTTTCTCAATACACTCTTAATTTCTATACTTCCAGAAACACAGGTACTTTTTGCTTTTACATGCCTGTCACCAAAGTTAAGTAATTCTTTGTTAAGTAGCCACAGCTTCTGAAAATCAAGATAGGAGGGTGGGTGTGTGTACAGTAAAACAAACAAACAAAAACACCAACAAAAAACTCCACAGTTATACTGCAGGCTAAAATACAGTGTTGCTGTCCTATGTTTGCACACAGATGGAGTAAGCCATTTTACAGCATCTACACAGCTTCACTCATGCAATCATTATGCCAGCGAAGTTAAAAACACAGAACCAAACCAAACCCCCCCAAAACCCCAAACATTCAACACCCCCCAAAGAAAACCACCCAGCAATAATGAAAAATAAATAAATAAAAGAATAACAGCCCTACATGGTTCAGTGCTGACAGAACCAGTGGCAGAACCTGAAAAGCTACAGCCAGATAAACACAGTCTTACAGTGCCAGTGCTGGCTTTGATAGCCTTGGTCCCTCCCGACTCCTGGCTCCAGTATTTCTGGTGCACACTCTCAGCTAGGGAAATGCCACTTTTGGAGGCTACATGATGAGCCAGCCCAGGGAACTGACACAGCACGAAAATAAGCTGAGTCTGTTCCAGTTTAGCAGGAAACCCTGCCATAGTGAAGAGAGAGAAGTTTAAACTGCAGGAAAAGAAGGCACAGGAGGAGAGAATAAAGGAATTGCTTTAAACTGGCATTGCTGATAAAGAAACAACTCCTTAAAACTGGAGCTACTAGGTTCTAACCATTTCTGAAATGACTGACCTTTGACTTAGGCACAAATGGCCCTGCTTTTGGAAGTACTTTCCCTATAGCTTTAAATGTCCCACCTAAAATGTTTAATAAACCACAGTAGTATTTACTGAATATAAGGTCCCCCTTTACCTCTTTTTTAAGTTCAGTTTCCATGTGGGCAAAGCTCATTTGAAAAACTTTAATAAACTGCAAAAAACCAGATCACCCCCTGATTCACATTTTTCAGATACTAGTTTTAGCCTAATGCCTTTATTGTGCAGACCCCCAGTGTCCTGCCATTTCACCATAAAACAGTTCAACAAAATGGCTTACTCATGTGGCTCCAAATGGCCTTCTCAAAATAGTTCGAGATTGGGAGCAAATAATCAAAAAGTTTATTTGATAGAATCAGATAAATTCTATATATAAAGCAACTGAATTACAAATCAAGAAACTCCAGCTGGCAGCTCAGTCCCCAAATACTTAAAATTTGATTAGCGGGATACAGCTACAAGACATACAAAATGCTCTTTGTGAGCCAAAGTTAATATCTGTCATTTTTAATCTGCAGATTTAAATAGACACTGAACATATGATGGGTCTTGTCTTTTAAAAAGCCAGCAACATTTCAGCAAGTTTAAAGAAGCTTCAAGATTAATCTACCCAGATGCCATGAAAAAAGGTTGCTTCAACTGCTTACAAGAATGAAGTTAAAATATGACCTTTTATAGGACCACCAGACACCCTTCCCAGTGCTGCCATTTATCTTTTACTGAAGACACATGCATTTCCAAAAGTGGCAAGTAAAATAAAAATAATACAGCTCCCATGGCACATTTAATTTATCACATTTCAGCTTCCTTTATAAAATACTCTTCAAAAAAATGTTACTGCTGGTTTGCTTAATACTCAAGTGCTGCTTCATGCCTTGTCCACACCTGAACATGCAAACCAAGAGGTCAGGCAGATAAGGTTACTCCCATTCAGCATGCAAGACAGAACTCCTTTAGTACACTTCCCACTTCTGAGTAAGAGGGACAACTTGCAACGATTTATGGAGACCAGAGACTGCAGGCTTCCCTGACATCTGACCTGCCTGTCAGCTACACCCAGACATTATGGGCACTCACTTCACATTTCCACAGCTATTTTATGAATCAATTCAGAAAGCTAATTGCACATTAAACTTGGTTCTTTGACCTACTTGCAGAAGGAGGCTACGTTACACAGTCATTCTTACTTCCTAAAAAAGGTCAGCCACCACACTAAAAAAAAATCAATTTAGGGGCAAAAAATCAGAATAAAAAGTTCAAAATATTGATTACATTTTCAGGTTCATAATATTAGTAATATCAGTAATATCCAAATACAAGTAAAAACGAGAAGAAATCTTAGAACTCTCAAGCTCTGGTAGATGAATATATGTTCTTCATTTCTCCTTGATCTTTTACATACTTGGATACAAACCAAATCTTTTTTTAATCAGTAACATACAAATGAACTTCCTTGAATACACAACCTCAAAATGTACATTTATACTTTTGAGTTCGAAACTCAAGCAAAGCTAAGCAGTATTTTTTGACAGTAGAAGCTAACAGTACTTTCTTCAGATCAGCTGAGAGGGAATAAATCTTGCAGATGTGCACTCAATCATCATAGAAATAAATCTCAAGTAAAATGGATTACCTAATAACTCACCTCGTGTCTCAAAATTTAACGCTCACTACACCCCAATTTAATTGTGCCTAAATCTTCATGTGGTCCTGTCTGCATCCACTCATCAGGCAAAAGCAAGATGCTGTCTAGAAATGAGAGCTTAAACTTCCCTCCTAAATGCCACAATCTGGAAGAAGACTGTAACAGCCCAAGTTTTACACTAAGTTCTCCAGCTCTGCACTACATACTGTCAGGATTCATGATTTTTGTTTCTAACATTGAAAAGATCAATGTTTTGGAGCATGCCAGAAATTCCTGACAAGGTGATACAACTAAGAACAGTAAAAGCACCTCAGACCTCTCGTTTGTAAGACACATAAGCCTTATCTGTGCTTTTCCAGTGCTCATTACTGCGTATGAATTTGCCTCGTTCCCCCTTCTCCATACTTTTGAAAACAACTTTGTAATTGAGCATTACATTGCAGGCTATCAGCAAATACAACAACTTTTCTCCCAAATCTTCAACTGCAAGTGAAAAGTAAGACATCATGCACACACAAAGAATAAACAAAGTGTGAGTTGCCAGTAACACATTCACATGTGCAAGGAAACAGCACAGATGAAAAGCACAACTTCTGTAAAAATAACTTAATTTGTAATTTATTCCCCCATAAATGTATCTATAAAGAGATACAGTCTTACATAAGGGCAATAAAAAGAAAAAAGCAAAGTTGGTAAGTACACAACTCAGCTGATAAGAAACTGGAAAGTCCATCAAGTTGTTCTTTCCTGTATCAGTTTTGTAAGCACACAAATATTTCCAGCATGAGTAAATGGTCACCAGTCAGGATAAACTGAAAGGCAAGTTTTCATTCAGTCACTAGTGTAGTTTTGCTAACAGAACAACTAAAATACTCCTTGCAGTGCGATAACTCCCTTCAATGATGTTATCAAATGAAAACAGAACTTCCGAGTAAGCAAACAGGTGTCTGAACTTCTAATTCGGAGATTCAGCATCATTAGAAACAAGGAAATAAAAATAAATCCCTGTATATAGAAGGCTCAAGGCAAAAATTAATTGGCTTAAACAAGGATAGTATGGAATCAGGAGAGTCTTAATACTAAAGTCCTTAGTCTAGATAACCAACGTTAAGAAAAAGTAGTCTGAAGAAGCACAAACACCTGTAAATCAAATGCAAGACAAGTATCAGTTTATTGCAACATTTTTCCAAGCCAATATAGTTTTCATAATTCTATGCAAATCTTCTAATTAATCATAAACTACATGCCACCTTCAATAACCAGTGAGATCACAGTGAAATCTACAAAATACAATTAGTGTCTTGTTTTAACTTTTGTTCAAATGACTGCAAAATAAAGACTTTATTTATAACACATATCATTAAATCATTTAAAATCTAACCTTTATACTACCTGGATCTACAAGCTGAGACTTCAAGTCAATAATGCCTTCACAGTCTGACAGGAGAAAGCAAGTCTCCCATTGCTAAGTTACAAGGAAATTTTCCTGACAAATGTTTAAGAGGCCAGAAGTGGGTGGCAGAGTGGCATATGTTGCACTAGCAACTCTCACACTTACAAAACAATAGAATTCAAACATGCTCTCCCTAATAAAAGGGCATATTAAAAAAAAAATACTACTGCTTTTAAACAGAACAGTAAAATTAAGACTAGTTAATATTTAAAACTGACTTACATGTGGGGGCTGATATTCAGCAAACCTTCTCCTGACTCCCCCAAACTTGACACAAATTAATTTTATCTAGGTGCCAATTCTATCTTAATCCCCTAAAAACATAGTTTGAAATACAGCTGATACAAGGAACATAACTAGTATTATATCAAATGCAGTAACCATGACTCAGTTTTTACACTACTCCTTACAGACCAGACAGTATCACTGTACTGCTTTATGATTCACCTGGAAAACAAAATGACATGGCAGAAGTTATGCTATCAAATCTACCAACACATTACAACCTAGCAACAAGCACTTCACTTCTCTGAAGTCATTAACCTTTTGATATAAAACACAGACTAAAACATCTGAGTCATGAAGACTACAAAAAGGACAACCTTTACATTTGGAATAGGAAAGAAAAAAAGGAAAAAAAAAAATCTCATGCTAAAGTGCTACTGCTAGCAGAGCTCTTCCTTTCTTTTTGACCAGAAGAGCACAAAGCAGCAAGTGTTGGGACACAGTATAATACATACTTTCTTACAAAGTCTCTCCAAACTAGCCACTGCTTAAAAATATGCCATTTATCCTCTTCCTCAAGGGGGGGGGAAAAAAAAATCTTCTGCTCAGGACAGCTGAACTGTGCTTAGAAGTCCTCGTAACACAGGGATTCAATAAAGTCTACTGAGGTTTGTAAAATAACCTTTTGCAGAACATTTTTGCTCCTAGCCCTATGCTCAGCAGACAGCAAAAGGATGACTTTCACTTTTCCATTTAAGAAACCAGCCCCATGAAACACCTCAAATCAGTCAATTAAGACAGGCTCTTATGTACATCTTTCTCTGACTTAAGGAGGAGGAACATTCCTCTTGAGCACAAAGATCTGCAAGTATGCTTTTGGGCATCCAAAGCATTTGACCTCCACTGCTTCAACAATGCTGAGTGGCACTGATTCTTGGGATGTCTTTCAGGCAAAGGGAGGGGAACAGATACAGCAGGGCAAATGCTTCAAATCGATTACTCAGTCAAAAACCTGTTAATCATTTCCCAAACTACTCAAAAAGAGAGTGCTGAAAGTACAGCAAAACTTACATTTATTAACTGAGATTTCATATAATTAAATATAAATCACAAACCTGTCAGGATTAGATCTGACTGAGGGAGTCCAACTAAAGATAATTCTGCATATTATAATCTGCATACTGAATTTCATACATAGTAAGCATTTCTCCACTAGCAATTCACTGTGGAAAAGGAGCCCAAAGGTCTCGGCCCAGCCCCAACAGAGCTTATTTCACCTACTGTCAAGCACAAAGCAACTCAACTGAAAAACACTAGCTGAAATACAGGGCCAGGGATGAGCCTCTGAAAGAGGATGATAAGTAAATTAGTGCTCTTGAGTCATTTAGCAGAGAAACACCTGGCATTCAACACTCTAACACAGGAAGAATACACTCTTATTTCTCAAAGCACCTCTGGCATTTTGATTAGGCAACTCCAAGATGGTATTTCTTATTTTGCTTACTTTTCTGTTAAACCACTTGACTCAACCTGATCTTCATGCCAAGGTAGGGGAGAAGAAGAGAAAATAATTTGGCAGTATTATAATTTGGAAAATTATAACACAGTTTCAACTTAGTTACAAACTCTCCAAAACTGTGTTTTCTCATTGCATTATTTGCCATTACTATGACTTTATTCAATTCTCTCAAATCTCAAATAAAACCTTTTCAAGTTTAAAATTTAATCTATTATTAGTCTAGAGGATTTACTGTAGTCCTTAGATAAGCATAGAGCAATACAATTTTTATCTGTTGTAATGAACCTACGGACTCTCCCTGAAATCCTTTGAAATCACACTTCACGTTTTTATTAGAAGTCAAAGATGATTTGAACTCAATAGAAATCAGTGAAAAAACACACACGTGACAAGCTGGAAGACGAATCCAGTAGACATTCCAGATGTACTATAAGAGAACAAGGAATGCACAGGCTCTGGTCTCAGTAGAAAACTAAGTGAGCCCTCTTTTAGCATTCCCAACATTTAGGTGTTAAAAAATTAACTTGGATAAAAAATCCACAGAAGAGGGCAATTTACTGTCGCACTATCCTAAAGTATTACTGTTACATACCTCTTGCCTCTTACTCCTAATTCTACCTTGGACTGTATCGTCCCAGCCATCTATGACCTTTCCAAATGTTTGCTTTCATATTCATTCTCTTGTTCCTTACCTACCTTGTTCCCATCATCACAGGCACAATATGTTTATTTCATAACAGATCGAGCCAATAGACCATGATGTTAAAAACCATGGGATTAAATTAAATCCTGGGAGAACACAAACTACATTACAGAAATCAACAGTCTGTTAAAAGAAATGAAACATTAAAAACTCCAGGCCTTATGTAAGCAGCAGTAAGGAAAAAGAAACTTTTCCTGCATTTATTCCACCCTGCCCTCAAAGGCTCTACCCTGTTCAAAGCAGACTTGCACAGAGCTGAAGAAAGCCAGGTAATAAATTGCAACTATTTAGTGTAGACAATTGAAGGGCAGAAACTTCAGTACATACTTAGGCACATTAAAAAATAATAAGCCTGGTGATAAAATTTTAATGTTGTAGAAATCCCAATGAAATGTCTGAAGTCTCATTAACAAGTGCACACTGGGTCTCTACAGAAAAGGACACTGAGTAATATATTTAAGTTGTCTTTCATTTTTATGGAAAAAGGAGCTCCTAGTTGCTATAGCTACTTCTACATAGAAATAGAGACAAAAGTACAAAAAGCAAGAACATCATACTAAAAAACAAAAGACACTGGATTATAATGATACTAGATTCCCAGGTACCGTGTTAGACAGAAAATATCTTAGTTCTATTGAAAGATAAAATTTCTTTCAGTCTGTTTCTTTATGCTTATCCACTGTTCACTTTAATCATGATCACTAAGCCAAACTTTTTTAAAGGAAAGCATGTTTTAGGACAATATACAAGGAACTACCTTCATATGTACAAAACTTGTATTTTGGCATCCACAGTTTTAAGTAATGTTTGAAGGACAAGAAGATACAGAATCATACTAAGTGCACAATCAAATGGCATGAAGTTTTTCTCCAGCACCACTCATCACATGTTGACAGTGCAAGTTTCTAATAAGAATGCTAGGTTTTTAATAGGTATGGGTATTTTTCACTTTGGCTCCAAATATTCCTAATATGCTCTCCTGGAAGACTTCTACCTGTGAGATTCCACTTAAATAAATGAGTATTGAAATAGGGCAACTCCAAATAATAGGAAGGATGCCAAACTCATGGCAAGCTGTCCTCAAAACACACAAAACAAATACTCCAAGTTATTTACTGGAGTAGTAACTCCAAGAAATACATAATACAGGCTGGTGAGTATAACAGAGACCCTCTGGAAAACAGTAGAAGCTGATAAAAGTTTCCAACCAGTGACCAAAGAATCCACTGTGGAAAATCTGTACCTTCTGATAAAACACACCTGCTAGAGAAGCATTTCAATGACTTGTCTTAAGATCAACAAACTGGAGCAGTGAAAGTATAAAAATAACTGAAAAATTTAAAATAATCACTACAAAATATCTGGGGTAAATCTGTTGAGTTGCCCTTCCACCATATAACGGGGTGCTAAAGTCTCCCACAAGGAGCACTACATGCATATGTGAAGCCTACACCGCTTGTCCGAAGAAAGCCTTGGCTACTTCTTCCATCAGAGGGCAGTAGCAGACACCCACGAAAACACTGCCCACAAATCCTGACCACAGGCTCTAAGCCAGCTCCCCATCCATCCCAAGCCAGGGCTCCTTGCATCCCTGCTGTTGTCTCACAACTGGGCCACAGAGGCAACTTGACCTCCATGGTCTCCCATCCTGTTCTTCCCAAAGTACCTCTACTAATCCACTGCAGCATCCTGGTCCTCTCCCGTGAGATATCCCACCAACCCTCTGTGATGTGTGAGTGTGCAGGGGCCTCAGAGAGCTCCTGAAAAAGGCATGAGAGCTCCATGATGTTGTTCTGTAGGCTCTCTCTTCTTCATGTGCATACAGTTAAGGACGTCCCCTTCTGTCCCAGCTGTTGACCATATGATGTCTCCTCCTCACAGCATCCTATCTCTTTTGCCTGACAACCCAATCTTGCTTTTGGGCCATCATCTTCCTCCTGTGTCATTCCCAGTTTAGAGCTTGCCTGGACAAATTTGCATTACCTTTCACTACAAATGCTTTGAAACTTTACTGCTTACCAAAAGGAAGGTTAATGCAAGCCAGGAGCTTGATCTAACCATATACTAAAATTCTATACCAGAACCTAAAATCATACAAAAATATTGCTTTCACTATTAGAACACATCAAACAGGGTACCTGCTTTTATCTTCTGCCCTCTAGACTTAATTAGGTGTTTTGATCCTTTGGAAAAATATTCAAGTGCTCTCAATGAAAGGTAATAGCAACAAAGATGCTTTTCTCCACACTTGCCTAGTCAAATATATAAATGCTGAATTTGATAAAAACCCCTCATCTTTAACAGGTAAGCTAAATCCATGACAAGAGCAAAGCATAAAGGGCAGGTAACTATTAACTTTCACTGAAAACTGATAGAAAAAAAGACACTTCTGCACTGGCACACACTGCTTCACAAAAACGAAATGCTTGGATCCCCTTAGCTTAGTCTTTCAGAGAGGAAAGCTCAAGCGAATTAAGTGAATTTTCATGTAGAAACTTCAAAGGAAAGTGTTTTTCAATAGGGTGTTTTCAGTTAATCCCGGCAGGGCTTCGCAGAGGCCGGTTTTCCCACTTTCGCTGCAATGCAGGAACCCGCCACCAGGTGGCTCCGGCGCCCGGCCCCGAAGGCGCAGCTCCCACCGGAGCGGCTCCATCCCGCGCTCCAGTGCGAGGTGCTCCAAGAACCCTGAGATAATCCTGCATAGAATTTCTAGCCTACCTGCTGCTGCTGAATAAACACCACTTTTGCGAACATGCAAAATGATATGTGCGCTTTTCATGATTTTCTCCTCACAAGCTGCCTACTGCCCTTATTTGGGAACAGGAACAACCTGCAGCAGTGTAAACAAAACAGTTTCATCCCCCGTATGCCCCCAAAGATCATGTCAAATCCTGGAGAAAAGTGTCTAACAGACTTTGTCCCATTTTGCTATTTTTAAAGGTTTAATACACAAAAATGGCGGGTTAAGTTCTACTGACACCTCACAGCCATTTCTCCTCTTTTCAGGGGGACAAGTCCAACCTCCTCTCCTTCATGAGAATGCTGTTAACTTCCAAAGAATTTGTGCACTCTGATCTGTATTTCAATGTATACAACATACTACGGTGCTATAAATAAGCAATAGCTGAGCTGTGATTCATAGGTTTAGAAGCTACACAAAAAATTTTCATGAAGTCATCTTTTTTCCACCTTCACAGGTCTCATAGCGAACCAAATAAATATTTCTTCGCTGCTGTTCCTCTACTGAAAAATAGCTTTCAGATAACATTTTAGAAAACTGACCTACATTACATCTTTAGCTGCCTGAGTTCTGCCTGTGAGAACGAGAATACCACAGAACTTCTCAAGATCACAAGTGGTGTCTTCCATACTGGTTTGGCACAGAAGATCAACTCCCCTTCCCTTCCTGAAAGAATCTGCCTTTTTTCCATTTGTATGTCAAAACAGATAAAGGATGTTTCAAGTTTGGGGAGCGATAAGAAGTAGGAAAAAATTAACTTCTCACTGTTTAACATGCAGGTGATGACAGCTGAGTAAAACTAGGAGGATGAAATGGATGTATCCATCTGCTTCCAAAAGAAAAAAATAAGAAAGTTCAAATATTCATGTTTCCCAGAATGCTTCTAATACATCACAGCTACACAAAGAAAATGGAAACAGGAGTTCAGACATACCTTCGTCTTCCAACTGAAGGAGGTATTTAAGGTACACTGAAAGCAGGTACCATGCTTTGCTGCAATCATAACCCACCAGCAGAAGCAGCACTCAGCCCACACTGTCCCCAGCTCTGGGCAGCCCCATCAGCAGTGAGCTGCACTGCCCCTGTCAGGCAGAGCACCAGGGGAACCCCACACAGTGAAGGTAATCATCCCACTGCCCCCTGTACCTCGCCATCATGACACACTGGGAAAACAGAAAGTGGGACTGGGTTCCCAGTCTGAAAACCCAACTTCCTTGAATCAACATGTTTTTCACCCTTTTAAGGAAACAGTAAGATATCGGCAAAATAGAAGCATGGATGAGAAAATAGCTAAATACCAAAGACAAATTTAAATTAACTGGGATGGAGATAGAGCATAAATTTATAAAAAATAAGTTCATGTGTGAATTAAGAAAGAAAGCAGACATAGGCAATGTGAGAGGGAGAAAGCTATGAAAATGGAGGGGAACTGACTGGCATAATCTAGAATTAAGTGACTAATCAATGAGCTTGATGCTCACACTGAAGTGATTTTAAATTTCAAGCTCTTAGTTAGCAATTCAAGTCTATTACACACCTGAAGCATTCAATATATTGGATCTGTAAGAGAGTAAAAACAAGACATACCTTGTCTATTCCCATTCTCTTCATCCTAAAGAGGAAGAAAGAATGCATATTAAAAATTCAATAAATGGAAAAAAATGCATAGGCATCTCTAAGATACAAAGACTTGAAGTGAACTAGTAAGGTTAAAACTGTATTTTGGTACCTCCTACTTTCTCCACAACTATTCAACTTAAAGAATTAAAGCTTTTGTTCTGAGAATGTAGAATAATAGCTATTTTAAAAACAACAACTAAGCACAATCCTATGAAACATCCCCACAGAAACAACATGAACATCATTATGTGGAAACAAATGTACCAAACCCCATGAAACACTGCCATGAAGCCTCATACTGCACTGCATGTTGTTGGAAGCATGTTTCACCCGAAAGCCAGGCAGGAAAGGTTACACTAAAATCATCTCAGGATTCAGAGCTACATATGCAAGAGATACAAAATATTTTGTAAGCAGTATCTGAATATGCTTCCTGAAATTTGAAATATCAAGTTTGTTTTGCCTTCAGTACTACTAAGGAAAAGTATGTACCCCAAACACTATTTAGCAACAATCTTGAAGAGTCTCCTTCTGCACACTGATCCCAAAAATCACACAACTGGAAAGTACTGGGGGAAAATGGCATGCTTAAACTAAAAAAAAAAATATCACCTAAGTTACATTCTTGTCAATATTTTGGTATGAAGAGCATGGTTAACCTTCTCTACAAAATTCTACCCTTTAAGAAGCAAAATTATCTAATTAGGAAAATACCTGCTTGCTTTCTAAACTGTAGCCTTCATAGAGTAATAAATATTAAATCAAATACAATTTCTGAGACTAATAGGTAGGATTTGAAAAATATTTCTAACTATTCACCTCAGCTAATTAGAACAGCTTTGTCCTGAAGGAAAGAAGGAGCAAGGAAATGACCATGGAAATAATTGTCACCTGGATATTTCTTCCTACTTTTACATGGACTAATTCCAAATTTCTAGGTATTTTGCCTTTAAAGAAAAATCACTATGTTTTTCAAATTAAATAAGCTCAAAGCAACTACAAACTGCCCTGAGCAATCCATTCAAGAGAGAAAGACTTAAAGAAAGAGAAGAAGTAAGACCCAGGTAAGATCATTATATATTGATGAGGAAGAGGCAAGTCTGTCCAAGGTGCAATAAATTTCTTACAAGACATACAAAAGTTCTGCTGGAACTTTGTAAGACATTACAGAAAGATAACTTTAAGGAACAAAGAAATAAAGAATAAAAGGACTCCCTCAAACCTGAAACACTAAGTTATAAAAATCTAGCACATATTCTACTTTTTAAAAGACATGATATATCATTCCCACCCAAACAGCGTATCTCTATGTTGGACAGTCCTGCTCTACACTTTGGTAAAAATGGCACACTAAAAGGCAAGTACCATTGACTGCTTACTCTTGAAGCCCTGTAACAGTCAGTTGGTTCTGAACTACAATCAGCAGCCAAGAATTAGACATGGAACTTCTGCATGTTTTGAGTTGTGGCTCAATCTGTCAAGTGAAAAAACATCTTTAGGACTTTAAATATTAGAACTCATAGTCTGAAAAATCTGGGTTACATGTATGGGAGGCTATTTGGTTTGATGCTATATAACAAACAATTCTGAAGAGAAGATTTAGCCAAAGTAGAAATGCCATAATTTATGAAACACTGCAGTGGGTTTGTCAGTTTGTCACTGGCCATGCAAAGTTCTGTTATCAAAGACAGCTGCAAAATATTCGTTTTTCATGGTATCAAGCCAATGAGATCAGGCCTTGAAAAATGGAATGAATGCTTTATAACACAAGTGTTTTGAAACAAGCTTTCCCTCCTACATTCACCCGTTACACGTGGCAAGATGTCAGCATATGCTGCATCCAGACCCGTAGAAAAGGTTTTCTTTTACAACTTACTTGCTTCTCAGACAAATGAACTTGGGAGAACAAACTTCACATGCAAAAACAACGTGTTTCTAACAAATTCCAATAAACACCTGATGTTAAAGGCATTATGCAACACTTGCTTTTTGCAATGCTAGCTTAAGAAATCTTCCACACACTCCAAATTCACTTTCTTAAGGGAAAGGAGGCATGGGAAGCAAGGACGATATATAAATGGGTTATTCCTGAATGTGCAGCTATTCCCAGTTTGGTGTGTGTTCCCACAGAAGCACAGTCAAGTACTTTTGCCAAAACGAAATGTGTTAAACCACAGCCTCCATTTCCAAGGTCATCTTTCACACTGTCCTTCACACAGGGCTGTCCCTCCCAAGAGACCTACCAGACAACAGTTTTTTCCATAACCTATCACAGTGTTTATAAGTTAGTTAATTAAGACCAATTACAATGAGAAACAGACCCTTGATTTGTACTTAAATAGCTGTTTTATGCAGGAACCATGAAAAGATAGCAGAACTTAGCAAAATATCCCGAATTTGACCTAGACTGAAGTACTACATACATAAGGAATGCTAAAATAATTAGATATATTTTTATTATACATATATATAATAAAAATATAAAGAATTTAAATACAACATACTAGCACTCCATTTTAAAATATGCAGAGACACTTCCCTGAATTGATCATAACCAATCATTTTCACATGGGGAAAGGGTGTCACAAAACAAAAAAAGAAAAAAATATCACCTGAAGTACTATTAGGTGTTCATGTATCAAGATAAGTGTGTTTTGGGGCTCAGAGCAGTCACCCAGGTCTTGGAGGCAGATCTGCCTAGATCTCCTTCCTTGCAGCGAGATCTTTGGGACAATAAATGAAAAGGCTTTCCAACTGAACAGAAGTTTTATTTTTTAACAACTAGAACACTGAACTCAAAAATTTAATGGCTCAACACCTCCAACACACCTAGACAGAAAACAGACTACACATTTTATAAAGTAATGCCCACCCTCCTCCACTCAATACATCCTCTGGTGTGCAGTTCTTTGCTTCCAAGAAAATTCACCTAAGTGGCTTTCCAAGAAGCAGCATCCCCCAGCATGTAAAAAGCTTATCTTTCAATTCCCATGGAATATACAGCTCTGGTGTGATCTTTACCACACCCTGCAGGCTAAGAACATTATGCTCTACGTCCTGGAGATGCCACTGTTCTCCCCTTGTGAAGAATCTTGTCCTCCTCTTCCCAGAGGATTCCACAGCTTTTTCAAACACAGAAACCACAAGCAACAGGAACAGAACTTTGAATGGAAATATTTTCACTAGTATTACTGAATTGGAACCTACAGTAGGTATTAAAAAAAAAAAATCAAGAACATATATATCCACAAAGAATGTGGAAAGATTGTTTGAAGGAAAGTACTTTTAGACACTTTTCTTTCTCTTCACTATCTCTACTAGTTTATGGTGATTTGTAAAATTTAAGAGATCATAGGGCAGGCTTACCTTGGGGGAGGGGAGGAATTAAATCCAACAAAATTAAAGGAGCTAGAAATGCTTTACACCCTGGGGTAGCAGTAGAGACTTCTGCATTGATCTAGAGGGGCAGCACCAGCATCACATTGACACTTGTGATAACAAAAGGGCTGTGGCTCTGAGAAACAGGTCAAGGATTGAGTGACTCCAGCTGTTATGTCAAGGGCATCTTCAACATCCAGTTGTAATCTGTGTCTTACATCAGCAGTGGCTGCATTCTCAAGTGTGAAGGAGGGACAAGGCTACTACAAGATTCAAAACAGTCAAAAAACCGAATCATATTCATCATTGTTATACTGTCTCTGAGGGGTGCAAAACAAAACATCTGTGACTTCTGAGGCACCTACAATTTTGATCAATGAGGAAAGTGAGAGGAATGATACTTGAGCTTACAGTTGATGACAGAGACTGTAATTAGCTGGTAACCTTATCTGATCAACGATCCTATTGAAGAGCTGAGAAATCAGATTTCCTCATATTAGGATCAGGCTGACAATAGGTGAATTTCATTCTTTCGTACCGTAACTTAGGTACATAGATTTCCACAAAAGCCACATTATGAAGACTTTTAAGTAGTAATTTGGAAGATCTGTTCTTTTTTTTTGCTTCACCTCATGGACATTTAAAAGAAGAAAAGAGAATGTAACTGTTCAGTTTAGTTTAGAGAAGTGCAGACCAGGGCTCTGTCCAAATGAACCTTACCATCTTTACATGTAACTGAATCCATGAATAATGGTGTTACATTATCCAATCATCCCATCATTTCCTTTTCAAAAACAGACAGAAATAGGAATGAATTAACCAGATTCTAACATGTCCAAGAAGAAACAGAGAAAAAAATTAAGAAGGCATGAAGATCTCTCTTGCAGAAAAAGAGGGAGTTAGAGCTTCAAGAGAAGCCTCGAGATTTACAGGTGTTAGGCTCACTACGAACTGCTTGGGTCTCTCAGAAACCATCAGATATGAATGAGAGAGGAAGAGAGAAGAATTTCTTTTTTACAATGTCCTTCCCTTGTGCCTGTCTCCCTTCGCATGTGAGAAACATACTGACTCCCTCAGAGACATCTAGCTATGGCTTTTTTCCAGAACATATCCAGTCACTTCTTAGTTAAGGAGGTTAACCTTGCTCATGCTGTTTATTTTCACCGTCAGCACCAAGAGGGGCTCTTGTTGAGAGATGCTAACAAGTGCATGTAATTTGTTCTGCTCAAGGCTAAGGATTCCCCACCCTTCTTCCTCTGTTTCACACTAAATTCAACCAGAGACTGCTATTACCTGTTCTCAAGGACAGAAATGTTAGGATCACCTGATACTGCTAATAGCTTCACTTCCATATAACTTCAGTCACTCCTGTCAAGGAAAAAATTTGGGCATTCAAGTGGGGGCTGAATAGCTGAAGTTAACTGGAAAATTGTGCCAACTTTCTTCTGCAAATCTTTTTCTACTTCGAAAGAAATCTTACAGCTACCAAGGACAGGCAAAGACAGACAACTTTATTGGAAGACACCTGCAGAGACACAAGTCAATTAACTTCATGCTCCTTCCCAAAAGCTTCAATACCCATTCCCCAGCTTGGTAAGAATTTGTTCTTCTGCCTAACTGGAAAAGCAAAAGCAAAACTGAGGGGTAGCAGGGCTCATGAATACCATTACAGTTGATGCCTTTAAAATGAGCAAGTGTTATTTGAACTCTCTAGGAAACACCCCCTCTCGATTTTCAAATTCCTCATTATTAAATGGACTTTTTCTCAACACCACATAGTACAGCAGCTTTCAAAAGCTTCAGACACATAAGAGAACATGTACACTCTTTGAGCAAGGAAGACCAGTTAGCTACTTAACATTTAGATCTTCTTGTTTTAAATAACAAAAATGTAAAATACTTTAAGAAAGTTGTCTTTTAATGTAGGCCTATATATAGCTTGTATATATTTGTCTTTTGACTAATGGAGAGCTGCTCTTTACAGCAGAAAGAATGTAACATAGAAACACAATCTTTCTTTCTAATGTACATTGATTTTAGGATACTCAGTTAGAAACTAAGGCAAACTAATTCTTCTTCATCTCTTAGTGTGATGGTGTGACAAACTTCAGTTTGGGGGGGAGGGGAAAAACAACAACAAAGAAACCCAAACATCAAACCCTTGAAAATTAAATCTACACTTTAGAAGAGGTACGGACTAATTAATGACACTGGCTTTGGGTAAAAGAAGAATCTGTACAGATAAATACTTTCCTGTTCTGCAATGACCACTGCTCTTACCCATGATACAAATATTTTTAACTGACTGACATAGTCAATTCCATTTTATTGGAACAGGTCAGCAAACAATGCCATGAATCCACCCACCTTACAAGGGATCTTTCAAGTAAGCTGGATTTTTGACCCTAAAAGGTACAAGGCTTTATAAAAAGTGCTTTATTATTAATTCCACTTACTTTAAAAGAAAACTGAACCGCAGATTCTGGAGGGTAAACTATGAAATGTCTTAAGGTGAAGCCAAAACCCTGAGATGTCCTCCTTAGCACGACAGTTTTAGGACCAGGCCAAGAGAAAGTTTCTTCCTCCTCCGATGGTGATATAGCTTCACTCTGCTCTTTTCCATCTTTATTTTTTGATGTCTAAAATAGAAAAAGATATGCACAGAAGTTTTAATTTGGATCATTGAAAAATAAAAAGAAAACAAGAGTAAGAGTTCCTAAACATTCCTGTACACTTGAAAATAGAATTTCTCCCCCATAACCAAAATAACTTGATGATCACTAGTATTTTCAAATGTGTACTCCAAAGCAGCACCCCTTACACCACTGCACCTCTGGTCATCTTGCACACAGAATAACACTTAAATTTTAAATGAGGTTAGATATTTTAAAAGTCAACATTCAACAATGAAAGACTTGAATGAACCACAAGAAATGCGTACAGCTTGCATGTTTTATTTGCCTTCTATTTACAGACTATTAGAGATGTGACTTCTGGGACCCCGTTTCTGGCTGTGCTTATCTCACACACACATGTACAAAACAAACTTCTCCTTCCCTCACAATACAGGCATGATTTTCTTGACTAATATCTCCTCACTTAATGTAAATAAAACAGAACATGCAATTGGTTAGGCTTCCTCAGCAAGACATTTTCCTCTAGTCGTATCTATGACCTCACCTTTGCTTTTTCCACCCTTAGCTATTTTCTCTGAACTTTCACTATGCAAATTCTAAACACAAACATAAAAAAGTCTCCTTTCCTTTTACAGTCCTACTGCAATCCTTCCTCTCATGCAGAAATAAACAATCTTGGGTGGGTTTTTTCTTATGGCTAATTTTATATACCTATGACTCAAGAAACATATTAAAATATTTATCTTCTCAGCCTTATATAAAATCTTCCATTTCAACTTTCAAAGTGAGTGCCACACCAGCACTCAAAGGCAGGAGACACAGAGAAAGCATGCAAAATCCTATGACCCTCCTCTAAAAGATTCTAGTTCAATGATGCGTGAAACAAATTTAGATACCAGAGCCTATAGCCTATTCAAAGGGTATTCAAACAGAAATAATAGTCTTCTTGTCCTCCAGTAGCTCTGCTGCTGTGGCTCAGCAACTGGCTGATGTGTGTCAGAATTTACTGCTTGGTTTTCTCCCTGTCCTACTCCAAAATGATCTCTTTTGCTTCAGTCTTAGAGCTGGAACCTCAAACTGCAGCGCTTGCTGGCAAGGTGGGCTCAAACAACTCCAACCAAAATCTACAGAGAAGACAGAGCATGCCCACTCTAACCACAATGAGAGCAACACGTGTTATTACAAGAAAAATAGTGCAGCTCCTTGGTAAGAGCTAATCCACCAGAACAACATTTTGCATTCAGGTACGTAAAACACAATGCATTTGTCCACAGAAGCTACAGTTTGCCCTCAGAAACCCCCATCTTGCTATGTCCAACAGGGAGAACCAGCAAGTACTAGCCAGTGCTCCAAAGACCAGCCTCCCTACCTCCAAAAACCCTGTTTTCAGCAAGAAAAAAACCATACAAATCGAGAAGGGTCTTAACACTACAGCCAAGCCAAGAAATGGAGCTGCTTCAGAAACAAGAAAATATGGAGAATCCAGAGCAGCCTGACAGGATTCTGCTCTTCCAAACAGCCTGGAAGAATTAACAGCAGATTTTGGAAAGAACAGTTATAAATATCAAGGACTCAGTCTCAGCCTAGTCTGTCCTCATCTATCATCTTCATTCATGTTTTAAAGTGTTAGTGTGAAACCGAGAAGACTATGCAATTAGATGACTAATGAACAAAAAATTAGTGAGCACTGCAGAACTGCCAAGAATGAGTGGCTTGAGTTTGAAGTTCAAACAATGAAAAGATTAGGGCAAAATTTACATAATCCTTTAGCCTAAGGATGGAGTTTGTTACTGAGGTGTTCCCAACCACTCTGTTCAGCTTCTGAACACAACAGCGTTTTATCAGTTCTGCACAAATAAGTGTCGCTTTTCAGGCTTTCAATCTCAGGACATAAGCAGAAATTGGAGCCAGCAAGAACATTTTGATCCTAGTAAACTGGCAAAAGAAATAGCTCCTAGTAAAAAAAATATCACTGGCCTCTAAAAAATGACAGTGATTTCCTCCATCAAGTGACTCACAGCAACCCATCTATTTAATATTCCCTTGCAATCTTTTGTTTCTCCTCTCAGGAGAGCAGGCAATGCATGATGCAAAGTTTCAAATGATCCAACAACCACAGATATTGAAAAATGTCCATAAGCAAATACCCACAGTTAGAAATAGGTAAACAGCAAGCTTAAATGTAGCACTGAAAAATCTAAGTCTTAAATATACTTCCATCTTTTTTCTAACAAAAAGCTCCTTAATTAGCCAAAAGGTAATTTTAGTATGTGTAACAACTGATCACTGTAAGTTACATATAGAAATACTGTAACCTCAGTTCAAAATAGAGCCATACAGAGAACTTCACTAGCTTTTAGAAACAGGAGTTGCAGCATTTCAGTGTAGCAAGAGAACCTCTAATTTCCTCGTAATTTCATGCAAACTTTTTGCATTCACAGAAGTTACTGAACTATAAGTTATTCATAAACCCACAGTCAAATAATTACTTCTTGAAAGAGCACACCAAAAGGGAAAGGTGAACTTCATGCCAACCTTGGACCCCCCTGCAAGGTCTGACAACAGGGTAACAGAAAAAGCCAGTATCAGTAATAAATGTGAGATACGTTCAGTAATAGCAACTTTCAGCCACCACTACAAACAAGCAAGAATCTGATTTATAAAGAGAGTCAACATCTGTTGAGTAACCCTGTGACACTTCCAACCACAGAACACACACCAGAATATCCCTTGCCAGAAAAAGCTTTAAAAAGGAACAAGAAGATTTCTCAAAAACATAAACAAAACAAGGATGCAAGACAGCAAGCAAGAAACAGATGATGTTTAGCCCAGCAAGTACACACTACTGAAGGCAAAGTCCCTACACAGTTTTCCTTGCAAATCAAATATTAAGTTACAAACACATAAGTATCTCCTATCCATAAGGGAATCTGTATTTTGGGTAGAGTCATTTGCATTACAAGGGATGAAAAATGAATGCTTCATTTTCATATAAGATCTAACAAACCAAAGGTTATTGAGCCATATTCCTTACTGAAGATCCGTATGTTTATTTCTCTATAGACTCAGTCCTCAAAATCGAAGTCAGAATGCATACAATCGAGTTCAAGGACTGAAGAATCCCAGGCTACTAAAAATGATTCAAACATCATTTCCCTTGGGAATTTTTCATGCAAGGTTTCTGAACAAAGTATCTCAATGCATTATTTCCTGTTCTATGCAATTGCAAGGACACACAACAGATGCTTAAGTGCATTGTAAAATGCATACCTTGTTTTTAATATTGTATTTAACCCTTCTTTCTAAGCAATGAAAGCATCCATGAAAAATCAGCTAGCATCATAAAAAAACTACATGAATCACTGTCAGCTTAACATGCAGTAACAGAATTATGTAAAATTGCTAAGTAGCATTAATGTTTGTAAATATTATTTCCAATTAAAAATAAGTCTCAAAGCAATAGGTTCCCATTATATCAGTCTGAAGTAACAACTAAAAAAGCTAATACACCCAACCTGCATGTTCTCTAAAGCCCCTCTAATTTCTAATCTTCTGATCAATTTACATACCTGTACTGTACAAGCTAAAAATCCCTAAGTGACAGTCATAGGCAACTGCAATCAAAGTTATCAATAAAGAACAGTTGTCTTGACTACCTAAACAAATAGGTATGGTCCAAGTTCCAAACACTGTCTTCATAGGTGAAAAACGGTGAACACTAGAAATAATTGATATATTCCACTATCGATTCTGGAAAAATCATTCAAGCCCTTTTAAAGTTGGTATGAGCAACCAATTTCTATCTTTATTTTGTGTTTGGTATCCAAACTCGAAATTATTTCTAAAGAAATGGGGCATGGGACTGACATCCAGATTTGCTCCCTTTTTAAACTGTTTTATGTGGTTTTTTACAACACAGAATGCTTCACAAATAAGTTATGTAAATAAAAGTCTCATTGTGGATGTAAGGATTTCCCACACTGCACTTTTTTGAAGCCTAAATCTGTATTTAAAAAACAAACTAAAAACAAACAAACAAACAAAACAGAGAAAAAACAAAAAAAACCCCAACTCCCAAACCAACCAACCAACCTCCCCCACCACCAGACCATCCAGGGGACTTACTTATGAGTACCCCAGTAACAGCATGGAAACAGCCTGTCCTAAGCAGCACCTACTTCAGCTGCACTTAGCAAATGTTCAACTTTTAGCTAGTCTACCAAGAAAAGAGATACCTGATACAGCAGTTCAGCTAGACAGATCTATGCAGAATAGAAAATGGGCTGATGCTACCCAATTTTACTGATTCGACAGCGATCGTTATGATTTTTAGGGCTTTTTATTAACTACTGACATAAGCCAGAGCAAAAAAATATAGTTATTAATCCCTAAAATCTTCCTGAGACACTGACAGGATATTCCAAATGCTCTAATAAATGCTCAGCTCACTTGAAAACAGGAATATTTCTTGTATTGGGTCATTTACTTTCTCCAGTTTTTGCACCCAGTTGCTATCACTTAGCTAACCATCCTGTTAAATATCTGCTATTGCAGAGAAAAAGGCTTTTCTGGAACAGTCTGGCCTTATTTTAATGTGACAATGAAATAGGTTCCTTGAAAAGCTAACAAAGAAGAAATAAAAAGGTCTTTCTGGCTAAGACTACAGAATGTGTAGGAAAAAACCTGCCTATGAGACAGCCACATAAAAGATTATACAACTTTTTTCTGAGATACATTATCTCCATTCTCATTTGCAGTACAGGAAGGTATACCCAGCCTACAGACAGTATTTTATCTTAGTAGCATCTGAGAAGTGGGATCATTCACACAAGGTGTAAATTGAGTCTTTTTCTTTCAGTTCTCAAGCTAATAAACCAAAATTTCAAGGGAAATGGGTCACATTTATAAAGCCAAATACCTTGATAATGTACTGAAACAGTCTAAAGATGCAGTGAGAACTTCTAATGTGTCTTTAAATCAAACTGCAATGTACAAACAGCATCTTGTACAGAAGTTATTCCCAGTTGAAGAAAAGTAATTACTGACAAAGGTAACATTTTAAGTAAATCCATCTTCCAGGTATCCAGCGCACAGCCTTCTTCTAAAAACAAAGAAATTAATTCCATCACTTTTAGCCTTAGGAAATATATTAATTTCTTACTGAAAAAAATGACTGCAAAGAGATCAGCAGGAAAACTGGAACACAGAAAACCCCAAACCCACACAATCATTTTAGGCCTCTGTGTCAAATAACCACTTGTCCAAACTTCTGACTGACTTTTATGTTTACCAAAATTTGTAATCTTGCCCTGAATAGGTGGGATGTTGACAGAGACAGAATTCAGGCAGGAAAGATAACCTCTCAGTAAATATACTGGCAGTGTCCTTCCCTCAAAGAAGTGTTTCATCATTTTATGTCCTTGAACGATGGCTAGACAGTGTAACCAACAATATTCTCCAAACCCACAAGGATGGTCAGAAATCAGTCTGCCAAATTGGTGAGATACGAGGAAATCTATAAAAATCCTAGATGTAAGACTGTGGATGGTAACTGACACCATAAAAAAAGGCATCTAGAATTTGCAGAAAGCAAGAGACGGGGGGAAAAAAAAAAAAAAAAGGAGAAAAACACCAACTGAATATTTAACAGCTGTACATGCTAGACTTGTTAAAACACTCCAAGCTGAATTCCAAAGACGCATGCGGCAGTGCATGCATAATACCAAAGCTGTCCCTTCTTTACTAACATTAAAATTAGCATGCACAGTTAATTAACAAATACCCCAAATGTTTCAGTATTTTGATTGTCAAACTGGAGCATTCGTTTTTGCATGAATGTCACCCTTCACATTAAACAAGCAACAAGGTTAAAAAATTATTTAATAATTATTAAATTATTAATTAACTATTAAAAACATTTATGTATAGATTTAAGCTGATGGCAGGTACATAATAACATTAATTAACTGCTCCTACCTACATGCTCTACCTACTTCAATGCAAAAGTACATCCTTCTTCTTGTCTACCTTTTAGAAATACGAGCATTACTTGGGCATGGCTGAGTGTAATCAACTCCTGTCAAAGTGAACTTTGCCAAGTAGAAATAAATCACTGTGAGTTAAAGATAAAAGTTTCCCTCTATCCAATAATGAGCTGAACTCTCAACATACAACTAAAACGCAATACAGATTCACAGCACAATATACTCAACCTAACAATATTGACCACATATTTACATGATTGCTGACATTCACTATGTGCTGACACACAGTACTGAAATTAGTTCACTCCACTGAGAAAGCCTTTATCTACAGAGTGACACTGAAAGAGTGTTCCCCAAACAGAAAAATTAGGCAGTTTGAGACAGAGATGTACTGAAGCACAGAAGAGGAAAGTGTTTCCTACCCCAGGACATCTCTAAGGATTCCTCTTTGCAGAATGGGCCACAGGGAAATGGATCCCACTCAACAGATCTCTGACTGGTAGCAAAACCCTCAGAGCACAAGACAGACGGTATCTGTCTCCATCCTGTCCACTTCAGGGCTATTCATTTAACAAAGCTGCAAGAAGGACTTGGTTGCTCAGTGCTTGTAACTGCTGAGCCTGTTTTCAGTAGTTACCAAGAGGAGGCTGCCTTGTCATGAAGCACCTGAAACTGGAAATGGAGATGTAAAAAAACCCTCAAAGCTCTGAAGATCAAACAGCTACAGAACCACACTCACCACAAGACAAGATGTGGAGATAAACACAGCCTGAGTCCACATACATAAAACCATCAGCAGATAGCATTAACAGAGACAGATAAAGCTGATCTAGTCAGGGCCCTCACTCTGGGGTCACTGCTGTCTGGTTTTGGAACTGGGGGCACAGCTCCTCTTCCATGCTACAGTTCTTCCTGAAGGGGAGGCTAGGGGAGGTGTGGAGAGGGAAGAAAAAGTAAGGGTTTCCAGAGAAAGACTTCAACTCCCAAACTCTAAGAAAGCATCAGCACTCAGAGTCACCAGGGTTCCCACTCATCTCTTACCGAGCAGGGGTTATGCATGCATGAAGTGCAGGATATTTCCTGAGACACCCCAACAGTAACATTTCTCTTGTATTGCAGCTGAGTGGAATGCACTAAGTGGAAAGGGTAATAGAGGCAAACAAACTGAAGAACTCAACTGCCACTAGAACAAGATCCAAATCCTTTATGACTACAAGTGGAGACTTTTACTACAATTAATAGTTCAATATCAAACAACAGGAAAAGAGAAACAGATTATTAGTAATCACCATAAGACTAAGGGGAAGATTGGCAATGCCATTCCTCCTGTTTGCTGCTCACCTGGGTTGGTGAGGTGGGACCCAAGCAGCTACCTGCAGCAGTGAGGTGGTCTCCATGAGCAGCTCTCCCTCTCTCAGCCCCCTCATGGGTCTTGCTGAGACCCCTAATGAGACAATTCAGAGCAAGGGAAGGCAATAAAAATGTCAGCATCACTTGATGGAGTGACCACAGGTCCAGGTGTGTCCCTCACTGGAGCTCACTTCTTATCACTCTAATGCACCACTATGGCACTAAGCCTGGGTCCTTTTTGGTGGACTAACCAAACTTAATTCAGGCGTATGTTAGGACATAATCCTGAGAGCAAACCTGCCTGTCTTTTATGACTGTGAATCTCACCCAGATGGAATACAAGCCAGTACAGTTCAATAACAAAGGCAGCGGCTGCCTGCCTGCAGGAGAGCTTAGTGAGAATGTCAAATTTTGAGGTGCATCTCAGGACTGAATACTCTAATTCAATAAAATACATAAATCATATCCTCAAACCAAGACCAGGTAAGGAGAAGGGCAACTGAGATGGCAATACATGACTACTCCCAGTGTATGAAGTAAGTGGGAAATCTGCGACCTTTCAAAACCAAAGCATACCCATGCCAGCATGGCAGATGGCTGGGAGGCACAGGGAAGGAAACATGCAATTCTGTCAAGCACCATGCAGGCTTACAGAGCTGGCTTGGGCTTGGAAGGAGGACAGAGGGATGCGTGTTTCTGTGTACTTTCTGCCTACTTCTGTAGTACTACTGTTGTAGTAAATACAGTAATTCAAAGGAGAAACAGTATTTTCAAGATAAAGGATTTCAGTTCTCACAAAGGTCAAGGCATACACAGAAAACAAACAGTAAAAACCTCCATGTGTGCATGTTACTACACAGCTCAAACTTGCCTTACTGCACTCTACTGTCCATGAAAGGCAGCTCTGTAAAGCAGCTGGTGCTCATGTCAGTTTCATCAGTACTCCATGAGACCTAAAATGCAAAGCTGAAGGCTATCTACAGCAAGGATGATCTCAAAAATGTTCCCTCCATGTGTCTGTTCAACTGAAAAGTTTTCAGTTTACCTGGCTCTGGATTAAAAACAGTGACACCCCAAGTGGATCTGCAAACTGAGGCTAGCTAGACATGCTTGCTCAAATGAAAGCAGCATTCAGCTTCCCAGGCCGGGTGAGATTCCGAAAGAGTTCTTCTACTTCAAAGTAGGGAAAAATCCCAACCTACTAAGACTGCCTAGACTTAAAGTAACTTTTTTCTTTTTTCACACAGCACAAGCTCTGGTTTTCTCATACTGTAGTTCTGATAGCTGGACCTTTTGTACAATGCTCTTAACTTCACCAAAACCAAGATCATGTCTGGTATGACTAGTACTCCACCACTTCTTAAACAGGATTTCTCCACACTTAGCCCCAAACCCCTGAATTATCCACAAACAGACATAAACTACCTTCTCAAATCTCCCTTTAAACACTACATACTACCAAATTTAGCATATTTCAATTCATTAATCTACCATACATCTATTTTATTTTTATACACATATATACACAGAGAAAAGTATACTGTGTTGTGTGTGTACATATATACATATATTTGTAGTAGCTTGTACACATCCAAAAAGTGTACTAATTGACTGGGATTCTTTGCAAAGCTAATTAAGTGCACTTCAGATAATAATTTATACTGCCACAGAGTAAAAGCCCATTTCAAGCAACAGCACCAAGAAACAGAGTAAGAAGCATATACTTCACAGTTTTTTATGCAAACTATTTCCACGATGTGTTTTGATTGTATCTTGAATTTTGTTATTCACAACAAACATGGAGTTCATAATATTATATTGTCAGAAAAACATTAACAACAAAGAGAAATTGAGAGCTTCCTTGTTTTCTTATAGACCCATTAGCAAAAGCCTCCCCTCTTAACAGCTACATCCTTAAACTGGAAAGAAAGGAAACATCTGCAGGGCTGGTAGCTAGCACAACAGCAAAATATCATGTGATCTCAATTTAGCTAATTTGAAAATTTTCCTTCTCTGCTTGTTCTGTCACTGCTTGTTAAGAATAGGAAATTCTTTGTCCTCACCTTACAGTGTACTCTGGAAATATCAGAGACAGGAGACAAAGAAAGCATGCTTCTGCTCCTCAGCATTGAAGAAATGTTTGAGGTTACCCCATGCAAGATAAAAGAATCTTCTCAGCAGTCTGACAGAAGTGGTAAGAGCGCCTCGCACAGTCTCCACCTGTCAAGAGCTGCCTAAGACTGCTCCTTTCAACCTATAGGAGTTTTCCAGATCCAAGACTCTGAGCTGCCCCATGACCCACTCTGCTTCCTACAGACAGGGAGAGGGCAGTAAGAAACACCACCTATGTCCCCAGCTAAGTACACTACTGCAAAAACAGGAATGAGTTTCAGTGAAGTTTGTACTCTTTTTGCTTTCTAGAATAACACAGGCTTTACCAAACACGCAAGATACCACATAGCTTTCATTACACTTTCACCACAGTATTACCACAAACCTATTTACACGTGAAATAGCTTTGGTTTCAAGAAAACCAAAACCACTGCACAATGTAAAATCACTAAAATCACCTGCACAGACCCCATTTCAATAACATGATGCACCACAGGTGCATTGAAACTATTACCAGCCCTGAAACTACCGACAGATTTCCTTTGCTTCACAGTGTTTCTCTCCACTGTAGCCAGAGACTGTCTTGAATCAAACAACTATTAACCCCGCAAGGGACACAGTTAAAGTTGACCAAACCACCCACTTTTCCACAGCTTCTCTGTCCCTAGGGCAAACCTCTGTGTTTGGACTAGGCTACTCCAGGATGCAGCTACAATACTGAGTAAGAGCTTTGCTTTTGGGCTGAGCAGTGGGACAGTGGTACATCTTACACCTGCTCTCTATTGAATGTAAGCATTAGGCTGACCTTCTCTTACTGAAACTACTTGTCTTGGGGCGACTACTGAACTTTTCAACATTAAAAAATATGCTCCTTCCTGTTCTAAAAACAAGAAAATTAGGTCATTTATAGACTAGACACATCACTTCATCTTCATAAATACATCATCGTACCTGCTGGTAATTCAAGCTGTTAATGCTTAAGCTCATTCAATTCTGCAGTATTGCAGCTCTACTTGAGATTTTATTTCATGTACATCAGAAAAGTCTCTGACCCGCCCAGAGCCAAGCACAAGCCTTTGGAAGATCAAGGATTTGATCCTTCAGTGTCAAAACCTGAATAGTAACCTTAAAAACATGGTTATTGCAAGTGGGTTGTTATTTTAGAGTTTGACTCTTCCGTTTGCAGAAGATTTACCTAGTCATATGGGGGAAGTTTTAAGAACAACCCATTTAACAACAACTGTGTGGATCAAGACTAAAAAACATGATAGGAATTTTAAGAGAGAACATGGCTCAAAACACCACAAAAAAGACCAGTGTGTCAAGATTCTTTACCTCCCCATATACACAGCCTCTCTCCTCAAAAATAACCTCTAAATAAATCTACATACAGCTTGAGATACTCAGTGTTGAAGCTTTCTAATACAGTGACCTATTAATAAACTCCTGCAAACTCAACACTTAAAAACAATCTTAGTCCTGTGTTTCTAGACATTTAATTTCAACATACTACATAATGTGCAAATCAACACACTCTTATGTTTCAAAGCCCTAAACCCAGAAGTGAAAAGGCTTGTCCATTGTAAAGCAAAATAAAATAAAATTAGGATACACAGATGCAAAGCCACATATCAAAACACCCAAATTAAATTACACTCGACCTCTAAATTTGTAATCTATTGTGCATATATAACAGAGGAAGAAAAGCAGCCTTTTCAGTGAATAACTTCTTTTACAAAGATACAATGCACAGGAAAATGCTTAATAAAGGACTGTGAAGTCATTAACCTGAAAAAATATCTTAAATCTTTATGCCCAGAGATGTCACTAAGAGGATAAAGAGGAGAAAGTTGTCCACAGGATTTTCAGTTTAACTACAAATCCAAAAGCTTCTGAACCATGACTTATGTGATCATAAGTGACCTGCATATTTCCTCACAGTTTGCACTGTGTATGTCAGTAAGAACGGTTGATATAGATAACTACATCTACATTTGTTTCTCTGTCTGGAGGTTGGAGTTCGGAGAGAGAAGAAATCTATTTTAACACAAATCTGTTTGCTTATTTAAGAACTACTTGCCTTTTATTGTGGCTTGAATTGCTCACTGTTGCCAAGTTATTTCCCTGTACTTCGGACATTACAAAAATGTTTCTTCAGCAATGTGAATTCCCCACAATGAGTTAAGTCACCAGCTATTTCATGCAATGATTTTACACTTTTTGCTGAAGCTGAAAACCCTGCACTGCTACCACAACAGATTTTTATCATATTGCCTCCCTCCCTTTCAGAGGCAGCAGATGAACAGAAGTAAGAGCACAGTAAGATAACATAAATATCGCATTTCAAAACCATTATCAGCTGCAAATATCTCAGAAGGAATGCAGACACCTTTGTTATTTCATCCTCCGAGTGACACATTTGGAAGACTGAAAAGCATTTTTAATGTTATTGGAGATTCTCTGGAGGAAGGAAATAGCTGCAGTGCAGCAGCTGCTGCAGTGCTGCTGCGTTCTGGGGCTTGAACGAAGGTGATGCGAGAGCTGGGCTCGTACTGCAACATTGCATTCTCACACACTGCCTGCAACAATGAACTCCAGCTAAAGGAACAGGAGTCAGACACCTTGGCTGCTATGCTACCACATACTAACAAACCTTCATGTACATCAAAATAATCTTTGATGAGGAGGTTTCTCCAAGCCCAACAACTGCAATGATGAAGCCCACCCTGTGCACTGGAATTTGACCAACTTCAAGTTTACAGAACCTGCAAAATACTTATCCCTGGCTGAAAAACCCAAGATTTGAGTATTTACATGGCTGAAAGAGCATTATCGTTATTTTTAGCGGCTAGGCTGCAGCAATAAGATAAAAAAAAAGAAGCCTGATGCAGTTCATCAAAGAACCAATGAGAACAGCACATGAGAAGATCAGCTCTCTCTCCTCCAATTAATAGAAATCTGCTCAGAGCATAGTGCTGACCTATGCTCTGGGCTGGTAAGAAGACAACCTACATTCAATTTGTGGTCTACCGTTTCCTATCTAACACATGAAAGAAAGGCATTTGTGATAAAAGGACGGAAAAAAACCAAAACCACTGTATCACCTACTTTATATTACCTACCAGTACTTCTTCCAACCATCTGAAGCAGTGGTATTTATTGTTTTAGGCATACCTGCTCTACTGTATCTCACCATGGCCACAAGGTCAACTGACATACCAGGCATCTCCAGAGTCTGCTCACATGCTGGAGGCTCATAAAGGACATCCTTACAAGGACAGAGGAAGTAGCTCCTACTGCATCTTACTGAGAATGAGCCTAGCTCGTATGTTACTGAGGAAAAATATTACCTAGCTCTTCCACACATTCATTGAGGAACTCCTCTTGGACCACAGCTAGCATGCTAAGTTATGATTCCAAGACTACAACTCCATAAACACTAGACTATCATATGAAAAAAAAAAATTGCCTTAACTTTTTAAGGCACTCTCACTCTCTCATTTTTCTTCTTTAGGAAACAACACTAAAAATTCCTTGTTTACTAAGACCAAACTATATTAAAAATAGGATCAATCATTTATGACACTGTCAGGGCAGTCTGGATAAGTACAACATAAATTTGCACATAAAACACTATTTACCAAGGTCCCCCACAGGATACCAACCTTTCACCTACTACTCTGCTTCACTAATTCTACATGTGCAATCATGTTGAAGCTCTGAATTGCCAGTAAGACTGTCACACTTGAATCTACCCCATGTCCCACAACACAACTGTCACGGACAACATAAGCAAGAAGCAAGACACTGTGGTACTTTGCAATAACTCATTTTAATAAATATTTTTAAGACAGGTAATGCAGCTCTCCCATGAACAAAAAGTGAAAGACGAAAAACTGCAAGCAATCAAGTTTATTGTCACTGAAGGCTTCTGAGTAATTATTTATGGATCACCATGTGATAGCCATCAATCCCATTCAATGTCTGGACTAAAAACTGTATTTCACTGATGCCAACAGAACTTCACTGATCTACATCATAAAATAATTTTATTTTAAGGGTTTTTGTTTTAGTATGAAACATTGCATATCCTTTGAAAGCATTCTAATATACTTAACAGCTTGCTGTATCAGAGTGCAAAGGGCAACTGTGCCCAACCATACTAACTTTTATGTCACACTATGAAAATACTTTTTCTAAAATTTAAACCACCGTGGTAGACAGAAGAAAATATCCCTGCTATTTCATGCTTGCTCACTTCCTGTTTTAAAAAATAAGCTTGGGGAAATATATGCTGCAGAGCCAAGGGAGTGGGTGGTGAACAATAAAACCAAAATAAATCCTTAGAATGACAGCAACCTAATTTGAGATATTATTAGTGACACAAACTTCAGAAGTCACCCATCTGCTTTCTCACCAGCAGCCTGCTTGGGCACTGTGAGGTGGGAAGGGTGAAGAGCAGCACTGCTGTGTTGTGGAACAGTGTGCACTTCTCCCCAAGCCTGGCAGCTTCCACTCCTGCCATAGCATTTCAATGCAGCAGGAACAGAGTAGCTGCACTGTAACATCCCATAAATGAACTTCCAGCGTCATCTCAAAGAAAAGTATCAGCAGCAGTTCATTAAATTGTATAGTTTACAGAGACTGGACTTCAGTTAAAGTAAACAAAACAACCCCAAACACACACAACTGCATCGTCTATTTAACAAAATCTAGCAAGATCAAACAGTTCAGCAACATTTCTAACTCAAGCATGCAATTTATTCAGGGTATACTGATCTAAAGCTTGTTTCTTCTTTCCAGAATGGTAAGAAGCAGTTTTTAGATTACGTGAACCCCGTTCTGCATTGGGTTGAGGGGTTCTTGGCGTTTTTTGCTTGGATTTTGTTGTTGTTTGAATTTGGTTAGGTGTTTGGGGTTTTGTTTCTTTTTTTTTGGGGGGGGGGGGGGGTGGGTTGGTTTTTGGTTTTTTTGGCCGGGGGGGGGGGTGGTGGGGGGGGTGGCAGTGTTTTGATTTTTTTAAAACCTTCCACTTCAATATGCTCAAAAACCAATTCTCTTTTCCCTTCCCTCTAGCTATATCAAATGCACCTTAAAACTTTGCAGGACTGCCTACATCATAAGCCCTATTTCTTCTTGATTTCTGTGAAGTATGGTAAGCAATTGCCATATTTCATTTGACTGGACAGGTGAATTCTTACATATATGTAAGCAAACTAGATCAAACAGCTGGGCATCTGTAAAAATTTAAAGTTTAAGAAAATGCATCATGTTTTCTCTGTTTTTTTAAATTCAACAGAAGATACTTGTTACCTGGAATATTACCTAGACTACTTGAAACACCCAGACACCATCAATCAGGATTTGCACCATTAACAAAAGAACTAAAACAATACCCAAAACAAACAAAAACCAAAACCAAAGCACACAACCATCATCTAACAGTGTGTATTTTCCTGATTCAGAACCTTCAGTACAGATGTGACATACTGGGATTGCAGGCATTTTTAAATGGCAGATTATTTCAAAGGACCTCTATGTATGGTGGAAAAATATTCTGAAACATCTGCCTCTAGTTACTGTACTGAAACTGCAACTTTATAAGAAGTGCTTACCTCCCCCTTACACCAAATAAAAATTAAATAAATTTTCTTCAGTGACTGGCTGAACGTTATATGAGAAATACAGGTTACATCTAGAGTAACTTTAAAGTAGTATTACAACTGCATGCACTATTTAAAAACCTTTAGCAAGAGGATTCTATTTTAAAACACTTTCATTCAGAATCCAGGCAACTTTGTTTGGGTTTTTTTCCCTCCAGTTCTACAGCAAGGTAGTGAATTAGAATTAAATCTGTCCATATTAAGAACTGAATAGCATCCTGTGATTTATTTAATCCTATATATTAAAAAAAAAACCCAAAAAGGTAAAAACCTCCCCCTCACACATTTTTTAATCCTATTCATGATCAAGTATTTTGAACTAGCCAAGATGCTCAGTCTTTTTAAAGCAGGAAAACATATCAGCTTTATATTTATTAACAACTTAGTTTATCTTGGCATATCTCCCCCTTCCTATACAAGATATTTACCCTTCTGTGCAATTCCTTTAACAAAACCCCTCAAAGCATAAGACACTAAAGAGAACAAACTAAAGCACTCAAAAAGTGTTAAAAAAAGCAATTATATAGTCAAACCATGCTTTGTATGCTTATTGACTCTAGAATACTCCTTAGTAAATAGCAGCATTTCCAATAGCTCATCTTCAGTAAGACTGGGGGTGGGGAGAAGAGATCAACCCGAGCCTTTTTGTTTTCCCCTTATACTAAATTATATAATCACCTTGTATGTAAGGACAAGCAAACAACAAACCTGATCGCTCCATGCACAGTACAGGTTACATATGAAACTCCAGTTGTGATTGATCATGCAGTCCAAAATCCTGAACTGGGCCATGTCTTGCTGTAGTGCAGAGTACTGCTGTGCTCTGACTCAGCTTTTGTCCGGGTGATCCTCGAGGATATGAGAGCTATGCAGTAATGACATTCAGGAACAAGGACTTTCCTTCCTGTTCAGTCTCCTTTCCCACCCCAACTATGTGTCAAGATAAATTAACAGAACTGTGTAACATTCTTCAAAATAATACTTCCGAAGCTGACAAATTATGCATTCTTGGGAATATATGGGAAACAAGAACATCCTAAGAAACCACACTAAAGCAAACAGAAAGGCACTTTCAAACTGCGCTTGTTCTTTTCCCTACCCCCTTCATTTCTGCTCCTGCTGAAATCACTCCAAATATCAGCAACTTAGTGTCATAATTCATATCATATGAATCTTAAAACTTCCTTAGGCACAGTTGTGATGATGGTTCCCCATACAGTACTTGAGATTCAAAAGCTATGGTTGCCTCTTTTAAAACAGCACAATACAAACAACTTTTCAAAGTTAGGAGAACATCACAGCATTCATAAAAATTATATGGGATTATCTACTTTGTACTCTTAAAACAGCAGACTTCTCTTTACACCTGTTAAAGTACCGTTAGCATTGCACAGAAATGCTGGCTGCCTTCTGTAATGAAAGGCGACAACCCTACTGGTCAGGGCTGCAACACCAGAGGGATCCTGAGAAACTGAAGAAAAGTTTCCTCCTTCCTTCATGTATTCCTTTTCTGCAATCTGCAAACAACAATCCTATTTTAGCATGAACCTCACTTACTGTATCTTGACTGCTTACCTAGTATTCCCATTCCAAAGTGAGATTCAGAAATACAGGAAATGTGTCTCTGCAGAAACATACACATTTTATCTGGTGACTACACAAACTATTAGACTAGTCACAGAACCAGCTTAGAATAACCTGCAGTTTAAATGACACAATTACCTAACAACATCAGTGAGATGCAAGAGACAGAAAACTGTCTTGAGAAAAGATGGAGGAACAGCTACAGGAACAAGTGGCCAGTTCACCCTTTGGCTCAGTAATGGCCAAAGGACTGAAAAGTACTTCAAATGTCAAAGAAACTGTATGCTATAAAAGTAGTCTGGAAATACAACAAACTTGTACATGAGGGTCAAACAAATGGTGTGGCCAAAGAGCAGCTCTAACTTTGAGACAGTTATACAAATAAGGCCTCATTTGTTTCAACCAAACCAAACAAAAAAATCTTGTTCCAATTTCTCATCCGAAGGACCTGGGAAATTAATACCAGAGGCCAAGCCAACCTCTTCCCTTCTTGCCAATGTGAAGAGTCTGAAAACTTCCAAGACTCTTTTGTGTACAAAAAAAATCTATTCTGGTTCATTTTAAGATATATATGACAGGAGATTCTCGATTATCTTTAAAACACCTAATTGTGCAAAAGGGAGAACAGCAGTATCAGTGCAACCCAGCACGAAATGAATGTGTTCTCAGGTGAAAAAAAAAAAAAGAACAATTACATCTCAAACAAGTTAGATGGCCTGTGCTGACATGACATGTGGCTATAAGAATCATTCTGCTTAGCAACTATTACTAGGTGGAACAGATACACTTCCTCACAAGAGACATCATAACTATCCAAGCTTGAGAAATCTTGGAGAGGATGTCTGGGAAGGCTTTACAGAGCAGGGGGTTACTGCAGAGATGCCAGAGCAGACTAAGGCAGTGAAGTCTCCAGGACAGCAATGCTGGAACGAGGAAGGACTCGGCACCCTGCAGGACTGGCAGCAGGGATGCTGGCAGAGCATGTGGGGCAGCCTACACATGGCTGGAAAAGCAGCCAGCTGCACATTTGTTAAGACTGTGGAAAAATGCTGTCATCAACTAAATAAGGCAGAGAGAAGAGGGAAAGTAGATCTGGAAAATTAAGAGAAGACTGCTCTTCTATACCAAAAATCAACATCAACCAAGTTATTCTTATTCTTAAACAGTACTTCAGTACAGTTCTGCAGTGATTGGTTTTACTATCAATTATCTACTTGTAGATCATAAAATATGACTCCATACTTATTTCCTATGAAGCACTCAAACTCCTAATAAAGTATTCAACATATTATATTAAAAATCTCCTACTGTACAGTATGTTATTATTAAAAAACAGCAGTTACAATTCAATCAAACTTGTGTAATTCTTTCCATTAAGTCAGCAGCCATTATTTACCCATTACTTTCCATTCATTTTCAAATCTGTTTCAAGGAAATCCTGAACCCATTTTTTATCTCCTACAAATGTGGACAGTGCTTATACACCAGTGCAATTTATGCAAAAGTGTCTAAATAGTGCAGATAAAAACATAAATAGCAATACAGAGCAGTAGGAGAACATTTTAAGAAATAGTCAGTCTTGGCCTGTCAGCTGCTGCCAAAAGTTAGTATTGAAATGCTTGTAAATTCCACTACGCACAAGAATGAGGTGAGGACCTAAGTTCTTGCAAGCTAGAGTCTTTATTAAAGTGCCTCAGATAAAAGGAGTTCACAAACTGCTGCAAGAACAGCACCTTGAACAGTAAATTACAGTTACTGCTTAAAATGGACTGTCTCAAAGTTTTTCTCCAAGTCAGTCTTTATACTTGTAAATTTGAATCTGCTGTTACTGAAAACTGTTCCTGATCGTCATCAGCCAGCTTGACAATTGCCTTCATTTACAAGAGACAAATCCCCTTCCTGGCATGACCAAATTCCACTAGTTCAGCACTCCCCTGTTCTAACCTTATTTTCTTTATTATTAACATGTTTTTTGGGAGACTGTTTTTATTTCTCCTAAGCATGGTTACTACATATGAAACTTCCTTAAAGCAGGCATATGATAATGAGAGGGCTTCCCTTTTTGCCTTCAACATTCAATTTACCAATGCCTTCCTTCAAAAAGTTTAATTCAGAAGCCAAACTGAAATAACTTTTGTTGTAAACATTAAACTTTTTAAAAGTTTTGCTCAAAATTTAAAAGCAAAGTTTACACACTGAATTTCCAATTTGGAGGTCAACAGAGCATTTAAAGATGCACCCACAGTATAACCAGAGAATGACAGATGACATACATCAACATTAGCAGGCACCAAAGGACTCACTGTCCAGAGAAAATTTGAGTCCAGGACTCAATTGCCCAGAGACCTCCTTATCACACACTGAGCTTGACTGAAAAACAGATGATGATGACACCCCAGTTTTTGATGTTCTACTGCTGGTCAGCTTTCCTCCCCTTAAAATAATGAAGGGACCACTTAGAATTCCGAGAACACAATAAAGTTGAACTTCAATTATGCAATTAATAAATTAAAAAATCAAAACCTTATCCAATGTCCTCTCATATCTGTCACCATGTCCAGTATTTTCTCCTGGTGTCAAAAACCAGGATTAAGATCTCAATATTTTGAGGTAACTAAGCTAAAAACAGGTCAGAAACAACTTCCTCAACCCTTTCAGAACTCTCCATCTTTGTATGCAGATTCTAGAGGGTTAAAAAGGAACAGTAGAAAAGAGGCACAATTTCCCTAAATTTGTGCCCTTCAAGCATCTAGACTTCTCTGTAAAAACTGCAGTGAGTTTTCTGAAACAGCTCATGCTCAGAGAAAGGAAGGACTTCCACTTCCCTGTAACGCCGGATACTTTTTGTACATGAGCAAACATGCAAGCCATACACAAGGGTCAGCACATTGGCAGCACACAGCGCAGCACGTACCAGAAAGATGCTGTCCAGAACTTGTGACACAATTCTTTGAAAGGGTAAATCCTTTACCAGCAAAGTGTAGACTGATAATGATGATGGTGAAGCTCTGGTGGAAATCTGGGGGGTTTTCAGCAAATGAAATTGAGAAGTGCACAAGAACAAAAAAGGAAAAACGTGTCTGAAGAAAAAGTGTTTTCATTGCTCAGGTCACAAAGACTGACAAAGAAAAAAGTTCCTACAAACCAAGTCAACAGCGGGAAGAGGTTGAAATATGATTCCATTTTGAATTCTTTCCCTATAATTGAAATTGTTACAAAAACCTATGAACATTAAGAAAAAAGGAAGAAACAGTAAATACAAAAACCATCTCTCTCCATAGTGGGGGGAAAAAAAAAAAAAGACTGGAGCACCTCCTTCCCTCTATATCAACTCCTTTTAAAGATGCAACACAGTTCATAGAATTAGAATTACAACAGATCCTTGGGGGGCAAAAATGCAGGGTACAATGGCTAGCACTGTACCATTTCAAGCTGTTTAACACATGCATACCTGTCTGCTACAATTATACTGGTATTTTAGTCCAAGAACCAAGAAACTAAGGGAGTACACAAGAGACATCACCCTTCCTTCAGAAACTAAGGGCAAAAGAAGGTAAGTGAGATTAGCATAACTGTCATTTTTCTTCTGCATAAATACAACTTGTATTTCATCAATGCATAATAAGCTCATCAGATGAGCCCAACAATGTATTTTGTGATGCATTTTGTAAACACATCATTCCACCACCCCGCAAACAAATTCACAGTATCTAAATCATATAAAAAGAACTGTTTACTAATTGTTTTAAAAACTCATGCAGTGAGGTACTCATCACTTTGGCTGCCTAATTCTTCAAAAATTCTCCGGCATCCCCTCTCAAGACAACTTTACCATCATATTTGCTTCCAAGAAGGACATGCGATAGCAGGATTGCTCCGTCAAGTGTCAGTTTGAGTCACAACAAAGAAAAGTCCTTTTCTCTTGAGTAATCAGTTCAGTTCACCAGTTAAGCTCAAGTACTGCTCACTTCCTTGGATTTTAGCCATAGTTCTTTTCGGTGGACTAGTTCTATGTTTCCTTTCTCTAACCAACTTTTAGCATTTTCTCTTCTTTATCTGACATATTCCAGCACAGATCCCTCTGTTTCAACAATCAACATCCAAACAATAACTGCCTTTTACTAGCTTCAGCTACAGGAAAGTATAATTTTCCATGTTATCCCATAAAAATGAATATACTGGATATAAAACAGGATCAGATTCCTCAAACTGAACTCTAGTAAAGCAGCTGGCAATCTTTATAAACTGGAAGCAAGCTTCTAACACTGCTCTATTTAAGAAATGCACAGCCAAATTTAATGGGAACTGAGTAAGAAATAAAAGCCATATGTACTCTTATGCAAAGTATGCTTCTGTCACACCCTTAAGCACTTGGTAACATTTACCATGTTAATGAACTCAAACTCCTGAGAACATGTACGTTTACTCAAGCTATCATCACTGCTACCTACAAGCTCAGTGTCTCCCAAGAGCAGATCACTTGCTTTCCACCTGCAAGCTCCTGGATAGCAAATGTACTCCTCCAGAGCAAATTTCTGTTTGTCTAACCAAGTGTCCACACAACTACATCAGTTTTGTTTCAGTGTCCGCTTGCTCTCACTATCCGTAGTTTTTTATGTTGGCAGAGGATGAAAACAGCAAAATCTAGAAAAAAATTTACGAAAGTCTATTTGTTAAATGCATTTTAAATCACATTAGTACTATTCACCTGGTTATTTTACATCATCTCCAGTCTAAGACAAAATGCAACGTGACTTAATTTGAACTTTCTTTACATGGTAATTTTTCATGTCTGAGCAAAATGTGGAAAAAGAATACTGTAATGCTTATTCCTACCATAACGTTCCACCCACCACCACTTAACTTGTCCTCATGAAAACAATTGTAAGATACATTACTAATTGTTGCTAGATTACGTCTGAATCTCTAGAAGACACTGTACACACCAGCAAATAATGCAGCCATTATCAGGTTAGAAAGCAGGCAGGTTTTCCTCTTTTTTTTTTTTTTTTTTTTACCCCCAGGAATGATGGTAAAAACCTCTGAATTAAATCACATCAAATGTAATGGCTTTGGTATCAGCAGCACACACATTTTCTTTTACAGAAAGGTTTTTCACTGACAGTGTTAGTGATCCGATGTGAACACACATGTGTTCACAACTGGCTTGAGCATCACCACAGGAAGAATTCTAACAGGGACTTCCTGTTTGTAGGGTATGCCCAGCCACTGCCCTGGAGGGACGTCTGCTGAGATAAGAGATTGCACAATCGGCCAGCAGGACTCCCTGGGAAGGCAGCTAACCTTTACTCACGGTGAGAAGAAGACAAACTCAGAATCCTCTGGGAGACCCTATGCAGATCCTTTGTAGCCCATTGGCCTTTACCCTCTGGCACCCACCCCCTGTATCCCTATAAAGCCAGCCCCCTGCCCCTCCGAGGGAGAGCGCTCGTCCCTGGCTCCCCTTCGCCAGTACGGACCAATAAAGCTGCCTCGTGGGGAACAGCTACACGAGCCTCTCGTCTCTCCCTGGTCCGGCCTGGAGGCTGCCCTGCAGAGCTGAGCTGAAATCACGAGCTGACAATCACTAAAGAGCTGACAGCTTCTGCAAGGGCCCTCCTGCCAGCAGCTGAGGGAAGACACCGGGCCTCGGGAAGGCGATTCCTTTTGGGACCATCTCTCCAGACCGGTCACAGCTTCCTCGGTCAGAGCTACTGACCCATCACCAGCTGTCATACCTGTTGTCTTCCCATTCTTCACTACACTGCAGTGCCATGCCATCAGCTCTGCTATTTTCTGATCCCAGCACAAAGCCAGAACTAGGTAAGTTATTTGCCTGCTTAAGACTGAGCTTCAGAATCCTAATATTTCAATTGTAATAAAATAGAATCCTTACATACATTAATGTCTATAGAAGCACATAGGAAAATGTAGTGCTAGCTCTGGTGATCAAACAGAAAATCCTTTCAATTTACTGGGACATTTATTTAGATAGCAAATATATTATAATACAGTTAAGTCTTCTCAATAATCTAGCAATCTCTAAATACAAGGCTAGGATAAAGCCAATCAGCAATTGTGACCACACCGAAGCACCTTAACTTACAGCCCAGTACCCTCCTATTGAGACCACGGCATGTTCAGAAGGCTGAACTGTTTGTGTACAGAGAACTGCCTTCCTGAAAGACAATCCCAGAAAGCAACACCCATGTCACTCCAGACACGGTGCCAGCCTGACCAGGACACAGACATATTCCTGCTTTCTCTGCATTCAGACTGTAAAAAGAGAACCAAAATTAAAAAATGTTACTGTTGGTAAACAAAAAAACTATTAAGTAATAAGATCTTTTCAATAAAATCCTCCCACTTTGTTAGAACAGTAGGTTGTCAGTACTTGACTACGTGGTCTACTTCAAAGCACAACTCTGATATATGGAGAGTAACAGCATAACTGTCCTTCAACACCAAGTACAAATTTTGAAGTTAACATAGCCTCACCTAACAGGTAATCAGAACAACTGAGCTCTTCCTGAAGCCAGCTAAAACAAGAAAATAAAATCTTCATTAAAATAAAATTACTAGAGCATGTGTGAAGCAACTAGAGTTTATCAGCTAGCAAAATAATCACCTTTGCTTCCCCTGCCTTCCTTTTCCCTCAGCTGGAAGGCAGCCCACCAGTGGAACAAGAAAGGGAGTGTACCAAGCTCTCAGTCAGAAAGGTAAGCTCCAACTTCAGAAAGCGGAAGTCTAATCTCATCCACAATACAAAATTTCCTAACATTTCTTTCACATAACTAGTACCACCGACTGGACTGAAAACCAAAAAACAAACCCAGAAAATCAGTTTTGGCATGATGGAAAACAGATTACATAGTATTATTGATCTTAATTTTCACAGAACATCTTTATTTTGTTATTCTTAATGTACAGGGTTTTTTCCATGAGTAATGAAAATATGTTTCTGTTAAATGATAACTTACCCTTACAGATTGGCAGTCTCTATAATTTTAAACTTTACCATCTGCACTATCGGAGTCAAAAAGCTTCAAATTCAGCAGTAATTCTTCAAGGTGTTAGACTTCAGAACAACAATGTGAGTTTCTTTTAGAATTGCTCTCCCAAAATTCAAGTAAAGATCAGTCATTGTACATATGTCCTAAAAACACTAGAAAAAAACTTGTAAGTGAACATTACATTCCTTAATACCTCCCTATAGGTTTCCCATAGCAGCAAGAGCCCTAAGACCTTAGAGCAAACTTGCTTAAGGCTGTTACACTCCAGCTGGCAAGGCCTGTGTATGCTGAACACGCTCCTTAGCCACTTCACCTCCACACCAAGAGACATCTTGAAATATTCTTCACAGGAGCCCTTCCAAATACCTTTCTCCTTTTCCCACCTGTGGTCTCATAAATGGAAAGCTTGAGTAGAATACCCACATTGTTAGTGTCATGCAAATGCTACAGAGAAAGGTGCCATGTAGAAACATTATTTACACTGAATTACTCATTGCAGTCTGAAGTCCTTTGTTAGCACATTTTTTCCTGCAGATGCATGGGCAGGGGACATAGACTAAGATACTGGATTACTAATGAGCAACACTCTTCACACCTGCACCTCTACTTTCCTTTTGTAGGGGGATAAAGTGTAAATATATTAGCTAACATATGCTACAAATAAAGCTACTCCGGGTTGGGTTTTCCAGTCTGTCAGGCAGTTTGTTGTATTGATTACAGGCACCATAATGCAGTACAGAGAAGTCCTGTCACACTCAAGCTACAGAACCCTGCAGAGAAACAAGTATCACCACTTGTCACTCCCAAGAGAAGAAGAGTTAAATAAAAACAGCTTGTCAACTAATACACCCTGGTGACTTACGTCTAGCTTTCTCTTCTGACTGTCCCCAAATTTTGTTAACTTGCACAGTGCCAGAGGCTCGTCTAGAACTTTGATGAAGCTTTCATTCCTTTGAATGAAGGTGAGGTACCTCAAACAAACAATAAAATCAAACACCCCTGTTTCCTGTACATCAAGTTTACAAACAAAATTTTAGTTTAGACCCCATAACCTTGCTTCCATATGCTGCATTTTCAGAGGCTTAAACTCAAGTCTTTTTTAAAAAACCTCAAAGATTAATCTCTATAATATCTAGTAATCTCTCCAGGCAATTTACATAACTGGAAGAGATTCAAAGATTCAGATTTTCCTTCAGTTTTTCCGTAATTTTTTCTATTACGAACAAGCCCAGTTTTGCAGTGTTACCAGATCAGTCATGTGACACAATCTGAAACTAACTTTCATGACTTCCATTATTTTTTGTTTTATAAAATACATGGACTTGATCAAAGCTCTTCCCCACCATTGTGCAAATTTCCACCTCTTCTCTAAAGTCTTCATCCAAAGGCAGATTGACTTGGAAGAAAATATCCTTTTAAAGAAGTTAACATATTTTCCAGGGAGCTTTGGAATTCTAAGAAGGCTTAAGGTTTATTTTAGAAACAAATTAAACATATCAAGTTGCTACATGAGTAGTAGAACTGACTTCGGTCTCATACATCTTGTAACTCCCCCTCATCTTCTTTCGTCCTGTCAGATCCCCTGTAAAGGAAAGAATGTTTTTTGGCAGTCACGCATGTGCTGACTGGCCCCAAGAGCACCTCCATCTCACCTTCAGTGTGAGGCATTAACCGAGGCTTCTCTTCCATCTACCTACTGAGTGGCTCTGAATTTCCAGGCACTTCATTACCTCTGAGACCTTCTTCCTGCCTTGAAATTCGACCAATATTGGCCAGGGATCTCAAGAGCAACTGCAGAGCAACTAACAGATGGGCAGACTGATGCCATGAACAAAAGAAATCAGATTCAAGAATTTTTACTTCTTCACTCTATTACATCGCTTGCTTCTTACACTATCTTTTGTCTGAAGAAAATGAGCCTTGCATTTTCACCCGTGCTGCCTTCTGCTACTTCAGCATGCAATTATCCTACAGAAATGCAGATATTGTGATCTTTTCATCAAAAGTAAAAGAAGAAACTTGCAGAACCATAAGACACTGCTTTTAATACATTTCAGTCCCATAATGCTTATATATATTATTTAGGAACAAAATAGCGTAACTGAAAATTATGAAGTCAGCCATATTCTTGGCAAAAAATTACATGAGTACAGGTAGAACAATAAACTTTTTTTTTTGATCAACATTCATTTTCCAATAGATTAAACTGTACTGTCCCCATTTTCTGGATGTCTGTAGAACTAAAGATCATGTTTTTTCCAGGGAGCAAGAGCTCAAATTCACAAAACACAGGCAGAGCAAAGATAGTGTTGCACTACTCTTTACGGGGTATAGCCCCAGGTCTAAGCATCTAATTAGGAAATTCAAAACAGTGAAGTACAGACCAGGCAGATGCTAAAAGCAGCATTATGCTGAAGAAAGGAGTACTCCAAAAACACACCTGTTTTTACAGCTTGGACAACAGAATGTATTTGCAGATGAAATGTGAAAAGCACTATGTAAAATTACTGCAATGCATGTCTAAATGATCAAAGGTGCAGAGAAGCCAGGTGTCTCAATCTGTCTGTACGTAACAGAAAAAATTACCTGTGGCATGAAAGAGACTTGACACGATACTTAATAATTCTTTGATACAATGGAATTTAAAACCTTTTAATTTCTTAACCACAGGATAAAAGGAACTTTTATGACAAAAACAAACAGTATGCAAAACACTGCTGTAGCACTGGCAAAGACCTGTTTTTCGTCAACTAGAAGCACTGTCCCATTACACTTACAGAGGAAGTCAATAGCTTCACCCTCTGGCCTCAACATTTCAATTACACTGTGAACCCAGGGTAATTTTTAGTGCTTACCACTAAAGGGAAATACACTGATTGCAAAAAACCACAGACTCAACACATGTAGCTCCACAGGGATAGTATCTAAGTAGATCTTAGTAATGATGTGTCGCTTAGAATTATGGTCTTAAACCTCACTATGCTGGTGGCACAATTCATCATTCCAAAACTCTTGGAAAAAAAGTCAGGGCATCCTCTGAAAGGTTAAGACAAAGAGAATGTTCCCTAAATGCAGGAAGGATCTTAAAAAACAGAAGTTTGCTCATATTAGCACATTACCATTCATCAGCACAAAATATCCAACTAATAATAAGTAAGTTTCACTTTCCAAATGATCTCTCAAGCCTACACGACATTTCTAGAAGTGATGGGCTTGGCCAGCCTAACAGCTTACTGCTTGCCCCTTCAGTGAACCACTTCAGCCAAAGACTGCTAAGAATGCCACCAGCAGTGCAGCCAGGCCTCAGAGGAGATGGGAGAAAAACTCCCTATGAACTAGAAGAAACTGGTTTCTGAGAGGTATCATCTTTGCTCAATTCATAACAGAAAAATAATAAATAAAAAGCCTCATCTGAAGCTAATTCTAGAAATAAGGTCTTCCTGTGCTTTAGTTAGTAGGGAGTGGAGATATATTCCCCTAATTTCTAACTCAGTCAAATAATTTTGTCAGTTTTCATAGGACAAAGCTGTGCAAAATCTCATTTTTTAGCTTACAAATATTTTGGGGTGTTTACTACTAATGAAAAGGTGTAAGCAGAGCCACACCAAAACTCTGGCCAATAGGGTTCCACCCCACCAAGTTAAGAGCTACTCACAAGCCTATCTCCAACCCTGCACACGAAGAGTCACATAAGTAACGTTATTTGGAAATCAGTAATAGCATCCACTGATCTCACTAATAAATAACGGCCTAGCAAGGTAGCTGTGGTACAATGGCCTAAATCATAACTCCACCATTTCCTTCAGATTTATCATCAGTCTTAGAAGCACACTGATCCCAGATCCATCTTTTGTACTACTTATTCCCAAGATCTTGACAGAGAGAACTGTTTACACTAAGAAATTAAAGGACAATGGAAAAAAATAAAAAGGGTTTCCAATAACTGAGTTTAAAACGCAATCTCTGGAATTCCCCAACATAAGGATAAAGAAAAAAAACTCTAGAAAGGAAATTTGTACGTTCATTTTTCATGAGCACTGAACCTGAAAAAAGTTGTTAATACAGGAAACACAGAGGCAAAACACTCCTAAGAAAATGACCTGATTCTCATTTTCTTTACCAAAATTTCACCCTCCAAAGTTAGGCAATAAAGAGGAACTGTAAATTTGACCAAAAAATCACCCTAGTAAAAACTCATGCTGGATGATGAAAAGCCACCTCCTCTGCAGTCATCTCACTGAAGTTCTTGTGACAGGCTTAAAACCCAGATCCATCATCCATTTTGGTTTTTTTTTCTTATCCCTGAAACACCTTGATCTCTAAAAAAACGTAGTCCAAAATAGCACAATTTCACTCAGCTTTACTTTACACTGAAACAATCTTCATGAGGTATTACATAGGTGGGACTCAGGGGACAAAAAAAAAAAAAAAAGAAAAAAGAAAAAAAAGCCCCACACCAGTGTGCATTGAATCTAATTCCAATTTTTTAAAGAACTCTACAGGCACAGATAGGTGTCCTTTTCTTCACATAACTAGATTAAGAAACACCTCATTTTTATTATAAAGGACATGCCAGTAAGATTTTTTAAAATGGAGCAGGCCAGAAGGTTTTTTCAAGAAAAAGGAACAAACACACAGCTCTTATCGCTGACACTGGAGACTGCTGATTAAAAGCCTGCTGAGGTCTTCATGTGGTAAAGTCCCAGAAGTCTCCAAAGAGGAAGGTTCCAGGACCTCTCACAGCCTGTTCCAATGTTTAACCACCCTGAACAGTAATTTTTTCTTGTATTCAGCTGGAGTTTCCCTTACTGCACCCGTTCTCTCACCCCTTCCCTTTCAATAGGCTGAAGGCCCCATTCAGCTGCCTCCACAGCATTCCCTGCTTCAGGCTGAGCAAAGCTGGTCTCAGTGGCCTCCTATCCAGGCAGGCACTCCAGGCCTGAACACCTTCCCTCTGTCCAGTTTGCCATGTCCTCAGCAAGGGCCAAACACTGGACATGGTCTTCTGGGAGGAACACAATGGTGAACAGATGGGCAATGACACCAACATGTTCTGAGATTACAGAGTACAAATGTTGTGAACACTGACCAACCAGATACACTACACCACCACAGCAGCAGCAATTACACCACCAGCACTACTCATAGTAATATTAATATACCTCCCCATACCAAACTGTTTGAACAATGACCTCCAGAGCTGCAAAATCAGCATGCAATTCCCTGGCCTTTCTTAAGTCTTCCACTCATTAAAGGAGGAAGTCTTGCCACACACTAAATAATGGAATGAAAGCCCCAGCAATGGAGGAAGTAATAGCTCAGTAGGAAGAGGATAGGATGAGAAGGGGTAAGAGAGGGCATTAAGTGGTCCTCATTTTTAAGACACATGGCAGGTGTGATCGACAACATACAAAGGCACACAAAGGCTTAACTGAACGTGAATAATCTGTCACACATTAAAAACTTACCCCTATATTGAATACTAACACAAGGTACATTAATGAGTAACAGGTTCCCTTTCTAAAAAAGCTGGATAGAATAAAGGGTCAAAGACTTTTTTTATTCTTTTAACTGGAAAGTTCAGGGCTACAGTGCAAAACTAATTAAAAATATCAAAAATTCCCACTCTGAAGATTCTTAGTAAATATGGAATAAATGTACTAGCACTTAAAATCTCAAAGAAACTTTTAGTAACTAAAGACTGAAACAAACAACCTGAGCCAGAAATCCAAGGGCACAAACTCAGAATATGGTGCATAAACCCACCCAAGACAGTATATTCCAACAGATTGAAAAACTGTTCACCCACCAATACATTTTCTGTATGTAAAAGAACACACCACACAAAATGTCATCAGCAAGTTTAAGTCTGTGAGAACTACATTAAAAGTCTGAAATTAATGTGCCAGTGAAACTTAATGAAATTACCATTTCAAGAAAAGTATACAATTTTAACAAGCAAGTCCTCAGTCAATCATATCAGGTATCAGACTTCTGCCAGTACTCAGGGGAGTACTAATATTACAGCCAAAAAATCCCACAAAACAAGTTATAGAAAACTACAACATTCAAAAAGAAATTAAAGAAAAGCATAGCTGAATGTGTGGAATAGAGGAAAAAGCAACACACTAGCAGAAACCAAGAAACAAGCAGGAGGTTTATCAGTGGAAAACTACAGGTTGACTACTGACTATATAACAAACAAAGTCACGTGAATTAAATTCAGAGTTGCTTGTATTTCAGCAGAAAGTCTGCCTTGTGTCACCACAACCTCATTTCAACCAGCAGCAGGTCTTGACCCGTAACAAAAAATTCACCTAGCATCATATTAAGCTCATAGTATATCTTAGGAATGTATTTTACCAGACTTATCCCAAATGTGAGTACACACACTGTGGCCCATCAATCACGAACTGCTACACACATGCCAAGCTCCTCATTACATAAGTGACAATAATCGGACAGCGCAAAAATACTTGGTACTAGGGAAGTGGCTCTCTTCTGGAGGCTTTTGCTTTCATTTTTTACCATGTCTGTAAAAGGACAATGTATTTCCTAGCCTTGTCTTTCAAGTGAGAAATTATTTTTTTTTTAAGTCACCATACAGCAACTTCAGGTCAAACAGCAGGAGTTCCATGACCTGCGTGTGTTTGCACGAAATACCACGTGTCAAATGACGATAGGAGACCTGCACTCTACTAAGACACAGCAAGACATGACGACAGCACAACTTGCCAAAATACTTTCAACCAGATTTCAAAAATGAAACTGACATCGAACAATAACTAAAAACTACTTAACTGCAGGAACGCAAGCTGTTGTTTCAGTTTTATTTAAAAGTCCTTTTCCAAACCTCTTCACTGCTTTTCTTATCAAATTTGTATCCTGGCTTTCAAATTATGTCATATGACGAAACAGATTAATCCTCTAATGAAATCTCCTCTTCTCTGCATTTAATTCCCCTGCACAAGTTCCTGGCCAACAGCCTTGTACAAGACTAATTCAGAAGGTATTCACAAAAACATAAGCAATAAAATACACATTATTTTTAATAATCTTATTAACATCACAGCAGAACACAAGCAATCTAGTAGGTTTTCAGAATGTGCTAACAGTTACTTTCTGACACAGGTGACTGAGATTCCAAAAAGGAACAGGCAATCTACTAAATCTTGTATTTACAGAAAAGGAAGAATTCTTGGGAGCATGAAGTTCAGGGGCTCCCTTGGCTACAGTGACTGTGAACAAGATTCAGGATCCTCAGAGCAGAGAGCAAAGCCAAATAACAGCATCACAGCCCTGGACTTCCACAGAACAGAATTGCTCAGTGATCAGCTTGGAAGAATTTCAAAAGGAGGCTGTCCTGGAGAGAAGAGGGGTCCAGGAGAGCTGGTTGATTTTCACGGATCTCCTACTACAAGCTCAAGAATGGCCCTTACCAGTGTTCAAAGAATCAAACAAAGGTGCCAGGAAGCCTGCATGGACAAACAAGAAGATTCTGACTGAACTCAAATGTAAAAGGGAGTGTACAAGGATCACAGGCATGATCCAGGTGATCCAGAAAAAACAAAGACCCTGTCTGAGCATGCAGTGATAGGGGTTAGGAATGCCAAAGCCCATGCAAAAGCCAAAACCCACTTGGATTTCCATCTGGTACAGGACGTGAAGGGCAACTAGAACGGCTTCCAAACATACAAAGCACAAGAAGGTGGATTTATCAAGAATAAAATGTACTTAATCAGCCTGATGGCTATTTGTAAAGAGTTGACTGGCTTGGTGGATGAGAGAAGAGCAGCAGGTATTTTTTGCTCTGACATCAGGAAGGCTTTTGACACTGTCTCCCATTATGTTCTTATGGACAAACTAATGAAGCAGGGGCCAGATAAAAATGGACACCGAACTGGAAATTGAAGGAGTTATGAACAACAGGAAAAGGTCCAGCTGGAGGCCAAGTATGAAATTAGAAGAGGCGCAGAAACTGAAATAGAGGAAAACCCGTGTAAACATCACCACCACCACCACCCCAAATTTTACTATAAGCATCATCAAACACTGAAAAAAATTTGCCAGAAAAGCTGCTGAGTCTCCATACTTGTGGTCAAAACCAGCCTGGACAACATCCTGGGCAGCCTGCCCCAGTTTACTGAACTAAATGATCTTCAGAAGTGCCTTCCAACCTCAATGATTCACTGATACTGTTAGAACTGGTATTAAATCTGTGCCATATTTTCAGTGGTGAGAAAGCATTTTATAGCAGCTACGCAAATCGTAGCTGCAGACAAACCAGGTTCAGACTATTTTTGGCGAAGTGTTACATTCTAGCTCAAATCCCTAACATTCCCTACCTGCTCATGGCCAATACAATCCGGCAATACCCTCTGCTAACATGCACACAGGACTTGGAAAGTAAGTGTAAAAGTGTGGAGGGCTGTGAGCCCTTGGCACAAGAGCCCTCTGCACTCCCTTGGAGGAGAGAGGCCTGAGGGCAAAAAGACTCTCCCAGAGATAAGCAACCCTCCTCGGGTCATGGTGGTAAAGTGAACCACCCCCAGCATGCCTTGTTTCTATATGGCAATAGCCTGTACCCAGTTGGCTAACTGGTTTCTACCCCACCCCCTGCCTTTCCCATAAAAAGCCCCTGTTTCTGCCCCTTGGGAGGGAGCCTTTGTCCCTGGCCTTCCCTTCACAGGGGCTGCTGGACAATAAAGGCCACCTCTGAGGAATTACCAAATGAGGCTCCTGTCTCTCTGTACCCGAGCTCGCCTTGGGTGATTTCACAAAGCTGAATCACAAGAGCTGGAATCACTTTTAGCAGAGAAGTTGCTGCACTTGCTGAAATCCCCTGCTGCCCAGGGAAGCCTGCCATCGCCCTGGAAGAGCTGCTCTTTGCAGGATGCTCTCTCTAGGAAGGTCGTCACACACCGGTGCTGACAAGCATCGGACCCCCTGCGATATCAAAGTGTATTCATTCCTTCTCTGCCATTCTCATTCCATTTACTGAAACGATGCTGTTCATGCAATTGCCATCATTTTCTAAAACTTCTGGCTTCAGCAACCACTTACACAATTATCCAACCACGTGTATATGGAAGGAAGGAAGGAGGAAACAGAAGAACAAATTCACCTTAATATTGATCTCCGAGTGCCAGAAACTCTCAAGTCATAGATCTAACACCAAAGAGATGGCTGCAGCTACAGCAGTGGTCACCACGCTCCAGGTAAAATCCCGTGGTAACTACAGGAAACAAAACCACACCAGGAAGACAAAATTCTCTTTAAACAGGCAGAGTTTGTTAATGCTGGAGGGAGATACTAGATGAAGTATAATTATACTTCAATCCATGACTTATTATGGAAAGATGCTCAAAACTTCTTTTAGTTTTGCTTTTTTTTTTTTTTAATTAAATTTACATTTTTTAAATTCACAACTTGTACTGCTTTTACAGCAAAGAGTCTTATTTGCCTGGTTTTGGAGACATACCTACAACTCTTTCAAGTTGCAGACATTCAAAAAGGCAGGCCTCATTCTTCACAGATTTCCTTTAAATGGACAAGCTTTTTCACCCTCTGAGTAAGAATAAAGGAGTTGTATAAAAAGACAAACTTTTTGTTCCTGAAACAAACTTATCTACTTCCACTGAGTGTTTAACTTCAAAATACAGTTATTTTTACTACATTCTTCATATTTTCATGTTGGGACTTCATATATAATGGCATGTCAGGTTTTCTATAGCATATATGGTCTTGCATTATACAAAGAACTGGTATTTGTAGGCTTGTTACTCTAACAGTTGAAGAAAATCTTAGTTGCTTGTGGTATTTTTGCTTAAACCTGACACAGGTCTCTTCAAAAGAAGGTTTGAAGAAAGTATATAACTCAAGTTACTTATTTATATTCTAGCACATAATATAAAAAGCAGTCAGCATCCAAGAACAGAATAAGTAAAACCGATTTTCAAAAGAATTAAAGATTTTTTTCAAAGGTTCATTTATTAGAACCACTGATCCAAAGCCTGCTGAAGTTCAGAACCATCTTCAGCTTAAAGGATTTATACAGGCTATTTATGAAGTACAAATAAATGTATTTTTTCCCTTATTTTACTATTTAAAATTAGAACAAATATTTTTTTCCCAATTATTAAAAAACTTTTATTAACATAGGCAACACAAGATGTCTTCCGACATATTTTTTTATCATTTCTGAAATCATCTAACTTAAATCTGCACTTAAGAGTAAAAAATACTCTGGACTGCAATCATTTAAAACAATAAATACAGTGGAACTTCAAAAGAATTCATTGGAATGCAAAATACAAAACAGTATAATGGAAAAGTAAATAAGGTAACAGAGGAAAACAAGCTTGTGAAATAATGTGCAGGTAGGCCAGAAAGGCCTTACTATGCAGTAAGAATAAATTGGAAGATCCTTCTGTAATGAATCATTCTAACATGCAACTAGTTGTATTTCTTTCCCAAATGAGAAGTGTCTTTGCAATAAAGAAACCAAGTTCCACAAAAAACAACTGCACCATGGCATAAAGAATACAGAGAAAGGACAACCACTGCTCCTCATGCATTGAAACACTCAGTTAGGTGACATATTCTTGTATGAGTTGAGTAACACTCAGCTGAGTGTTTCACATTCTTGTAATCCCAGCTTTCTCATTTACAAAAGCAGGGAAGACTACAGGCACTTTCCAAGGAATGAAAGCTCAGGGTATCTTGGGTCCTAAGCAGGAAAGAGAAATCTGCCAGACCAGATTATCCAAGTGGGGGAAGTCACCACAGTATTAGCTGAATTTAAGGTCAAGTCACTCCCACAAATCCTGGTTTTAATCTCACACATAATGCCTTCCCCTTAACTCATTTGGTAGGATTAATGGTTTGAATTTTTTAAAAATCCAATAATTTAAAAAAACAAACAAACCACCACCCACATAGCAACAGAACACCAAAAAACATACCCAATAACCACAAACAAAAAAAACTCCATGATAAAACATCATTATTCACCTTTTTGGCACTATCCAAAATAAGGTGATTGTGGTGTTTTGTGCTTCACCTTCCCCACAGCAGACACAGAACCTAATACAGAAGAAAAATCTGTTTCCAAACTTCAGACTCCCATTATGAACTGCAAAGAAGCTTATAGACAACAATTACATCACTTACTGATGTTGCATCATCCAATATTTAAGCCACTGAACGGTGGCCACGAAATGCATAAAGGTTAATATGCTGAGGGAGCTGCAAGGGGAGAATCTTTTCCCAAATAAACTCACACCGGGATAGTGTGAAAAACAGGCATCACTGAATTCTAAACTAAATACAAGATTTTTTCCTAAGTTTATAAAAGTCCCCGATTTAAATGAAACAAGGAAAAAATGATTCTCTACAGACAAACTTAGCAGTGAGGACTGTTTACCCTGAACACGCCTTGCTGAGTAACTGTCTAATATTACCACTGGCTCTACTCACTCGCATTAAAGAATTTAGTTTCTCAGTCATGAATCACTGATTAGAAGAGCAGAAACCATCTGAGCCACAGACACCTTGTAACATTTTAGATCAAGCTTTAAAAATAGTTTTTGGGGGTGGAGGTTGTTTGTCTGCCCACCCACAAAAGACAAAAACCCCAGCTCAACAAAACTTTTTGTGGCCATCTCATTTCACAGTTGCTTAGGTAGAAGTTTACCTTTTTTCTCCTTACCTTCTGGATAACTGATTTTCAGGAGTGGTGAAGGGGAGAAGTTTCATTTTGCCAGATGGAGCTGCTCCTTCCAGTCCTTTCCCTATCCGTACATCACTCAGTCCCATTTAGCCTTTAGAGCTATGTAGCTTGCTGTGTAACCTCTGAAAGTGCTACTTCCTTCCCTAAAGCTGTAGAAATGGAGTGAAAGAGGAGTAACTATTCTACAGCAAACAGAAGTCCCAGTAGCATCATTCACCACAAAAGGAGAAAGGACTTTTCCACAGGATCTAAGGGATTTACTGGATTTGCTGCTGCAATAAGACCTGGAATCAAAACTGGATTTGCTGCTGCAATAAGACCTGGAATCAAAAATTAAGTCCTGCAATGTAATACAGTCCACTAAAAAGGTGACACAGAAAACTATTCTACAAAAAAAAGCACTTGCCTGACTGCAAACAAGTAGAAAAGAAATGAAAGTATGACAGCATATGTAACTTGTGTGTACAATCCCAAAACACCTTGCATTTTCCTTCAGCTGGGAGAGAGGATGGAGAAGAGATGGGAGCGAAAACAAAAGCAGGCAATGGTGCATTTCATTTTAGCTTATTAAAACTGGAGAACATTAGACCCATATGATGCAACAACTTTAACAGAAGTGAGTAAAAACAAAGACTTAAGTTTGATATCTTGAAGAAGCAAAAATAGGCCCAGTCCTGAATATCTGAAAAACTCCATTTCCTGCTGCTGATCACCAACAGCTGCCTTGTTTCATCAGGCTTGGTACAGAACCTCCTGAAAGCAGAAGGAATCCTGATGAGCTATTATGGAATCAGCACTCCAACATGTAAGAACACCTGTAGATCAGATCAAAGATTCAACTAGCCCAGCTCTTACAGTGCAGATAGCTGTGGATAATTAGGAAAGAACACAGAAACAAGCATCACTACACTATCCTCTCAGCTTTAATTATTCACAAATCCATAATTCCTTCCACTACAAGGGTGCTAAGTAACTCTAAAAGTATTGCTCTTTCAAAAATATATCTGGGTTACACACATGCTTTTAGCTTCCAAAATATTATGGTGCAGAGTAACCAGCTTAATTTTTATGCAAAGGACCATCTCTTTTTGCTTGTTCTCACTCCACCATACTCATCTGACACCTCCAAGTTCTTGGTGTAGATAGGATAAAGCTGATCCACAGAAATTCAAGATGGAAACAGAGAAAGCTACAATATCTCAACACCACCTGTCTGTCTCTATTCTCCTCTTTCCTAAACTGCTAAGTCCTAGCTTCCTTTTTTGGTTTTGATACACAAACAACTCCACATATTCAATTATCATAGCTAGCCTTTCACCCCAACTTTTCCAGCTGTACTACATTGTTTCTGAGATGGGGAAAAATGAAGGGAGATGGGACCTAGATACACAAGCTCCAAGTGCAATATAGATTTATATACTGAAACCTAACAGAGAACACTGTCTATGGATGATGATTTGCTCTTTTGACCAACACCAAGCATTAAGCTGCTCTTTAATCTGTGGAGTTACCTACCAGAACATTTAAGATTTCACCCATGAGCTCCTGTTTAATCATTACCTCTCAGCATTTTATATGTGACAATTCTTCGACATTTACACATATTTTATACCAACTAGTGCTGAAGAAGGTCCTTCAGCATTTCTGCACAGATAATTCATCTACACTAATCTGAATAACTATCAGCAAGCAAAAGTTCTCTACAAAGAAAAAAAAAAGCACTTTATCTCTCCATTGCCATTTAACTCATGAAAACAGCAGAAAGTTACCAGACCTATTTAGATACACAGCTGAATCGTAGCCTCAGTCAACAGTGCAAATGGAGAGAAAAATACTCAAAACCAGCTACAGTCCTGAACTCACAAAAAACACCTAAAGGGCATGGGCTATGAAATGCTACCTGTATTGGCCAGCAGCCATTATACAACATAATATTTTGTAACACTTTCATACAGAAAAAAACCTTTTGTTGCACAGACTCAGCTACGAGGACCATTTTGGTTCTGTACGCAGTATTTTTAAAAAGCAGGAATTTTACTCCTCATGTTTAAAAAAAATTAAAATGCTAACAAGAGACACAAGCATGATCACCTTGTAAGATCACCTCCATAACATCAGGATCAGAATACCAGCTTGCCAAACTACTTACTGCTAGTGAATTACCTCAGCATCTGATTCAGATGCACAGATTGTGACTAATACTGAAGGTTTTTCATGTTTGCTTGTTTCACTCTTCCAACTTTCATATTATTGCTAATTTGAAAAGATGAGAAACTTTAAAAACCCCAGAGCAGCACACAAGCCATTCATTCTTTTTTCCTTAAGAAAGATCATGTTTAAATCTCACCTCACAAGCAGCTCCAAAGCAACTTCTCCAACATATTTTTTTAAGAAAGTAACTTAAGCATACAGAAAATGTGAGACTGTATTTAGACAGACCCATATAAGTACAGAGAATGGAGCAGAAGGCCTGTAAAATTGCCATGAAAATTGATTACTCCGGGCAAAGTTTACTTACTCACCTTTTAGCATGGTGACTGAGGATAATAAAATTTTTAAATGCATGCAAGAAGGAACAAGTCAGATATTACAGCCATTGATGAATAAGGAATGTTTGTGGCTATACATGGGAATATTTTTCACTGGAGTCACAGGCTCCTTATTAAAGTTGCATCAAAATTAGAGAGAGAGCTGAGAAGAAAAGCACAGCAACAATAACAAAGCATGAAGTGCAATGGGACAGCCTGTTACACGAAAACTGCAGCATTTCGTTTGGAGATAACCCTAACCAGATCTTTATCTTACAAAAAAACAGGTCAGAACCCACAGGTAAGAAGAGTCACCTGCTTGAGGAGCACATACTAGACCTGTTGCTTCTTTTGCTAACCAAAAAGAACAACAAAAACAAAATGTTTCAGTTCTCAATTCTTGCATCAAAAGGAAATTCTGATAGCTTTGCATACTCCTGCAAGCACTGACTGACCTCTAGCTCTCTTAAACATTATGGAACTCAGGACATATACATTTAAACACGTGTAAACTACAACAGACTTTAATTAAAGAATTGTATTTAAATATCTGTCAAGTTTCCTAGGAAATTAACCACTTCCACATTCTCTTACATCAGGACAGACCTTGAACAAGTTATAATGTCGTGTTTTCCTCAAAAATAACTGGAATTGTATTATGGTTTTGAAGTCCACATGACTTTAGCACCACAAACCAGTTTTTGAACATCTCCACATATGCGGTTTTCCAATATAAAACCACAACTTAAGTTGTAGATTGAGCTCAGTTTTAGTTTTCAAAATTGAGAAGTTCACCTCAGTGCTGTGAAGGTATCACTGGACACATTGTATCTATCTGCCACAAGCCAAGTGATCTGTAAGGGATTCTTGAGAATTTAAAAGATTCTCTTTTTGCTCATCCCATGGACAGAACAAGTTGTATCCAAGACACCTATTCACCTCCAAGTTTTAAATCACATCAGCATTTGAATTTTAGTCTTTTCTGCCCGCACGCTTAGACTAAGAAGTACAGAGATATATTCAACACTAATATTTAAGACAATTTAAGAAGCCTTGATTTTTTTAAAACTTTTTTTTAGTACAGGATTGTTCACTCTCTTATGTCACAAACTTTAATACAAAAAGACCCAAGTATTTAGATGAAAAACTAAACTAGGAGAGAACAAAATACAGTCTTTCAAAGGGTGAGTGGTTTGCAATAAAGTTTCAATAAGAAATAGTACTCCGTCAAGCGTACAAAGAGATCTGCATACATATACCAACAGGAGGGCACACTGCTATTTCTGTTAGGCAAAAAAAAAAAACAACCAATCCCCACCCCCCCACCCCCCCAAAAAAAAAGCCCTAGCAAACAAAAACCCACAACAAACAAACACCAAAATCCCCACACAAATCCAGGTTTCTCTTTTCAACCTATTTGTACCAATTGCAGCTGTGGTCTTCTTTTTAATTTCTTGTCCCCGGCCCCTCAAACAGACAAATATAAACCTCAAAATTTAAAATACAAAGATTACATTATCCAGCCAACTCAGTGATGCCAGTGCAAGATTACTCCCTACAGCATATTTGCTAGTGCTTAATGCAGTCCATACTGTGTGTCCTAACACATTATGCAAATGACACACACATAAAAGAAAATGTCTATCTCAGAGTGCCCCCCTCCACCAACAGACAATCTGTAATTAGCCATGTCCTCTAAGGAGGCACCTCATTCACTCTCACCAAAGCAGCAGCTGCTGGCAAATGGAAATAAAGAAATTTAGAACAAAAATAAGCCTACTACCTATACTCCCAAAGGTGTATACTCATGGTTGCAAGCCAGAGTCAAAATCTAAACAGCTGTTTGTATTTTTCCAGAATGCCCACACAGAACCTCTCATGCCCAGTGCCAAATATTTATTAACATGATTTGTATCAGGCTCTCTCAAGCACACTGTACAGAGAGCTGCAGCAACAGATCCCAAGGCTTCACTGAAACACTTCTGATCTACAAGCTCCCAAGGCAAAAATCTAGAACAGAAAATATAAAGCGGCAACGCTTTCTGCTGAACACAATTCAGAAAAATGCAGTAGTTCTAGTCCCCCAGCACAGAGGTGCAGAGAACAAAGCATACAGTTGTGCCTAATCTTTACCATCCTACTACAAAGTGATCCAGTTGCTAAACTCTAATATCACCTCCCCAGAAGAGTTCTCTTCAAATCCAACAGCAGTCACCAAACAGTAAATTCTGAAAATTGTTCCCTGTAAACAACAATTCAAGGAGTAGCCAGAATTCCCATCTATCTAGAGTAAATGAAAAATGCATTTCACCATGGTTAAATAAATAAATAAATAAATAAAAAGGAAAAACACACCACAGAAGAAGCCTTCCCATTAAATAACCTTTATGTACTCAAGAACTGTATACATAAAACAACTTAATCCCACCTTCCAACTCTAAGATTATGCACTTTCAGGTTTACAAGATGTGTCAGGCCTCTGATATGAACAAAATCAAAGCCTGTTTGATGTCACTGCTCCCACCCATTATACTTCTACTGTGTGTGCCTACTACTGGATGATGGGCAAAAAATACCATGGAAGTGTCTTTGCAAAAATAATAAAAATTACAAGACATAAGAAGGATTTGGACAGCAGAAATCCACAGCATTTATAATAATCTGCATTTCGTATTATAAACAGGCAAAGTGTTACAAGATTCCTGTAAAAATACATCAATCTGATCAGACAACATAACTCACATCCAATGTCTGTGTGCTATGCTTAGCATAACATATTTTTAGTACATATCCATTACCTTTTGATAAGGCAGACAAACACCTCCTCTGTAGCAAGGCCCTAAATTCAAGGTTTTGACGAGATCGTAGGCTCTGACAGCTTCCACAATCATGAAATCTAACAGCCCACCAAACTGACTTCTGGAGCACTGTCAATTCAGACTGTTTCAATGCATTTTAGAAGCCTCAACATTTATACCAGGGCTAACCCATGTTTTTTTTTTTTTTTCCAACAGTGACTCCTGTTAACCACAAGAAATCAATCTTGTTTTCATTTAACATCATTTTGTAATTTTTTCCTATTCTACGCAATTTAACACACAGACAACTGCCAGGAAGAATAGCACACAACCTCTGAATGCTAGAAAACCTCAATTTTTTCTTCCAGTTGTTATCAGAGAAAAAAACCAAAACATCAGCTTCAGAGGACCAGTATATACTCCTAACAGCTTAGCCTAACAGTGCCACTTAGACTTCCTTAGAAAGGTAGTATTTTTTTTTTAGTAAGGCTCACAGGTTGCACATGTTTGTATTACAGTCATCATCTACACAGCCACATATGTATGTAGTCAGGGAATTAAAGAAAAAAAATACCATCTTTTACTCTTTTCAGAGCCCATACTGTTCAGCTATGATTTCATTTTCCACCTACAGTAAGATGTTTTCAAAGGTACAAGAGGGACAAGATCACAAATGCATACAGCAAGATAAAAAAACCTCCACTTCCCTAACTCCATTGTTCTCTCAATTGTTTTTGCATGTTAAGTAAACACAAATGACGTGAAATAATATGTCTGAAGTAGCAGACGTTATTTTTGCATCTTAATGATAAAAATTATTAAAAATAGCTTTTAGAGAGAAAAAACTCAACTTAGTGCTTTGATGTTTGTCAAACCTGCTAAAGCAAAAGGTTCAGCTGTATAATGCATACACAGCATGCAATAAATGCAATTATTTCATACACAGTTCAAGATACTCTGAGGCCACTGCATTTCTCTTGCAAAAGGTTTTTTTTTTTCCAGACAATTATACCAAAGTGGTACAATCAACAAACTCGTACCACTGGGAAGCAAGAAGTCACTTTAGAAAAACACATCAAATGCAGTTACACTGGAATGCAAAGGAAGATATTTTCCTTTCCTTGAAGGAACGACTTCCTGCTTCATATTGTCACTTATCAAATACATAACATTTCCTCATGGAAGAGGTCCATGTTTTGTCAAATTACCCTAGGCTTACGCTGACATAAATCAGAGCAGAAGTCAGCGTTACGCTTGCATGATTAAACAGGATTTGACTCAAGCTTTTTAAACAGCTTCAACCAAAACTCCTGGTAAGGCTGGTATTTATACTGATTTTATTTAACAGAAGCTTTGGGCAGAATTCTCTATCACCTAAGTAATGTACGCTTCTAACAACCAGTATTGTGTACTATTTGACATATAAAATCTTACAAATGGATTTCTCTAATTCTGATCTTTAACATTACAATTAAACCTTCCAGTGTCTGAGTATCAGGCATAGAAAAATCACCAGTACCCAAAAGCAGAGAGTTCCAGAACAGTTCACATGTTTACAGGCATAACTACAGAAAGACTGACATTCTGCTCGGATAGTAGAGAGATGTAACACCTGGGAGTCACCACTTGAAGTTTACCAATGTAATCCCAACCAGGCTGTTAAAACAGTAAACAATCTATTCATTATTGTTAGCAAGAAGGCAAATGATTTTCTATTTTTAGTGCCACCATTGCCCTTCCCTGGTTCCTGACCCAGCACATGCTTCTCCTCAGTTTACGCAGTTGTGCTCTCTCTGATAAGGTGTAGGAGTGAGAATATTGTGGGGTTTTCTTCTGCTCTGAAATTGAACAGTTGTGATTACAAAGCAAGTACTGATAAACCTCTTTTAATTTTACAGAAGTCTTTGGAAAGGTATTCCTAACTTTTGACAAACACAGAAGCTCTGGGGAATCACTAAAGACTGTTCACTATTCCTAACAACTCACCTGTTAAGCAAAACAAAAACATGTCACAAAACCAAAAGAAAAACACCAGTCTTAATAAAATTATTTGATAAAGTATTTTTAGTATTCATAAACTGAGGAAATAGCATTGTTAAGAATAAAACTTGGCTTTTAAGGCCACAAACACTGTTGCTTATATTTTCTTCAACCTGCATTTAATGTTCTGGATGTAATTTTAATACAGATTAACAGTAAACTATACCACAAAGAGACACAGCAATTCTTTAAATGCAAAACAGTAGGAATAGAAAAGCAAAAAAAACCCCCAAAAAATAAAAGCACTTTTTGTTGTGCTTTTACAGGCAAAAGGACGGAAAATTAAATTTACACTAATGAAGACACCAGTTCCAGCCTCAGACCTGGACAGGCCTGTGGGATGTTGTGACTGAAGCAGTACTGGCTGTATCTCAGCAGGGCTTAAACTCTCCAGCAAAACACCACTACAACCTGACAGAACAGAGATAGCCAACGCTTATTAATCTAAAAGCCAGAAAGAACACGCTCTCACTTATCTGTCCTTATGAACATAAGCCCAGCAGTTCTTCCATTTGTAAACGTGTGTCAGATTTCAAACAGAATGGCAAACAGCCCTGAGAGTCCCTGGCCCTCTCTGCCAGCTCCCCCAGGAGCGCAGAATACGTGACCTGTCCCTTTGAGCAGGCGCTCCATGCTCAGACAGAGCCTGCAAGCCTGAACGTGCAATCTTTGTTCACAACAATCGTTTCAGTGAAGGGGCTCTGAAGGGAGAAAGACCACTAGGTATGGTGTCAAAGGGAAAACCAAAAAAAAAGGAAGTGAAAATAAAAACAGAAAACATGGCAAGGCACGACCAAACAGAACTTAGTATCAGAGCAGGCAGGCGTCCAAAACAAAACACAACAAAACACAATTATTGACCAACATACGCAGTATCCGACAACTCAAATCGCATGTCCTCTATTCTCCTACCTGTGTACACAAAGATTCACAGAAGCACCACTTCTCAGTCAGACATTCCCTTTCTTAGTCTGACCACTGATCTTGAAGCTAGAGGACAAGTTTTTCAGTTCTTGCTCAAACCTTGATGATTACAGTTGTGCATTTCCAAAACCTTAAACTGATCGAAAAATCCTAATTTCTGTTGCAACTCCCTTGACTGTAGTGAACAACAGCTATGCTTGGAGTCTTCCTCATGACAAGCTGCTGTCTGTACAGGTCTACACCTAAACATTCAATGTGGATCACCTAATTACTGCATTATAATGCAAACACCATATGGGATCCAGTATCCCAAAACCATTAATCATTTCCCAAAATTGCTAATACCTTGCAGATCAGTGCTAGAACACTACAAACCCCTGCAACTGCAGCAATTTTTTTGAAAACCAGAAGTCCCTTTTTAATAGTAATTGTCTTTCCTTAAAGGTGTTTTCTCATTTTTTAAACAGAAAAGCCATTCTTACTGTTCAATACCAGCAAGAGAGACTTCAATTAAAAGGATTTGTTCACATATAGCACAAGAAGCACTGTACACAGGAACTACTCCATCAACTGAACTGAGAGAGCAGATGCCAAGCCACAAATCCTCACTCTCTTGGCATTTTACACAAATCTAGGAAAATGAAGTTGTAAGAAAATAAACTGAACTTTAAGACATGCAGCAATATTACACGAAGGCAACGGAGAACGCATAGCAACCTTGATCATACATTCACCAGGGCCGTCTAAGTTCAAGCAAAGATTACATCAGGCCTGCTCTGATCGAGGCAGTCACCCGTCTGAGGGCATTTTCTACCAGTTACATTTTAACTCTAACATGTAAGTGCCTGGCAAAAGAACAGGCAGAGCAGTCCATTTTGCAATTCCACACCTATTAGTAGTCCCCAATTAGACAGCTTTAACATGATGAGCTCCGAAAGTGCCACAGACCTTGTTAGGGCTTACCACGATAGGGAGAGGTAGATTATGACAAGAGCCAGTGCCAAAGCCCGGAAGTTTCAATATGACAGAATTAAAAAGCAGATACTCATTTTTACCCTTAGACATGTGGTCTTCTCCTTCTTCCCACACTATCTGAACTATTGAAGAACAGGTTCTCCAAACATGCAACTGTTTTTCAGCTGTATTTTATCACAGAGCCTTTACATCTTCTCTGCTCTTACTTAAGACTCCAATTTCATCCTCACCCAACCCACCTGACTTTGAGAGACTGTGTGAATCTCTTAATTGAGGTGATAGCAGAAAAGAAAACCCTACAATACCATATGTAACACTTTCAGACGAAGGCAAAAGGGTGAATTCAAGATAGCAGTAAACCAAAACCCAGTGTCATAAGGAAAAAAAAAAAAAAAACCAAAAAAACACAAAACCACAAAAACCACACAACAAAAAACCACAACCAATCCAAAAATCACCCGGACTTTTAAATTAAAGTTCTGTATGTTTAAAAATCAGTCAATTGTATTTCAACTTCAGGAAACAAAAGGGGGAATACCTACATAAAGGGCATATATCTCATAGCCTTACGCAGATTTAAATCAGCTTTTTCTTCAGCACAACATACATACTCTAACTTTGAGAAATACAGAATCAAGTTTATCTTTGTAAATAAAGTTTAAGACAAATCTTAAAACAAGTCTACTGAAACTGTTATATGTATTTTGTTGAATCTGAAGTTCATGGTTTTTTCAGAGACATTTATTACTGCTAATAGGGAGTACAGAAGGATCAGACACGGTTCTGTGTTAAAAACTTTGTCTTACAAGTCAAAACATGCAATGGTGCCACCATAGGGCATGCTATTAAGTTTCTGAACTAAACACACAGAGGATCGTTCCAGCAACAACTGCTATGGACACAAATATCCTTAATATAAGCTGTTGCGGATAGACAGGAGAATGGCAAGCACAGGGTACAAGCAGACAGAGGCCAGACCCTGATTTCTACTAAAAATCATCACGGTAGAAATGTGACAGGAACGCAGCCGTACCCCTGAGCGCCCAGCGAAGCGCTCCTCCAGGACGGGCAGGTTGGGCGTGGGAGCGACACGCCAGGCTCTGCCCGCGGGGCCGGAAGGGGGGCGAGGGGCCCAGGGGGCGGCCCCGGGGAAACCTCCGTCCCGAGGGCCAGGGCGGCGGCGGCTCCGCAGGGCGGGAAGCGGAGCCGCCGCCCGGCCCGGGAGCGGTGCCCCGAGTGCGCGGCGAGCGCTCGGCCGGGCGGCTGCCTCCCCTCCGCTGCTGGGGAGCCGCACCACTCCCAGCGTCCAACTCCCAGCAACTCCGGGGCGGGCAGGCAGGAAGAGTGGGAGGGAGGGAGAGCTGGAGGGAGGGAGAGCGGGAGGGAGCGGCCATTAAGCCCGCTCCAGCCAAGCCGTTCCCCGCGGCGGGAGGCGGCCGCCCGGCACGGCCCGCGCCCCGCCCGCCTCCGCCGCTCCTACCTGGCCGCCGGCGCCGCTGCCGCCGCCCGGAGGGGGCTCGTTGTCTCCATCTCCGCCGGGTAGCCCCGCTGCCCACCGGGTCGCCATTATTTCATTCCCGGTTACAAAGGAGGCACAAATCCTCTGGAGCCCACATCGGGGAAGGGAAGGGACGAGAGGCGGGAGCCAACGCCAGAGCCACTCGCGCACACCAGGCGAGGCTCGGCCAGCCCAGCCCCGCCGCCGGGGGACGGGGGTCTGCCCCTTCACGCGGTTGCCATAGGGAAGAGCACCCGAACGACCCTGGGCTTCAGCTACGCTCCCCGGCTTCTGCCTTCATGGCTGGAGGAGAAGAGAGAGCAGATGTGTCAGTCCTCGGCGCGGGGCCGCCACCGCCTCCGCCGCCCGTCCCTTGTTAGGCTAATTGCACCCACTCGTCATCTTCCTCTTCCTCCGGCTCCTCCTATCCAGAGCTCCAGCCGCGGGGAGGAGAGGGCAAGCGGGGAGAGGCGGGAGGCGTCCCCTCCCTCCTACTTCGCTACACGCCGCCGGAGGGAGCGAGGACGGAGGGAGCAGCGCTGTTTAGGCAGCCCCGGCCGGCGGGGCGGTAGGGCCGCTCCCAGCCCAGCCGAACTTTGATCAACTGGTAGAGGAGGAGGACGGGACCGGGGGCCGAGGGGCCGCTCGCTCTCCAGGCCGGGCGGAAGCCGCCGCCTGCTCACGATTCCCGCCCCGACTGCATCCAGCGGCGTGCCGGGGCGGACGGCGGCAGCAGAAAGCGCACAAGCCCTGATGAAGAAGTGGCAACAAAAGACCCCTCCGGCAGCACCGAGGCCGTGCCGAGCTTTTGTCTCTTACGCGGGTCTGCCCCGCTCGCAGGCGGCTCCCTCCCCCCGACTACGTAGCCGGAGCCGTTCGCGATCAGACCACCGCGCCCCACGCCCCGCCCGCGCCCCTCCCTTGGGCCTCCCCCCGCACAGACGTTGCTTCGCTTCGACAGCGGCAGCCGGCGGCCGCTGCGGCCCCGCCGGCGGCAATTAGGGCGTCTCGGCACTGGGGCCATCGCGCCGCGCCGGTTACGCCCCCCTGGGCTCCTCCCAGGGCTCCCCCGGCTACCTGGGCACCGGCCCGGGCTCGGCGGGGCACTCCAGCAAGCGCCTACCCGAAGGCGGAGGGCTGTGCGCGGCTCTGCCGCCTCCCCCGTCTCCCCCGTGCCGCTCACTGCGATCGCTTCCCCGGGCCCTAGCACGGCGCCCCTTCTGCCCCGTGCCGTTACAACCCATCGCCGGGCAGGCCCCGGGTCCGTCCCAGCGCCGCAGGCCGCCCGCGCCCTGACAAGAACAGGGGTGACCACCGCCCCAGCCCGCCGGGCCGGCAGCGCGACTCCGCGAAGGGCGGCGGCGCCGCCCCTCGGCCCCTCCAGCCGGCCCCTCTTACTCGGCGGCCCGCGGGGCTCCTGCCCCTTCCCCCGCCGCGGCGTTCCCGGCGCTGGCGGCTCCCGCTGCCTCTGCCGGTGGGGAGCATGTCCCCTTCCCCTGCCTCCCGGCTGGCGCTTTCTCTTCCCTCCAAAAATCCACCCACCTTCTCAGACGACACCGCGAGGGCAGGAACTGGCTCCCGGCTGCCGTCCAGGGCACCCGCCCTGCGGCCGGGGAGCGCACAGCCCCGCCGGCCCCCGCCCGCCAGCACGGCCTGGGGCGGCGGCGTTTGCTGCTGCTTCCCTGGGCGTTTTCGGGGGTGTTCACACAGCACCGATCTCAGACTTTCCGCCCTAATGCAGGATTTGGTGCTTCTGCCGCCAGCTCCACCTGCACCTGGCTTCGGGAGGACCGAGACCGCGACCGCCTCTCGGCTGGCTTTGGACGGTCCCGGCCGAAGTCTTGGGCCGCCCCTGGGCGAGTGGCGGGAGGACCTTGGTTTTGTTGTAGCCGCGAAGGCGGTAAATGTAAACATTTTCTATACTTTATCATCATCGGAGTGTGTGATTTTAAATTTCTTTTCGGTGTTTAGAATGGTGTTTTCTAGCGTAGAGGCTGGACAAATAAGGTTTCTGTGAAAGGGAACAAAGAAAAACAGCATTTGCAAGAATTGGTAAAGAACTGAGTGACATGAAAGGTGGTGTCTAGTTTGTGTTCTGAAAACAATAGTAATGTTTTGGGTTGTGGTTTTTTTTTACTGTGCTACCCTTGACCATGAGATTGTAATCTCTGAAAAGAGGTGACTGCCCTGGTTATCCATCAGCAACTTGCATCATCAGCAGGGATGAATACTGGTATCCAGAGAATTGGAGAACGAGCTTACTTCCAGTAGCTGGAGGAAAAGTCTCAAAGCCCATATGCTAATTATTGTCAACCAAGGTCACGTCTGGTAAGTTTAAAAGGGTGTTACAACTCACAGCCTGTCACACTGATTCAGGTGCTTGCCTACAATACTGTGTGTTGCTGTGGATTTCATTAGGCATATAGATAGTTAAAAATGTGTGGTAGTTTCTGAATTTGAGTTCCTCATAAATTTCTGGTGTTAAAGACTACTTTGTGCCTGAACCTGATCTGGCCCAGAGATTACATACGGATGTTTTGAATAAGCATACTGCAGTCCAGCTGGCAATCTACAGGAGGGTTCTGCCCAGCTCCCTAATAATTTCACACTGTCCTACAACATTGAAAGATTTGTTTGCTATCCAGACCCAGAAAAAAACTGTTATAATATAGTTTGCACAATGGTTGTGAAGAAGTTGAAAAGACCAGAATTAAGATCACTTGACATTTTTGAAGGGTGGAGAAGGGGAACAGTTGAGGCACTTCTGTTGAGATTCTGTTATCAAACAGAACCAAGAAGTGTAGCTGTGTGCTCAGCTGCCTACTGTTCTTTGCATAGGAGTCATCATGCCAATCTGCAGAACACCATTAAGAATCCATGATGTATACAAAATCAGTTCCTGTATTCATAATAGTATTTTTTTCTATGGTAGCCACAGTACTGACTCCAAATCTAAATTAGCATCATAACTAATACCCGTATAGAATGTTGTCAGATTTACAAAATGCCTTGGAGAGATTGAACTACAAGTGGACTCTGACTATAGTATCTAACAAGTCTCTATATCAACATAGCTACATCAATACAGAGGCAAATCTTCCAGTTTCACTTTTTTTACATTGCCAATCAATTTCTCTAGCTTTAGTTTTCAAACTTTAACAGGGAGATGAAAATATCCCAGAGGAAAATTTGATCCTAGAATCACACATTACTTCATTGCTGGATTGAGGGATTAGATCTCATTATTGACTCTGAGACATTTATATTTGTGTAATTATCAAAAGAAAATTCAGGCTACTCAAACCTTTGTTAAACTGTGTACTTAATTTTCTTCCTCATATTACAGTGTTCTGTTTTTTCAGTCGCAGAAGTTTTTGTTCAAGACACTGGGGTGTTTTTAGGACTTTTCCTGTATAAGACTATCTTGCTGTAATTTTTCATTGTAAATATGGTGTCATAGTTACAATAAAAGCTTAAGGAAGGACACAAACTTTCAGAAATGTGCTCCGTATCTTGGGTTCATAACACATAAGCAAAACCTTTGAGTTCCTTAATCATCCTTGAAGGTAATTTAATGAAAGAGGTTGCAAAATCAGAAAGGGTAACTGAAAGCTATAATTTCACTTTCTCACCTTCCAGTCTGAAGGTGTTGACACATACTCGCTTAGCAGGCAGCTGCAGCAGCTTAAAGTGTTAACACCATCCTACTGTTTATTATCACTCCTTGCTAAAGAGTATCATCCCCACAGGAGAGCTGCTGCAGACATCTTTGAGTGCATCTCAGCCACTTCAGTGCAAAGTCTAGCAGCTAATTTAAATTGCCATGGTAGGCAGACGTCAGCCTGTCCTGCAGTCTGGGGGCTAAGGTGTGCTCAGTCTTTCTGTTCTGCCAATTCTGCTGGGTCAGTGGTGGCACAATTATTGGGCTCTATCTTCTTAAACTATCACCTGCTGAATGAATGTGTTGATGTGTTGAGAATATAGATATTCTAGAGGCTAATTTGTGGACATCAAAATTCAGTGGGCCAGGTAGACTGGAGGACTGAATTTCATTATACTAAATATGTTTTAGGTACCTGCCTCCTTTCCAGATGGTGCATAGCACCTTCCTCTGGCAGGGCACAGGGGCATGCTTTTCTCTCACATGCACAAGTGTATAGACCTGTAACCTGCACCCAGGTGAAGCAATTCATTTGCCAAGCAGTTCTGTTGTCCTTGCCATCTTGAGGGCTCTCTCATTTTTCACCACCTGCAGCACACCATGATATGTCAGACCTGAGGTGCCACAGGCACTGAGGAGGCTCAGCCATAGCCAGTCCCAAATGCCCAACCTTTGGGTTAGACAACAACAGGAGTAGAGAGAAAAGGAACTTAAAGTGAGAACAGGTTTTTTACAGGACTCTTTAGATTAGATTAGATTAGTGTGGAATACCTGAGTAAAATAGATTAGATAGGCAGCAGTGGGAGATAGCAGTAAATCTTGAGTATTTTGTGCTGGGATAAGGACTTCTCTCCTAAGGAGAAGTCTGAAAAGTTAAGTAGGAAAAGGTCCAAGTTTAACAGGGCCTGAGTTTAGGGATGAAAGGAAGAGTGAGTGGGTGAAGATGCGCCTCAGGCAAGTAGATGTTTGTACTGAATTTTGCCCTCAGAAACTGTCACTTGTAGGAGCTGCTGAGGTAATGATCGTTCTGATAAGAGTTTCTGCTACAGTCACTAGTGGCTTTAATCTCACAATCAAGGCCTGCTTTGAGATGTTCAGGCTAAACCTGAACACCTCTGCTATGTTCTTTGTTTTGAACATAAGAAATATAACTGCTTCCCAGGAAGTGTTTGCAAGCACATGTAGTGTGCCTGACTACAGACTTTTCACCACTGGCATCAGCCTAACAACATCCCCACTCCCTGAGGATGCAGACAGGTGCCCGAGAATGATTCAACAGATTCTCCCCAGCATGAGAGTTTGAGGAGTGGATTACACATATATTTTTCATTCATTGGTATTTCCAAGATACTGCAGATAGTAGTCAGACCCTCCTAGACGTGTAAAAGCCATTAAATCATTACTATAGCTCCACAGTAACATGACCATTGTCTGCAACTGCATTAGCTTTACAGATTCCTGCATTGAAATTCCTATGATTTAGACATGATACAGGCATCTGTTTCTTGTCCAGCACTAGTACAGTATTCATCCTAGACATCAGTAGTGATGGCTGTTTTTGTGGTAACCATACCACAATATTCCCCTTTCACTTCATGGATGTTCCTATCAACCAACACTCAGGAAACAGAAATAAATGTCATTGCTGCCATGCCTACATCTTGCCTCCCCTTTTACAGCAAACCCTTATAAATGTGTCTCCTTTCTTTTATTTAAATCTTCTCTTCACAGGAGATCACACCTATCTCACTTGGCCCCAGACCCTGATGCTTTTAAAGTGCTCCAGAACACTGCCAAAGAGAATTGCAGCAAGGCCTATCACTGGGTCTATAGTAAGAGAGGATTTTGACATCCTGAAGCTTCAGTCAGCCGTCTCAATCAGTCACAGGGTGTTAGGCAATACCTCCTAGAAGTAACACCATTTTAAGCACATACAGTATTCTGCAAGAGTATTCTCAGGAAAATCACTGCCTGGGAGTGCCAACAGAGAGTAACATTGCAGCTTGGGTGGAAGTCTGGGCATCTAGTTCTTATCCTGCTGCACTGTAGGGAGAAAGAAGCCATTTGGCTTCTGGCAGTGGGAACCAGCTACCTATGTTGTGAAAACCTATGTTGTGTCTCAGATGATGTGTCTTATACTCCTCAGTGTAGTCTTCTCAGATAACAAAGCTGAGGTGTTAAGGGAGATCTATGTCTGTCAGGATGCTGCTCCTGATGTGGACAGGATAGCAATGTCCGAAGCACAAAGAGAAGCCAGAAGTGGACAGCAAGATGATTGTTTCTCCTGGCCAGCATCCCTGATCCATCGCCAGTCTTCCTGAGCTGGACCCAGAAGTGTTTGTGTGAGGCTACCAATGTGCACCAAGACAGGCTGGCACAGCTTTTACAGCAGTAAGCCTCAGCTGTTCAACACTAATCATCCCTGCTGTTCTGACTGGAGTTGGATACATTTTGGTGGGTTTGCAGCATTAGTATTTCAGCTCAGACCACAAATTTGGTACTCTGTAAAGAAATACAAAGTTGTTCAAGCCTGCAAGTACTTACTAGCATCCAGCCAGGGACAAAAGTCATTTCAAGTATAATTCAGTGAGCCCAGGAGAATGGGTTGCAGTATAAAATTTGAGCAAGCAAGGTTATGGTTAGGAGGAGCCCAGCAGAAGTCACTTAATACTTTTAACTTGGGATCCTAGCAATGAAAATCTACTGACACACTCTGAAACCATGAGCAAAGCAAAACTTGTTTTTCATGCTTTGCTGTTGGAAACTGTCACTGTGGAATAACAACAGTGACAATGTTTCTGAAGATGCTGTGCCTGTTTACAGAGGATTTCCTAATTTTTTAAAGGTCGAGGGAAATAAAATCACTGCACTATTTTCTGCATTCACTTAAACTATCTACATTCTTTCATTTGTTTCAAATTAGAGGAGCCAGAGTCTAACAGATAAAGTCATCGGCCTCAGTTCTGCTGAGGGTTTATTCACTTTAGGTCAAACAATGTTAACTTGTTTTAGAAAGCCATCAGGGACTATTACACGTGCAGCATTTTCCCTCAGAAACCCTCCCCTCCCACACATGCAGTTTAAAAGAGTTCAACACAATAAATATCCAACCTATTTAAAACTGGCCATAATAGGAGAGGTTTAAGTGCTCGAATGGCAGAGAAAAGTGGAATGACAATTTGAGTTACCTTAGCTCCTTTACTGAAGTAACACCTCTGTGTTTGGTTCTGTGCTTCTGACTGGAAGGTGATAAATCAGCCCTATTTTGTAAAATGTTTAGTTTAACTACTGAACTGACAATTTAGATGGAAGTAGCTGGTGATGAATTGACAACAGTGTTATCGCTCTCTCCTTGCTTGATCACATAATCAGCAGCTTGATCCGCTGATTAGCGAAGCCTTGTTTTAGTAGCACAGAGGTGCTAACAGCCATCTCCAAAATTCAGGCTACCTATCTTGTATTTTTTCTGACTATCTACAGCTTCCCTCTAGATGGACAAAGTGTGGCAGCTTTCTTCTGAGCTCTGCCATGTAACAGATCTTCCTCTAGAGCTGAGCTGGATCAAGACAGCTTTCAGGCATTGAGGAAAAGCTCAGGAGTAAAAATCAGACATATCACATGAATATGTTGATTTCATTCAAACCCTCCCTCCTTCCAAAAATGACGTGCCCCACCCAAAGGCAATGTGTCAGTTGCTGCTCCCACATTTTACCTACTCTGTCCAAAGAGCTCTTACTTCACTTTGAGCTCATCAGAACCTCACTGCCAGATACCCTGTAGAAACCACGTACTTGGCTTTTACTGGCTTCTAAACCTGATTTCATGTGCTTCTACTTATGCCAACTGACCGCTGCTCAGCTCTCTTTTCACTGAAGAGACACAAGAGATGTTCTCTAGGACAGCAGGAGTCATCCAAAGGTCAGAAGGTGTCTGAACCTGTAAGCTGATTACTATTTATGGAGACTAGGCTCTGAAAGTGATATTACACTGGGGTGGGGTTTTTTTTGGTTGACTGGTTGGTTGGGGGTTTGTTGTTTGGTTTGTTTCCTCACTGCTTTCCCACCACCCATCTTTCTGCTGAAGCTTTTAAAAAGTGAGATGGAAAATAGGGAGACAGCATCCAGGGAAGCATGATCCCACAAAAAAAGAAAAACAAAAAACAAACAAACCAAAACCCAAACCAAAAACCAAACATGCGAGGCAAGCTGGATTGTATTTATGTCTGTATGGTATAAATTTTCCAGAAGAGACTGGATTTGGAATATCTTTGGTATTTTAACAGAACTAAACTTTTACTATAGCTTCCTGAAAGAAGTATTATAAATCCCCCAGCAAGCTACATCCTGCTTCCAGAGAAAGGATTGTATATGAATGCTGCTTTCAAGAAGAAGAAAATACAGGATTAATTTTCTTTCAGTGTTTTACAAACCCTTTGAAGAAATGGTGCAGAAGATGCTGGCTGCTTGGAGTTAGAGATACTATCTAATGACTGATTCTGCTCTAGCTTTGGGGACTAACACAGACAACTGTGGGAATTAGGGACACTCAGGATTGGGTTCAGGTTCCAAGAGGCTCATCTGCCTTTACAGAAAAAAAACAACATAGGAATCCAGCAATGTAAATTATTGCAACTAATGAACAGAAATGCTCATTAATTTTCTGTAAACAGGCTGTGTTGATTGCCTATGCAAACTGTAGTATGGAAAGAAGAAACATGCTTTTGAACTGACTGAAGAAAGCATTAAACATAGCATGTTTCTAGTGTGATTAAATTAATCATCTGCACCCTCCACCAGTTTGTCCCTGTTTGGCAATGGACTTAGAGCTTCAAATCTAGTCAAAAATCAATCCAGTAATCTGATCAGCAATAACATAATGGTGGGAGAAGTCAAAATTAAAGTAATGAGCTAAGGAACAAAGCCGTGTTTACAGAATATTTTCAGCCCAGTCTTCTGCTGAGGCACCCTCAGATATTCATTTCAGAACTGCTTTCCCAGAAAAAAGCAGCAGCCAAATATTTTAACTCATTAGATATACTTGAACTTTTCGCTGCAGTATTGTGCTGTTCACATGTGCCAGACTCCAAATGGCTCCATGTGGATGCAAAGTATGTCCACACAAAGGTCGTTTGCAGGATTAGACCAAAGAGTTGCATGGGAGGCAAGGGAAAGCAGTCCAAGTTAATTTAATTCTCAAGGCGGTCCTTCGGGCCTAAGCAAAATACAAAACAAACTGAGCACAGTAATGCAAAGCATTTTTCCCTGATGTCTAGGGTCAGGGATTAATATTTTTGATATATTAAGAGTGGTCTTTCCTTTTGATCAGGTAAAGATGGACTATTAGCTTTCAGGACTAAATGACTACCTGAGGTGAGGGCCACAAGTATTTTACAACTTTTATAAAGGTAATTAGCCTGAGTAACTGGATCTGATTAATATAAAAAAGACATCCAAAGGGAAAAACCTCCTCCTTGATATGACATATACCTGTTTACTCTTCTCATCCCCTGTGGGACCAGCTGCATGAGCAACAGGTTCTATTCCATTTGCAATGTGTCAGTCTGCTCTTCTGGAGACATCCTCTAAGTTTTAGAGAAATCTTGATGAAAGCCAGAGAAGAAGCAAAGATTTGCAGCAGTCGTCACTTGTCAAACTTCTGTATTCACTAAAACTCTTTTGTGCTGCTCTTTGCTTCTATGTTTATTTAATCTGATTTTCCTTATTTTTTGCTTTCTTTTGTAAAACAACAGTTGTTAAAACACTGGCAGCTCAATCATTTTCTTGAAAACTGGTTATATTGCCTTTTGAACTGTGTGATACTTCCAAAGCACAAAAGAGTTAAAGAAAAATAAACAGATTACTGCAACTTTCTGAATTTCAAAATAGAGGTAAATAACATCTGTGCAGTGCTCAAGTCCCTTCAATAGTTAGCTGCTTTAGCGAAGGGGTGAACCATGTGGAAACACTGCAGCAGTAATCTTCTGTCTTTTCCTCCTGCACGATGTGTTTTCTGACTCCAGCTCAGAGGATTATGCTTTTCCTGCTCATGACAATACTGTTCTTAGAAGAACAAAGATGAGAGCAGAGAGTGAGGCACATTGCTTGGATCACTGCGGAGGATGGTCCATGTTAGTGCCGCCTGAAGACAGCTACCTCAAACAGCTCCCTGATTTAGCTGCATCTGAAGCTAAATGGTAATTTCACAGACTGCTGGACTAAGGAAATAGTGCCCCCACCCCGCTCCTTTCCATGCTGCTCTGCGTTGAGAGAGGGTACAGAAACTGACGCAGCGGGAGAGGATGGCAGCTATAGGGAGACTGGTCCTTCTGAGTGATGGGATTGTGCTGGTCAGTGATCCTGCTCCTTGCAGCATCCTCTGCAGAAGCATTGCTGGAGCACCTTATTCCTGTCAAATGTGTCACTCGGTGCAGAGCAGACTGGCAGGGTGCTCTAAACCATGTCAGGGCTCACCTGCCACTCTTCGACAGATGCGGTCCCCTTAATAGTCAAGTATTTTGGTTCTTCTCTGATAAATGCCAAAGCCTTGTAATCTGGGGTCTAGTTTGTTGTAGTCTTTGCTCATTTTACATTGGCTTCCTGCAAGCTTTTCGAGTTTCTGCTCATGCACTTTCCATTGATTATACGTAAGATGCCTGCCGAATCTAAATGGTCCTTAGCGTTTTGGCTGGAAAAGCTTTAATTAAATGGATCTCATACTCTCTTCTTCTTTTTAATGAAATGACTTCTTTTGGTTCCAATTCAGAGCAGGAGCACTGCTGAAATATTGAAAACATGAATGGATTATCAAAGCATATGCTGGGTACTCTCCTTCAAAAATATGAATGTCTTACTCACCTTCAGTTTAGCTCAACGTGAAGACAAGAATGAGGGGCTCTTGTTACAAATACAGGTGTTCCTGCACAGCCGCTACTGTTTATTCCAGGAGCAAGCAAATCCTTACAAATCTGGCTGCAATAGGACTCCCTTGCTGGGCAAACAGGGAGCTTAATAACACAACCCCTTAATATCCTGAGACAAGGGAAATTTTCTGCTTGCCTTGTGCTCTCCAAATGCACTAGACACTGAGGATAGTATTCATGACACCTGATTTTTTTACCCATCTATAAATTATTCATTTAATCTGAGATAATCAGCTATGCTCCCTCAATAGTCAATTAAGAGACAAAGAAGCTGGCCAGACATGTTCATACCACACATAAGATGGCTTGCATCAACCTCTCAGGGCTCTTATTTCTCTCCAGTGACTTCTGGGAAAACCCAGACTACTGCAACTGCGATGACATATTAGCCCACTTTCTTTTTGTCCACCCTCATATTGAGAGAATTTCAGAAAAAGTAACAATTTATTCTTGTGTATAAAACACATCCCTTTGATGGCTAGCCAGGGACAGCTGTGCAATTCTGCTCTGTGTAACTATACATATAGAAGTATTAATTATTTCTATATTTAGAAATAAATATGACATGAGGTAACAGCAAGGCTTTCATCCAAGTGTGTAAGGAGAATTTTCTCTTGGTAACATGGGTGTTAACCAAGTATATTAACTGAGACATTTCAATTATGTTAATTAGTTATTTTCTAATTCTTTAGCTTTATAAATTGTCGTGCCATTTTGTGGGGTGAGAGCAACAATGTGACTATGCTGCAGGATCTGTATTACTAGAGGTTTGTCTTTAGTAAGGAAGAATTTTTTACTCTGAGCAAGGTACCAGGCCTTGTATTTTGAAAGCTTCTGTAAAAGAAAATATTTATTTTCAGTTTCGTTTCATTCATCATGTTAAAAAATTTAGCAGTCTGGCTGTCACAAACTATACCAAGAATATTTGTGACCCTGGAAACAATATACCTAGTACATGCACTTTTTTTTTACATAGAAATTGGATCCATTTAATAGTAATAAAGAATTGAGCAGTGTGTTCCCTACCACAGGAAATTATTAGAAGATCTGTTTCACAACTGATTTGTGTGTAAGTCCAGAGAAAAATAAAATATCGAAACATGATGTAATTGACCTCTCTTGAGGTGAAGAAACATCATAAACCATGTGCCAAATGCATTAAAACTAAATTCAAATCTTCTCAAAGTACACACTCATGAGGGCTGGGGTGTTTTTATTCATTGTAAATCTGTATGTCAGCATCATAGAAAGACTTTCTGGACAGATATTCTTTAAACTACTCCACAGCAAGGAGTGATTAAATCCTTATCTTGTTCACCTGGACAAGACAGTGATTGGAAATGTGTTCTTTTCATGGAACTGGGATTGAGAACGAAGGCCACCCTACAGCAGGATGCTTTTCAGTCATGTGTGACTTGAACTGAGACCGCTGTGGTTATTCTTCTGATGCTGCCAGCAAACGGCATGAAACAATAACTTTGTTATCCAAGCATTGCCACATTTATCACAGCCTCGATGTTAATTTAGAAAGCAAATACAACTCAGGGCTTTAACTGTATGTCTGTCTTAAGGCATAAGTATATGGGAAGGCATGTCAGAGGTCAAAGGTGCTGTTAACTACAGTTATAAAATAGAAAAGAAGTTTTGGGAAGGAGATCAAAAATAAACTTGTGAGTGTTAGCACTGTAGAATCTGTGACTCAGGCATCCATTGAACACATGCAAAAAGCATTTGGCAGCAGGATGGTCCTTCAGGAGAAACCATAGTATTTCTAAAGGTGCCAGAACACATAAGTAGCTGGGTATGGCCCCCGTGGATTGCCTGGTAGCAGCTCCTGCAAAGTGCTTGGAAGCCTGTGCATCTCTCACTGTATATTCTCATTTATCTACTTGCCTTTGGAGTCAAGAGACAGCCTCCCACGAGTTCCTGAGTGCCAAATTACAGTTACCCACTCTCTTGTTATAAAAGCCTCTCGTTCTCCTGTGACAGCTGTTGGAGCGGAGCAGTGCCGGGGGCGGGTCCTGCAGCCCACCAGCTCCTGGCAAGTATAGGAAGGCAGCATCACAGTGGAAGAAGATCTGCACAGGATATTGACCATTATTTCAACACAAACATATTTGAAATAATGAATATACTATAGAATATACTATGTTTTCCTTCTTTGTTGTAAGAAACCCTTTTTTCATCTCCCTATGAGGCTGATATCAAAATGTGCCTCTGTCACAGGACTTGCAAACCCCACTTTTTTTTTCTTTTAAAGACCATTCATCTTGATTAGCAGGATTTCCAGTACTATAACTATGTCAAGAAAGTCAAACTAACTTAGGAGCCGTCTCACACACTACTGTGTTACCCAGGGGCAGATCAGGCCTCATTACTCCTTTCATGAAGCTAGAGTGTTATGATCACTATTATAAAGACCTGAGGGCCTTTGGGATATTAGTCACATGTTAGATCTCCTCCCTTAAGTTCCTTGTGAATTTCAGGGTTTTTAAATCATTTTCCTTTTATGTGGAGAAATCCCTACCAATGTAGGAGCCAATTTCTAGTCACCTAAATGGTCATGTACACAACCCGTAATTGCAGGATTTGTATTCAATGAGCTACGCTCACAATGTTTATTTTACCTGCTTCATGACTGGATGGAACTACACAGCTCCATACTTATTTCAGGCTAAAAGCATGCAAGTGTTCAGCACTGAACCAGAAGAATATCTTTTCCTGGTTTACCTCCAAAGTAGTTCTGTTATGAAGATCTATTCCTAAACTAGCACATAGATGTCACTTAGAGACAGGTTGTAATGGGAAACATTGTCTTTTTGGCTAGATTAGTGCATTTAAATGGATCAATGATGCGATGCAGCTGTAGGGTGGAGGCTCTTTAAAAGCTGCACTTCTCAGTGCCAAATATAATGAAATACGGATGACTTCCAGCTAACTTATTGTTGATCTTTATACAAGGGGAAATTCTGCCGCATGAGTATTTGATACTGTGAAGCTGCGCTGTGGAAAATCAAAAAAGATACACAGAGATTATAAAGATAAGACAGATACAGGGAGGAAGCAAAAATTGACAAAGTTGGTAAAATAAATGTGAAATGAGCTGTAGATAATCAAAGATGAGTAAAATAAAAATTATAAAACTCAATAAAAAAGAGATTAAAATAATGAAAATATAACATAGAGTAACATGAAAATGATCAATAAAAGGCTGGATGCAAACAGAATAATTATTGTATGAGAAATAAATTCTTCTGGAACAAACTGTAAAGCTGTAAAAATTCAGAGCTAAGAAGGTTAGCCTGATTCTGAACTGATCACTTGTCAACACAGATAATTTTTTTTTTCCGCTGTGTTGTACTCACAGCTCTTGATTTGGATTGTGTCTTATTACCTAAACTTACAATCTCAGATAGATAACAAAAGGGAGACCCATGAAATAGTTCAGATCAATGTTCTTGTTCACAAGTAATTCCCTTTTCCCCGCTATAGATCTACCACAGCCATTGTCAGTATATTTTTCTTGTTTCTGGCTGTAAGATGGGAAACTCTCAGGCATTTTGTGCTAATCCAACAATAGTTAAAAAAAAAAAAAGTCTTGCCAACTGAGAAATGCAGCAGCCCATGTGAAGATGCTCAGCTGAAAAAGAAATAACACAGACAAAAAGACCCTGACCTAACGTCCTCTTCAGCAAACCATAGAAAATGAAGACAGCTCTGGAGATAACAGTACTCAAGTACTTTTTTTATCAGACCCTTAAACTTGAAGTTACGGATTTAATTTCAAAAGAAATCATCAAAATGTGACCCAGTTTGTGCTCAGGTTTCCTCAGCACTTCAACCCAAAAAAATGCATTAAAGGAGAGTTCAGTGAGTTTGAAGAACAGCTGTGTGTGGGGTGAGAGCAGAGCTGTGTGTGGAGAGCAGTGCTGTGTGTGGAGAGCAGAGCTGTGTGTGGAGTGAGGGCAGTGCTGTGTGTGGGGTGAGAGCAGTGCTGTGTGTGCAGTGAGAGCAGTGCTGTGTGTGCAGTGAGAGCAGTGCTGTGTGTGGGGTGAGAGCAGTGCTGTGTGTGCAGTGAGAGCAGTGCTGTGTGTGGGGTGAGAGCAGTGCTGTGTGTGGGGTGAGAGCAGTGCTGTGTGCAGTGAGAGCAGTGCTGTGTGTGCAGTGAGAGCAGTGCTGTGTGTGGGGTGAGGGCAGTGCTGTGTGTGCAGTGAGAGCAGTGCTGTGTGCAGTGAGAGCAGTGCTGTGTGTGCAGTGAGAGCAGTGCTGTGTGTGGGGTGAGAGCAGTGCTGTGTGTGCAGTGAGAGCAGTGCTGTGTGTGCAGTGAGAGCAGTGCTGTGTGTGCAGTGAGAGCAGTGCTGTGTGTGGGGTGAGAGCAGTGCTGTGTGTGGGGTGAGAGCAGTGCTGTGTGTGGGGTGAGAGCAGTGCTGTGTGTGGAGTGAGAACAGTGCTGTGTGTGCAGTGAGAGCAGTGCTGTGTGTGGGGTGAGAGCAGTGCTGTGTGTGCGGTGAGAGCAGTGCTGTGTGTGCAGTGAGAGCAGTGCTGTGTGTGGAGAGCAGTGCTGTGTGTGGGGTGAGAGCAGTGCTGTGTGTGCAGTGAGAGCAGTGCTGTGTGTGCAGTGAGAGCAGTGCTGTGTGTGGGGTGAGAGCAGTGCTGTGTGTGGGGTGAGAGCAGTGCTGTGTGTGCAGTGAGAGCAGTGCTGTGTGTGCAGTGAGAGCAGTGCTGTGTGTGGGGTGAGAGCAGTGCTGTGTGTGGGGTGAGAGCAGTGCTGTGTGCAGTGAGAGCAGTGCTGTGTGTGCAGTGAGAGCAGTGCTGTGTGTGCGGTGAGAGCAGTGCTGTGTGTGCAGTGAGAGCAGTGCTGTGTGTGCAGTGAGAGCAGTGCTGTGTGTGGGGTGAGAGCAGTGCTGTGTGTGGAGAGCAGTGCTGTGTGTGCAGTGAGAGCAGTGCTGTGTGTGCAGTGAGAGCAGTGCTGTGTGTGGGGTGAGAGCAGTGCTGTGTGTGCAGTGAGAGCAGTGCTGTGTGTGCAGTGAGAGCAGTGCTGTGTGTGGGGTGAGAGCAGTGCTGTGTGTGGGGTGAGAGCAGTGCTGTGTGTGGGGTGAGAGCAGTGCTGTGTGTGCAGTGAGAGCAGTGCTGTGTGTGCAGTGAGAGCAGTGCTGTGTGTGCAGTGAGAGCAGTGCTGTGTGTGCAGTGAGAGCAGTGCTGTGTGTGCAGTGAGAGCAGTGCTGTGTGTGGGGTGAGAGCAGTGCTGTGTGTGGGGTGAGAGCAGTGCTGTGTGTGCAGTGAGAGCAGTGCTGTGTGTGGGGTGAGAGCAGTGCTGTGTGTGGGGTGAGAGCAGTGCTGTGTGTGCAGTGAGAGCAGTGCTGTGTGTGGGGTGAGAGCAGTGCTGTGTGTGGGGTGAGAGCAGTGCTGTGTGTGCAGTGAGAGCAGTGCTGTGTGTGGGGTGAGAGCAGTGCTGTGTGTGCAGTGAGAGCAGTGCTGTGTGTGCAGTGAGAGCAGTGCTGTGTGTGGGGTGAGAGCAGTGCTGTGTGTGGGGTGAGAGCAGTGCTGTGTGTGCAGTGAGAGCAGTGCTGTGTGTGGGGTGAGAGCAGTGCTGTGTGTGGGGTGAGAGCAGTGCTGTGTGTGGGGTGAGAGCAGTGCTGTGTGTGGGGTGAGAGCAGTGCTGTGTGTGCAGTGAGAGCAGTGCTGTGTGTGGGGTGAGAGCAGTGCTGTGTGTGCAGTGAGAGCAGTGCTGTGTGTGGGGTGAGAGCAGTGCTGTGTGTGCAGTGAGAGCAGTGCTGTGTGTGGGGTGAGAGCAGTGCTGTGTGTGGGGTGAGAGCAGTGCTGTGTGTGGGGTGAGAGCAGTGCTGTGTGTGCAGTGAGAGCAGTGCTGTGTGTGCAGTGAGAGCAGTGCTGTGTGTGGGGTGAGAGCAGTGCTGTGTGTGGGGTGAGAGCAGTGCTGTGTGTGGGGTGAGAGCAGTGCTGTGTGTGGGGTGAGAGCAGTGCTGTGTGTGCAGTGAGAGCAGTGCTGTGTGTGCAGTGAGAGCAGTGCTGTGTGTGGGGTGAGAGCAGTGCTGTGTGTGCAGTGAGAGCAGTGCTGTGTGGGCTGACAGTGCTGACTGGATAACCCCTTGTGTTACATAACAGAAGGCCCGAAAGTGTAAATGGACAAGAAGGTCACTTGTATCTTGTCTGAACTTGCCTCATCACCTTTGTTGCTTTTCCAAGCATCTACACAACTGTTTTATAGATGATTTTTTTCAAGAAGTCGGTGTGGCTGGACGCTGGGGGTTTGCTAAAAACACAGCCATAAATGAACCATTTTTTTGGTCTGTTGTTTTTGAGAACTGGAAACTTGAATTGTTTATGAGAAACAATATCCTTTTTGGCCCAAGGCCTTACTGCATTAACTGGACATGGAGTTGGACCATCTCTCACACGCAGCAAAAAGTGACCCATGGCAACAGAAGCTGTTTCTAGCCAATAGCTCTGAAGAAATTAGAGGGCTGGCTATGGCAGTCCCTGTTCCAGCAGGGCTCTGTAAAGCATTTTGCATTGTAAATTGCTTCAGCTCTGCCATCTAGGGGAGCTCAGCCCAGCAGGGTATGTACTATAGGAAATAACAAGGAATCCATCGAAAACAAAGGTTTTTGCTAGAAAAATCCAAGGACAATCCCTAGCCAGGCCTGTGATTTGGAGAGGAGGATAGCCTGTACAGGACTCCTCAGGTCATCCTGTCAGGCTTTAGCTGTGATGTGGCCACAGCACAGAAATCTGATCAGACAGAGTCACATTAGCATTTCAACCTGGCCATAATGAGTAGAACACATGCAGCTGCAGGTTTGTCAGTCCCACATGAGCAAGCCCTAAACAAAGCTTGTTCCTTAATTTCAGGGGAAGAGAAACTGAGACTAAAAACATCTTTCAAAACTGTCTAGTTCGTCCCCTTCCAATTCCAATTGGGTTGTTCCCAGTGCTCTGTTTTTTAGTGATTTATCTGTTCTAATTTTAAATGACTCAAGAGATGGAGTTTCCACCTCTTCCCGTGGGAAATTAGTCCATGGTCTGATAGACACAGCCAGGATATTTTCCTGATGTTCAACCTTCAGTGGTTTTCCTTTGTTCAGTTTAATCTCATTACTCTCAGTTATTCCCTGTCGGTCAGTACCAAGCACTCAGCCCCTCTCTTTTGTGTTTACACCTTCACAGTTGGATACAGTTGTCTTTAGAAAAATCTGGTAGGCTTGATTATATATTGTCCACCTTCTCAAATGAAGAGAAAAAACAAAAAAAAATAAGAGTAAAGGATAGTACAAGTTAGACTTAAAGGATGTTTTCAAGACTTAATCTACTTCCATTCACCAAACCTCACAGAGACCTGCTCATGTTTTTTAGGTTACAGTGATTGGTGACCCCATACAAACCCATCACCACTTTCCTACACATACAGAACTACGGGAACATAAGTTATACAAGGTGGGAGTAACGGATGTAAGAAACCAAAATCAGTTTTCTATAATAAGAGGACACAGAAGCCCAAGAGTTGCAAGAAAAATGTGTTTAGTGGAGTGGCATTAAAACATTACCATAAATATCTGAATGTGACAAATAGGAAGTAGAAAAGCTGGTGAATCATAAGCATGGAGAAAGCTGCCGAAATGGTATTTATGGTGAGATCCTTCAGAGGCAAAGTACAGAGAGGGAAGAAGAGGTGATAGAATGCAGCTATTTCTTGAATTTGCAGAAAATATTGAAAAGAGAGTAAGGATCCCTTAACTCCTTGTAAGAAAGATTAAAAAATGTGGAAGTGGAAATAGAATCGTGGAAGCCAAATGAAAGAATGGAGAGTAACCTGAGCAAATCCTGTGAAAGTAGGAGACAGATCAGAGGAGGAAGGTAGTATTGCTAGAAATAAATCAATAGAAGCTTTTGTGGGACCCTCAGCAGACAGCTGGGCTTTCTGGAAGCATGGTCTGAAATGCGGTATCAATAGAACAGTCTGTTCCTGCTTTGCCCTCATCATAAGGAAGCTGCTGAGAGAGATGCACAATTCCTTCTCCTTCCCCCACAAGCTTCTGTCTTTAATATACCTGAGTTTTACGCATAACAATTTAAAATGTTTTTAAAGTGACAGTTTATAATTAGAATGGAAGACTCATCTTGCCCCCAGTTCTGAACTTTATGGACATCATGAGCCAAGTACACTGATTCAGTGGAGCACAGGTGGCAGAAGCCAAATCAGGGAAGAGTTAGGTCAGAAGAAGAAAACTCTGAGCAATGATGTGCTGCTCAAGGAGCAGACCTCCAGCAAGGAGGAGAGAGCACCCGGATGGACAATTGGAGTCAAGGACAGGATTTTAAGGTGGGAGAGATTAAAGCATCCTTAGAAAGCATTGCTCATTGCACCTGCAAATATGCTAATTCCTCTTTTGTGGTGAAGCCACTAAGGAGGCAGCAGGAGAACATTGCTTTTGTCAGGGATAATGACTGTAACTCCGTGGCACTGACATTATCAGGAGCCACTCCAACAGCACGCACACAAGCTCCAGGCCCTTGTCCTTTGCACACAAGTGAAAAGAAGAACATTCAGATACTAAGTAGGACAAAAAGTTGTTCTGGGCTCAGGCATGGCTGTTCCCAGGACACTGCATTGCCTTCCAGCCCATCTGGACTGCAGCGAGGTGTGGAAGAAAATTCTCTGGCATATCTTCATGAGCTAAGTGTAAAGTTATTATTGTTATGTGGTGGCTGGTGATAGAAACTGCAAGAACTCTTCTGGAGACAGCAGAATCTCCTTTCAGCTAGCTTAGTTCAGATAATGCCAAATAGACAGACCCTAGCCAGAGACATCCGAGCCCAGAGATACATTTAAAAATGTATAAGACATTCAGATTTTGAATTTTAGAAGTTTAAGCCAAATATCCCCTCTTGCCATAGATAACCTTCTGTGATACATATTTGAAAATTAGTTTTCTCTATAACCTCTTGCTTTTTTTCCCTTATGCATTTTTTTTTTTCTCATTGGACATATTTCCCAGTTTAAGGTTGTACATTTTCAGTTGGACTGGAACAAGCTGAAGTGCCTGGTAGCTGGCTAGGGTCACCAGCACTCTAGTTGTCAGGCAGGAACAAAGAAAGGCTGCAAAATGGCAAATAAGATCTCAGGCTGAACTTTTTGAAGATAAATCAGGGGTTATAAGACATTAGGAGATTTTAAAACTGATTTAGGAGCTGTAAGGCTATGTAATTTTTAATTCATCTGGGAAGCAATAGCACGAATATAAGAGTTTTGTCTAGACCAACATCTAGTGATCTTTTCTAATTCTGCATTTTGCAGTGACTCCACCTAAGCCATTTGTCTTGATATTATTTGGCTGGACTGTAGTGCCGTGGTATGCAATATCACTTACTTATCCATTTTAAGGATCAGCCTTCAGCTCAGAAAGAGAAGAGAAACTGTCGGGACAGACAGCAAGAATCTGTGATTCACAAGATGTCACATGCTTCAGTTTCTTGACAGGAGTTTCTGAAACAAGAACCACCTGCTCCTGGTAGTAATGCAGCATCTCAGCTCTACAGCTATTTCAGTAGAGTCTGGGGGGAAAAAAAAAGCTACAAGAAAGAAATTCTGCCAGAACTTTCAGCAGCAGTCCTGTGAGACCAGAAAGGAAGTGCAGCAGATCCGTCAGTCTGAGAGACCAGCAGAAGGCTGCTGGTTCCAGCGAAATTAAGACAAAGCAGAGGTAGAAATACAACAAAAGATAAACGAAGACAATAAAAGAAATGCAGTGGGAGAAAAAGAGAGTAGTATTAGGAAGAGGCCAAGGTGCTGCAAGCAGAGTATTATCTAGCGGTTGATCTGTTGGGCAAGGGGCCAATTAGCTAAACCCCAGCACACCCTAAGCCCCAGGCCTGTGATGGGGCATCCCCTCAGGGTGCTGCTGCTGAACAGGACACTTTGCCATGTGCAGTGCCACTGCTGGGGATGAAAAGCCGGGATATCTCAGCCCCTACAGAACCTTGGTTTCATTTGCTGTGGCACACTCTCTAATAGCTTCAAAGTAGTGCTTATACATATCTCTAAAATCAGGCCTGTAACTTCTCAATTTTTGAAACAGAAAATCTGTGTTCTTGTCCACATCCTGTATTTGTGCTGTGAAAGCCAGCTCTGACATATCTGCAAAGGGCCAACCTGTAACAGTCTTACTTAATGCAGTACTTCTCTCTAGGATGTCACTGCACTTGGATATCCACTCGATTAGATGAGCTTCCATGTTTTTCAAGACTGATTTGAAAATACGAAGATATAGAAGGGAAGATGATATCCAGAAAGGAAAAGAGGGGTGGAATCTGGCCTTCAGCAATACCTGATATTTGGGTGGGAGCTGAAAGCATGCAGCTGTTGCTTTTGATTTTAATTGCAATAGAATTTAAAAGAATTGTAATTAATATGACATGAAAGCTGAACGGAATGGTCTGGCATAAACTGAGCCTGTGGTTAGTTTAAACATCTATCACACTGACCTCTCATAAATCAGGGTCAGGAAATAATGAGGGGCAGGCAAGTGTTTGTGATGTTGTTTGCTGTCTGGATGTTCAAAGGAATGCTGGAAGAATGTGCCAAGAATCTGGCTTTGTCAGGAAAAAATGTTATTGTTTTTGAAAAGACTGACAGATCTTTAGAGACAAAGAAGAACAAGTTGGCACACAGGTGAAGCAGACCAAATCCAGAAGCAGGGCTTCTAGAAGTTTCTCCAGGTGTTGCAAATAATTGAAACTAGTAGGAGAGGGCCAAGACATCGGGCTGTAATCTGGCATCATGCTGTGCCTGTGTGTGGAACCAGTCCCAAGGGTGGGAGCAAGGTGGGGGTCTCAGCAGCCTGTAAGGCTTGTGTAGGTGCCTGCCCAGTCCAGAGAGCAAACTTGGGGTTGCAGAGATAGATACTGATTACAATGCACTGGGAAAAGCAGATCAGCAATCTGTGGCATTGCCACAAAAATCTGCAGCAGGAACTCAGATGAGGCCCAGCATATATTCTATGCTATTGTCATGGCCAGAAGGGCTGAAATGATGAAGGATATTCCTCTAAAGCCAGTTGTTCTCACTTCGAGGCTGCCCTGCTGTGGCACAAAATGTCACTGGAGCAAGAGAAAACAATTTCGTAGTTGCTGAGATAATTCAGAACTTAAATGTGATCCACTATGAACGCAGCCAAGATGTATTGGGAGAAGTAAGGCGCGCTGACCTGCTGTGGAAAGCACGAGGGAGGGCAACAAGAAAGATAATTTGGATGAGCAATCTGCGTTGCCACCTTGGAAATATACTTGTTGGAAGGAGGGAAAGTGAGCATCCTGAGTTAAAAATAGACTTGTGAGGGTTCCCTTAACTGGAATTTCTAAGGTCAGTAAAGTAGAGCTAATGAAGCACACTCGATATGCAATGAGGCAGGAATTCTGTGGATTAAATTTACTGACTTAAAACACAGAAGTTCTGGTAGAATTCTGAAAAATTACTGAGAATATGAGAAATAGAAAAATACCTTTTAGCTGAGACTTTCTCAAAACAGGGATAGAAAAAACTGATTTTTATTTTGAGCTGTTTTTCTGTGTCCACATTTCTACTAACAACTAATATTATAGGAATATTATACATAAATAAGAATTATTTTTTGTCTTTCAGAAAGCAATTAATGCAGATAGTGACACCTGAATGCCTAATTGCCTATTTTAAAATTAACTTTTAGAGCAAATTTGGTATGAATTAACTCAGAAGAGTGATGGCAACTTCCCAAGATTTTTCACCTTAGGTGAACCTATAGACAAAAGAACAAATCATAAATGCTTTTTTTTCTTGGAATGACTAATTAGAAGACTTTTGAAAATAAGTTGGCAAGGGATTTTTGCAAAGTGTGTCAGGGAAGAGGAAAATTTTTTAAAAAGCCAAAGCCTCCCCAAACTCTAAATTCTTACATAATTATTTACAAGTTTTCAGATCTTTATCTGTTAGCTCTTAGTTTCTATGATAAATACAGTATTACCTACTAGGACACTACATTTCTCTATATATCAAAACTGTCTGAAGGGGCGAAGGCAGCAGCTTCTTTCAACAGCAGCAGAGAACATCAACCAGGCCTTGGTGCCTTAGCATTTCACGTATCTTGATACTATAATTTTGATTAAACCTAAACATGGAAATCACCTACTTTCTTGATTTTCAAAATAACTTTTTCCCACTCACCCTATTATTTCAGTTGTAGCTGTGGGCTGGGAAGGGAGTAGGACAGGAATGGTAATATTGAACTGTAAAACGCACATTTATGAAGCAGTCTCAGGCGAGAGCCAGTGGAGGGTGAGAAAAAACTGGTGCTGGAAAGAAGCTGAAGCAAGGTAGCACCAGCAGCCAGGGAGAGCAGCACAAACCCTCGGGAGAAGGGCAGGGATGTTTATACAGGTAGCATGAGGACATTTTTTATTTAGAGCTTGTTCTTGGTGAAAAGCTAACTCCTACACCTTTACAGTTTTAAACTGTGATCCCATCTGCTCTAACACTGGGAGCTGAGCTTGGAAAATGCCAGGAGACCTCAGCGGGGTGCTGGACTTGGCGTTGGGAGCTGCCACTAGAGGCTCTGAGCCCTGAGGGAGCACTGTGCTCCTGATGAGGGGCTCCGGCTGCTGCATAAACCAAAGACTGTGACTGTCCTTCTCATATCCCCAGCCCAGCCCTTCCAAAAATGGCAGGGTAAAATGTCACTATCCCCATCCCAGTTCAACCCAAGCCTGTTACTCCATAGGCTGTGCTGATACCCAGTACTTTGTGGCCACTCCTGCACCACGTAACTGGTAATAATTTTACATAGTTTAGTGCTTTGGCTAGGAAAGGGTTTCTCTTAGCAAATTAAGGTAGAAGATGCAGAGGTTGTGCCTGCTCTGTCAGGATAATGACTGTGGATGAAACTGTGGCTTTAGGCAGGCCAGGTTGGTCTTGAGGAGCCTCAAGGGAGAAAGCCTTGGAATTCACAGGCAGGTGAACTACAGAGCAGAATAAAGCAGCTGTGCTCTGTGATGATTGTTATGATTCATAAACAAGAGTTTATATTATACTCTTTTTGTTTTACTAGAAATGGGCCTTGTAAATTATTATGAATTTGGAAAGTCTGCCTAATGATAGCTGAGAACAGCTATGATGTGCCTTTGTCTCCTCAGGTAATGAAGATTTACCTCAACAGCAGAGACTTCCAGAGCACATTGGTGGATCAACTGGTGGTAAGCCTTACTTCAAACTGCACGGCTGCTTTCCTGTCATATTTAGTGATGTATTAAATTTTGTGCCCAAAGTTTACATTCTTGTAGTTAACAATAGTACAACCATTCCTAATTTTAGGCCGATGCCATTATATTAAAGGAGACAAAAGCACTGTTTGGAATAACATCCATATTGAAAATTATACTATTTTGATGTGTACACCTAAACTAACAAAAATCTGTGGCTCGGATCTTGCTCAGACTCTGTAGGGGCTGAACGTGGGGTATGTGAGCAATGGTGGTCACCTGGTCTGTGTTCCTCTGTAGGAACAGGGCTTGTATGTGTGGAGTGAGTTGCCATTCAAATACAGAGAGCATACACTCCTTCTTGAGTAGCTTTACTTTTCACAATCTATTTTGGCTTCACACAATACTGTTGGCCTTCTGCATAAAAAAATTTACATGTCTCAGAGACTGCTGAAGTTGAGACAGTCTAAACACAGTTTAGGGGATGGAAAATAACCCTGGTAAATCTGTTCCCAGCCAAAGAGTTCAGATCTGCCTGGGGCAGTGCCATGATGTGCCTCGATTCCCTTCTTCCCTTCTGCATAGGAAAGATGTTCTTATGTTTGACTCTTTTTCTATAAATAAACGGACCTTAATCAGGAAAACACTTGCTAGCTTTGGACTCCAGCTTGTGACTTGTGTGGGGAAAATATTAAAATATTTTGAGGCATATTTTGGCTAGACTGCTGTGAGATATGGCTGAGGCCTGACCTGACTGGGATAAACCCTATTCTGGATTTGTCTGAGTACTGGAGCTAGAAAAGCTGCAGCAAAGGAGGATGTTTGTTGTGCTGATTTGTATCTCAATGGCTGGATTCCTCCTCCAGCCCCAGCTGCTGCCTAAGCTCTGGGAGCAAACAAAACCACACTGTACAATGGTGGTGGCACAAAATCCTCCCTCCATGCCTTACAAGCCAGTCACCTCTAATACTTCTGGATACAAACCAGAGACTTTTTTTCCCCCAAAAAATTTAAATATTTGCTACGTTTCTTAAAATCCCCCATGAAAGACCAGTGACTGCCACTCAGCAGAGTATCTCAGCACTTTGTGGGTTTTGTTTTCTCTTAGGGTTGCAAACTCAGCAGGGTCTGTCTCCAGATCATCCTTCACCTCTCTCCCAGCACCTGTGAGCTGGTAAATTGGGTAATAGGCTAAGAGGAATTGGGAGAAATTAAGATGTAAGGAATAGGGGTAAAGCTTAGAGGGGAAGACCTTAAAATCTCAGAAAATAAGACAGAGAGGCTGTGGGGAACAACACTGAGATCTATATAGATGGAGTAACACAGATGTCTAGTACTTGATTAAATTTAAGACAGAGAGATTGAGATTGACTTTACAGGGCTACAGCTTAGGCAAAATAGTACTGGAAGCTTCAGTTGGGTGTTTGTAGTTAAAAGCTTGAACACAGTTAATAGCATCATGTTATTATGTGAACTGCTTCTGAAGGAAGACAAACAATTTCAGTTTATTGTGGTTTTCTTTCCCATATGGCACAAATGGGCCCAGGACCAAACTGGCTCTCAGCAGAAAGCTTCCATCTCCACACTCATTCAGCAGGTCATATTTAACCAATTTTAATATCTTGCCTGTACACCCACTGGTGGATCCATTCCAATCAATATTCTACAAATAAAGTTTTTTTTATGACACTTCATTTTTACTCTCCTTGACTCTTTTGCCACTGTTGTTGAATATTCCTTTGTAGCTGATCTGTTTTCTGTCTCTCTGTGCTAATGTTTATGCTGAGTTATTATTTCCAAAAGCTAAATTTTGAGCACTCTCACTTCATTCCAGATTTCCTAAGAAAGAGCAGAAACACTACTATAATAATGCTCATGAAAACCCAAACAAATAAATCAATTAAACACTTGTGTGATTCAGAAAGACAAAGAGATATTCATGCCCACATCAAAGAATAGCACGATTGTACTTGCCTCTCCTTTTTGTTGTGATATCCTCCTGTTTTCATTCCAAGTTATGTTGCTGCATATTTTCCCAGTCCATCCAGATTAGGCAAGAAACATATTTTCAAAGGTACATGGTCACTAAAGGATGCAGCTAGGCACCTACCCAAGCAGGTGAAATCCCATGAAATTCTCTTGGATGCATAAGCACCTTTGAAAATCTGCTTTTGAATGTTTCAGGAAAAGGGCTTAACTTTCCTGGTAAACAACAAGCATTCGTGACTGTCCTTGAAAACTACAGGACTGGCAAGGACTTGGTTAAAAGACATTGTGGTAGAATAGAGCATAAAAGCAGGGTGTAACTGGAGATAAGAAATCTGAAGAAAAGAGATTAATACTTCTAGAAGTTTATGAAAATGGAAGATTGCTGAGAAAAGACACTTCAAGATAACTCTGTTTTCTGGCATTGCTTCCAAAACATCTTAGCTAAATTCCAGTGTTTTTCTATGCAAATTCAATAGCTATGAAGGCATAACATATGTCTTCCAGCAATAGCTGTCCCTTGTGTAGCCTCATGACTCAACAGCACTGATAAATGTACAAAGCTCTACTAACAGTAGGAAAATGGATTTTTGAACACATGTAGTAATGAGTTAATTTAATGAAATTTTGTGGCATGATTAAAACCAAGACTTTCTTACCATTATCAGAGGCCAAATCATGCAGATTGAAGACAAACTTCTAGAACTACAGTACTACAAGTAATTTTTGTCTCTTTCTGCTATGGAAAAACAGAGGAAAACTTTCATGCCACTCCTGAAACAAACTAAAGGTCATCCTCTGAACAGTATCCAAAACTTAGTATTAGACATAAATCGCTGTACTGCAGACTCCAATAGTTTGTCAGTAGTTCATTGCTCCATGCAGCAGCAGAAGGAACGAGGCTTGACAGCAAGTATTTAACTAATTGAGTCTAAATTTCTTCATTTGGAAACCCCTTGGTGTTCCAAAACAACTGCTGGCAGCAGTGAAAAGTTCAGCTGCGGATACGCATGTGTTCATGTGAAGGTACAAAGAAACCAAGCACTGGTTTATTGACAGAAAGGAAGGCAGGGTCAGCCAGTTCTGCGTAACAGCACAAGCATCCAAACTACAGCTGACAGCCTTCAAAGGGCTTACGGAGCCTCACCCAGAACTGATGTCTCCTTTTTTCCCTTCTAAAAAATTTTGTGTGTTTTCTGCAAAATAAAGGACAACCTTTCCTCAGTATGTTTGTACTGCCTTCTTTATTTGAGGTGTCTTCCCCTTCTAATCATTTATAAGTGCATAATATTGCTGTTTCTTAACAAATAATTACCATTTTAACACTACAAAATAATCCCACAGTATAGTTTATGGCTTGTGATCAAACTTTTCTAGCTGGCCAAGTGTTGCTGTGGTGCTGTCACTGCTCTGAATATCCCTGGCAAGCACAGCAGTCATTCCCTAGTGGTACAAACATTTCAGACAGGTACTGGCATAGCTGCACGTGGCTGCCTTCCCAGAGGAAGGCATGTGGCATTAAAACAGTAACTGTGAAAAAACTGTGAAAAGTGTATGAAATTAGGATGCAAGCATTTATTTTCCCTCCACTGTATTTTCAACTTTTTGAAAGGATGGCTAAAGCACCTGACACCCTGCTTCTCTCACCTAAAAGATTTCAAATGGGGACAGAGACAAGCACAGGAGGAGGCTGAATCAGCCCCTTAGTCATCTGGAGAGTACAACCAGAGCTAACTTTTGGAAGACTGAATTGGTAACACACACCTACCTTAACTTATATATCTACATTTCTCCCTCCAATTTAAGGAGAAAAAGAATTTAAGATACCTTTCCCAGTACACCGAGATACTGCGTTCATCTCAAATCTTTATATTTAGACTATGAGAGGTTTTGGAAAACATTTAAAAAGGTAAAAGAAGGAAAAAACATCCTCAAATATGATGGTTTTACAAAAGAGCAAGGAATCTCTCTGTCTCTTGCTACACGACCCTGTACTGGTTTTCTTTTGAGACTCTCATTTTTAACTGAAACTGAAAATTAAAGTTTTCAAGGTAGCTAGAATCAATTACAGTTTGCATGTGTAACAAGTTTGATTACAATAGGGGTGTTCACTGCTATGTTATCTGAGAAAATCAAAATGCAAAATATGCAGAGAAGCCGATTCAGACTTTATCTTCTTCAGTATAAAGAAATATTAAAATTTAGAATTCTCAATATTTGTATTTAAATAAATCTCATTCTTACCACTGAGCAATAATGATGACCCATGACATAAGTACATCTCAATCATTTTACTGTGTATACATTGTGATGATTTGACTCTTTCACAGATCAGAAACTGTTCTGCAGCTGAATATCACATATAGTTAGTATTGTATTTTGGGGGAAATGTTGGAATTTTACATTATACAAATTTATTAATAATACTTTGAGGATTAACATAACATGGTCAAGAAATATAACTAATAGTAAGCAATCAGACACTATTTTCTACTTTGTTCAGCTCTAACTAGAAGAGTGCAGCAGCTGATTCAATTGAAAAAATATCTTAATTACAGACCATTTAGACTATTTAAATGCTATTTTTTAGGCAGAAATTAGTAGATATTCAGACCGTATCTGTGGTTTGCAACATGAAATCCTAATTTATATTCAGTCAATCAAGGTGCAGGAATTATTCTTCCTACTTTGACCTTCTCTCCAGAAAATCACTTTTGGCTATTTTGGAATCAGACATAAATTGACTGAATAAAGTCTAAAACCTGATGGCTGATAAGTATTTACATCACAGGTGGGGAAAAGATGCTGGTGTTAAGTGCACAAGAAGAAAAACTGAGATACAAAAGGAAGCCCACCCATAAACACAATGTCCAAGGAAAAGAACGGATTTCAAAAAACATCTTCTTCTCTTAAGTAACAGATGTTGCTGAACTGATTAAAAAAACCCAAACATAGCCTTGTGGGTCATAGTGTGCAACCATAACTGAAAAAATATTTAGTGGCCTTTTAGTTAAAGAAGTGGAATCAACACTGTTACCAAAACACAAGACAATAAATTCTCTGAGCACACCAAAGAGACTAAGCCCAGTATTAATCAGTCATATATGCATGATTACCTGTTCCCTCAGTTACACTAATGATATTTTGGAGTCTGATTGTTAAAGTAATTGAAAGCTAATTTTTCAGGTGGAAGTGCTTCAAGTGAAGAGTAATGTTGATGGCAGCTGAGATGCCTGGAGATGCTCAGATACATATAGGTACAAAATTCAAATATGACATTAGAAGAGAACAGCCCCTTATTCTCGGCATAATTCCACATGCAAATTCACTAGTGAAATCTGTATGGTGCTCTTTCACAATGTGAAAAATATGATGACAGGAGGAAATGGAATTTGAAGAAACACACCAGTTCTCATGTTTGCTAGAAATCTGGTCTTTTCTATTAAGCATGTAGATTTTAATAATCTGAGTCTTCCAGTTAAACAGTTTTAACACTGTCTGAAGTAAGCGTATCTACAGTACTTCATATTTTCACTCTAATTTTACACTAACTCGCTACATTTTTGTTGTTGTTGCTGAAAGCTGATCAATGTAGCAAGGTGAATTGGACTGTGATTTTTTAAGAAGAGAGGACAAAAAGGAAATAACCTAACGGATGTCTTGGACTAAGCCTAAGCCTAAGCATGTCAGTCTATTCAGTGTGTCATTACTACTAAATCCAGGGCGGTCAGAAGCATTAAGAAAAACTTCACTACTCTCATAAAACAAAAAGTGATAAAATTCTTCAGCAGCTTCTTCCAGGTTCTGTAAGGGTATGCATTATTCTCCAAAACAGAAGAAATTTACTCTGAGGGAAAGCTTTTCAACAGAACTCTTTTAAAATACAAGTTAAAGGAGTAGAAAAGAGCTCTAGCAATCACCATAATTCTTTGATCTTTTTCATTCCCTTAACATCATGGATTTTATCCAAATAACAATAGATTATCAGCTACAGAATAAATACATATGGTATGTTTAGATTACCAGGTAAATACATATTTTCGAAAAGCTTTTATGGGATGTGCAAAATACACTGAAGCGGGAAAACAAACAACTGTGCAATGTAACAAGAATTCTTAATGTTCCTTTATTAGTTTATATGAATCTGCAGCTAGTAACAATCTGCCTCTCAGTTCAGAGCAAAGCTACTGATACACAGCTACTTACTTTGCATTGGTTTCCCTGGGGAAGTTTTTGAGAACACTTATATTCAATACAGAATTAAACTTTTCTCAGTTAATACAGTATGTAAATTCACAAACTTCTTCAAACACAATCTATAAATGAAGGAATTTAGGGTCTACAGCACTCATGCATTAACTGGTTTTCTGTGTTGTCCTATACATTTTTTTCTTTTTTTTCTATACAAGTCTTCTTCAGCATTGTCAGATATGTGTTCTCAAAGACTACGGAAGGTTACAAAAAGTCTCAGCTTAGACATTCTAAAAAATCAAATCATAACTGAATAATTGTCTGACTGGCATTAAACTTCTGTGGTAAATGAGGTTTAGTTAAGTAAATTAGGTTTAGTTAAGAATATAAGCTCAGGAGAGCACTCTTAATTTTCATACTTGTTTGTGTCCTAGAGAAGAAAGGGACACCATGCAGAAACTCAAACCTGCCTGGCATTGGTTTGCCTTGATTAAATTTCAGCACATTAAACAGGTCAGATCTATGGCTACATGACATACCAGAACCACAGTATCTTCCAGTTTTGGATCAATGGGGCCTTGCAAAGGTTCATTTTGATCTGCACTCTAATTCAGCACATTCTGAGAGCTAAAACTTTGTTTGGAAGAGTGGGTAATGAACTGCAACACAACACAGAACTTCAGCTGAAACTTTTGAATTGTGGAGTTAAATCAAAATAATGCTTGCCATTTGGTAGCAGCATATCTGACCAAGACTAAAGGGATGATGAAGTCAATAAAATCTTGTAAAATAATCTTCATTCACAGAATGGCACTTTTGAACAATCTTACACAATACAGTGCAGTAGATGAATTGCAATAGGTGGAAGGAGGGACTGAGCAAAGAAAAGATGTGTTCACAATGAGACCTGAGGCAGACAAGTTATTAGTCAAAAGGCATCTTAGGTGGTAATTTTAATACTTAATAAAGGTAGTAACTGTAAAAGTCCTATGCTTCACAGTTTAGATAAGAGCTCTCACTTGTGTAAGTATTCATCGGCATCTCTAGAGTAAACCCCTTCTTATACTGAGTTAAAAGACATACGAGTCAGTTGAATTGCTCTTCAGGGAGATGCTTGAGGGAGTGTAGTCAAAGTTCTGCTTCACAGAAATATTCAGGTGTGGATGTTACTGCTTCAGACTCTGTATTTTGTTTTGCCATGATCATTGATAACGCATATGTGCTGAAAAAAACAGAACAGATTGCAAAAGCATGGTTGAGTACATTATTAATTATTAATTAATTGTTTAGAAATTCTTAGGCTTGGCCTACCTAGTGATCTTATGATTACTCTTTCCTTTCCAGACATCTGGAAGTGAATTCTGATTTCATTTTCTAGCTACAGCAAGTTTTCCCACTTCGAATTCCCAGCTTTGAGGTGCACCTCTGGGAGTACCACAAGAAGCAAAGGCAAGGTTTGCATCTTTTATCCATCCTCACCTCTCTGAGAAAAGGGACAGGCAACATAGCATTCAGACAACCTGTCTGACCTATGGCTGTGTTTCACTTTTGCTGCTGTCTCTGCACATACTGGCAATGGTGGACCTGAGAAGTCCTAGGCTCACAGAAGATGGAAATTTAGGGAACTCTTAGGGGGAGGGAACTGTTCACAGTGCTGAGCAAGGACTCCTTTGGATTATTTGAGGTCTTGCAGGGAGTTCTGTACTCACTGAAAGGATCCCAAATCCCAACCACATCAAAGACATACCTCCACAGAGCCCCAAGGAGACAAATTATGGGATATTTATGGGAATAAATAAGGGAAAAGTAGATCAGTGACTTTTTAAACTATTTTTTTATAAGAAACTTACGTTTAGATCTCTGAAGTGCTCATTGTAGTCTAAGGCATAACCTACCACAAATAAATCTGGAATTTCAAATCCGTAATCTGTATTGAGACAAATAACAAACACCATCAATACAAGATCAATGGCAGTTATAAGCCCTTAAATTCATGTGTGGTTCTCAACAAGCAAACTCTGCATATATGTAGTCAGTTGGGGCTGTGTTACTTTTGAATCTGAGACATCATGGTCAGCAATAGCTCCTTTTCATAAATAGAGTACTTGTGACAGGGATGTGAATAGTCAGAGGAGAGGAGCGGAGAGCAGAGTTGTATAAAATTATCACTGGCACATTGTGGAAGGAAGCCAAAATCGGAGCTGGAAAATTCTGCTTGCATTTGGAAGCTCCACTGGTATATATGTGTGATGACTACTGTCCTGTATCACAGTAATGACAGAAAAATGTAAAATGTTAAATCAGAAGTAGCTTCCAGAGATCTATATATTTTCTACTAAGAATAGCAAAATCTATCTTTTATTTTATGCTACCAAAACATGTCAAATGCTTCTTAAATTAAAACCCCAAGCTTATGAAGATGCAAGCACATGCTTAACAAAGTAAATGCATGCAGTGCACCTCAATTATACAACTCACACACATGAAGCTAAGCACAGACGTGCATCTTTCTGAGTGTGAAGGTCTGTGCAATATCAGCACTATATAAAACAAGTTGGACTTTTTCCAAATTGTTCTTTAAATAACTAGAGGAAAACCCAATCTTACAGACACAAAAATAGCTCCACATAAAAAATTCTACAGGTATTCAGGTAAGGAATTCATTCAGTTGTTTAAGATTGGGGGTAATAGGCACTTTGGAATTGTAAATTTAGGTAAGTGAGGAAATGATACAGCACTGTCAGTGATTTACAAAAGAGATCTCTGATGTTTTATAAAAATCAATGCACTATGAGTAAAAGAGGATAAAATCTGTTTCATTTAAAAGGTAATACGTAAAAATATAAACCTACCCTTCATGAAGTAATTTTATTGCCTCTTTTATATATTTAACATTAGTGAATCCATTCAAATATATGTCTTAATTTACTGGATTATATTCTAAATGTTAAAAATACCACTCCACTGTATAAAAAGTTGTACAACAAAATGTTTGGATCATAGTTCAGATTACAGGGCTAAAACCTCAGGGCCATGACCAACATTTAAGTAACTTTGGCTTCATAAATTTTCCCTCTCTCCCACATCTCAAATCAAGACCCTTCATGCTGCCTCCTGGTACTCACCTGCCTACTCTCCTTCTACCCTCCTCCCCAGCTCAGCTGACCAGAGCCTTTTTCAGTAGCAAATACTGGTCGATCTCTTCTAGGTGGATCTATTCTTTTCGTATTTAGCCACATACCTGTTATTGCATCATTTATTCTAAATAAGTGTAAAATGACAATTGCTTGGTATAGCTCCATTTATAGCTTCATCATAATACAGTATAAGGACCAATAAATTAGAGAGAAGTGGTGCTGATATGGTGCAAACTGAGCAGCAGGAAGAAGTTTAAAAAGCCTGTCCTGGGTTTTAGTGTATTCCATTACCATCCTCATGAGCTGTTGAAGTCAGGTGGGGCAGTGTTTCCTTGCCTCCTCCCCCCAGACTATCTTGCTGTTAATGGCCCATCATTGTCCTGCCGCATGACTCAGAGATAACTCCCTCAGGACCATCTTCTGTTAATGAGCCCATCAACACTTGGCCTCATGACTCATTACCCCATTGTGAGATGCTCCACCCAGAGGGAGGAACCAAGCATCCCATCGTGGATATAAGCTGAGGCTGAACACCAGAGACAACCTTCCCACTGGATTTCCAGAGGACAGGAGCTACACAGCCACCCCTGGGACCTGAGGAAGAGCAGACCCTTTTTTCTACAGGATCACCACTTTTGGAGGACTGCAGCCACCATTCTATCAGACTGCTACCACCACCCTGACTAACAGGGTGTCAGGTTGTATCTCGACTCTATCAATTTGAACCAGTGCTTTCTTTTAGTTTTTCCTTTTCTTTAATTTCCCCATTAAATTGTTATTCTGACTTGGTGCCTCCCACTGGTTTGTTTTCAAACTAGTACAAAGACCAATTTATCTTCTGTTTTTTAGGGAGTGGGATTTAATTATAATATCAGTGTTTTCCCTTTGAACAATAATACTTAAAAATAATTAGAAGTGCTTTTGAACAAAAAAATATAAAACTTGTTAATACTTAGTCACAATAAAACACCTTTCGTGCTCAGATGGACTCCTGTAGCTCCTCTAAAGAGATGCAATGAGGAAGGAAAAAGAAAAAATGGACATTCTCTTCAATATTGTTTGTCAGAGACAAAAGATAAAACACTCACCTTTCACTGATAAAATTAAACCCTTTTGAAATTTCCCAGTAAAGTTAGTATTCTGCAGAACACCTAAGTAGGGTAGGCTTTCCAAATGACAATTATACAAATCCTTCCATTGCATCCCATAGACCCATTGACAACTGGGTCATTGACAACTTGGTATTTTACCAAGTTATTACAGTCCACAGAATGTTATGAAAGGCAAGTGATAAAGTAGTAGTAATTTCTTCTACTGTCAAGTAGAGATTTTTCAGAACACTTACAATCTGGTCTGTACCCATCAGGCCGAGATGTTCTTTTCACCAACAAACTATAATTAAAAATAAAATAAACCCCATTTAAATCTGGATATGTAACTGAATAACACACATAAATACTATTCCCTTTATCAAAAAATCTTCTGAGCCATGTGAATCCCTGTTCTTGTTCTGCTTCTCTTCCTGATTGCAGGGAAGAGGAGGATGTATTCCCCTCCCAAGTCCATCAGTGCCAGTCTTGAAATGGCTGGAGGGTCATCACCAAGGGAGAACAATACAAAAGCATTTCCCCTCCTTTCCTTCACCCTCCCCTTAGTGATTCAGGCAGCTCCTCTGCACACCTCTCCTTGATACTGCAGCATCAAATTAAAGCAGGATCTCTGAATGGGAACCTACACTGAAAAATATGCTGGACCAGACTAATTAATTACAAAATTTTGTGATTGTTTTACTCACCTTGCTACTTTAATCATTTTGGGCTTGTATTTTTCTATATTGTTAAGCAGAACCTTCATGGTCCTGCCAGTTCCAACAATATCCTTATAAAACAAGAAAATTAAAGTAAGTAAAACACAAAGGAAAGCTGAAAGAAGGAAATCTGGACAATGACTGAGCAGTTCCACATTCTTATTTTGTAGAGATGATTTATTTTTCCAGTGCATTGTAAACCACATCCAAAAAAGGTTTTAACTGAGCTTACACTCTTTGAAGCAAGCACTTTCTATTCATAAAATTATCAGTTTAAGGACTGTCCACTTCCTCTTGAAAATAGCTATGTTGCAAGTACTTGGGATGTAACACGGGACTGGAAATGACTCTACTGGGCACTGCAAGGATGCAGGGATTAGACTTTTCATATTACGCTTAAGATCACAATATATCAACATGTCTCCATGTCAGGACTAAATCTGCCCTTTTTGTTGTTTTATTAGCACAGTACAAATGTGATTTCTCCAGAGATGCCATACCAAATATCATCTCAGTGAGATCAGTAGGTACCTAGCTATAAAACTGACTATGGAGAGCAGCTGTTGATCCTGAACTCTGGGGGTGGATTAGCAACATCTTGTCTCTTTTTAATACCATTAACAAAATTTGCTGTGGACATTTTTAATTTCTGTTAAAGCAGTTAGAATGAGTAAATATGGAGCTCTTAGCAGCTATTCAGGTAACCAGTCATCTCTGTGGCTGATGGCTTTTTTTCCATCCTTTGCTAAGAAAAGAAATTCCAACATTATACAGTTCATTACACTGTCCAGCTTACTTCCCACACAAGTAGACTGGGTCTGAAATGCCAGGCAGATCCTAATGTGCTCTCTAGCTGTCCCAGTTGCTTACCCAACATTTTCAAAGAGAATCACCTATATTAATCATATGAGAATTTGGAGCACCAGTGAGGTGACACATTCTTTCCCTCTATAACTGGACACTGTTGACTTACATCAGCCCCAGCTCTGTGATGGGCTGTTGCTCAGGGACACTGCTGGGTGGAGAGTTGGATGCAGGAGCCAGGGGGACTTGAGGGAATGACTGACACTCCCAGCCAGACTGTGAACAACCCTGGGGCTGTAAAGCATATGCAGGGCCACTATTTCAAAGTCATGCACCTGAGAAACGCAGGGCATCACTGCAGTTGATTCATTGTCCTCTGAGGAACAGAACAACTTGCAGAACAGGGGTTGATGAAACCATAGAAAGAAAAAATCAAATTATGCAGAAACAAAGACTCCTGTGTATCACAAGGCAGAGCACCACTTAGAGTGACAGCAATGTAGTTTGATCTGTCATGCAGTTGCAAAAAGACTGAGAGGCCATTAAGCAAATCAACCCCTCTCCTTCTTTACCACCTCCCAGCAAAAAAGTGTAAACATAGACAGTATTTAGAAACTGAACAGCCAATCATGATTTGACTGTGTGACTTTATCTAAATACAATATGACATAAGCATCCAGCTTACCTCCACAATTAGAACATTCTGGAAGAAACAAACAAAAATGAATACAATTACACAATATTCACATAGTAAAAGAAACAAATGTTTAAAAAATGGAAATTAAGAGATAGGTCCATGTGCATATGTACAACACAGTAGGACACAAGGAGTTTCCTGTTTCATTTTTGTGCCCTGAAAAAGAGCCAGCCATAAGAGCAAGCCCTGCAATCAGGGACCACAACTTAACTCAGCTCTGTCTAGATTATCCTCTTTGTCCAAGAACAGATGTAGCTTTGGAAAATAAAATAAGATGGAAGAAGTCCAAATAGGATGAGCTTCACTTCATTCCAGTGTCTCTAGCTGTGTACTACAGTGTACTCTATAGTTCACTAAATACTATTTCCAATGTTAATATGACCATACAGCAATAATATTCTTTCTCTGAAATAAATGGTCTTCCTCCCTCCACCCACACCCCAGCAACCTCATAGTAAAGGATTACAGGCCAAGTTGTAACACCCACTCTCAAACTGTGAAGCACCCTCTTTCTCTTCAGATACTGCTGCTGAAATAAGTATTATTTGAAGGGAAGGGGAGTGGGCCAGCCAAGAGCAGTGATGTCAAGCTTTATGACAGTATCATCACACAGGCTGAATCTATTTGCTGAAATGGTTCATCACTGTTCCAGGAATTACAATGTCTAAGGAGACTTCTGCTCTTCTACTAAAAGCAATAATAAGATGGAATGTCCTTATTAGAAGAAATAAAAACCTGTTTATTAGTAGGCGTGATGATACGCATGGTCAAAAGGATGGACTCTTACAATCTTGCATTAAGATCTACTTTCTGAAGTGAAACCTGCAGTAGCAAGAGGAAAGTTATTTCACAAATACCTTTATCTATCTATCAATGTATACATCTTAGATGCATGTGCACACTGTGTGTCCTGCAAAACCTTGAGACCACATAGTTTCGTATCCATCCAGTATCCACCAGCCTAGTTTACATTCCACTTCCTTTCTATCAGGCTTGTTGGCTTTGCTACGTACATAACATGGAGACTGTCTAACTTCCTGTTCCATAACAGAAACCCAAGTTGAGAGTTGTAAGAGACACTCAAACACACAGAATGAGTGTGAAGGGAGCATGCTCACAACCAGCACACCTTTAACAGCTTCATTAACTGATATGTAAATAAATTTTAATCTTCAAACCAGAAATTATTAATATAGATTATCCATATATATATTCATACTGCAGCTCTTCCTAACACTCACAGTGCTTGGTAGGGAGATATGGCATACTTCATGCATCAAGCACTGAAGAAACATGTTACCACACACTGTATTATACCTGGATGCTTCTGAAATGGCAAAACACTTGGTAAAGGTGTGGAGGAAACTCCCGGTAGCAGTTGAGCAAATGTCAGCAATGGAGATACCACTCAAGAAAGCCACTAATTTAGACTGAGCTCTGGTGGAATGTATATTAATCTTGGAGGGAGGCTCCTTTTTGGTGTTTTCATAACAGGTTTCACTGGTGGTTATCCTGCTTGGCACTCCTGACTTTCAACCTCTCAGCTGCTGACACAAACAACTTTGGATCTCAAACACCTAGTCCTGCGAAGGCAAAAAGTTAAAAGCCTCTTAACAACAAAATCTGAAGACACCTTGCCTCTAGAAAGTTCTCCCTTCAAGAAAGAATGGATGTCAGTTGTCTAGATAAGATGAAGAGACCAAAACCATGTTCAGGAGAAGCTTATGACAAGTGTGTAGGAACACATATTTTTGAAGGAAGCCATTTGGATCCAAAATCAATTTGGTTCTCATCTGGCTTCCTGTATGAAGTCCTAAGTAGGAAAAACACTTCTGAAGACTAACTCAGGACACCTGGATCTGAGGCATAAGGAAATCACTTGATTCAGTCAGTGGACACCTGAAGATAATGTGCAGGCATAATGGCTTAAACACCCCCAAGGAACTTGTGCAGCTAGTGATACACATAAACATTGATCTGTTTGCACACAGACACACACGCACGTGCGCACACACACCCATGTACATACATACATACATACACACACACATATACATACATCATATAGGGAGATAGCAGAAGAGTTGACAAGAACTTCACCAGAACTAAAGATGGAAATGAACTCTTTTAGTACCAAGCCCAGTGATCACACACAGCCCATGGATCTCCAGGCAGATCCATAGCGATGAGACAGGTTCAACAAAGTTAGTCTATGTGTCAGGGTCTGAGTCAGTGTTTTCAGTAATGTACAGGTTTGGCTGTAGCTGAGCTGAAGGTCACTACCCACACAGCACAGATCAGGCATGGATTAAGAGCCCAGGGCTGAGCTGGTGTTCCTGTGCCCACAGGTGTGAGTAGAGGCCCCAAGAGACACAGGTCATGGCCATTGGCATCTATTAGTGCACCTATTAGTGCACTGTGACAGATGGAGAAAAAGCAAAGTCCTGGGACATTTCATTGACAGACAAATAGGTTTCTTTGCTACCACAGTTGCTTCAGCTATTCTGTCAAGATCGGCAGTAGGGATTCTTTTGCTTGCTCACATGTAGAAATCACAAAATTGAACAGAATGAGGGGAGCGGCCTCCCTGACCATGGAAGTTGGGTTAACCAATAGGGAGCAGTAGACCTTACTATTTAACTTGTGAGAAAAAAATCATAGACATTAATAGAAAATGGGTCTGAAGAGATGTCCTGGGTTTTAGTGTATTCCATTACCATCCTCATGAGCTGTTGAAATCAGGTGGGGCAGTGTTTCCTTGCCTCCTCCCCCCAGACTATCTTGCTGTTAATGGCCCATCATTGTCCTGTCACATGACTCAGAGATAACTCCCTCAGGACCATCTTCTGTTAATGAGCCCATCAACACTTGGCCTCATGACTCATCATCCCATTGTGAGATGCTCCACCCAGAGGGAGGAACCAAGCATCCCATCGTGGATATAAGCTGAGATTCTGAACACCAGAGACAACCTTCCCACTGGATTTCCAAAGGACAGGAGCTACACAGCCACCACTGGACCTTCTGAGGAAGAGCAGACCCTTTTTTTCTACAGGATCACCACTTTTGGAGGACTGCAGCCACCATTCTACCAGACTGCTACCACCACCCTGACTAACAGGGACTCAGGTTGTACCTTGATTCTGTCAGTTTGAATCACTGTTTTCTTTTAGTTTTTTTCTTTTCTTTTTTTTAACTTCCCCATTAAATTGTTATTCTGACTTGGTGCCTCCCACTGGTTTGTTTTCAAACTAGTACAAGAGACCATGAAAGATCATCTTCTGTTGGCCTACAGAAGAAATTTTAAACTATCCCTCACAGATATCTGATTAACCTGTTATAGAACACAATGAGTACTTCAGAACCTCCCCAGGGAATGTGTCTCAATACCTCACTATCTAAGAGCAAAAATACAGTTAGAATACTTCTGTTGATATTTGGCCTGAACTTGTTTTGAAGAGAACACGGAAAAAGCTTTGTTTTCTTCTCTTTTTTCTTCTATATTTGAAAGACATTTCCTCAGTTTCCTCTTCTTCAGATTAAACAACCTGTTTTATTCAACATTTTCTCACAAGTTATATTTCCTAGCTTTTTGATCACTCTTTTGTTCTCCTCTGGAATTTGTCCAGTTGGTCAGAATCCTTCCCCAGTTGTGGTGTTCCAAACCAGAAAGAAGTCTTTTCCAGTGTCGAGAGGAATAAAAGAACCACTTTGTACGCTTCATAAATAATCCTCCTTTCTATATATCCTAGTACAATAGTTACATCCTTTATAAAAATCTACTGGTGTCTCATGTGCAACTTGTGATTCACCTATTGTCTCCAGGACTGTTGCTGAGTCAGTCCTCCCTCACTTGCATTTATGCAAAAGATTACTTCTGTATAAACACAGAAGTTGGTATATGTCTTTATTGTCATTACGTGTCATTCTTTGAAACAAATTCTTAAAATAATTTCTTAAGATCATAATATCTTGTATTTTTCCAGGTAGTATGAGTACTATTAAATGCTAATTCCATCTTTTCAATCATGAATTAAATATTGTATAGTCCCTGGAGAGGGTGCTTTAATGCATCTTGTCTGACAGGGAAGTATAATTAACTGTTTCTTGAGAACAGCTTTCCAACCCGTTACACATCTGTCTGATAGAAATTTAATCTTGTCTGTGTTTCAGTATCACAAATGACTCATATGAAGGAAAGAGGATTAACGTGGATCCAGACATGCCTGAAAGGTTTGTCTGGCTACAGGAGTAACAGTCATCTGCACATGACTTCATCTGAAGTGTAAGATCTCATATTTATTGACTAACTTGAGAAGGAAGGATTTTGGTGGACTCTGTCTCTCATCCATAGAGTCAAGGAGTCCAACTGTTGCGAATCATACACATTGGGAAATTTGGTCCTTTGAAGTTCCTGTAAGTTGTCTAGGCCAGAAAACACAGATGCTGTTTTGTATTATGCACATTCTCATTATTTCCAAAACACTGATGAGTATTTTCTGTACTATGGAGAAATCCTGTATGTAAGGACTTTGTAGTTAAAAAGCCACTATAAAATATTTAGATATGAAAACATTTTGTAACTATAAGTAAGCAGGCATCCTAACTGTTCAGAGTGATACTTTAATCTCTGTTTTCATTATTCAGGGTTACTGTGTCTAAAGTCACCATACTTTTCAGTCATTAGCTGCTGCTTAAGACCGAAGACATTCAGTGGTTTCCAATCCTCTGGTACCACAAACCCTCTCCTACAAAATAATGTGATGTGCTGGGAAACTGACTGTCTTGCTGCCTATCCCCTGCCTTTCTACTGTTGAAGCAGTCTACAGATAGAAGATTTCAGAAAAGGGATGGTATAGCAGAGTAGTAGAGGAACAAACTACAAACTGCCAAGAAACGTTTTGATATACAGTGTCCAAGACTAGATAGTGGTGACGTCTAACTAAAACTGGTTGAAATAGATTAGCTTATCCTTGATCAGGTGGATAGCAGAGGATGGCAGAAGAATGCAATGGATACAACAAATTAGTACATTATTAGTAATGTCAGCATCATCCTAAAAGCACAGCTGGCTGCATCCAGCATCTCTTGTGAAAGGTCAGTTATGTGGAAGACCTTATTCAGCTTTTCTGTGAAAACCACCCATGAGGTGGTGCACAGGAGACTGGTAAAACTCATGAGCTTGTGGTGCTGCAGCAGTAACTGATGGCTGGATAAAGAAGAAGCTAAAGGACACTAAAGAAAATAACTTTTCACAAGTATGTGTGTTTGGAGCTCATGTACCACACAGATCAAGACTGTTCTGTCCTTTCAGATATATTTGAGGAAATTACAAAGAAGGAAACCACATGAAAAGAAAACTAATCCAGCCTTCTGGATTCTATCTACTTTTGAAACCCAGAGGACAGGAAATAGGGATGTTTACTGACATGTTGACTAAAGATGGTTTAATTTCTGAGTAGAGCCATCTTCACCAATACAATCTCTGAAGTACATCCAGAAATCTAATAATGGCATTAATATATCTTACAGTGAGACAGAGTACAGTCAGTTTTTAAAAATATGTCCTGGACAGATTTCATACATAGTCCAAATAAAAAAGGATGCTGGCTCTCAGAGAATGAAACACCTTCCTATTGAGTCACTGCAAAAGAACCAACATTGCAAAAGAATCAGCTTCCATTGCTGGTGGATCAGAGGGATGGATGGGAGCTGATAGATTTGGATGACTGTGATCCATTCTTTGTTTACACCTTTTTTTACCAGGTAGCTGCCAGAAGGTAGGCTGGTGCAATATGGAGTCATAGAATATCTCAAGCTGGAAGGGAACTCATAAGGACCATCAAGTCCAACTCCTTGCTCTTTGCAGGATTACCTAAAACTAAGCCATATGAATAAGAACATTGACCAGGTGCTTCTTGGTACTCTGACACACTTCAGACCCTGATCACTTCCCTGGGGAGCCCTGGACTAGCCTTTTGGTGATGAACATTTTCCTAATGTCCAGTCTGAACTTCCCCTGATGTGGCTTCATTACATTTCCTCATGTCCTGTTGCTGGTCACTAGAGAGCCCTGTGCTCTGCCCCCCTTGAGGAAGTTTTAGGCTGTGATGAGGGCACCCCTCAGCCTTCACTTCCCTGGGCTAGACAATCCAAGTGACCTCAGCCACTTCTCAGAAGTCTTGCCCTTGAGCCCTTGCACCAACTGGATTGTCCTCTTCTGGACACACTCTGATAGTCAGAAGTCCTCTTTGCATTGTGGCACCCAGAATTGCCCCCAGCACTCGAGGTGAGGCCGCCCCAGCCCAGAGCAGAGCGGGACAATCCCTCCCTTGCCCGGCTGGTGATGCTGTGCCTGATGCCCCCCAGGACACGCTTGGCCCTCCTGGCTGCCAGGGCACTGCTGGCTCATGTTCAACCTGCCATGGACCAGGACCCCCAGGCCCCTTTACATGGTGTTGCTCTCCAGCCTCTCACCCCCAATCTGTATGTCTAACAGGGATTACCCTGTCCCAGGTGGAGAATCTTGTTAAATTCCATACGATTGGGGATTGCCCAGTTCTCCAGCCCATGCTGATTTCTCTGTAAGGCCCCTTTGCCTTGGAGGGAGTCCACAGCCCCTCCTGTTTTAGCATTGTTGGCAAACTTTCTTAATGTACGTTCGATTTCTGACTCCAGATCACTTATAAAAACATTAAAGAGCAGTGGCCCTAAAATTGTCCTCTGTGGTTTTGAATGCAAAGGGGTGCTGTGAAGTTTAAAATTCTCCAGTTTTGAGTGATCAGGGCACACACAGCTTGCAACTCTGCACGTGATCATTTGAACTGAGCAGAAATAATATTTGTGGTGTGAGCTGGATCTGCACAAAAATAAAACTTGCACTTCCATATTCTTTTCTAGACAGTAGTGAAAATGGCCCATAGTAACATGTCTTGGGTCATCTGAAAAAAGAAGTTTTTTGACAATACTAGTACTATATTAAAAAAGAAGAAATAATTTTTAATCCTCGTATAGCATGTGAATTTATCGCTCATGCTAAAGAGAATTCTCTGTGAATTTTAATTTTTTTTAATAATGAACAGAAAACATACAAAAATTGAAAATCTGTCATTTACTGCTTTTTAAAGCCACACAAGTTTATACACTGCAAAAAAGTAGGTTGTTTTTACAGTACATGTAAAAAAAATCCTCACTTAAAAGAAGATGGATACTCCAGCACTGAGTCAATACATTTCTATTGTTTGCCTTCCCACAGGTCAGTAATAAATGGAACAATGTCAGCTAACAAGACCAAGCAGAGTAATGAGAGCATGTATGCCTCCTGCCTGACAGTAGTAAGTGCTATGGAAGTTATTTTTCATCTTCCTGGAAAAGAATAACAGGTTTTTTTCTAGACTTGGATTTTATGTTCCGTTCAGAAGACTGTTTTCAAAGGAAAATTGCTATGAAATAATAATACTTTGAAGTTAGCACTGAATAAGACTTTGAGGAAAACAGTGTCTTTGAATTAATATAGAATGTGAAATTTGAACAAGGTAAAAATTGTAAGTTGCACATTTAGAAAGGGGGAGTATTTCCTTGAAAGCTGAAACCATACTTAAGTAATCAAATAAACAACTGTATTTAATGCAATACTACAGCTAAGAGGACAAACTCAGCCCTCACTTGTATAGCAAGAAAATCAGGTAGGTACATAAAGAGGATATTTTCTCCTTAAATGTTTCAGCATAAAATCAGCGGAATAGCATGCACACACTTTTTTTTTCTTTAATAGAAAGAAAAGAACAGAAAGAACTTAAAACTGAGAAAAGAAAAATAATTTGAGAGCTGAAAAAACCACCTTAGAGTGAAGTAAGGTTTGTAGCAGGAAGTAATAGCTTTTATTTAATTAACAGTCCATTTCCCAGTGGGGGAACATTTTTCACAAAAGAACTTTGACCTTTCAGCCCACAGCCTCAGAGAGAACACAAAATACCTTCAACAGCTGAGCCTGGGAACAAAAATTCAGAACTGCTGTATGCACTCGAAATCATGGACTGAATAAAATACTGGCTTTACAGCACATTATAATCCTCCACTGCAGCTGCCCTTCAACTCATTTATCAGTGTTCCACAGCTGATAATTTCCTCTCTTATTTTAGCTCAGAGGAATTCTTAACATTTTAGCTGCCCCTCTGGTCACAGGGCAGGTGATTATGTAGGGCAATTGCTTTTCTTATCCCAAATTGTCTGATTACCACATTAGGTTAAAATAAAGAGTTTCTCCCAGCCTGTACTTAGCTTTAAGTTTGCTGATTCTATTCAGACCAACAGAAGGACCTACATGCTTGAAATTTCATTTCTTCCAACTATATCAGTTGCCTACTATTAATTTCCTGTTGTTAATTCCACCTTCAAACCTTGTCTCATTTACATTCTACAGTATGCCAGTACTGTACAGCAGGCTCCCCAATGGATTAGTTTATCTAAAAGAAGCTTAAGTAATGACTGTGTGATAGGCAAATATGCAACCATATGGCAATATAAATTTGATAATGGCAAACTGCTCAATCCAGTAGGCAAAGGTATTAAAAAAGGTAATAGCAAAACACAAAAAACTGTTCACATTCAGAAGAGAAAATTAGGTTCACCATCTTAGCAGTGATGGCAGTTGACTATTGGTATAACATGCCTGATACATGGTAGCTTCTCCATCAAGTCTCTAAATCAAAATTGTTGGTAGTTCAAAAGATACACTGTGGATACAGTGAAGCAATTATCATTTGGGACCCTTCATTCTAATCACCCAGAAGTTCAGACAAGATGAATTTGGGCCTTAAGATAAAGGAATCTCTAAACAAAGCTCTGCTTGTGATCAGGCCAATTAACTGTCCTGGGAAGGAAAAAAAGAAAGGGAAAAAAATGAACCTTAATGTGGCAAGATTGGCAGAATATGGATGGATGGAAATACTTTTATCTTCAAGTCCCCATTGATATCCTGAGTTCCTTCCTGTCTCTTTCTTGGATAGAACTATTCTTAAACCATTTGGGAGTACTTGTAACATATTGTTAGTTACACCAGCTTGCAAAGCACACATGAATACACAGTTGCAGGAAAAGGTGAGTTCTTTTATTTGTCCAGTTCTATGAGTGAAAGCATATTTGTAAAAATACCCCCAAACTCCCAGCACCTTCCCCCCACAAAATCTCTTTTTTATCAATCTCTATTTCCTTTTTTGTTTTGTTCTATGGTGGTGAGGGGATAAAAAGCAATAATATGGTGTATTTTCATCCCCTTTAGTTAAATTCCCATTCACTAGTCTGCATTTTCAGTTAGATTCTTTCTGAAGACACCTTTTCATGTGTACTCCATATCATTAGAAATATATAAATTAATAATGTGATTCTTCAAACTGAATTTGTAATGGTTTATCAGTTTACTCATCACACATGCAGTACTTGCTTTCTTAGCATTGTATTTGGGGAACCTCAGGTACTACTGCTTAAACAAGACATTTTATGACAGTGCCACAGAGCTGAAGAATCACCATTAAATAACAATTAAAGAAAAATGCATCAAATTTCAGTGAAGAGGTTCAAAAGAAGCTACAAGGACTCCTGTGAGAAGTGAAATCATTTCATGTTATGCACACAGGAATGAAATCCACAGATATTAATACTTCATCACAGTGTCAGAAAATAATATTAAAGACTTTTGTAAAATGAGACATCTAACTAGGAATTTTTTATGGGGTTCTAGAAAAGGTCACATATGTCTGATTTTCATCTTTTCTGCTGAGCTCATCCACATCTTATAGCATACTTGGAAGGACAAATATATTTCAAAAATGGGGGTTTTTTCAGACACTTTGTTTGGTCAGTAGCAGCTGCTGATGGGAGCAAATGAGTTAATGTGTTAAGAGTCCATGTATACAAACTCCAGCTATTTAAACTGTGTAAAACAAGCTGAGAATCTCCAAGAGTTAACAGACAGGGAGGGGACGTAATGGAGGACCTGATGCTTTGTTCTTAGTGAGCATTGTGTCATCTGCTGTGCACACTCATGTTCCACTTGCAGCCATCTTCACAGCATCCTTCTGTTGCACATAAAAAGTAGAACAAACTACCATAATTAATCTAAAGGTAATGCAGGAATGACTCATGTCCCCATTTTCTCACTTGTATGAAAAGGTACAGTCTTCTGGTCATCTGGAATTGGATGAGGACTTTCTGGACATAGGTGGAATAGGCTTATGAACAGGTATGATGTAGAAGCAGGCAGACAGTGGCTGAGAAGAGCCCATGTGAAAAATGGGATAGGAAGGCTGTAAAGGTTATTTTATAATTTCCTTCCTCCAGAACAACAGCAAAAACAAAATAAAATAATGATGAACAGCAGAACAGATTGCCTAAGAAACAAGTGCAAAGAAAGGTGATTGACTTTGGAGAAGGAAAAAATACTGTATTTTGCTTTGGAAAAAACAGTTAAGGATGGCAACTGTCAGAAGAATAGACAGTATCAAATCTAATTAAGAAAAAATGCAGAACAACAGAAGTGACTAAAGATGGAAGTTAAGCAGAGGTACTGAAGATGTGCAATGCTTCAAGACACATGAAATCAACCTTTGAAAAGATGAGAAAGGCAAGGTTGCATGTCTGATAGGAATAAAGTAAGATGTTGAGGTCAGTGGGGGACATGACTATTTCCAAAGTGTATAGTGAATCTTGTACACCTTTATTGTTATATAAACTGTCTCATGTACATAATGTTCTAAAGAGAATGGCATTATTGTTTCTGCAAATTTATGGGTGTTACTCTGGAAAGGAATGCATATAGGGGAAGAAATCACATTAGCCAAGGCAGTGAATACTGATGGAGAGAATATAAGAAGTATAGACTGAATAGAATTCTGAGAAACAAACTTGAAATGGTGAGGATAATATGTGTATTATTCTAGAGAATAAAACATTGTGTTAGACAGGTGCCACATGTATGGTTTATTAAATAGTGAAGTGCTAACATATTTAGGAGAATGATAGAGAAACAGCTCTCAGAACTGTTTCTGGAGCACACGACATGCATAGAAAATGGTTCAGTAAAATAGGAATGAAATGAGAGGCATAAGAAAAGAAAGTAAGAATGCTTTATGTTCCTGAAACATCCTCCCAAATGACAAGATGGGCAAGAAAATGGTAGACAGTGGATAAATTGATTTAGGCAAGACATACAAAGGAATTTTGGAGATTTTATAGCACAAATCCTGCCAGAAGGAAGTGAGGAGTGCTACATGGAGGATATCTTCTTCTGAGTGAAACTTCTTTTTCGTATGAGCTGATCAGTCATTTTAGGAGACCGTAAGAGTGATGATGGAGTGCTCAAACTAACACAATGAAGTGCAGAGAAAACACAAATACTCACTTTCTTTTTTCTTGATGACTATTTATTACCTTCTGCACTTCTCTGAAAATGACAAACCACTGGCTGTCAACAAGATATACTTAATATGAACAAGGGAAATTCATACAGAACATGAGCATTGACAGAATTTCAGAAATTCACTGGCTCCATAATTGTATTGTACTAACTGTAAAACTACTCTGTTTTAATTTGAAGTTCTTATTAACTTAATGATGATTATTTTTGTTCACATTCTATGCTATACAGAAATGGGGCAACGACAGTAATATATGGATCTGATTTTGACATCAAATATATTATACAACTGTAATTAGTATTTAACTGCAAAATGATATAAACTTCGAATTTAAGATTTTACCTAACTTGTCTCATTTGCAAGGAGACAAGTCAAAGTGGTATAGGAGCTTTTTGAAAGGTTACAGGACATATTTTATATGGAATGATATACAGAATGATTCCTGTCAATGGAGACTTTGGACTACAAAACCAGCCCCAAAGCTCTTCAGACAAAACATACATACATACAAATATAAGAGCTAAATGGCAGTGGTACTCATGACTCTGGTACAGCTGAACCTACTGAAGTTTCTAGATGCTTTAAAATTTACTTTGTTCAAATGTCACAAACACTTGAAAACATGTTAGGAATTTTTACAGTATTATACAGTATGGTTACAGTATTGATACGAAGCAGTGTTATATTGTTTGTTCTTTCACGTCATCTTCATACATTTTCATTACCATCTTGCTGTGAAACAGATTTCTGAACAGTAATTATCTCACCTTTTCAAAACGTTTTCCTCTTTACAAACATTAATGATAAATTTACCCAAGTGAGCATTTCAGCTTTAAAGTAATCGAAAACTAAGTAACTACTTAACTATGAAATCAGATACTGAGAAACTTTATGTTCACTACTTACATGATTAAAAGAGAGATTTTTAAATGATCTTTTTCTGGATAGAAATGGTTACAAAGCATTAGAGTATTAAGCTATATCAGGATTCATTCTGATAATTAATTAATGATTCGTGCCATGGAAAACTTCATTCTTGCCTCAGTGACCTTCTTCACAGAAGAATAATTTCAGATGGGGGATGATTTTCTTCAGATAACAATTTGGGCAGTTTGGGTCTGTATGCTAACTCTCATAATATTTCTCTTTTTTATGGTTTGGGTCATCATACATTTTTGCTAGGCTTATAATATTTTTATAAACAAAAGCATATAGTAGAGAAGTACAGAGGAGATATTATTCTGAAGAGCTATATCCTTAACAGGCTCTTTTTAATTAGCTTTTAAAATTCTTTGCTTTGTTTAAGCTTTCTCAGCAAAAAAAAAAAAAGTTATATATCAGTATGTTCAGTCAGTAATCTGTTTTTCCAATAACCAGCAAAGCACAAACATGCCTTAGTTCTTCACTCAGATTATAGGCTAGCTGAGGTTCCAGGTATTATCACTTAATGAAAGGCAGTCCAACATTAAAATCTCAGAATCTTTTGTCTGTACGTTTCAAAACTGTTTACATTTATTGATTCTTTTCAACTTTACAGAAACTTAATGGAACTTATATTCCAAACCCACACTGGTGCTTTTGAAAACACCTTCCATGATCAGTAAATTAATGGGATTTCACATGGTATATTAAATTTTCAATGTAATTACAATCTTTTCTTATTAAGTACTCCAAGCAGGCAGAGGAAGAACAGAGCTTGCTCGATAGCAGGGAAGTTGAATTCTATGAGTAAGTCTTCAACTAATTCACTCAGTGACATTGGATGGTTAGTGAACCGGCAGTTTTAAAAGCCAGCAGCTAAAGAGAGGTACTAAAAAACACTTCAAGGAAAGATGAAGGATGTAGGAGGCTCTGAATCAGCCCACAAATGGCTGATTAGTAAAATGTGCTGAATACTTGCACTAACTGCTGAAGTCAGCAACAGATGGAGGAGCTGGCATCTGTGGATGTAAGGCCACTCCTTCACATATCCAACTTTAGATACGTAAGCATGAGCATTTGAGCCTAAGCTTTGCATTCCAGCTTTTCAAACAGTAAAATAAGTCTTAAGGGAACCCTGTTCTCACATGTTATAGTGAAAATGCTATTTCATTATTCATACATCAGCTGTGTCCCAGACAGCCCCACACACAAACAAACGCCAAATAGGCCTTTGAGCGTCTGCTCCCCCGGCAGTCCCAGCTCTCCCTTCAGGCCCTGCTCCAGCCTCCACACCCAGCTTCCAGCACCAGGCTCCCTTCCTGAGCAGCAACCGCCTTTATTCCCAAGCCAGCCGCTTCCCACCTACCCAAGAGCCCAGCCTCCCTCCCCAGCAATATAACTATGCTGCTTCTCAGTCTTCTCCCCGAGTATCTCCTAGCCTCCCAACAGCCAAATCTTGTGTCCCATTCCATACCCAGGAACAGGAGAGCCATGCTACTGAGAAAAAGATTACCAGGATTTTCATTGTACGAAAACAATTTACTTAATTTTTGGTAAGAGTGGGACTAAATAGGGTGAAATCTTCCTTCTCTCTCATACACATGTGGACTCAGATAAATACACAAAAGTCATGCAAAAAAATAATGTTTTGCCCAGTGAATTCAAATGATATTGAAAATATTATGTCTGGAAATATATTAATATCTGCAACCATTAATCAAGGACATTTGGGATTCGAAGATGGGAAAGGAGAGCTGGGTCTGGAAGTTTAGAAAGTGTTTGGACTTTGGGAAAGATAAATGTTAAGTAAGATGAATAGGTGCACTGCCAGTTCTGCCTCTGAGGTAGATAAACATATGCAAAATCATCATAGAAAAACAGGTAACTCCAGTGTTTGAATATTAGAAAGTAGCAAATTAATTAATATTTCCCCAGAATATGATTAACGCTTTAGTGGTAATTTGGAAACAACATCCAGCAGGAGTATTTAAAAGTGTAAATTGAGTACATATATATCACTAAAATATTCTGAGTATAACAGCATTTTTTAAATTTCAGTTCTAGTTGCATCAAAAGCTATTTAATATAAATGAAATATTTAAAGTTAAGCTTTTCTCTTCTTTTTCTTGTGTGCTATAGTACAACAAAACAAATGAGTTTGCCAATGCTCCATTTGAGTGCTTTGAAGAAACTGATATTATCTAGAACCACCTAATAAAACAGTGACTGCACCTACAGTACAAATAACAAGATAAGTATTATGTTGCCTTAATGCATAAGTAAAGAATCCATTTTCTTACCATTTGCCACACAGACCATTTGCCTAATGAAATCAGCCTTCCTTCCTCTTCAAAGTACTGCTTTGTATTACCATGGTTGGATCAAAATAGCCTTTTCACTGCCTCAAAACACTCTTTCTCCTTACCACAATGCTCAAGCATAGTGCAGATTCAGCCATACAGCCAGCCTAATGCTGAAATAAAAAATCCCATCTGCTTCTCTGAGTGAAAGGTTCCACAACTTAATTCTGTGCAGTAGGCAAAATGGTATTAAACTCTTATGCTGAATTCAACAGGGATACACACTATGCAGTTTGCTTGTGTGTACCCATTGAAGGCAGAAAAAACAAGGCTCCATGACATAAACAAGCTCAGGGGAAACATTTTGCCCACAATCTCACTAGTAGTACATATATAACTACTGGGAAATCCCTACACAAGGATGGAGAGGCTACATTCTGACCTTTTTGGGCATCTACAATCTGAAAGCAATGGCATCACAGCAATTTAATACAGAAGAATAAATATCTTTGTTTCCAGTATTAGTATCTGACAAAAATTACATAGCTTTTCTCAAGTATTTTTAGTGAATTTATTTTCTTTCTTAAATTTAAAATTAACAAACCTTGCCAGCCAGCTTTGAAAGATCATCTCCTCCCATTATCTGCATATCTTGCATAGACTGATCATTCTGAAAGAAGAAAGATAAAACTTTGAAATTGGTTATAACTGCATAAAATAAAAATATAAATGTTACCTTTTTTTTGAATCTTGATTACTAGTCTTGGTTATGATTATTTTCTAATGCTTGTTAGTATTGGTGTACAAAAAAACCACACTCTCATTTCTTCCTGTGGCTTCCTGCATCTCCAGGTTGCTTTTAAGCTAACATCAAACTCTAGGCTTTACAAGACTAGAAGAGGGTGCATCTTTCTTTTTAAAATAGTGTTCCCTTGCTTGCTATTTCTTAATATGACAAGTGTTGAGTAACATATTTATCCCTTTCAAAATGGGAGTACAGGAGCATCTCAACACTTGACTAAACACCTGTAAGCACATTCTTGGTTTGGAGCAGTTTTTGGAAACACAGGCTAAATGTGCTCACATCTAATCTCTTTTTGGAGGAACTCACTCCATCTTTTTCAGGGGAAAAAAAGTTTTGCAAAATTTATCACTTACTATCAAAAATATTTTCAGTGTGTCATACAGTTTCCACAGCTTTGCATGTTCTTTTTCAACTGACTCAAAGATTAAATCCTTGAGGTCAATTACTGAAATATAGCAAATCAGGTTGAAGTAAATGCAACAGATTAATATGCTTTGGTTTTCCTATTAAAAAAGGTATTTTTTTGAAAAAATCAGATTTTTTTTCTGGATTTGTTTTATAGACATTTCTAGTTGAAATTTTTCTGATGGAAAATTCTCAACCAGCTCTATCTCCAATTCATTATCAGCGGAACACAGAGTTAAGATCACATAAGGGGGACTCGTGGATGCCCTACTTTTAAGGCAAGACAAAAGAGGCCTTAAAGAAGGTAGCAAATTCAGAAACACACATTCATGGACAGGCTATATGAACTTTTCAGAAAAAGCAAGAGCAGAAATAAGTATAGTTCATGTGGGTTTTTTGCCAAATTGATGCATATGCTAATCTAATCTTCCTACCCATAGGAAGATAGCATTAGTCCAATTTTAATAGTAGCTGCAGTACCACAATGTGACACTGTGGTTTACTGGTAACCCCAGGAAGCTTCACCATTACAGACAACTGACAAAAACACAATACTTGAATACTCTGCTTTTATTCCATAAATCCAGTGCTCTGAAGTGAAATGTTTTTCCACAGGTAAATAGTGGACCTCAGGACTTACAAAGTAGGTAAAGATCTACTGGACTAAGGAGTTTATAGCTCCTCTTCTTCCCCTCCCAAAGCAGGACAAGTCAGAGCTGCCCCCTGTGCAGATGGAACCGCACCTGCCCACGCTCACAGCCCAGGGGCGGAAGTTCAGGGACTTCCAAGCACCTTTGCAGATACTTGATCACAAGCAATTCTGGCAGCCCCAGGAACTACTCGTGGTCCTCATGGGAATGGATTGCCTATGTTAATATAGCCTTCCTGAGTGACTGTAAGTAAAGGTTGTAGAATTGCCCAGATGAGAATTTCTCCAAGTTTGCATTCTGCAGACCCACCAAAAGGCTCCCTGGCTTTTGCTCAGACTCCACTCTCCACAAAACCCTCACACCACAGCTTTGTAAGAGGTCCTTAGCAGTCATAGCTTTAAAAGACAGTTTTTAGACCTGCCTTCACTTTTTCTGCACTGGATCTGGGAGCTTTAGATAAATCTCATGCTGCTCTGATCCGTTTCCTGGGAAACAGGGCTAGAGCAGCAATGAAGGTTACATCCCATACATCTTCTAATATAAGTTTCAATATATCTTTTACTTTTGTAAAGAAAAACAGAAAAAAAGCCCAAGCAACAGCAAAGCAAGCAACTGCTTTCCTCATAAGATTATTTTAAAACTAAATAAAAAGTGGAGATTGAGAAGATTTTAAGTTCAGGTTTAAAAGCATAAGTCTTTTGTTGTAAAGCAAGACAGGTCACTCTTCAAAAGTCAGGGATGTATTCAAGTCAAGACTATTATAAGACTATAAAAAGCAGATTGTTTCTAATATCTACCACAGCATGTGTAACCAAGGCACTGACAAAATATTTTTTCATTTCCAAATGAGAAAGTGTAGAATTTCATTAGCAACCAGCACACAAGAATTACTGAAGAGGCAGTTTGCCCTTAGCTGCTGGCTGAAAAAGAGAACGAGAAAAAAGATAACAGTGAGGTGCAATGATTAATGAATTTATTTATTTTCACTAAAAAAAACCCTCTCTTTCAACAGTATTCACAGCAGCACTGTTTCCTTTGCATTTGGTATTTCTGGCTTCAGCTGAAAGGAAGATGCTGAAATAGCATCTTCATTGCTGGCAAGCAGCTAAGCAAACACAAAAGCCATTGAGAGCAGGGGGATCACAGCATCCCGTCAATCTCTGCATTCACACATGGCTGTTGGGACACAACTGCACACATTTATGAAAATCCTGGTGTTCTGACTGGAGAACGAGTGCTGTCAGAGGACAAGGCTGAGTATTCATGGTGCCTAAAAACCATATCATTTTCTATATGGTTTTTCTATACACAGCTCAGAACACTTCAGCCAAGGTATTTTCAAAAAAAGTAAAAGAAATTCCTTGCATCACACTGGAGAGCAATTCTCTTGTTAAAAAAAAAATAAATTCAAATCATTGATTTTAATGCCATTTATAACTATCTACATTCATCACTTAACTCATGTTGTAAAATACATACCTGCCAAACAGCAAGGCTCAATACCATGGTGTGACATTACCCTGATCATAATGTTCACATAGATAATTTGCACACTATGGTTACCATGGGAACCTCGCAGTGCATATTTCTGACTTCTCAGTTTATGATCTCAAAATAACACTAACTAAATGTTAAGCATAAAGTACAATGAATGTCAGGAAAGAAAAAAATCTGTTTCATTCACTACCAATTAATGTCAATTCAGAACTGTTTGTTGAATTTTCATGGTCTTAAGTCATTCAGAGCTTCTTTCTTCCTTTGGGAGTTGTTCCAGCTGATATAATCAAATCTCTGAGATTTCTTATAAATACAGAAATATGAATTGAAGCTTCACTTTCTGTCACCCAAAGTTCCTCAATACTTGCTTTCTAAAATCCCTAAACTCTATCAACTCTTTTTTTGTTTTTTTACTATTTGACACTAAATATATTGGCTTGGGTAGACACAGCTCTAAACCACAGTATGTTTTGGTTAATGCAGCACAAAATTTATTGCAGCTGTTTCTGACAAGACACAATGTGTTGTGTCACATCCCCACACCTTATCACAAGCTACAGTTAATACTACATTTCTTTTCTGTGCTTAATAAATCTGCATTTTCCAGGATAAATCTCAATTTCTTTGGTTTTAATTGCTGTGTTGTGGTTTTTCTCTTGTTCATCTTTGTTGTATAATTTTATTTAATTCTAGGAATACTTGATGAATTAAAGCAAGAATGTTATTTCCACCACCATTTTTCATGGCATACAAAATAAAACTTTTGCTTTCTATGTAGATTGGAAGTATACGTATTTAAATTCCATCTATACTAAGTCATGTATTTTGAACTGGGTGGGGCACAGAATTATTACATCTCTTTTACATCTCCTGAGATCAACACTTGGACATAGTTCAAGTTACAAGTGAAATGAGTTGGGTGGTCTCGGGAAAATTCATTATAAACAGCATTGCTCATCTGAAAATTGCACCAAACTGTGAACATCTGTTACTCTTCTGAAGAAACAGAATCTGGAATACATTAATACTGGGCTCAGTAAAACAAAGATTCTTTAATCATGGCAAAAAGTAGCTTTAACAGAACAGTTTAAATGCATAACTAAATTATGAAATATGGACACAAGGTCATTATCACACATCTAATTACTACAGTCTGCAGAGTTCATATGGAATTTCTTAAAAAAAATGTGGTTACCTTTTTCTCAAAAAATTCATCAGGGAAACTCAAAACAAAAAAGAATGTGACCACCAGGCCTGTTCTATGTTGCTTTTGTCCCCTCGGGTGATACAGCAGATCCTCCAACCTGAGAATTCCCATTAGAACAGCTCTTTCACTTCACACCGTCATTCCATCTCCTACAACTGGCTTTTCCAGGAAGGTTTTGACCAAAAAGAAGTCAATGACAAACCATTCACTTGTCCCTTGGATCCTAGTATAAAACTATATTGCTTTGCAACTCCTGAGACATATTTCAAAATATGAATATGTTAGTTGGGGAAGTATCAGTATGGCATCTACATGATATATTAACCTATTTTGGCTAATAAGTAAAGCCAAACTGATTTTTAAAGTATAGGCTATGAAATATCAGTGCATCAGCAGAAGTCGAGTGGTAGTACATAAGATGCTGTACTTAGAAGCAGCAGTACACTTGAATCAATACAATTTTGGGTTTCTTCTCTCAAGAACAACAGCTAAGAACAAAAGACCTCTAGGGTGCAGAACATGAGCTGTCACAGTCTTCATGGCAGGCAGCTAAAAGGACTATCCAGGCTTAAGTAGCAACGTTCAGAGGGCAACTAGTAAGTACTGTTAAGCTGGAGACTTGTGCAAATGAGTGGGAATGATATGCATCACTTCCCAGTAAAGACTGGAAAGTTTGCCTTCCCTTCCCCAGAATCAAATGTATACCAAAGTCTGCAACCTCCGGGGTACACCCACATTCAAAACAGTCAAGTGCCAGGTCACTGATATATTTTTAAGAAGTGCCTTGAATACCTTGCAAACAATCCAACAATGCTGAGCCAGCTGAGAATTGAACCCAGTAAACTGGCACATACCCACTGCCAGAACATCCCCTTTCCCACAGGGAAGTACAGGTACCTGTGCACTGAAGCACTGACAGCTTTGTACATCTCTGAAAGCTTTAAAGCTGCCTTCCTGAGCTGACCACGCCACTGACTGTGCTGCACTGAGACTGGCCTTATTGCTATTGCCAGGGTAACAGATGATAGCAAATTTTAAAATGGTGTAGGTGTATACCTAGCAGAGTTCTAGTTACCACACTATAAGGCATATTTTACTTCTGTAGCGGTAGATCTACAATATAACTCATTTGAAGATTTACTTATTTTTTATTCTATTTCTTCCTTTTTGTTATTCCTTAACTAAAAGCTCCACCACTTAGGTTTGGAACTGCTTCAAATTCAGGCTAGTCTATCCAGTTCCAGGGAAGGCCAGAGTTTTGCAATGAGGAAGTTGGCTTTGGACAGAGAAAGACAAACAATGAACTTACTGACAGCAAGGTACTCCTTATCAGATGACCTGTGGTAACAACTGGGTATGTTTCTTCCCTACTGTAAAAGCAAGGCAGATCATTCAGCTTAAACAACACTCTGGGAAACAGTAAGTCATTAAACTTAATCAATGGAATTGTCTGCAATCATCTGTTCAGACACTCAGTAATTTTTTGTGTACCAGGACTCCTGCATGCCTTCTCTATATTTAATCCAAGGAAGATAAGGTATCTTAAAAAAGGGCCAAACTGTCATAAATTGAAGTAGAATTTAGACCAGTTAACTTGGCTATTAAGGATTTTAGACAATAAATTATTTCATTTTTGAATTTCTGATTTAGCAATTAAATTTTATATACTTGCTTAGCATTGGCTAAATGGGTTATTTTGTTTAAGAATGAGGCAGTAAGATTGCAGCACTACATATAATCATATGGCACAAACAGCACCTGAATACTCAAAAAGATCAGCAAGGACTGAAATCAAGAACATATAACAAAGGTTTTGGCTTGTATGTGTATCAGAAACACAATAAATCCTCAAAACTCAGGTTAGTTTCCACAGACTGTAGTCTGAGATTTCCTTGTACTCTAGCTTATTTTTATTCTCTAAGATAATATTTAAAACATAGAAATTTAATCTGTGTATGTTCCTGTGTATGCATCAGAAAAGGTACTAATAATTTTACATGGCTGTTCAGCCATGTAAGGTGAGGTTCATAGCACATAATTTTTCTCCAGAGATGGGAAGCAAGTAAATTTTAAAACTTACGGGTAAAAGAAAAATTTAGGAAGCATATCCTCCAGAACTGCCATAATCCTACTCAGGCACTCCTTTTGGGCTGCCAGGAGGCATTGCTAAGGGTGTCTCTACCTTTTGTGATTATAACGTAATACCAGCCCACACTCTTGGAATAGCAGACTTGGGATGCTTTTCCTCCTCGGCTCCATAAGCTAAAGAGTGTATGGAAAATCTTCCTCCTCCTATGGTAATGCAAAAATCATTAAGGTCATCAATCATGCTATGGCCAACTATACTGGATGCAGGTAGGAAAATGTCAGTTTGGATTCAAGTCCACAATAACTGGAGTATCTGCCTTTTGCCCAATTATTGTTTAGCATTAAATGCACGAACATTACAGCAATGGAACAAATAGAAGTCATGTTTCCCAGCCTCAACAGAGGATCTTAGCATGCCAGCTGGGACACTACTAGATCCACATGTACGATCTTACCCCATTTTTTAAACTGTGTTGTAAATTAATGATCAAAAGTGCATGAACATTGTGAAAAATCATATAGTGAGTTTGTAGCTCTGTACTAAAAACCCTGTTCACTTGGGGATTCTGCAAGCACAAGAGAAAACAGCTTTCTCTAGAATAAGCACAAAGTGCTAACCTTATGACCCTGACTATCATTAGTTCCTAGGATCTGGTGATAAAAGGGAGATAGAAGAAAAATCTTGAACTTTGTCAAATAGCCACAGGCTGAGAAAACAGATAAATAGGTGTAAGCAAATTCACAGAAGATGAGTCTGATAAAAACCTCAAAAGCTTAGTCCCTTCCAGCAATCCTGAGCTTAGTGTATTGTTGACTCTCACAACTCAGTAGCACTCTCTCCCATACTGCTGTGTTTAGTCCCTTGGCTAATGACAACTTGGAAACTTTTAACAGCACACATATTCTTTGTGAATTTTCTTGCAAGGTTGTTCTATAGTGTCTCTTCTTTATTTAAATATTTTAACTTCTGTTAAACTTCTGTCTTTCAAATGAGGAAGGAAAAGAACTTTGTATCTGTCACACAGATCAGCACTGCAATTACAGAGGAGTTCCTGTTGTAGCCGTATTCCTTTAGAGTAACCCTTTTGGTTTATGCCTTACAGCCCTGCTGGGGTGTGACGCTCCATAAGCACTACACATGTTATGATCTGTTTTAAGAAACAGCATTTAAGATGCCAGTAAAAGGGAGTCATCAAATTCCTTGAGAAAAATTAGAACCCTCTGGCTTCTTTTAATTAATTTTGCCCCATTTCAGATCTTAATATGAAAAACTCACATATTAAATGGCACTGCTAGCATCCAAATAATGCGATATTTTTCCAATGCATAAAAATGGAAAATGCAGAGTACTTTCAAACTCATCAGATCTTATTTTTTACAACAGGATTTACAACCATTTAGTTCTGGACCTTTCTTACATGTAAGATACTATCTCCCTGTCACTGTAAAACCTGTGAAGCAGTATGACGTATAGTATTGCTGCAAATGCCATAACTTAGTAGTAGATTAGTGTCTTTTTTGGCAGAATATGAAACATTTTACTAAAACTAAACTTCAATGTTTTAGGCTTTATAAGAAACCACTGCTTTACAACAAATATTGTATCCAGGGCAATCTGATTCTTTGAAAACATGAACAGTTGGACACTTCTAATAAAATCCCTTGATGCTTTGAATCTGTTCTAAAAGTGACCAATTTAACAATATCTACAGTCTTAAATGTTAAGATGTTCCATGAACCTGGATTGCTTAAAAATAGCAAAGATTTAAGCTCACAAAAAAACCCCATATTAAAAAACCTTAAGAAAAAGGAACTTCAGATCTAAAACTATTTACACATAGCAGCTGGACCCTATGTAATATACTGTAATCCAAGACATTTATTTCAAATTAGGAGATGTTTTTCAAAAGAAAACATTACAGCTTGTAAGAAAAACATGATCTTGGGGGAAACAAATTTCTCAAAAAATATTAGAAAATACCTCTATGGAGTTTACATTAGATCTGAAATCCAGAATAACACAGTACCAACCCACAGTATACAAAAACTAATTTTTGTTCATTTGAAAAAAATAATTCCATAGCCAAAAATCATATATCAGTATGAAGGAAGATGATACCTAAGCTGGAAATGATAAAAATTAAAAGTATGTTGAAAAAGCATACAGCTACTTGCTTTAGTATGCCCCATAAATGCTTTAAAACAATACTTCGATATTTCTGAAAAGCTGTAGGACAGCTCAGTATCACTCTGCCTTCACCACCACGTCTGCTCTGGTTCTGTCCCCATGGCAATCAGGCCGCTTCCTACTCAGTTCTCCCTCGACTGTTTGGTTCCCCCAAATCTTTCATATGTGAGTCACTGAAACACTTACTCATACTTTAAAAAAATCACTAAGAATTCAGATGGTGCTAACATATTCAAGTGATGCGTAGGTGTGTTATCTGATGCATACAGTTACAAAGATCATCCTCTATGAGTAAGTTTTACATTAGAGATAAACTTGATAAACTGACTGTATGATAGACTTATTATGACCTTTCCTGAACTATGCCCACAAATGAACACCTACTTATATTAAAAGTAGCATCCCAAGCCCCTGAGCAGTGTCCAACAGCAAAATACTCTATGTTTTATTTTAAATATAACACTTTCTTTGAGCAAGAAATTAATTAAAGCTCTCATATCTCACAACTCTGCCATCACATTAAATGGAAGCTGTAGATGCCATGCAGGTGAAGGGAGACCATCTGCCTCCAGACCTTAGAAGTTTCAAGAATCTGACTTTTAAGTTCATGTTTTATTCCACATAGTATGACTTTCTTCAGTTTATCTTAGAATACTGTGAAAACTAGGCTGGTTCATGAAAGTAACTAGGGTTGAAATATCCACACTTCTGATACCTTTGAGGAGCATCTCTCAGGTAAAGCAGAAAGTGAGTCTGAGGCTTGCACACATGGTAGTAAGGATCCCTTGACTATGAGCAGACTCCTTTTTCCAGCAAGAACTGTGCTGACTAAAGAAGTTACTGCCCACAAGCTGTCCCCAGCTGCTTGTTAAGTCTCCCTCTGGCAGGGGTTACTGAGATGCATGTGTGCATCTGGGTCACTAAAAATTAATCCAGCAAGCTCAAGCGGTCCAAACAGAAAGTCTCTCATAAGTGGTATCATCTGGGCTGAAACAGGGAGTGCTCAGAAGCAGCTGAGCTGGCCCATGTGACTGCCTGGAGGGCACTGCAGTCCCTGAAGAATGAACTCCAGACGGCCACTGTTCCAGCCAGTGCAGATGCAATCAGAAAAGAGACCCACCTCCAGTGTCTGAGTTTCCACACCAAATCACTAGCTGTCTGTACCTGATGTACAGATTAATCTGGCAGGAGAGTTTACTCTCAAAGTGCCTGAATTGTGCTGCTACTCTTGTAACACCACCCACAATTTAACCAAAGAGACTGCCATTCTTCTCATTACATTTTTGTGAATTTCTTTTAAAGGTTCATCAGCTAGCTGCAAGCTTTGGGGATGACTTCCACTACTAACATTTTCGGCTATTTCTCTGAAAAGTGTGAGTGTCTCTAAGGCTGACAGTTTGCAGTAAGACACTGCTGCATGTTGATGTGGTTTTTTGTTTCTTTCATGAAAAATAGTCTATTTTTAAACAAGTCTTAACACTTGAAAAAGGAACATTTGGACACAGTTTGGAGAACTGTGAATTGTAGCATCTTCAAACATTCAATTCACAAAAAATATGATCTGTTTCCACTGTTCATCACCTTCTTAACCATCTCAAGTCTTACTAAGTTTCAGAGAATACCTGAAGCATAAGAGATAACAGACAGAGCATCAATGCCTGCTTAAGATTTGGGAGTGTCTTTGGCTTGGAGGTGTAAAAGACCTTTTACTCACTTGTTTTAGCATCTTTTGGAACTTTCACTCAAAAAGATACTACTACTTTGAGATGTAAATGCCATTTTGTCCATTCACAGATATGGAAAGTGCACAGAGATAAAATCCCTTTGGCAATTCTAGGAGGAGATTTCCCAAATCTCTCATCATTAACTTGCCCATATGACATCTCTCTGGTAGCATCATCTACAATCAACAGAACATATTTCTCAGAACAGCAACAACTTTAAGGTCTAGATCCCTGACACTGGTAGCTTCTATGGACTAAATTATGTCATGTTTCTGCTTCCCATTAGCATCTAAAACTATGCTTAAAATGCTGCAAAATTCTCTGTAAGGTTGTTCACTGTCTACAGTACTGACTGCAAGACATATATCTGAAAAAAGTTGACTATATTTTAGTTTTTGAATGTCTAGTACACACACAACCTCTCTCCAAATTAAATAAACCAAAAATTACTAATTTTCAAATTAAACCTACACTGAAGTTATTTATTTGCATGTCAAATGTATAATTCACAGATAATTTGGAGTTCAGTCCTCTGAAATTATGGTAGAACTTTGCTTTAAATTTGACAGGAATTCATTCTATCAGGTAGGCTCCAGTTTGTAATTCTTCCATGGCTACTCAGCATCAAGAAGATGATGCAGTCATCAGCTTAACTGTGTACACAAAGCAAAATAAAGGGAACTCACAATCTGCCCAAGAGAAAACCTGTTAGTACAAAAACTAATGTGAATTCTCTTTCATCTCAGGATGTACATTTTCCTCAGGAGATCACAAGTTGTGTTTTCCTCTGTGACACAGCAATGGAGATAAACAATCATTGTAACAGTGGTGTAGAGTCTGGGTGTAGACTTCAATCACTAAATGCAAGCAAGACAGTTTTTCCTTCTGTGTTGTTAAATTAATACAACCATTTTGAGGTTACTTGCTTTTTCAGGGTCATGATTTCAACATATCATTTTTAAATGCAAAGTTCATAGTGGTCTTTAAAAAGTCAAGTTACATACAATAAAATTATACTGAATAATAGGTTATTATGAAAAGCAGGACTGTAAATTTTATACCACTCTGATTATAGTCTGATGCTTCATGCTGTTGAGTCTTTTAGGAATTAAGTACACTCATTTGGTGCATGAGAAGGAAACCTGCATGGCAGAAAAACAAATTGTTTTACTACATTTACCAAGCTTTCAACTTACTCATTATAAAATCCCTCTGTTTCCTTGCCCCTGCAGTAGAGAGATTTAGCAAAACTATTTACTGAGGTGGCTTCATATAGCAAAAACATTCAGATTTCTACTAAACAATGATAGTTTTGTTGCTTGTTTTCAGATTCTTGCAGCACTAATAGTCCTGTTTATGCCAAGACTAATAACCAACAGTTGTAAATATGTTTCAAACAACTGGAGGCTGAAGAGGAAACAGATCATATCAATGGATTTGTTTGTGAACAGAATTCAATGCAGTCATTGTGCATGGATTACAATTCAGCAGTCACATTTTTACATTTTTTTTTATTTGTTATGTTCTGGAAACCATAAATAATGTACTCATTTTAAAGAATTACTTGAATTGACCAAATCCACATAATCCTCTGCAAGTTCATTCATATTTGGAGCATCAAACACATCTTTGGGCAAGCTGTTCCAGTGCCTCACCAGCTTCATCATAAAAAAAAATCTCCCTTTATATCTAGTCTAAATGTATCCTCTGTCAATTTAAAGGCATTTCCCCTTGTCCTATCATTCCACAGCCTTGTAAATATCCCTCCACCTTTCTTGTAGGCCCCTTTGAGGTACTGGCCACCTCCTCTAAGGTGTCCCCAAAGCCTTCTCTTCTCCAGGCTGAACAACCCCAACTGAATCAGCCTGTCTTCCTAGGAGAGGTGCTCCAAACCTGTGATCATCTTTGTAGCCCTCCTCCAGACTCCCTCCAACAGATCCATGTCTTTGCAATACAGAGGACTCCAGAGCTGGATGCAGTACTCCAGGTACTCCCGAAGTTATTCAAAATAACAGAGTTTGTTATAACAATGTAATTTCAAAATAACAGAGACGGCTGGACTTCTGCCACTTTAGTCCACATATATAAGCAAAGAAATCACAAAAGACTTAAGGAAAAATAACAATCTCATTCCTAGTTTACCTCTCCATGGTTTTCAGTGAAAAAAGGTTATGCCACCAAGATTCGCTTGCCCTTCCCCAAGATGTGAGCTTTACTATCATACCTATTTTATAAAATACAGTAATTAGGAGAATTAGAAAATATCTATGGATAACTATATGGGAATACTAAACATTTCACAAGAACAGGTAGCAATGCATGTAGAAAGCACACTGGTCTGCCTAATAAAAGTGTGTGGTGTTCCTCCTCTCTTCTATCAGTCCCCACCACCAGTTTCAACAACGACTCTTATCATGATTCCTCCTCTTTTTAGCTTTCACCACCTATCCACGAAAGAAGTCTTAATTCACGTGCATTTACCTTCTCTTCTATTTAGAGGTTGCTGGGAACTTCTCAAGAAAGTCTGCATATTTACTCCTTAATTTTTTCAATTCCATTTAAAACTTGAGGTTGACTTAAAGATCACATTTGGCATAGCCATGGAACAGGATTAGGTGATATTGTTGCATCTCTTGTAGTGGATTAGACTTGCTAAGCCAGAACATCCTCTTCTGTCTCAAGCTGTAATTCAACCTTTACCTTTTCAGCTTGTCCTAAATTGTCTCTTCCAGACTGAACAAAGAGAAGGTCTAATTGCTGTTTACAGTCTACTCTTCTGCTACACTTCTTATAGAATGTTTTTTTACTAAAACATACCCTATTCAGCCCTTCTCTTTATAACATCCACACCCTTCTATTTTTTTGTTCACTCTCTCTTTTGGTTCATCCTCAAGCATTCATCCTTGTCTAGTCCTATCATTTAATTGAAAACGCCCTAGTAAAATATCTTCCTAATTTCTCTGTTATACTTCCCTCTGGATTCTCCCTAATTAGATCTTTAATCTCCTAAAGTTATCAGTATCACAAACTTATTACAGAATTTCTGGATCCACCATCTCTCCTGCTAGGGTCACATTCTCCTTAGATGGCATTTCCCAACTCAACTTCTTCCACCATTAATTTTCATCCTTGACTTCAACATACCATGCTTCTGAAAATATTTTTGAATTCTCCTTTCAATCTGAAACCCTCACCCATTTTCAACTTCAGAACTCCGGTTCCCTGTGGAGGAACAATCACTCAGGAAAAAAATTCAGTATGGTAAAAATAGAGTAGAGTAAATTTTATTCCTCCAGTTTTAAATTCAAAAATCTCTGCAGCCAATTCCACTGTTCCTGACTTATATTAAAATCCAGTATCTTAGAGTTTAATATCTAAAAAACTGCTAGATTCTATCAGTTCTCATGTCAGTGTTTCTAGAATACAGTGTTTTCCCCTAAAACTTGGTGTGTACCTTTCTATATAATCATATTTCACATGAGGACTATTGTAGGGCTTCTTGCTCTACCCACTATACTTCTTGCCTTGCTACCCTTGAGTTCATTCAAAAAAGTGTATGTTTTCTCTTCTCTGCCTCTTAAAACTCAGAGCTGCTGTTCTCATTCAGATTTCCATCTGGAAAATGCATTTGATTTTCCTCTCCATCTACTTACTGACTCTTATCCTTAACTCTACCTGATGCTTCCTATCTTTTTACTCCTGAAATCATATTTTCTAACTCTCATCTTGGTGCCTTCTTTTAATCTGCCCCTTGTAAAATACAGGAAAGTTTCTCACAAAAATGTAAAAATGTTCAGGCACATATGACAATATTTTGCAAACCAGATAAAACCATCCTGATTATGGAAGTACAAGCAGCCATTCATCTCATTAATATCCAGAGAATCTAAATGTACTATTTTTTTTTTTAATCAATTCATTTGCATGAAGAAATCTAACAAAAGAAGATACATGCCCAGCTTTCAGCTACGTAATCTGAAAGCAGATCCTAACATACTAATTAAGTCAAATTCTAAAGTCTAAATTCTGTAATATTATGACAGCGTTGAAAAACAAAGAGCCATGTAAAACTGGTCATATTTGCAATCTCCTTTTCCTGTAATCATGTCTGTATGCCAACCAGCAAAGTACAACATTTTCCACTGATGCTTGGTAATTAAGGTGTACTTTCACAGATGCCAAGATCTGATTCTGGGTCACAATTACAGCCCATTTTTGCTATCCCATTGAACCAAGAAATCCCACTTTGAATTACAACCGCTAAAAATGAACTAACCTTTCAATACTGAAGCTGGAATGAGACAATACAAAAATCCCATGAGTTTGAGCTGAAATTAGTTGCTGGATTTAAACAGCTGGAGGGGGGAAGGGAGACATGTCTGAAGTAAGCATATTGAGAGCAGCAGAACTCCCTTCAGGAGAGAAAGAGAGAACAGTTAGTAAAAGGAAGCAGGATAAATAATGCGAGAAGAACAGTGTCTATAAAATGACAAAGGGATAAAAAGCGAGAGCAGTAATAAGTCTTACTAGAAAGTGGAACAGAAAACACAAAGGAAAGCAAAGGAGTGGAACTTGTGATGCTCCAAGATTTTAAGTAGAGTCTTATCTCTAAAGCTGTAATTATTGCCTCTGATTAAAGTGTAAAACACTGAGAAAGATATGCTATTACAGAATAAACTAACATGGGAGATTTGGGAGTTTCATATAAGTCTGGGATAAAGAGTCACTCCAACTAGGGACAGCAAGTTCCTCAAGTGTTCTGAGCCCAGCTGTGTTGACAAGGGAACATTCTCCAAAACCTGCAATTGCACAGGACACAACAGTAACTTAAGATGCAAAGGACAGCAGGGAGTGGTACTAGTACTTTAGTCAGCATTATATTTATGTATATCTCATGGACTGCATCTACCAATATTAAAGTAATTGCAAATTTCTACTGCATTGTCATTCAGCTTCTGAAGACCAGACAGGTATCAAACCCTGATCCAAGCACTAAATCAAGGACAGCTTCAGCCTCTAAATACACGACACCTCCTTGAAAGCACATATAAGAAAAAAGAATATATTTAAAAAAAAAAACAGATGCAGGCACTAGTTCTTGGGAAGGTGCTACCTTTCTGATACAGCATGAGGTTAGGACCCAAAAGATGAATAGCCACTAAATGCTAAGATCATCTAGGAGTTAGTATTGGTAATTGCACCTTCGCATAATAAAATTCTTAGTGCTGTTTCAGCTTGATTTAACCTGCTTTTACATTATTTCCTAAGCTAAAGAAGTGAAGATTTCCACATTTTTGCAGTACACATCTGCCACTCATTGATTACGGGTTAGTATGGCTAATAACATTTGACCCCAAGGAAAGAAATTTTACAACCAGGATATCTTCATACTGGCTAAAAGATAACCCTATAGAAAAAGCACATGCATTACCTATATGCCAGATGCAAAATAAAACCCAATTTAAGTAATTCCACTGTTTGCTATCGTAACTACACAAAAAAAACTTGAGTAAAATTTCCATGTGCCATTATGTGAGACAAACATTACAATTTATTAATTATTTCTGTAACACTGCTGAATATCCAGAAAATAACTAATATTAGTATTTCACACATGCTTCATAGAACTAACTAATTCTTGAAAGAGAAGTCCCAGGACCAAATCCTAGCCAAATGGCTACAAAAAGTTCTCATTCACTTTTTTTCCACTATGAAAAAAAGTCAGACTGGATCTGTGAAAGTTATAGTCACTGGGGTCAGAAGAAAACGCCAGCCAACAAACTGTGGAAAGGATGTAGAGTTACTGTGGGAACTACTGGACACAGCAAGTTGCATTTCTGCAAGACACCATTTTATCACTTCATTTATTTAGTGTACTTCCTCAGACCTTTCTACATCAACTTACAGAAATGCTCCCTCACTATGAAACATGCACTGCAAGGTAGAATATAAATTTATAACTTATACAATAAGAAATGGTAATTAGAGGTTCTAAAAAAATGCTGGTCATCTCACTATCAATATCCTCACTGACACAGGTGAATTATTATTGCATAATTTCCTCTGAAGATAACAGGAGGTCTTGATGACTACTTCAACACTGGATTTGATTCAATGGCTTGTTTCATTTTCTTGTAGAACACTATCATCATCTGGTGGTATATTTTGCTGCTATGTAAACTGCATGCTGTGAAGATGAAAGCATTTCATTTACCTAGTATTAAACATTTAGAAGAAGACACAGATTTACCACCTTGTAGTTATGCCAAACTATGTGGGGGTGGAAAATGCAGTGGCATGAAATTAACTTGACAGAACTGCTGAGGATTTTGATAACAAACAAGATGTCGACATTTTACATGAATGAAATTTGAATACTTCTCTGTCCAGAAGTAAAAGACAGACTAAATAAAACAATAGAGCTCAAGGATGCTTCATATCCTCATTCATACTATCTACAAAGTATGAGGGATATGAGTTTTTAGAGAAAACTTCACAGGTTTTTCAAACAGAAATATTTTTCACATAGTTTTTCTTATAATTGGAGGTAGAGATCTCATATGCAAAAGTCAACTATTTATTACAACATTCAACCAGAATCTACATAAATCAGTTGTTGACTTACGTGGTAACTTTTCAGTCTAACAAAATCGACTTTCATGGAGATGAACCTTTCTGAATTTCTGCTAAGATTTTTAATGTGCTCCACAAGATCAGCACAGAACTTGTAGCCACCTTTGAGGACACAGAGAACCACAATATCATTGTCTCCAAGGTCTTGCATAATATCTTTGGCCAGTCGTTCTGTCCTGGGCAAAAAAAAAAAATTAAGGATAAAGTAACATTAGATGCAGATGCTCTAAGTTCATGGTATGCTTTACAAACAAACACTATGGTGAGTATAAAGCTTGACTGACATTGTTCAAGTATCTTGACTTCACAGAATCACAGTTATTTAAGTTGGAAAAGACTTTCAAGATCGTCACGTCCACCCTTTGACTGATCATCACAACGTCAGCCAGACCGTAACAGTAAGTGCCATGTCCAGTCATTTCTTGAACACCTCCAGGAATGGTGATTCTACCACCTTCCAAGACAGTCCATTCCAGTGCTTGACTGGGTTTGGATCCAGCTCACAGAAGGCAGATACAGAGTGATGGATGCATGATGCAAAGCACTTGAATCTGGTGAACCTTAAATGCGTAAATTCCCCAGCTATACAAACAGGAGCTACACATCTCAGTATATTTTGGGCTCATAAATATGTCAGAGACTCGAGAGAAAAGAATGTGAGCTAGCCTTCCATTTTACCTCACAGGAATTACCAGTATAAAACATACCTGTACAAACCCCTAACTTGTTATGTTAGTTACTGCACAAGAACAACAAATTCAGTGAAAGACAGGGAAAATAATTATTTGAAATATTTCATGCTGATTGGCTTTGGAAGATGCTATCCCTACAATTTTAATAAAAATATACATAAATACTAGAAAGAAATAGAGCATCAGTCAAAAGCTTATATTATCACTATTTTGTACAGCTCACTGTTTTATACAGCAGAAATGAAAAGTGCAAAGAGCTTCAGTGACTTGTTCAAGGTCAAACACAGGCAAATAATCGAGCAAATGCTCCATTAAAACCCACAGTTGTGGGGTTCCCAACCAAACCTGTCTTCCCTTTGACAATTCTGCATTGCAAACACAATATGGCAGATGACTGGAAACAAAAGACACATTTCTGCCAGGTAATGCTACATACGTTTTCAAGAAAAAAAATTAATCTTAATAATAAATATAAATAATAAATATTAACCTTAAAGATAGCATTTCTAGACCCACAATAGGGTACTGGGTCATTTCTAGATGTAATGCAGTATCCACAGAAAATTCAACAATGTCATTTGATGTTTTGAGGAAAAACAGCTCAGTGCATTATACTCTGTAAACACACTGGAAAATTCTTTGATAGCTCTCTGAATTAGATTAGTAGTTTCAATAAGAGTAGGCTTGTTGACAGGATACAATTTATTAAATAATCCTATCATCTATCCCATGCCTTTCATTATTACACTTTTCAGGTTTAGCTGTTTTTTTCTTTGTCTACCAACTGTAATACAGAAATGAATTTGCTACTACATAAATACAACAATTGAACTTTACTGAAATCTGTGCATGGAGCAGAGAAGAATAAGCTCTAGACTGAAGATAATATCCTAAGTATGAGAAATGGCTGTTGCTTCATTTCCACATCTTTGTATTTTTAATGCTCTAGTAAATTCATATAGCAATAATTAGTATACTTTTCATTTGAGAAATAGAAGATACTAGAAATATGAGATCATCTCATTTGATCTGAAACATATAATTCCTTTTAGTGTTGTAAGAATGAGGATCACTTACTTTACTGAAGATTAATAAAATAGTCTTTTATCATCTTTTATCAAGTCTAAGAATAATGGGGAAATCCTCTCATTAAGAAACACTTCTTTGATGAATTTTCATTTTTTTATATTATTCCTCAGATTGTTTGGAGCCAAAATTTCCAAGAACTCCAAAGACCACTTTGTGTGTTAAAAGTGTATGAACTCCAGCACAGATAAAAATGTACTAATTTAAATTTCTAAATAAGAATAGCCAAGTTTTTAACTTTTAATATTTTAGGACAAAGATTATACATACACTGTATATGGATGACAGCCTTCATAAAAAAGGATAATACTACTGACCAAACAATTTATTTAGTGACATTCAAACTACACATACCTGTCAACAATAATGCCATGAGGTATGAGCACATATTCCAGATCTCCATAGTAGTGCTGAGGATAAGTGAACAAATCCAGACTGTATCCAGGCCAATTGTCTGAAATCTGAATATCAAATAGTACAGTCAAGAACACTTCATGGTGTTTGACATTATGTAACTGATACAAAGTCAGCATTCTAGTACACTCTATTGGATGCCATACTTTCTTCCAGTTACAAATTACTATTTTGCTTTTCTCATTAATTATTTTGCTTCTCAGTATATCTCAGACATCAAATGCTACAGTTTTTTCCTCACAGAATGTGGGAAATCTCACCTGAAATTACAAACAACTGGATAGATAAAGGAAATATTTAATACTAATCTACTGTCAAAAGTAAGTTTCTAAGGACTTTCAAACACAAAATGCCAGTAAGAAGGGATTCTCCAACGGGAGATTCAGACGGTGGAATTAAAAGTAATAAAATTCTATATTAAAATTGTACATTTCTAGTTTAGAATTACTTAAAAGTCATAAATAAATAAATAAATATTCTACAGATGAAACAGCACACATGGAGAATAATTTATGTGGTTCATGGATATCTATACAAATCAGTGAAAAACTGTACTTCTTGCCAAAGGTGAGGTTCTTAATTTAGATATCATCAAAGATAAGTGATTACAAAATGTTTGCATCTCACCTCACTATCAAACTAGTCTGTAAATCCATATATTTACAGACAAAAAATATACATTGATTTTGTAAGTGTCAGAATACAAAGATTAGACCTCTCAGCATACAACGGTAGTAGAGATTAAGGTCAAAAATCAGCCAACAGTGGAAGGCTTCAAAAAGCTAAGAAATGCAAAGTCACCAGCAAAAAAACTAAACAAACTCCAAAACAAAAATTTTCCCTATTCCTTATGAAAGACAAGATCTGAAGGTTCACAAGGTATCTTGAAATCATTACAAAGCTTTTCTTCAGTACTGGTTCAGGATAAAAAGCGACACCTAATAGGTTTTCTTTACAATCACATTCCTCAAGTCACATATTGTCTTTCTACAGCTTGGCTGCAGGAATCTTGAGTAAAAGGAGAAATGGTGACAAACTTGCCATTGTGCAGTGCATGTCTTAATGGCATTTTTGCTACAGATAGTCCTTATAGGACCATCACTGAAACTAACCTCTGCTTACCATTTTACAGTAGAGTTGTTTCTCACAAATATTTTTGCTAAGATAACATATTTGATGTTGAGCTGTTCCTCCACATCTGCTCTTCTTTAACTCAGACACAGCCCTGCCTCATGCTGTATTGAAACACTGTTCTGCCTTGTGGATTTTGGTTTGCTTGGGCACTTTTTTTGCATATTAATTGACAGCTACAGACACCTTGACTGGAATGTTTTCTTAACTCTACCCAAAAATTTCTGCATCAAAAAATGTTATTCGTTGGCAACTGCTACTGAATATTTGGCCATGAAGGGAATGACTGGGAGATCACTGGAATCAATGAAAGCTTTTCACCTGACTTACACAAGCCTTGAAACTACACAAAAGAAAAAAAGTTACTTAGTTGTGTTCCTCATTTCCATAGAAACAGGAGATTATAAATATCCTCCTTGGTGAGGTTTTTAATTAGAGGCAAATCTTGCTCCAAAAACACTGCTGTAGTCGGCCTGGAAAGACTATTTTCCCATCTACTTTTTCAGTGCATGGGGGGGGCTGAAACTTTAAAAACATTTTGTAGCAATGAACAGTCTGTTCAAATGCATTTTAATGTAAAGTGAAACGATTTCATTAAGTATTACAAACACCCACTTGCAAACCCTGTCAGTGCTGCTAACTTCTGCATTCTTGTCAAATTGCACGGTTTCAGTGTGATGCAGAACATCAAATTAAATGGAGAGAAACTGCTTCAGAATTCATACAACCAATAACTTTTACTTAGGTTACATTAAGTCCTTTATGAAATAAGATCAGGATGAAATTTTGATTCTCCCATTTATCCTTCTGGTTCTCTAGAATAGCAGAGCATAAACAGCTTAACTCTGCAATAATATTGAAGTTCTTGTTTACAAGTGCTTGCTGGCATTTGACAAATAATGCAAAGTACATGTGAGTGAAATCCACATGTACTTTCAAATTAACGATTCGTCTAATATAATAAGCCTGTTTCATATTCTTCTTTCCTTTAAACAGGCACTTCCCAACAACAACTCTTAGAAATTCTCATTTATCCTAAAGCCAGCCACAGTATTATGCTATAAGAGAATTTTCAAGTAACTGTAAATTCTTATTACTATTCTGTTTGAGAATTTTAAAAGACCTTGAAAATATGAAGGAAAAAATTCTGATTTTTTCAGAAAAAAAAAGCAGTATTAAACTAGATAAGTAAATAAATATTCTAAATACTTTGGCACACTTCTGTGTAAAAAACTCCTACAGTGAAAGAAAGACCTACTTTTAAAGTTCAGGCTTTGCATGTTTGAATAGCCCAGCAGATATTCTTCTTAAGTCTTTAACAAGTTGGATGTGAATGGATACAAAAAGGAATACAAATACATGGCAATATCCAAAAGTGTTCTCTTGAGGCCTAAGAGAGAAGCTGAAGACATTCAATTGCAACACCTTTGAAAGAATATTACTAGTGTTGTTGTCTGGTAAAATGAGCACAGGTGAAGTTTGAGCACAGTCCAGCTCCAAGCGAGCATCAAGGAAGTCCAGCTTTTGTAACTCAAACTATGCTGTGCTGGACTTACTGCTGGTTGGGTTTTCAGGGAGTTGAGCAGAAAAAATGAAACCAGTGCAGCAGAAGATGGTCATGCACATTCATGTCCTTTGCAATAACCTCATGTTGCTTTGGTGATACACAGTCACCCACTTTAAGAATGTCATTTATTACACAGGTGTCAGGAGAGCTGGTGGATGTGCAGTGTTTTCAGACAGAGCTCGAACACAGAGATGGGTCCTTCGCAAGGGGCTTGGCGGAGACGTTGGAGTGGACAGAGTGTGACCCCTACCAACACAGAGGGCCCTGTCCTGTAGGCAGCTGTCCTGTGAATCTTCTGTTAAAATCCTAATGCCACATTAAAATAAGAACATACCTAAGGTCGTGGCAGTGATGGCATTTGCTTCATAGGGGAATCTGGTGTGTCTATCAGAATAAGGATCACATTCATTCATTTTTGCATCGTTTATCCATCCCCACCCCAGCAGAACACGGGCAGCCCGACGTGCTTTCACAGCGCTCCCAGACCCCCAGGGGCCTCTCAGAGTTCTGGTGGGAGAAAGACATCTCGGGATCCCTGGGGATCCTCATCCCCGTTACTGAAGGAGTCTGGGGAAGCACAGCCACCGCCACAGGAGCCGCTCGGGGTGATTCCGGACCGTGTCTTCACGGCGGAAACCAAGAGCGCGGCGCAGCCCCACACGCCCGTCCCCCTCCGGCGGCCGCAGCCGGGCCGGGGCCGGCGGGCGTGGCGGGACCGGCGCAGGGTGAGGGGACGCGGCCCCAGCGCCGGCCGGGGGGCCCGGAGCGAGCGGGAGAAGGGAAGGGGAGGAGAGGGCGGGGGGGGTTCGGCACAAAGCGCCGAGGGGCAGAGGGGAAGCGGGGCCGGGGACCGGGCCGCGCTCCGCATTTACCACAACGCCGCGGCCTCCAGCGCTGCTCCCGCCCTGCCCGGCCATGTTCCCGCGCGCGCCCGCCCGCCCGAGGGGCTGCGGCGGGGCGGGGCCGCGCCGGGGGAGCGCGGCTGCAGCGGGTGCGGGGTGCGGGTGCGGGTGCGGGGTGCGGGATGCGGGATGGGGGTGCGGGGTGCGGGGTGCGGGATGCGGGTGCGGGGTGCGGGATGCGGGATGGGGGTGCGGGTGCGGGATGCGGGTGCGGGATGCGGGATGGGGGTGCGGGGTGCGGGGTGCGGGATGCGGGTGCGGGGTGCGGGATGCGGGATGGGGGTGCGGGTGCGGGATGCGGGTGCGGGATGCGGGATGGGGGTGCGGGGTGCGGGATGCGGGTGCGGGATGGGGGTGCGGGTGCGGGATGCGGGTGCGGGGTGCGGGTGCGGGATGCGGGTGCGGGGTGCGGATGCGGGGTGCGGGTGCGGGATGCGGGATGGGGGTGCGGGGTGCGGGATGCGGGGTGCGGGATGGGGGTGCGGGGTGCGGGATGCGGGGTGCGGATGCGGGGTGCGGGATGGAAGCTGTGCAGGTGTAGGTACGGTCGGGAGGGTGGAAAGGCTTGGGCAGGGCTGACCAAGGGGCCTGGCCTGGGTTAGTAGGTAAGATTAAGCTAGCGTGGTTTAAACTGCCGTTTTAACAGGACTTTGCTTATACTCCAGGAGAGAATAAAGCAAATTTCCAATAGTTCAGTAATCATACTTTCCATCCTCGCTGTCTGCTGGAGTTGCTGCTCCTTCCCCACCACCGTGCACATGCTGGAGCTATGTCTTCCCATTGCCCCCAGCCCATGCTGCCTATGCTGTCTGTGCAGTTGGAGGAAAACAGATCAGGCACCAGGAACAACGCAGCTTTCTGCCACCCCCTTCCAATTCTGTAAAAATTATTATTAATATTTTGGTTTCACTGCCTTCTCAGAGGAGAAGGAGCTTGTTTTTTTCCTAGCTTACTATGATCATTGCCTACCTTTACGTTCCCATATAAGAAGTTCAAATTTGGACTTGCTCTATCCTTTTGGTATCCTGTCTTTGGGGGAAAATGCCAACAGCCTCTGCCCACTGTGGAGAAAAAGAGAGCTTTTCACGTTCTTAAAATTGAAAGTTGGTTACAATTTCTGGTATCAATCTGTCAAATACACAGCTGGTAGAATTCTGCCACTCCTATACTAGAAAATACTAAAGGAAGAAAAAGTTGCTCTTCGGGGAGACCTGGACATAATGAAATATGCTTGGTGGTACCTGAGGTGCTCTCACCAAATGAGTGTATCAGCATTTCAGGTTGATACACTACTATTCTAAAATGTGGTCACTGACACTTGTAGGTCACAACAGATGGATCCAGGGAGCACTATGGGTATGTCTACACCGGGAGTTTGGTGTGCAATGTGGACTAGTTTTAAGGTGCATTCTGTTAGTGCACTTACATTAGAACTGATAGGACAATTCTTAGGAATCTGCTGTTAAGAAGGCTCCTATAAATGAATCATTTATTAAAATCTGGCTAAGTACTAGAGCAATTGAAGATTATTTTGTGATAAATTATTTGTTTCGTATATGAAGCCAGGTGTGTTTACTTTGTGATGAATTAAGGAACTATTCTTTAAAGAACTATTGCTATAACAGACAACATGTCTGGAAGAACAAAAGACCAGGTTTACCAAGTATCAGAAGTCCACTCCAGAATATATCTGCTTCAAAGTGGTGCCTGTAAATGAAGACTCAAGTGTGCTGGGAAAAAGTAGTTCCTGTTCACAGTGCTGTAAAATAATAAGTAGTGAATTTGATAAACAGCATATGCAGACTTGTACAAAACTACAAAGAGTAAATAAAAATATTTTTGTGAAGTACATAGGGGACTTCCATAATGGACAAAATATCTAAATAGACTTGCATTTCAATTACACGTCAACATTTCATACAACTATTGAGAAAGAAAGTTTAATATTTCATCTGAACTTTGGGTTAAATGCCCTGATTTGTATTCACAATCACTTTTCAGGATTCGAAGATTCTTCTTGTCTGAACGTGGGCAAGAATCCCTCCTAAAGCCCGTATTTGCCCTATAGCTAGCACAGTCTGAATCAGTTACCACCAAGTTACCAATAAAGCTGCTGCTACATTTGTATCACAGAGCTGAACTCTATGGATCTGAAGCTATTTAGATTACAGCTAGAAACTCAAATCAATTTTGTCACTTCTGTATGAGGACTGGTTTCTTCTACCTTTCAGACTGCTTGGGTTACTATTTACAGAGTTTTCTGTACTTTCACCGTGTTCTTTATCAGACTACTGCAGTATAAGAGATTGTTCTGACTACACTGCAAAGAGAAGCTTAATGCTTTGAAAAACATTAACATGAACAAGATACTAAAAAATAAATTCTTCCAGCATTGTGCTGGGAAACTTAAGCAGGAGATGTTTGTTCTTCCCATCAAGATTGGATGACTGTGTTTGTCAAGTCTTTGTTTTGGTATTCTTCCAGCAATTTTGCAGGGCTCGCTTAAGGAGTGTAATGAAGTGTCATATCTTGCTAATAACAATAAATATGAGTAAGAAAATTAAAAACTAGATAAATTTAGCTGGGGTACACGTTGATAGTACTGCTATCAGCAGCCACACACACAACCCACAAGGCTGTTCTTCTCCATGCAGGATTTTTTCATTGGCACAAAATGTAATACATTTTGTTTAGTTTTGTTGCAAATGAGAGAAATTTGTGGTTCTGTGAACTCACAGAATTAGTAGAAACCAGAATTAGTGACATTCTTTGTGCATGATGGAAATGAAGCTGCTAAGGATTTTCTAATGGAGGAATGTATACTTACTGAATGTTTATTTTTACAGTATGAACTGGTATAGAATGAATGAATTTACAGTAGACTTTCAAAACTTTTTTTAATTAGGGCCAAAATATGATTAGTGAAAACATGATAATTGGGGCTTAACTATGAAAAAGCCTATACACATTCTGAAGCATGTTCTTACTATCTTTGTTTAGCTGTTTGTTTATGAACTAAAAATAGGAGGAAAAGAATAAACATTTCTAGATATACAGCCATGGGAAATGATCAAAGGGGAAAAGAACAAAGAAAATAAGGGTAGATAAAACTAACAAGTAGGACTGGGTAGGTCTGGACACATAGCCAAGAGCCATGAAGGAGCAGACGGAAGAAGCGACACACAGAGAAACAAAGCAGAGTTAAGACTTATATGCAAACTTCTTGTGAATTTATTTATATCTTTGGCCTTTACACAACTTTATAATTTCAATTAGATGTCTATTCTTCTCTTACCATGTTACTGATAAAAGTAGGACATGCTCACCCTTTCACAACTCTAATGTAAAGAAATACTGAAGGTTGGGGGCAGGGATATGCCAAGAAAGCAGTCCAAGACAAATACTATTATGGAGTTACCTGTAAGCAGCCTTTGCAACTGCATTATGTATTCTGCTTCCAAGAAGCTATAACAAACATTTGACAACTCAGTTTAATATGTAAACACCAAAACTAGACAAGAAAAGCATGAAAATCCAGAGTATTTCAAGAGGTATGGCTTACCTAGGTAGAAGCTTGCCAATTATTCTGGTTCTGCCTGTTGATGCAGCTGTTATGTGAACAGCAGAACTGTAAACAATCTTATCAAGCATAAACTTGCATTTCTTAGTGGTTACAAGGTAAGCTACAGCACACACACACACCCCCAATTGTGGCAAAGACATTTTTGGGTAAAATGGTTACTGAAGAGATTATTAAAAGCAAAAGTCTAGCGTATATACAGTACTTTAGGGCATGTTGGAAGCAATTCTGAATTGTTTTCATATCCAGTTTTAACATATTCCAGAATTTTGAGTTCTTGTGTATTACCTGAGGCAGTTACCCAGTCCATAGGGTGGCTGCTGGAGACCCTGAGTGTGGCAGAACATGTCTGGCAGACAGTATTACAGACATCTGGGAGAACGTGAAACAGCATTTCAAACCATTCCCCTACAGTCATGAACACAGGGAGGCCATAGGAAAAGCTGCCCCATTAGCAGGGCTAAGGAGCATCCTGTGATGTGCAGCAGAAGAGAAGCACATTGTTCTTCATGACTCCTGTACTAGAGCAGGTGACACAGTGGCACTGCAAGGTGGAATCTGGCTCCTGTCCACCTTCCAGTTCAGAGGAATTGGAAAGTTCAGCTTTGAAGCAGTTGCAGCATCTAAGATCTACAAGGGAAGCTTGGTCACAGTTAACCTGTACTGAGTCTGTGAGACTGACTTAGGCTTTGAAAATTAACTTGAGCAAGTTTGATATCAAGAAAATGGCTAAAAGCTGCCATTCAAGATGTTAGTCTATTTTTTCAAGTATTTATAACCTTCAAATCACTGTTAAGCACTGCTTGACAGAACCCTGGGCTTTGACTTATTTGGTCTATGATAAACATCTTTAATACAAAACTACATTTTTGTTTGTTATTAATCTCACTGTGCCAAACTAGAGCAGCGAAAGCTTCACTTTGCAATTTCCTGGCTCCTGAAGATACCCTTCCTGCTTTTCAGGTTCATGTTATTAATACAGAGTCCTTATAGCTGAAAGAAATGCAAACAGAAATTTCCTCTTGTCCTTTAATACTAGAATAAACTTTATAATACTATGGAAATATTTGCCCTTACCAGCTATTTAGAGGTATTGACGTTTGAATGATAAAGCATTATTTTCAAGGAATGCCGCTCACATCATATCCTATGACAAATGCACGACCATGAAAACTAGTCAGGGAGTTGTAACTACATAGTGGGTCACACCCAACGTAATGAATTTAACTGTTAGTTTTCTTTTTAAAGGAAGAACAACCGTTCACTTGGCTTCATCCCTCTTTTTAATGTTTTTTTCTTTTTTTCTTTATTAAAACAAATCTGGGAAAGTCTGCCAAATAAAAGAATTCTGAGTGTCTTAAACAGCTAAATAAGTAACAGTTTAAGGGCTTTTTCTCCCCCAGAATAGCTCAGTTATATTTGATACAATTTTGCATACTTCACAGCTTGCCTAGAATAAACAGTGCAGTAACAAAAGTGTATTGAAAAACACAGTCTGGTCCCAAGAGTTGTCCTGTAGTGTAGGGCAGTGAATATTCACGGCTGGCCAGCCTCTGTGCTCTGTTGTGGCACAGAATGACCCGCTACCCGAGGGTGCTGGAATGCTGGTTTTGGACCATATGCTGATTTTACTGTTTGTGTAAAAGACAAATTATTCCTCCTGAGCAAACAGCAAAATGTGGTTGTTTCTCCCTTGTGCAGTGCTTGGGGCCACATGTTGAACAGTACTGGAGTTTTTTCCTCCAAAGAGAGAATTACTACGTTGCTTCCTCAGCTTTAATATGGACCTCAAAGCAACATGAGGTCCTTTAACATGGACCTCAAAGAACAGGTCTATAGGTACTTGTCCATTTTTACAGCAGCTCTTGGAATTAGAGGATTGAATCCCCTGAATTTTTTATATGGGGGCTCTCACCTAGCAAGACTAAATTAAACATTTATTTCAATAATTATGAACAACCAATAGCTTTTAAACTATTCCATAGTGCTGTCTAGGCTCAACTCATAGTTCTAACTTTAGGCACATATATCCTGTATTTAAAACAGATGGGCTCAAATTACCTAAGTCAGGAATCCCAAAAATGAGAAATGCAGTATTAATGGTTACCAGTGAAAAAGCCAGGTATAAGTCATTTACCATTGCATTTCAAAAACATTCTATGACAAAGACATGAATAAATCATATTGCTCCAGGGAATAAGTTAAGTGCTTTAAATCTCATTTCTCTTCCTTCGACTCCTACTTTCCAGTTGCTGAAACAAATGAGATGAGGGTTCTTGAAAAACAGATCCTTTTAGTAAACAACATGAATCTTATTGCATGGTCTTCATGCCCACATGATCATATTTTATTATTATTATTATTATTATTATTATCACACAGGAGCGCCACTAACAGACAAAATCATGTCAGACACTAAGCAAAGAGAGAAAAACATGATCCACATGACAGATAACTTTACAGTCTAAGACAAGAAACAGCACGCTACAGTGCTAGGGGAGTTCAAGGAAACTGCACAGATCAGCGAGATAAATCCTAGTCTCAGCTCACCAACAGCTCAGCTGTTGTTAAATTTTTGGTGGGCACCATTGAAGAGGACATTTGAGGAAAGATTGGAAGACAAAAGTTACTCCGGTGTTTGCATGTTGGTGTAAATTTCTCCATGCTGTGGAGTCAATGTCGAGGCTGGCATGAAATAATGAATTAACACCACAGACTAGTACTGTGACCAAACAGAAGTTCACTCTCCTAGCAGCATCAACAAGACCAGAATATAGCTGCTATTTGGCTATGTCTGTCTCTCTACAACTATTTGTGGAGGTACACTGTGCAAAAAAAGTTTTTCATAACTTGGTGAAATGGAAGTCACATTTACATCAGTGCTCTTTAAACAGTAAAGAAGAAAACACAAGAAATAACTCACATTGCATTCCGACCATAATGCCACTGCTTAGCCTGGAAGGTGAAAACCCTGAATTTATTCATATTTTATTTACATAACTTTGCATGACAAGAAGGAGCTGGAGGAAGATTGCGATAGTATGAAAAACCCTATAATCCAAGCATTCAGTTGTCAAGTGTACCTCACCACTTCAGATGGTCACTCATGGGAGAAATGGCTGTTCCTTCTTGGTTTGGTCAGGCTCAATACACCCCTAGTTCCTGGGCTGGACAATGCCAGCCAGCTGCAGGGCTCAGCAGCTGCCTTCCTTGACTATGGGAAATGTCAGACAACCTTAATAACAGGGTTTGCCACCTGTCTCTCCTGTAATTACGTTATTAATATTATAAGCATCCTAAAGCTGAGGATGAAAGTGTGGACTAGGGCTAGCACTTACCTAGGATTCCTATTAATTTGCATATATGTGAAATTTTCTTATCTAAAAGATGTCTGCCTTCATTAGGGCTGAAATTGTTAGATATGTTGTGTTCCCTGAAATGCATGCCAGTGAAAGGACTAGATTTTAGCTTTGTGGCAGAGCAATCGCAGCAGCAGTTTGCAGCACCAATTTTCCACAAAAATATCAAAGGGTCAGAACATGCCCTCCTAGAATAAAACCTACCTACAGAGACAATGGAAAATGAATTCAGGGAGGGATTTCTCTCATTTTTCCCTCTGAACTTTGCCCTTACTGTTTTGTGAGGGGAATGAGGTTACACCTCTGCAAGGAAGGTTCTGAAGAACTGTCCCAGACTTAGTCCCCAGGAATGCATGCAGAGCCCGAAAAGCCACCATGGTCCAAGATCAGCCACATGGAGCCCATATGCTCCTGTCACAGCTGACGCTTGCTCGAGGCAGCTCTATCGCAGCCATACAATCAGGAACTCCTCGGTTTGTGATGATGCCATATCTGATCCCTTCCTTCCTGAATATAAATAGTTTCATTCTCAAGAACAGCCAGTGAGATACTCATCATAATTTCATGTTGCTGTTTTTAAAAAATAGATACACAGCTTTGTCATGCACAACTTCCAACAGGAAATATTTTCAGTTTGTGGCAATGTAACTCTTACCGACCAATAGAGAATTCATGCCCCACTTTGCATAGGTTTTATTATGGTTATCCAATTTAATATGGACAATTTAAAATTACCAATTTTATGATTAGGAAGTACTGAAGCATTTTGGTTATAGTCTTCTAATTTCATTGATTATTAGTAACTGACTAGTGAATTTAAAGAATGTTTCAAGTGGTAATGCTACTTTTTAGCCTGTGGACAGACTTGTTTCTGTTAATATTTAATAGCTTTTATGAGGGAACAATTCTATCAGAACAATTGAGTTTATTCACCTTTTTCATTTTGTGATTCCAATGGTATATATATTAGTTGATTCATGAACATTATACTTTCAATTACTGGATTCTGTAAATTTATTTTGTCAAACTTCCCAGAGAGAGCTAAAGGGTATGAACATTATCCTTCTGCATGCATTTTCAATGATTTTCATTATAACAATTTTTTTCCATAATCAGAGGTGTTGGCAGGTCCCTTGGAATACACACCAAAAGGAGTTACAGCTCTCCATAGGGTGACAGAAGCAATTTGCATGTCTTGTGAGGGGAGCATGCAGCAGAGCTACCTGCAAAGAGCTATATGAGGCGCATGAAAAAAACCCCACAGCACTTTTGAAAGACACTAGTGACGGTCCACTTAGCTACAGATGGACACTGGCTTTTGTCTCTTCCTCTGCTGTTAAGCAGGAATACTTTTTGCATCCCTTCCCATTCACTTCCTAATTTCCCAATAATATATTAATATACTTTTGACAATTTTTAAAAGCAGTCATTTCTACTGGTGAATGATGATTATTTCTAAGTGTGGTCTAGCTGCTTGTCCCAAATTTTGGGATAGGCCACCACCTACTCTGCATTTCCATAAAGATAGCACTGATGATAAATGGAAGAACCAAATACAGATTCTAACCTAAATCAGCCATGTAATCTACAAGTAAGTAAAAGCTGAGAGGGAAGCAGTGGGAAAGCATGCTCTTTTGGAGCCAAATCCATTTTTTTTAAAATTTCAAGCCATAAGAAACAGCCTTTCCTAATTACATTTAATTTCTTAAGAAGGGCATCAGGTACTTTATTAGAAGATAATGTGACGTATTATTAAGTGCTAATAATTAAGTGCGGTTTTGTTAAAATATACAGTGTGTCATTCTTTGAGTAAAAAGTATATTAAATCCATGTTTTACTAATCTGCATCTTTCTTCCAGCTTATGTCCTTCAAAAATAAACATGACTGATTAACAGTAAGTTACAAAGAAGAAAATATGCATTCCTGCTCACCCACACGTTCCTAGTGCATGTCATAGACAACTATAAGAGGCACAAGAAATAGAGCTTAGAATCACTGTGAAGTCTTCAAAGCCATTCCCTGACAAATTTAGGAAAGGAACTTAATGTATGGGGAAATTCGGCTTTTCATGGTTAATTTCAAATTTTTTACTCTATCCTTTGCATGTCAGATATGATGATGTCACAGCAGCTGCTGGTGGTAGTGATTGATACCATACAGAAAAAGCTGTGTTCTGACTGACTGAAAAAGGTCTTTTCTAATCTAAACAATATCTATGATTCTATGAAGCAAAGGTTAACCAGTAGGAAAGAAAAACATTTTTTCCTTCTATGCAAACAATTGCAATAGAGTGTGCTGATACAATTTTTGTCAAAGTCTTGACTCAGATGCTTGTATATTGCTTTCATTCTAACAGTACACACATAATTCCAGTCAAAACATTTTTTAATCATAGATTTACTATAGTATTACAGAATTATGTACTTGTAAAAACACACAGCCAAGTACATGTGGTATCTGTATTGTGTGAAGTCTATATAATAATAGGTTTCCACATTAAAACTTGGTTTTGGTAACAAAAATGAGTACACAAAACGTTACGCAGAAGCCAAGATGTTTAGAAATACAATCACTCAAGTTTTTAAGTAAAGCACAACATCTCTTTAATATGTAGTCCAGAAGCCATTCCATCCTGAAGTTATATTTACCAAGCTGTCTTCAGCAGCCAATTATTTCCTTTTGTTTTGGCTAGGCAAGGAAAAATGTGCTCCAAACATATGAAACAGTGTTTTATATGCTTTCTGTATGGTGTTTATAGAAATCTTAGTAGTTAATAAAAATTACGAAGAATAATAAATTAAATTCATTATTTATACTCAAAGTTTAGTTACAAATTTTATTTCAAAATGTTTTGGGAATTGTACAGATGAGAGTTATATGTAACAACTTTTCTAAGAAGCTACATACTTAGTTGAGTATTTCCTTCTAAATAGTTAAGAGTAGTGTCTTCTGAGAATTTAGAGAGGCACTTCTTGGAGATGTAGGGATAGAGAGAAAGGAAAAAAGAGGCAATATCTGCATAACAATCCTTACACATCTGCAATGTAAATATTTTTGTGCTTCTCAATTGCTGCTATGTCATGTTCCAGTTGTTTCAGCTTTAATTCTAGCTCTTCTTTATGTATCTTCTTGTACCTGGTGTCTGTTAGTACTGGAAGACCCTGATATGCATGATTTATTTCTTCCCAGTTCTTTTTCAGTGCCTGGTGCCATTACATGAAAAGGAAATATATAAGAAAAACTTAAAAGTAAGAACAGCATGTACATAAACTACTTGGTTTTTTAATTTATATTACATTTGCTAAGTGTCACTGCAATGTAAAAATAATAGATAAGTACATGAATAGTGTGTAATCATCTTAATTGGACCAAATTCATTAAATCCTTAAGAGTTACACTACTTGGAACTCCAGCCAAAATTCAGCAAAATTCAGCAAAATTCAGCAGCAGTTTCAGGCCACCACTAGCTTAATTTTCTGTAATTGAGACTTTGTTCACACCATGGTCACCAGACTAATTCCACAATATTTTAACTTCTATAAACTACTTTGAAAAAATGTGAATAATTGCATTCCCCTTCTAATCTACATTTACAGTAACAACCATAGGCAATTTATTTATCATTTAGACTAAAAACCCTGTTACTGACCCTATCAACAATAATTTCAATAACTACTACCTTTCTTGAATGATGCTGTGCAAAGAATTACCTTTCTAGATAAACCAAACCATACCCTCCATGTATAAAACCTTGAGACTAAAACCCTTCCTAAAAAGTTAAAAATGCTACAATCCAAAACTTATTCACGAATCTATTAAGTCAACACCAGAGACACTTTTATCCACCAATATACACTGAAAGGAACCAGACAGTGGTAGAAAAATAAAATTTAAATCTTGTCTTTATATCCTTCTTTATATCTCTTTATATCCTTTACAGTTACCACAACTATTTCTCTTACTTTCTCTTCTCAAAAGTATAATCACAACCTACACATCCTATCCACATGTATGTGAGGATTTAGTAGAGTTTATCCAGTGCATCGAATGTCCTCATGAAAACTGTATGGGTGAACTTAATAACCACAACTAACAAGGAGCTGAGACAGCAATCAGTAAATAACATAACATGCCTATCAGTGAGAAAACACTTTTCCAAAATGTTTATGGCTCTCAGTTCTGTCACCTGAGAGGGTATCACAAAGTATCTTCAAAAATAAAGAACTGAAGTTACTCTTTTGGGAACTAAAGTTTTCAACACTGCTCCATAACTAAAACTGGATTCAATTGGCACACTGATTTTATGGCCCACTGTGATTTCCAGCCTCATGTCCTCCATTATTATTAAGCAGCTTTTCACACAGATTGGCTAACTGATGAACATACTGAAGTTAAATTTAGAGGGTTTATTCTTACACACATTTAGCTTTGAAGATTGTTGTTTCTATTTCAGAGCTCAAGGGCTCTTGCACTTAAAAACTTGTCTTTTGATGACTGTATGAATTGATTTAACAGAAAAAAAATGAACTCTTCTGCCAACACTAAGAAAAATGTAATCTTTAATATGAACTAATATTTTAACAATTCAAACCAGTGTATTTATTGGATAGCAATTCATGCTTTTTGCATATTCATATTAAGCATCTAAGTGTTGTTCATAAAGGTTATTCCAACAATGTTCATATACCAATATCTACATAAATTTAAAAACCCTACTGCTACATGTGAAACTTAGAGCAACAAGGATATTTATCTACTGTCTTGTAATGATACTTGTCTTTGCTATCCAAGGCTGTGAAGTACTTTGATAAAGCTCGTAGTCTACCAGGCATTAGGTAGAGTTTACAAATATATAGGCATAAAAATAAATCTCATCTTTTCAAAAACTTTCATATAAGAGTCATTCGTAGATTCTTTAAATAATTCTTCTTTGTGTGCATTAGTAGAAACTGGTTCGGAAATAATTGAAAACAGTGAATTTTAAAACACTAGAGCATACACTCATCAAATTTGCTCTATCCCTACAAAGTGGAGAGATCAAAAGCAGATCACAACTCTATAAAAATCTCCTACACAGCTCCTCCAACAATGTAATATGCTGACCACTATTCCTATAGCTAGATCACAAACTGAATATCCAACTCTATATAAGGAATTCTAATACATGCTGGATCAGTGAGAAATATGTACTGCATTTATCAACATTCTCTTTTATTCTCATAAAATCCCAACCAAAGTAAGCATAATGGAGAGTTCAAAAAATGTTGGCACAAATTACTTCCCTTTATTTTTGTAAGATCATGAGGCTTGATTTTGGTCTCAGGCATCTATTGCCACGTATTCTTTCAAATCAGATAGTGCACATGTGTTCAACAGCAATGCCAATTATTTTTAAGGACAGGAATTCCCATATGTCTACAGCTGAGCACTGGGTAGAGCACATACCCTGGGGACACTAATTCCTCCTGACAATTTAACTGTATAAGTAAGCCCATGAAAGTGCAAAAGTTTTTGAAAAAAGATAAAAAAATAGAAGAAATACTGAATTCATAAAAACAACCTAAAAACTTCAAAAGTCAAAAAAATATTCCAGTGCATTAAATGAAGAATGGTGAGCAGCTGAACTCCCGTGCCTTTTTTTCACATATATTTTTGCAGCATAGTTAACTTGTTGGACCATCAGCTTGTTCCATGCCTTACTCACCACAAAAATATCCCAATCTTCTTCAAAACAGCATGCTGTTACATTCTTTATATTGCTGTCAATGCAATACCCTCACCTCTCTCCCATTCTCCTTTGTAGCTTCTACTGCTTGTTGTATATGCAAAAGACCATTGTGCTGGACATTTCAGACCTTGCCAATTAACCAGTTCGTCTTTCAGGCAAGTGAGTTAGACACTGTTTCCTCTCCAGATTTTTTTTTTTTTTTTGATGGGCATTCAACATCTTAGAGCTGTCCATACATCTATTAATTTGTTTCAGGTGGATGCTAAGAGCAAGTTATTAAGGGACAGACTGATAAACAGGTATCAGAGTCATTTTCATAGGAAATTTGTCTAAAAAGTGGTCAGGAAAAATTCCAGTTCAAGGGCAGGATATACTTTTAAAATGTCTCTTTTATGGTATACTTCTTTTATGGTATTAATTCTCTTTAGATAGTCTTGTGCAATAAAAACTGTATGAAAGACAGTATCCAGAACAGCTTGACAAAATACAAAATTTTCAGTCATAGTTCTATGACTATATTGCAATTAAATTCTGTTTTACCTTTTTGCCACATTTTAAAACATGACCTTATGCTTTAATCAGTGAGGTCACAATGTGAAGATAGAAACTACCAATAAAAGGAGCAATATTCTGCATTAGGAAAAAAATTGTATTTCTCCATTAATAAGTGTCACTAAATCCATATTGGTGATTTTCTGCTCTTTGAAGTTTCACTGAAATTCCAAGTCATCAAGGTGGATAAGAATCAAACAGAATTGAAAACTGGATTAAAACTGTAGCTAGAGCAGTTCCTTTCAGTTGTTTACAACTGTTCTACAGCACCATCTAGTGAAAAAGTAGCCAACTCACTCATCTCGCTTAAAAAACCGAAATAGTATACTTTTATTATTTATATGGACTTACACAACCTTATTTAGAATTTTGGACATGTTACTAATTACACTAAATCAAAATATGCACCTTCAGAATATTTGTCCTTTCTTCATCAGATAGAGTTTTCATGGCTTTCTTCTTGAGTTGCTCCAAAACACTGGCCTCATATTCTTCCTCCTCTCTCTTAATTTCTTCATTTCTCTGTGTCACATATTTTGGTGTAACACCATAATTCTGCAAGGAGAAGGAAGAAGTTCCTTTTATATGGTTTTACGAAGGAAACAATGAGATACCTGTCATCCATAATATATTACATTTGCAAAAATAGCTTGGAATGACAATTTGTGCTACTGAGCACTAAAATCCTAAACCACCATGTTCTTAAAAGTGTCAAACATTTATTACCTTTGTAGCCTGAGAAAAATACATAGACAATTCCCTTCAATTTCTTTTTACAACCTTAGAAGACAACAGAATCCAGAAACCAAAATGTCTATTTGTAAGAACTGGTTGTTGAGCAAAGAGTTTGAAACCTGTTTATGACAGTGAGCTATTTTACATTTATATGGTGTCAGATTCTATGACTAGAAACATTCCTTAGAGAATTTCTTTGAAAGGTCTTCCTGTATCCTGATTTTTGCTGAACATTGCAACATACAAGAATACATACATGAAAAATGAACTAGTTAAGAAGGATAAACTATCCCGTATTGATGTGTTTCTGTGAGGAAAAAAATAACTTCTGAATATCCCACATGTTCTTGGGGAAACACATCTATTTTGCCATAACCTTTGTAAAATGAAGCTCATCTAGCTCTGACAGAAGATATCAGAGTCTACCTTCTTTCTAATAAATGCAAAGTTATTCACAAATCTTTTAGTCTCAGGTAGCACCATGACTAGCACTGTTTATATACATGTTTAGCCATGGAAAAGTACTGCAAGGGCTTCAGGTTCTTTTTGGCATCTTCTCCGTCTTGAGTTATGTCTTATGTCATCTTTTTTTTTTTTGCATAGTGCTCTGTCATGGGTTCCATGTTTAGATAAGCCAGACTCTTGATAGATCTTATTTTCCTGGGTAGGGAATGGACTGTTCTTGTGCTCAGAGGAGGTTGTCCTTAAAAGCATGTCAGCTCTCCCAAGCTCTTTGCTTTCCAGAGCTGTCTCACATGGGATTCTACTTACCAGTTACCCTGAATGACCTGCTGTTTGCTCTCCTGAAGTACAGGGTCAGTACACTACCACCTGCCTCCCCAGGCCAGAGGGGATCTGGAACTGCTACATGGCCTGTGCCACCCAGACTAGAACTGATTAACACACCCCTGACCAATTCTTTCTCATTTGTAAGTAGCAGAGCCAGAAGAGCATTACCACTGGTTGGCTCATCCACCACCCGTGAAGAAAGCCGTTGCTGACATGCTTCAGGAAACTTTTTGGATTGCTTTCATCCCATTGTGTTATCCTTTCAGCAGCTATCAAAGAGAGTGAAGTCTTCCATAAGAACCTGCATCGTGATCTGAAGATTTCCTCAAGTTGCTTAAAGAGATTTTCATCCAGTTCTTCACCTTACTGGGTGCTCCATAAAAAAACCACACTTTTGACAGCCACTGGCCTTTCCTCTGATCCTGACTCACAGGCTCAACACAGCCTGTTGCCAATTCCACAGAAGAGCTCCATCATTTCAACAGCTCCTTCATTCAAAGGGCAACCCTCCTCTCTTCTTCCCTGCCTATCTTTCCTAAGCAGCGAACCTTCATTCATCACAGAATTCTGTGTCTCCCCATTCGACACTCTCTGGGTTCCCAATGCCTGACATACGTCACTGCTTTAGAACAATCACTCCGCAAATTTTTTTGGCTGACAGCATAAGCAAATGAAAACAGAGTAAAGGCAAGGCACAAATCTAGTGCCAGTGATTTCTTCTTGATGAATTCAAGAGGTCTAACATGAACAGCTATGATATCTAAACATCTCAAAAAGAATAATAAATATTTCACAGGAGAATGCAATAGTGAACCTAAAATAGGCATTACTAATAGTATTTCCAATATAATTTAATAAAACTCACCTTTTTTTTAATGTATTTTGGAACAAGTCCTGAAGGTTCAAGGGGATATTTATCTCCCTGTCTTGTATCAACACAAAAAGGTCGAGGCTTTTTAGGCACCCCCCTGATAACAGCAACTGCATTTTTAATTATAAAATTCTTTTTAATCCGAATAACTGGGCGGTATGTCCTCTGTGGCACTGATAATGGAAGCAATTTTTTACCATCCTCTTCTTTTTTTTCTGTGAATAGAGCAAGTAAACATCCTCAGCAATAAACTTGAAGAGATTTGCAATTTCATATTATTACACTTTTCAAAAGGGAAAAACTATGTACACAATTACATAGAAGTAGAACCCAACAGTATCTACAATGAAAGAACTGCCTGTCAATGAACTGTGATGTATGTATGTTTGGCCTAACAGAAGTTTCATAACCTAGGAAATACTATGTTGTTTCAGATGGGTTTTCCTTATTTGTCACTCATTTCCTCTTAACCACAGTAGTACAGGACTTTTTAAAAATGTAATTATAACTACTTTTAGTAGAGGTCCTCGTTGTCAGAGCCCTTGGGCAATAACGGCCCCATCCAGTCTCACCTGGGGCATCCACCCTGACCCCTTGGACTCAGGAACCCCATTTCACCTGTCAATACCTGGATGAGCAGTCTCAACCCTAGTCCTGCTCCTGAAGAGTTGAGGGGAATCAGTGGAGGCACCTGGCCTGTAACCTGATTCTGCCTGATGGTCACTGGGACACTGACAGGACAGACTTTCCTCACCACCCTGCTCTGCTGGCCTGCCTCATGTGGTGGGACTGCACTCTCTTGGTGAGGTCTTTGCCCAGCCTGCATTTTGGTTGCCCTCAATGTTTGACTCATCTCTCCATAGGGAAGAGCCCTGCTCCTGCTGCTCCCTAATGCTTGTAAACAACTTCTCACAATCCTTTATCCAGAGAATATAGAAACTCTTCCATTTTAGTGTAATCTTCTCTCCAAGGCACCAACAGAAATTCAGTAGTCTCCTGAGTAGTCTCACTTATAGTGAGCAATTAAGAATTATTATTTCCCATCTTATTTCCCACTAGACATAGTTCTAATTCATTCATTACCAGAGGTAATGATGTGATCCAGGTTGTCTGAGTTCATGTTCTTCTTTGGCAGAAAATAAGTATAATGTCACAAGTGACAAAGCTCATTCCTACCACAGCTGGTTTCCTGATACTGACCCCATGAACCAGTACTTTCCTGGGGTTTGTTTTTACAACCTGATAGCTGGCCATAATTTAGTACTGTAGGACACACAGACTAAACTCTCTACTGTAAAAAATACATTACATATATTTTCTGTCTACACTTACTTGGTGCTAGCTTGGGTTCCTTGGAATGTTTCTGCAGAAAATCATTTGGAGATGGCACTGCAACTTTTGCTGGCCCCATAGTTTTCCACTGAGATTTATTTTTCACTGCTTCATGTTTCACAAATTCTCTATATTTGGATATATACCTTAGAGGTTAAAAAATAGCCATGAAGAAGTTAAAGGTCAGAAAAATATTCAAAATATTTCTTCAAAGAATATACTTTTCTGCAGTAGTTCATGGCAAAAGCCTAATCTGATTTGTTTTGTACTCTCTCCCAAATAAAGGCCATCATTCACACAGCCTTCATGCTAAGGCTAAACCTAGTGGTGCACTGATAAATGAGTTTTCTGGTTCTGAAGTTAGCTTGATTCTTCCTTCAGCTCCTGTGTCTCTGATGTCAAGATTATCACACCTGGGGAAAAGACTACCAAATATAAATACTGAACACAGACATTCTGAAATTCAACAAAACCTAAATTTGGGGAATAAACTTGCGCATTGCTTGCATGAATTCCTTATGGTACTTGGTGTGATTCCTCTCCTGTGCAAGGACAGGAGTTGGACTCAGTGGGTCCCTTCCAACCCAGCATATTCTATGATTTATGCTTGAGAAAGGATGTCAAATGTAGTCAAGAATTGTACAGAATTCTCATTACTGTCCACTGCATCACTGTCTCAATGTTCCTGTTGAACCATCTGTTATAGACTCTTATGAGAGATTATACGAGATGGGTTACTGCTCTGGAATACCACAGCACACTGCAGATTCCTTATATTACAGAGATATGAGCTACAATCCTGAACAATGGTAATCAGTGCCGGGTTTGGCACTGAAACAGCCGATGTGAAAATCAGTAAGGGCTCAGACATGAAAAGCTGTATGCACATGGTATGCACACACTGCTGTTTTGGTCTAATGTTGCATATGGCATGGTAACTTCTGCTTTAATCAAAATCTCCAAAAGAAGCCAAATGCTGATCATTAGCTGATTAGCAACATCTTGCCTCTATCTGAAGGACTGAGCTGTCACAGATGTTTGCCTGAGGAAGCAGAACTCCCTGCTCCTGAAGCGAAGGTTCCCCCACTGTACTTTTATAATCTGTCCATCTTTAGGAAACATGTCATATTAATTTATGGTAGACAAAAGCTCATGAAAAACTGCATTTTTTTTACAGAAAGAAAAATGTTTATGAAAAAAACTATGCCATTTTTTTCAAGTAAGCATAAATCAGAAGAACAAAAAAGATTACATATAGTGCAACCCATTCTATGGAAATACTGAAATAGGAGAAAAGATACCATGTAATGCTGGGCCACTGAATGTGTATCACAGTAGCAACACTGATAAAAGCTCTTGTCCATGAGCTGCAAATTTGCAATACATGTATTTGTACTTGATCATAACATTAGAACATGTCAGAGGACTTCATTAAAATTGTGGATGGAGTTCTTTTGTCTTTTGGAGGTTTGGTCTCCAAAATCAGAGAGAGGATTACGTACATAAGATTATATATAATTCCTGAAATACTTCTAGTTATAAGGAATGAGGTTTTATTTTTTTTTTCTGTTAAATTCATGGCAAACAGCTATAGACATTGCACAAACCAAACTGATAAATAACAGTATTTCTCACCATTTTCTAGGAGTGGCATTGTAAGCACACAGGAGAGAAAGGCACTGGCTTTATGAGAAGTTTGACCTAGTGGGGTTCAGAGTCTTGGAATGAGAAAATGAATGAGAAGACACTGAGTTTCTTACATAGTGGCATGAGGTAAAGACATCATTTGAGCTATACACATTCCTTTGGACAAAGAGATGGGGAAGCCGTTATCTTTTCAGTGACTTTCCAGGCCAAGAAAGTGGCTCAATGCCACACACCAATATCATAGGGTTAGAGAGGGCTGCAAGGAAGAAAACATGGTTATGGGGAGCATCAGAATCTAATCTGTTCATCATTTAGCAAGGGAAAAAAAGACAATACATCTGTAAGAAGACAGAAGAAGATGACACCTATTCCTTAGGTGTCATCTTCAGATACCAAAGCTGGGGAAAATGAGGATGTTTGCTGCGGTTTCATGAGCAGTACCAGCCAGCAGAGAGTAAAATTTATATGATTTCATTTGGCAAAAAAAACCCCAAACAACAAACTAGATTTTGTATGCATTAGTTAAAACTGGTCAGATCACACTATTAACCAGGTTCAACATTCCTGTTACCAGCTGAATGTTTGTCACATTGTGAACCTAAGCAGCAAGTGTGGTGACAACAGAAGCCAATGAGATCAGAAGAGGATTTAGTCAGATTATATCCAAGCCAAGGAATCCCTTGCCTAAACTGAACCTGATGGTCATGGAGTATACAAATCTCTGAATGGTATTAAGTCAGGAACGGGTTTAGTGTGCATGCCTTGCCATATTGTCCTTTCACCTTCCTCTGTCTTCAAAAGTATCTCTGTCCAAAACTATATCCATTCACAATGGAAACAAACAAAATCTTAAAAATCTACTTTTACGTGGAAAAGACTCGGAACTAGGAATCTCACAAGTCTGAATCCTTTTACTTGAAACACGATACCTTTGTTCTGAGTGTCATTGATACAGCTACTTATTTTAAAGCTATTGAGTTATGACCTACGTTACCCTTTCACTGAAGATGCTAAGTGTAATAGCCTTCTTTTATATAAATAGAGACTTGAAGAAAACCCAACACATCTGCCTAACTCTTGGAAAAACACTTTTTAAAAAATATTTATAACATAAGAGGTGAGAAAGAGAAGCACAAGAAACAGTGTCAGAGGACACACCTGACACATGGGAAGCATGGAAATCAGAAAGCCCAACTTTTCAGCTGCTCACTGAGAAGTTGTTTTAAGCGCAAATAACAAAGATGTCATGTAATTCCTGTGCACAGAAAGAGTGTTTGTCAATTATCAATGAACAAGATGACACTTAAGATACCAAACTGAATCATCACCTCATGGAGCAGACTGTAAACTCTCAGATCATATCATCAATTAGGTTGGAACAGACCTCTGAATTACTGAGTCCAAGCTAGGAAAGAACACCAGCTTGTCAACTAGACCATGGCATTGAGTTCCACATCCAGTATTTCCTTAAACACCTCCAGGGATGGGGACTCCACCACCTCCCTGGGCAGCCCATTCCAGTATCTAATCACCCATTCCTGTGAAGAATTTCTTCCTAATGTCCAACCTAAACCTCCCCTGGTGCAGCTGAGGTCATGTCCTCTTGTCCTGTCGCTAACTGCCCGGGAAAAGAGGCCAGCCCCACCTGGCTGCACCCTCCTTTCAGGCAGTTGTAAAGAGCGGTAAGCTCACCCCTGAGCCTCCTCTTCTTCAGGCTAAAAACCCCCAGCTCCCTCAGCTGTTCCTCACTGGAACTCATTGGACTCGTGCTCCAGACCCTTCACCAGGTTCGCTGCCCTTCTCTGGACACGCTCCAGCACCGCAAGGCCCTTCCTGATATTAGTGACTCGTTACGAGGAGGAACAACTACACAAAAACTAGTTTGTTTGGGGGGTTTTAATACCTGTTACCCGTTAAATGCATTGCCTTGCCAAAACCAGCCACCCTGCCTGCAAGTGGCTCCGTCACACCCACATACCTGGCAGGCTTGCCGGGCTGCTCCGGCCGGGGTGGGGGGTCAGAGGCGCCCTTCTGGGCACTCTGCGTGGCCATGCTCCGGCCGCGGGACCCGGGGAAGACCCCACCTGTTTGTAGGGCTCTGGGCGCGGGGTGCCTGCCCCGCTGCGGGGTTTGGCTATGGGGAAGCGCGGCCTCGCCGAGGGGCTCGGGGCGGGGCCGGCGGCTGTTGTCAGTTACCGGGGAAACCCGTTACGGCGAACGGCGCCATGAGGGGCGGGGCCGCCGCAGCCTGCCCCAGTGCCCGGCGCGGACCGGCTGCGCAGGCGCAGCTGCTGCCGGTACCGCGCGGCGCGGGCGCGCCGGGGAGCCAGGGCGCGGCGGGCCGTTGGACTGCGCGTGCGCGGCACCTGTGGCAGCGGTCCCCGCCCCTGCCGGTACGTGCGCGCGCCGCGCTGAGGGCGCCGGGGGGCGGGGGTGGAACCAGCCGGGATAGGGGGGGACGGGACGGGACAGGATAGGGCAGCGCAGGGCAGGGCAGGGCAGGACAGGACAGGACAGGACAGGACAGGACAGGACAGGGGCCTCGCTGCCGCTAGCGAGCGGAGGCGGCAGCTCGCAGCCCGGGGCTGGGTGGGTGGGTGGGTGCGGTCCGTCCGGCTCCCTCCCTCCTCCCGTCCGCGCTTCGACTCCTTCAGGGAGCCGATGCAGGAGCTTGGTTTGGAGGCTGGTCTCGTGTGTATCCAAGTAACAAGGCCCATTTTTCACTAGAGCGCCTATCATCGGCACTGGTTGTTAAAATTGTGGGTCACGGCTAATCATGGGCTTTCGTCGTTCATGTCGAGCTGTATTGCCAAAACAAAATGCCATTGGAGGTATGGGTGTAAGCTCTGCTGCAACAACCGCACCCTTTTGGCATGGCGTTTATATCTGAAGTTGGGTGGGTGGATCATTTGAGCTGGTTTTACTGTTAAAGTTTTGGCAGTGGACAAAAAACTATTTCAAAGAAATGAGTTGTATTCAATGGTTGCAGGCTTCTGTGTACATGTACTTTATGCGGGTGGGTGCAAAACTGAGTTACACCGGAATGGGTTGAAATGAGTAGCTGAGTAAAGGAATTCTCATTAAGATTTTGCACCAAGTTAACTGAAGCTGATTTTAATCAATACCTATGGCCTAAATTCATAAAGCAGCCCAGATGTTACACCCATTATTTGTGTAATGCAAGTGACTGCAGCTCAAAGTTAATCTGTAGTGGAGCAGGACATGGCAGGTAGGACACTGTGCTTGGCGTGGTTTTCATTCCCTTAGTTCACACACACAGCGCTTGAAATGATTCTTACATTCAGGAAATAAAGTCACTAAAATATACCGGGTTTGGCTTTATTTACTCCTAAATATACTTTTTTACATCTGCAAGTTTAATATGAAGGTCTCTTTCTGTCCCAGGAAGGAATATGTACATACTTCTGTATGCAGTAGAGTGTGTTACTATTGCAGTACAGCTTTAGAGTAATAATGGATATTATAATTACTCCTTGCAGTTTGTTTTTCCTTTTTAATAACTATTACAAAAAACCTTTATATTGCATCTACACAGGATGACCACCTTATACTTTACAAGGATTGAGGGGAAAAGCCTGTACAGTATGATATGCACATCTTTACTCTGATCTGTGCCTTGTAATTACAGCATATCCACCAGGTCACAGCATTTGGTGCAAACACAGACTTACTGTTTGCAAGCTCAGCTTTCCACTGAAGTGAGCAAATGCTCTTCCCCCTGCCCCTCTCTCAGTTTTAAGGAGATTTTGAGAGTCTTTCCCCCTTTGCTCTAAACATCACAGACAAATCATGTGCTTCAATTAGTGCTGATATTGGTGTTTATTTCTCTAAGTAAACAAAGCACAATGTTGGGAGTTTCTTGCTTTGTTGGAAATCCATCCTTCTTAGTTACTTTTTTTTTTGTGGGTAGTGTCCTCATGATTTCTCTCTCTGTCTCTCTCTCCCCTCCCCTCTCTATCCCCAAATTTATATTCAATACAATTACAGTATAGAAGTTCTTCAAAAATCCCTTGCTTGCTTTGTCATCCGTTCAGAAGAGGTTTGAATGCAACTCTTACACAAGACTGTGAGTTATCTGTGTATTTAAGTGGGTCTTGCGTTTGTTTTTTTAGAAAGAAAGTATTAAAAAAAAAATCAAAGTTTTCTTGGGAGGTGGGACAAATGCATGTTTTGTTAACATTTACAAGATTACAAGAGGGTAATCAATGTAACTGCTGCTCATAAATGTGTAGTATAAAATATGTAGTATAAAAGCAAGTCTACTAGAAGAAAAGCTAATTGACTTTGAATTCCTATAAGCAATATTATTTGCAAACAGTATTACAGTGCTAGGCTTGGATGTCTTTTTTTACCTTGAGGACATGGACTGTTTGAAGGTGGATTTGTCAGTGGAAACAAGCCGGAACTATGCAGGAGAGGGGAATGAGTCTTACTCTGAAAAATACTTCCTTGGCACTGATGAAGTTGTAGCTGGATTTATGTTTGAAGTCTTGTTCTAAGTTTTATATCCTTGAGGGTTTTTTCAAAGGTGTTTGCTGAAGGACTAGTTACTGTTTGTTTTTTTGTTTTTTTCTTTCTGAAGCAGCTAAGTGGATTGTCAAGTTGTCTTGGAAAAAAACCCACGATAACTCATCAGAAGATGTTTCACATTTTTCAGTTTCAGCCTTTAAGACTAATAACCCAAAACAGTCTTTCTAGCATGTGTTTAAAACTGATGCTTTCAAGACCTGTTGCATTTGCACAGATATGGAAGTCATGGTTATCAAGTCATTCTCTTCTTGGAAAGAAAAATATTATCCTGATGGGACCTCCAGGTGCTGGGAAAACAACAGTTGGGAGAATAGTAGGCCAGAAACTGGATTGCCCTGTCATAGACATAGATGACGATGTCCTTGAAACAACCTGGAATATGAGCGTGTCAGAAAAACTGCAGGATGTTGGTTATGAGGAATTTCTAGAGGAGGAAGGAAAAGCCCTGTTGAAGTTCTCAGCATCTGGAAGTGTAATTTCCCTTAGCGGGTCCAATCCAATGCACGCTGCTGGCATGCAGCACATGAAGAAAAATGGAATAGTTGTATATCTGGATGTGCCCACAACAGTCATTATGAGCAGGCTGAAATCAAAGGAAATGGATCGTATAGTGGGCCTGTCTCCTGGTATTTCTCTCAAGGACATACTTCAATTTAGGAAGCAGTTCTACAAAAGGTGGTTTGACATCCGTGTTCTTTGTGGAGGGGATATTGCAGCAGAGGTTGTAGCAGAAAAGGTACTTGATGCTGTGAAGAGATACCAAGACTCAGAACTGGAAACTTTCATTTCAACGAGGTCTAGTAGGTCTGGAAGGAGTACGGAAGAAGACTCTCATAAATTATATTTCAGTGACGTTGTTACTCAGGGCTTAGCCCTTGATGGAGGACTCTTTGTTCCTGAGAGAGGACTTCCAAAATTCACTGCTGAAGAATGGCAAGGTCTGATAGAAGCAACTTACACTGAAAGAGCCCAGGTGATACTAGAAAGATGCATACATCCTGATGATATTCCTGCTTCTAAACTGGCAGAAATTATTGAAACTGCATATGGAGAAAACTTTAGTTGTTCTAAAATTGCCCCAGTTAGGCATCTGGCAGGAAACCAGTTCCTTCTTGAGTTATTTCATGGGCCAACAGCATCGTTTAAAGATTTTGCATTACAGTTGATGCCACATTTATTTGCCTACTGCATTCCCAGAAGCTGCAATTACTTGATTCTGGTAGCTACTTCTGGGGACACAGGGAGTGCTGTTCTAGATGGCTTTAGTCGTCTCCATGACACTGACAAACAGAGAATTGCTCTGGTGAATTTTTTTCCTGAGGATGGAGTAAGCCCAATTCAAAAATCACAAATGATTGGCTGTCAGAAAGAAAATGCTTGGTCAGTGGGTGTCAAATCTGATTTTGATTTTTGCCAGACAGCTATAAAGCAAATCTTTACTAACTCTGATTTTACTGGCTTTCTTACAGTAGAATATGGAACAGCTTTAGCTGCAGCAAACTCCATAAACTGGGCACGACTGCTTCCTCAGATAGTTTATCATGCCTCTGCATACCTTGATCTTGTTCATCAAGGTATTATTTCTTTTGGAAGCCCTGTAGATATTTGCATTCCTACAGGAAACTTTGGCAACATGTTAGCTGCTTTCTATGCTAAAATGATGGGCATTCCTATTAGAAAATGTATTTGTGCTTCCAATGAAAACAATGTTTTGACTGACTTCATAAGAACGGGTGTTTATGATTTGAGGGGAAGAAAATTAATTTCCACTTTTTCACCAGCAGTAGATATTTTGAAGTCCTCCAATCTTGAGCGATACTTACACCTGATTGCTAATGAAGATGGACAACTGGTGACAAAATTATTTAATCAGCTGGAAAAGCAGGGCCACTTCCAGCTGCGGAAAGATCTACTTGGAAAGCTTCAACAGGACTTAGTGGCTGGCTGGTGCTCTCATGAGGACTGCCTGGCTGCCATTCACTCTGTGTACAGTACTACAGGATATATTTTGGATACACACACAGCTGTAGCTAAAGTAGTTGCAGATCGATTACAAGATAGAACTTGCCCAATTATTATTTCATCTACAGCTCATTATTCTAAGTTTGCACCTGCTATCTTGAGGGCCTTGAGGATTGCAGAAATAAACCAGAATCCATTAAGTCAGCTACACCTGCTGAGTTCTTACAGTGCTCTGCCTCCAATCCACTGGGGCCTATTAGAGACCCTGAAAAAGACAGGAAATGGGGATCACCAGGTCTGTGCTGCTGATATGACTGCACTGATGTCCCATATCGAAACCTTAATTCAAAATCATTTTATGAAAGTTTTTTGAGCAACTGATCCAATGTCCACAATTGTAATACCTTCTTAACAAGCTGCATGTTTTACTAAAGCCATTGTTCATCTGGCCTGTGTCCAGTCCACAGCATATCACACAGTTTTAGATTCAGTTGTCGAGCTTTCAACAGTATTTGTAAGTAATGTGTGAGATTTCTAGTGGTGGTGAAAGGTTGTGAATTGAGAGTGTAAAACTGTTAAGAGGAAGAGCATTTTGCAGATCACACACAGTAGAGAAGCCAGTACTGCTGGCTTTCCTTGGCAGTGCTGTCTCCTTCACAAGCCTGAAGGATCCTTGATGGAAAGAGGCAGATAATGAAGTCTGACCTTTCTGGAACTAATAGCTCTGGTTTTGTTGCCACAATGATGTGAACCTTTGGTCAGTGGATGTTTTAATTAAACTTCAACTCATTTCACTTAGGGCACTGAAACATAATAAGATAATAAAATGGTGTTCATATGTTACTAACGAGAGTTGATTTCACTACAAAGATTAAAGTATCCTTGTATTATTAATCCTTGAACCATTGACTTTTGTGATATATTACCTTCTATGTATTGTGTGGACAGTGTCTAAGTAAAAAAATCTGATCTTTTTTTTTTAATACCTTTTTCTCCCAGATATTTTCCTGTATCAAATAGAATACCTAATTCAATATTTTTAATATATTTGAGGTGTGGCTCTTCCTCCACTGTCTTGTAGTCTTTTTCCTAGATGTTTTTTATTTGAACTTTCAACTTCAGAATCCTTTTTTAGTACTATAGGAGAATCTGCTAGTAGTAACAGCCATCTTCTTAAATAAGAATCAGACTTCATCATTTATTTGCATATATTTTTTGTATTATCTTTTGTCTCTTAGATCATATAGCTTTTCTTGTTCTAAATACTTATGTTTTCATATTTTTCATAAGTTAATTTCCTTGATGTTCTGTTCTATTCATGCTTTGAATGAATTAGTGTAAGAAATAAGCTTCCCAAATTGCTTGGCATCTCATCAAGGAAAGTGAAGGATGAATTCCAGTGTGATAGCATCAGAAGTGTTCATTACGTAACCTAAAATATATCTACGTGGTTTTGCTAATGACAGGCTCTTTGCTTTTTTTTTTTTTCCCCCTGAAGAAAAAATAGACTGGATTGTCCTGGGAGATCATGTGGTTATGGACAAATGTATTCTGCTAATTGAAGATTATATTTCGCAAGGACATAAACTACATTTCACACTATGAGAAATGGTAAAATGATGTATTGGAAGTTTTGAGTGGCATGCAGTTAAAGGTAAAGAGCTAAGAGTCTTCAGATATAAGGACATATAGATATGGGAAGTTGTGTTTCCTACTAAGATTCAAATAATCTGGTAATTGATAACTTTTTTTTTTGCCTCTTCAGTAGGCAACATTTCCTACATTCTCTTAGGGCTTTGAACTGTTGCCGTTTCTGACAGCTTCCTCTATGTGCCTGCTTGTACTTTTTGCCACACTAGAAGTGAACAAGACACCATCTAGCAAACTATTTTAAAGAATTGTCATTTCCTCCAGCGTAAGGTAAAAGTCTCAAGCATGATGTGCCTTTGCCACAGTGAATCCATACACAGTATCATTAAATGTAGCTGAGAACATGGGTGTGACACAGTAGCTTTCTAGATTCTCCCATTCTTAGATACTTTTTTAGGACCTTTCTAGTTCTTCGCTCAAACCTCATTCACTATGTCTGCAGGAACTTTGAAAAATAACTTTTTGTTTTCATGGAAATGTGAACAGACCAGGTTGGAAGTGATCTGAAAACATCCGGGCCAATCTTTTGTGACTAAGGGAGCCTAGATGAGACTATGTACCACCCTGTCCAGTTATGTCTTAAAAACTTCCAGAGATGGAGACTCTTCCACATTGCTGGGGCGATTGTTCCAGTGATTGTGTTCTCACTGAAAAAATTTGTTTCTTATATCAAAATGAACCTTCTCCTGGTGCAACTTCCCCCTTGTCATCTCCATATGGCTCCTTGGAAGAGAGAGCCTCCAATCTCTTCCTAACCACCACTGAAGCATTGGAAAACTGTGCTGAAGTGCCCACTGGACCTCCTCCAGTGTGGAAAGATTTGACTTACTCAGTGTCCTTGTAGGGCAGGGGAATTTTCATCATTTTCCAAACATGACATGGGAAAGACCATGATTATGTAATTTTTAAAAAAATCCAAGTCCCGTAAGAAAAAGTTTCATAAGCATATTGCCAAGGAAGAAGCCTTGCTCGTATCAGTGTTGAGTGAACATCCACCTTGTATTTCTGTATGTTCCAGTCTGATTCTTACAGTAATTCCAAGTGGGAAAAAATGTAATTCTTTCTCTGGATGTGCTCCGTACAAAACCAGAATTCTAAATCTTGAAAACAGAAACAAGCAAACAAACAAACCAAATTGCCTGGATTGAATTACTGGGACAGGGTTTGGTTTCAGCATACAGACTTGGTGGAAATCCTGCAGTACCTAGTTCCATGGGGCTTAATTCAATTTGGCATGACAGGGCAATTTGTCACACACTGTTACAATACTTTGTGGAAACATCTTCAAAGAAGAGCTTGTCTTCTTAGAAAGTACCTGAGAGGGAAGAACTGAGATTCTAAACAAGATAAGACTAAAGCCAACATCCTACCCTGAGATAACTCAGTGTTAGATAAACCGGTCAGAAATAAACTAGCAGGGGTTTTATTTTGGCATGACTTAATCATTATTTCAAAGTTCATGGCAGTAACCCAAGTATGGTTTGAATTTCTAGTTGCTGCTTTCCTATCACATGAGCCATTATAGCAGTTGATATAAATTAAATAAGTAAAAAAATGAGCACTTGTACTTAGGTAAGGGCTTTCAACGTGGACTAAAGGTGTATAAGGGCAGTGGTTAATGAGCACATACAGTATTAATACATTTCTCAGAGTGTCTGTTAACTTCAGTAAACTATTTTTGTGCACTACATCTGCTTGTGGATGCTAGTAATGGACATTACAAAATGCTGCAGTAGTGTTGTGATCCTGGATGTACACAGTATTTGTGACCTGGTGTTAATGCTGTGTTCTTGTAGCTGTAGTGTACAGTCTTTTGTTCTGCAGGGCCTACAGGAATGGAAGGGAAAAAATTTCCAGCGTGCTCAGAATAGCTGGCTGTGTGTACATAGGATAGCAATCCCCCTTTCTTCCCAGTTTAGATTTTCTTAGTGTCAGTAATATACCGTGGTTCAACAAATTGTGCTACTGTTATAGTCCTTTTTTTCCCCACTGTCAGTATTATGAAAGATTCAAAAGGCATTAAAGACTGGGCATAAGTGCCCTTTTTGTCTTGTGTGTTCAGCGTGCAGACACTGTGCACACTGAGTGCTGTCATACGTTATTTTCTATTAACGTCTTAAGGCAAAGGTGGTGTGCCAATGGTACAGAACAGCAAATCTGTATTGTGCTGGTTAGCAGGATTCTTTAAGCCATTTAGGTTTGCTGTGTACACAGTTTGTTCCTATTTGTCTAGCAGAATGTTGCAGTATCAATCAACAAAATCCAGGTTGATGGAGAGTGTGAGCATGCAGAACTACACATTTCCACTGGCTTTGTTGACCCAGAGTAATAATATAGCTTTAGTTAAGCTGTTATTCTTCTGTACAGATAAATCTTTGCTGAACACTTGCTACTACATGGAAAACCTTAGGGACAAATTGAACAAATGTAAGGACAAATATAATGTCTATATTTACACTTTTTATTTATGTGGGAAATGCTTTGTTTTGCTTACAGATGTACCAGGTGCTCATTACTTGCCTTTAGTCACAGCCCTTCTTCTCAGGGTGACAGAGAGTAATGTGAGGTAAAGGATGAATAGAGCATCAGAAGATAATTCTGTGTTCTTAATATTTTATGATCTAGAAAGGATTGCTGTTTACAGTTTTGAGGTGCTGGAACATTTTATCTGATGGAGCTCTACAGGGAAGATTCTTGTTGTTCAAAAGGTCAGCTTTGCTTTCAAGGACATCAAGAACAGACATTGCTATTAAGTATATCATGTTTGGCATACCTGAAATACACATTACTCATTTGTATCCACTGTATTTTTTTCTAAATAAATACTGCAGGATCCACACTATAGCACTTTCTTTGCAAATATGTTTGTAAATCCTTACCAATCTTCTATGAAGAAAATCTACTAAAAGAAGTGGTTTTCAGAGTTTGATATTCTTAAGTCTTGAAAGATGTGTTCCATCCTGTGTTTCCTTGAAAATTAGGGGTATAGTTGATGACAATGTCATAATTCACTGCTAAGACTAAGGTTTTAGTGAGATAATCTGCATCATTCTGGAAGGAAGTATGTATAGAAAAAGAAACACAGATCAAAACCAGCAAATGTCTAAACACTCTGTTTACATTGCACCACAGACCTGTCCAGTGCTGCATGGAAAGCCTGTATTCTGAGGATTAGTATGGAAAAGCAAATCTCTAACTGTTTAATGTTTCTTATTCATGTTTAGTTCAGTGGAGAGATGAGCTAGTTGTCTGTTAGCTGTTGTGAAGCAACTTTGGTACACTTCTAATATCATTTCAGGATCATGGGCTTAAAAATTACTTGAATGGTTTAAACAGCAATGAGCAGTTAATGTCAGAGAATTAATGTGAATGGGCCATTGATTCTGAACATGTATTAGCAGCTTAAGGAGGATTTAAATGTCACTGTGTTTTTTCACAGCAGTTACAATGTGCTCAGCTTGCTTATGAGAACTGGGAAGCTGGTGCTTCAGATTTTTCAGAATGTAAGATGACTCTTGCTCTTGCTCTCCAGTTTAGCTAAAACTTTTGAAGATCTCCTAGGCATAGATCTGTTTGTTCCTTTTACTCGAGAAGACTTTATTCCCTGATAAGTGTTTAAAATGCTGTCTGGCCTCCTTCTTGACTGTATAGGAAAATTATTTTGCAGAGTTAAGATCTGATTTACTTGCTTATGTACAGTATCTTATAGAATTTAACCAAGGAGAGCATCCACAGTGTATTCCTTGTGCAACATAGGAATACATTTTTCATAAAAAGTGTATCTCAAGTTTCATAAAATCAGTTACATAGCACCAGAATTGTTACTGTAGCATTTTATTTAGATATTTTGTCACTGAGATTTGGAATAGACTTAGATTTTCAAATAGTTTATTTTATTTTAAAGAAGTTATTGTTATAGAAACATGCAGGGTATCACCCCCAAATTTAAAATTCATCATGACAATAACTGAATCAAACCCAAAACACCTTGAAATGTAAATCAGAAAGGAATGACTGAACAGATTTGTTATGTGCATTCACACAGGATTTGGCTCTTAACCATGAGTTTATTAAGAACATAGGAGGAAATAAAGTAATGACTGTTCAAATCTACGAATGCCACGAAACTTAAATACTAAGGAGCCACTTAATCAGAGCAAGATTAATTGCCTGGTTAGGAGCTGTAAGCAATTTGCATTTCATTTTGGCCTAAAGCAGACCTGTGTTTTTAGGACCATAGAGGTTTGAGAACATACTTAACAAGTTGAACAATTTGTGGTAGGAAGTGCTGACTTTGAATAGTGTCTGGAAATGTGCATTCTCAACCAAACACAAATTTTCAGCATGCCTTGTGGTCAAAAGGATCAGTGAGATCCTGAGGTTAGAAATGGGAATACTGTCAGGGAAGTAGTACTACTGTCTGTATTTGACTTTGGTGTAACCTTTTGGAAGAATATTATGCCAAATTTCAGTAGTCACAATTTTCAGTAATGCTGGGAAGTTGGACAGAAAAGAGTCATGAGAGCAATAAAAGTATTAAAAAGAAGCACTGGTATGAGAGTCTCAACAAACAGAATCTGCTTAGTTTAGTGAAAGAAGAATCAGCCTAGATGAATCGTCTTCGGAGAAAAATTGATAATAATTAACTGTTCCACCTAACAGAGAAAGATCCAGCAAGTCTAAGCAGAAGTTGGACATGTTACAAAAAGAGATAAAGGTACGTAACCGAACAGTGAAAGTATCCCTAGTCTGGACATATTAGATGATTTCCTGAAAAAATGTGATTTGATAGAAAGAGGACTAATTCAGACAAGTCAGACCCATGTTACACAAGAGGTCAAACCAAACAATCACAAGTCGTGTTTGGCTGCCCCAGGAGTAACTTGCCTGTTAACAAAAGCATGAACAGCATTTCACAGAGGTTTGAGAGCTAGAGATTGTGAACTAATTTCAGTTCTGCTGTGGTGTGATCAGTACACAGAGGAAGTTGTGTGCTAAGTAGCCTACTGGATATGTTTAGCCTTGTTCTTTCTGTCTCTAGAGAATTGCAAATGGACTACTAATGCACACCCTGACTTGACTCATGGCTATTAGGATATGCCTCATTAGTTTTAAATTTCATTATACAATTCGCCTTGTGATGGTTTGGGCTATATATACTTTCATTATGAAAATGAGGTGAACAGCACAGGAGGAAAGTGTCTGTGCAAATGTCAGCTTTATTGAATGTAGCTAATTATTATTTATTTTTCCAAACTTTTAAAAGTTAAGAGATCTTTTAAAATGTATTAGATATTTTTGGGCCCCTTTTCTCTCTGCTTTTACAAGCAACTTGCAATCCAATGGCCATTTTCAATTCATTTTCAGCTCATAACAAGATTTATATGACAAATGGGGAAATCCAATGCTTCCTTTTTGTGGTTAAACTTGAACTTTTATATACCAGTTAAAGCTTAGAGAAGGTAAAATGTACTCACAGGTTCTGCTCTAGCAATGTATTTTGATTAAAACATATTTGCTGGCGATTGAATCACAAACTCAGACTGGCAGGGAATCTGAATCGTTTCTTCAAACGAGTGAGTTGGTTTTATACATTTTTCTAAGGCACAGGATTTCCTTATATGGCGTGACCTATCCCGTGTTGCCACATCACCAACACACTTCCTAAATGCCCTTCTATGGGATGGTCACTCCCTGTTCACTCATCCGTCAGCTCCTGGCAGGCTCCTCTCCCTAGCGGTCTGCCGTGTGACGCCTCCTTCCCCAGGGTCAGGTAGAGACAAGCCTCTGTGTGCCGCCATGTGCTCCTTTGTGCTGCCATGTGCCTCTGCAGACAGGTTTTACAGCTCACAACCTAATTCTCTAATTCCCCATAATTCCCCCTTTTCTGTTTTATACAAATAAAAATTATGACAGTTATTAAACAGGTAGAACTTTGAGAAACAACATAAAGTTGTCTAAAGCTTTTACTATCACTCAAGAGTCTGCAACTGCTGGAAGGTCTTGTTTAGTCTAGTGAAGACTTAGAAAGTCTTTCTTAGGCAAGACTTTTAAGTTTACTTTGAAAGAGGGTCCAGCTTTTGTAAGCTCAAATTAGCAAGTCAAAATGACTTGACTACACTTTTAGGGCAGAAACCCTTGGGTCCGATGGTATAAATCCCTAGTCAGCCAAGGCTAGGGCTTGGCCAGAGCCTTAAGCCTTGACTGAGAGGGTTTCTCAAAAATACTTATAAAATTGCTTAAAAACTTTAGCGATTGAAAAATTAAGAACATATAAAAATTTTTACAGTCTTTTGCAGGGGGTACACCCCATCTCTGCATTCCCCCTTTTCTGTTCTAACGATATGTAACACAAACATCTTTCAATTTACCCAATTCAGGAAAATATGGAACATAACATGCAGTTTTCTTACTATGAACAATAAAATAATACATCTAATACAACAACAAGTGTGCACCGAGTAAAAATAAGCAAGGTAATATCATTAACTGCTTAAATACTTCACTGTTTCACAGAATATATATAAATCTAGGCTTTGGACATTACAATTATAATAACATTAACTTTTTAAGTGGTTTCAAAAGGTTTCAAAAGGTAACTAGTCTAATTCTTGCTTTAAAAAATAGCTTACAAATTATAATTATTTTCTATCACAAAAATGAATCAGAACAATGCAGGGTGTCACATGGTGGTGTGGTAAAAAAAAGCATTAGCTTGCAGCTGCTCTCGCACAAGCTGGTGCAAATGCTGAATGCTGCAGGCTCCCCCACCCCCGAGGAAGGGGCAGGAGACAGGAGCCCGGTTGTAGCAGCTTGAGTCTGGCTGTCCGTGTGGGTCCCCCTGGCCATGTGGGCCCCGCTGGCTGTGCGGGCCTGGGTGGCCGCGCAGCTCTGCAGAGGTCCTCTGGCGGCCGGCAGAGGTCCGCCAGCCCATCTCTTCACCTCTTACATGCAGAGAGCCGCCCATGGCCCCCGCCTTGTGCTGAGCAGAGCTGCAGCCCCGCCAGCTTTCAGCGCCGCTGATCTCGCCCATCCACGGTGTGGGGGCGGCCTCCGGGCGCGGCCGCCACGCGGCTTTGCCATGTGCTCGCCAGCGCCGTGCGGCCCCGCCATGCGCTCGCCGGCGTGTGCTCTCTGCTGTCGCGCGCTCGCTTTCTCCCCTGCCGCATCTGCCGCTGCTGCACTTCCGCAGAGGGCAGAGACATAACGTGGTACCAGGGATTATCGCTGGCCAGTGTTCCTGCTTCTTGCAGCAGCACTTCGAGTCCCATGGGGCTCACCGACGGACGCACAGATAGGCTTATAATGAATTCCTCACACGGGGCACCATTTGCTGGCGATTGAATCTTGGACCCAGACCGGCAGGGAATCTGAATCTTTTATTCAAAGGAGTGAGTTGGTTTTATACACTTTTCGAAGACACAGGATTTCCTTATATGGCGTGACCCATCCCATGTTGCCACATCACCAACACACTTTCTCAATGTCCTCTATGGGTTGGTGACTTGCTGTTCACTTGTCTGTCAGCTCCCAGCAGGCTCTTCTCCATAGGGGTCTGCCGTGTGACACCTCCTCCCCCAGGACCCAGTGGAGACAAGCCTTTGTGTGCCACCATGTGCTCCTTTGTTCTGCCATGTGCCTCTGCAGACAGGTTTTACAGCTCACAACCTAATTCTCTAATTCCCCATACATATTTTCTTTACATTTTAAACTAATTCACTAAATTATATCTAAATAGAGCAGGCATTTAGGGGACTTTTTTACTAAGTATCTGTGGCAATCTGATTCTGTTTAAAATGGTAATAAATGCATCCCATCTCATAATGAAACCAGTGCTCCCTGCATAATTAATTTGCATTTTATACAGATGAGGATGGGAAAGCCATATTCACAGTAGTTTTCAACCAGAAAGGTTAATAAAAGGATTCTATGCAGTTCTGAAACACCACACAAGCGGCTCATTTCTGCAAAACCAGTATTTTGCAAGTGAAAGTTTTAGTGAAATTTACCTGGAATCGTTGTTCCATACAGCTCTTATCCACAAGGTGGCATTCCTAACAGGAGTTTGCTAGACATGGTCATTTCTTGCAGTTTTTGAAGGGCTGTAAGTGAAAGGCTGTCATAAGCATTTGTAATATTATACAAGCTTTTTATGTTTTCATTTTTATAAAGTGTAATTAAGAGTAATTAAAGTCAGAAACCTTAATGATAATTAGATCAGTACTCATTGATTGTGGAGTATCCAGAAATATGTGATGGTTCCAGGTTAACAAAACAACACATTCATTCATGGCATTATATACTACTAGAGACTTTTCAGCGGTAAATCTGGAATCAATTTTGCTTTAATGAAAGAGTCTAAAATAATAATTTAAAAATTCTCTAAATCAAGAGCACAAATAATACCTAGGTCTTGTATGCAAACCTCAGTGTTTGGTGTTTTGAAAATGATGTGGCATATGGGGAGCTTGTAGTGAGTTCTGGGTTAAGGAAGGGGAGATAACAGTGTTCTTGGGAAAAAGCTGCATAAATTATGTCTCACTCTGCAGGGGAGGCTTTTTCATAGTTTCATGTTACAATGACCAAGCAACTTATTTTCATATACCTGTCATCCAGGCTGATAACTGAGCCTGCAGGCAGTTCTGCTTTTCTTCAGGCTTTGTATCATTTTCAGTTTCTTGTAATCTTTGTATGCTAAATTCAAATGCCTTGTTATTCTTTTTCTTTAAATACAAGTTTGAAGGGAGTATAATACAGCCTGCTAAACCAATACAAGTGCACTAGATTTTATATAACAGGGACATGCATATTGTACTTTTCTCTCCTGTGGTTAAGGTCTTGATCTTACTTTGCTTCTTTTGCTGACTCTGTAAGATCAGACCTGAGCTAAATAATCATTTATATTTCCATTCTAGCTTGTGCCCTACTTGCATTTTGGTTTGCAAAAAAAAGACATAACCTAAAGTTTGTGCTTAAACTGTAATCCAGTGAAAATTGTGGAATTTTTTCCAGGTCTATTTCAAGTCAACAGAAAGGAATATGAGTAGATTTTTGTTTGTTTGATGTATTGTTTTGTGGTAGCAAAACTTCTGTGGAGTCTTTCCTAATGCTTAATTCCTGCTAATTCCTCTGCTCCCTGTGCCAACTCCCACCGATGCCTCAGCCCTCTGGGTTTGGTTCCTGTCACTTAACACAACTGAAAGGACAGAGCAGCGGCTGCATCCACGGCTGACACTAATGACAGTCATTGCTGAGTTAGTGGGCACTACTTTGACATTAAGCAGATGTTCTTTTTCCTAACATGCTGTTGTACCTCTGTCATCTCTCAAAGATGAGTCTGCGAAATAAAATACGAATTCCTTTTTACTGAAAGCAGTTGTCAGTCAAAAAAACTCCCACTTTCAGAATATTTAAGATGGTAGAACCTACCTGCTTGTTGAATCTGGCAAGCACTGTAGAAGCAAACCTTCTGAGTTGGTAGTATCTCGTGCTGACTACCAGTAAAATTTGAGGGCCTGAACATCTACCACATGCTACAAATTTTAAAGAAATGTGGTGAAAATTACTATTTCCAGGATGTGGAAATGGCTGGACAAAGAAAGTTATACATAACAATTATGAAGCATTAATGAGGAAGAAAATTATTTGTTGTTGTTGCCTTTCAGGTTAAGCTACACACTGAATTTTCATTACAGTAGTTAGGTGTAGCAGTAGGTGAGTAGATGGGGGCAACATTCTTCTGAGAAGAGCAAGAAGTCCCACAGGGGAGGTTTAGGAAAAACAAATGTACGAAAAAACAAATGGAAAGAAACATTCTCCGCTCTGATGGCTGCCATGTGGAAAGGGCTTATTGTGAAGGGCGGTCTGTAGATAGAACTGTACACAGCTATACAAGGGAACAGGTTAGTCAAGGTAATGGCAGGGTTCAGGGTCCCCAAAAATGCTGTAATGTGTAGGGTGTGATGGACATCAGCAGGAGAAATCAGTAGTCTGGAGCATCGCTGATGTTGCTTCTGGGACAACTCATGATGTTGGATCAGATGGGTATGTACTCCAACTCCCAGAAATGGGGGAAAGAAATTATGCTGAATTTGTCCTTTTGCCTGAGGGTCTCTCAGTTATGTGACAGGGATGATAAGTTCATATAAACAAGCACTTGCAGGTAACACTGTTGGAAAAAATGGCTGTACTGACTGTAGACAAATAATAGTCCTGATACTTCATGATGGATCTGGAAATTGCTTTGCTAGTACAAAGCACGTCAGGGGCTAATTTGATGCGGTTTATTGCTTGCAAGAGGTGGATTATAAATGTTTGGAATTGCATCTTATGTAACTGCTGGTGGATAAGCATAGGTATGAGTAAGTGTGAACTGGGAAAGGAAAATTTGATACTGGGAACTGTAACCACAAGTATTATCACTTCCCATATGTAACAAACTTACGCCTAGGGCAAGGAAGCACAATTACTGACAAGCTGTGTTTGCTCATGCAGGTGATTTTATTGCTGTAAGTGATGTATCACTCTGGATACATTTTTTGATGAAAGACTTTTCTGGAATGATTGTACTCCAAAGAAACTTTGGAGCTGTTTGCCTTCAATAGATGACCAGGTCTGCCTTTTGAAAATGTTAAATTTGTAAAGTACTTCCCTGGAGGTTTTAAATTGGTGGAAGACAAAGGGTCATTATTCAACATGGAGGTTTGCTTCCTCAAGTTAGTCACATAATCTCTTTCAGTCTCTCCCTTTGACTTCCTCAGTCTCAGAAATCTACAACTACGTTTTAGAAAACTATCAGATACTTAAATATTTAATATACTTCCAAATTGTATGATTTTACTTTATCTGTTATCAAAAGAATATGCTGGATTCTCTGAAATTATATTGGGTGCTGAAGATACACTGATGATTTCTGAAAACAGAAAAACTGTCCTCACTTCTTTTACAAAAGGCAAAACGATGTTACATTTTCTAACTGTTAAATCTAGCTTTTAAGTCCTGATTCCAGGAAGTGTGCAGCACCTGAATTGCCAACATCTTTGTTCATTGTGCTCCTGGGTCACTGAAGGTAATGTTCTTACTTTCTTATGCATTTCTATTATTGTGAAAAGAGATAGTTTTAAGTCTAGATACCTTTCTTCTCGGAGGGATCTGAATGCAAAATAGAGTTATCCACTGTATTACTTTGGCCTGACACTAGAATTACTTTACTAAAGACAAATCAAACCTAATACCCAGTCAACCCCTGTTCAAAATAGAGTGATGAAGCTGAGCCAGAAGATACTGAGTGCAAAGTGAACTTTTCAGTACTGTATAGAGCCAGTATAAAAGCTAGTTGAAAACTACTTCACAAACTACTAAAATCTCTGTAGTGCCCAATATCAAACAAATTGTTACTCATTTCTGCAAGGCACAGCTGACAGCTGGTGGAAGAAATATAAATCACTTTTTAAAAAAATCTGTCCAAAATAAAATTTGCCTTCTGTGAGCACTTAGCTTGTTGTGCTAAGCCTCAGGGTGAAGAGTGGATCTCCCATGTCCCATGGTGGTGGCTCTTCGGTCAGTTCAGGGACAGCAGAAGCATCATCTTCATTTATGAGGTTTTTTCCCTTGTATTAATTGCATGATCTGCTTCATAAATCGACTTACATTTAAATGGAACAGCTTAAAAGTAATTGTGCAGCTGAGCAACTGATGAGTTATTGTGCCTTATGGCTGTGTGGGTAAGGACCAAAAAGACAAAAATTGGTCTCTTTAACCTCCAATGTCCCTTAACTCTCCTCCAATGAGTTTCCTGTCACTTTAATTTAAGATGTATTTTGATCACCTTATGAAAGCAATTCTATGATGCATTTATCTCCAGTTCCCCAGAAACAATTGGCCAGTCCTGTGTTCCTAAATTCCCTTCTGTATATTGCCTTTTCTTTTTCCTTTTTTGATAGCTGTAATAGATGTTGTTAGGGATGATGCTGTGTGTAGATCTGGTTTTAGAGGATAGACAGAAGAAATAAACAATATTTGGAGTGTCATTGAGACCACCTTGGTAATTTTTTTTTGCTTGAAAAGCAGATGTCTCTGTTATGCACTCAAATTCTTCACCACCACCCATTATCATAAAGTCATTTTAGCATAACTATTTTTTAAGCCTTTTCATGGCACAATTTAAAATCAGTCTTTGTAGGATAAATTTCACTTTATATTACAACTAAAAATACAAGAATCATAAATTTTTTTTTTAAATCTTGTAATAAGAATTTTGCAGTTAATGTAATTAAGTTCCTTTCAGGCTAATACTTGGACTGCAAATCAAGAGTTTTATTTTCCTTTTGCAATCAGGTACCCTTTGAAATGTTCACACTTAAGTTCTGTGAACTGTGTTGTCATTCTGTGTTGTGACACTGTTGTCACACTATTTCTGTCAGCAGGATTTTAAAAACTGCCATGAGTTCTGACTGGAAGGAAAAGTGTATGTATGCAACAATTTTCAGTGGAAAGGAAAACTAGAAGACATTATTTTGTTATTATAACTTCACCTAAGAGGAGAAGAGGTGCATATGTATGTGTGTGGATATTTGATAAGTTTATATCTTTCTCAGAAAGCTTCAAAGTCATGATTTTTGCAACACTTCAACTTGATATGGGGATGCTGGGGTTTTTTTCCCCCACCTTACTCCTACCCAAATTCATTAGTGAATGACACAAAAATTTTAAAAATCAGACTTCACTATGTAGAAAGTAAAAAATGGTGAGGGGAAAGAGCAACAAAAATCAGATCCAGTGAAGACTCAGAAGCTGGATGCAATTCTGCTGAGTATCTGTAATTTAAAGCCCAAGACTGAAATTCTGACTTAAACAAGTCCTTTAACCATGGCCATGACTAAGGCTTCCCCTAGCATTAAAATCCTACTATAAAAGTGGAGCTGTGGTTTTCTTGAGAGATTTGTGTACATGCCTGCTGCAGTGAGGCTAGGTACCACGGAAACAGCTTTTGCGGGGGGGCAGGGGCGGTGCTGAGAGGAGTGGTTCTACTTCTTGTCTGGCAATAATTCTGAGCTAAAAGAGGAAGAAAGCATTAAAATTTTTATTTAAACCCTCAAAAATTGTGTTTAACATGGAATGAGCATTTATAGTTTAGCAGTCTGTTTATCTGAGACTGTATGATTTTATGTATATGCACATGTATATATAATGTACATGCATACAGATTGTATATGTATTTCAGTTTGTTGTGTGCATGGAATATCGTGCTCACTGGATCATTGTGACCCATCTTGACTGATGCATCTCAGATCATGTGCTGAAAGAGATGTGCATCCCAGTGAAGGAAGAGATGTGCATCCCTGTGGGTACCAGTCTGCTGCATCATCACATCCAGATGGGATCTGGCCCATGCAGTTGTCCTTCCTACTCAATGTGAGTTTGATGTCACAGAGGGACCACACGACTTCCCTGAGCTGTGCTGTCAGGTTCAGGGCATCTGCAGCCCAGGGCTCCAGCTGGCCTTGACCCTTGGCTGGTTTTGTGCAGCTCCATTGCCTGACCCTGGTTCACCGTCACTGAGGAAGCTGTCGCTGAGCTCTGAGAGTTTGTAAACTGAAACCATGCAAGATAAGAAAAGTAAAACCAGGCAGAACTGAGTGTGCTGAGCTGGGAACACTCTCAGGGATTGGGCACAAATACTGGTGGGGAATCTAAAAATCTGAGGGAGAAAGCAAAGACTTAGAAGATGGCATCTCTGCAACTATGAGGACTTGAACTGATTTACTGGAGTATTTTGACATGAATGAAAGACCTTTCTTATTAAAGTATGCAACACCAATAAAAAGCAACAGAAACCACTTTGTATGCTTTTCTCTTTTTTCCCCTCTCCCTTTTCCTCTTCCATATGGATCTTCATCTCATCAGCTCCCTCCTGACCCATCTGAAGGATGCTTCTCTGATCAGCCTCTGGTCAAAAGTGCCTCTTGAAACCCTTTACTGCTTTCATTTCGCTCTGTGAATCATACAGCCCTGAAGGCACCCTTGGCATGTGGTACTGTTCTCTCACTGCTCTTGACCCCAATGTCCACACTGGCATGGTGTGGTGGCCCTGAAGCGCTGCAGTGACCATCCATCCCCCTGGCTACCCACAGAGGTACCCAGCTTGACAGCAGGGCTGGAGGAGGAAGAACAACATTCTCAGCCCTGATGTGAGTGTCCGGGGTCAGGGTAGGGACTAGGGGCCCAAAACGTTCTGCACTATTGCTTATACAAGCACCCAGGTGAAAATAACTGGTTTCTAATCACAGCAGTCACCAGGGCTGCTGAGCCCAGGCAGAGGTTCCCCACCTTGCTGTCACAGCCAAAGCCAGCAGCTGTCTCCAGAAGCACACTACATTTATACATGGCAGACTCTGCTGCCTGCAGATCCATCTGATTAAAGAAATCATCTCATTTTAGGAGTGTCTAGTAGCCTTCATAGGCTTCATGTTTGTATGTACTGTTTGTATAGATGGCATTGAGATGCAGCCAAAGCCTTACTGAACTTCTGTTGGTTTTCACTTGGACATGGAAGAAATATGTGTGTGCCTTCTGACATGTGTTCTGCAACGCCTCAGACCAGACTGGAGATGCTGCGTCTCCTTATCTCTCATGTCCTTCAGACCAGGCTCCTTTCTACCTGCGCTGTATATCTTGATGCCAGTCTCTTCATCTCACTTCTGATGGCAGGTAATTAAGCAAGGAGAAGGGCATTGGACAAGACAGACGACCTGGACAATTTAAGCTGGACTGCAAGTATACCTGGATTCCGTACATTTTAATGTGAGGAGGTTTTTGTTTGCTTGGGTTTGTTATTTGTTGATTGTTTTCTTTGTTTTTAAATGAAGATGCTAACATAAAATGTTTGGCAATTTAGCTGTCCCTGAAATGTCAGTTCTGAGGACCAGATTTGGAATGGGATTTATCTCTGATTTTGTTAGAGTATCCATTCTGGCACAGAGTGGAAGTTGCATTTGATTCACTAGTTGCAATCACACCCATCAATACTAATATCAATCAATTTTTTATTATTTCATATCCACATTGTGTAGATTTCAGCTGTAGCTTCAAATGCATGAACAATGTTTGCTATTTGCCAACTGATAATTGAAGAAAAACCTTAGCGGTTGGAAATAGTAAAATTCAGAGAAATTGAAGATATGATTTGGTAATTAAAGTGGTTAAGAAATTCCTTCAGTGTATTCTTAACTAAAGAGAGCAATAAACAAGTGATGGAGAATCAACCAAGAGGCAGGGGCAGAAGACAGGAAAATGGTTGTAATGTTAAGAAGGAAGTTCATAACTCATTAATGTAGGAGAATTATTTGAAGATATTAATGTTATGGTGTACAAGGGAAACGCAATAGCTTTCTAGAGCTTTTGGCAAAATTTCAGATGAGAGTACAGTGGCTGCAAATAAATGGAAGGTTTTTCATTAGTTTCATAATTAAGCAAAAAGCAAGGAGGAAAAAGGTAGCTGTAAAAAGGAGCTTCTTTTAACTGGAAAAAAATTACAGATTACAGTTACATTGAAAGCTGTTTATTACAGAGAAAGATATGGCCTCAATCTGGCCTACAAACTTTGTACTTGGATGATTTTCTGTACAACAAAAACCCCATGCATGTTAACTGCAAAGTAGCAGTGAGACATGATACCATTGAGAGGTCTCCAAAGCTACAAAGTGTGAACTAGATATAGACAAAATATAAAAATATATCCAGTGAACTAAACTGCCCATGTGGTTAAATCACTTGGGAACCTGGAGAAGTAGGATTTCATACACAAGAAAGAGACAAAGGTGCTGAGGAGAAAGAAAGGCTTCCTAGTCACACTGTGAGCTTCTGCTCTGTAGAAACCGCTGCTGCCCAAACTCTTCTGAGGAAACCAGTCTCTGTTTGGTGTAAGCTGAAGGCAGAAATATTATTGCACAGTGTACAATAGCATTTACTTTTGGGCATTTGTGAAACAGGCAAAAGATACATTTTGGAGAGAGACTCACAGCAGTCTATCAACTGGAAAATAAATTATCCTCTTCTGCAGCCCACTCCATTATTCCCCACTGCCCTTAGCTGCCTCCTCTGAACTTGGATTCACTACATTTCCAGGCACATCTGAGCTTAGAGAACATATTATGTAGCACAAGGGAGAGCAGGTGGTCCTGTGCAGCCCTGTTTGTGTTCAGCCTAATCTGAAAGATTGGCTTTTGGAGGAGGGGCAGAGATCTGGGGGCAATATATGCAATTCATCATCACTCTTTTCACTGACTGTGAGAAACTGCTACACCTGCTGCTCTGCTTCAGATGGGCTTTGAAATACTGGCAGACTGAAGGACATATGAGTTTTTCTTTCATGATAACAAAAATAAGCACTTTGTTCTGGTATCTGTAAAGCTGAGGCAGTTTCCTACAAGCAACGATAATTCGAGAGCAGTTTCTGGCTTGCAGTTGATACATAAATGAGAGTATTTTTGGAAGTGCTGGTTGCTTTTATTATTAAAAAAAAAAAAAAGAAAATCACTGCTAATTTTCAGTTTGCTGAGTCTTTTAAAACATAATTTCCAAAAGAAGCACTTTGAATTATCAGGCAGAAGGAAAATAACTCATTGCTGTGAGAGAAAATCAGCAGTACTTAGTATGAAGTAACTACTAGAAATCATTGTGCTCTCAGGAGGAGTCTGGGTGCCTTTATGCCACAAAAAGTTCAAACAATGTTCAGCTGTGATCCAGAACCCAGAATAATGATGCAAAGCAAATGTCCACTGATGTACACAACCTGTCCAAGGGGAATCCGAGTGTGTTAGAGGGCTGGTAAGATGCCTAAAACCAAAGTGCTGGTATGGGTGCCCTGATGGGAAAAAGACCCAACACACAGTAGCTCAGAGTCTGTGTTGGAAGGTGCAAGCTGTGAATGCATTTTCTGTGTTTGCCAGGCACTTCTAGAGAAAGCTGGGAAAATTCACTCCTGATTCATCAGAGATTTTCACAAATCTGCAGATACCAGGCCTGAGTTTGAGGTCCAGGAGAGGCCACGTGCCGCCTGTGTGGCTGTTGGGGGAGCAAAACCAATGCGTCCTTCCCCGTGTGGAAATTGGGGAACTCAGCTGCCCTGCCGAGGGTGTCATGCCCAAGGTGAGGGCAGGGCTCTGGGTTCTGCTTTCCAGCACTGCCAGTGTTGGCTGCCCCATCCCATTCTGCCTGCACCATCCTGTCCTGGCCCACTTCACCCTCTTCCCTTGCTGCAATTCCACAGCTGCCTGGTAGCACTCCCTGCAGCAAGTGTTTGTACCTGCACTGCTGAGAGCCCTGGAGCTGATTTGGGCATTTAGGGAAGGCAAAACCAGATATGCTAATAGTGCATATAGATAAGATAATATTTTATTTGGAAAAAAAACCTGAATACAGTTTCCAAACAGCATTTAAAAATGGATTGCAAGAAGAAGCTGAACTTCTCTTGTAAATAATAAAAATTACAAATTGTCCATTGCAAATACAACCTGTGGCTTCATTGAAGTTCATTTATTTAAGCAGGTTATGGATTATTTTAGTTTTGTTCATCACCTGGTTATGTGACTGTGTAACATTAGCATCTACATCTGTATGGGAGTAGTATTACTGTATGTCTTTGAAGACCCTGGAATTTCAGAATAAAGGGTTTAATTAAGTGTTCGATTTTACTTTATGGAAACTCTGCAACCTGATTCATTTCAAGTGAATAACAAAAGTGCCATGGAGACCAGTGGGAGCAAGACTGGATTATTGCAAAATGCAGGCTTAAAATTATTAAATATTTATTGACTTTAAAACAATTGTCCATGACATTCCCTCTTAACCTTTTCATTAGTGTTTTACACAGCCTAAAATAGCTACCCAAGAAGTGGCTCTAAATGTGAACATGAACAGGACATCATGCTTTCCAAAACAATTAAAATTCTCATTCACTCTTTGCATCTTCCTCATGCTTGCTGCGAGTAATGAAGATGAAAGACAACAAGGGACATGGTCACTGGAGATACTTGTCGAGTCTGTGACTGAGGCTACTGAAATTCCCTACTAACTGGGCTCATGAAAACTTGGCTAAAGAAGTGCTACAGTTCCAAAGTCATTCAGCTACTAGAAATAACTGAGTCATACCTTCCAAGGCAGCCTTAGCTCAATTTCCCTATGTATATACCCTTTATAATATAGTATTTAATAACATCATCACAGACAAGTTATTCCTGAAATTTCTTCCTAATACCTTGAGCATATGTGTATCTATGTAGCCCTATGAGCTAGGTCTTCATTTCCTCCAGAGAGCATTGTATTAGAACCTAGCAGAGAGATACTCGATTTAAATTCTTGGTTTCCTGAAGTTTCAAATGCAGTCAACCTGGCATGACAGCCTTGAGTGAGGAGAGCTGTGGGGGGCCCACAGAGGAGAGAGTGGAGCCACATGTCTCTTTGTCCCATCCACCTCTTATATTTTGCTACAAATACAGTGATCAAAGTGACAGTCCAGTGCCTCCCCAGCAATACAGCCCCACCACTCACTGACTAACAAAAAAAAAAAAGCCCCTTGCCCAGCGGGATGAGCTCATCCATGCTAGCTGAGCATTCAGGATTTTATTTTGCTCTAGGGTCAGGGAAAATGCAGTGTGATTTTAAATTCTGTCACAGAGGAAGGGTACACAGCAGGTAGGCAAACATGCTAAAGAGGACTTTGTACTCTGGTTGGTCAGAGATTGGAAGGTGTCAGGAAACGCCTTGCAAATCACTGGGAATAAGAGCAAAGGAGCAGCTCTGCAACTCTCCCTTTTCCTTTCGGCAGTAGCTAATTAGTCTCTTCATCAGGAACAGGTTCCCGGTGAAAAGCAACGCCCTGCGCTGGCTGTTACCACGCAATTATTCATTGCCATTCAAGCAATTATTGCTGTCTCTGAGACAGCAGCTACTTCCTTCTTTGAGAAACATAGGAGACGACTTTCCATTAAGCAGTCAGTCTTGTTTACAGGAAAATGCATAAATAAATAATAGAAATAATCTACCAAAGCAAAATTCGATCTTTTTGATTTTTAAGTGAAAAACCTGAGGGGAACCACTGATGTAGAAAACAGTGAAGGTTTTTGACTCTACCTGAGGAAAAATAAAAGAAAAAGCCCAAATCATTTAAAACCTTTTTTGTAAAAGATTTACCTTATGTTTTCAAAAATTATGATAACCTCTCCAGATAGGTAAAAAAAAGTCACTGCTCCCAAGTTGGTGGAGAAACAGTTTGCAGTCTTTACTATTAAAGACTTAGTTGGTTTCAAGTGTTCCAATTTCTGATTATTTTGATAGGAAAGCTTGAAAGGATGAATGTGTCTGTCCACTGCCTGGTGACACTCTAAATAATGATCTTGTGCACTGTCTCGGGGTTGCTGAAGACCCTTATCAGAAGGCATGAGAACAGCAGACAGGTTGCACATCCAGAATCACACAGACCCATCCACAGTTTAACGGGCACATCTTTACCTGGATATGAGTACTGTACATGCCTAGGTCTCCATTGTGCTCCATTTCAGGGTTTTTTGCAGGACTGATATATAAAAAGCTGGTTAGAAATAATGAACAGGATCAAGTGGAAGCGAATGGCACGGCAGTAAGACGATCTGTCCTTTTACAAGCTGTGGCAGTAACAGATGAAGCAAACTGGCCTTCCCTGGCTCTGCAGCTTGGCTGCGGAATTTCTCTCCAAAGGGGGCCGAGCCCACAATCGCGTGGCAGCACAATCGCTCCTAAAACTCGAGATGCTGCTCTCCTGGAGGTGGCACAGCGTGGTGCAGAGCTGTGGAAATAACAGGCATGTTTCTCTTCCAGCCTTACAATAGTATTAGTAGGCTTTTCCAGGAGTTTTGCCGACTTCTCTCATCATACTTTAGTAGCCTAAGGCAGGATGAAGGCCAGGAAGGCGGCAGTCTGTGCTGCGCTCGGGAAGCAAAGACAGCCCTGGAGCGGACACCGCCCGGGCTGGGGCCGGGCTGGGGCCGGGAATGTGCCATTAAAGGCTCGCTGGGCTCTTTTCATCCCGGTTTTCCGGACAGAAAGGCATCCTCAGCAGCCATCTGCCGGGCCCCCGCTCCCAGCCCGCCTGCGGTGCACTGGCTCCAGGGGGAAGCATCTGACTCATTTACCCTGGGCTGATAACATATTGCAGATATTTTGCGGAGGACAGCTGAGCTTTTTGGTGCCTCCTGATGCCTAAAGAGCGTTTTGTTCCTTTTGCCTTCCCTATGTATGCCGGTTCCTCCGTGGTGTTTTGGAGGGCAGAACCTGTCATCCCACAGGATATTACTTGCTTTGGTACATCTGCCTCGTCTGAGAGAACTGGGGCGTTGGTCCTTCTGAAGATATCAGAAAATCATCTTTTAAAGGGGCCCTGGTTGCTAAATAAATTATTGTTTACCTAAGAGTGCACGACCTGCTATAAGTGTTCATAAAACTTTGGGTTAATGCCTTAAAATCAGCTAACATTACTTTATAGTGGTTCCATTTTAGTTCTTTTATTTTATTCTATTTTATTCTTCAGCTTGCTCATTATACTCCAACACTGCTCTTATGCATGCACACGTTGCTATTTGTACGTCAACATCAAAGAAAAAAAGAAAGACACTATTGCTATCTCTTTTCATCCTCCCCTGAGGATGCTGTGATTTAGTGTCTGATCTGGAGGGCACTGTTATTGGGAACAATGCCAAGTCCTTTTTTCATAGCATGTATGAGACTGAAATTGCTCATTAAAATTCTTCCCCACCTTAGTGCACAGTGTTTGCTGTGGGCTGCACTGCTGTTTGACTGACTGTGTCAATACTGTCTGGCCACTCAGCACCTGAGGCCTGGGACTGCCTTGTTATCCCTTTCTGACCCTGCCTTGAATACTTGCAGGATTGTATTCGGATACCTTCCAAATTTCAGCATCTTCCTTTTATGGATTTAATGGCCTCACCAGTTTTATCTGCTTCTGTTTTTTTCATCTCATTTATCTTGGTTACATTTAGTTAATTGAGACTAATGTTTTGTTGAAAAATATCTCTCTTGGTCCCCAAGCTGAGCTTTTGAAGTGAGTAGATTTGAGTAAAAATTTGCAAATGAGCTATTAATATCACCGCTGCAAAGATACTCTCTCTTCACCCATCATTTCCACATTGGCCTGCAGGGAATTCCCTTTCTTGACTGGTAGTCAAACAGTTGCCAGCATGTCTGTTAGCCTAGTCTACTGCTGACTGCTATACTAGAGCCAGTTGTACTTACGAAGGTGCAGTACTACATTTTATCCCAAAAGAAAGGAAAAAATATATTTTATCTTCAACTCCTTAGTATCATTTTATAAATTAATCTGAATTCTTATTTGGCTCTTAAGTGTGAGTATTGCAAGATACTCCCTGGGAGCAGGAGGCAGAAGTAGTTACACATGCTAAACCAGCCCCCCTCTCCTTTGACTTGCTTAGGAACCTATGAAACTGTGATGAGCTGCCTGGGAGATCCCAGCACTGCCAGAGGGCCACCTCCTGAGAAACACAGTTCAGCAACAGGGAAGCACCTGTCTGGAGTTTGTCTGTTCTCTTGCTTGTAAAAGGACCTGCAGTTTTCTCGTGTTTACAGGCTTAATGTTGCAAAGGGCATAAAGGTGCACCCATTTTTCTGTGTTAGAAGTAGTTCTTGGCATTCCTTCAAGGTGGGGTGACCCTGGGTTTGTCTAAACTCCAGATTTGTGTGGCTGGGGATGCCTCTACTGCTGCCCTTTCCAGCCTGTCACTGTGACACACACTGTGCAGAGTCCCCATGGCCTAGGCACCATGAGGGTTGGTTGCTCAGCTGCTCTACAGCTGCAGCGCTCTCTGTCCAGCTGGAGAAATGCCATTTGCACCAGCTGAAGGTCTTTCTCAAATATTTAGTGGCCACATCTTTCACAGCTCCTGGCCATTATTATATCCTTAATGATGTGTGAGTGAATGATTAAAATTCTACTGCTAGAAGTAGAAAGATGTTTGGAAAAAGTTGGATCTACACCCCACAGAAGGAAGAAAAATGTCATAATGTTTGGTCTTGCACTTGACTGAGAAGCTGGTCAAATTCTCAGAGATACAGATCAAGCTGAAAACCAAATCTAATTTCCTAAAACTGGAAGAAAACTCAAAAGACAATCTCTTCAAACAAGAGTCATTTTATTAGGGGAGCACCAGGATACAGAGCCAGTACAGGAGAAGAACAAGCTCATCCATGTCAATCTGTGACTGCACAGCGCTGCTGGGGCAAGTGGGAGCAGAGACCTCAGGGAGGCACAAACCTCTCCCTGACTGGGAGTGATGGCAGCATTGTGAGCAGGGGTGACAGATGATACTTTTTTCTGCAAAATGAGGGTGGGAATGTCTCATCAGTGAATTCCCAGGCTGCATTTCAGTGGACTGCAGAGGTTAATACTATGCCTGGAGACAGGGAGCCGAACAATCACAAGACCTAATTGCACCTTCAACCACCACCTGTCAGTGGAAGACAGTTATGTGAGAGAGTCTGGAAGTGAGACTTCCACTGCTTCTCATGATTATGTCCTCAGCAAAGACACATTAGCTGAAAAGCTGTGAGGCATTTCTAAAACTTTAATCATGGCTTATTATCATGGCTTATTATCATGGCTGCTTTCTGCTGGATATTCCTAGCCTCATGGGCCTCTTAATATTTATAGCAGCTATCACCAAAATGAGTGCAATATGTCTTCAGTCCAGGATAGATGGGTTGCAGAGAGCAGGGAATGGGAAAGTGTTTCTCCTGGAGACCCTCGTTTCCTGTGGTGATTTAGCCTGTACTGAAACTAATAAACAGGTCATGTCATTTAAAAGGCATACTCCCAGGTGGAAAGGTAAACACATGCTTCAGAGCAAGGCTAGGTTAGTAGGTAAATAAGTATCTCTGATACTCAGGGGCATTTAATGTGAAATGTTAATTGTGTTACAGAGGGCTTAGGTTTGGCAGGATAAAATGACCAGACAGCATTTCTAGATCTCACAGCCAGGCTGATGACAGTATTTTACTCTGTTACAGTCCATGGATTACCATCTAGTGACATCAAATTACTGCTAATAATGCTAACCTGTGGCACAGAGTTCAGAAACACAGCATTGCACAGGCAAGCACAGCAGAAAGGCATCCCAGTGACCACGGCAGGACTTGTGCTGAGTGGGGCAGTAAACACAACACGTGCTGGCACAGGTGAAAAGTCTTCAGGACAAAACATTTTTATTTCCCTTTGGAAAGTGCTTTCTCCAAAAGCACTGCTTTGCCTTTAAGTCAAAAAATTGACTTCATGTTGCTAGGAGGATTTGCTGAATGAACAGAGTGAGATAACCACATTTTATTGGATATCTTGGTATGATATTTATAGGGTAATATTGTATGATGTTAATACCAAGAAAGCTCAGGGTCAGTGCTCCCTGGTCTTGCCTTCACAGCCATGGAAGAAAGCAATCCCATGAATGACACTTGAAATAAATCTCAATATTCCATAAGAAACTTGGGTTCTGAAATGAATTTGCTTTTTAGTGCCCAAAATTAGACATCACAAAGATTTTTTTAGAAAATGTTGATCAGATTCCAGCTCTGAATGTAAAGGCTCCTGGCAATTCAGCCGTGGTCAGTATGCATAGTTCTATATTTAGGTATCTGATTGTAAGGACCCTGGCCGTGATCTCCAAGACAGCTTCATGAAAGCACATAGAGAGGCTGCAGCTCAGCTCATTCTCACTATTTTCACGACCTTTTGTGCTCCATAGGTATATTTGTGATGACTGAAGGAAAACAGCCCTGTTTTATGGGAACCTTGGGAATGAAAGAGCCTTTCTTGAATATGTTTTTGGTTTTGTTTCTTTATTTTAAATCTGAACAGAGCACTGAAGATTTTTGCCTCCACAAGTTCAATAAAGTGTTTAAATACTGAAACATTTTCACTCTTGGCTCATTACTCAGGGCTTTCAGCATTGTGTTTGAAAAGGAGCTATTTATGGGTTATCAAACAACTGTGCTGGGAGAAAGGAATTTAAAGAATGTCCTTGAGCCTTTGGGGAGCTTTGCAGAACAGGAACAACAAAAACTTGTGCCAACCCTTAGTGCCTCCCCAGCCAGGCTGCCCTTTTGCATCTGCTTGCTGCCACAGTGGGATTGGAGGACTGTCCCCACAATGACATGGGCACAGGGTTCAGGAATGGAATCACTATATCCTTTTAAAGACAGCTCAGGTGCTGTTCTTGAAATGGAAGGGAGGTTTTAGTTGGGATGGATCCTCTGTAGGACCCAAATGAAGAGTAGATATTCCACAAGAGAAAATTCTGATCAAAACAGAACCCTGACATTATTTCTTCATACTGGGACAATATGCAGTGATGTTTAAAGCATGTTAATGAAATATTTGTATGAATCTCTTTTAAACACAGCATATTTTGTAGATGACAATGACAACAAGAAGACATAGTAATAGAAAACTCACTCGTTTCTCACTATTAACTTGAGTGATGGACAGAAGGAAAGTGCCTCAGCCACAGTGCAGGCTCATATGCCTATCCTGACCTTCTTCTGGCTCACTCTCTTTCCCCATCAGGGCAATTTCATCAGGGAGACACAGATTTTGTCCCATCATAATGGACAGGAGAGCAAGGGTGCTCTGCCATTTGGGAGATGGCTGCACAGACTCCTTGCAGAGCTCTGTTAGCAAATTTCAGGGACATGTCAAGTCCAGCAAACTACTGTCCCTGCCTGCTGATACATGCAAAGGGAAAACATTGAGAAAGAAGAGATGTATCTATTGAAAGAGCCCACAAACTGGCATTCAGACAGGACATACACAGAGTACATTTCAGTCAGAAACCTTTTACCTCCCAGACACTGAGATTTTGCAATAAGCTCTCTAAGATTTTCACAAATCAAATGCTTTGCTATTTTGCCAAAGAAAAGGGGCTGGCATCTGGAAGGAATGACACCATCTGGGCTGTTGACAGCAGGGGATGAGACTTAATGACCTGTCTGGCTGTTCTAGGTCTCTGTTGTTCTCTGCCTTCAAGAACTTTCCCTCTCTGCTCCCCCAGTTACTCAGTATTTCTAAACTTGCTTATCCTCAAGTGAGTGTAAATCCTACACTGTCTGTATACAAGAAAAGGAATTATCCTCATTAAAACCAAGTAAATTAGTATCTTATTGCAGCACAGCAAGCTAAACTCTGACTTAGACAATTGGTATTGGTGTTATCTTGGTGTTTTGTGGCTCAGTAGGAAACAGCTACTGTATAAAGCCCCCTCTATTGAACCCAGTATCTCATGCTTTAAATATGTTCACCAGTGCCTGAGGGATGCATTTCCCAACTAAAGCTCCTCTATACCCTGGATAATCACTTATGGACAGCAGGAAAAGCAATAGCTGCTGGCAAAAATCAGCTCTCCAAACCCCACAGTCCTGCTGTAAATCTGAGGAGATATAAGACGGATATGTCAAGAGCTCTGCTTATGCCCTAAGTCATCTACTGACAAACAACAACAGAAGACCTTTACCCCATCTCCTGCCCAGCCAAAGCCTGACACCAAGGAAGGGCTGTAAATCCAGTACATGAATTTTGAGTTTGTTTTACCAGCAATGACGCTCTCTCCTGTCTGAGTAGGATGTGAAAAACTTGGAAAAGAATTTGAACTCCAACTGGCTTCCCATAAGCCAGGGACATCATAGAATCATAGCATGGTTTTCACTGGAAGGTAGCCAAAGATCATCAAGTTCCAACCCCCCTGCTGTGTTGAGGGACACCTTCCATTAAACCAGGTTGCTCAGAGCCCCATCCAACTTGGCCTGGAACACTTCCAGGGATGGGGAATCCCCTCTTCCCTGGGCAACCTCTTCAGTGCCTCACAAATCTCACAGACAAGAATTTCTTCCTAATATCTAATTTAAGCCTCCTCTCTTTCAGTTTGAAGCCATTGCCCCTTGTCCTGTCACTACATGCCGTTGTAAAAATTCTCTCTCCATCTTTCTTGTAGGCTCCCTTCAGGTACTGGATGGCCACAATTAGGTCACCCTGGAGCCTTCTCTTCTCCAGGCTAAACAATCCCAATTCTCCCAGCCTTTCCTCATAGCAGAGGTGCTCCAGCCTTATGATCAAGTTGTGGCCCTCATCTGGACTTGCTCCAACAGGCCAATGTCCTTCCTGTGCTGGGAATCCCAGAGCTGGATTCAGTGCTCCAGGTGGGGTCTCACAAGAGCAGAGGGGCAGAAACAACTGCCTTGACCTGCTGCCCACGCTGCTTTTGATACAGACATGTACTGGAGAAATGCTGCCAGACTGAGGAACTAGGCAGGCTGTTTCTTTAAGGGCATAAAAAGATCAGTGTCTGAAAGAACAGATCTCCTGACACCATAGGGATGACATTTGCTGTATGACACTACATGAATTTTAAGATCATTTAGAGTAAGGTCTCTGCTTGGCTTGTACACTTCCAAAATACAGTGAGGTATTTAAAAGATGTGTAGATCTGGCGCTGAGGGACATGCTTTAGTGTTGGGCTTGGCAGTGTTATGTTTAACAGTTGGACTTGATGATCTTAAAGGTCTTTTCCAACCTATATGATTCCGTGATTCTATACTTGCTCAGTTGCTCCTGTTGGACATGAGGGGCATTGCCAGGGTCCCCCCTGTGCACTCAGAGCTGACAACATTCATAGGCATTTTCCAGATTTCTTACCTTAAAGTAACCTGAATTTATCACCTGACAAACTCGGCAGCGCAGTCTAGTTTTTATCTGTCACAGAGCAGACGGCAGTGGAAATGGAGGTTCATTACTTTCTCTCCAGGACTGCAGTGCTCCCCGTTTCACCAACCGGCTGCTGGCCGAAAGACCGGTCGCTCTGTCTTCGTAGCTGACAAGGGCTGTTGCAGACGCCACCTCATCACTGATCTGATTATGTCGAGATGAGGGAGGATGTGGTTTTGAAACCTTGAATGCCCTTCACTCTCCAACTGCTCTGCCGTGCAGCGGCTGCTGTGCAGTGTGGGCTCTTCAGTTGTCTCCTGGACGGAATGATCTCATTAGGTGATTTCAAAGAGCTGGATGGAGCAGAGCCACCTGCTTTCTCAGAAGGAGAGTCACATTGGCTTTCCTGGAACTGATAAAGCATATGTGAAAGGGATGTCTGAATCCCATGAAAACATTACTTTAAAGCCAAAATTTCTTTGTTTGGAGAGCAGTAAACAGACCAGCCCTTTGCCTCCTCTCCTTCTTCCTCTAATCTTTCTCTCCCCTTTACCCAGGCTTTTTTTGTTTACATTATACTTCCAAACAGCTTAGGGATATTTATCAGTCACCAATATTTTTATTCTAGAACATGTAAGCCAATATGGATACACAGGAATAAATCCCCATGGGGAAACCCCCCTTCTCGAATAAGGGGACTTTTGATTTCTAATCCACAGTGGTAAAATGAAAAAAAACCTCCTTGATCCTGGAATAAGACCATGTCTGGGGGTGTATTACCAACATTGTTATAATCATATGCAGTGCCATGTCAGCACATGCTGGTTCAGCTCTTCTACCAAAAAGAGCTGCTGCATGGTTAGAAGTGCTCCTGAGACTCCAGGAAGGCGAATTCCTGTGCCTGCCTGTGGAGCGGCGTGGGTATGGCACTTGAGGAGTGCAGATCGGGCATCCACATTCCTGTCTCTCCATGAGCTGCACAGAAGAACCATTTCTGGGAACAGCTGGAGGCTTGGGACTGAATTGCCTCCGGTAAGAAAAACAATACCTCTGATGGAGATTTTTCTAATGGGAGTATCTACTGCCTTCAAAGTGGGGCGATATTAGCAGCTCATTTCATACAGATCATAACGTAGCTACCTAATCTGCCTTTAAATGGTGGCCTGCCCGGTTTTTTGTTTCAGTACCATTTCCCAACTCTCCTTCTGTTCTGTAAAACAAGCAGTATTAGAGCTGTAACTGAAGCTACAAATTGTGGGGTGGCCTGTTATCTTTTTAGTAAGCACCATAGACTATTTGCTCAGCTTACAACTGACATTTTTTCATTGCAATCCTTTTAAACATAACCTGTATTCTGGAAAGCCAGGCTGGCTTTCTGCAGTGTGTGTGCATCAGTAGCTGAAAGGTAGAAGGCAGCATTCAGTTTTCCTGATGATGTGAAGGGCAGACAGAATCTGCTGCTCTCCTCTTGTGCTACTGCCTTTGTGGGGCTGTCAGATCAAGGGTTTTGGGTAGTAAATGTGGCTGGATAAATCAGGAGAGAGCATGTACGTGCAGAATGAAAGTGCCATTCCATGAGGTTTTTTATCTTAATGGAATTTTTTAAATTAAAGTTGGTTTAGTCTTCGATATTGCTTTTGCTTGAAAGCTGAGGCATTGCTAGTTAGATTATGGAAAACATGCACTCTCATGTTTTTCTAAAGTTTGACCATCTTAGAGATGGTTTTCTAAGACATTCTCAGAGCTATTAGAGAAAAATACCCTTTTCTCAGAGCATCGTAAGTATAGTTTGCAGTCTTCTCCTGTGATCTTCAGAATGGTCACTATTTAATTATTGATATTTACAATGTGGCAGTAGTTAAATGTGGCTGCTGTTCTGAAGGCAATCTTCATATGCCTACATTCAGATAGAAAAATATTTGTATTATGATAAGCCACAGGAACTGATTTAAAATGCTGCATGTAAACATCTATACAACCTATACATGCAGCCTGAAATTCTTGGCATAAGCAGCAGGTGCTGACCGAAGTGTGCAGGGTTTAATCTGACTGTTGTTTCCCTTTGCTGACACACAGGGAACTGTGTGCTTGCTCCTGTCTCTCCTTGCTCAGCAGTGACTGTGCCTGGACTGGTGCAGCGGGAGAGCCGAGGCCCCTTGGTAGCACCCCTGCAGCCAAACCATCCTGCTGCCTTCACCAGATGCATTAGACACTGCCTTATGGTTTCCAAACCCACTTTGCTTTTGTGCCTTTAGATTTTGGCTTTGCTTCCCTGAGGGATTTGCTTGCAGAAAAGCTCTCTGCAGCAACAGGAAAAGCACTGCTTTTCTCCTGACAGGAATCCCCAGCCCTGGCCTTTGCTGCTGGGACTCCTCCGGGTGCTTGAACTTCCTCTATCATGTGCATTAGCAGCAGTGCTGGAGTACAGCAGCTGAAGGCACCAAGAGCAGCCATGGGGCTCACCTTTGGGGAAACATCAGCTGCAGCAGCTCAGGCGCTGCCTCTCTTTAATACCAGGCTCCAGCAGCAGGCGCTGGGGTAAGGATGCTTTTGCACTCCCTTCTGCTGAAAGCACTCTGGCTCCAGCTGCTGACAGCTGACATTCCTCCAGTTGAGCCTTGCCTATCCAGCCCATTGGAAGGTTTAGCTTTCAGTAAAAATCAGACCAAGACACCCATTAAAACAGTCTCACATTAGGGCTTAGCAGTCTGGGTAGTCTCTCCTGCAGGCAGGTTAGTCACGCCAAGATTTTACACTGGTGGATGGACAGGGACCTGTTGCAGTTTCGGAGACAGATAAGCGACAAGGCACACTGGGTTCATGCACAGCAGCCAACTTTTATGGAGTCCTCCTTTACTTATCTAGAGTTGAAGGTCTGCATGGTTGATCCCTATGGGCTGAGCCAGTGGCCACCTGGCCAGCCAGCCAATGGCTGCTTGTGTCCCCAGAGGCCTGGGCCTGCTCTCCAACAGTCCACACTGGTTGGATTACACAACCCACCGGTCAGGGTACTTATGTAATTTCAGTTATGTCTTCATTATGTCAGTTATAAAAGAGGCAGTTATAAAATGGGATTAATTATTATTGCGAGGCCTTCAGGCCAGCTGCTGACCACCACAATAGGGACCCATTCTGTAAAAGTGCCCTGGGTACCAGTGCATGGTGGTTCATGCTCTGGAAAAAGTGTGCTGTTGTTCAGAGCCTGGTGATCTCTGCTGATATACTGCTCTGGGGACAGGCTGATGAGGGTTAATCAATTCATCTGGGGCCACCAGCTTTCTCAGCTGGTTGCCACTCCCAGAGAAACGATATTTTCCTCCATCAGACTTGACTAATTGTAAGCCCTTAAAAATGGCACCTCCAAAAAAGAGGGACCTGCTGAGTGAGTGATTAGTCATCCTTATCTGGGAGGGAAGCGATGGTTGCTGTAACAGCTTCTTTATCTCTGCAGCACCATGTTCTCCAGAGAGGGGGCTGTGGGATGCCAGGTGCAGCGAGCTGCCAGACACCTTCCTTCAAGGGGACCAAAGGGTAGAACAATTTGTTTTTGAAGGGCTATCTCTGTGCTCTCCAAATCATGGCTTCGTTTTTAAAAGCTGATTATTTTTAACAGGTTGTAACTAATAAAACCACCTATATTTTCCTGTTGATGTCTGACACAGGTTGGATTTTGGGGTTTTTTTTGCAAATAGATGAAGCTCAATGTTTCTGCTGATGAATGATCCAGCTCTGTCTCAGAGCTTGCAGCAGACTCCGAATGTCTGGCTGGGAATATTCTCACTCTGCAAAAGTGTGATCCTCTGTTTGTAGGCACAACAGAGCCCAGAACACATTTTGAAGAATGCTGTGGTTGAATTCACTTCTGTATGTCCTCTGATGCCCTTCCTCTTGGGTTTAAAATGGTTTCTCACATACTTTCCAAGCTTGATTTTGTTGTGGCTACTTTTCTGTGCTGATGAAGAAGTCTCCAGAAAGCATATTGAGCATGTTATATATTACACATATGTGCAATCCACTGCTGGGAAATGGCTAGGGGTGTACCAGACTGGTCTTTCCTAAGTGGGAATGTGAGAGCATGACTGTGTCTTCTCTCTTTAACCCCCACATATCTCAAGAAAGAAGAAAACAGCCTTGTTCCAAACCTCTCTTAGCTACACTCCCTCATCCTCTCCATCCCACAGCAGCCCCAAGGAACCCCTGGAGAGCACTGCCCACTACGGCCATTCAGTATAAGTGGTAGATGTCTTCAATCGAAGTTTTGAGTTTGGTCTGTGATTCAGAGGTTCATTCATAGGTGTTTCCTATCAATTAGCAAAATACTTGTTCTCCAGAAAAACTGGCAGTGATCTGCCTGTCCAAAGTAACTGAATTGCTGTCAAACTGTCCATCCTGCTCCTCCTTTGCATAGTGTACTCTGGTACAGTGCCTGTTTAATACAGCAGTATTGTCTAAGAAATGACATTTGGCTTTTGCCTTGACAGGGGTTTGACAGTATCTCACCACCTTTCCCATTATTTTCCCATTACAAGTTTTATCCCTAATGAGGCTGAGAATAGGGGCTGCTTTGCTCTTATCACAGAGATTGTCACAAATGAATTTACCCCCAGCTTCTTGCAAGGACCCATCAGCACCTAGTTTACTGATTAGACCTCGGGTGTCTAATCAGCAAATTCCTCTGGTGCAGCAGGGAGATGTGTCTCTGCCAAGCCCTGGCTTCTGCAGGTTGAAGAGCTGCTCTGTTGCTTTTATTAGCTGTGATATCCACATAGGCATTAATGGGTCAGCTTTTGCTCCTTATCTGTGACCTTCAGTCCTGTTTGTTAGGACACTTGTGTGATAAAGAAGTGCGCCTCCCAGGTTGATAACATGGTTTGTTTTTCATGAGACATGTACTTGCATATAAAATACAGAGTATTACTTGAAAAAAAAAATTCAAATTTAGTATCTCTCTTGTGTTTAAAACATTCCAGGAAAACTCTGTATCAAAAAGTATTCTCAATTTCTATTTCACAAATTTTCTGTTTTCTTTTTCCATCAGCAGAATTGACCTCATCTGGGCACACAGAGGGGATGATGTCATTGTCAGGGGCTGAGGTTAACATGAGGTTCCTAAGGCTGTCATCCTGTATGCTCATTTTCCACTGAAAGAAAACCAGAAAAAAAATGCATTAAACCATTTTAGAAGTCAGAGTATCTAATCCAATCCTTTCAAGCCCCTCACTACAAGAAAGATATTGAGGTGCTGGAGCGAGTCCGGAGAACAGCAAAAAAAGCTGCTGAAGAGTATGGAGCACAGGTCTGATCAGGAGCAGCTGAGGGAGCTGGGGGTGGTCAGCCTGGAGAAAAGAAGGCTTGGGGAGGACCTCATTGCTCTCTACAAGTCCCTGAAAGGAGGTTGTAGCAAGTTGGGGACCAGTGTCTTCTCCCAGGTAGCAAGAAGAAACAGCCTCAAGTTGTTCCAGGGGAGGTTCAGACTGGATATCAGAAAACAGTTCTTCACCAAAAGGGCTGTCAAGCACTGGAACAGGCCACCCAGGAAGGATGTGCAGTTACCATCCCTGGAAGCATTTAAATGACATGTAGAGATGGCACTTAGAGATATGGTTACCTGGGGACTTCGGCAGTGCTGGGTTAATGGTTGGACTCAATTAAGTTGAAGGTCTCTGCCAACCTAAACAATTCTACGATTCTATGAAATGTCTTCTAATTCAGAATACACCACCTACTTATTGACTGTGCTACAGAGCTTATAATTTTCCATACATTGCAAAAAGTTGTGCATAACTGATGATGTAATAAATTTTGCTTCAGCACTTGCTTCTGGTTAAAGTCATATACAAAAGTGCTCAGTTTCCATTATGGTTTACAAAACAAGACAAAATGTCTAATGGAAAATTTAGATCACTTTGCTCAGAATTTAGCTAGGTTAAGAAGTTGCTGAAAAAATACCTTTTTCATTTATACACATATAAATTCAGAGAGATTTCCCTTTTAATGATAGACCAGACATGTGTCATCACAGTGACAGGTAGCTGAGTCCCCTGGCTGATACAATACTGTTTGTCAAACAAATGGCAAGGAGAGCAGGTTGCAGGAGCCTCTCTGCCAACGAAATGCCTCCTGCCAGCACCGTAGGTGGCTGACGGACAGCTCCTTCCAAACAGGAACAGTTATATAATAATAACTCCACTCTGTGTCAGTGGTGATGCTAATGTATGCAAATACTGCTATGATGAATCCAATTAGATTTCTCTGTATATAGAAATATGCCAGACTACCTGTATCTAATATCATGATAAAGGGAGAGAAGAGGACTTCAGCCTTGGAGACATCACCCCTGTCTCTGCTCCTGGAGCTGCTCTGCACTGGGCTGGGGTCCTGGTACACTGCACAACTCCCTGCTCCTGCCAAGTCCTGCTGGCTGCTGCAGCTGCCTGGAAAAAGAGGCACTGCAGCTGAGGGGACTCAGAGGCTGGCATTGCCCACTTTACCAGGCTGCAGTAGGTTCAGAGGTACAGCTGGTCAGGGCTAACAGTAACAAAGAACTGTGGAGCCTGATCACCTGCTTTATATTTTCAGGAGCTTGTATTCACTTCTGCTATGGCATTATAGAAGAGCCCACATTGGAAGCAGCCATGAAAGATCTTCAGGTCCAACCTCTTGTGGAAAAAGGAACCTGCTATCTGGCACCCTGGGACTGCCCCAGCTTGCCCCAACTGCCCCATCACCTCCAGTGATGGGCACTCCACTATATTCTTGGGAAGGTTGTTCCACTGTAAAAAATGTCTTTATTCTATCATGGTTAGGTTATTGCTTTCTCTTGGTTTCCTGACAAATCTCTTTGAGTGTTTCCAGCTTATTTCCTAAGCTGGATAGTGAACAAACTCTGTTGTGCAAGGAGGCTGGAGGGGAAGCTGCTGGCTCAGTAGACATGAATGAGACACTTCCAGACTTCATGAAAGAGAGGTTGTAATTTATTAAAGAAATTTTTCTTTAGGGCCTCCTGAGTACTTATTATATTCTTGTTCCTGCTGATCGATGTTCCTGTTGTCTTGATTAATCAACTGATCTTGTGAATAGTTTTAATCAGCTCCAACATTGCCAGGAACTAGCCCCACTTCAAGTGAAGGAAACACAACTATCAGCAGCTGACAGGACACCCAGCTGCTTGTGGGGCCTGAGGCTGGATGCTTGGGATGGTGTAAAGGAAGATTCTGGGAGAAGGAAAGAAGATGCTGGGAAAGACAAGAAAAGACAAAATGACAGGTAAAATCCCAGAAGTCCATTGCTGTGAGCTGTGATTGTGGACAAGGCACTGGCACCATGAGCATGGCAACATGCAGGTGGCCAGAGTGGTGGCCAGAGGGAAAATCCACTGCTTGCATTTTTAAGTCATGCAGTAAACACTGCATAGACTTCATTTAGCTGTATTTATACCATTGGCCCTGATCCCTAGGGGATGGATTGACTTAAAATCACAGGATTTTCTATGTAATAAATCTGTATTTCTTTTTGTTTGTCTTGCAAGCTGTGGATTCACCCAAATTCATATGCCAATATTTTTCCCTTGTGGTGCCAGGAACCACAGTGACAAGGACTGTGCATGTGTGAGTTTGTCCAGCCGTTCAAAATTCAGTGAACCCGTGGGCACTGCTTCAGAGAGACAGAACATGCTGCTGCAGTCATCTGGGCAAGGCAGCTGGCTCAGACATGGCAGTCAGTGAGCTATGGCCCTGCTGTGCCACACAGCTGCAGACAGGCCAAAGCACTTGTGGGGGACTCAGCTTAAAGCAGCCTGTGCCCCTTTAGGTGAGCCCTGCAGCAGTGGTTCGTGCCAGACTCCTGCTCCCTGTTCTCCCAACACAGACATCAGGCTCCATCGAAAAGACCTATTAGTTCCCCTGCTCAAATGGAGCACAACATAAACAGGATCAGGTTACCCAGGTCCAAGCTGCACCAAGCTGCTGGGAATACTTGCTTGATCCCCACAGGTGCAGGATTTCTGCAGCACTTCCCAGGGCATGCTGGAGCAGTTCCCCTGCACTCCTGCATTCCCTGGAGGTTCACACCCCATCCAGTGGTCCTCTCCTAGTACCTGGCACTGATGCTGACCTGATGGCAGCATTTCACAATGAGATTTGCCTTCTTTGCACTGGCAGGGCAGCTCCAGCCTGGTGTCCACCTGGTGTGGCTGCAGGTTTGCAGGGCACAAACTCTTCACCTCACACATCTCATGGCACACCTCTTCCCAGAACTCCAACTACTAGGTGGTTAAGTTTGTCCTGCAGGGTCAATGGAAATGCATTCCTGGCTGCTGAGTACCAGCCAAGGAGCCTAAGTGGCTTCCTTTCACCGTCTTAAGTAACAAATGCCCCTTCCAGGGCTTACTCCCCTACCAGCCACCAGTGACAATCAGCACTGGTCACCATTAGCATTGCTTCCCCACCATCATGGGCAGCTGTGCAGGAGCCTGCTCTAAAGCCACATATTTTTAGGACCAAATTCCCTCTGCCTTCCTGCCTTCAGCCTGGCACCAGGGTTGCACTGCAGATTTCTTTCCCTGATGAGAGCAGAAAACTGATCAGCCATGAGGTGCAGCTGATGATCATTGTTAGGGAAGATGAAACAGGAAAGCCTTATAAATATGATTGCCTGACAAAAGATTTTGGGAATATGAAAGCTATAAGCGACATCGAAATGAGGGCCACCTTTGAGATACCAAGTCTTAGTTACTGAACAACTGGAAAACAATGGTATGGCCAACTGAAGGTAATCCCCTCTTGATTGAACAATACCCTCTGCTTGCAGGCAGGTCCAAGGGTCAGAGCAGACCCTACTAGCTCAGCAGAAGGGGTCCAAAGAGTAGTTTTTAGGAGTTAAGATGTAACACTCTATGGTAATATAACAATTCTTATAGGCTTCTTATATGTAAATGCTATAGGATTTGTATCTTGTATTAGATTGGTTAGTGAAAATTAGAATATTCAGTACATAAGATATTTATTGTATTGTAACCAGGACTTCACTAGTCCACTCTACTTACTCCCTTACCCGCTTACTCTCTTGCTCTCTTGGGCCTGCTCAGAGCTGCCAGCTGCAGCTCTAAGCAGTGCCCCTGTACCCACGCCCTTTGCAATAAACCGCATGTTCCAAGATCTGACTACAGAGATCTCTCGTCTCCGTCTGTCCCGACCGTCCAACCCACCCAAGCTCCTACAATCATCTCTTCTACAAACCAGTTTCCTCCCAATACAAAGCAGCATACATTCTTTTATGATATTACATATTCCTACAGTGCATTTTTCTAATGACTTAATTATATTATCTATATGCTAAGTGTGTGCTAAGTGAGATCCCATTGTTTGCAGTGGTTGATCTGTAAACATGAGCTGAGAGGAAGGAAGTGGAAGAATGCCCTCCACAGAAATGTTACACTCAGACTTGTGGATGGAAAATAGTAGAAAAAGGACGATCTGCTGCTGCTAAAGCAAAAGAATTTCTATAAGGCTTCAGTACTAAATTTCTGATATCAGGAGCAGGAATGAGAATTATAGCTGGAAGCTCTGAGCCCTACCTTCAAGATCACTCACTGATAAAGAGGCCAGTTCTCTGGCAGGGGAGAAGTCTTACTTGAGTTTACCTGAGCTCTGAGGAAGCTCCCAAGCCATTTGCAGATAGGAATCTTCACTTGAACATGAGCTCAGATATGGGTCGATTCCTTCCTTTAATGGCTTATCCCTAATATGAAATTATCTGTCTTTTTAAGGCCAGCAGATATACCTCCTTGCTGTTTGCAGTCCAACTTCGTTCTGTTGATCCAGCAGATAAGACATCATGGCTTACCATTCACATCTGACACTCTTTGCCTCTAATGCCTTTCCTGTTAACTTTTTTCCCATTAACATTAATTTGAATGATCAAAGTCAGGCTGAGGCTTGTGGTATCATTCACTCATGTTCTTCTACCTCTCCTGCTTTAAACTACATCTAGATTGCTTACTACGATTTAACATACCAAGGCCCACAATAATATTGAATATTGAAATACATGGAATAATTAATATTATCATGCTGCACATCTTTTAATGCCACATGTAACCATTTCCTGGTTTGTGTGTGCTGCTCGGTGCTCATGTACCACAGTTGTCTCACCTCAGCCTCTGTCAGTTCTTTGAGGGATCACAGAGAGGCACAACCCCTCATGACTTACCTGCCCCATGCTGAAGCACTCCACTGCTTCAGTGGTGCAACATGCAACGATAAAACTTCACAGCTTTAGGGCTTTGAGGTTTCACTTTTGCCTATCATGTAACCTTTGATCAAGGCTACCAGATGTTTCAAGTCATCACAGTGTTGAGTAGACACTACCTGGTTTTACTTACCTGTCCACATTCTCCACTAGAGAAGGTTTCCTTTTGAGTAGGAGGTGCATAAAGCTTTATCAAATCTTGCAATTTGCCTTTTGTCATTAATGTTGGCATCTACTCTCCAGAAGAACTGGAAAGACAGTGGCAAGAAAGGTACATTAGCCTCCCAAACTGAAGTTTTTGGTTTAATACATAGTTGCCATTGCATACTGAGGGTTTGTAATAGAAGTTTTTAATTGAGATTCATGAATTGTTGACAGACTGATGTCCAAAACTATTCTACTTACCATCAATTTGCCAGCATAAACGACTGACCAAGGTACACAGACCAAGATACACAGTTGGTATAAAAATCTTTCTTATATCCCTTTTATCAGGCTTGGCTACACAATTCTGTTCATTTTCCACAGAAAATCAACAGCAATAAATAGCTGTCACATTAGGGTCATCACAGTGTCACTAATGTAGCTTCTTTGCAGGACCAAAACATCGGCTGGCCTAACTTTTCTTTCACAGAGACCATCTAGGGATCTAGAAATACCAGAAATGAGAGAACTGTTCAGATTACTTTTCGAGTATTCCTTCAAAAGAAGTCAAAGCCTCCTGTATGAGGAGCTGGGCTAATCTTCCAGAGACCAGTTCTGCAGCTCAGCATCTGTTTTTGTGCAGAAATAATTTTCTATCTAGAGTCTGGCATTGCAATTATCTTGAGTTTTTCCAGGAAAATTTATGATAAAATTAAATAAATTAATTTTCCTGCTTTATCTATTGAATATTCTCTCAGGCTCCATAGCTAGGCCTTCTTATAAGCTATAAAACACCAAAACAAGCCTTTCTTCTCTATGTCCAGCTGTGCTGTGTGGAAAAGCCTTCCGGTAGGAGTGTGCATCTTGAACTTTTCAGTTATTCTTGTTCCTTGGTGGGGAATTACCTCCCTCTGGGCCCCAGTGCTGAGGAAGCACCATGTTCTGCCACCGACCTCCCTCAGTACCTCCTTTCCCAGGTCCATGGTGTTTGCTCTTAGGGAACATTGCTGTGCAGAGGTAGTTGAACCATGTGGTATCTGCAGCACCCCGGTATGGTCTGCCCTCACTGTCAGCAGCTCCATTAAGGCAGGATTTGGCTTTATTTCAGTGGTGCACTGGGAGGGGTCAGTGAGGGGCCTGTTCTGTGCAGGAGTGACCTGCTGTCGCTTCACCGACCTGGCCCAGACCTGAAAGGTAATCTGACTCAGAGAGCTGAGAGGTTTTGTGTGGAGACAAGGAGATAACAAAGCCCAGCAGCTGAGAAGGATATTATTTTCTTGAAGGAACTGTTGTCAATTAAATTCTGATATAAGAATAAAACCAAAAAGAAATTACAGTTGTTTAGAAAAGGCTCTTTTCCACAATGATACTGCAGTTTTTAACTTGGCTAATTTAAAGGCTGCACTGGGGCTACCAAAGGGTGTCAAAATGAGTGGTTCTTCTGAGAGGGTCAGTCATGTCCTCACAAAGATCAGCTTGCTTTTGAGTGTCATTAACACGAGGTTCAGTTTCCACCTGGTCCTGAACACCACATTAGAAAGGTCAGCATCAAAAGATCCACAATAAAAAAATCACATGTTATTGTCATTTTTTTAAAATGCTCCTGCCCTTCTTAGAGAGCTGGCAGCAGGCAGAGAATGCAATAGGCCTTTGGCCAAGGTCATCCTGAAAAGCATCCTGACGGGGGACTGGGTGGAGGAATCATGCCTTGCCACCTCAATCTGAATCCTGCAAGTGCCTTCAACCTTCACAGGGCTGGAGACCTCAAACTATACCAACTGTTTGAATTTCACTGACACAATGAACCTTTGCATCCTAACTCCAAGTGTGCAAATCTTTTCTCCTTTTCCTGTTCCTTTATGTGTAGGCAAAACCACCCTACAGGATGGTTTTGATTGTGTTTATTTGACGCTATTGGATCCCTGTAAATCTGTTTTACATCCCTCAAGTAAAATTGCTCCAGTATAAGGCAAGAACAGCTTTTTGTCATTTATCACCTTGCTCTTTTAAAAACAGACTCTGTGTTAGTGCTAAGTAGAATAGGAACAGCTCAGAACAGGAACATCTATTTTCATGAGAGATGAGTCTGAGATTCTTCTATACAGGGTCATTGGAAGACCCAGGAGTCCCTGCCCCAGTGCAGAGATGTGCTGTGTGCACATTTAATCTCCAAATGCTTCCAACTTGTGCTACCTGTCAGTGATGCTGATGCTTCTGACCTCCCACGAGTGTGCAGACTGCTGGATGGAGATGTTAAATAACGGCTGCATTTTCACCCCATGCTGGCTTGTATCTGTGGTGACAGGAATATTTCCTAGGACTATAATGCCGTGCTATATTTTTACATCTGTGGGTCGAGGGCAGAGGTTTTGAAGAAGGGCTCCCAGAGGCACTCCCTTCTCTTTTTCCCCAGCCGCTCATAAGCAGAAATGATGTAAACCGAAGAGATCTCCTAGGAGAATGAATGCAGGAACATCTCACTTTGCTGTTTGCCTCTCCAGCTCCTGTCCATAATTATCTTTTTGAGGGATATGGACTCCTCAGAAGAGTCTTGGTGTGTGTGACTTCTGCAAGGACAACAGAGCTGGAGGAGACTCAAACTCCCTGGAATAGGTTATGGAGAAACAGGACATCCCTGTGGCTGTCCCTCGACTGAACTGCTCTTCTCATTGCTGTGCAGATACTACAGGATTTTGGTGGTGGGCTTGTTTGCCTTGTCCTTGGGAAGAAAAGAGATAAGCCCTGTTTAACTGGAGCAGGAAGAAAGGATAGGAGGTTGTGAAGGGAAACTCACTGACTGCAGTGTACTGAACAGGAGTAACCAGAGATGGAAAGTCATTATAATTTACAGACCAGCCAGTAATTTGTAAAGCATCTGTATATCCTTCAGTGCCAAGGTGCCAGGCAAATGGGTCAAAACTACAGGTGGTGAAAATAATTAGGAAGGCAAGACATGTCATTTTGATAATCTCTTTTAATAACAGTAACAATCTCCATTTCATCCTAAGAGCTCTGAGGCTAATCCAGCAGTTTTATTTCCGAGCATTCTTGAGTGTGACTTTTAAAATCTCTTCAGCTAATTCACTGCCTTCTATTTGGGGAAAAGCCTTGAGAGGTACTGCTAATGAAGACAAATGAAGGAAAAGGAACTTGACCCCAGAGTATGAAATTTTGCTCATTAACTTGCTCTTCCAGTTGGCTGATTGATATTATTTGGATGTAGATAGGATAATTAATGACAGGAAGTAATGCAGCAGGATATGAGTTGTGCAGAATGCACTTCAGTAAATCTACCTTTTATTATGTCTTGTTTTATTTATGTGCACTGTATTTGTTATGCCACTGCCTGATGTAGTTACTACCTTCATTCAGAATTTCCTTAATAGTTTTCTTCATTCTTTTATGCTATTTTGGGATTTTTTTGTTCATGTTTCTGTATATAACAATTTCCTAGTCTGTTTTTAGTAGCATGAGGATGCATTTTCATGGTCATATGGAACATTCAGCATGTGAAACACTCCTTACAACAGGAATTGCCATTGAGATGAACTATACTTCCTTCCTACTTCACTGGACAGGCTATTGGCATTGCCAGTAAATTAATGGTCACGAATCTCCCATGTACTCTCACTCACATTATTTCTCTACCCCAGAAGGAAATGAGCTAAATATGGAATTTTTTACATTTTTGAGGTGGGTGGAGGGTGAAAGAACTTTTTTTTTAAATGACACAGTCTTCTGGGAAGGAAATTATCTTATGGTTTAAACCAAAAGATTTTAAACTAGTAAAATACCACTGTGCTTTTGATTTAGTTCCTTGATGTATGAACAATAAATATCACCAAAGGAAAAGATGAGCTTAGAATACTGAATGATGTGAAATGACCTCTGGTAAGCTTCTGTAAGTATTTATGCATGTGAATAATTTTACATAAACTTACCGGGGTGGTAAGAGAATATACACCAAAAAACTATTGACCTTAATCTTTGTTTGAATGATGACGCTGTTGCTATGAATATTTTTACTCAGGTTTCTCAAAGAACACTATGTTTTGTATGTTTGCCTGTCCACCTGTCTTTTGCTACCCCAACCTGCTTTGAATCCTTTGAGATAAACCTGAGGTCCTACAATGAAGCCTTTTACGTAATGAATAGCTCATAAAATTAAAACATTCGAACAAAAAAATAACCTTATTTTATGCAAGATGTAAAGCAGAAGATGGAAGAAAGTGCCAGGACAGATTAAGAATCTGAAATTAAGAAATAGTCCCTGTCTGAGTGGAGCTTCTATGGTCATTCAGCACATATCAGCACAGATTCCTAGGAGGCAGACAAAATGGGAGTTACAGCTTGGGGCTACACGGCAATTGTTTGTGTTTACCTCGCTGGATCAAGGGGACTGAGACTGCTTATCTGCGAGTCGAAGAGGGGAAAATGACCTCACACGTCCTGCAAGGAAGAACATTCAGATGAGCAATTATCAGACAATAGCTGACGCTCTGGAATTTCCTCTAGTAACAATAACTTGATTGCTTGCATATTCTTACAGGCACTGGAAAGAGAGGCGGAGAGAATCAGGCACCCCAACAACTTTGACAGTCTCCATGATTTTATTTAGGACACATGGAGATGAAAAGTTGGAAGTGGTGTTATAGAGTAGAGCTTCATTCCTACTGAGTGTGACTGTGTGTTTCAGGTCTGTGTTGCTTTTAGATTACAAAAGTATCTTTCTCCATGCCAGACTGCTCCATCCTGCTCACTTCGACCATGGACATCTGGATGTCCATGGATGATGAACATCATCCCAGACGTAAAACGGAGATCTTTCCTCCTGAAGACACCCAGTGTTGGCTGCAGGGTTTTTGCTATATACAGAGAGATGTATGCTTATTAGTGTCCTGTACCTGAATATGGCATTCGCTTGTCATTTTGGATCACTGTGCAGTGAAGGTAGTGCAAAGCTTGAATTTCACCCCAGAACTCTCTGCATTCCTCACTTTTAATAAATGAAACACATTAGGAAGAAAAATCTCTCTTTAAAATTTTTTATTGGAACATGCTCAGAATAGTTCAGGTATAGGCTCAGCAAGGAATCTGTTAGTGATCTTATTATTTAGTACGCTTCAAAGAACTAATAACACCTTTAAAGTTCATAATAAAATACCCTAATAATGAATATTAATCCATGTGGGCTATTTTTATGAGATCATAACAATCTGAAGTGAAAGTTCATCTTGCTGGAAATATGTAACATAGCCAAGAGAAAGAAAAGCTCTCACCCTCTCCAGTGAGAACTGCAGAAAGGAAAAAAGCAGACTTCTTATCATTCAGAATTTACTGAAAACATGTTGAATGTTTATTTGAAATGAGAGGAATGGCCAGCCAGCTGGCAGCCTTCTGAAAGTCTGTGTGTCTCCTCTCAGCAGATGGTGCACACAGAACCCAAACACAAAGCCTCCTCCTTTTGTCTGAGGTGCTTGAAACGTGCTTCAAGGCAGAACTGTGGGCTGCTGTGCGACCACTGCTGCTGTCTGCAGGGGACTAGTGAGGGTAGGAAGCATTTTAAGATGGGTAAAAGACCATTTAGTGTGAAGGATTTTATTGTTTTCTTGATGAAATAAGCTTCGAGCTGATCCTTTTGTCCCAGCACAGAGGGGGGAAAAAAAAAAAAAAAAAGGCTTGATAATCCCTCTGTGTAATACTAGCAGTCAATTGCACAGACTCTGTTATCTCTTCCAGTGTCTCCCGCTCTCCTCTGCTCCCCTAGAGCACCCATCTTTGCCCTTCCCCACAACTGCGCTGCTGTGATCTGCCCACATTCATTCTCTGTAACTCAAATCCATCCCATCTCCTTTGAACCAGAGCTTTTCTTTTACTTTTTCTCCATTTCTTCCCTAATGATTATTTATGAAGCAAATTATGCACATTACAGCTTATATGAAAATAATAAATGTTCTGGCACAATTACTATAGTAAACTGTCTGGGTAATAAGCCCTGAAAATTGCAGGGAAAATGCCAAAACATTTCATTGTATAAGCGCCACAACCTGGGAGCATGAAGTGCCCATGACTAATCATTGGTCTCATTAACTAAACCGATGGTGGATGTAAAGACAATAATTAAGTCTGTGGCATTTATATGACTTTTTAGTCAGAAATGGTAAAACTATCGTTGGTAATTGGCCACTTTGAGAGGCGGGATAAGCTGGCGGCCAGTTTTCCTAGTAAAAAAACACCTGTAATGAACCTGACCTTAGCGCTCAGCAGCATGCGCTGTGCTCCCGGGGCCCCCGAGCCGGCCCGGGACAGACGGAGCTCCCCCCACACGGGAGCCGCGGCTCTGCCCCCGGCACAGCGCTCGTGGTCGAGCGGGAGGAGGGAACGGAGCTCCCCCTAATGTTGTTTCCACATCCTACAGCCCGGGCTGCCGGGGGGGCCGGGCCCGCTGGGGCTGGGCTCTGCCCGCAGCCGCCGCGTCTCTCGGGAGGGATGCTCGGGGTACTAAACCCGAACCAGGAGCCCTTGCTGGCCCGCCCCAGAGGTGTTTGCTGGCTCCACTCTTAGGACTGGGCCTTATTAGTTTAATCATAGAATCGTAGAATGGTTCATATTGGAAGACACTTTCCAAAGGCCATCTAATCCACCCCCCCCTGCCACGGGCAGGGACACCTTCGACTAAATCAGGTTTCTCAGAGCCCCGTCCAGCTTGACCTTGAACATTTCCAGGGATTTGCCTCTCTGGGCAAGTAATTATTAATTAATTAATTAATTAATGGCTATTCTTGCCGGTAAGCCTCCTAGGAAAAGCTCTTCATAGCTAAGCAAGTTGCTTACACTAAAGCAGGAACAAAGTGAAAGGTGAATTTCTAGTTTAAGGATTAAAGGCAGACTCCACTCACAGGCACATCAGAGGATTGCCTTTTACTGCTGTGGGTCCCAGGGCACTGACTCTGGTAGAATTATCCAGCTGCTCTGTTACTCACTGAATACAGCTTTGTGTAATGATTCTCTCATCAGCCTTGAGGATCTCAGGCATAATGGCTGGTTTTATTATAGCCACAGATCTCCGACACAAATCCTGGGAATATACAGTAGAGAGAACCTCTTTACCCCCTTCTTTTTAAACCTGTTTCCACAAGAAGAAATGGAAAGGTGTTGTTGTTTATGGAGTGTAAAATCCACTTTATTTTATACATAGTTAAACACCTTATTTCTCAAGGCCCGTGTAAAGTTCTGACATGCACAAGCTTTTCACAAATAAAGATTATTTTATGAAATACCACGAGGTAAGGATTATAATCTGGAGTATTCCTGTTTCCATTCAGAGGTCCAGAAGCCTGCAAAAGTCTGTAAGATGTACAGGGCACAGATACTTATAAGAAATGAATGTGAATTGGAGTGGGTGGCATTGTGGGTTAGGTAAGTGTCCTGAGTTAGGCTGCTGGCTGGCTGAGCTTCATCTGAAATAATGTCATGTGGTACAAAATATTGAAATGGCCAGAGTTCTGTCCCTGGCAACACATCTGAATACCCTCAAAAACAGTGTAAAGAAGGCATGTGCAGCATCTAAAGCCTGGAGCACTACCTAGTGCTTCACCCAAGCTCAGTGCATTGGCAGAAATCAAGAGGTGAAATAAAGCTGCTGGGGGAACTGCTGGTCAGTGTGTCAGCTTTGGCTGGCCATTGGCAGATGATACACATTTGAGAAGGGATGTTGTCAGACCTGATTACTGCAACCCACCTACCAGGACAAAGCAGTCCCAGCTGTTGAAAGAGCACAACAAATTCTGGACGCTAATATTGGCATTAATGAGTTGAGTAAATACAGAATCATAGAATTTAGGTTGGAAAACTCTTTTAAGATCATCAGGTCTAACCATTAATCTAACACTGCAAAAGTCACCACTAAACCATATCCCTAAGTGCCACATGTAATTGTCTTTTAAATACCTCCAGGGATGGTTACTCAACCACTTCCCTGGGCAGCCTGTTCCAGTGCTGGACAATCCTTTCAGTAAAGAGACTTTTTCCTAATATCCAATGTATAAACCTCCCCTGGAGCAACTTCAGGTTGTTTCTTCTCGTCCTTGGAAGAAGAGGCCAACCCCCACCTCTCTACAACCTTCTTTCAGGCAGTTGTAAAGAGCAATAAGGTCACCTCCAAACCTCCTTTTCTCTAAGCTAAACACCCCCAGCTCCCTCAGCTGTTCCTCATCAGACTTGTGCTCCATACCTTTCATCAGCTCCACTGCCCTTCTCTGGACCTGCTCCAGCACTTCAATGTCCTTCTTGTAGTGAGGGGCCCAGAACTGGACCCAGGATTTGAGGTGGGGCCTCACCAGTGCCAAGTAGAGGGGAACGATCACTGCCCTGGTCCTGCTGGCCATGCTGTTGCTGATCCAGGCCAGGATGACATTGGCCTCTTGGCCACCTGGGCACTCGCTGGCTCATGTTCAGCTGCTGTTGACCAGCACCCCCAGGTCCTTTTCCAGCTTGCATCTTTCCATCCACTCTGTCCCCAGCCTGTAGCACTGCAGGGGTTGTTGTGACCCAAGGGCAGGCACAGGCACTTGGCCTTGTTGAACCTCAGAGCTCTGGCCTCTCCCCATCAATCCAGCCTGTCCAGATCCCCGTGCAGAGCCTTCCTGCCCTCCAGCAGATCAATACTCCCACCCAACTTGTTGCCTCTGCAAACTGACTGAGGGTGCCCTCAATCCCCTCATCTGGATCATTGATAAAGATATTAAGCAGAACTGGCCCCAATACCAAGTCTGAGGAACAGCACTGATGACTGGCCACCAGCTGGATGTAACTCCATTCACCAACATTTTCTGGGCTCAGCCATCAGGATAGCTTTTTACACAGCAAAACTATTGAAAGAAGGGGAAGACACAACTTTTAGAACGACTTATTTGACCTTGTGTGACTTAAGGGGAAACCTTATAGAATATAAGGAAAATATAATATAGGAATCTTGAGTGCAAGAAGTGGTGTTGCTCCTTCTCTTGGATTTATCTATCATAAAAGTGGGATTTCAGATTTTATGGTTCTCTCAGAGTAATGTCTAAACAAATTTTAAGAAGTGGAAGAGACTCTCTGTTGAGATTTGTAAAAACGTAAGTGCAAAAGTTCACATTGTGACCTTCCCATACTCTGTGTGTGTCTGTGGATGGACATCCACCTCCACCAGCTCTTACCTATCACTCAGAGCAAATTCTCACCATTTATTTTACTGCGTTGCCCTTCAGGTTATCCTCATTTTCTATGGTACCCACAAAGTTATTGTAGGGAAATTACAGGTTTAATGTTAGCTGCAACCTTTGTCACAAGAAGACGTTAGGACTCTCAGAAAAATCTACCACAAGCAGCCAGCACCTCATTAGAAGAAAAATCTGATCAAGTGGATTTTTTTATGAGAAGTTTGAGCACTTTGCCATGAGGATAGATGCAAAAGGTGTGAATAAATCAGGGGGTAAAATCACTGCTATAAAATCTTTTCTTGAAAACATTACACCAGGGATCCCAGATATTACTTTTCCCTACACTTATATTTTTCATCCATCAGTTTTTTCAATGTCATCTAATTTTGCAAATCCTGAAAGGTCACCGGTTGTAGGTGGATTTATATACTTCTGTTATTTCAAATAGAAATACAGCACTGAACTTTGTGTGTTTGGCCCTTTATATATCTTCAGGAAATTCTAGAAATGAAATACTGACGGATAACACAAATCCTATAACTAACCCCTGCCACTTTAGGGAGAAAGAAAACTGCTAGTGAAAATGAAATGAGCTTCTCAGCAGTAAAGTCTTGCAGACTAGGGGAATTGACAGTGAAACCAAGGGTACCCTCAGCCCAAAGACATTGCTAAGAGAATTGAGAGAAGAGTTAGGGAAAAGCAACATACCCTGTGCCGAAAGGGTGGCCGAGGAGTGAAGGAAGCATGTGCTACATGGTATCAGAATTATTGCAAATGCTTCAAAATGTTTTAAAAAGCATTCACACTTATGTTTAGATCATACATATTTAAACCACAGACTGAGCATTGAGACCTCCTCTCCAACACAGAAGAATGTAAGTATAATGTTTACTGGGGAATGGGCAGACTAACAAAGAGGCAAAGGCTTCTCTTCAGTAAAGCAGTGTTAGTGTGCTGCTGGGAGTAATCTGGCAGGGAGAGAGATCCTGAGGGACCTGAGGAGAGAGCACAAGAGTCGTCAGAGCTCTAGAAAATATGACCAAAGAAGAAAAAGATTGAAGTCCCTGTGGTAGCTCAATCCAGAGAAATCTGAAAGTGGATATGTGCAAAATCTAAATGGTACCTCCAAAGAGGAAGGAATGAATAGTTCACCATATTCACTGTGTTGGCACAGGAAAAATAGACTGACATTGAAACAGGGATAAGCAAGGATGGGGAGCAAGGTTAGTGGGGCAGGCATCTGGTTGCTAGGAAAGTCTGTGGAATCTCCACCACTAAGGAATTCTGAGAAATTACTTAATCCTAGAACAAGAAGTATGCTTTCAGGTGCATTTTAGTGGTAAAAGTGGGTGACTAAGAACAGTGGGGCAAAGCTTTAGGGGAAGAACCATTTTCAAAACTGACATAGAGGTACAGACATGGAAAAAGAGAGAAACTGAGGGCCAAAACCTCTGGGCTAGACAGAATTGATTTGCACTAGCCCCAAGGACAAATGAGAACTCTCAGAGCACAAACCTTTCTCCAGTGCTCTAACTCACCAGGATCTAGAGAGCTGTGTGCTAAATTTAACACTGTTCGCAATCTGGTATTCTCTGAAAGAAAATGTTGAAAGAAAATTTCCTATGGAACAGAACTAGCTACACAAGGCCCTTCTGCCTCTGGGATAAAAAGGAAGGGAGACACAGTACAGAGCAGATTAAAAATTATGTGGGGAAAGCCATGAAAGGCACCAGGAAACATAGCTGAAAACTAGACTATGCAAATGCAGACCAGACATAAAGTGAGAAGCTGGGACACAAAAGATGACAGGTGTTGCACAGAGATTAATAGTTCCTGTGAAGATTAAGAGTGTCCGCTGCCTCTAAAAAATAAAATGGGAAAAAAAGAAGGGAAAAACTCCAAAGCTGGCAAAGCTGCAGAGGGAATAGCAAGGTACAGGTGAGTTCTAAAAATAAGGGAAATGGAAATGAAATGGCTTGGAAAGAAAGTCAATGGAGAAGATAACCAGAGAAAAAGGAATGAGAGAGGAACAGAAGAACTAAGAGATTTAAAACCTTTACCATCACATATTATCACTTCCCAATAAAATGTGTCATTACCAGGGTGCTGCTGCCAGAATCAACAGAAAAAAGGAGAAGGGAGATAGCAAAGATGGAAGAGTACCAGGGTTTTACAGATGATTTGAAGGAGAGCGTTCAGATGACAAGAAATGAAAGATGGTAAGAGTTAGTCGACTGATAAAACTGAACACAGGAAAGAGATCAAAGAGGCAACATCCAAGGGCTGTCTGCAAGTGAGAATGCAGAGCAGGGAGGGAGAGAAAGAGAGAGATATCCTGTTTAGAGAGGTGCAGCTAAGCTTGAAATGGCTGAATTTATGGGGTGAAAACAGGAAAGACAAGAGCAAATTCAGATGAGAGTTATAGGCTGTCTCACACTATGAAACAGCCCAGGGACCATTTGGAGACTGACTGGCCCAGCGCAGACTGCACCTATAGAGCTACATGTTCAGACCGCTGAACAGGATGGCTGTGACCAGAAAGCCTGTTGGAAATGTTCCCAGGTTGGCATCAATGTCCTAACACTGCCATGGAAGGAGTGCTGGGCAAGGCCAGCACCCTCCCAGGGTCTGCAGTACCTGTGCAGGCTGGGTGCTGCTGCTCAGGACTGTGCCCTTGCTCCTCCTGTAACACATGACTCCCAAAGGGCCCAAAACTTCAAGAGAGAGGGAAGATTAAGAGTCTATGGAGGGTGCTTTACCAAGTGTCATTACCAAAAATAAGGTGGTTCAAAACAGAACAGCTGAGTAGGATCATGAGTAAAAAGCCTTTTCAGGTAAATACAGCATCATCATGTTGCTGCCAGGAACAAAGGTAATCATTTCAGCTGACAGGACGATGCAGAATTGAGTTCAACTGGCATAAATGTAAAATGTATGCATAATGCATATTCCTGGAGTAGCAGAAATGAAAATAGGTTTGGTATCATTCCACTTTGATAAACATGGAGCTTATCTTCTGTTTGCAATAGCAATTTATCAAGCCTGATGTCCTAGAGCAGTGGGGGGACAGGGGAACATCTGCAGCATAGTGAACAGCGTAGAAAGCACAGCAGAGATGGCTGGACACCTTTGTGGAGCTCACAGGGTGCAGAAAAAATAAAAGTTCTGCAAGCTTCAGTCACAGGGTGTGCCCTGGAACTCAGTTGATCTAACCCTTACCTCTCAGCACTGCAGTCTTTGTTAAGCACTACTCCTGGACATAAGAGGAATGCTGGATGAATTTTTCCACCTCTCTTGCCCCCTGCTCATTCCCAGCTGTGTGAGATGCGGCACCTTCCTCTTCCTGTCGTTGCAAATGCTGGCTCTGATGTTGCCTCAGGTGAGTAATTGAGACTCTCAGGGCTAAAAATGTAGGTGGGGTTGGAGTATAAAAGGAACACGGTTAGGACAATTCATAGGGTTCAAAGCATGTGGATGTGTTTGTGTATTTACATAGTTGAATATATGAGTGCAATGGAAGAGACCAAAGCAGAGACCTTAACTAGTATCACAGGATCAGAGCTATTCAGCAGAACTGGAAGGTAAGGGAAGGGATTTTTTCCCCAGTCTTGGGCTATTTTTCCAGCATTTGGTCGTTTAATGGAGGTACTTGGTGTGTTTGGTATGTGACAGTTCACCAGTACAAAACCATTTTCATTTACAGCAAAGACAAAGGCAAGAGGAGACACATCTGCAGCACCACTCCAAGACACCAAACCTGCACCTGTATTACACTGAATGGTGCTGTCTCCTCCTTCAACAGCGCCTGGTCTCACGCAGACCTTGGTGAACCCCTGCCACGAGTACACAATTTTGTTCTTGCATCAGGGTGGGGCTGCTGGGATATGCACTCCTGAAAGATGGGTCCCACCAAGAGGTGGAAAGGTAACCCTGACACTGGGACACTGAGCTGCAGAGAGAGGATATGATGTGCTTTAAGCAGGTGATGGAAATTTTACCCAAAAGGTGCATCACAATGTCAAGAAAAAATTTTTCATTTGGGCAGAGGTAGGGAAAGGAGAGTCCTCCTGCCTTGAACCACAGAGATGGAGGGGACCCGATCCAGCTGCCAGCCGCTGAGTTTCCCATTTATGTGTAGCATAAGCTACAGTACTGCACAGGCTCTGAAGGCACACTTCCTTTCTCTTCCCATTTTTAATGGCTTTAATGGAGCCCTAAAGCCAGCTTGTCTTCATTCTCTGGTCTTCATTTGTTGTGATTATTTCTATGCAGACTTTGTGGAGATCTAAGAGCCAAAGTTATAGAATGGGTTTTTGTAGAGTTAGGAGAAAAATCACAGCTGATTTTACCTTTAAGGAAAGAATGAACTCACCAAATATCGCAGCTGATTTTTATAGAGAAATGTGTCTACACAAACTAATTTAGCATATTGAATTTAAAAAAGCATTAAACCCCCTTAAGTACAACATTTCTGCGTTAAATGAAATTACAGAAAGTCAAATGTAATGGCTGGAAGAGGAAAAATTATCTAGTCTCATATTTGATTTCCCTGACTGCTTCTTGTTGGCTCACTGAGCACATTCACTTTTTCATCAAAATGGTCACCAGAATTTTGTTCTGCTCTGTTTGTTGCAGAGCATCACAGACACTGCAGATCTTAGGAAAAAAAATCTCTTTTCCCTCTTTCTCCCAATGTGTTAAACTGCCATCTTGTAAAATGAACTAACCTTGCAATTTGGTATTAAAATAAACCTCTATGCAAGTCGTTTTTACAGCAGGAACAAAATTTAAGCAATGAATGCTGATACGCCTACACAAATACACATACACATACATGCACACACGCCCACACACAGCCATCCAAAGTGAAGATTCAGTTCCAGATTCTGTATAAATTTGACCTGGGTTGTGCTCATTTCGGATGTGGAAATCTGTAGCTTTTGTTGAAAATGCCTTAGAACAGCACGCAGGGCAGTGATAACACATTTGCAGAGGGGCAGTATAAATAGCAGATCTGAGATAAGATGGCTGATAAGTTCTGGCTTCTCAGATAGAAGATGCCCCTCCTGCTTGTGGAAGAGAATGAATGATTTACATATATCTTAACATAATTCTTTGATATCTTTTAGGAAAAAAAGTAGAATGTTGTGAATTTTCCAAACCTACAGAGTCCAAGTCTTGCTTTCCAAAATGATTTTTAGCTAAAACATTGGGATTCAGAAGAATCAGCAGCACAGAGGCTGCCTACACTTGCTGAGATTATTAGCTACAAATGACTGATGCTGAAAGCAAAGCTGAAGGTTATGTATCTTCTAATCACAGCAGGGTAAAACCAGATGACATTGTCTTGGAAGTGAAAAGAAGACATTGACCTGAATTGTCCTTGGCAGAGTTACATGTGAAGGAAGCCCACTTTCCACAAATCCAGCAGCATGGGTTTGGATATACTTGATCTGTCTCTCACCTAGGTGCTGTTTCAAACTTTGGAACATGCACCAAGCATGGACAGAATGAGGGACTTACAGTGTCAAAAGCAACATTATCCATATCTTCCCCTCTCTGTTGTTAAATGTTTGCAAGGCACAGCATCAGTCCAGTGCAGAACTCGACGGTGTCTCTCCTTTGTCAGTGTAGACTAAAATACTGACTCTCGCAAAATCTGTGAGTGGTTTACTATTGATTGCAGTGTAGATAGATTTTAGCCTCTGCATCTATTTGAAAATGAATATGGAGTTTGGACAGACCAACTGAAAAAAAGTAGATTTTGAATAGGGAAGTAGCACTAAAACCAGTGCACTTATCAAAATAGGTCCCTGGATTATCTTACTACCACCAGTATTTTTACTGCTCTGAAAGCTGTCATTTGTGTTTCAATGAAATACCTAGAGCTGGCTGGCTTCTCTTTCAGCTACTGGAAGTTTATTTTATATGAAGAACTGCATGTCCCTATGTAGGTTACTCAGAATCAGTAAATTTACTGTATCTCAATAAAAGAAAAAGAAACTTATGCTTGGTAAAAGTATTGTATGTCTAGGAAAACTGGCAGACTGCAGTCCTGTTACTTATGCTACAATCACAGTGGGTCACTACTTACACTCTTGGAAAAGGACACACTGACGTGGCTTCCTTGCCTTTAGTCATTTGGTGCAGCTGAGTCAGAAGAGACACAGGTTTAACAAGTGACCCAGCTCATCATTCTCTTTCTGGAGCACAGTGGGATCAAGAAGCATTCTGACTCTTGAGAGAGCTAGTATTTTAGCCTGCATTGGCAAAAGAGAGGCATCAAGCCCTGCACTGGACTGATGCTGTCTCTTGAAAACATTTAATGAAAGAGAGCGGAAGGTACGGGTAACAAAGCTCTTGACACTGTAAGTCCCAAGTCCGCACTCTGTCTGCCCTTGCTGAGTGTTCCATAGATTGAAACAACAGCTGGATAATACTGCCAAGACAACTCAAGTACACCCATCCCACACTGCTGGACAGGATTTGCGAAAAATAGGCACCTTTCACGAATTATGATTTGGAGTAAGAAAATAACCAGCAGTCTATTAGATGAAAACTGAGTATGAACAAATTTGTCTTTGAAGCTACAACTTAATGTGTAACTGACACACCTTTGTTTTGATTTTACTATCTGAATTGCCTTAGAAAAGTAATTGAGATAATCAATGCAAAAACTAAACCACTGGCTATATTATGCCTTAGAGAGAGGAGTTGCAGGCTGAGGTTAGATGTAGAAAAACAGTTATCCTTCTTTTCTATTGCTGCAAAGTAGGTTGGGTTTTTTTTTCATTGGAAATCATCACTCTTTCTAGAGAAGGCACATTGAAATGTTCCACTGAAATAGCTTTCCTCTTGACAATAATGGCTAAATCCTTTCTATACCTCATCAGTATTAGCTTTCAATCTTTTCAGAAGCCTCTGATTTCTAGAATCAGTGGGGAACAAGCACTTTCTGCTGAATGCCATCCTTGCTCAGTTGAACCATAGACTCAAGTCTCCCCAGTTTTACAGACATGTACAAATATTCCCTGCTGCTCTTGAACTGACATTAATTTTGAAGATAATTCTAGAGGAATGCTGGATTGGCTGAAGAGATTTCTTCTTCTATAGGGATTTTTTTCTGAGTTCAAAGACCCAAAGCTCTTAGCCCCAAAAGACTTCTTTACCATCTGTATGAATGATGTAGCTCTGTGCATCACTATTCATTACAGGTCCCAGTGACCAGTGATCCACATCAGGAAATATGAACCCCAGAGTTGCAAATAAAGGGCATCAGTGATGAGGGACCCTAAAGTGTATCTGTCAGTCTGCTCCTACCCACTGTCTGCCTTATTTCTTCATGTCATGCCTCCCTCTTCAGTGCCAAAGGACTGCCCAGATCAACTCACAGAGTTCCCACCCCAACACTGCAGTGGCAAGTGACTGTCTCATCTCTCATCTGCTGTCCTTGCTTTATAGGGTTTGGAAGACTTTTGAAGGTTTGGCCCAAAGCTTATCTGGCCATGTGCCCTCTTGTCCATTAAAACTGCTTTCATAAATCAAAAAGATGAGTATTCTGGAGCCTTTTACATATGATAAAAGGCTGTATCATTATTTTATTTTTCTCACTGTACTACCTCCAACACCTTGCCTTTCTCTTCCAGAGTGAAGTCTGTCTGACCTATAGTCAAGCAGAGCCTCTCTTTTTTACAAGTTATTAAAAAAGGGTCAGAAAAATCAAATTTCTTTGGCTCCACTTTTTCCTTCCATCTCTGATATCATTGATATGTCCCTCTCATTCATTGTTTAAAAAAAAAGCATCTACTCTGTCTCACCTCTTGTTTTTCTGTTGAATGTGGAATGGGGCAGCTGGACAGGAGTAGGGAGAGGATAATCTGGTTTTCTTGGATAAATCTTGTTTCTTCCAAGAAGAAAAATAAAAGCAGCATTTTAACTGAGGGTTTATTTTGAATATTTTATCAGGTGAAAGCAAGGGCTGCCTCCAACCTCAAGGTCCACAATCAGTAGCTTCTGCTTTTTGCATCTTATTTCAAGTGGACAGCTCTACATGAAACAGCAAAGCTGTTAAAAGACCCACTTAACAACACAGCATAAAGAAACCATTTCCAAACAGAACTTATTTTGAGATTGTGATTTAGCTCCCAATTAATTCAAATTATTCCTCCCTTTGAAGTTTATTTTCATTAGCTGACATCTGCAAATTCTTAGAACAAAATGTAACAGGATGTAGGTTCTTGTAACATTTTAATAGGAATTCTGTATTCTTCCTTCTGTATATGAGGTGAGTGGGCAAATACTTATCTATATAAATTAATATAAATTCATTGGCTACAGTAAAGATATGCTAATCTACATCAGATAACAATTTTTTCTGTTTTATGTAACAGAGAGAAAATGCAAGATAATTTTAGTCTTGAAATAGATTTGAAAAAAAAAGTAACTGGTATAATAATTGGGAGGAAGAATACTTCATCTGGACTTAAAGTTAAATCCAAAGTAGTTACCATGCCATCATATTGCAGGTTACATCTTTGAAAGTTCAAAAAACATTTATAATGCCCTAAATCCCTAAAGCAGCAAGGAAGAAAACAACAGACAGCAATTTACTGCTGTACAAATTGGATTAGGATTGTGTACATTCATGATTTATTGCTTGATAGCAAAATTATTTTTCTTGAGATATTGTTGGAAGTACTATGAATGGTATTCTTGTTGTAAGAGAACAAATAAACCCACCTTGCCTGTGCTCTTCTCCCAGTGATTATTCTTCCCTGACAGTTCCAAAGGATGTATATTTAGTTGCTAAAAAGCACTGTATTAATTTGAATGCTCATTGTAATGAACTAGTTCATTACTGAAACCAAGGTGCTCAGAAGAAACTTAGCTACTTCATATAACACATCCTGGTTGAGATGTTATTTTCCTGACGTTTATAATGATTTCTAAACTTTATTTTTCAGGTGATTTTTCCTTTATCTCATTTTAGTGCATTTATCTCTCGTCGATTTCTTGCCTGCTTCATTCTGACCCTGGCAAGGTGCTGGACTGCTGTTGAGCTGTCTCCTCAAAGTTGTGGGTTTGAAGCTCTTGTTGAGAAGGGTCTCCACCTCTCACTTGCCATAGGAATGTTCTAGGCCCTGGCTATTAATCCAAAGATAAGCACTCTCACCACCTGTGTCTGTGCTTAAGCAGACATCCATTAATCTGTACCCAAATACATGAGTTAGGTAGTTAAGGACAAGAAATATTTTTACCCTTTGAATGAATGCTGCTCTTGCTGCAGCTAAGATTATCAGGGGATCGAGCACTCCTCCTCTCCATGTGAGTTACTGCTCACCCAGGGATGGCTGAGGGTCTGAGCTCAGCAGCTTGTTCTGCTGCAGGGGCTGGGGATTCATGTTAGCCTTTAGGCTTCATAAAAGAGGGCCAGAAATACTAATGTCTCTTTTCTGATATGGCAGTGAATCTTCTTCTACCATTATTAGGGGTGTTGCCCACTTAATGTCCTTATTTAGCACAACATTTACACTGGAAATTAAGGGGAAGTGGGATTTGCTTTGTGAAGGCAGCCCAGGTACTGTGCTAGCCATTTATTCCATTTGCTGCACACTGCCTTAATTGACACAGGCGTTTCTGGTTTACCTTTGTTTGAATTTCAAATAAAGAATTAGTGGAAAGTGCTTCAGGGATCTGACTGCTTTGGGTATGTGTTCTGAGCTGCAGTTCTGCTCTCCTTAGTGCAAGTGTGTTACACTGTGTGTCCTTGCCACAGAGGCTGAGAGCACCACCAGCTCTCAGTACCTGTGCACAGTGTTTCCCAACACTCACATCATGTCTGTAAAGTACAAGCAGAGTGGACTGTATTTTTATCTGTATTTTATATGGGCTATATTTAGACCTGAACTTCAGCATCCCCCATCTTTTCCCAACTGTGAATAAGCTAACAAAGCTTTGAATAGTGTTTATTTAAACTGTAGAGTCTGCATCTGCATATTAGATATCAGATGCAAGTTCTCCGTAAACAACTAGGTGCCAAAGTCATCAATGTGTTTTCTGACATTTTCTCCTAATCGAGAATAACATTCTCTGTTAGAGATAAGATGTAATCTTTCAAGCATATACTACCACTTGCTATTTCAAGTGTATGGGGGGAAGATTTTAAAGTTGGAAAAAAATCATGCTGTGTATTTTCAGAAAAAGAGACGAGAGAGATTATAAAGAAACGAATGAAATAGATATCACCAGAAGACTACAAAAGAATTATTAAAGTACTTTTTAGTAATCACCTAGAAGTAATAAACTGATTAAGATTAGCCAGTGTGAGATTGTCAAGAAAACTCCACATGAAACAAGCTGAATTTTCTTCTTTGACTCATAACTGACTTCATGGACAGTGATGAAGCAGTAGATATTCTATATATCTGCATCAGGAGCATTCACTATATACGTAGCTTGAGGTTCTCATCAGTAAACTAAGGAAATATTGTGTAGGTGATTCATGAGTCAGTAAGCAATTGCTCCTGAATTTATTTTCAAAATAAGTATCAGCTGTGTACTATCAAACCAGGAGGATGTTTCTAGTAGGTTCCTGAAAGGTTCTGATCTCAGATACATTCTCTTAAATAGGTTAATGAACAGATTGGCTAAGGAAATAAAAGGTCAAATCATTAGCAAATGACTACAAGAAACAAGGAGATAGTTAAAAGCACTTTGAAAAATGGAATAGGAATTAAATATAATCTGGAAAAATCAGAGGGTGCCTAAAATCACTTTGGTAAAATTCAGCAAATACAAGTACAAAATACTACCCAGAGGTAGGCGAGCTCAAATCCTCAAATAAAAATAGATTATGGATAACTGGGAAGCAATATGTTTTGAAAGGTTATGAGGATTTCTAAGCATTACAGACTTGAGTACTGGTCAATACCATGATGAAGGTAAAAGAGCAGGCAGACCTCAATGTGGGTGTATTAACAAAGAATTTTACACGTCCTGGAGAAGATGCATAATGGGAGGCTTTGTCTGGGACACCTAGAGAAACAGGCTAACAGAATGGATAGTCAAGAAGAAAACAGCAGGGCCAACAACAGTTTTGGAAAGCAAAGCACAGACTGTTAAGAAATTGGATTAATTTAGCCCAGATAAAGAAAAAAAGGAGTAAGTCAAAGCGGTCTTTTGCAGACAGATACTAGTTTATGGTGATTGTGCTCCTGAGAAGAAGGCAAAGAAACAAAGAAAGTAAAGAAGACTTTGAGTATATTATAGGGCCCCCTTAACCCCACACCTGATGCTAAGGTTATGAAATCTGGAAGAAGGTAGTTAGGGTGGCTGTGGGGTCTACCTGACTGAAAGTCTCTGAGAGTAGGCAGACAAGCCCCTGCCAGAGACAGCTGCCAGACTCCTGCTGCAGTGCTGGAGTGCTCTACTAGAGAACCTCTGTCAGATTCCTTCTGTCTCAATGTTTCTAAGAAATATCCAGTGGGTTGGAATTCCTCACTACCAGTGAACATTAACTGACAGGCAAGCTCCTGCTGCTTCTTTCATCCACTTCCAAGTAAGAACTTTAGTGCTCTGCATTTTGACTATTTCCCCCTGAAATATTTAGCTTATGGTTTTAATTCATTTGTGAGAGGAAACAAGAGAACTAACAAAGCCTGCTTTCCAATGGATTTGTGTTCACTTTTTCTCTCACTCTCTGCTGTAACACCAGCATTTCTCCCAGCCCCCATGGACTCCTTGCATTGTTTCTTAAAGTCTCACAGCACTGAGCTCACTGTCAACAGTACCTGCAACTCCCCCTTGTCTTTTTGAGTTCTACCCCATCAGCCCCCTTGGCTGTTCCCTCATTGTTGCATAGGGGGGGCTATCCCATATATTCCAGCTGTTTTGGGGGTATATTTATGCTTATTGGCCAATATGAGTGGCCAAATGAAACACCAAAGAGACCATCTAACTGTTGAATTCACTCTGAAGCTTTTCCCTCAGTGTAAAAATGAACATGGGTTGCTTTCTTTAATCCAGCTGTGAGTTTCATGGCATTTGTAGAAGCTTGTAGACTGCTGTCAAACTTACCTGAAATGAATTAAAGGGATCAGAAGTCATTGGCAGACAGAAAATATTGCTGTTAGAACATTATTTGTTTAAGTACTCAAGCTAAGAGCACTTTTAAGAATACTTCATTTTTCATGTGTTTTTAAATACCATAAGCAGTGATTTTGTCTCTGTTTTGTGAGAGACATACAACACATAATTTTACAAGTTTTGGCACTTACTCTTGTGGGTATACTCTGTATATCTCCTAAATAGCTCAGGACAAGCACTAATAAATGAGTCTTTAAATATATTTCTTTCCTTGCTTGCAACTGGTTTAACTGGTTTAATAATGCAGTAATTGTGATGCTTTTAGCTTTCAAATACTTCAGATAAGCCAAGATCTTTTTGCATAGGCCATATTTGAAGAAAGTAAGTTACACTTATTCTGGTCTGTTAATAACAGCTAACACTTTGCACTACTGTTCTTTCTACACTGTAATTAGACTCATGTAGAGCTGACTTCTATCCTGATAGTTAATACAGTGAATTTGGATGTTTCATGTGCATGTACATTGCATGAAGTAATTGCAGTAGTTGTAACAAAACTTAGAAATATTCAGGACAGTGGTCAGGTGCCTCCTCATTCCTCACCAGTGGATGGCTCGATGCAGCACCTCAGGCAGAACTGAGGCAGAAGCATAGGAATTATTCAGTCACAGCAATCTTGTGTCTCAGGGGACTCCCAGTCCATTTTCACATTGTCTTGGCCACAGCTGAAGAGATTTCTGACACACTCAACTGATTACAAATAACAGTCCAGAAAAAACTAATGCATTTTAATATTAAAATAAAAATACAATGGTCAAAGGCTTCTACACCTCTTCCAGTCCTCAGTAAACTGGTGTAAATAAAATATTTGGTAGATTTCCTTAATCTAGGAGGATACTACATTTCCATTTTGCCAATTCCCTGGATCTGGGCCATGAATGGTAGGCTTTGGGTCCCACAGCTTAGTGTTTACAAAGTCATAAGAAGATGCACATTTGCAATGGCTTAAAATCTATTTGTGTCTCATTTTGGACTGGCTGTACACAGTAGCTGTTTGGGATCAGCTCTGAACTGACTGCAGAAAGAAGCCCTACAGGATAAAGAAAGCCTCTTTGAACCCTCTGTGATACACCTGTACAAGACTCAACCATGATCCTGGTACCCTCAATGAGAAAGTCCTCATTAAACCCCTCATCCTCTCCCTCTGGCTCAAAAATGGTAGCAAAGAGACCAAACACACAGAGCAGACCAGTAAGACGGGAAAAAGAGAGACTTCTAATGCCTGAGGTTAAGGGAGACTTCCAGCAGCTGGAGATGTGCACTAACCCATTTGGGTCTTTCCTGCTGGCAAGCCTTTGGGTTCAGAACTATAGTTTCTGGGGTGTTAGTGAAGGACAAGGGGCTGGGGGAGCGGTGGGTGCTGCTGAAGAAGGGTACGTGGAAGGACTATGAGGTGATCAGGAAATACAAGGGACTTACCATGCAAGGACATGAAGGGGATATCTGATTATTCTGAGAATGTGTGGATGTGGCCATTGAGCAGGCCTAGCGCAATTCAGATAGGAATTAACAGTCAGGCTAGAGGAGGGGAAATGAATTTCCAACAGGGAACTGACCTTTCCTTTAGAGCAGCCCTTGTCTGTCAATAAAGAGAATCAGCCTAGGCACACCATTAAAAAAAATGTGTTTATGTTGCCAGTGATATCTCTCCATGTAACAGACCCCATGTTAGTTTAGCTCAGTCCTGAGAGCTGCTGCTGTCAAAAGCCCTAGTTATCTCTCATCCGTGGCAAATGATGCATCTTTAGGTATTTGCTCAGAGCAGATTTGGAAATACAGACTTCCTGTGCTGTGCTAAACTGTAAATACCAGTGTCTGAGCTTCTCAGTATAAGCAGTTTCTAAATAATCTCACAAACTCTTCACCTAAGGGAAATTTCAGTACAAGTAAATGATTGTTACGTGTTGAATATCCTCTTCAACTGCATACAGCAAGAGACAAAAAGGATTTATAATTTTCTCCCTTAACCAACACGTGATATTATAATTATTAAAGGTGTCCATAGGCAAAGTGCATAATATCACTAGGATATATGGACTGAAAATGTAATTTACATTTAGCTGTGTTAGAGTGACTACTCCATTAAGTGTTGTTTCAAGTAATTCTAAAATAAGATTATGCTTTAAGGAGCAGATATAGCTTATTTAAAAGTGGTTTAAAATTAGATCATATATTCTACATAACTGAAATAGGATGTGCATGCACGTGTGTGTGTGGGAGAAGATAAAAACAAAAGATCTTTTACTACTCTTTTCATTTGCACTTTTGAATTCCAAAATGGAATTTTATATTAAATGAGAATGGAATGTAGTTAGAAGATTTTGCTGTGGACCACCTCCTCCAAAATCCACCCTTTGCTGTCTCCTATCACAAACCCCTCATCCATTAGTAAGATATTGAGCAGGTGCATACTTCTGCCAAAGAAAATGTACAAAGTTAAACACATGTTGAATTGTTTTACTAAACTACATCCTTATTACTGATCATGATAGCTTATCTGGAAAATCCCAACTATGTCTTCTAAGCATTTGTGTTATTCCAAAGGGGTTTCCACAGAGCAGGAGGAAAGCTGGGCGATCAGCCTGTGCTGCTGTGGCTCCACAGAGGTGCTCTGAAGGTCAGTGTTAAAAGCCACTGGATTAAGGGTTTAGTTTTGAAAACAGCTGTAGGAATTAGCATCTTGGAGTTCAAACACTACGGGAAAAAAAGAAGAAAGATCACGGTTACACAAATACAACCAGCCAGCCACCGTACTGCAGGGAGAAGGCAAGTGGCCCAGTGCCCATTCCGGCGGGATGCACTCCGTGCCCGGGGCAGGTGAGGCGAGGCGGCGAGCGCGGCGGCCCGTGCGAGGCGCCCGCGGGCCGCGGGCCCGGAGATCCCGAAGGCGCAGTTCCCATTCCCACCCAAACATCGTTCACTTCGACAAAGGCATCCCTCCTGGGCAGCCCGGCTGGCCGCACGCGTCCCGAGGGAAGCCGAGGAACAGCCTGTGCCCCCGCCACCCACCCTAGAAATGCTGGAAGCAAGAGCGCCTTCCCCACAGCGGCACGCAGCCCTGACAGGCACCAGCCCACGCTGCGGATCTAGCTGGAGCTGCCTTCCCCCGGAGCGTCAGGCTTCTCCTGCTCCCTGCAGAGGAGAGAGGGAGGCGGAACGGGGTATTTTGGGCCCCTGATCCCCCTCTCCTGCCCTCGCCCCGCAGCCGCTCCCGCGAGTCCCGCCGCTGGCCCCCGGCGCGGAGCCGCCGCGGCGCCGCCCCAGGCCCGGCCACCAGGTGTCGCTGCCACGCGCCGCGGAAGAGCCCCGCGCCCCGGCCCGGGCCCCGCGGAGCCTCCGCAGATTCCCCGCCCGCGACCCCTGAGCCCCTGGAAAGCGGAGCGGCTCCGACTGGGGCGGGCACCTGCCCCGCCTCCGTCCCGAGCGGAGCCGGCTGCAGGTGAAGAGAGGTGCCTCGACGCCTCTCCGCGGTTGCAGCACCGCCTTCCCCGGCACCGCACGGCGCCGTCCTCCTGCCCCGTGAGTGGTTGCCGGCTGACTGACAGGCGAGGCGGCCACATAGGGCGGCCGCTGGCTGGCGTACACCTATAAGGGCCGGCGGTGAGGAGCGCCGTGAGGTGTGGGGTTGCCCGTGGCCGAGCCGCTCGGCGAGCATCCATCCTCCCACGGCCGGGCGTCCACGCTCGCGGAGCCGAGCGCTGGCGGAGGCGGGCGCCTGCCCGCTGACTCCCCGGCAGCAGCCCCGCCCGCCGATCCCCGCAGCAAGTGGCAGTCCCGCGCTGCGGGCCCCCCTCTCCGGCAGCGGCGCCCGAAGGATGCGGAGCGGCGGAGCGCGGGCGGCGGCGGGGCGCCGCGGGGGGACCCGCCGCTGCGCCTGGCGCGGGCGCCGCCGCCCCTGCGCGCTGCGCCGGGCAGGAGCTCAGTGAGCGCGGTGGCCGCGGCGGGAGGAGGCGCAGGCGGGCTCGGCTCTGCCGTCGCCGGAGGGGCTGCGCGCCGCTCCGAGCCGGCGGTGGGGCTGTGCGGAGCCCCGCGCTGGGGAGGTTGCGGGCGGCTCCGCCACAGGTGATTCGCGGGCCGGGGGTCGCGTTCCGCCCCGCTGCCGCTCGGCCGCCTCTGCGCGTTCGCACCCCTGCGCCGCGGCCGCCTGCGCGAAGCCCATCTTCAGCCGCCTCGCTGTGCCGGCGCGACCGGCAGCACCGGGGGACATGGCTTTGCTCCGGCTCCTTCTCCTCTTGCTCCTCGCCCAGCCCGGGCTGGGGGCTGCCGCCGACCAAGGGCAGGCAGTGCGCGGCCGGGAGCGGGCGCTCGGAGGGAAGCAGCCTACTTACAACCACATCAAGAGCCGGGAGCCTCCGCCGGCTCCGCGGAGCCGCTCTACAGAGAGCACCATCTTGGCGCAGCGGCTCGCCGAGGAGGTGCCCCAGGACGTGGCCTCGTTCCTCTACACGGGCGACTCCCGGGAGTTGCGGCGAGCCAACTGCTCCGGGCGGTACGAGCTGGCCAGCCTCGCCGGCAAGTCGCGCTTCACCTCGCACCCCTCCCTGCACGGTGCCCTGGGCACCCTCACTCACGCCACCAACTTACTTAACATGATCCTCCAGAGCAATAAGTCGCGGGAGCAGAACTTACAGGAGGACCTGGAGTGGTACCGCGCCTTGATCAGGAGCCTGCTGGAGGAGGACCCCAACATCTCCAGGGCCGCTATCACTTTCAGCACGGAGCCTTTTTCCTCCACTCCCCAGGTTTTCCTCCAGGCCAGCAGGCACGAGAGCCAGGTCCTCCTGCAGGACTTGTCCTCCTCGGCTCACCGCCTGGCCAACGCCTCCGTGGAAACAGAGTGGTTCCACGGCTTGAAGCGCAAGTGGAGGCCACATCTGCACAGGAAGGTCTTAAACACGGGCCCCAAAACTTTGGAAAACAGTTGGAAGAGGCGGGAGAGCTTCACTGCTGAGAAGAACCACATCAGGTGGTCCTCACCATATCTGGAGTGTGAGAATGGGAATTACAAACCCGGCTGGCTAGTGACTCTCTCGGCAGCTTTCTATGGGCTGCGGCCAAACCTCCTGCCCGAGTTCAGGTAGGAGGAGTGTTCTGCTTGCTTTCTGTCGAGAAGGGGAGGGGGTAGTTTGGTTCTGCTCCACTCCTAGGGAAGGGCATTTTGGGTCTCTGGGTGACCTCATCAACCCCTGCCGCACCGGCTGCTCAATCACACCGCAGAGCAACCTCAGGCCTTCTTGTTGAGGTGTGCCTTAGGGAACTGTTGCTCAGTACAAGAATCGCTGTCGTCTCGGTCTGTAAGATAGAGTTTCCTTTACCTGCTCCTACTGGAGCAGGCGTGCATGTGGGTTACGTTCCTGGTGTGCTTGTGGTGGGGAGACGAGAGCAGCAGTTGCCAGTTGAAGTTTATCTCTGTCTGCAAGAGGAAAATGTTCACCAGGGCGTTATTAAACTATGTAATAAACCTAACTTGACCACAGCTATGCTTTTAACCAGCTGGGAAATAACATTATTGTGCTGGTAAACTGCTGTTTCTAGTCTCCAGAGCACATCCACTGTGGGGTGCTCCAACCTGGTCAGCACACTTGTAGGTAAATAGGTGTTGGTGACTGCAGTTCTGTCATGCAGTTCTGTGCATGTGGCTATAACCTCGACTGGCAGTAGGAAAGCTTTCCTTAGGACACCACCAGCTTTATATTTGATACCTGGCATATGTAAAGATTTGCTTATTTTTTATTGCTTTATGTACTTTTTATTGCTTTTATATACTTTGCCACTGAGCTGCAACTAGCAGAGAGGAGGATAGAAAAAGACTCTCTTGTGTCTTTGTATTTTGACAGCAAAGAGAGTTTGCTCAAACTACTACCTGTGGAGTAAGAGATGTCAGATTTTTCCCCGGCACTTCTGCAAGGGGTTCACAAGTAGCTCTGCCCAGTGGGGAATGTCTGCTGCCCAGAAGCAGCTGGCATTTCTCAGTGTGTGAAAGGAACACAGGATTTCTTTTGTGCTATGAATTAGTAGTAAGTGAAGATAGATAAGAACATAGCAGACACAGAAGAGATTTTGCCACACCTAGGTGGCAAGGCAATAGTGTATGCAAAAGCTGTTTCTCTTGGCTTAGTCGGAAATCCAGTGAGATCAGAGATATGAGTGGAGTCATAAATCCTTGAAAAACCCAGAATCTGTTGAATGGATAATGGCTGCATATTTCTCTGTTGAATTACATTTTGCCCTGAAATTTTCACACTTATGGGAATGGTAGGGTTAAGGTAAAATGAGCTCATCTGTATGCTGTTTGTTGCTGAATTCCTCTCGAGACTAAAACCCAGGAATAGGTCTACTGTAGAGTTCTTCTGGACCCTAGGGAGTCCAGAGGAGTCAGGAAGCTTGTCAGAGATCATTGAAATGCAATGTTCAACACTTGATGAATTTCAGGATGTGGATGAAAGTTAATGTAGGCTGATAATCTCTTGTTGGGGGTAGAGTTTTGCAGGACCACTAGCTGGAGGTGTGGTGGCAGCCACAAACTAGCAGAGCATATAAATTTTGATATGAAGCTTATCTCAAAGAAGCTTCAATCTTGACCTAATTGAAGAGGAAATAAACCCATGTTTTAAGCAAAAGAGTCTAAAGCTTCAATCCCATCTCTGTGCCTAGATTTTGTGATGCCAGGAAGCATCTCAGTGGTCTTGGTTTCTGCTGTGGTGGCTTTGGTGTGCAGAGCACACCAGTTCTGTTTTGGAGTAACCCTGGCCAACCCAGGCAACCAGTAGATGTCCTCCTGGATGCGGTACAGAGCAGTGCCTTCTCTGCCTCATCTTCCCAGCCTCTGTTTGCCATGTGGGGGTCACTTCTGTTAAAAAATAGAATAACCTCTTATAACCCTGATACTTCAAATGGCATTCACTGAGCTCATCTAAGCTTGGAGAACCACTTCTTATTAAGAAGATCTTGAGATGGAGTATGCTGTGCAAGTTCAAAGTGTTGTGTTGCTGCTGTACTGAACAGTTAGGACAAAACTAACAAAGCTTTGTGGTATCAAAAGAGATGAGTCTGTAAGCATTTCTAAAAAATGGGTTATGTTTTATGCCAAACTATTAAATAAGCAGGTGGAAGAAGTAAAATTATAAATGCATGTATGCACATTCTGGCAAGGCTAAAGGATAGTTCCTGTGTTCCTGGTTTGAGGTATGCTAGCTGAAAGATGGGCTTCAATGTAAGCTTATCATTTGGGATATTGAGAAAGTAACTTCTCAGCTACACAGAAAATAGGATACACAAAATATGCTTCTTCTAAGACTTGTAGTTTGTCTCTATCTACACAATGTTTTCAATACTTAATAGGTACACAGCCTCAATGTGAATTTTTAAGAGGAAAAAATGGTTTAACGTATGCATACGTAATAGAAAACTGTAAAATCTAATGTGGTTACTAGAAAATTAGTGTGAATTACTATAAGATGCCTCTTGAAGTAAGCTTTACTTCCCCTCACCAACAGTCTTCTAGTGACACAGTATTTTGACTTTAAATCCTTATTTAAGGCTCATATGATAAACAGTGTTTACTAACCTTCACCTTTTGGGACAGCTGGGTTGGTTCTCCAGAAAATGTATCTTTGAACCATCTGTTAGAAACATTTTAATGAATCAGTGTACATGCTCCTCCTATTTAATAGTCTGGCATGATGTCCTTAATGGTAATTTAGTGTATGCCCCTTTAATATTATTCGAACTGTTTTTGTACTTTCTTTGCTCACATTAGGTTAAGGCATGGTACAATAGGGTGAGATCATGCTACATTCATGAAAGAGTTCCTTCAGATTACAGAAGGAAAAGCCATTGCTCCTTCTTGGTATCTCTTCTGTGGTAGTAACAGATGTGTTTGTTCATGTGGCATAGCAAAGGAAAGAGTTTAATGGAGGCAATACTGGTAACTACTACTGGCTATGTTCAGTGCATGCTACTACTGCAGTGCTGTTGTCAATGACATTCTGAAAGTGCAGCCAAAAGCAGCAAGCTTTGTTCTTAACACTAGGAAGAGTTACAGTGCTTTTGGCCTGAGGATGTGAGTGTTACAGGCCAGGGGGCTCCTGCAAGCAGCTTGCCTGTCTTCAGTTTCACCTCTCTCCTTCCCAAGCGATTACTGCCAAACTGCCCAGAGTGAAGGCCAAGGAGAGAACATGGTTGTCTTGCCATGACTAATACTATAGATGAATACTGAGATGAAGTTGTGCTGATAAATGTACCAGAGGCTGTTCAGGCCCAATGGGGCCACATTAGCCTAATACAATGCTAAGCTAGCAGTGCTGGCTGTCTGCAGCTTCTTAGCAGTGCTTGCTGGTATTTTGTTGTCAACATCTGCTGGTCTTTCCACCCAAAGTGCATGGAGAGAACATTACTACTGTCTTCTTGCAAGAGGCAGTGTAGGCTCTCATTCAGAAATGAGGATCCACAGAGACTAGAAGTAGTCACTTGGCGTTAACCATTCCTTCTGTCTAAACTGATGCTGTTTGTGGCTGAAATTCACCACCTAATGTGCCTTATCACTCTACTACTCCAGTGCTGCAGGGGGTAGAGCACAGTAGCATCTGTCACTGATCTTCCATGTCCCTCCTCTGCTGCTGCCTATCACATGATGAGAATGAACCATATTTTATGGCACATAATGAGCCAACTGTCCTCTCTGCAGCCGTACTGAGAAGGTGGGAAAGTGTGGGAAGCTGATTCTTATAAATACAATTCTTTCTCTAGAGTATTTTCTTGGCCCCAGAGAAGAAATGAGAGGTCTTCATTGCTTTAGCAGTCCAGGAGACAAGTGGGGAAGATCACTTACTCTAGAGGAAAGATGACCAAATAGTCAGCTAATAGGAACACACAAGTTAAAAAAAAGTCCTCCTTGGGTCACTGAGTCAGTCTTCTGCTGTCACAAGCCCACTTAATGTCATCAGCTGACAAATCCCTGTCTTAAAGTAGATGGGTTTCCCTCTTGACTCTTCAGTTCACTGGCATGCCAGACCTAATGGTTGGATAGCTTCTCCTGATTTCTGATCTGAATTTATTCACAGTCAGTTCTCATGCATTTTTTTTCTGGTCCAGAACTGTCTTCCATCTGACTTAGCACTCTTAGCTGGTCTTTACTGCCCTGACTTATTTATAGACAATGGCCCCTTCTTCACCTTTGTTTACTAGACTACACAAAGTGGCTTTCTTTAGTCTCTGTCATAAACTCTCTGTTGCCATGGTCCCTCTTCTCAAGTCCTGTCCCAGTATTTCTTGAAGGTGGTTAGTCAGATTCATGTGTGCTGTTTCAGCCTTGTGCAATGACATCAATTATCCCCAAACTCTGATGAATGAGTTGCTGCTTTTGCAGTTCAAAATGTTCCCTTGTGTGCTGTTCTCATTTTCTTTAATGTTGTATTGTAATACATCTACATTTTGGGAACTGGTCATTGGTCTCACATGATTTCTCATTGTGGAGGTCAGATTGGCTTCAGGATACAGGGCATTGGCTTTCTTTCCCCCCTCCCACCACATTCCAGCAAGTTTTTCACCAAATTCAGCACAGCATTTGCTATCTTTTTTTTTAAGGTTTTTAGGAAGAATCCAATGGAGTAATGTCTGTTTTGGGAGAAAGGTACTCAATCAGCAAGCTGAATAAATTGGGAGTGGGTTTTTTTTGTTTGTTTGTTTTTTGTTTTGTTTTTTTAATTTTATTTTATTTTGAATGGAGTCTTGTTCTGGAGCATTTACAGGTAACTTCATTCTGAAGTTTGGCCAGATTGTGCTACATCTTAATATCTTCTGTCTTCCAGAAGCTTGCTACTTCTTAATTATTGGAAAGATATTCCTTGATGCAAAGATAATCTTTACTGCACAGTTAGATTGAGCTGTTTCTTCCCTAAAGGCAGTGTAATGTAGTGATTTCCACTGTACTATTAACAATTGGACCACTCCAGTGTTGGACTATGATGGGACTCTTAGTTAAGGAGACATTACTAAAGGCAGATTAAACCATGGAGATAGAAGTATTTATGACAAATAAGTAATTTCTTAGGGATTACACATAATTTCATATTCTGCTAAATATTTCACAGCTGTTAAATTGCTTGGTAAAAAAACCTAAACAAATGTAGACATGAAAAAAAGAAATTTTAAAAATGGGCAATTATTTTAAGCATGCTTTAATTTCTTCCTTTAGCCCCCTTTTTTTAGTTTCTCCCAATCTCTCTTTAGTCTCAGTACTGAGCTAAGAGAAAATTAATTTTAATTGTTTAAGGAGGTTTTTTAATTTTTTTGTGCCATTGTGATGTGACACTAGTTGTATAATACGGAAAGTATTTTGAAATGGTGTAGTTGACATTTTTTATAACATGTCCTGGCTCTTAACATGATTGAAGGTGTGGGTGGATTTAGAACAGGTTTCAAAAATGAAAACGAATAATTTATTTCCTAGAATTTCTGAAAGTCTTGGATTTGTGTTCCTGAAAAGAAGTTAAAACAAAGAAGCTTCTAATGATTTACAGTCTGTTTGTGGAAACCCCCAGGATGCTGTAAGTGTTCCCTGGGCAATCAGTCATGTCCCTGCCAGCATTTTTCATATGAGGTCATGGATAGGGATAGAAAACTGGATGTTGATGAAACATAGGAAAGGAACAATAAATAGGGATTTTTCTTTTTAGAACCATGATTCGTCTTTCTTCAGTACTGGAGAAACAGAAGTGGGTCTTTGAAGAAAAAAGTTAAATATGGCCATGAGAGGATTGAAACACATACTGCATTCATGTCCGCAATTACGTGGCATGTGCTAAGTTGCAATAAAAGGAACTATTCTTTTTTGGGTCAAACTTCTGTTTCCAATTCCTCTGTTCTCCACCTCCATCCCCCTTGGGCCTGACTTCCAGCACAGCAGGTTATCAAAGTTCTTTTGAAGGGGATGGACATGTGGCAGTCGTTACTATCTGAGATTCAGCTGTAGGACTGTCATCTTTTCTGTTTGTGAATGTGGGCTGAGATAGAAATGTTCCTAAGGGTAAGAAAAAATGTATTGCTGTGTAAGGTCAGATGAAAGGTTTCCGTAGCCCTTGCTCCAAAAGCAGCTTCTGGCAGGTACTGAAGGAAAAATGTCAAGTTCTCCTAACCTGATTATATCCAGTTTACCAATATTAAGCAATAAAAATAAATTGTTTTTCAGACTTTATCTGAATGACTGGATAATAAATATAGATTAAACTGACCTTCATGGTTCTAATCCATGTTTTAACGCATTTGTCTTCTGCAATGTAGTTTGGCATTGTATTCCATAATCTATTTATTTATTACATAATATCCATATATTATGGGTTCCATAATTTTTTTGGTTTTAGATTCACTTTGTGAATCTAAATTCATTGGGAGATCCCAGATTCTTGAATGAACATTTCCCAAAGTGTTTTATTACATCTTTTCTGTGTCAGGCAGGTTTAGTTGTGGGTTATATTAAGTGTTTTTATCACTCACAGACTTTGTCACTGGCTATCCATTTGTGGTCATCTGTGAATGTGCCAAACAAAGAAAAGAGTTGTGAAGTCCAGCTTGTTAACTGCCCTGCATGTGAAAGCTGACTTTAGTTTCATTGATTCTTTCAAGAGCAATGAAAATAACTAATTTTTGACAAAAGCCGTCTCTACTCTGAGCAATTTTTGTATCTTGGTTTTGTATTGTGTTAGAGATTTTAGTTCAGCCTTCCACTTTGAGGTATTTGAAATGTTTTTAATTAGCAGAGCCTGTCCTTTTAACATGCTGTTTCTAAAAATGTCCTGGTTTTGTCTTACATTCTTGTAATTTGTATGTTCCTCCTTGCCCAGGTTTATGCCTTTCCATTTTTGGTTTTTTTTTTAGGTTGGCTTCCACTTACTTTTGAGTTTTAAAATGATCTTGTTACCTTTAAATAAATCTTCAGGGTCACAGGATTTGATATAGTTAGGCTGAGACCATCCCTCCTGTGTAGGATTCTTCTATTTCAAAAGCTCTTTGTGTTCCTGACATATTTTCTTCTATCATGCTCTGTTCCTTGGGACTCTTTCTACCTGCCTCTTTCACCTCATGGAGGGTAATGCAAACATTTCAAAAAAAGTAACCTGAATTTGGCTCCAAGACCTTTTTTCATGGGGGTAATCTAATGTACGTGGTACTCCACCATCACTGACATCTGGTATTCCTATACAAGGTGATGTTTTGTGACAGAGTGAAGATGCTAGCAGAAACTTGAGCATCCTCAAGCAAAAAAAAAAAAAAAAAAAAAGAAAAACCCCAAACCATCTCTGCCCTTCAGAGTATCTAAGAAACTCTCTGGCTAAACTGCAGGGAAATCCCCAGGGAGGCAACACTGCATGCCATAAATCTCAAGTCAGATTTAAATCTGAAATAATTCTTCAGACAATAGAGAATTCAGCTTTAAGTATTCTGCCCTTGTAGTACTTTTTCAAATGGCCTAGAGGGATTTTCTTTGCAGGTGAATCCTAATTTATGTGCCCACACTGCTTTACCTTACTCCTCAGTTAAGTTTATTTTTAGTGAAAGCTGGTTCTCCTTTGAAAGGAGTGTGTGTGTGCTGAAGAGCAGCAGTCATGCTGTGGCTGAGGAATTAGGGAGGTGCCTGTCCTGTTAGTAAGGAATTGGTGGTAACTCTGTGACCAGGTCAAAATTGTGTGTCATGTCCCAGTAGCCTTTTGTGAATCTGGCTGGTTAGGCATGGTGACAACTTTAACAATGTCTAAGTGATGCAGAATCCTAAATCTTAACTTTCAAAGGCAAGCAGACTGCAGAAGCTGCTGTTTGTCAGTACGACTTACGGCTGAAACTCATTTGTGAATTTGACACCAGGATTATTTTTGGATGCTCAGTTGATGGTACATTGGAGGAGCCTCAGGTGTCAAGTAGTATGCAGTATTTGAAGACTAATATTCTTGAAAGTGGCAACCTCAAAAATGAGTGGTCAGAAAAAAGGCATCTGCCCTGAAAACATTGGCTTTGCTAAATACAGTGTGTATTTGTTTAGAGGAGTGGGCATTTGTAGATTTCTGAGGGCTGTAGAGAACTTGTCTTTATCTCCTTGTTTTGTGGTAAATAAGGACTTATGAAGGACAGCATGGAGGGCTGAATGAATATGACAGCAAGAATCTGAGCAGCTGGCTAGATGTGGGGGATGATGCCCACTTCAGTGTGTGACAACCATGCCTTATACCTTAATTATGAGTGCTCACAATGCTTATGGGCTCAAAAATAAGTGTACAAACTTAGAAGGCAAACTGCGTGTTTAGCTGAGCTGTGATGACCTCTGTGCCAAAAAAGCTTTTGAAGACTTAGAGGACAAGGATGCTGTTTATCACCATTTAAATGCTGGCAGGCTATTATTTTGTACTGTTCTGGCTTAAACTGACTAGGAGAAGGAGAACATGCTCCTTCTGCTTTTTTTATGATGTAATGGTAGACTCAAAAAAATATTCTGTAGATAGGTTTTACAACATGTTGTTACAATGAAATATTATAAATACTGAAACTATCAGGATAGCTAGTAGGTTGGGAAAATAAGCTTAAATCAATTTCTGGCACAGATTTCAAGGCAAGCAGCATGCCAACAAACAGTAGTACTGGAAATACAGACAGGCATTAAAGCCTCTTAAATCAAACCTCTGACCTGACAGAAAATCCTTGATAACATCATTCTTCAATGATTATCTTACATATAATTCAACTAATTCGTTCTTAACTGTGTGTTTAGCATGGACATGCAATCCTTAAATACCTCTTTTGTGTGTGTAAGGACTGTAAAATTGTGGCAGGAAACAAATATCTATTGTTACAAGGAGATTAACAAAATACACTTACCTGCCAGATGGTCCACAATTACCAGTAATGTTGTTATTAACTTATGGCTGTGGCTTGGTTCAGCCAGGCAGCATTGCCAGTGTGGATGAATGTGTTACGCTGACAAGCAGAGTCTAGTCTTACACCCTTGATATTTGTCTTGATTGCTTCCACCAAGATAGCAACACTGCAATTATTCCCAATTAGTTCGATAAATATAACACAGGGAGTTGGTCCATATACGTTCTGGGAGGATGTGTTCTTCCATATGTTCCATTTTCCGAATGCTGAATCAAAAATAACTGGAAATGTGGGTGGCTAAACAGGCTGTGCCAGCTACTGTATTAATCACAGATGAATTTCAAAAATATATCGTGTACATATTAGTGTACTCTGTGTAATAGCAGTGGGGTACAAGTCTGAGATGGTGTTTTAAAATGGCAAAGGATCTCAAATGAACACAGTAGAAGTCTTGTACCATCACGATACTTTTTCTAAATGCCACATATATGCTTAAAGAAACTTTGCTTTTGAAAGCACTGTATCCTTAAGTAGTTTCAGACCCTGGTACTACTTCAGAAGTGTGATGTTACTATGAAACATCTATTGCAGAGGTCTAGTGAAAAAAGGATAATACGCACCATGGGGGGGGAAAACAGTTGAACAGCTTGTAACTATTGGGAGAGAGTGCTTTCCTGCTTCTGCACTGTCCTGTTTCTTCTTGCTGTGAATTTTCACCCCAGAAACTCACAAAGCTCTGAGAAAAGGGAAAACCAGAACAACTTAACCATATCAAAAGTTCAGGTTGTGCTGCAGAAGAGCTGCAGATGGGAAGAGTGTAGGTAGAAAAGTCTGCACTGAGTTCATGAAGATTAGGTTTTGTGAAAGACACACACTCTTGTAAGAAATGCTTTAGTACAAGAGAAGCAAAAGGAACATGCATTTAGTTTGAAATGGTAGAATTTTATAGTGTTTCTGGAAGAAGTATTATGAAAATATTTTCAAGCTTGCATAGCTTAACAGGGAGATCCTGACAAAACTTAAGCATAACTTGAAAGTGCAGGTGGGAGTGGGGCCTGGTAACCTGGGAGGAATATGGAGATGCTGTCTGAGCATGACTGTGATCATGAGTATCTTGTATCAGCAACAGTGAGGCCAGCAGGACCAGGAAAGTGATCGTTCCCCTGTATTCATCACTGGTGAGGCTGTACCTCAAATACTGTGTTCAATTTTGGGCCCCTCACTGCAGGAAAGACATTAAAGAGGCTGGAGCAAGTCCAGAGAAGAACAATGGAGCTGGTGAAGGGTCTGGAGCACAAGTCCTATGAGGAGCAGCTGAGAGAGCTTGGGCGTGTTTAGCCTGAGGAGGCTCAGGGGAGACCTTATTGCTCTTTACAACTACCTGAAAGGAGGTTGTAGAGAGGTGGGGATTGGTCTCTTCTACCAAGTGACAACCAATAGGGGAAGAGGAAATGTCTTCAAGTTGTGCCAGAGGAGTTTTACATTGCATGTTAGGAAAACTTGCTTCACTGAAAGGATTGTCATGCATTGGAACAGGCTGCCAGGGTTGAGTAACCATCCCTGGAGGTATTTAAAAGATGTGGCACTTAAAGACATGGTTTAGTGGTGACTTTGGCAGTGCTTAGTTAATGGTTGGAACTCAGTGATCTTAAAAGGTCTTTTCCAAGGTCTTTACTGCTGAATGGAAAAGTGTGCTTTGTGACAAAGGATGTTCAGAAATCCAAAGTACTCGATATCTTCCAATAACTACAGGCTGATCAGCCTCACCTCAGTCCCTGGGAAGGTGATGGAGGAAATAGTTGTGAAAACCTCTTCTGGAACACATGAAGAGGAGAAGTGTGATTGGGAGTAGTCAGCATGGATTTCTGAGGGGGAAATAGTGTTTAACCAACTGAGCAGCCTTCTGTGTGTGGATGACTGCTGTCCAATTGGAGGTCAGTCACTTTACTATACTCCTGGTGGGCACCAGTTTGACATGAATCACCATTGTGTGCCTGTGGCAGAGAAAGCCGACAGCCTCCTGGTCTGTGAGAGGAAGTTTTGCCAGTGGGTTGAGGGAAGTGGTCTGGTCCTTCTTTACCCAGCCTGGTGGGACTCTATCAAGAGTGCAAGGTTCACTTCTGGGCTCCTCAGCACAGGAGACACGGATGTACTGAAGCAAATCTGGTGAAAAGCCACGCAGATAGTTGGAGCATCTGGCAGACAGGAAGGGTTGAGTGAGCTGGGACTGTTCAGCCTGGAGAAGAAAAGGCTTCAGGGGCATTTTATGTGTAAGTACCCAGTGAAAATGGGTAAAGGAGAGAGAGACAGGCCTTTCTCAGCCTTATTCAATGAAAGGCTGGAAAGCCCAAGAGGCACAAACTGAAATACAAGAAATTTCATTTAACATCAGAAAGTTTCTTTTTTGACACTCTGTGTTTGGTCAGTCACTAGATCAGGTTTCCCAGAGATGAAGTCTCCATTATTGAGGGTATAAAAAACCCCGAACTTAACGGAGCAGGTGATTGGACTGAATTATCACAAGAAGCTTCTTCCAATGACAGTTGCTGAATGAATCTGATTTCTGCATCTATTATTAACAAAATAATTGTATTAAAGAGCTTTCAAATGATGTAAGTTCTTTAATCAATTCTGATGTGAGAAGTCCAGAAGTATTTTCCTTTCTTTCCAGTACGTGGCTCTGAGTGTTAATATACTCTTCTGCATTCTGATGTTTGTCCCACTAGAACATGCCATGAATTCTCCAAATTGCAGCACTTCTGGTACAAGGCCATACTCAAATGCTTTCTCAGTGCTCTTACTGACCCTAATTTCTCTGGCTTGTGTGTGTTGTCTTTCTCAAAGTAACCTCTAGGTAAGTTTTCTTTTGAAAATATAAATATTCTTTTTTTACTGACACACTGCTCCTACAGGGCTTGCTTGTGATACCACACAGCAAACTCTTAAAGGTGTTTCTTCTCTTCTGGCAGTGATTAGTTCGTCCTTTATTTGTAATCTGTACTTCTTTGCAGAAGTGTTTGAGGAGGGAAAGGTGAGTTTCCTCTCCTACCAGTTAGTTTCCCTTGTGTACAAAATGTACACAAGGGAAAAACTTCCTGTGTAAAGGAAATTAAGCCTTCTTCCCTAAGGTGCTTGAGGTCTCCCACGTGAATGGGTTGCATTTCTACTTAAGTTCAATCATCACTGCTTTTCCTACTGATTTCTTTAGAGTAGTCAGGATGATGCTAATCCTTGATAGCTTTGCTGATCTGACTGGTGTATAACATGAATTAGGAGAGCAAGGAGTAGTGTTGGTCCTGGTCCTGCTCCTGCTTTGTGCCTCTATGCAGCCATGGGAGATTATTTACTTGCAGAACAGGTCCTGTCCTCAGCCCACACACTAATATTTGTTTGTAAAGGTCCAGAAGATACTAGAAACCTACCTGATGAGATCTGCACATCACCAGATAAGTAATCTGTTACCTCTACTGGTTTGGGCATCTGTCTTGCTGCCAGGAGGGAAGAGACCGCTGCGGCAGCCCCTGTGGCCCAAGGCGGGGTTCCATGGCCGGAATGGAACACCTGGTGGCGGGGAGAGGGGCTGCTGGGGGCACATGTGCTGCTGCAGTGCAGGGACTTGGCACAAAGGCACTTCGCGTTTTGAGGGGGGGATGGGAAGGGACCAATGCAGCAATACTGAGCAATGCAGGGGGTGGGGTTAAGGAGGGGCCAAGGGTTTTCGCGCACGCGGGAAGATACAGAGTACAAGAAGAAGGCAACATGGCGGAGCCAAACATGCGGTCGTGGCCATCTTGGCTGCTACTTAGAGCCAACATGGTGGGAGTTTTGGGGGATTGGGATTAGGGTTTAGGGGGAGCTCCCAGGCCAGGGTGATGAGCCCTAGCTCGGTGAGGGGACAGGGGAGACATGGAATGGTCAGAACATTTTCTGATCTCTCCTGAGGGTCAGAGGGAGAGGATCAGAGGTTTCTGTTTCCACATGACTGAGTGAAACAAAACAAAAGTTAGTTCTTTTTATCTCTCACATGCAAGGAACCCCCCATGCACTGCTAAAATTAACTCCCAAACTGGGGGCACTGAACTTGCATCTTCTTTTGTTAGGGATGGGTTCTTTCTTGTGGGGGCTTGACACGAGGCATGACCTCCTTCACCTCAACAAGAACCCACCCCCAACCCTCCACCCAAACCGAGGAAAAAGGATTAAACTAAAAAGAAAAAATGATCCTCTGAACCAGGCCATTTCCTGGCTCCCTTCTGAAGCTTACCAGCACAAAGAGTCTCCCACTCTCATACCAGACTATCCAGGCTCCTCTTCAGGGCTTGCCAGAACAGAGAATCAACTTAAGGCACTCAGCGTGGTACATTGCTGTCCAGCTGACCTGTTTTCAAAACCGCTACTTTTCTCAAGGAGCTAATGGCTGTCCCTTCGGTCATCTCGCTGAAATGTGAGCTTTGCGTCGGGGAACTGGCTTCCCAAAGGCAACTACGCTCTCCTGGGCACCTCTTCTCAGATGCCACACATTGGGCACCATTTGTTGTAGTGCTAGGTTTAGTTTAGCAAGCTCAGCAGAGCTGCTTAGGGCAGTGCGACCATTGTCGCCCTCCCGTAGTCCATTTCAGACGGCTCCACAGTTTTGCTCTGGCAGCTATCAGTGTTACAACCATTGATGGCAAAGGAGGTGAGAAGGGTCTCTCCATAAGGGTTTCAGAGGACCTTTAATGGTTACATCTTCTCCCGGTGGCCCCCAGAGGCAGAGAGACCTCGTGATCCGGGCGCAGGGGGGTTTTGTCAGATTGCAGGGGCGGTACATGGGTGGGGTTGGGGTACAGGAACCAATAGACAGAACTCGAGGGAGTGGCCAGGGCTATGGGCAGGGGAAACCAGGGTGGGGGAACAATATGGGATAGGGAAAGCAGCGGGTAAACAGATCTCCACAAGGGAACATGCTTTGAGGTGAGCGAGGTGTTTCTGAGATAGAGGCTGGGCCATGCCCTTGTTAGTTTGCAGCCTGAAAGAAGGGATGATGGTGTTTGTAGTTGTAGAACTCCAGACTGTGGAAATGAAAATATCTGTCCCAAGTGGTTGAAATTATTGACTTGAAAGGAATGGTATTCTAGATTTAAGAAATCAACTCAGAGCATTCATCCACTATGAATGAGTTTGTGTAATGATTTAGCACCTCGAAGTTGCAATTTGACATTTTTGTCAAGTCTGGACTGCAGCAAAGCAGTCATAGATGACATACACTCACAAAATGATGCTATAAATGTCCTATATCATTCTGAAGAATATGTAAATCTTTGAAGGATTTTTTTTTAAGATATACAACTGCAGTCTTGTACCTTTCTTCTGATAATTTTCAAGTTTTTTATAAAATAGTGTGTCAGCTTTGAAATTGGCTTGTTAGGTTTTCTTTCAAAAGAATTTTTGAGGCAAATTGTTGATGATGAAACCTGGAGACTTCTTGGTGTAGGACTTACACAATTCAGACAGTCCTTCAGGACCTGTGTGTGTAGGAAACTTTTTTTTTGCTTCACAGACATCAGTGGTCTGTTGCTGGTTTGTGCAACTTTCTGATGTTGTATCAGGTTTTATTGCAGGGCCAGCTGGCAGAGGTGTGGGGAGAGGGGCTTGGATGTTTGCTGGAGGAGGATGTTGAGTTGCAGAGAAGAGGCTTGAATGTCTCTGGAGGCTGGGTTGTCACTGGGGAGAGTACAAAAAAAGGCTTTCACCAGTTGTTTTGGCAAATAGGATTCCCTGGAGCAAAGGGGAGAATGTAGTTTTTGCTGGACATGGAGTGAGGTGCAGTGCCTGGTTCCTTGCTCTCAGATTTGGCCGGGAAGGTTGCTGGCTTCAGAAAAAGTAGTGCAGGTCTTTCACTGTATTTATTTTGGGTCTTTGCTGCACTCTAAAATGTGAAGGGCATTACACTGTTTGAATATATAACTTGTTCTTAACTGCCACCCTACTCTTAATGTGTTAGATTTACTGAGCTCTTGTCATAATACATCTCAGTAAAGTCTAAAATAAGAATATGTGTCTGTGATCATGGCTCTGGGAGCACAAAACTTCTCTGGTTTTAGACATTTTATCAAATTCCATATTTAGAAGAAAGATGTAGTTCTGCTTTTCAGGCTACAGCGTCATAAAAAAGTTTAACCTATTTCTGTAGTTATGTTCAAGGCTGTTTCTCTCTGTTTTCAGAGGTGTTGTCAAAGTCGACATCAATCTGCAGAAGGTGGACATTGATCAGTGTTCGAGCGAGGGATGGTTCTCAGGGACGCACAGGTGTCATCTCAACAATTCTGAGGTACGTCTGTCCCTAAGGGGCCTCACTTCAATAACAAATCTTTACACTGAGTAGTGTTCTGTAGTATAGATGTTATTTATTTTATAGACATTAAATGTGGTTTGTAGGGCTGAAGAAATCTTTCTGTGCGAGGTGTTGTGGAATACATGAGTTTCAGGACTGCCTGCATTTCAGAATTATTGGTGTTAAATAAAACAGAAGCTAAGTTATTGTGAAGAGATAACAGTTACAGGGAAGAAGATTACCAATGAAATGATTTATGAGGTTCTGCTTTGCAAGTCTAACAATTATTTTGCACCCAAAATCAAAATAGGCTTTTAATGTCAGTGTCACTTTCCTTGGACAGCTTTACAAAATATAATAGAAGTAGCTGAAATGCTAATAGTAATTATTCAGAAAAACATGATCTTTTGATAGAGTGATACCGAATAACAGGCAGAATTGGATACTGTAATTCCTTCTTAGTAGAAATGCCAACATTTTGACAGAGCTGGCTAAAATGTTTGTGCTCAGCTCCTTCCTGCTTCCCCTTTCTTCTGAAGGTCTGCGTCTGGTTCCATCTGTCAGCGAATCATAGATCATTCTGCCTGGGAAGTCATATGTGTTCAGTGAAACTTTAAAACAAAATACATTTTGATTTTTCTTTTAATTCTGCCATGTAAAGGTGATTTCCAAGGCACCCATTTGTTTTCTGTGAGAGTAAGCACCTTGTGCACTTTTGTGCTTTTGGAAAGGACAATTAAAATGTGGGGAAAGTTGACGTTTGTCTACCAGAAGTTGGGAGATGTTTGCCTAATTTGCTGTAAAATGCCAATTTATCAAAGCCAAGTCTAAATTTAGGAAAACAGTTGGTTTTGATGAATTCAGCTGATAACATATTTGAGCAAGAAGAACTCAGAATTTTTGTAAACTTTTTTTTTGTATTTTTACTTTGATTTTTTTTTCTTGAAATGAGAAATGAAGTCTTTTATCAAAGACTGATTTATGACTAAATATTTCTGCATGTGGAAAAATGTTTTTCTTTGTCAAGTACTTTTTGACTTCTGAATTTGAGGGAATACTTTTTAAATAGCTCATGTTTCTTCCTGGAAGAAAATATTGTTTCCCATGTGATCTGGTAAAGCTTGTTTTTTAATATATTCTAGTTATCCCAAATGTGATTATATACTTTGACAAGTGCTCCTCCTTCTCCTAATGTCTTATGAGCAAAATATTTCAGCAGAGGGGTGGGATTGTAAGTTGTGTTTCTGCAGCCAAGAATAAAAGGGAAAAAAACCCAGTCTTAGGTCTCTTGTGGTTTAGCCCCAGTTGGCAACTAAGTACCATGCAGTCATTCACTCATTTCTCCTGCCCTCACTGCCATGGGGAGGAGAACTGGGGGAAGAAGATAAAACTGGTTGGTTGAGATAAGAACAGTTTAATAATGGAAACAAAATAAAATATAATAACAATGACAATAAAATATACTATTACTAAAATGATGGAGAAATAAAAAAGGAAAATGAAACCCAAGAACAACCAGTGATGCACAATACCACCTGCTGATCGATGCCTGTCCTGTTCCCCACCACAAGTGACCCCTCCTGCCCAGCTCTTCCCAGCTTATATACTGAGCATGATGTTTCATGTTGTGGAATATCCCTTTGGCTGGCTCAGGTCAGCTGTCCTGGCTCTGCTTGCTTCTTGTGCACCTCCTCAGTGGCAGAGCATGGGAAACTGAAAAGTCCTTGACTTAATGTAAGCATTGCTTGACACACTGATGTTTTGGCTGTTGCTGTCAACGTTACTCTCATAGAGAATCCAAAACACACCACTGTACCAGCAACTGAGAAGAAACTACCACAGCTGAACCCAGGAGAAGTTCCCACGTGCTGCTTTTCATACTTGTTCCTTTGGAATCCACTGTGTAGAATAGGGATAACTTATATAGTTGTGCAACAATGTTTTCCACACAGTTTTGCTTATAAATGCTAATGAAATCATATTTCCTGTGCTCTCTTTTACATACCTAGGAGCAGTTAAAAAAACACCTGCTGATGGTGGAGTGCTCTGCCCCCATTTACAAAGTCTGTCTCTAGCAGAGTAGGAAGAGAATGGAGATCTCTGGATTTCCAGTTCTTGTTAAGTTAGACCTTCCTTGCTTGCTTTAGTTTTGTTAGGTGACTTGAGTGTGCACTGCAGCATAGACTTTGTGCAGACTGTTTGGTAAGTCTTTGCCATAGTGAATTTCTGATTTGGCTCTGAAAGTGTTTACTGCATAGCCCATACCATGTGGCCAGGCTACCAATACCATTAAACCAAAGGCATAAAGATCAATATTTCAGAATATTCAAATACTTCAGAAATACAACTCCCTTCTTCCCTAATGCTTGAAAACATAGAGAGTGACTTAATGAAAGAATAAGAGGAGAAAACCAAAGTAACGGATTAATCAAAATGCTTCTTTGTTTTATATTTCAGTAAATTTTATAGTGGCTAAAATCTACTAGACACATAGCAGACAAATTCTCCTACTTTCTGTGCTGTTCTAAGTGTTTATTTTCTAAATAAAAAATTGGCTGAAATGAGGGAGATGGAGGTGCATTACAGCGAATGGAAACATATAGCCAGTGGTCTGTGTGTGCTAGACAGAAAAAAGGGAAGGCATGGGTGGCATCCAACTTCTACCAGAAAATTGAGACTGTTGTTGAAAGTACTGTGTTGCCTTCACATAGTCTGATGCAGCAGCACTAGGAGATGATGCTAGCTGTGACACTGAGATTTGTCTTTGGAAGGTCATCAAGAGCAACCTGATTATGATGGAATAGTTGTGCTAGTCTTTGCTTGGCAGAAAATAGTGTGTTGTTGAGTGATTTAAGAATATTATGACTCAAATAGGCAAAATGCTGAGACATACTAATCTTCCTTTTAATTACCTTCTGTCCTTTGGGTGTTCTGCCTTAGGATTGGTGGCTCTTAAATATCTTGCTTTATGTATGGTGCCCTTAAGTACAAAACAAAAACAAGCACCGAGAACTTTGGATTCCCCATTTTAATTCAACTACCAAATTCCTAGTTTGTAGTGAAATTTTTACCTAATTTCTTCTCTTTTGTGGACAGTAAGCATACATCTCTGATTTCATAGCAGCCTAGATGAACTGGAAGAACAAGAGTGCCCTCCTTTAACCTCAGGGTAACTGGACACTGCTCAGCCTAATTATGCAGGAAGTTAGGTGATACTTAACACCGGAAAGCCAAATCACAGCTATGACTAATGTCTATTTCAGTTGTGACTTTTTATCTTTTTTATCTCCTTTTTTTTTTTTTTTTTTTTTTTTTTTTTACCTTGACTCTGAAATAGGCAACAGCTTCCCCAAAAGCTATTGGGCAAGAGATATGTGTTCTCTGGGGCTGCAACAAGTATGACAGGTAATATCTGCAGAGTTAGAAATAATGAAGTTGGGTAGATCATAAAATGATGCACACAATTCTGAAATTAACAAACAGAAGAAGTGTAGTTACCCAGTAACAAATGTGAAGTAATTTCATTGTACAGTAATTTCATTGTACAATATACAGTCAAGGCTGGTTATAGGAGTAAAAAAACATGTACTTTTACCCTGTTTGAAATCCTTGAAGACTTTTATTATATTGGATTTCCTCTCCAAGAAGCTGACAGCAGCTGCTGGCACTTTTAGTAACAACTTTAGAGTCCTTGTTGAGATGCCAACAATAATGTCAAGGCTGAGGAGCGTCTGAAGAAATCAGCTGGTGTGGCCCCTTGAGCTTGGCTGAATCCTTCCAGCCAGCAGCATCAGTCTGTGAGCAGTGGCAGCAGACTCCACACTGCTCCCCCAGCCTTAATGAGCCTGCCAGCAGCTTGCAATGTGAGACTGGCTCAGCTGAGATCCCTTTGGGTTTCAACAGTATTCCACAAATGACAGCGTGCAAAAATATCTAGAGGAAATGAGGGAGGCAGAGTAAACAAGAAAGCTGCACTGCTGTCTGTATACAGTGTCTGCATATCTGTGTTTGTAGAAGGATGCATAGGCCTACTGTGTGTGTATTTATTCAGCACAAACACAAAACCATTTGAGAAGGGAAAACAAATGAGCAGTACAGCCAAAATATTTTTTCCATTGTTTAGCAAAACATTTGGGACCATCATATTTTATTATATTGCATGCAGGGTTACAAGCAACTGAACAAGGTGGGGGGGGCTGATTAAAGATAGATTTGTAATGGGGACTGAGTTGGGAGAGAGGGGGGGGAAAAAACCTAACGCTTTCCAGGTTTTTCAAGCAAATGCTTTTCAGTGCCCTTGTCAGACTGGGAAAAGGCTATTAATATGCACAGTCTGTGGGAGGGGAAGCATGGCAAGAGATTAGCATCTGAAGTTATAGCCCAGTGGGTCATATTCAGTGTCATTGATTTTGCTTATTACTTGCATGTATTTTCTGTCCTATCCATTAGGAAAAGTGCAGTCAGAATTAGAAGAATTAGAAAGGAAAGATGTTTGGTGATTCAGTCTGAGTGAATGGGTTTATGGACTATAGTTAGATTCTAATTTGGAAATAATAATCATTCTTGAAGTTACAGATTGCATCCAAGATAGGACAAGAGAAGTACCCAACCAGAGCAGAGAGCATTGTCTTAAAACATCTTTAGTGATAGAAAACAAATTCTAAATGCTGTATCAATTCCTGGGCTGAAGGGGAAATCTAAGGCAGAAAGGGCAGTGGCTCATTTCAGTATGCAGGTAAAGGAAACATAGCCAGCACTTCTTGGATTCAGAAGCAGACAGGTGTATCTGTTCTCTCCAAGAGCTCAGGGTATTTGAAGAGCTTGCAGTAGACACAAAGGACATTTTGGATGCTATTTTCAAAATAACTTTGCATCATCTGCATTCATGGGAAAAGTCCCCTTATGACAGTAAACCAAATCTAATCTGGCACTCCCCCAGACACTGTTACATAAAATAAGGTAGAGGTTTGTCAGAGTTCTCAGTGATAAACAAGGTGCTGTGGAAACCAACTTTCAGTTTAAGGAAAAGCCAGGTTGCTTAGCTACAGCATCTTTGCTTCTAAGACTAAAAATTTAAATGAGTCTGTTTTGCAGGAGCTAATCTTGGTTATCAATGTTTTCTTCAAGAAGAAAACCTTTGCAAAAATTCCTTTCATCCTAGTTAGCGGTCTTAACTTGAGCATTTAAGTTCATCTGGGTCAATTCTATTTGCTTCCGGTTTTCCCTCCTCCAGACTTAAAACATGAAAAGGGGTAGATGGTTGGCTGAATGATGTTGTCTGTCAAATTAAAATAGCAGGGAGATACTTGTTTTTTCTTGCATATGACAGATGATGGTAGCATTGCATCCATTCCCAGTTCTTTCAGGTCTATGGCTGCAGTTTTTGGATCTTTCTCTGCTGAGTAGAGCATCCTGTTAGGCAATGCTGATTAGTTGAACTGGTGCTTCTTCCCATTGTGTTTGGGAAGGGAAGTGGTGAGGCCCAGAAGTTTAGTTGGCTGGTGGAACATGGCATAATATACCTGGTGGGAGCAGAGGGAGGTTGCAGAGAGGGGAATGGGAAAGAGCTCTTTCCAGGAGAGAGATTGAGAAACTGAGGCTGGAGCAAGAGAAGGAAGATCAGGGTGTATTGGGAGGCACAGAAAACCTTGAAGTGAGGAGCCTGGGGACTGTAACCAGGCAGCCCCATTCTCATGACAGACTGGCTGTGAATTCCCTTTCCCACATGTGAAGTGGCAGAAGCTGTATCAAATCCAGGCATAAACAGAGCACGGCTTCATTCATTCATTCCTGTTTTGACACTGACCATGCTGTAATCAAACCTCTCCTGATGGGAGAGAGTTTTTAAAGTTCTTGCCAGGAGTTCCAGAGACAAACGGGACTCTCAGCCTTTGCTGCTTCTTGATAGTTGTTTATTAAGTCTTATCAGAGAAAAAGAGTCACTAGCATGATCCAGACATAGCACAAAGCAGGGAATACAGGAGAAAGCTGAATTATCAAGATTACATGGCCTTTTTAAAGATAAATTAGCCAATGGTTACTAAAAATGTACATTATCTTTACTTTTCTATCAATTATTTAATAACACAGCCAGGAACTGCAGAATTCTTTGTCCAATCATCCCAAACTACTTTTACTGCAGAATATGGAGGAGTAGAAGAAGGTTTGGAGAACAACAATAATCCATTTTGATGTTTTTTGCTTTTATCTGTTTGCTACATTAACAAACCCAAAACCTCTAAATTTTTCACCCTGTGACAATCTTACATAGTAGTCTGTCACCTAACTTACACTAGTACAGTTTCTAGTTCTTTTCTAATAGTAGGCAGGTTTTCCCACAGACAGAGGTCAAAAGCTGTGTTGTTCAGGGGAGTGAAACCCCTCAAAACAGGCAGAGACATATTCTCTGCACTCTGGGTTCCCACACCATTTCTTATCACTACATTCAGAGGACTGTACAGTATCTGAAAAATGCCTCTAGTAGCATTAAGCACAATTAGATATATGCAATCAGATAAATACACAGCATTTTGATTTCAAAGCATCTGGTCTGGCCCATTCTGTGAGGGATCTGACAGGCTTATCTTGGAAGGTGCCAAGAACTCCCATATCATGTGAGGTAATATAAATACTATTACCCCCATCTTCTAGCTTACCCACAGACAAAATTATTATCTCTAAACTGATAGACTGGAATTGAGCAGTGATTGCCGGGTGTGTGAATTACCTTTTCCACAGTTTGATTTCTGCAGAAAGGTGTGCCAAGCATATGAGCTGAGAGTCCTGATGTGCTCCAGCCAGGGCTCAGGCTGGATCATCTTCAGAATGGGATTTTGGAGTGCCTCACAGCATGTACTCACACCATGCTTCAGATACTTCCAGCAAGACTTAAGCAACCTGATATATTTTTGAAACCTGCATCTGATGAGCTTCGTAGTTTTCTTAGTGATCTTGACTTGTGGTAGAATTTTGGTCAAAAACGAAGTCACCCAAACTCCTCTTAGATAAACACACTGTTGCTACACTTGCTGGCATTGCAAAGGACTCAGCTTCCTATGAACTGTGCAGACTGTTCTTGAGTGACACAGTTAACTATCAGTTTACTGCAGACAGTTTTCCTCATTGTTAAAACAGGAAAATTCTGCTCATGCATACATACTGCAGTTGATTTTTTTCTTGGGAAAAAACCTGGGTTTTTTCAAGACTTGAGAAACAGTTAACCAATAGAAAAAACTTATTGCCTACCTTACTTAAAAAAAGCTTTTATCAACTGTAGCAACTGTTTTTCCTGCTTTTTTAATACTTCATGATATGTACATAAGAGGCAAGTTTAATTTAATCTAGAGAAGAAAGTTCATTCTTTTCTCTATAATAAATTAAAATTAGCTTGGAAACATATTAAAGATCTTGTGATGAAAAACTGGAGACAATTGCTGCTGAATCTTTATATTCAAAACAATGTACTGAATCATAGTTATAATCTTAATGGAAAAAACCTAATTTAGATTTATTTTTAAGCTCAATTTTATAGCACTAGACATTCAAATACGGTCATTTTTGTTGGTGGCTTCTGGTAGGAGGTAAATGTTCTTTGGAAATGAAAAATGACTGCTTTTGGGTTATCTATGTTTTTTTTAAAATCTCAGTAATTCATATGATTTTTTTCTTCTGGTTTGCATTTGCCAGTACTGATGGCTATCAGGGACTGGTCTCCTGGAAATTTCTTAGTCTTTACTAACCTACTTAGCATCATCTTTTGTGTTTCTTTAATACTTTCCTGCCCTTTCCTGTTTGAGATCGTGAATGTACTAAGCATCAGTACCAACATGGGAATGATGGTACATTTGAATTTTGGTCTTCAGCTTTTTGAGTATTACTGCCTTTCTGTGTTTTGGCTATTCCATAAGCCATTGCTGAGCTTCATCCTACTGCATTTCTGTATCTTTATTCATCTCCTATAAAGGTTTTATTCTTTCTGTCAATGAAAAGAAAAACACTTCTTCCCAACATCTTATGCGGATAAACTTCTTGAGATAAATAAGATATTTATTGTCTTTGATTATTGGTGAGCGAAAGTAGATACTGCTTAGAGGCCAATCAGACAATTTAATATTTGTTATACTGAGCTGTTTATTTCTTGGTGCAGGATCAGAATCGCTCTGAAGTTAAATTTGGTCCCCAGATTTACCATAATTATTCTCAAGGCAACCAGTTTTCATTTACTTTCGTGAAAGAAGTAGTATGATTTGCTTACTAAGCTCTACTTTTTTTTGTCAGAATGTAATAGCTACTATTTTTCACCACCAATCCCATCTAAACATTCTAATGATTTTTTGTCTTTCAAATACAGTTGGCTAGGGGAAAAAAGTATTCCTGAAGTGGTATAACCATGCATTCTAATTTAAGCAAAGTGAGTCCCATATCTTTCATCTTAACCAGTTATAGTCTTACCATTACATTTTAAAATAAAACTAACTACATTGGCTTGACCTGAGAAACAAATTGAACTTTCTCTATAGCTAATAAATTGAAATATTTGCAACCCTCAAATATTTTTGTATGTTTTATAGTAATGTTTATTTACAGCTAACCTGTTTGTGAACATCATATAAATGCATGTGTTTGAATGTCTATCTATACCTGTACTTGGAGCTGTGAAGTGCTTGGTCCTTTGCACAGAAGCATTCTGCCAGAGCAGCTTTGTGCTGAGATGTTACAGAGGCTGGGGGGATACTGGTCCTTGTCTTGCACCTCACCCCATGCACCAGGACAGGCTGTAGGGCTGAGCAGCTCGGAAGCAGCTTTATGAAAAAGTCTCAGGGGGTCCTGGCAGGACACTACGTTGACCATGAACCAGCAGTGTGCTCTTGAGGCCAACAGCCTCAGGGGCTGCATTAGGCAGAGCTTTGCCAGCTGGTCAAGGCCTCCTCTGCAGGGCTGTGTCCACTTCTGGGCTCCTCAGTTCATGAGACCTGGATGCTCTGCAGGGGGGCCACCACAATCATGAAGTGTTTGGAGCATCTGTTGAATGAGGAGAGGCTGACCAAGCTGGGACTGTACAGCCTGGAGAAGAGAAAGTTTTGGGGATTTTCTCTGTGTGTAAATACCTGATGGAAAGGTGTAAAGGAGGTAGACAGACTCTTCTCAGGGGTAGTCAGTGACAGAGCAAGATGTAGTGCTTCAGACTGAAGCAATATAAAACCCCCATTTTTTGATTACACTGTGAGAGTAGTCAGGCACCAGAACAGGTTGTCCACAGTTGAGATGGAGTGTCCACCACTGGTGATGTTCAGAACCTGGATATATGTGGCCTTGGGCAACTTGGTTTAGCTGAGCCTGCTCTGAGTAGAGCTTGGGACTGGCTGGTTTTCAGAGGTGCCTTCCAGGCTCAGCTGCTCTGTGATTCTCTGGTCAGCTGCTCTTTCATTCTTTGCATGATTCAGTTTTCCTGTCTGATTTATGTCCAGAAAATATGGCATCCCTTTTGAGCTTTGCATTTCTGCACTGCTTTATTTATACTTATGTCAAAACTCTCTTCCATGGCCAACTGCTTTTGCTCATCACTTTTTTCTTTTAAACTTCTAATAAGTGTGTGAAGATGTGTGTGTAAGTTTCTTGAGAAGTCTTTTGCTTTAGACACTTCTTCTAGAACAAGTTCAACACTTTCCTTCTACTACAATAGAAGAAAGGGAGTCAGTATATCCAGATTCTTGGTTTTTTTTAAGATGATAGCTGTAACCATCTCAACTTACTTGCTTTCAGAACTTCTAGGAAAGTTGATTTAGTAGAGAAAACACTAAATTTTGAATTGTACTGGCTTCCTACTTGCACAAGGTTTGAAACACCTTTATCCCTTCATATATATTATCTAAGTATCTAATGGTTAAATCTTTGAGTGGAGAAAAGATCTAAAATACAGATTTGGTGATGCATTTAATTGGATGACAAATGCTGCATTATAAAATGTGAGTTTTCCAAATAAACTACAATGTATCGAATACTGTCATAGAGTTAGAGAATTGCTAGGGATTTTTAGTAAATTGTTATGGGCTCTTTTGAAATTAAGACACTTTGATACTCGTTTTCATCCTAAAATGCAGTGAAGGAACACCAGCAGTGCAATTTCCTGAATTAACATGTTTAAAAAGTGTTAATTTTGAAATATGAAAACATGCACTTCAGGTAGATTCTTTAGGAAATTGTATAATTTGAAAGACTGATAAAACTTGATCAAAAATTGTGATTAAATTAATGTCTTAATCCTTTCTTATGGGCATAAAGTGAAAAAAAGACACTTTGAGAGTGTCCTGTTGTATGGTAACAGCAGAAGGCTTTGTGATACATTTTGAGCATTTCTAGAAACCTATCTAAACATCAAAGCCACACCAAATGCATGTCTTTTTTTTCCCTCTTGAAAAGTTTAGAAACTTTTGATACCATTTGTCCAGTTCTATTGCTAATCATATCTATCTTATGCTGTTGGATATTCATTGGGTTATTTCAGTTCAGCTGAAGCAGCTTGTCTCTCTTCCAAGAAAGGAAGTCAAATAAAGCAGCACTCTAGAACTTGTGAACTTTTACCAGACGTGATGAAACATCATTACCTTCCAATATGTACAAGACATGGCACAAATTGGTTTTAAGCATGTGAGAGCAAATGTTTGCCCTGTAGAGCTTAAACTCCATAATTAATATTGTTCCACTGCCCTTCAAAGTAAATACTGCATGACACTGGCTGAAGAGGCATTTCTTGGTAGCTTAGGTATACAGAATTTTTGTATGAATAATTAATATATGATGCTTGTTTGAAATAAATGTCTAAATAAAATGCTGCCATCATCCTGATATGAATATTCTGGAATATTTTTGTGAAAGACTGGGTAGTAGAATAAACTTCTTGGTAGTAGAATAAACTTTAATTTTTAAATTTGAGTTTTCTTTCAGGATACAACTCCATAATGATGATTGCTTTCTAAGGGACCATTTTATTGCTACACAGAGTGTGAACTATAAAAAGCAAATTCTCATGAAATATTATTCAGTAAGCTACTTAAGGAAGAAATATTTTTGCATGTTTAATGCACATTTCAGTTATGTTTCATATCCATAGGTGATTGAGAGTTGCTTTTAATTATGCATAAGAAGATTATTCTAACTGCTTTCTAACATTGTTTAAAAAAATGGTACATTATAGCAGTCATTTTTGTTACAAGTGTAACCTAACATATTTTCTTTGGTGATTACATGATTATATGGAGAGATATTTTGCATCTTTGTCATTGTGTTATACTGCAGCACGTTTAAGTGTTTCCCCTATTTGTGTGTCTTTGTAACACTGCCAAATGGTGAAAATGTTGAAATACATGTAATAGAGATGCATCAACTTTGAAGTCTACTTCTCACTGAATTTTCCGTAGGCTTTACGTTAATTCTGTGTTTGAATTTGTACGTGTGAACACGAGAAATGACTGCCATGTGTCACAGATGTGGGAAAGAAAGGGAAGCTGGTGTGTATGGAAAGCACTGAGTATGTCACTGGGACCCTGGGGCCACAGCAGCTGTCCCCATAAACTGGGGCTACAACCTTGAAAGTCCTATCAAGGAAAGAGTGATGGAAGAAGAGGACGGCTTAAAAAGCATGAATTCTATATTCAGCTGTATACTTACCTTTTTAGTAAGAGTCACATAAAATAATACCATTGTTGCCATTAACTTATTATAATGAAAGAATACCTCACTTGTCCATTGTAAGCATCAAGCATTTGACTGTGCTCTTGCTCCACTCCATTTGTTTTCTCCAAAGATATAAACACTGTTACAAAGAACAGTCCTTGTGTTTTGTGAGGGTTTTTTTTCCATATTATTTCTTGCCTTAAGTCCCAAATAATTTTGGGTTGCAAGTGTGAGAATGTTTGTAATTATCCATTCAGACCATCCATAGCTGTGTGAGTTTATAGAAATAGCTTTACCTTAGGAATTGGTCTTCCAGTCTGTAGCATGCAGGCATTTCTCACTAATGTCATTTGAATCCTTGTTTGGTCCTGAAGAACAGAGGCAGTGTAACCTGTGATCTTGGCAGAGAGGAGTGGAGCTGCTGACCTGTTGTGTTGGCCCTCAGAGCTCCAGTTGTGCTCTGTTCTGAGACCAGCATTTTTGAGGGCATCCTCTGTAGAGAGACATTTTAGATCCTGGAGGGAGAATGAAGGCAGGTGGGATATGTTCTTCCCTCCATTCAGGGGGTCATTCTCTCTATCACGTTTCCAGGTACTATTGATCTTTATGTTCAATTTAACCATCAGTACAAGCAACACACTCTTAGTAAACACAGTCCTGTGGACATGATCCAAATTGTTAACATCAGTCTGGTTTCTGGCAGGCATTCATTCTGACTTCTGGAGTACCTTTGTGCAGGTTAAAAGAGGTCTTTTTCTGCTTTTTCTTTTTGAAATGATGTTACCAATAATTATTTTTGCCTTTTGATACAATGTCATAATTGAGACAATCAGGCCCTTTTTTTTTTACCTTCTCCCCCTACCAAATCCCATACCACATGTTGTCTTTTTGGAAAAAAAACAACCCCAAACAACTGCATAAATTTTTCTTAAGTATGCAGTCTTATTTTAGATTGGAGTCTCTACTTAGCTTAGCCTCAGGTTTAGATTGTGTTCCTTGTTTTGGGAAGTACGCAGATGTAAATACTAACCTGTGTGCAACTCTGCCTTAAATCTGGTTTTGCTATTCTCCTCTCTGGATTGACTGAAAGGCTTTAGAGTCACAGCCTATTATTTATTTTGCCCTGATGACTGTCAGTGCAAATATCCTGATGCTGGGGATATTTGCATTGTTAACCAGGAAAATCAAGTACAAATATGACCCAACTGCTTTTCTGCCTGGTGTTTAAATGCAGACTAGATACCTTCCTGGAAAACCCTTATTGGCCATTCCCATGCCATTGGGATCCAGACAGAGATGTTTTATTTGAATTCATGTGGTCTGTTATTGTAGGTGGTCAGATTATATCATCTAATACTTGCTTTTGTCTTAAAATATACTGTAAAGTCTCAGAAGTGATGAATCATTTCATCGTAGGTATCTTGGTCCTGTGCTTCTCCTGGGGAGCACCACTGGACTGGTCACATCTCTTCCTGAAAATAGTCTGTAAGAAGAAAAACAACAACTCAATTTTGGATGCCTGCCTGATACTGGCTGTTTGGCTTTTACAGAGGAAATGCTACAGACACGAACTGAGTGCATTTTCTTCAGGACAGATAAACACCTCAGCTTTTTAAAAGCAGCTTGCAGAGTTTGCTCATTCACCTCAAATCACCGTGGCCATCTGTAAGGAAAAAGTTCTGAGTCAGAACTGTGAACTTAGACTAAATTTTTTTTTTTTTGCTATTTTTCTCTACTTGTATGAAGTAGGTTCTCCCTTAAAATGCTATTAGCACTGATCTTGTGAGAGTTGACTCAAGAAACTGTGCTCTGACTGGCAGGAAAAGGTTATGTATTGGAGGGTTAGTGCATTGTCAAAACACCTAAAGATATTTAATTGCTTCAAAAGTGACTGCCAAGTAGAACCTCATTTTTAGCTTACTGTCCTTATACAAGAACTAAGTTAATGGCATAGCTTTCATGGACAGAGGCTGACAGTAATTCAACTAATGCTAACAGTAGTTGAATGTATTCATGAATATTTTCAATGAAGTCATGAGAGAGAGCAGTTACTTTCCAAGCTTCCTATCCCTTTTCCTGGACTTGAATACAGTCTACTTGATTACCTCTTCTAGTCTGATTTACAATTGTTTTTAGGAACATTTACTTCCGTGACAATAAACGTGTGTGTGTTCCTTATTTCTGTGATGTACAGCCCATCACACTTTTTCCCAGTAAAAGTGGACTTTTTAGGCAAGCATTCTTAACATTTGTTTTCACAGCTTCATAGAACTAGAGCAACTCTGGCACATGGTGTCACACTACAAAATATATTCTCTTTATCATTTTGCTTGAAGAAACAGTGGCAGGGGCTCTTCCTGTGAAGATTAGATTGTGTCTCAACATTCAGGACCATCAGAACTGAAATCTCGATTAATGGCATTCTGACAGAGACAAACAATTCTTTGGGAGAAAGAGAAGTAGATAAAACCACTATTTTGAAGGAGTGCTGAAAAAAAAATGCTCATTTTTGAATGTACATTGAAAGGACTGATGCCCAGTTTGTCGATACACCCAAGCAAATTCTGATGGAGAAGCCACATGCTATTGCTTTGTACAACACAGCTCAGCATCTTCTAGGTCACAATGAGAAGATCCTTTCTTAGGGAAAAAACCCCTAGAACTTAAAATTTACAACAGTAAGTAAAAGGTGCTTTCATGTATAAGAAGTAATGAGGGAAAGAGATCAGCAGGGTTCTTAGAGGAAAAAAAAATTAGTATAATGAAAGATAAATAACAGGAGCCTCTTACTTCTAGATGAAATTATTTTAGAGAGCCTAGTGACAATATTAACTAAATAAATCAGATGGGAAAAAAGCCATTTTATTAAGTTTCAAATATGTAAACTGAGAAAAATGCAGTCCTAGTAATGTAATTGTTTTTATTAAGATAAGCGAACCACTTTTATTCAGTAGAGCACTCTGTAGAAAGCTATTATATGCAAGTTAAAACTAACTTATGTTTTAGACTCAAAATTTAGACTTGTATATAAATTTCTATCAGGCAGTATTTTTCTATTGGTAAATCCCTGGGTTTAATGGTAATTTTAGATTAGCTAGAATGAAAGTACTGCTGAAATAGTTCTGTAATAAGACTTTTTTTACCCAATAAATATAGTTCTGCCATTACAGGAGACAAGGATTCATAAGCAATTTTCAGATGAAGCACAGAAATTGAGATGGTGATGAGTACCTGTAAAGTTAGTTTGTCCACATGTGATCTCAGGGTTCTCAACTATACCATGTGCCCACACCCCAAAAACCTACATGAGAGCCACTGTAACAATCTGGGCAGGCCAGGCAGCCCTGCTCAGCTGCTGGACCAAACCTTCTGAGTTCTATACTGACCTTAAGCACTGTTTGAAGGACCACAGAAATCTGACAACTAATAACTTAGGTTTTGGGATGAAATGAGGGAAAAAAATATGCTATGGTTGAAGAGTTATGTCTTGGTTTACGTCTTTGTCACTGATGTTTGGCTGTAATTTTTTATGGCAGTGGAGTGGCTTCAGTTGAGAAGCAGAAAATTCCTTTCCTACTGCAGAATATCCTAGCAGAAAATTACTGCAGAGGAGCCACAGAGGAAGTGTGTCTTTTGGTTTTGAGGTGAATGTCATCCTTTCAAGGGTATTTTAAAATATTAAAAAAGAAATAAAAAAAGGTGTGTGTGTGGGGGGGGTGTGCAGGTGTGTGCAGCTCTAGTACTGTGTGTACCTGCACAGGTATGGCTATTACATGCAGAGTCAACAGAAGCTGGTCTGGGCAGGTGTTTAGTTTTTCCTCATTGGAGAGTGCTGCCCTTGACTTCAGTTTAGGACTGAACTTTTCATTACAGAACTTTGCTGCTCAAATGACTGAACATTATCAAACAGCCTTTGAATTCGTAAAGTAGTGACAAAGACATTTGAAAGCATGTAGAAGTTTCCAGAGCTTTCTAAAATGCTTATTTGGAGAGAAATTACTGTATTAAAAGTTCACAAAAGTATGTGTTGTTTATGGGTAAAAAGACCATGAACCCATTAAAATAACCTCTCTGAAATACCTTTGTGCTTCCTTCCCCTTTGCAAATTCTCTCTTGCCATCTGAGCATAAATGGACACTTATCTGCCATCTCCTCATGAGTGCTTGAGCTTCACTCATTAAATCAGGCAGAGGTGTCCAGTCATTGGTATCAAGGGGGCAAAATCACCTGCGCTATTTTACAGGTGTACCTAAAATGGCTGGAAGTTCATTAGTATTCTATAGCATCCTATGGCGTTTCAAAGGACAGGAGTTCCTGAGGACTTTTTTGAAGAAGGTGGGAAAACCATTATGTTTTGGTTTTGCTCTGCCTGAGAAGTCAAAGTAGATCAAATAACTCCATTATGCAAACTAGTAACAGATGCATTATTCATCTCTGTCGCTCCCAGTTCATGCATTTTGTATATGATCTATTTCCTTCCATTTAATGAAGAAGATAAAACCCCTGAAGTAGCTCTTTTTTTCTTCTTTTTTTCCCCCCTTTGTATTTTAAGTGTTCTTGCTGGTGCTGTCTGGTAAAAAGTCAAATCAGGGTCAGGGTGTCCAGTTTGCCCAAAGTGAAAAGGCTGGACCTACTTTTAATTCAGGACTTCAGCAGTGGACACAAATCTTGAGATTTGTTTTACTGCTGCAGTTGGTAATGGATACATAATTGCATACCTGAATGGAATGAGAAACACTTGATTTGAGAATCAGGCATTCTAAGAAAGAACCCAACTGAACTGTGTGGCAGGGAGCATCTTTCTGCTTGTTTCACATTTCACTCTTACCTTGACAGGAGGAATTATAGAATACTGGAAGATTAATACTGATAGGCTGACAAAGGGTTATGTTTTCCCCTTGCTTACACAGGGTTTACTTGAATGTGACTGCACAGATTCCAAGGAATTGCTTCTGAGTTAGACTGAATTAATCACCAAGCCTTGTGTTCCTGAGCAATTTCACCCTAAGGCATTGGTCTAGCAACTGGCATGTGTAAGGTGTTTAGTTTCCCCAAAAGTCTCACAGCGTGACTCAGAGGTTTTTAACATTATTGCTCCTTCCCTTCTTTGCTGTTTTTTATTTGTGCCTACTACCTAATTTCTGTTGTCGTGATATTTTGCATATTTTCTACGCTCTAGCTTCTACCCATCCGAACTCAAGATCTCAAAATTAATGTTCTCTGGCTTCTTTATATGAGACAAAATCAGGTTTATGTTTGTCCAGCTATGTTAGTGTATTGTATAGATACCAAGGATCTAATTCAGAAATAAGAATTAAATTCATTTCTCTACCTGAAACTAAATTACTTTAAGGAGGAGCATCTTTCTCTGAGGTTTTGTGTGTGTTACTGCTAAAATTAGGGGGAAGGATTTCCTGAACTTTCTTTGCACCCAGGTCTGCTGCAGGACCAAACTTACGAATAATTTGAACAATACAGTACTGTTTAACATTGAGTATTAACTGCAGGTATGTATCTTAACAATTTCCAGTCCAGTGTTTTAATGTCCCAGGTGTTGTTTTGAACTTGCTTTTCCCAAGTATTTTTATGCACTTTGCCTACAGTATTTGTCAATTAATCAGTAGGTAGCAATACCAGTAGTGAAAGGTAAGCAAACCAATACGTCCATGTAGTCTGTGAAAAGGCTACCAGGGCTTACCCTGTATGGTTGACTGTACCAAGATGGAATTTTTATTTATGAACCATTACTATAATTAAATTACTTTTTAAAAAAAATTTTCTTTTTTCGGTTTTTGTATTTCCCCCAGAAAATAAGAAAAGGAGGTCAGGAAGCATGACTATAAATACACAAACTGTTTTTGGAAGCAGAGCTCATCTCTTAGGGACTTTGAAAGTTCAGTTCCTTTGTGACAGGTGTTGAGCAGTCTAAATATTCTTTTCCTAAGAATGTAGTGAAAAATTAAGGAATTGCTTTTCTTAGGAATTTAATTACAGTTATCTGTGTTGTCTTGAGTGGCTGTAGGGTAGTTAGACCTTAATGATCTTATTTTAAAAAATCCCACAATGTTAGGAAAAAAGGCTTGAAAGCCTTGTTTCAGTATAACAGTGCAAACAACAATATGAGAATCAGCAATAAAGGAGCCAACAATTAGGATGAAGACTCTGACCTTGAATCTTTTCTCATATTGGTTCAAGGTCCTAGATCAGACCTCTTCTTCCCAGAGAAGTTGTGGATGTCCCATCTCTGGAAATGTTCAAGGCCAAGTTGAATGAGGCTCTGATCAACCTGATCTAGTGAAAGGTGTCCCTGCCTATGGCAGCAGGCTTGGAACAAGATGATCTTTAAGGTTCCTTCCAGCCCAAAGCTGTTATATGATTTCATGATCAGAAACACATTAGGAACAGGACAGAAGGACTTCAATGGTACTGAAATGCCACCTTAATTTTCAGCACAAGCTTAAGTGCATTCCTGATATGAAGTCTGGCTTGTGAGTGACCGAAGAAATGGGGTCAGCACACTGTAAACTGTGTCTTCAATCAGAAAAGTCTACAAGAGCATCTCTTTGGATTTGTGGGTTACCCGTCCTTGTACTGAATTTTTTATATGCCTCCAGGAGGAGACTTGTAATACTGAAAAGGATTGTTTGATAAGCAAAGGTATTTTCACATTTTAATAAGGATATAAGTGACAAAAGTTGACATAAGTGACATAAGACAACTTTCATTTGCCTGGCTCAGTTAGCAGCAGTACCAAAAAAAGATAGGTAGCACAAAATTTGGAGCAGTTTACACAAATTTAAACAGCTCTTTATGCTGCCTGGTGAGGTACAGGCAGGTGAGTTGTTCCTGGTCGTGCTGAAGACGTGATTTCCTGAGTATTGCATAAATACATGCAGGACACCACACCTCATAAGTAATGTCCAAACAGTATGAACAATATCAAGAGAAAAATACCTGAGGAGAATACCACAATGGGTGGCATAGCCTTGTCTGTGGTAATCAAATGGATGTGTCAGCATTTGTCTCAGTAGTTGGACACTAAGTAATTTAATTATGTCTGGCAGACACAAAGCAAGCCATTTTTATTTGAAGACTGATCAAGGCATACAAAGTATGCTAAGAGTGCTTATATATCATCTAGTGGGCTTGGTGAGACTCTTCAGGAAAGGAAAACCATGTTTAGAGTTTGTTTCATGGTGGGAAGGGACAGTAACAGATGTTTGCGGAATTCAGAGATGGGTTGAGCCCTGTCGATTTGTTATCTACTGGGAATCTCTGCAGTCTCTCTTCTCTGGCAAAAATGATATTTTCCCTACTGAGTAAAAGTCACATTTTTTGACTTGTCAGCATTGTCACAATAGTAGAACTGATTATTAGTTTTAATAGACCAGAAAGAAATACTAGAATTTTCTTACTGATGTGGGTCACTGTCTCTACCATTGCTCAGTAAAAATGCGTACATCTTTCTATGTACACAGAAAGATGTGTATCACAGCTTTGTTGTTAGAACCATGATGAATATAAATTTAATGAAATACAGGACGATTTCCATTGCATTCTCTGAGAAAGATGCTTATTGCACTTCTCTACTTTAGTTGCACCTCAATTCACAGGCAGCTCTAATGGGTATAGTGAGGTGATATTGGAAAAAAGTGCTTTTTAATGTAAGACTTGTGGAACCTAGGAATCCTGATTTCTTTGTCACACAATATAGAGTATATTTTAAAACATCAATTTTTATTTAATTAGAAATTATTGAAAGCTATTTTCAAGCATTTTTTTTCTTTTATCCTTCTAGTCTCCCATCTTGGCAGTCTTCAGGTTTCTTAAAATACAGAAATATTTCAGGCTGAACAGTACTTTTTGCAAAGTCTGGTATTAGCTGATTCCAAGGGATTCCTTGCTGAAAAAAGAAAGAAGAATATTTACTGTGTGGTTAACACAGATAAGATCTATTGCCCTCTGCATCCACAGCTTGTTCTGATTAAGATCAGTTATCTTGCCATTGGATAAAGATTCATTTTTCATTAAGGTTTCTTAAGGGCAAGAAAAATATCTGATTTTATGTGTCTCTTTTTGGCTTCTAAAATAATTTATTTCTATCTCTTTTTTTTTTTTTTCTTAAATGAATAGTGATGCTGATTTATTTCTTAGGAGGAATGATTCTCATTGTCACCCTAGTCACAACTAGCCTTAACTATCATGAACATTAAAAGCAGACTTACATTTTTCAGTCAAAAAACTCTAAGGGATTCTGCCATCCATTTTTACGGAAGGAATAGCCATATTCCATCAGTCTGCTGTTACTTTTATTTCAGATTGTTTTTCTCTTGCTCTCAGGAAAGTTTTCATGGTTGTGTTCACTGTATTATTGTAATAGACTGGAGCTGCTCTTTCACAATCTCCTATCTTTGCAGAACACAAAGACTGTAAGTATTTCAAGGTGAAGCAAACAGAAATCAAAGGCACCAGCTGAATTACTGAGAGAATTAAAAATCATTGAGTGGTAGCAGGCAGAGGGCCTGAACAAGAAGCATTCTCATCTTATGTTACTACTGAAAGAGACTACCCCAGGCTTTTTTTGTTACATCTTTTGTGAAACAGTTCTGTGCAGTAATTTCCTGGGAAAAGAAGGCAAAAACCAAAACCCACTTCTGCAGCACAGGTTCACAGAATCACAGAATATACTGAGTTGGAGGGGACCCACAAGGATCATCGAGTCCAAATTTTCAGCAAGGAATCCCTTGGAATCAGCTAATACCAGATCTTGCAAAAAATACTGTTCAGCCTGAGATATTTCTATATTTTAAGAAACCCAAAGGCCGCCAAGATGGGAGACTGAAGGTAGAAGGATAAAAGAAAAAAAAAAAGCTTGAAAATAGCTTTCAATAATTTCTCATTAAATAAAAGGACCCAAGAGTCTCACCATGTTCCTGAGAGCGAGATCCCCTTTTGTTTTTAGATTTCAAATGGAAAATGAACTGTTTGGTGGCATGGTACATTTTTCAGCAAAAATAAGTCTCTTGTCCCGTATCTCCTTTACTATTGGCTAACTTCTGCTATAGATATTTGGTAATCAAATGAAGTCTGCCTTGTTTGTGAAAATGTGTTTCAATCTAAACTATTTAGCCTTTTTTTGTATCATGAAGTAAGTCTTCTTGTAAAACCCATTATCTGGTGTTCAGCTCATTTTTATGGGTCTTTCTCTGGATTTACTCTAGTGTACCACTGATCTGTCACAAAATGTATACACCAGGAATGGGCACACATCCCAGAATGTGCTTCACCCTGGCTGAATTCAGTCATGATGTAATATCTCTACTTCACTATTTGATATTTTTTGTGGCATTATAATCAAAGATTATGTTATCTACCAGTCTTCCAGGTGACTGCAATGTTTACTTTTTGGGTTTTTTATGTATTTTGACTTTTAAGTGCATCAAAACTTAGAAAGAAAAAAATTTAAAAATTGATTGGTATCCTTGAATGTAGCCTTTAGTAAAATAGGAAGTGGTTTTCATAAGCTCTATATGCATTGATATTTTACTTCTGCTTTTTGCTGCTCTTGAGAAATTAAAATGTGAATTACATGCAAATATTGTGTTTGGATATCTGTAACTGATACAAAAAAGTAAAAGAAATGGAAATTTGAAGTGAACTGCACTTGCAGATCCATAATGCTCCAGTATTTAGACAGGATGCTTCCCTAAGCAGGTGGGTTACTTGAACCAATTGTAATTATTTTTTTGATTGACCTGTCACTGATATGTCTGTTACACCTTGCAACACTTAAAAAGTATCACTGAAAATAGCAGATGGCATAATACCAAATGATTTTGCTTAACACCCTTCTGAGGCAATATTCAACAATATAACATGCCTAGGTATCACTTTTCCTTAAAACTTCCCAAATACATTTACTTCGGATTGAACTGGGTGTTGTCAGCTGTGATGTGTTACGCAGAGTCACTGTGCCAGTGCTTCATGCCAGGTGTATTGAAGCAAGTCTTGGATAAATTACCTGAAATCAGTGAAGTTGCCTTGATGCACTGAATTTTGAAACTTTTAAAACAGCTTTGTCAACTTAGGACTGAGAGGAACCACTGTTTTTGTATCACTTCAGTTAAAAAAAATGTCATTTGTCTCTACAGCATGTTTGTAATTACTCATTCAGTTTCAATAAGGTTTCTATAAACATACTGGGACATGGTTGAATTTCTTACAGTCATCTCTTGCCAACCACAGGAGGCAACAGGTTGTTTCAAAAGTCTGTCACTTTAACTGGAAAAAGTAATGAACTTAATTACATTTTGAGCTTATGTAACTTCAATTTCTAATAATTGAAATGACTCAGGCGCTTTTGTTGGATAAAGGCAACCAGTAATAAAAGTCTGTCTGGCAGGAAAGTATTTATGAAAATAATTGATTGTTATTTTATTTTTTAATAAATCAGATTATCATTCTCTCCCAACCTTTAACTCATTCCTGTAGCTGTTTTTGACTTCTTCATTTTATTTTTCCTTACATTTTCTGAAATTTGGATGCTAAGACAAGATGCTACCTTTTAATTATGGCTTCATGAATGCCACAATATGATATTAATGTTGTCTCTTCACTCTTGCAGTATTCCTGTCTTGATATATGTCAGCATTAACTCTGCTGACATAGCAGTCCAAAGTAATTGGTGATGATTTTTGATCACTGATTTCTAATAATTCAAAAGTCCTTCAGAGTTTCCTTTTGCTGATTTCAAGTTCAGTGGTTAGCAGATTCCTGTGACTTTTCTGAAGATCTGTACTTCAGTCATGTTCTGTGTAACTGCTTTCTCTGACTCTGTCTTTCATCTGCTTTAGCTCCTTGGTCCTTTAGGTGTAAAATTCAGATTGCACACTCTGTGAACCTCCTTAACTGGCTATGAAGTTCCTATTTTTCCTATGTGGTCTTGGTAGCACTTGTTCTTGATTATGCCTTCCTTCTAAACAGTGGTTTTCCAAGTTTGGCTCTGCATTTCCTAGTACATCAGGAGGAGTTTCTCATATATTCCTCTTTCATGAAAGCTTTTTTACATTAACTACTTATGCATTTCCTACTAGAGGAAGAAGGTGAGTGAATTTATTAATTCAAATTAGGTATCTTCAACATGTAGCTGAGTTGCCAGCCCATTTTTTGTTTAAATATCAGAAGACTTGAGTAACCCTACCCAGACTGCTGGCCCTGGATTTCTTGCTTCTAGGAGTTAATGGTTGTTGTTATTCAGAACTGAAGAATTTTGAATCATTATTTTGGGTATTTTTGCTTATAAAGGTGGGAAATGTTTGCAGATGTTTCTGTAGCAGAAGGGCAGTGTAGCCTATTGGACATAAACTCTTTTCTTTGTAGTTTCAGCAGTAGCCTGGCAGCACCAGCAACCAGGGTACAGGTGAAGCTTCATGTCTGTAGTAGCTACATGACATGTCTAGACATCCCTGTCTGGCTAGGACAGTTCTGAATGCAGAATCTCCTGGCATCCTAATGGAAATGGTCAGGATGGTTTTGTGCTGTTTCTCAGGGCATGAGATTTTCTTTCTGCAAACTACTCTCCCCAGTCTCCTCCCTCTAGCTGCAGCTGTAGGAATTTAGTGGTTTCTGGGACCTGGATGTGCAATGTAATAACTGCATTGGGTTATGGAACCTGACACAGAGCAGGTCCCTGTCACATGTACTAAGTGGCCAAAAGGAATACAGGGAAAAAATTTGCAAAAATCACAAACAGGAAAAGACAAAGCACATGTATTTAGTAACAGAAGAAATGACTTTGTATTCCTGAGGTTATTCGTTGAACACTTGAATTGCTTATAAATATTAGCTGTTGCTGCTCATTAAAAATCTTTCTTGATAAAACTGATTATTGCATGTTCTGTGGCCTTTTAAAATTGACAGCATTTAATTTTGAAGACCTACAAATTAATAAGGTCCAGCCAAATGAATGAGTCATTAAAGAGATGCAGCATCCTGTTCCTGTCTGCTCTTTAGCCATATCATCACCCTTTTCTTCTGTGTCAGAGACACCCACAGGCACTTTTTCTTCAGTCAGTAATTTGGAGCATAGAGATCACAGTAAGTGGTTGAAACTCCCATCAGCTTGTACCATTTAAGATCAGCAGTGGGAACGATTCACGGGCTGGGTAGGCCTAAATCTTTTCTAATGACTTTTCTAGATGTCTTCGCCCACACTCCAAACAGAATAGTTTGATCTCTGTTATCTTGAAGATGCTGACTGGGCTACTCTTGTCATCCAAACTAAAAGGCTTCTCTTTCTTCTCTGTAATACAGTTAAATATTTCTGAAAGGCTAACCTGGTGGGTCAAAATAAATCGTGTCATAAACATAAAGTGAAAACGATATGAAAAATGGTGAATCCTTTACAGAGCTAAGATAGTTCTTCATCCTGTGTAACTGTTAGCCTGGGAGAAGCAGATCTGCCTCTGTTAGCACAGAAAGGGTAGGTCTTTGGTCTTCAAAAGCATTCTTAGCTTTTTCAGCCACGTTCTGAGAGTTTACTCTGTTCATGTATCGTGTAATATATTTTGCTTTTAATTAGTGACCATTGCCTATGTAGAACCAGCATTTGCTGGAAAATGGATGTTTTCTGTGTCTGTATTTTTTGGTTATATCTGGAAACTTGCTCGTTGATATTTTTAGCCTTTTCTTGTCTCTCCACATTTCTAATTTTTGCTCTATTTTTTTGCTTGTGTCTGAACAGTTTTGTTATTTCCTGCTGGCTAATGGCTTCTAGTAGGAATGGCTGCTGCTGTAGTAATGGGTTTTGATAGGCACATTTCAAAACTTCAGGAGAGCAAATATGATCTACTTAGGCTGTCTCTAACGTAACAGAAGAAAGATAATTCTGTAGAACAAATTAAAGTCCTTTGGTCTTGTGAAATTTTGTTTCTGCTCTTCTGGATAAGTTTTCCTAGAACTGATGCTCTGCTATGCTGAGAACAACAAAACCACTAACTTTATTTATTAATATTCATGTCTGTGTGTTTCTCTCAACACACACAAAATCCTTAAGGGCTGATCAGAGTTCAGTGCTGACTTGACTGGCATAAAATATCTCAGTTCCTCACCCCGTACATCTTGTGGGGAAAAAGTAGTTTTCTTCTGCCTCCAGCTGTGTTATAAAAAATTGTGAATTGTCCTTCCCTGTTAATTTGCTTGGTGTCTGTCATTTTGAAAATGTCAGTAATACCTCTAGTAAAGCAAGTCTTTGCCAAGCTGGAGAGTCAGTGAAAACACTACTTGGAACATGTCTGGTATGCTAAACACCAGCAGAACCCACTGGATAATGTTTGAAAAGCAGAATGCAAAATTTGTTATCAAGCATCATTCCCAAATTTAATCAGCTACTAAAAAAGTAAACAGACAGTAATTGAAACTAAATCAAATGGGAATAAAATAAGAATGAAAAATCTAAAGTTGTTCTTGTTACAAATGTCTGGTTATTTTTATTTCCTACTTAAGCATTAAATTGAATTTCATGTTGATGAAACACACAGTGTGAGATGCTTAAGAAATGAACAGCCAAGTGAGATGGTGAGTAAAGAGGAAAAGGAAGAGATCTTGTATTCCCTGGTGAACGTATCTCTGTTGTTCTGTATTAGTAAAAAGAGCACAATTTTTTGTTAAATGGATAGAGTGTTGAAAATTATCTTGGAAATGTGCTTGATTTTGACTGAGGGCTGTCTTTAAAACAGTGGATGTGAAAAGGCATGGCTCTGTGTGTGTATATGTGTGTACATAACATAGCTGTTGAAGAGCTGCATTTTATTTTGGAGAAACAGTTATTTGAAGAAAGGTTTACAGAAAAGGACATTTATTCCTTTCTCCAAATAACAAAACAGGAAAATGCAAAACCATTAAGATTTAAAACATGATATGCAGCAAAATCAAAGATTTGTTTTTAAAATATGTGAATATCTCTTAAGTTCAGAGATTTTTTAAAAACAGTTCTGTACAGTATGGACTAGGAGTCTACAGGGTATTTTGTGTATGGTGTGTAAGAAGTGCAGGGGTGCACTCCTTGTTGGAATGGGGGAGGAATGCTCATGGTGGCTGATACCTGCCTCCATGCCCAAAGTGTGCTGTTCCCTGTGCCATCAGACAGGCTGTGCCTTTCCTGGGCTCTCTGGTACAGGTCAGCTCTGCTCCCCATTTATTCGTAGCAGTGGTTACTTTTAAGCAGAATCTACTGTCTGTCTCCCAGGATGATACGACATTATTGGAAGACTGCAGTGGCAAAAGCTCTGCAATTTTTTTTCTTGTTGTAGGCTGGTTATTTTCTCATTACTTTCAGCTCCCTTCCTTGGGATTAGCTTTATATTAGTTAAATTTCCTTAGTCCATGCTTATTGACCCTCACATTTTTATTTAATTGCCTGTCATGTTCACCTGAGAAATGCAGTTGGAAGGAGTTCTCTGTGAAAATATGTTGAGCATTTCTGTTTCTCTTGGGAATATTCTTTCAGCATTTATGTAAAATTCTTGTTAAGTGGCTGGATATAAATACACACTGGAGCATGCACATAACTCCTTTGGATGTGAGTAATTTTATTGATTAGTCTGTTATTACTGTATCCCACAGCCGTAGGGAGGAGAGGAGAGAAGATCCAGCAGGCAGGAATTGTGCAGCAAGATTGATTTATTTAAGTATTTTACAAACTCTTTTATAGACTTTTTTATTCATCGTCTAATTGGACAAGGATCAGCCACCCCTTGGGGGTGATTGGCTAAAATCCTAAAACATCCATTGTCAAAATATTTTTCTACTGTACCATGAATATAGTTCTACAAGGTCGCAGGTGTTCATAGTTTACAGAACTTCTGCAAATATCTTCGTGAGAGAGAAAAGTATCTCCCGGGCTTAGAAAGAAGCAGGAAAATTTCTAGCTAACAGCATTTTTGTATCCACGGTCTGTTAAGTGTGTTTAACGTTGCCTCCCATCACTCCCCAAGAGGCTGGGAGACCGAGAAGCAATTCAGGTTCCTCCCTGGCTGATACTTGTGGTGGTGACTTGACTTTCTTACAAGAGCCCAGGAAGGCAGAACCGTGCAATCTCTGCTACTGACTACAGTTACAACCACAAGCTTTAATTGTTCGCTGTAGCCTTTTGGATACAGCTCCATCCCACGGAAGAGAGGTCTATTTTTTCAGGTTGTTAGGAGAACACCATCCTTCATTGTCCTTCTCTTCCAACACTGGTTTGTTGTTGTATACAGTAAGATCTTATTGTTTTTCAGTCCTTCCCCCACAAATGGAGAATAAGTACCAGAGATACTTTTCTCTTTCCATAATAGTGTCAGTGTGGGAAGGAAGATACCAAACACATCAAGCAGGTAACAAAAAGAAGAGAGGATTCCTTTGTTTGCTGAATAGTTCTGCACTGAAATTCCTTGACAGGGAACACTGTGGAGGCTCAAAGTTCACATATGTTCAAAAACTGTCTGGACACATGAAAGGAAGCAAAATCAAATGGGGATTAAATCAAATGCAGATTATGAAATTCAGTAATACTGCATCTTCCCCCTGAGCTGGAAGTTGGGAGAATGTTGTAGAGGAATATCACTGTATATTATTCCAGTCCATATGGGCTTTCCTACATTTCCTCCTACCCATGGTACCAGACTGGATGTTAAGTGACTTGTTGGTCTGATTTAATGTGGCTGTCCTGTCCTCTTGGCAATTGTCTTTAAACAATGTTCATAATAAGAGCACCAGATGAGGTCTCTGGCTGTATGGAGCAGAACGTAGAAGAATTGTTGGCCCTGTGTGGCTTTCTGGCTTTATGGAGAATGGGAAGGGTTAAAAACAGTAGCAAATTTCTCTCTTTTGCTTAATTTTCTGAAGTCTCCCCTTGTTCTCTATCACCATACCTTACTGAGTCCTGAATCTATGGGATTTTTTTTTTAAGAGATCCTCTTAGAAGCAAATTTTGGACAGGACACACACAACTCTGCAGTGATCTCTTAGAGGGTGAAACATTATAAAAATTCACATTAAAATTGGAAATCTACCCTACAAATCACACAAAAATACATGGGTAGATGAAGAAATTTTATCCTCCTGCTAAGTATGGTTACATTTTATTTTTCTGCTAAGTCTACTGCATGTGTGATTATTTTTTGATTGTTGATGGCTAATAGCTTCTTGAGTTCTGCTACAGTCAACTTGTGGTGTCAAGCCAGGAGTGGTTCCTAGTGCATGTATGGCCCATTGGTCTGCTTATCTGGGGCTGTGCTGCAGGTCATACAGGCTCTTTCATATGGCCCTGGGTTTTCAGGATGCAAAAAGGAGTAGATGACAATTTTGTGTTTTCTCTGCAGTTTTTTTGAGCTGCCTGTCCTGTTGGTAACTCCTACCATCAAGGGGCTTTACTAACTTGTCTGCAGCACTCACTGTATGCAGACAGTGCAGACATCACTCTGCATGATGCACCTTTCCATGGAGAGGTGTGAGCTTGCTCTTGTGTTTTAGCATCTATGATTTCAGGACCCTTAAGCCATGAACATGATCCAACAGCAGAGTTCCCTCACTGATGCAGCACCTCCACGAGCCCACACAGCTTTGCTATCCAGCATCTTGGTTTATAGCTCTTTTCTTACCCAGTACACCTCCCAGTGTATCACATCAGGCAGCTGCTACTTTTCATGCTCCAAGGGCATATCTCTGCCCAGTGCAAAAGTATGCCAAACTTGCTCCTTTTATTCCTTCACGTTTTGTGTACACTTAAAGTCTGTAGCTGTTTCAAATTATTATGGTATGCAAAAAATATGTACTGTTGATGGCATGATGATTTTTTGCCTTTTCTTTTATACCACTTTTATATACCTTTTTATAGCTTTTTGTATTCTTAGTGTTTTTTAGCCTACATTCTTAGACTTACTTTATTAAGCTAGGAGACTAAACATCTTAGAAGCTTTGTAGGTAGGGATCAGTGTGCCCCAGACCCCAAGGTCCTCTCCAGAACACATTCTGTAAACTAAGATAGAACCATCCAGGGGGGGTTCCTTGGGGAGGGGGGCTCACTCGAGTCTCTCACTGGGGAATTTTTGATAGATATGCTAATTAGTAAGACCTATAATGTTATACCTGATCTTTTGGGGGTGTGCATTTTGGTGTGCATTGAGGTGCATTTGACCTGGATGTGGTGCACCTAAGGATCTTTAAAATAAATACCAAGGTAAAATCCCTTTTTCCCTTCTAACCGTGTTTGATTCTTGATTTTAAGACCAGCAAAAGGCATCACTGTCTTTCCAGATCTAGTTATTTTCAGTTAAAGCAGTAAATACAGGAGTTAGATTGAAAGCATTCCAGTTTTTGTTAGCTTTGCTAGTTCTACCTGCTTCCTCAACCCTGTCTGTACTACTGGGATCATCACTGTTACTTTGACTCACCTACAGGTTTGTGCAATTAGCATAGTCCCTCCACAGTGTAAAGCAGTTTTGCCTGTTGGCATGTGCACTATATATTCAATGTATGAAATATCAAGCCGTCTGAGACCTTGCTGAGCTGTCATAATAACACAGCCAAAAATCCTACTGCCTGATACCCATGTGCTCAGCTGGCAACATCCCTCAGTCACTTGAAGTGGTTTCTCTGGATGAAAATGGTCAAGAGATCATAAGACCTTTGATGAGCCTTGCAGTAATGTCAAAGTGGTGACAAATCCTGTCTCTGGTATGGAGAGATAATCTGGGTTCTCCTATGATCTTGGGTTTGCACTGTGTTTGAAAGGAGACTTGAACATGGTTTCTCACAGAAGCTTGGATTGGACAGTAGCACTACAAAATTCAGAATATCATTCTACACCACCAGTGGTTATTAAAATCAAAGTATTAAATAAATTCTTTTTTTTTATAATCTTGGTGTAGGTACTGAAAAAATAGAGACTCCAAATTTTATGTGTAGTGGGATCACTGGAAGATTGCTACAACTTCTATATTGTTTCTATGAATTTTTAAAAGAGGTTCTAATCTTTTTTTTTGTCAATTTTGAGAATTCTTTAGAGTGAGACAGAAAGTAGAACAATTCTATTTAACTCCACAGATTTAAATTTCCTCTATATTAGGCCTGAATGCAGCCTTATATTTATCCCCTTTTGCTGCCACTGGAGTGTGGTATCACAGAAGGACTGTGGTGCCTGTTTACTTCCCTTGATCAAATTTAGCCTTAATGATATTTTTTTCATTTCAGTGGTTACTGCAGTGTAAAAAGCAATGAGACAAGGAGTGTATTGCAGTTGGTTACAGAGTGCTTTGTGGCGCTGCTACAGACAGAGCTTTTAGGGTATACTTGGAAATTCTTATGTAACCTTGTATCATTTATGCCTTTGCCAGAGTATTTACTTTGAATTGTGAGATGTGACCCTTTGATATCTGCTTCTAATCTTGCCTCCTCCCATTTCAGATATAACTTAAGGATCCAGTATATAACAATTTTTAAAAATAATTAAAGGAGAAGGTTAATGCTTCATAGCCTTTGAAATGTTTTTAAGCTATTCTTGGCTAGTACAAGGATCTGATTTCTATTTCTGGCTGCACTTGAGTTATTGGTTGCTAATATTGCATCCAAATTGAAATAAGGGAAAAGGAAAGTAAAAATGTTATAAAAATGAAGTTATGTGATTTTAATGTCTGCTATTGTGCCACTTGCCAGGAATAGAATAAAATGCTTTCTACCATTTGGTAATTGAGAATTGCTGTGTTCCATTAGTACAGGCAGTGTTGTGCTGCTGCTGGCCCATGAGATATTAACTTTCCCAGCCTTGAACGATTTTCTGTGGGGAGCTGTGGAAATTTGAGTTCACTGAATCTTGCAGAGTAACATTTATTCTTTGAGTTCTTCAAAGACATAGAAGTAATATGGTAAAGATTACACAATCAGTATTCCTCTGTCTCAAAATAATTGCAGGTCAATAGTTATAAAAATGATTGTATTAATGCTATTGAAAGAAAATATTGGTGGGTTTTGTTTTCTTTCCCCCATACAATCTAAACATGATTATTAATTTACTTTAGGGCTATGGCTGGTGCATACATGAAATGTTCCCTAATTTTGGACTTGGATTAAACCAAAACTAAGAAACGTGTTCTTATCCAAGAAGACTGGGAGCTGGAATCAGTCAGGACCTCGTAACTTGATGAAGTGTGCCACCTTAAAATTGTTTTGGATGGAGACCAGTCTGTAAAGGGAAACATTAATTTGGAACTTCTAGGACACATAAAATCACATATCATGGCCTCAGCTGTGGCTCACCAATTTCAGGGCCACAAAGAGAAAATACAAATAACTGGTCTTACCAGCTACGTAATTCAAAGCACAAAATGTCACTCAGTAATTCCTGCTTTGAGGAAATTCATCTGTTCTAAGGTGTAAGTAAAAGCAGTCAAGTCTGATAAATTGTAACTGAACTCAGTATCTTTGAGAGAAACCTACCATATGAAATTAAGGACTAATCATCGAGAAATTCCTTAGTTTCTTTGGTGATCACTTTGTTACTCATGGCTCTGACTAGCTCATACTCTGCTGTTGGGCTGAACGCAGGACTTATTTGAGTGGATTCAGTGTATGCTAATGCTGTCCTTTCTCCATTTCTGCCTTTGTCCTAGTGCAGTTTTTACAAACTGTAGTTCTCAACTTGGTGAAAAACTGCACCATGATGTGAAATGACTAAGTTATAGTAGACTGAAGAGTAGCGGGAAATAAAATTACCGGAGAAAAGTCAATGAAAGGAGAGAATATCAACCATGGAAAGCACCTCATCCTGTAATATAGCGAATATTGCAGCTTCTTTGCCGATGGGCAGAAGTGGTGCGTATCAACTGAGATAATTATGTAGTAGTGTTTAAATCACCAAAGTTGTTAAAGTTTGATTGAGAACAGAATTTGGCCACTTACGATCCATTTTTAGCATGTTACTCATATAAAAACACAAAGATGGGTTTAGTTTTCTGAACAGATGTCCTTAATGTTTATTTGAGCAGTCCCATCCAAATGTTCTAGAATTCCTGCTCATCATGCAGGGTATTTCTTGAAGCTCTATTTGCAAAACTCTTGTATAGGGAGAAGGATGTTAGGTCTTGCAATGCAATTGTGAATTTAGGACTGCACAACTAACCTATATTTTGAACTGGGAATTGTGGACAAGGTGATAGGAAGTTATCTTGCTTATCTCTTTATTGATTCAGGAAGGCTTAGCAAGGCAGGATTTTGAAAGACCCATCTCTGACTTTTGAATTTAGCAGGGTTCTTCCTTGTCTGCTGTGCTCAGTTATTTTTACTTTCTCACTAATTCTCGCCTGACTTTTTGGTGACTCTTCTGTTAACAAACTGTTAATTTCTGGGTACTGAGCTCAAGAATGTTTTGCAATAGAAAATATTTTGGGAGGGGTTGTTTTTCCTAATGTCACCCATCTCTTATACTTCTCTCTCTGTGAAAATCTGATTACAAATGAATGCTCATGCTGTGATTCCAGCTTGGAAGATGGTGACACCATTTTTGGTACAGCCAACTACTTTGTCAGAATTAGTAAACTGTAAAGTGGTTTTATAGAGATAATTTCTAAATATGACGTAATGCAGCTTTCCATAGGTTCTTCCAGTTGCAGTGCAGCCCAACATCTAGGATGTTGAAAGATATATTCAAATATGCTCCTTTATCCACATAACTTTACATTATGTTTCAGCTGGCTGTGTAAACAAGAAAAATCACAATATAATCTAATCCTCCATATTTTTGTAGTAATGAACATTTTCTAAAAGGTATTGCTTTCAATTTTCTTCAGAACACGTTTACAGTTATCTCTATGTACTTACTATTGTATTCTGAGCTGTGTTCTTAAGCAGTGAAAACTGAACAATTTACTTTTATTTCCAATTTAACAAGACACTGCTCTAGTACCTTAAGGTGTAGACAGATCTCTTTAACAGTGTTTATTTACTTACATTCAAACATAATGTCAACAGTTGTGAGTTTAGTTTTGCCAGCAATATTGTTTTAGAGAATTTAGATGGGTTACCCTGATCCCTGAATGCAAGGGGGATCTTTAGCATCCATGTGCTCAGCAGCCAGGGATAGGCAGAAGGGACTTAGTTTTATCCTCTTATCAAGGCTATAAATAGCTTTGTAATTAAAACATACAGCCTTTGCGAGTTGAAGTTCTGAAGTAATTTCAGTGTTGAATAGTATCCATGCCTTATCATTAGACACATGATCTGCTAATTATGTCTGATTTGGGCTGTTCCTGGAGTCTCCTGTAAGTGAGGACCATGAATTTTGGCCTTGGTTTCATGGAGGTTGTGGATTAATAGAGGCATTAGCACTGCTGTGTGGCAGCTCCCATTTCTGACGTTGATGTAACTCAGGATCTTATCAATTGCCTGCAGAAGCAGCTTGTGAAGGTGGGGTGTGATGCAGGGGAGAATAAGTGTCCTCACTGTTCACTCAGCATCTTTGAGTGAGTTTTTCCACAGAGAATGACAAGAACTAAGGAAAGAGCAAAGTTTCTTACACTGAGAGACAGGAGAGCTCACAGATTGAGCCAAGAGTATGGACAAGCCTGAGCCTAATCCAGGTTTTAGCTCCTGGAGCTGCTGAAGTTCTGTTTATCGGTTCTCCTTAAGAATAGTTGTGTATTTACCAAGGTGTAAGTATGTTTTGCAAGCTACAGTGACTCCATTGTTCTCACATCCAGCCTTACTTTGCAATAGCTCCTGAAGTCTCATGAAAGTTATTCTGGCTAGTGGGAGAAGTAATAGCAGGAGACAGGCAGTGACACTGAAGGTGCTTAAACGTAAAGAGCCCCAAATTAGGGAAGAGCCACTCTGGCTCAGGAAACTTGTGCTTTCTTGGAGCAGCCTGGAGTTCAGTCCTGGCTGTGCTGCCTGACTGCTGTGCAGAGAGCACGGGCAGGCGGCTCTGCCTCTGCTACTGCTTTAACATTTTCCACATGGTTTGCGCACTGGCTGAGAGCAGCACCAGTGCAACCTGCTTCAGCCTGCCCCCATCACACTGACTTTGACTTTAACACTACAGTCAAGGAGCTAGGGATTCATGAAAAAAAATTTTTTTGGAAGTCTTAAGGAATTAGCATGCAAACCTGGGTGGATGTGCTGGTCCAAACCAGAGCTCTGCGCTGCTGCGGCACCACGGTTTCCCAGCGTGCCAGCCACCCTGTTTAAAGATGGTATCTCTGTGCTGCACTGCGTCCTGCAGCATCAACACACCCACTGTCTCCTCTGTTTGGTTCCTCCTGTGCTCAGGGAAATAGGACTTTTATAAATATAAACACAGTTGTGTCAGAGGATTTCGTGGATCTCTAATCAATTGCTTCTCTTTCTGCAGGCAGCCCTCAAGCCACTGATACTAATAGTGTATGTCAGAAAAAGTAGCAGCATCATGCAGTCACATATACACACAGATTAGCAAGTCAGTTTGGCCTGTTTTGTACTTCTCTTTTGTGCTTTTTCTTCTAAGCTGCCTTTACTTGCTGCTTCAAAATAAATGCTCTGGGGTGTGACCTCAAGCTTGTTTTGAAGAGGTAACCAAAAAATATGGAAAACTGAGAGAACTGAAGGGCATTATGTCTGTGTCAACTGAAGCAGAAAATCTGCAAGAAGATGGTAACAAAAATTTCTATTAGCCAGTGGAAATTTTGCTGATTCACACCTGCCATAGATTTCCTAATGAAGAAGAGCTGGGGAGACAGGCTGTGCAGAGGGACTAGGGGGCTCGGCTTCCTCCACATGACCTGCTTCTGGAGAGAGCTGGCACTTGCTATGTTTGTTAACAGGGCCTTTTCAAGTGTATTGAGCTGAGGCATCCTGGAATCAGAACACATACAAGAGCAGGCTGCTGTAGAAAATGCTACCAAGATACCTTTGAGGTAGTAATAGAAATGTCAGAGGGGAGCATTACTCCACCTGCATCCATAGGAAGACAAAAAATTACCTGAATTTAAGACCAGGGAAATTGCAGGCTGTGGCAGATGTTTCCTAGCAAACCTGTGTATGGTAGATTGAAGCACTGCTACCACCAGCCTTCTGTCTGTCCCTGCTGTCAGAGACTTACGCCCCTGCTACAGGGTGCTGCCAAGAGATTGTGGGCAGGTACATTACCTGCATCAATTTTCCATCCTGAGCTTTAATGCAAACCCACCTTTACCAGCTGATGATGATAGGGCCATCAGTAATTTAGATGTGTCTGAGGCAGAATAAACAGCCAGGACAGCAATGTCCTCAGCAGTGGCAGCTGGAGCCAGCCCTGCTGACTGTCAGGCTAAATATTCAAGATAATTAACCACAGGTAGGTTCTCCAGGGAACATCTGTGAAAATCTGTCTCTTTAGCATGCTTATGTGCCTCCTTTCCTTGTGAAGTATCTGAACACTGCCAGCCTTTAGAACAGCCCTCTGTGTGACTGCCTGTGCTTTAAGCATGTGCTGTAAGCTGTGCCTTCAAATGGGGATGTGGTCTCAGATAAATGTCAGAATTGTGTTGGGATAACAGACTGCTGTTTTTTATTCGAGGCACTGTAACTATCGACTGGATAGACTCACAGAGTGATTCAGACTGGAAGGCCCCCAGGAGTTTATTTAGATGCTCCTAGTCTTCCCAAGTAAAATGTATTAGCTTTAACATTTTTGCTGAGGTTTTACGTGAAACTCCATCACTTCATAACTTTAAGTCAAATATGGGGAATTGAAACATAAGAAGAAATTCAGGGGAATGGGAAGCATGTTGAAGAGAAGGTATTTAGAGACAGCCATTGATTAGTCTAGTCCATGAGACAGTGTGCTTAAAGGACATTGCCAGAACAGCCATAGGTAAGATGGTCAATTTGAAGGAAGAAAAATCAGATTTCTAGTGCCAAATCTGGCAGCAAGGGCTGAATCTTGAAGAAAAAAGTGATCTGGCACTGGAAGCACTCAAGAGGCAACTTAATCAACAGCAGTGCAGACCCTGTGGGCAGCAGTAAAAAAATGAAAGAGACCATCTTCACACTGTTTAGAAAAGAAAACTGTTGTGCATTGTGGTTCACATAGTCCAGACCACATGTGATCCACAGATGGGAATTAGCATGACTTCTGCCATCACATTTGGGTTGTGACTTTAGATCTTTGCACATTTTCTGATGAGCAGACTTATAATTTCTAGCTGGTATAAAAATTATGACCAGTAGACATACCAGTTCATACTGTTTGTTTCAGATTATCCTGTCTGATATTTTTACTACCATCATGTGAAGCTCAGTGAATAAATGCCTAATCATGTTTACATCTAAAACCATCGAAATCTGTTATTCAACATGTCATATTTATCCACTTCTGCTGACAGCTTTAATGAATTGCAGGTCTTAGAAGTTTTATTTTCCCCATGGTCACTCATGAAATCATTATTGAAGCACCAATGGAGTCAGGGAACCAAGCCCTTCAACAGAAAACCTAACTCTGTTTAATTTTCCATAACAAAGAAAGAAGGATGCTGTGTATTAAATGGATGATCTAATAATGACAATATGACAAGTCACCATGTAACTGGTGGGTTTCTTTTCTTTCGGTAATATACATGTTGTCCCTTTACTTTTTGATGATATAATTCCACATCACTCTTTGCTTCTCCCTTCCCCATGATTCAATCTGCCCTTATGGGAAGCTCCTCTCTAAGTTATATATTTGGTAAAGTAGGACAATTTCAATTCTTCCTCCCAGAAAGGTGCCTTCTTCTCAGGCTTCTGAGTCATCATGGCTGTGACTCACATGGCTTGCTTTCATGAAGATGAGTCACTCCAAATTTTCTGGCATTAAAACTGTCCTACTCTCTATCAGTGTGTTATCTGCTGTACACTGGAAATGTTCTGAAGCACGCAGTTTTAAGTAAGCAGTAGTGAGGGGTAACAAATGAGAGGGAAAATCTTCAAGTGATAGTTTGATTTATCTTCTTGGGGGAGATCGGAAGTGGAAGAAGATGATGGGGATAAAGTATAGATTATTCTGGTGACATTAGCTGATGTTCTTCTTTGGACTGCCAAGTTCCATGGACAACAGTTCAGGAGACTGCTAAAGAGAAAGTCTTTGCCAGTTAACTGTGAGAAAGATGGAAAAATCTTTAAGAGACTGAAATAGCTGATGTCTGAAAATAAGAAGCCTTTCTCCCTTCCAATAGCTTTAGGAAGCAGGTCAGCAGGTATAGCAAAAGCCATAGAAGTGGGATAATGATCATGTGCTGTATAAACTACAAGAATAAATATTTACCTTTCTTGTGAGCTGTTATTTCTTCTCTTCAAAGGACCTAGAAGAGAATGGTTACAGCAAAAATGGGTTTTGCTTTGATCATGTGACCATGGACATGCACTCTGAAAAGGTTCCCCAGAGCCCGGGCAGGTTGTCTCTTTGAATCTTCCCCCACTTGGCTTTTTCTCTCCTTTGTCCTTTTCTTGAAAGTAGAGGAATGGCACCTAGACATAAAAGCAGCAGGGGGGGAATTGTGTGTGTGTTTGTGTGTGTGTGTGTGTCTTCTTGGGTTTGTCCAAGAGGAAATGTGCTGAAGGGCTTCAGGAGCCTGCAAGGCAAACTGAAGGAAAGCTGGGGAATCTTGGGTGGCTGAGCTCTACTTCAGCACTGGAAGTTGGGAGGTCAGAAGATGCAGCAGAAAGGGTGCTGAGTTAGGAGGCAGATTTAGATTCCGTTCCCCACTCTGACCATTGTATGACTCCTGGCAAGCCACTGAAGGCAGCAAAGAGGCTTCTTTCCATGCTGGTGAGCCCCCCCTGCATTATGGGCAGCCTTTTTTATGTTTTCTCATGGATCCTCACCATGCCTCACTCCTTTAATTTAAAACACAGCTGGAAGAAGAGCTCCAGCTAGTATCCTCATGCTGCAATAGCTCAGTAATTAAAGTTCTCAGACAGGAAAAAGGAGACCAGATTCCAATATTTTTCTTTCTGAGTTAATATAAAACCTCTAGATCAAAGGAGTAACATGCCACATGGCTAATGCTTTTCTTAGGTGGGACAATAACCTTTCTTCTTGTTGACTTGTGTAACCAAGGAACCAAGATAAATCAGATGAGAGAAAAGGGTTGTGGAAAGCTCTGTTCTGGAGCCAGATGGTCAGGGACCTCATTAGATTTGGAGGAAACTTGTCCTCTTCCTCCTGCATGTGTAATTTCTGTGTCTTGTACAATGAATCTTTAATTGTGTTTAATAATACTTCAGCTACATGGCTGAGGAGCACTCTCACCTCCGCCTGCCCTTCATCTCCTGTCACATGTGCAGAGTCTGGAGTCTGGTGATTAATGCTCTGTCTTGGGATTTGTATGGTGAGAATTGAACCGTGTTCAGACAAGAGGGACCTAAACCTATGTCTTTTTGTGTCCTGTGCAACTGCCATAATCCAAAAACTACTAGAAAAGTGGTGGAGGGTGGCAGGATGCTCAACCAGGCGAGTGCAGCAGCTGCTTTGGGCAGGGACCTGCTCCTGTCAGCACTGATGTGCCTGCCAGGTACAGGGGCAGAAAGGTCAGGAGTACTTGAGTTCTGCACCTTCCTCGGGTGTCAGCCTCTGTTCAAAGAGTGTAAAAGCCTGGTGAGCTCTTGTTAAGGGGACACTGTCAGCAGCCCAAGGGCCTTCAGTACTCTATGACCCAAGTTGTGACTCTTTTTGTAAGGGATGGGTGGGTGGGTCATTAAGGTTACTAATGGGATAAGTGTTAAGACTGAAGTCCACCTGCTGGTTTTGGATGTTGTCCTGAGTGGACTGAGGTAATGGATACTCAGAGCTGAAGGCTGGGGAAGGTTATGTCACTGAGACCAGGAAGTTTTCAGACTTAACCAAGATGCTTGAACTTCCCTGCAGTACTATCTTTTCTTTCGATCAATCTTTTTAGAAGATCTCAACAGTGGAGCAAAGAAAGATCTTTGCTTGGGAATGTTTGTGCAAAAATAGGAAAACATTTCAAGTAATATTAAAAATCACATCATTTTGATTATGTAACAGTTTGCATAGTTCTTTCTACTATATACTTGTTTTGCCATGGTTATGTTTTGGAAGGGGCTTCGCAACTTTATGAAAGGTAATTTGAAGGAATTCAGTTTATTCTGAATTAAAGTTTATTATTTGTTGCAACATGCATTTTTGTAGTTATTAGACTTGTTTAATATCCAGCATCTCCAAACACGTGCTGAATGTGAATCAAACTAGTTGATAGTGTCCCTTTAAATTTGTTATTGCGGTGCTTTCATCAAGCTAACTAGCACAATAGTCAGTGCCATGAAGAAGCTTAAAACATGCATATTTTATGAGTGTTTCAGAGAACTGCCACACAAAAAGAGAAGTAGGCTATGTCTACAGCACTATCACTTCACCTATTGTAACCTTCTCAAGAGGTTTTTTTTAGATAAAAGGAAAACTGCAGTGTATGATCACTGCAGTGCAGGGTTAGAGATCATAAGAAGGGGGGAGGAAAACAATGACTTGTGTCTGAGGACACTTACTTCTTGTCACCTTGCTGCATGCCATCTGATCATCAAACTGTTCAGAGCTTTATACAAAGGTTATTGCTGGAGTCATTAAGAACATACTAACGCCCAACACTTGTTTCTGGATTTTGAGGGGTTTTTTGCTAAATGGTTTGAAATGTTGGCTGGGTGTTTCCGGTTTTTTGTTAATTCTGAAGGCTTGTGACATCTGGGAACCACACAGTATTCATAAGATATATATAGCATCCTTTTACTCAGTTTCTATCAACCCCTGTGAAAACAGCTTTCCCCTTTAATGAGAATGAAGGGAAAGGCTTGCTAGAATGAAATGCAATAGTTGCCTGTTTAAAAATAAACCAGCACAGTCCGCATCCTAGAATATTTACCAGTTAATTCAACTATAAAACACCATTGGGAATAGTAGTTTAGACATAGCATTACACAAGTAAAACCAAGTGTGCCACACACCTTGTGTTTGCTCGGCCATGCAGAAATATGTAGAGCTGTATTATTGCGTGTAAATATATAGGAAGAACTGCAGCTGTTTTTATCCATTGGCAAAGGCGGCAGCCAGGGACAGGGGTGACCTCCACACAAGATGTAGATGGTGTGTGCAGAGTGCTTTGGGGCCGGGTGGCTGTGCAGTGAAGCCAGCAGAGCTTGTTCCTGCTGCCAGAGCTGAGTGGTGTCAGGATCTGTGCAGCTGGGAGGGTGAATGAGCACCCGGTGAGTCCATGAGGATTGTGCTTGATGTGTTGGATGCTCCTAACCTGTGGAAAGCTGCAGGCTGCTGAGCAATCTTGCGTAACATTTATTTCAGATTTCTCATGAGGCAACCTTTGAAGGACTATTTACACAGCAGTTTTAGAGGTACTGTTAAGACAGCTCTCCCTGGAACTATTTTCCATTTTTACTCATCGGCTTTGTTTGTGTGCCATCTTCTCTTGTTCATGCTCCTGTCTGGCTGATCATAATGTGTGATTATCAGACTGCTTCAGCTGGCTTCCCTCACAGCAGCCAAAATGTGCGATTCCAATGGCATCTGCAGGGCACTTGTTTCTTTCTTCTGATCTCTGCTGCTTGATTTAACCAAAATCCTTTGTGTCCAGGCTTTTTCAGATCTCTGCCTCTTGGAAAACCCTTATTTTCCACATCTTGATAGGATAGCTGTCAGGAGGACCCCAGAGAAGTGTTCCTAGCTGCACACCTTCCTTTCAGCAGCTGTTGAGAAAGGGCATGACCTATCCCTGACTGTGATGGGGTTCAACCAAACAGACCTCAGTAGAAAAAGTCACGTTCTTAATACTTCACTATACTGACTTCAGACACCTTACATGCAGCCAAGAGCCTGACTTCCTGCACAGGGCATATGAGCCTGGGCTTTGTGTTCTGGATGTGCAGAGTCTTGAATCAGCTCACTGGCAGGGTGAGCTCAAGTCTGCCAGATCGACTACAGTACCCTTTGCAGCATGGGCTGGAAGAGGAGCTTGTTCTTGATCTTCAGATCATGAAATCATCCTGCAAGTCCTCTAATGCTTTGTCTCATTTTCAGTGTACTGATCAACTACAGCAGCAAATGAAGCAAAGGTTACTCAGAAAGCAGGCACTGTCAGCACTGAGATTTGTCCAAAACCCAGGTCTAGCCTGAATGAAGAGGCAACAACCTTGGACTTGTACAGTTACACACACTATCCTGTGATTCTCTTGCTTGTCTCAGTGTTTGCTGGGCCATCCTCAATTTCTCTCCTTGCTTCTGGTGTCAGATGAAGCAGTCCTGTAAGGGTCACAGAAATATGAATTTCGGGACTGTGGGGTGGAGGTAGAAGATGTAATCAGGCAAGCCATCCTAAAAAGTCTATTGCTATGTAAAAAAATAAATTAAAAGAAGGCCAGGTAATTTAGTTGGAAATGGCAACGGGATAGAGCTGGATGTGATTTGTAATGGAACAATCAATCATAGAATTCAGAGCAAGTAGATGTGTGATATTTATGGTACATAGCTTGAGAATATAGATAGGAAAAGGAGCCAGTGCAGGGCATTCAGAAATGCTGCTAATGGCTTGGCCGTGAAAGGACAGTCCAGGGAGTCTGCAATGGAGACCAAGGCTGGTGTGTCCCCAGGAGTGTCACAGGATGGTGATCAGGAGTGGTCCTCGCCTGCTGGCATGGTATACATCTTGGTGAGCTGTGTTGGAAAAATCAGAAAACGAAGGGAAGCACAAGAGGGGAGTGAGGCTGAAGTTTGCTCTCCCCAGCTTTCCCAGGAGCAACCTTTCTGATTGATGTAGGAAGGAACTGTGACCGAGCACGGGGGCTCCTGGGAGCCATGGTACAAGGCAGGGCTGGGGCTAAAAACGCCTCATGAGTAGTTACTCCTTCCCGTTGGTCAGAAGCTGTGGCAGAACTGGTCAGAACTGGGGACAGACTGTTCACAGTTTATGCTGTAGTCCTTTGAAATACAGTGTGTCAGGTACATACGTGTTTGAGACAGACTCATGCCTTCTGCAAGTAAAGCATGGGCAAGGTTTCTAAGAATGGGAAGATGAGTTTTTAGTTTAGAAGGGGTGGCAGAGACACCCATGACCTCTCATGTTTCTGTGGCCAGGTTTCCACACTCCAGGTTTATACACATAATGCTACTCCTGGCAGTCTAATAATACAGTTGGTAGAATTATGTATAATATATCTATGAGTAAGATGACTTGCTTTGCGTCATTTGAATGAGCAGAGTTTCTCTGAAAACTTCCTAAGGTGGTGGTCTTGCTGCTGCCACAAATTGCTCAAATGGCAGGAGACAAGCCCCGGCATAACTGTGAAGCATTGAATAGGTAGTACTGGATTTCACTTTTATGGTGAATAACAGGATGGATAACAGCTTCTAATGGGAATGAGTAGCCAATAATGACAGAAATGATCCTGGGGCAGATTGAAATTATTCCCATATGGTCTGGGAAAGATTTGTGGTATCTATAAATATGCAATTAATCTTGTGAGGGAAGGAAAAAAGAATAGAAGAAGGAAGCTACCACTACCTGAGCAGCCTTCGTCTAACTGTCTAAAGGAGTGATGAAATGGGAAAGGAGTAATACACAGCAAAGATGTTGTGCAACCAATTACCTAGTAAGGCAAAAAAGAAAACAGGATGCTATGAACTATTTTTCTGCAGAAATCTGTAGAATCTTTGTGTTGGTATTGGTTTAAAGCTTGGTTCAAATGCTGTAATAAGGCAAGAGGGATTTTACTACTTAGAGTGTATTTGACTTAAATTGTTTATTGCACAATTTTTTTGTTCTTTTATTTCGTGCATACTAGTTAGAACTGAAAAGAACTGAAAAATATACAGGCTTGTTTTAGAAATTGACTTTGTAGATATGTTTTTTTTCTTGGTTTTCTCCACAATGTAATATTCCAAATTCAAGCAATCTCTGTTGGTTTTCTTGGAACATATTTGTCTCATATGTTCTGTACTCTGATTTATCTTACAAATATCCAGCTATTACGCATTTGTCATTTGGTTTTCATTGTTTGCACTGCTATTTCTGTGGGTAAACTGTTTAGCTGTTTATATGTGGGAGTTTAAATAATGGAAGATTCATTGAAACTTTTAATCATTCCAGAGTATTATGTGAAAAATATGAAAAGATATCAAATTTCCATTTAATGATTTAAAACCATTCTTACGAAAGATAAAGATAATGTATATTTGAAATTATATCTATTTATATGGGTAGAGAGTTAAACAAAGCATCACTTCTTATTTATGAAAGCAATACAATTATCCTAATATAAGCACTTTTATCTAGGTAAATGCATTTTTGAACTGCACAACCAAAAATGAAGAAGGTATATAAAATTTAAATCCTCTTGTGGATAGCCACTTCTAGAGAAGTATCAGCATTGTGTGCTTTCAGTCCATATCCACTGAGAAATTAAATGAAAAATCATGTCATTCCCAGACAAAAAAATTCCTTAATTTAGCTGAAAGTGTAAATACATATCTGCTAATTAAAAATCTTATTAGAGTGTTGTTATGAATGGATGATGTGGGTTTAAATAAGTCCCTGCCTTTTGCCCAGGACTCTGGCAGCAGGCAGTTGCATTATTGAGGTGTCCAGCACTCCAAGACCCACTCTCATTCACAAGTTCTTTAATAATGGCTGATTCAGTCTATTATAAAATGGATTATTTCTTTATAGACACAAAACTAACAGACATAAAACTTAAAACAGACTATTACTACACAGGAATAAGACAAAGGGAATGCTAGTATTACACACGTGGGGTTAATGGTACCATTAAATTTACAGCTGGCTAAGAAATAGTATAACTTAGGATGCAATGTTTCTTACCACCAAATTGTTGAAGGGGCACACATCGAAATCCTTTCCCTCAATTTCTGGAAAAGTAACCACAAAGTTTGCGTCCAAGCTTCAGGGAGAAAGCGTCTTGTATGTTCCAAAGAAGTGTGCAAGAGAATTCTGCCTCTGTGATAAACTGTAGTACTTTTATAGTGTAAAACTGGCTTTTTGGTCACCCATGGTTTTTTTATCTCTTTCCACATCTGTTAAGCTGGCAGACCTTCTGGTGCCAAGAGATGATACCCACTGGGCCTTGCCTGCCTAGGTTGTCTCTCCTATATGCACAGGCCACCTGTGGTGGGGAGAGGGGTGATATGCCCTGCCACAAGTGTTATTAGAATTTCCCAATCCACCAAAGAGCAAATCTTAAATTCAAACAAAAGGCTAAGCACAAATGCAAATGCATACCTGTATCTTCGCTGGAAGGAGTAGCAGCACACAAATCAAAGACATTTTTTGTCTGTCAGTAAGAATAGTTGCAAAACCCAATAGTGGTTTAGTCAACCTTGAACTTTATTTTATTTTTTTAAATTATGAAATTACCTTAGCGAATTGACACTTCAGTTCCTATGTTTTCTTGCTATTCATATGCTTCTGTTCTCACATTGAAACTCTTCCTTAGTGAAGGCATCTAATAATTGTTAAAACTCTGGAGACTTACTAAGGGGAAAAAGAAAATAGATGTTGCTGTGTCCTAGACTCTGACTTCTATTTCTCCTAGAAATCTTTTGACACCATTGTTGCAGTGCTTAGGGAACAGCAAAGCAGTGTTCCTCATATGTGGGAGAAGGAAAATAGGTTTCTTGCTGTGTGCTTGCTTTTAAACATAGCCAACCAGAATGTCTTGAATTGAATTCATCAGGAAAACAAGACTAGAAAGTACATTTTTTTCTTCATAAGTGTTTCTCTGTAGTCCAGTCTCATATTATATCTGTAAAGTTGCATCTGCAGCCTTGTTAAGATTGAAGACAGTCTGATTGACAATCAGGTGTCTCAACAAGGTATAGCAGCCCCCTGCTGTGAGGAAATTTCCAGTGATTTTCAAATTTCCAGTTATTCTCTCTCAAATTGGTATGATGCATGTCAAAGCTGCTCAGCTTGCTGTCAATGCTACAAAGGTGGCAGATGGTGGATCAAATGCTAATGTGTTTTTTGGCTGGGAGTAGGTCAGTGGTACTTACCAAACTGTTTAGGCTGCTTTGTATTATCTTTGGACACTTGGATTTTAGGACAGATTGTTTTAGACTGAAGACAAGTGACCTTCCTGGTTGGGAAGGGTTCATGAAGAAATTATTATAGCAATTATTAATGGGGTTTTTTTTTAGGAGGGAAGGATAGAGTATCTAATGGTGAGGCCATTGGATAAATTTTGCCCAGGAAGCTGGTTTCTGCTGCTGATAATCAAATTATTAACGACCAATAAGCAAATTGGATTGTATAATTATCCTTGCTTCATTGCTGCTCTGAAATGGTTGGAAATTATATTATAATCCCTTTGCTCAGTAAGCACAAAGTTTTGGGCAATTCTCTATCTTTTCAAGATACCATCAGTCGGTAGGTTCCCATCTTCTTTCTGCTGTTGGGGTACTTGCAGCAGCTATTAGTGTGCTAATGTAATGACTTTTATCTGATGTGCTTCACTCAAGTGGTGATGCTGGACACAGGAGACGTGCTCTTGATTAGCTGTAGTGAGATGACCTAATCTGCAGCCAGGGCAGTGCTTGTGCAAAATGTGGAAGCTATGGTAGAGAGAATTCTAAGAAAAAGAATGGGGTTTTTTTTTCTGATGATTTCTTTTAACTGATAAAATGTCAAACATATTGGAAACTGCTGTGTTTCTACAGTCACTTTTCTATCCAGGTCATACATTTGAAGTTCTGATTGCAGAAATCTACAAGCTCAACAGTAAAAAGACGCTGAAATAGAGCCCTCTCTAATGGTGTTCAGTGCAGCCCTGGGATAAAGAGAACCAGATGTTGTCTAATTTGTCAGCACATTCCAATATCACAATTTTACTAAACTGGAAGTCTGCTTGGACGTGTTTGGGAGGCAAGCTGTCCAGGTTAAGTTGGGACAGTCTTGTAGCTCACTGGGTAATAAACACAGAACTTTGAGTTCTTCTAGAGGGAAGAGTGTGTTACTGTTGGACGTATTTCTATGGTAATTTTAGCCTGGACTTCCACTGAAAATATGTATTCACCAACCGTGTTGTGTGACTGTCAGATCATCTCACACAGAAATTTTGAGCCATTTGTCAATATGACATTGAAGTCACAAATATGTTCTGGTCCTGTGTGTTTTATGAAGAGAAAGGAGTGGAGGAGGGCACAAACTCTCCATGAGGTGAAAGATGTGGGGCAACTTCACGTGTTTCAGGCAGGAGATGTTGTCAGAGTCCCAACAACGTAAGAGGATTGAAGAAGAGCTCAGAGTGAAAGATGAGGTGCATCTCTTAAGAAACCAGACTTCCTTCATTGTACTGACTGCAGAGATTTTTTTTTTAGATGGTAACAGTGGTATCCAGAGTAGCAGGAGAGATGTTAAATCCTATTGTCAAGCACCCTTTATATAGTCTAAGGTCTAAAAGCAGGGACTTTTATATTCTGCCAATACTATAAAGCACTGCACAGCCTGGGCAGGCATTTTTCAGAAAACTAATTTTTAACAAAATTCAGGGGACAGAGCTTTGTGCCAGCCCGTGAGCTTGCTGAATTCTTGCCTACTAACCACAAAGGGTACCTCTGCAGATCGCTTTGATGGAACTCTGTTCCTCTGTGGCCTTTTGACGATTTGCTATTCGTATAGCACACAAATGGGTAGTAAAGTGTTACACAAAGCAACATTTCACTTGTCAGCTTCACCCCTGCTGTTGATGCTTCCCACTCGGGAGCCATTGAGTTAAATGCAGCATAGTCAGCTGGATGTATTTTTCTTCTCTCCCATGCAATGACTTCACCTCATTACCTCCCAGGTGAAACTGGATCTGTCTGCATCAGCAACCTGCTTCTGATTTCAAAGAATGAGTTAGAATTTATGATTTTTGACTGTGTGAGGCAGGGATATTGGAGCACTAGCCTATTTTAAATCTATTACACCAACTTTCTGTTGCAATCACTGCTTCTGGAATTAATTGTTGGGCTTTCTTGGTCAGTTTTGTTTTCTAGTACACAGTAGAAAGCTGAAAAACATAGGAAAGAAAAGGAGGGCAACACTACAGAATAAAATTTAAACTCTTCCCTTTGACTCCTGAGAAATGGCACAGCAGTGTTACTTGTAATATTCAAGTAGTTGTTGCAGATCTCCATTTATCAGTTTAAAAAGTGTATTGCTAAAAATTGACGTATGCAGAATATAAAAATGCATTAGTAAAAGAAGGGGGAATCATACTAGTTTGTTTGCTTCTCTGCTCTAGCAGCTTAGATAACACAGGCTGAATGCTTTTAATTGCCTTTGTAAGATATGTTTGGAAATTCTGAAGCAGTTATTTAAAAATATGTAAATCCTTTAATTTCTATGGAGATGAGCAGTAACAAATAATTACAAGTGTAAGCTCGGATCCAGTGTATCTGCAATTAAAAGCCTGTGTTCTCCCAGGGTGTCCGCATTTCCAGAGTGCCTGAATCCAGGCTGCCCAGTGAGAGATTCCTTGGCATTCATCTCCTCGTAGGCTAATCCTACACTGACAGCTTTTAAGAAGAAATCTTTTTTGTTCATTCTTCCTCAACATTCAGCATAACCTATTTAATGCAGAGACAACGACTAAAATAAAAAATAGCAAGCTCAGCTGGTTCTGTTATTCTAAAACCCAGTATAGAAACTGAAGAAGTTGGATCACATGGAGCAGTTTCACGTGTATTTACGGCAGCTGCAAGCAAAGTGGACTGAAAAAACATTCTTGAATACTGTCCCCAGGTGTTGTTTCATACTTCTGCATGTGGTGCTATTTGCAGCACTGTTTCTTACAGATCCCAGGTGGGAGAAGCACTTCCCACAGAGCCCTTGGGAGCACTTAGTGTGATGGTGCTCTACCAGGCTGCATCCTTGTTTCTGTTTCCCTTGGAGGTTACCAGCTGTCCATTAACAACTGCACTGATGACACAAAAATACTGTAAGTGTGATACAGATCTCTGGAGACAAAGTGCCTGGGGAAGTGGACAGAAGTTGTTTGGGGCTGTGGGGAGGTGGTTTATCCTGCCTGAGGACACCCAACTTCTCCAGCCAAAGTAAAGGTGCCTTCTGAGTTGCTGTTCTTTTTCGATTGTGTAGTTTCTTTGAAAAATAGCTCACGTAAACCTCTGATGACTTCTAAACTCTTAAGCATTTCTTGTCACCTGTGTTATTGGGAAGAACAGTGTGATTGAGTTTGTCCTTCATTCATTAATCAAAAGTGGTAATCATATGAAACTGATCTAACAATAGAATTGAAAAGAAGGGGAAAGTCAGAAGCAGAAAAAGATTCTGAAGGAAATTTGAAAAATGGAAAAAATAGATCAGCAGAGTAATTTCTGCAGATGCAGCTCAGGACTGTGAAGATGTCTCTTTCTGAAAGTTAAGTGCTCTAAAAGGCAGACAGGAGGGGATGCAGCACTAAGTAAATTCCCAGGCAAAAGCCTGGGAGGGGCATATCCCAGAGCTCAGAAATTCTGACACCGACTGCTTCTGCTGTCCTGCTGCCTTGTCCCCGCCTGCTTCACCAGGCTGTGAGTTCCTTGGGCAGAGATCATGTGTCTCTGCCATCCAGCACTCTCGTGAGTACTATAAAATATTTCAGTGCTCTGGTGAAATGTGAAAACTGAGAGGGCACCTTGAGGACGAAAGTGTGTGATAAAAAATGTACCAGGGTTTTTTGGTGTGAGGAGATGGGACACTTCAACTACACCCTACTAAGTGTCACTTAATAAATTACTTAGAGTGCTGCCATGAGGCATGGAAAGCACCAAGAAGGTGTGAATGGATTAGTTGCCTGGTAGATAAAGGGTGCATTTGAGAGGTGAGATGCTTTTTCTAAGGCACATTCAGACAATTGAACTAAAATGCCCAGAGATCATTATTTTACAGTCTTCTGTTGAATCTGAGACAAACTACTTCCAGAATAATTATGAGTGCTAGAGCAGCCTCTCGGGATGAGAGATGCAAGTTTGGGTCCTTCAGCACAAGAGAAGGACCTGGACCTGTGATGCCTACAGTTCAGTGGTAGGTGTAGGTTCTCCTGGTTTTTCAGTGCCCAGCTGGAGACGAGCAGTTCTGCAGCCAATATTGAATCTGTGTTTTAATCATACAAAATTTAAGCTCTCCCTCTCCTCAACAGTATTTTTCACTGGAGTGGATTCAGACAGTTAAATAATTTAAATATGACCCAGACAATTCTTATTTTGCAAATAATAGTTGAAAAGTATTTTCTCAGCCCTGCTCTAAGGTAGTGCTAGAGCTTTCCTTCAGCCCATATCTCATAGCCGTAAGTTAGCAAAATAGGAATGGCCCCCATTTTCAATGGAGGCCTTGGTTCTGCTCTCCTCAGTTGGTAAAATTCAAGTATTTGTGATACATACTTCACATGACATAGGCTTGTTAGGGAAAAAGTGGTGTCACAGCTGCATTGCTGCTATCAGCACTCACAGGCAGATCTGGTGCACATCCATGGGATAGGGCATGTAGTAGCTGAGCATGACAGGAGGTGAGGGAATGGTCTTCAGTTTGATCTGCTGATTAGGCTGACTGCAAGAAATGTGTGTGGTTAGCTGGAGAGATGGTCCTTTCCTCCTGAAGAAGGATGGCTGTGGTCCCTGTGTGGTCAGCAGGGACTCCCAAACAGGCAGCTGGGTGTGAGGGCGGGTGCCCAAACCCTCCGTCACTCAGGAGGGGATCACAGGGGACGTCAGGAACATCTGCGCTGTTGGTTTCCCCTGTACAGGCTTAACTTCTCTTTGGAACTGAACCTTTTCCTCTTGCTCTTGTTGAAATAAATAATACTCACATTTCCCAGGCATGGTTTTTAGGCAGGATTCTGTCTGGCTAAATTGGGGAGGACCGTGGACCATAGCCTTTGCCACTGGATGGGACTGATGCTTTCAGACCACTTGCTACCTCCTTGTGATCCACATTAAATAGGGCAGAAAGTAACATAGTGCTGTGCTAGGTATTTTTTGGCAGAAAAATTGCAATTTGCTGATGGCCTTTCCCCAGTTAAATGCTGTACAACTACATTCTTGTAATTAATATTTAATCAGACACTAATAGTACTTTATGCAGAATCTAGATGTGCTGGTGAGACCTTGCTGCATCTCAGAGCTTAGAGCTGTGCTGCTTAGAGAACAGTTGTGTCTATATTTTAAAATGATAGATCGACAGATAGCTCTGCTTTCATCTCTGCAGTCATTGTAGAGGAAATGTATTATAACATAGGTAAGCATTACTGCAGGTCGTTTCACTCTATGAAATTTAACAACACTGACAGAAAAATAAGAGCTTTGGGGACTACAGTTCCTTCAGAAGACTGGACAATACGTTTAGGAAAATATAATGATTATTGGAGTGAACCAGCATTTACTGTTTTATTTGGTTTGTTTACTGTTGGTTACTGTTCCGAAAATTTTACCTACAAAATTGAAAGTTAATAAAAATTACAGTAAGTTTTTCTTACTTTCTTCTCCTTTCTGACCATCAGATCTTTTAACTGTGCCATCAGGCAATGTGGCTCGATCTCTTGCTTTTCTGAGAATACAACTTTGGACTGCACTGCTAAACAGAAAACCTCAAAGTCAAGCTATGATTAAAAAAGTGAAATTAAATTGAAAGTTGCATGTGTACAATTAAGAATAATAATGGGGAAGATCAATCTTCCTGGTGAAGCAAGTGTTGACATAGTAGATACTGCCTTTCAGGTTTGAATGAGACTGCTTATAATGTTTTTCTTCAGTTGTCTTTCAACGCAATGTTAATTACGCTGTGGGGTTTCCCCAATGACATGTTTGTTGAGCTATATGTAAGTGACAAGATGATTATGTCTAAATGATTGGTAAATGTTTTGGCTTTGAGGGCTTAAATGTTTGTATAAATGATGCCTCCAAAATTCGAGAAACACTTGACATCTTCACAGGGTAACAGCTTTTTTATGCACCTTATTTTAGGGCTATATTTTATTTGTCTTGCTCATTTTGGTAGTTTCTTGCACCAGCAAAGCAACCATGAGAATATAAAGGGTTATTTCAGTGTAAGAAGCAAATCAGGATAGGGAAGGTGGCAGACGCTCCCATGCAAAGAAGGAATTTCTGTTGTAGCCATAAGACATATGCAGCCATGACACCTTCTTCTCTTAGAGCAAATGAGGAGAAAATATATCTGAAGTTAGTGTCTTTAAGTGCAGAGTGCTTCTTACCTCTGTGAAAGGGTTTAATAGAATTCTGCAAAGTTATTTTAAAGGATGAAATTTTGAATCCTGATTCAAATCTATATGATCCTAATAGGAAAAATATTCTAATGATTTCAATTTCTAAGGAGCTGCTGACACATCCAGTTAAGGAGATGTGTAATGAATATGAATTCCAGGGTGGTTGCCTAAAAAGGTTTAGTGACTTTCCTCCAGTTTTTCTATAAATTAAGGAGCATGTCTTGGACTGAATTGAAAAGTGGAACAAACGAATATGTGAAGTGGGAAAGAGAAAGCGAGAGCTTTAACTGGCACAATTTCAGGTTGTGCAGGTAGGGAAGCCTCCCAAGACAGCAAACGGGCTGCAGACAGGAGAGGGAGAGGGAAAACCCAACCTGTGCTTTGGGGCAGATGGCCTTTCCAGTCCAGCAGACAGCTCTCATGAAAAGTGAGTTAGGGCATGAAAAGCACAGTGGGTTTACACAGTAAAGAAAGAGGATGCTGTGCGTAGAGAGATCTGGGTGATGACTGAAATGGGAAATTCTCATAGCTCAGGTGAATGTTACTGCTGTGTAAAAACCAGCTAATTTACTGACAGGGAAAAGGTGCCTCTGGGCTGTCAGTTCTGCCAGTGCAACTGCTCTTTTTGAACAGAGGCTTTTTGCAACCTATTAGCGATTTTGGTTGGCTAATAAAATGGGAGTCGGGCATAGGACAACAGGCAACATGCAGAAACTGATGTGCAGGAAGTTCCGCCTGAGTATGAGAAGAACTTCTTTGCTGTGTGATGACCATGCACTGGAACAGGCTGCCCAGAGAGGATGTGGAGTCTCCCTCACTGGAGATACTCAAGAACCATCTGGTCACAGGCCCAATTAATGTGCTCTAGGGGAACCTGCTTGAGCAGGGAGGTTGGACCAGAGATGTCCAGTGGCCCCTTCCAACCTTAACCATTCTATGATTATATTCCGAGCCAGCTTTAGCTGTAATCTCAAGTGATGCTATAAATAAATATTCCAAAGGATCTTTGGTTTTCATGGAAAGCAGTCATACAATGGTATTACTCTCTTCCTCCTTCAAAGATCCCACAATCCACTTTATGGACTTCTATGATAGCTCAGGGATTTTTTCCCACCTCCTAATACTGAAATCCAGCTGTTTCAATGATAAAACTTGGCACCTCAAGGCGAGTTTGCAGTTTGCAGCAAGGAGAGGGGCTTGCTCAAGCTGTGGATTGAAAAGATTTGGGCATTTAACAATTTTAGGAAAGTATTCATTGATAAAGCTGGAATTTGATGTGGATCTGGGGAGTCATGTGGCTTAATGAGTGCTATTTGCTAATTGGCAACAGTAGCAGGGCTGCCCTACTTTCTCATCCTTCTGGAATCTGCTGGAAGCTGGTGTCAAAGTGGCACTTAATGCTGAGGTGATCTTCATTCTTAGGTTTTATAACTTCTTAATAGTCTCAACAAATGAATTTATATTAAAGAAATTGGGTATAAATTAAAGTATAAAAGCTGAAGGAGGGAAAGTGGGTTTGATTCAAGCATCATTAGCCAGTAATTCCAGTGAGGTGACTGGAAGCACTGGAGTCACTGGAATTTTGTTTTATTTAAAATAAGGTCAAATGAGAATAGAATTGAATCCTTCTCATTTTGTCTTTCAAGTGTCTGTTACAATAAACTTCATGTGACAGAGGCTGTATATGTCTTTTGTTCTGTGCAGCTCTGTGCATATTAATGTGATTCTGAAAATAGCCTCTAATCATTTCCTGAAGAATTGTCCTTTTTGATGAACTGCTGTTTATTCTCAGCAGCTTTTGATATGCCACTAAAAGCTGGTTTGCCTTTCAAATATGTTTCCTCAGTTCTAGTCTGGGGTTCAGCAGCACAGGATAAATGGCTTTGTCTGGAAGATTTAGAGATTACAAGAAGTATGAGGGAGAATGGGGTCCTTTTTTAAAATTAACTTTATATGGTTGGTAATCATGTGAATTTATATAATTAATATTATTTTAAATTAACAGTAGTATTTACTTCTATTACTAAGACATTAGTACAAGATGAGATTTTTTTTTTTCACTCTCTGTGTATTTATTTTGGTGTTTTCTAATAGGAGTTTGTTAGGAGATGTGGCTGAGGAGCGTGTGGCATATTTCTAGGGAGAAAGACAGTTTTAAGTATACTAATAGTTTGTATGGATACCTGTGTAAAATTTTGTAAAGTGCTAAAGAATGCAACTGAAGGTAGTTTCTATGTTAAATCACCTGTCTTGTAGGTGTAGAAACTGTAAAAGAAAAAGCCTGATGGGTGCAATATATCCAGGCCCACCCTTCTCCTGTGTCACGTGTGACAGCTGGAGGCGGATGAAGGGGCACGGCACTCACCTGGCTGCTGCTGGAGGCATGTGTTCTGTGGGTGGAGGTGTTTAGTTGCCCATTCACTTTTTTCCATTTGGTCCTTACACAGGGAACTTTGTGTTCACAAAACCAATTGCTCTACCACAAGCCTACAAAAATGGTGGATTGTAATTTGAAAAGTAGCCAAATGCTGAGTGCATCCCAAATGCACTATGTTTTCCAAATTTGCTTTAGTTTGAATATAATTAATTTCAGTGTCTGTAACTTGCTCTGTCAGTACCAGCATCACTACCAACATTAACTGTTTGGGTTTTTTTTTTTTTACAAGTCAGAGTGATTATAAGCAGCATAACGCTCTTAAAAGATAGCAAACCCAAGTACAATTTAGCTTGTCAGGTGACTTTCTGTATGTCACAGGAATACTTAAAAATACTTACATTGGAGTGAGCAAGTTACTACTTTTTAGAGCAAGAAACCTTTCTTTTTTTCTTTTTTTCTTTTTTTTTTTTCCTCTATTTCCCTATGGGTATGATGCTGACTAAACAGCCTGATATATATACTACTTCACCAAAACACTTCTCATGGTACAAGGCTGTATGAAATCACTAATATTGAGATGCCTTGAGGATTTGCAAGTGGGACCTAAAAAGAAAATCCCCCACCCCGGAGAAGTCCATAGACAGGGAGAAGATGTATCATCTACAAGACAAGTGAGAAAGAAGCCTGTAAATAAGCAAAGGAACAATTTTCCTGTTGAGAGATAGGTAAGGATTGTTGGTAAATGAGTCACATTGACAGTCTGTGGAAGCATTTGTCCTGGAGTAACCATGCCTATGAACTTCTGAACACTTTGAACCTTACCAAGAACCTCTGAACTTGACCTGGAAGCTTGCAGGCTCTGCAGGTCTGCGGGGCTCTCATACTGCTAGTAGAGAGGGCTTTGCTTTTTCCTCTGATGTTTCGGAACTTTTGGAGCTCTCAAAACATTGCCTCTGGGTTTTAGGGTTTTCAATACGTGTTCTGCAGCTGACTCACTGAAAGGTTGGTGTGAGAGAGGTGGGCTTTCACCATAAGCTTCTGCCATGGTCCATTCATGCAGTTTTGTAATTCTGTAACACAGTGAACACACTCATATATAATGAGATAACTAAGATTGAACTTTTGGATATAGTTGCCATACTATGGGATTGTTTTCACTATATTATAGAATTACAACTTTAGTATATAGAATTCAGAAACTTCCTGGAATCTGTGAAGCAATGATTCTCAACATTTTGAGGGTTTGCTCAGATTCAAAAAAATTCAATAGAAGCTCTTGTCTACAAACTCTGCTGGTTTATAATTTGCTTACCATGCAGAAATATGTTAACACATTTTACCTGGTGGTTTGTGTTTGTTTGTGTTTGTTTGTTTGTATTAATAAAGTGAATGGTTGAGATGGAATTTTTCAAATCTCAGAAATCTGGAAGACCCAGTTTGTGTCCTATTTGCACTTTTAGAAGATTGGGAAAAGTACTGGTCAATGTATTTGAACTGGGAAGGCTCTTCAGACTAAACAGGCTGGTTCCTGGACTTGTGTCTTGCTTCGTGAGTGTTTGAAATACAAGTCTGTTGGAGTGAGGCAAATGGAGAGTCTGTGTCGTTCCTGGGGTGAGGTGGGAGGCTTTTCTGGGAAAGTCACAAGTCCCATGTCCTTAGTGATGTGTTGCATTTTGCAGCAGAATGAGAGATGAAAGGACAGAGAGGGGAAAGCAGTAACAGAAAACATAGTAGTAATGTAATTTTACAAGCCTCTGTGCTATAATAATGTTGTTCTGGAATTGTTAACCCAGGAAACTGTGTTATTTATTTATAAATACGAAACAAAACCTGATGCCTTTAGAGTGCAGGTTAATGAAGTTACTAACCAAAAAATTTCTCTCTTAACCTAAGTTGTTTCCTCTTCCATTGAGACCTTTATAGCATCTACATGTTACCAACTAAAATCGATGGATGTGGGAAAGGACTTGGTTCTGCCTTCATCAGTCCTGGCTGTAGCTTCACTGGTCTCCAGGATTTTGCTAGTATATAGAAGTGGTAACTGTTGCCACATCTTCAAAATGTTATTTTCAAAAAGTTATTTCAAAATGAGAGTTAAAAAGTAATGATAGAGAGCGAGGGTGGGTGCCTGTGTGCACACGCCTGTGTCACATTAAGGCTGGCAGGTCTTTGGTGCTATTTCTGTAGTGGCTTCCAATAAAAATGGGTTTGCTCTGTCAGACGGAAAGTAAACTTGACATTTCGTTCAGTCTGAGGCAAACTCTTCCAAACATCCTATTGTCTGCTGAGGTTTGTATGTCTACAGTGTACTGCTACCACATGCTGTTTCACCATTTCTGAGAGCTCTGAATTAATAATGGAAAACAATTTCACTTTTAATTTTAATGATGTCAGAAAAGATCCAGTCCATCATGCTTTGTGAACCAGCTCCTGGCAGCTGCTGAGCAATAGAGAGAAAACTCCAGCTTGCTTTCTCTTCAGTTGATGTACCATGTTACTTGTTATTCATTAAGCCTGTTTTCATGCAAGTTCATTAAATAGAATTGGTGAGTGATAGGTACTGTACTGCCTGAAGGCCACTTTGATTCCTGTGTTTTAGTGGTAGTCTTCTGCTACTGTATACTTGCAAGTACTTGGGGAAGAAATAGTTACAGTGCGAGTAAACTTGCTGAATTTTCTGACATTCTTAATGATTCCTAGGAAACTAGCTTCCAAATTTTCAGTCATGTGTGCTTCAAATAGTGTTATCAGTAGTTACCCTGCCAGGAGAAGGAATACAAAGTTCCAGAGTTTCTGTTTCCAAAGACTGTTTGATGCTTTGCTGTAGCTTCATGCTGCAAGCTGGAGCATCATCATGTATCTATGTGGTGTGGCCATCTGCTGTTTGGGTTAGCAGGGAACTCATTTTGGAACTGGGCAATCTGTCCCAAGGTTGGGACCTTGGCTCAAAAACAAGGCATTGCTGAACCAAGGGAAAGCAGAGTACTGAACAAATTGAAACAAAAGTAAATTTCATCCTTCCAGCTTACATTTGAACTTCACCGCCATTTTGGAATGTGTAGCGTTATACATCTCAGAAGGCTGATTAACTGTGGCTGCACTTCTGTGGTAAGGTTAGTTATACTATAGATTTATACAAGAAGAAAGCTGTCCTGGTTGGAGCCCTCACAATGCAGGAACCTGTACTTCATATTTATACAAGAAGAAAGCTGCCCTGCTTAAAGATCTCACAACAGAGGAGGGCTGCTACCAAGATTTTAAGCCACCTTGGCACACTTACGAGTCTGGACGGTTCTGTGGATTCCCTGGTATAACACTGTCCCACAGCCCCTGCAGGGCTCTGGGACCAGTTAAGCGTGGGTGATGTGCTCCAGCAGAGTCCCACCCACTTAGAATTTCTGTGGGTGTGAGAGGACCGTGTAACACAGGGTCTCCCTGTTGGAGACAGGACAAGGGAATATTTGCATTCCTATAGATACCTGGACACAAACGTTATTCTTAGTCTGAATGCTCTTTACAGGGCTGTATCAAAGCTCATGTTACACCGTGACCTTCAGAGAACAGCTTTATAGTGTGTGGCTTTCCTAATGTTAAATGGAGGCTGGCTGTAGCCTCCTAAGGAGCTCAGCTTGGGCAGGAAATGGCAGTCGAGCAGAACAAGGAAAAATGTCTTTTAATCACCAGGGCACAGGAATAGCCTTGTTGGAGTAAGTGCAAACCTGAAGGAAAAATAATGATGGGCAGAGAGAAGCATCATTAAATATCAAAAGCAGCCATTTAGAATGGAACTTCTAAGAAATTTACATTCATGGCCAAACCCTCCAGCTCCAGAAGGCAATGAAGGAGTGAGGTATGAGTCATCAAAGCTACATTGGCTTTGGAAAAAAGTAACAATCTAGATTTGAAATAAGTGAAGCAGAAGAATAGAGGAACTATTTTCAAGGTGTCTGTCTAGAATATGGTGGCTTCATATACTGGGCTTGATCACCAACCCTCTGGCTAGCCTTAGACCTAGAAGTGAGGACATGCCTATGGAACAGTTACTATTCAGGACATTTTTCAGCAAATCTGATAAAGGTTGCAGGAAAAAACAAGTGTTCAGAGCAAAAAGCAGGATTTCATGGTGTGTTCTCCTGGATGATCTCTGAGGTGTCCTGGATGAGAAGCAGTAAGCAAGTAGACAGGTATTAATTTATCAAGTATATTGCTGTTTCATATTAGATTGTTATAACATTTTGTTTCTGATTTGTTACCCAAAAGTTTAACTGTCTTGCCCAAAGCATTTTTAAAAACTCTTGTGCTTGCCTAGTGCTGAAGAAGAGGTGGAATGAGCTATCAAATAGCTGGCAAATGGTGGGTGCTCTGTTTTCATGGTGCTAGTGGGATATGCAGCACCTCTGTGAGACTTGTGCCTCGTAATGAGTGAGTGTGCAGCTCCAGGCTGTGGAGATCAGTGTGAAGTTGTTGCTGTCAAGTAGTGGGATTTGGGGAGGATTTTTTTCTGACAGCAACAATATGGTGCTTCTTCTCACTGAGGTATTGAAAGCAATCAAGAAGAATCTGTAATTTAACAGAGCTCAGATCGTGGTTAAACCCAGAAACTGTGCTCTGAACTTCAGTTCTGGGGGACATTCCAACTCTGAGGATGGGAGACTTGTGTCTGAACATGGAAATATGCTTGACAAGTAGAAAAACTCAAATTCTGGCAGTATCTTGTAATTAAGATTAACTTTCCTGGTGAGTTGACACATGGTCAAACTGTAGAGGCTACAGTCCAGAATGAACCAAAATTAATGAAAGGATATTGACCAAGTTGTGGACAGAGAGTGCACTCTGCTGCAGGACTTGACTGTCTTGAATTAAAGAAATATGCTTTTAAAATGCATGCTGCTGATGGACAGAACATATCTGAGAGTTTAGTTTTACCAATGATCACCCAATAGACAGAATGACTTGTGTAATTGCTTATGTCAGACCATGTTTTGTGGTAGAAGATGCCATGTCTTCATTCACGTAGTAGTGAGGTGGGTATTTTGCTTCAATTTCTGTCTAATGTGACACCAATATAAAAGGGAAAAAATGCTGTAAAATTGACCAAATATATCAAAATCCGAGCCTTTATGTAGCTGTCTTCTCAACCATGTTGCACACGAAATCCTCAAGTAGAATTTCAATAAGAATTTTGTAAGTAGGAACATCATTTATTCAAGTTCACACAGTTGGACTCAACTCAAGACTCCTGGCAGTCTTGAGTAGTCAAAAGCTCTGGAAAAATAGGCAACAAGTCCTAAAGATGGGCTGAATACCAAGGAGTGGGGTAGCCTGGTTTCCTAATATATTTTCTTATCATAGATCGCAGAATGGGTCAGATTGGAGGGGACCACAGTGAGTTATCTGGTCCAAATTGCCTGCTTGAGCCTGGTTCTCCTAGAGCACGTGGCACAGGATTGTGTCCAGATGATTCTTGAGGACTTGCCCCTGCTGAATTTCAGACAGTTCCTCTCTGTCCATCTCTCCAGCCTGTCAAGGTCTCTCTGAAGGGCTGCACAGCTCTCTGGGGTATCAGCCACTCCTCCCAGCTTTGTGTTGACAGTGAACTTGCTGAGGAGGCCCCTCTGCCCCTTCATCTAAGCCTTGATGAATAAACTAAATAATACTGGGCTCGGGGGACCCCACTAGAGACAGGCCTCCAACTAGACCCTGTGCCACTGATTATGACCCTCTGAGACCTGCCATTCAGCCCATTCTCAATCCACCTCTCTGTTCACTCATCCAGTCCACACTTCCTGAGTTTGTCTATGAGGATATTATGCTGTTCACTGATGTCTAAGATGGCACCAGTGCCAGCTAAAGCATTCCTTGTGACTGTGGCATGCTCAGAGAGCATTCTCTGGTGTCTAATAAAAGGTATGTCCTTGTGGTGTAGTGTCTCCCTCAGAAGGGACACTCAGAGGGTGTATCTTCTCTACCAGGATGTTATTTTCATGAAGCTTGTGGGAGCTTAGCAAGTTTTTGACCCCCTTGCACTGTCTGAAACCAGGCAGGAAGTCCAAAGAGTGATTGAATTGGGAACACAGACACAAACTGTTGCAGATCTTTTCAATGTGGTTATGGTTGCTAGTGTGTTGAATCAGCCTAAAAATCATGTTTCAGGAATAAAGAAGTAATTACATGAATGGTTGCTAGGAAATGCAATAGAAATGACAGATATATCTGCTGGCTAGAAAATGTTGGTTTAGCAATGTTGTCCACGTTAACTTATTAAGATATCATGCACTGTTTTCCACCATTTTATTCCCCTCTTTGAATTATGCATCTAAATTACCTACCGATTATAGCAGTTATTTGTTAGCTTTTGGATGAACGATAGAAAATTTTTTCCCTTTTCAGCTAGCAGGGCCAGCAGGCTGTCCATGCTGGAAGCACTTCAACAGTCAGACTCTTTCCAAAGAATGGTGCAGTCTCCTGGGTGTTTGGCAGAGCCCTTCTGTGAGATGAGCTGTGGAATTCCCGTGCACCCCCGTTACTGTTTCCTATTCTAAATGAGTTTTCTTTGCTTAAGCACCACAATTGTCTTGATGAAGTTACTGGGTTGGATTGGCTATTCTAATAGTTTCTATTGGCCTTTATAAGAAAATGTGAAAGACTGTTTTTAGTATTGTAAATAAATATTTTCAATAAAGTTTATAAATGTGCAAAATGGATTTCAGAATGGAACTAGATTACATTGTCATAGGGCCATTAATTGCATTTATTGGCAGAGGTGGGCCAACTGAAAATTTGGTTAAAAAATGGACATCGATAAGTAATACAAAGCTGAGGGGTTCTGTGTTTCTTAAAACACTGCATCTTTTGTAGGGATCAGAAATAGATACAGCTTTCCTCCCCGCCCCCCTCCCCAAATGGTTTCGGAAATGAGTCACATTCTTGCAGATTTTGGCAAGCTTTCTTAATCCCCTGTCTCACTGTGTGGCTCATCTTCCAGGCAAACTTTGCAACAGTTGCTGCCAAGCTACAGATGAATGCAGAAGTAGCTGGCAGAACCAGACATCCAGAGGTGAGGGACCTCTGTGTATTTTGGCATATTGTTTGACACCTTCTGGAAGGTCTTCTACTGATGTTTGATTTTTCCAGTGTTGCCCGTGTTTAAAGCCTGCAGTTACCCTAGTGATAGGAAGAAAGTGTTAGAGAGACAGCATGAAGAGAATTCTCTCTTAGTTAAGATACTGAGGAAGTGAACTAAACCTTGCTCTAAATGGAGTTTAACCTGTGCTAATGATGAAAAATATCTTAACTCATCTTCAAAGCCAAGGATATCTGGCCCTGAGAAAGTGCCTCTGAATTAATTACACTGCATTATTTAATGGTTATAAAATCCTAAGTCCCTTTGGTGTCTGTTAACAGATTCCCCTGTAATTGCAGTGCAGTTTTCTAGGAGAGGAGAAATTGTAATTTTATTGTTTAGTATGTTAACCAGAAGTGAAGTTTGATGTGTTCTAAAGTGATATTCAGGTTATCAATGTAAATTCCAGACTATCAAATAAAGAGAATTTTATTTTTAAAGTAGTCTGATTGTAGATTGCACAGATATTTTCAGCAGTAATGAAAAATCTGTCTTTAAAAATGCCATTGCTGAGAACCTATGAGTGTCCGAGCTACCCATCCTCTGAAAATTGCTGTAATTGTTGTACTTTGATCTGTCTGTAAAGGATCTTGTGGGAAGCTTAATTTGTAAGCTGACCACAGGTTCTCCATGCGTATGACAGCAGCTGTCAATGAGTTTTCTGCTCCTTATCCCCACCATGGCCCCCAAGTAACCTGCTTTTAAACACTGCTCAATTAAATTTTTTCCCCTTTCACCATCTTCCAAGAAGGTACTATGATTTGTACATATTTCTGATCTCCTCTCTTCATTTCTTTGCAAAGTACTCCACTTCCACCATTATTCCACCATTGGTTTTTTTTCAGTAGTACTTGCGTGTTTGTAGTTTTTGTTCACCAATGGGCTGATAACATCATCTTTGAAGTGAAGGAGATGAGAACCAGAAGGGAATCAATCCTGTGTGTCCTCAAACATACAGCCTGATCACCAAACTGAGTCACATTTCAAAAGAGGTTAATTAGATGTTAAACACTAAATGTCCCTTGCATTTAGGGAATGACATTAACTTTTCTGCTTATGGTTTGTCAGTAGTCATGTGTCATTTATCATTATTTGTGTGAATGAGCTGAGGCTCCTTTCCATCACTGCTTACTCTCATCCCATGCTTAACAAGACCAAAATAATGAAAAATCAAATTTGAAAGCACTGAAGAATTTTTAGCAAAGCATCAAGCTATAAAGACAAATATTGTCCTGACAGCTACCTTTGCTCTAAGCTGAATCAGATCAGCTCTTGCTGTGCTTTGACTGACTCAGATTTAAACAACTCAATGTTATTCTATGTCTCTTGTTGTTGGAAAACACATTTTTAATTTGAACATAAAAAATAATTTAACTCCACCAATGCACTCAGAAAGGAGGAGAAGAGCTTCAGGGGCCTAAGTAACCCTGCAGTAAAAGTATGGAGTGTCCAACCCTGTCCTGTCTCTTGGAAACAAAATGTTGTATTTGAAAAGAAAGGTTAATGAGTAGTGTGGTTGGCAAGCTGGCTGCCTCCTAAGCTGTCTGGAGGCAAGCAGGGCCTCCCAGGTGATGCACAAGGTTCATGGATGCATGGATGTGCTCACTGCTCGCTTGTGGGGCTGCAAACACAGTGTAACACAACACTCTGGTCTTGAAGAGTAAATGAAGTGAGAAAATGCAGTGGGTAAAGCCTTGTCAATGACAGAGCTGTCACTGACTTAGGCAAGGAGACTTTGGCTTTTATCTTCTTTTTTGTTGTTGTTTCCTTTTATTTTGTTTGTTTTTTGTTTTGTTGTTGTTGGTGGTTTTTTTTCTTTTGGTTTTTTTTTAATGAGTGAGTGTGCTTGACTTGAGTGGTAAGCAGGATCAGAAAAATCCTCCTGGGGTCTTGCAGGCCACCAACCTGCTCCAGCTGCTATTGTGTGCCAGGCACAAAATTACTCTACACATTGCAATTTCTAGGAATCCCTTATGTGCTGCCCCTAACCAAAGCAAAGAAACATGGGCTGACTTGTAATATCTTTGTTAAGCTTTATCTATCCTGACATTGCTCTTACTATGTCCTTTGAACAAGGAGTTGACTTTAGAAAAGGGAGACATTCTCACTGCTGTATGCATGTGGAAATACAGATTTTGAAAGCTGCTCTTTAGAGAAACTTGAAATACCCAACTCAAGGCTGGCTGCATTTTTAGTCTTTTTTCTTTTTTTCTTTATTTTTTTTCTCCTAAACTCTAAAATTACTGGTTTTACCCCCTCTGCTCCAGAATGCCAAAAGATGGATTTGTTTAGTGCTTTATCTCTGAGTCTCTAAATTACATGTGGGACACGATGCCACATGCTTTCTTGTAAACTACTAGTTTGTTTTTGCCCTGTTCTCCCCTTCTGGATGTCGCACCTGCTTTGTGTGTCTGCTGAATACTTTGTCACTTGGTTTCTGGCTAATCACATCTGATGAAGGGCTTTGGCTCAGACTTCCAAAGCAATTGCACAGGTTATTTGAAGGGTTTATTTTCTTTCCAACAGAGATAATCTTTATTGCATTAGGTTTTACCAACTTAGTCCTTTACAACACGCAGCATAAAATTAAACCAATACAAACTTTTAAAAAACTGGTTTAGATGTTGTGTTTAAATGTGTTAGAATCTTGTGTTGGTTCAAGAGCTATTAATTTATAATTTCAAGATAAATATTCATGGAATATCTAATTTTTTTTTGAGCTGAACATATGATTTAAAGCTTACTATATAAAGCTTGGGAGTCATTACATTATACTACTGCTGTAAAGCTAAAAATATAATACCAGGGAAGAGACAAGTGGAATAAATGCACTGTGTGAATTCTACAGACATCTATTACTCTCTCTTTAGCAAACATGATGATAAAGTTGATCTTAATTGTAACCAAGCTATCTATAAGAACTAATGACTGGAAGTTAAAGCGATACCAATTCCATTTAGGAGTGTGATGTCCTGAAGGCCATATGGGTGAAGGATCATTCAATAGCCACCTGCATCTTTCACTGTTTGCCTCAACACTGGCTGCTGGCACATAGGAGGTGTGATACAAGCCTAAATGGAGCTACCTAAGGTAGCTGCTTTTATGAATTGAATAAAGTATGGTTTTAAAAAAGCTGATGACTACTGATGAGGCAAAAATACTCAGGAATATGGTGGGTTTATTCCCAGAGCTTTGCTTTCACATTTATAATGAAATTTGAAACCAGGTCAGTTTTATGCTTGCCTCTTTTTTGCTTATGTGGAAATAGATATTTTTCACACATCTGCTTTTATTCAATGCTAAATTCTATATGGATCAAATCTTAGGTAATTTAGCAGCAGATTAATATTTTACTGGCTGTGTCTACACAGCATGTTGTGCATCACTGAGTTCCTGTGCTCCTGAGGGTCTGAAGCCCATGGCCAGTTCTGTGGGCTGAGCTAGTACAGCTTTGCAGGGCTTGGGCTCATAGTCTGCCACTGGGGCCACTGGAAACAGGTGCCACTTGTCAGGGCAAGGACAAAAGCTGCTTACTTGTACCTGCTGTGTATTGTGTAGATTCACCTACAGATTCACCTACAGGAAAAGCCTTTATCTGTAAATAAACATTACAAACAAATCTGGACTGCGTTTGCTAAACTCCTTTTGTATAGCAGAAAACAGTTTATTTATTACCCTTTTCACCATAATATTTACCACCATTGCTTAATAAAATATTATCCGTTAAATCTTTTGTAAAAAGAATGAAATTTTTTCTTTCCAGAGAAAGTATTTTTCCCATTTTTGGTCTCATGGTATTTAGTGTTTTTTCCTGTCTAGATGCTGCAATTTCTTTAAAAAACTGAGGCTGTAAATAGTTCTGTTTGCATGCAATGTTGAGCACAGTGGAATTTCAGAGTTTGAAATTGCATCTAAAGGGATCTAGGCTTCTTTCTCTCCTTCTCTGCATCCCACTTTTCAACATGATATTCTGATCTCTATTACGCCTTTGCTTGGGATTATGTGGACTGCAAGAAACAATTTGACTGATGGTTTTTAAGCTGTATTACAGCTGCCAACATCTGGAAACAAGGATAATGTCCTAGACCAATGAAAGATAACAGCATTTGAAGTATTTTGTCCATTTTCAAGTTCTAGACTGCTCAGTGACAATAAAATAAAAGTTACAGGCGTTTATTTGGCGTGAATATTGGATGTTTGTGAAAGGATCATTGGTAAAGCATTTGTTTTAATGCAGAACAGATTCATGAACCTTCAGCATATTTGATATGAACAATTCTGTGACTCTATGGATTTGTTCAGTGGCAAAGGATTATGAATGCAGTACTAGGGGTGCTGCAGTGTTCACACAAAACAGTAGGAGCTGCTTCTTCCTTTCCTTCAAAAAAAAATACAGTCTCTACAGCAGCATGTATCTTCATCTTACAGAGCAAGAAGCCAGAAAGGTGATGAGAATTTTTCTCTGAAAAAGTCTTTTTGCTACTTTAACTACCTTTTTGTGCTTGGTTAAAGAGGTTTGGCTGTCATTGGACTTGCACACACACTCATCCCACTTCAATTTCTCCCGTCCCTCACCCTGTCAACAGTCACATTTCTGCAGGGTGAAGATAAAGTGTGAAAAAAAAAAAAAATAGGTTTGGGCCTTCTCTTTCCTTTTTTTTTTTTTTTTCTTTCATGTCTGTACAAAGGCTGAATGAATTTTCAGTGTTCTTGCATACCAGTTTCATACTTACTAGTTGTTTTCCAATAATGCCTGCAGGCCTGCACTGCCTGCACTGCCATCAGATTGGCAGAGTGCAAGAAGAGACAATGCTATCTGGGGAACTGAGGCAAAGAAAAGCAAAGTGGCTCTCCTAACATCAGGCAGAATTATGTCAAAAAGCTGAAATTTGAGATAATACGAGACTCTTAACTTTTTTTTCCTGAGTTTTTCTCAAGTGTCTACAGTACAGACTTGTCCTCTCTTGGTGTACATTTGATTTTTTTGTACTCAGGTATTTTTTGCTGAACTCTGTCCTCTGCATCTTCCTCCCAGTCACAGGCAGTTAGATATTGAAGCATATCCTAGAGTCACAGACAGTCACAAACAAAAAATATGGAGGTGAGAGGACAGAGGCTGTTTTAGTTAAATCATTCAGTTGGTCACTGAGGAACTGCTAGTGTCTAGTTCATATTCATGGTACACCTACACTATAGGTACACCTGTACTCATGGGAAAGGCAGCTAGTATAGTAGACTACTTTCATCTGATGAAGTGAAATAAACTGTACTGGGAATCATCATTTTACAAGTGTTTCTACCTTTATGTTGCTGGACTGTTTCTTCCCTCTGTACTAGGCAAAGTCTATTTGATGTACAGAAATGGTCTGACAGTAGATGTTCTGTCATGGTAATAAATTTGCTGTGGCTGACCTGATGTCAAAACTAAGCAAGCGTGAAGCTGAGTTTAAACAAAACCTGTTTCACACATTGCTACCTTGAAAAATTACCAGAGATTTTAAAAGTAAGGGGCTCCTCTTGGTGTAGGTTTTCTCTCTTTCACCCAGGTCAGATTTATGTCTGCAGCCATTTTCTGTAACCAGTTGTTGTCTTTCTCTTAGCTGGACTATCTCCACTTTGCTGTGGCTGCAGGGGCACTGGCATGTGCTGCCAGCAGGAGGTTGGGGCTTGGCTGCAGGTGTTCATGGTCTTCCTCATGTGGTGTGAGCTCCAGCTGTCTGAAACCCACCTGCTGGGCTGGGAAAAAGTGCTGGAAACCCCTCAGGAAAAACCACAACTGTCTGATGTCCTGTCTAGATCAAATGTGCAAGAGTCAAATTTGTCACTTGGTCAGTTTATCAGTGGGACAGGCTTGATTATAGCTGTCTTTGCTCTTTGTTGGAGATGAACAACAAGGCAAAAAAACTGGAGTGATATATGACTATGGGAAAAGCTGCTGAGAAAGTACTGTCAGTCTGGAAGGAGTGCCTATTTGTTCTTAGAAGTCTGCGCAGAGAATCTTGTAATGTTTTTATGCTTGAATGTACATCTGAGTATCCAGTTGTATGATTATCTGCATGACTTTTTTTTTTTTCCTTTCTCACAGTGCATGCCAATTAAAGGCCTTGGATTTGTGCTTGGAGCCTACAAATGTATTTGCAAGGCTGGATTCTATCATCCCAACATCTTCTCAGTGAACAGCTTTCAGAGTAAGTGCCTTTGCTTGAGTAAAAAAAAAAAATAAATAAAAGAGAGCTAGCATTAATAATGCAGAGCTGCTTTTTATCCTCATCAGGGTTATACAGTAAAATCCCAGTGGTTTGCAACTCTCGGATTATATAATCACTTAAGGAGTTCTAGCCCTTTGGTTTGTCATTCACGATACTCTTGAGAATCCTGTAAAACATACCCACTTGAAGAATATTTGATTTGTAAATAAATTAAAAAACATGAAAAGAAGTCTTGCTAAGGGGAAATAGAGATTTCTGGCATCTGGGCTCATGCACAAGTATTCTGAAAATTAATCTACTCATTTTCTGTTTAGCCAGAGGAAATGAGAATGCCCTAGCCTCTGGCTTTGTGCGGGCTTTAATTGTTTTCATTTTACTTCATTTGCAAAGGAGAATTCAAAGGAGCATCCAAACTCTATTATGTGCTGATGAGGTAATAGAGGTGGTTCAAGCCTGGGAGTCTGTTGGGCTGGATGTATGGATGACATACATCCTGCACATGCCCAGGACACACATCGTATGGCTCTTAGACTGTGTTGCCCACAACAGGAGAAACAGAACTTGGCTGATGCTCAGCAGGGAAGACAGACAAACTGCATGCCCAAAGCTGGTGTCTGTTACTGTCATCCTATGACCAAGTCTCTGTACAGATTTTGTGCTGAAATTGTTACAGTTGTACTGGTAGAGCTCATGCTGCAGTCACAGGTGCAAAGCTACTGCTTGGAAGTGTAACAGGGTATCCTTCTCTGCCTCCTACTTTCAGGTTCATATCATGCCCAGCTTCTTTGCACCATCTTTTCACCAGAGGTTCATGTCATCAGCTCTCACTGTGAGATCAGTTTGTGTGAGATATCCAGGGAATGGCAACGAGTAACTTTCACTGAGCCTGGTCCAGGACTGTGTGCATTATCTCCTGCCTTGTGTGCAAATAGCTGTTTCTGTTCCCCTAGAGAAATACCTCTAGTACTAATCAGCACTTAATGTGTGCATATATATAAGTAAAAAAATACATAAATATATATATAGGGTATATAATGTTTTCTGTATATATTTGTAGAATAAATAGCACAGTTTGTTCAACAGTTTATCTGCTGACTGTTTTCCCTTTTCATATTGTAAAGTGTTGCAGAAGGCAGCCTTGTGAGAGTGCTGTTTCTCTGGGCTGTGTGAACCTTTTGCTAGAGTAAGGAAGATGTTTGGTTCTTCCTGAAGTGCAGTGACTTCTGGTGGAATTAGGATTTAATTCCTTGAGAGAGCATATAAAGAAAAACTTTGATTTTTGTCATACCAAATGCTCTAGAACACATGCAGAAATGTGGCTAGAGATCATAACAACAGTGATCATTAGGGATGAGATTAATTTTATTTCATATCAGTTGTGCAAAATATATATGCTTGGTATGTATTAGTCACCTAGGTTTCAACTGCAGTCAGCATGAAGAGCATGACTCCTCTGGAGGATGATTTGTCTTTAGGTGGAAAAAGTAATACCTCCATTTTTTTTCTCCATTTGCTGTAGAATGAAGAGTCCATATAGTTACCTTAAAATGGCTATTTAGCGCCTGATAAAGTGAAATATGTCTCAAGAAAGTTTGTATATGCTGATGTTGTAGCATGTGGGAGGCCAGTTTGATTTGAGCCTTTGTTGCTGTGAGGTAACTTGAGTTTTGGAACAGTAATGAAGAACTTTTTTAATTCATCCAGATGAAGCTCCATCTGCCAAGTTGTATAGATGATTTCAAAAAGTGAACAGTGAGACTGGAAATGACTAAAGTAATGAGGAAAGTCTGTGATTCAAAGGAAACTTGGCCCTGTCACACAGCTGCATTCTGTAAAAAGAACAGAGGAAAAAACTAACATGGCTAAAATGGCTGTAGTATGTATCTGGTGGTTCAAAATTATGTTAACATAGGAACTCTAAACACGAATTCTGCAAGCAGTTTTGACAGAAGCTGTCTGACCTGAAGATCTCTTTGTGGAGCTAGGTTGGTGAAATCTGATGATAAAAGAGATGAAACTGAATAGAAATGTTAATCATTTAGAAAATATTCCTAGTGGGAAAAAATAAGGAGGCAGCAAAGATTTGCAGGTCTCAAGATATAAGAAAGAAGATAGATAGGAAAAAATGACCAGTTTTGTACTCCACTCCATTGAAAAATTGGGTTGTATTGTGTCTTGACGTGGGAGCATTTCTCGATGACACTGGGATTCTGCTCTGCAGCAAAACATGGTTAACTACAGTTGCACATTGTGTCCGAAGTGTCCAGCTTTTGAGTGGGGGAAAGGTTCTGCTTTAGGCCCAGATAAATGCCTTGGTTTGAGTCTGAAAGATAGCTGTATGATATGGCTTTGCACAGACATTGAATACTCTACAGAGTTTACTGGAAGACTCTTTGGGAACCTGCAACGTGACATAAATAGTGTCTTGTGTAGGAAAGATTCTGCAAATCAGTTGCTTTTCTATCTTAAAGCAGCATGGTGTTGCTGTTCCCAGGGAGGCTGCATGTGTTGCAGGTTCCCAAAGACTGTGGGACAGGAGCACAGCTGGAATTCAGGCTGTTCTCTTACTGAATAAGAAGCCAGGCAGGATGGCATTTCCCTCCCAAGTCTGTGTTCGTTCTTCAGAACTGATGGTGCCAAAATATGTAAAACCTTTCTATTTTTTCTACATGTGTTAATGAGGACCTTGGGTACTAGAAGGGCACAAAGTTATTACCATACTTCCAGGGTGTGTTTTGAGGTTGGAAATTGATTTTAGAAAAAACCACATTTCATGTACACAGGTTGTATTAACCTGTAAGTGCTTGAGTACATGATTATGCACTTTCTCCTAATGGCTTATTTTTAGGTAGCACTATTAACGTAGGTAGAATAGACTAACTGTTGACTACTTATATTTTAACATTCCTGTAACACCCTTCTCCAAAGCACTTCTGTTCTCTGCCTCCTGGGGTAATCAGGTTTGCACTGGAAAATCCTTAGCAGAACAATGGTGCTTTGTTCAACCTTGAAGTTTGCTCTTTAGCAATGCATCATCCATATATTGCAGAAATTCTCAGCTCTTGCTGTTTGGATGTGAAACCTGCTCTGCTTGCACCAGCAGTGGCTCTTTTGTCTGAGTATGGGACTTTGCTGTCTCTAACATTGCCATGATCACATAAAAATTTCCAAGAGGGGTTTCGAGTTCAACAGGAATTCCTATTTTTTACACCTGCCTTTTGGCTTTGCTTCTTCAACAGAACTCACATGTGCAGATCTTTGCACATAGGAAGGTTGTCACTGACTTCAGTGATCCCTTTCTGGGGTGAGGCTTATGACCATGGCTGATGACCAGGTTTTGGTGCCAAGAGGTCCAGGTATATTCTCACTAAGTTACTGCAACATTGCTGATGTGACTGGAGTGTTCCTAATTTACTCACTTATAGAACAAGAGCAGAATCAGTCTTTTGTTCTGCTCAGTGCTCAGCATGCACTGTGCTCTCTGTGTTCCTGTGCTGAGTTCTGACTGGAGTGCAGGATGATTTGGTTAGGGACAAAGCAATCCCTGCCCTGGCTCTCAGCGGTCTGTGGTGCCATTCTTACTTCGCAGGAAGATCTCAGCTGGCAATGTCGCAGCTGCTGAGGCATCCCTTGCGTGGCAAAGTGTCCTTAGGAGAACCACAGCTGATGAAGAGTTGCCCTCAGGAGAACATTTCAAAAACAGATGGGCCAATCACACAGGAAAATAAGGCTGGGATAGAAGAGAGAAGAGCTAAGAAAAAAATATGGTAGACTGGAAATAGACGAAACATTTAAGCTTTTTTTGTTTTATTATACTTCATGTTAGTTTGTGTCTCTATTCCTACATTCCACCTACTTTGCTTTGCTCTTTTCTCCTTCTTTTTTATCCTTTTTATTTTTTGGTTTGCTGCATTTTTTTCTGTTCTTCTTTCCTTTAGAATGGTATTTTTTTACACCTTCCTCATTTTCAGTTTTAACTCCTGCAGCACAGTGTTTGCTTCCATCTCATTTGTGACAGTGCTAAAACTGCTGCTGCCTTACACAGAGCAGAAATGACTTCTTTTCCATCTACCTTATCAGTGTCTAGAATCTTTTGTCATCTTTTGAGGTGGAAAAACTGTTTTTATTCACTGCAGGAGATGTGTAATCCCAAAGAACTGCTGAGATAGGAGAAGGCACAATGAAACATCTAGCAGTGCTGTTAGAGGCACTCCAGGCTTGGCTTGGACTGTGTTTTGAATTGATGGTACATTGGCTTTGGTAAGAGAGGACAGGACCAGACAAAAAGGGCAGAAATGTTCAACTATGCATTGGGCAGCTGTGCCCTGAGACATGCAGTCAGGGCAAGGGTGTGGGTGGACAAGATCCCTGTCAGTGGTATATACAATGAACAGTTCTTTCCCAAGAATTTATTTTAGAGAGTCTGAAAAAAATTCTTTCTTTTTGTCAAGGAGAAAAAAAAAGAAAAAGGAAAAAAAAAAAAGGGAATTTTTAATTGTTCCTTATCACATTGTAGAAAATCTCAGATCAATTTTTTTTGATCATTCTTTTATTTGGTATAAGGAGGAATCACACAGAAACACAGAATCCAGTAGGTTGGAAAAGACCTCTGAGATCATTGAGTCCACCCTATGACCAAACACTGCCATGGAATAGACCATGGCAACGAGTGCCATGTCCAGTCTTTCCTTAAACTCCTCCAGGGACGGTCACTCCACCACCTCCCCGGGCAGCCTCTAAACGTGATGCCAGACACATCTAAACAAAAGCTTGCTGTTGTGTTATGAAGTCATATCCATGGGATACTTCAACATGCAACTGTTTATTGGCTGTTAGCCCTGTAGTATGTGATGAGCATCCACATGAAGAAACTCCCACATATGATTCAGATAAGAAGCTGCTTGATGAAATGGAATATAATGTATTTGCAATGACTTTCAAGGCTGAACATTTCAGAAATAAAGTGATTGCATCAAGTTCAGGATCATGAAAAATTATCCAGCCATATTCATATAATATTTGTGACAAGTAGTCTCATAACTGTGGGTTTTAAACTATTTTTTTCAGTGTGTAAGTTTTTATACTGCAAATAATTTATTTAGTTGACACAATAAAAATATATTAATGAATGGCTCATGGGGCTCAGAAATGTGAGGTTTAAAAGAGATGGGCCAATTGAAGGGCAACTATAGAAGAGATAAAGGAACAGATATATGGTGGAAAATCAGGTTGACATGAGCTTAAATGTTGAGGAAATGAAGTGGAAAACTTGGACAGTAGGGAATGCACTCTTGGTTTGGATATGGAGATGGGAGGCTATGACTTCTGTCTCTGACAGAGGACAGTATGAGTCTGTTGCTCTAGCTGTAATTAAGAAAGCAGGGATTTAATGTTAGATTTGGAGAAGGTGGTTTCTGTTAAAGCTCTTGGAATGATAAAGGGCTGAGGTCCATGGGTGTGTGCTCTGAAGAGGAATTCCAGTCCTAGGGTATCTTCAAGCTTAATGTTCCTTAGAGGTTCTCCATCTGCTTGGTATGCCCAAGCATCATTATTTTCCAAGATTTCCATTCCTGTCTCACACAGTCTGGGTCAAAAAAGCGCAAGATCTTTTCTTGCTCGCTCCTTGTATCTAAAAATCTGACTTCCAACATGAGTCAGCACTATGGTATATTCAGGTTTCCAACATCTTTGTTTAAGAAAATCTCCAAGGAGGAATTCATGATTTTCATGCGAAACACCATCCTGTTCTCTGCTCACTATGGGATGTGGAAGCGAGGCATCCTACACTGAAGACAAGGAGCATGGGGCTGCTGGAACAACAAGCCAGATAAACAGACCTGAGTATGTGTCCATTTCCCAGGCTTTTCCTGGCAGCAGATGTATGCTCATGTGCATTTGGACATAGATTTGAGAAAGCAAGAGGTAATTTCCTGTATAGATAACCTTCCCTTCAATTGTTTCAAGCTAAAAGTCTGAAGAGAGTTGAAGAAGGCTATGTGCATGTGCAGCATAGGTGGAATAGGCTGTCTCTTGGAGGACTCAACAATGCATGATTTACTACTTTCACTGACAGAGAAGGAGAGTTTTGATCAAAGAAATTGAAGAAATTCTCTAGAATTGTGAAAAGTGAGAGCAGTTATCACATATTTTAACACACCGTTGATTTGGCTTTAGCCACATTCTCTTGTTTCTGTGAGTTCCTAAGGTTGTCTTGCCTATAATAAACATTTTCCACAAATCCATTTTTTCCTTTTATTTAACAATATTCTTTTTTTTTTTTTTGCCCCCTTTCTCTTTTACGTTTTAACTCTATTCATGGCCTGTAGGGCAAGCAGCCTTAGAGGGGTTTATGGGCCAGTGTCATGGATCAGAAGAATTAGGAATCCTGTGTGCACTGTTGATGGGTTCACTTTGATGGATGAGATGTCAGTTCAAGAGTCATTGATTTTCCTAGACAAAATATTAACTTTCCAATAGGTTTTCTTCCTGGTGTCCTTGTGTGAACAATGGAAAATTATACTTAGTCTGAGTGCACTGGTTTTGCTTTGGGGATAGAGTAGTGCAATCATGCAACAGCCTGTTGAACAAATGTTAATTAAGAGGGGTTTTATCTAATTTGAAGCTCATTAATTCACTAGATAGCATGTTTATAAAACTGAGGGACAATCTGAAATAGGATCAGAGTTTGTACTATGAACATTAGGTTGTTAATGGGTCTGCCCTTTATGTGTCTGTGTAAAATCCTTTCCTTATTCCCAAATATTTAATGTAATTTTTTCCCCATTCAAAATCCTTCTTTGTAGAATTTCCCGTGCAGATTTAGCCCACTTTAAATATAACAGGAAAACATTTTATGTTTAATGTTAAAGTTCACATTCCCTCATGTCTAGATGGGTCTGTGTTTTCTGAATGTTATAAAGGATGGTTCAGTGAGAAAAACAGCACAGGCCAAGCTATCCTGTAACCTAAAGAGAGAGAAGGGGAGGGAGAGGAAGCCCAGCAGAGGACTGGCGCTGAACTCCCCATCCTGTACAACTGAAGGTGTCTCCCCTTGCTCTTCTGATACTTTCAGGAAAGGATGCAGAGAATCGCTTTTCTGGTGGTGAATTGTCGGAGGAAGTGTACACCTGCCTACCCTGCAGAGAAGGATGTTCTTTCTGCACAGATGATACTCCCTGCTATGCACAAGAGGACAAGTATTTACGGCTGGCTATCATCTCCTTCCAAACGCTCTGTATGCTGCTGGATTTCATAAGCATGCTGGTGGTCTACCACTTCCGCAAGGCAAAGGTAAACCCGCGTGTTTTACTTTGATCTTCCTGCTCACTGTGTGGTACACAATCATTTATCTCGGATGTATAACTTCCCATTTGGAGAGTCAGTTTCTCATGCTAGGAGCTCAGCACAAGGGGAGGATGGGATTTCCAAAACAGGAATGTTTTCCTAAATTGTTGATATAGTTTTAGAGGAAAAAAAAAAAAGCTGAGTAATTTGTCTCTTCCAATGAAATATGCTTACATTTATAGACGTTCAGCAAAAATCAAGGAAACTATTATGTTCAAAGTAATTTTGGAAAATCAGACTGATAATGCACGTATCTAGGGGGACATGGGGATTTTAGAAACTGGGGATCTTGAAGGTCTCTATTTTGCCACTATTGGAAATGATGTTTGGTTTCAATCTATTTGAGAGACTAACTGGAAAATAATTACAGCAAAGAGAATTTTTTCTGAATAATTCTAGTTCCTAGAGAGTTTAAATGTGATTCTATGGTTAAAGATTATTATTTTTTTCCTAAAGCATGAGTATATTAAGGAATGTCTCTAAATTGCTGATGCAGCATTTATATACTAAGCTAACAACTTTCACCTCACTGAAAATCTGGTAACATCTCTTGGAATCTCACTGTTGCCTCAGTAAATGCAGAGTATTCTCTGAAACTTCAAATTTACTAAAAAGAAATTAACTGAAGCTGGCATATATTCACTACCTACATTTGGGAGACGTAGGTGTGCACACAGTATGCTACATTATTGAAATTAATAGCTTCATCCACATTCTATAACCAGATAAGTATTTCCATTTTGGTTTTTGGAACACTTGATCCGCCGGTCTTCCTGATCCTGCAGTGTCTGTGTTACAGATGCATGGCTCATTTTGAAAGACTTTAATATCCTGCCAGGAAATCACAGAACGAGCAATAACATTCCTTTTTTTTCTTCTTCTGTTTCTGACAGTGTCTTTGTATTTAATGATGTTGCCTTAAATGAGTCAAATTACAGACTTAATTGTATTCATAAAGTTTTTTGTTATGAAAAGTTTGTTGTAGGCATCTGTTTAGTTGCTTGACATTAACTTAGCAGAAGAACTTCATTCTGATCTTGTGAGGTTTTAATATGGTAATGTTACTCACTTTTAATGTCATAGACAACATAATGACAGAAGCATTTCTTGTGAGTGAAAACTATTTCTAGACCTGCAAGGTGATATGCAGCTATTGCAAGCTGGACAGCTTCTTTTTTGCACACTGAAATATTGGTTGTTTTATAGGAAATTTTTATGTTTTCTCACAAATAGGTTGAGATCAGACACATGTAAAACTGTGTACACTCTTGCACTTGTACATTTGCATAAGTTCTGATATAGATATCTGCTACAGTAAAAAGATATATCTTTATTAGACATAACACAAAAATCTTGTGTTTCGCAAAACCTGCTAGTCATGAAAAGCACATTTTTACGTTTGTGATGATGAGTCATTTCTCCAAAGTAGTCTGTGAGTAAACAAACACATGGAATCTGAATCTTTCATACCAAAGCAATACTAAAGAGGCATATACACATCTTTCATTGTTTCTGAAGTGCTTTTCAGTCATAAAGAAAAAGTTTGGTATTTTTTCCATATTCCCTCTTACCATTAGAAATCATGACATATGAATGAGTGAGAACCAGACATAAAACAAAGCATTCTTTTTCCTAGAAAGAAAAATGATGCCTTTGAGACATTACAGTTCATTCAGTTGACCAGAGATGGATTCAGTTACAATTTTGGTACCTTACAAGAAAGTTGACTTTTCTCTAAATGTGTACCTCACAAGGAAAAGGGAAGGAAACATGAGACAAAAAAAATAATATGGTGATTAACAAACCTTTCCATTCTGATTGATGTTTTCAAGGAATAGAAACTGATAGAGTTTTCATTGCTTTTCATGTCATTCAGTTGAGTTTTTCTTGGCTATTCCTTTCATGTTCTTTATCTTGCTGGTACAGCATGAAAAAGATCTTGTGTGTTTACCATGAAATGAGAAGTTGTATGGAGGGTAAATTTGCTGAGAACAATGAGTATTTGCATGAGAAACTGCTGGTTACATTGGGAAATGACAGAAATTGGGAGTGAAGAAAGAAAACTGGTAGCTTAGTATGTACTCTCTGCCAAGGAGGTAAAATCATGAAAATGAAAGAACACATATTGAAGTATATTCAAAATATCTGCCTTTTTGAGAATTTCCAACTGTTAGTGAAGCAAACCACAATTAGGTTAGTATATATGTCTGTGATTAAAGTTGCTGTGTTAAACTGCTCATTTCCATTGTGCTGTGTGGGTGTCAGAGAAGAGCATTTCTTTGGATTCTCTCCCACGTGTAGCACTACAATATTCAAATGGTTGCAAAAATAGTTTTTAATGCAACATTTTAACAGAAAGAACGGTGTACTGCTACTATATCAAGAAGCAAACTTCCAAGTGTTTAAGGGAGCAGAAGGTGGGGGCTGAGAATAAAAGATATTAAATTAAAGCCCTTTCAGTGCTGAAAGGAATGAAGAGTAGATTTGTGGCATTTTGATTCGGCTGTTGATCAGTAAAATCAGAATACAAATGGGATCAGGTAACCTCTTTAGTAAAAGTGACTGCAGAGGACTTCTCAATGCTTGTACTTCATGGGGGTAATTACTCCTGATAATTACTACCTTCAAAAAGCTAAGGTCCTGAAAAGTTAAGGTCTGCCAACAGAAAGCACTTGGGAAGAAACACCCCAGGCACCTTGGCAGTGATATTGTGAGTATAATAATTCACAGAAAGAATGATAAAGGTCTGTAAGCATCCTTTAGCTTATGATGGAAGTGACAAGACATTGTTTTGTCTTAAGAAATCACCATATCAGTAAGAGCAGATGCAGATCCTAAGTATTTTAGGGAAGTGAAGAAATACCTCAGCTATTCAGATCATACTGGTTGCACTTCTTATGACCAGTACTTAAAATGGAACATTGCCATCGGCCTAGTTTTGTCAACAATGCGGAATATACGCGAGATCCAAGGCAGTTACTGAAGCACCAACCATGGGTAAAAGACAGAGTGCTGCACTGCCACAGAGCGTGGCAGAGAATGGAGAATGGATGAGAACAGAGACCCGGACAATTACTGCCAAAGTGTTACTGACAAAACGTGATGATACAACTTTCATTTTGACATGATCTTTATTACTGACCTAGGCCATAATAATAAGACTCTACAGAAAACCTGGTAAATAACAGCTTGTGAGTTCCCACTCAGATATTGGTGGTTAATGAATGGTAATAAACAGGCAAAGCCTATAGCAAGCCAGATGACTGGCTTTTAAAAGCCAGGCTTCTTTTTGGAGGAACTTTTACAGGACTCTGAAGTTTTGAGTCTCTTCTTCTAGAACTTACTAAGGTTCCTCTAAAGAATCCTCTTCAGACGTCTGTCTAGAAAACTGCTGAACTATTTACTGTGTAATAAGTTTACATTAATAGCAGTAGAGGAGCAATGGAAGATAGGAAATGTGACATCTGTATTTATGAAGACTCCCCATAATAGTGACAAGAACTAAAGACCAGTAGGTCCAACTTACACACCTGCAGATTTGGAGTTACAGTAATAATAATAGAACTACTGGGTCCGTGGGCAAGTGTGGGAAGTGCACTTTTGTGAGAAAGTGATGCCCTACAAATGTATTTGTAGCTCTGTGAATGAGGATTATAAGCATGAGGGGGATTATGGATATGAGAATACTTCTTCCAAGGTCTGCCACCAAAAGCTCTTAAAAATTATGGTCTCAAAGGACTAGGTGAGCTGCACTATTTTTAGGTAACCAAGGGATGACAGAGGAAAAGACAGGACAGGAAATATGGTATAAAATCATGTACAGCAGAGAGATGTGGATGTGTGAACATATTTATATATATATTCATGGTTCCTCTTATGGTATCGCTATGGGGATTAGGGATCAAGGGGTCTCTCAAATGTTCAAGAGATCTCTCAAATGTTTTCAAAAGATGAAGTAGTTGCATTACACCACTTTTAATTGCTTTATGTCACTCATTGGCAAAGAATATCATAGATCCCAAAGTATAAAGCAATTCAAACAGGAAGGAATCATGGAGGATATTTCTATATTTCTGTATAGGTTTTTATATTTCTAGGGTGTTTAAACACAGTGTTTTTGGTGAAATATCTGGTGCCACAAGGCCATAATTTTGTTGTTGGAAACTTGGAGGACAGATCAGGAAGGATCACTCACTGCTTCTTTAGTAATGCAGCACAGACTGTGAAGTGAGGCAGGAGTCTAAACCAGAAAACCTTTTGCTCTCTTGGCAAAGAGTCATTCAGTTAGATTTCATGTCTCTTTTTTAAAACCTTGTGGATACTCTTGTAGACTTGCACATTTGATAGGTGGCAAAACAAAATTCAGCTTGTTCATTCAAAACACAGTTGGTCCAAATTTCTGGTACCACTGACCAATCTGACCATTGCCAACCTGTAAATGTAATAGCAAAGTAGTGACTTCAAGCAGTAGTCAGAATTGGCCAAAAGAACAAAATGGAATGGCAAAAAGATACTGTGACAAAGCTCAGATCAATGCTGAAGAATTCATTTGAGGCTTTGTCAAACACAGGTGAAAATGACTCAGCAGCTCTGAGATGAGCTCAGCAGCAATGGTATTAAACTGCAGGAGTCATAACTGGAGAAAGTCACATGCAGAAAATGTAGCCCTTTGCCAAGAGAAGGAAGAACTCCAAAACGATAAGAACAAAAAATTTTGAAGAAGGTACAGAAGAAGTAGCAGAAGCTAAACCACTAGTGAAAAGCTTTGTAGGGAAAGACAGAAAAAGATGAAAAATATAACAGATAAAGAGGAGGTGCTACTGCTATAATGGGAAAAGACGAAGCATTTCAGCGGGAGAGAAATGGGGGAAATGGGCCAAACAAAGAGAAAAGAAGAAAAATTATTCACAGCTAATACAGAAGGGAAATCAGATGTGTGGATCACTCCAAAGAAATCTTTGCTCCGGATAGCCCTCATGCCAATCAGTAGTAAAAGCTGGAAGCCATGAGCCTGGAATTGACACAAGGTGCAAGAGGCTCAAAAACTCAAGGGAGATGAAAATTTGTGAAATCACATCAAAAAAGCTGACAGCACCAGTTTAATGACACTGAGGGAGTTCTGTGATGAAGCATGGGAAAAAGAGATTTTTCCTCAATAAGGAAAATGTTGGAACTCTATTTGACTGCTCTGACAGAGTGATTTTCCTGAATCTGACCTGGGAAGATGGTGAGGCTTCAGAGAAGTAAAGGGACGCTGGATGCAAAACCAGGAACAGGCTCAGTGCTTCTGATGGTCATGATATGTCTTAGCAATCACAGAGGAGTCTGTAAAGGAACAGGCTTCTCTTACTTCCTTGGTTTCCAAAGGCTTTGACAGAGTATAAGTACAAGAGGATCTTGCAGAACAACTTTCAGCCTTACCAAGTCAGATTTTCATAGCTGTATACAGATGTGCAAAACATTCTCTAAGTTGAACAACTAAGGAGCAAAACAGCTCAAGGTGATACTAGCAAACATCTTTATGTGCTGTGGCATTATTATTGATCAAATAATGCAAACATCACTGCAAAAAACATGTCCAGAAAGTATGAGGCTAAGCTAACAAAAGTAGCTGGTTAGACAAGGACAGAAATCGTGGATATTAAAACAAATATTCTCAAAAATGAGAAGCTGAACAATGATTTTGTAAGAAAAAGCATCAACAGAATAGGAGAATTCACCTGTGCAAGTAGTGCTATGTGGACCAAGAGAGAGCTCAAACAGGGAATGACCAACTGCAGTATTGATTACATGCAGTGTGAGGGTAGCAAAGCTACTGGAAAGAAACTGAACATTTAAATAACTATGAATAAAAATCAGATTTTTTTCTTTTAATTTCAGACTTAACATAGGGCTAATAATATACCAGAGCCTTAAAGAGAACACCAGCTGCATTTTAATCATGTTTTTGTGAAAGTACTGGACTGTGGAAGGACATTACCTGCAAAGAACCTAAAGGGCTCATCAGTTATCAGGCTGCCTTTTCAAATGAATCGGAAAGAGGAGCTGAAAATAACTGACCTTTGCATAGCAGCGTCCCAACTCAAACAGGGAGCTCTCGGGTGGAATACAGCTGCTGTGAGAAATTGTAAGTGCCCTTAAGAAATGCCAAGAACCTCTACTGGCAAAGAGAACAGAGAAGTTGGTCTCAGCTATAGAGTGGAAGAGACTAATTGCTACTTTGTGATGAAGGAGAGATGAGAATGTGCTGCCAGCCTTGACTCATGCTAGACCTTTTCAGAAGGGTCTTGTTTGCTGGGAATTCTCGTTCAGATCAATGCTGAAGGCTTCAGAGTAGTTGCACTGAAGCCAAACTACTTTGCCCTCATCTCACCACCCTGTGGTGCTGCCAGGTTCTGAAAGTAGGGGAATGAAGGGCGAGCGTGGGGATCTGGTCTTTCCATCTTCCTGGTGTACCTGTGGATGTAAATCCAGCATGTCAAGGTAAAATTGGTAGCAGTGAGCACACTTGGAAAAGATTTTCAGCTCCATAAAATAATGGAAAAAATGCTTGGAGTCCAACACTAATTTGGAATGGTGCTGTCATATGGCATTAACAATGATGAAGGACTGTGATACAGCCCATTGGAATGAAGGGCCTTGCCCTGTTCAAGACTGTTTCCAACCCCAAATATTGGAAATTTTTAGCTAAATGACCTTTCATTGTACTGGTCTTCCCCCTCCCTCCCCCATTTATGAACATTCAAGAACTGTTGGAAATACAGAAATACAAATACTTTTAATGAGAGGAGGAAAATACTCATCTTGGACACTGATGAAGATAAAAACTTACTGTTAGCCGGACCACATGGCTAATCATCAACAGGAATAAATCATTTTACCTCTCTTGAGGGAACTGGGCAAATAATAGCTACAGACTGTTTTTATATGGTTTTTATTCTGTCAAATACAGATTTTCAGTTTGGAGTTCAGGCTGCCACCACTATCCCATTTTTCCATTTAGTGTAAATATATTTAAGTGTTCTGCTAAATATGATTTCAAAACTGTGAAGATAGTCCCTAAACTGCAATTTTAATACTGCGCAGAACTGCATGTAGATGGAAAGGCAACATGCAAATTTATGCTGTAGTTCCCCTTTCTAATACTGAGAAATCAAGAATGTCTTTTCTCCCTTGCTGCAGCCATGATAGGATACAGTAATTCAGAGTGAGGTAATCACAGACTATTGATGTGTGTTACATCTTTAAATATGAAAGCATGCTGGCTTTGCAAACATACCTCTTTTTCTAATGTAAATCAGCCAATCCTTTTTCCTTTTTTTGACTCCACAGTGGCATCTCGATGTGCTTATGCCTGGATGCCTTTCATCTTTGGTGCACATTCTGCTTTTTTCTCCCTAGACAACAATTTCTGACATTTCAGCTGAAGTGGAAACTTGATAGAGGGAAGAGATCTTGCGCAGATGGAGCAGCTGCCTTTACATGCTGTGCTGGTGGGCATACCTGATAGTTCACTCAGCATATCCACATTCTGCGCAGTGCGTTATATACCCTTTCTTCATCCTATCCTAGGGTGAGAACCTAGTTTCTTGTGATTTCACAGGAAGTTTATTGTAGCCTTCAGGTGTGCAACTTTAAAGACATTGCTGATGTTTTTTTCAAAACTCTTGTTTTTAGTGGAATTCGCATTTCCTTTATTTGCATGTCCCTTCCCATTTTTCTGTGTAGTTAAGATGTGCATTTAGGGGTGCTGTACTTTGTTAACTCCCACACAAATAATTTAGGAGTGCCATGTTGGAATGATAAGAAGTGGAGGGTCTGTTAGCCTGCAGCAATAGCTGAGTCTCAGGGAGGATGTACTGGCTGCTGGAGTTCCCAAAGACAGCAGGCATCGGTGGGCATGGCTGCAGTGGTGGCATTGCCATGTGCTTGCAGGATGTTGTGTGTATTCACTTCATAAAGCCAAAGGTTTCACATGAGTATGTATTTGCATTCTAATACACAGCTTAGAGGCATTAAATACTTGCAAATAGAAAAATAAACTACAGACACTTTAGGCCTAATGAAAACTAAAGTGTGAAGAAAATAAAGATCTAGATATGAAATATGTTCATTGATTTCAGTTCAGCCTCATAAAGAAGAGCTAATGAGAAGAGCAGGGTGGTAGGAAGCAAAAAAAAAGTCCTCTAGATAGAGTCTATTCCTAATGGACAAGGTAGGTCATAAAAATAACTTTTCATCAATACTCAGCAGTAGCTCTCAGGATTCAAAAGCTACAATCTTCTCTGTATAACTTTATATTAAGCCAGTGCTTGTCTGTACAAAGTTGAATTGCGCAACACCTTAGGGGGCCCATCTGGAAAACAGTCGTGGTTTTTCAAGGAGTGCACTGCCTTCAAAGTGATGTGAATCAGCCATGGATTGTGACACATTTGCTCCCCTTTGACACTGAAACTGATTCCTGGCCTTTGCTTTCTTAATCTTAATGTCTTGCTGCAAAAGACCTCACAGACTGTGAACCACTGTTACCTTCTGTTCCACCAGTACTCCACAAAACTCTACAACACAGAGCCCCAAAGTTCAAATGAATGGAGCTGGTAGTGCACTTCCAGTGTAGGGTGCTGGCCAAGGATATAGCTGTGACCAAAGACAAAGCTGTAGTAGCCTTGAAGGCATATATTCATTTGATTCTATTACACTATGATTTCACTTATAAAATAAATTAAGAAAAATAAAGTAATTTGATTCTTGAATTCCAGCAAATATTTTCCAACAATGACAACTATTACAGCATAGGAAAGCTTTTCCAAAGTTGTTTCAGAGTCACAAATTAAACTGAGAAAAATGCTATGATTTTTGCTTGTCTATTATTCTCTGATTCCTGCTGAGTCTTGTACTTACAGCCTTTACAGGGTATCTGAGTAGACTGAATAGTCTGTCCCATGATAATAAGCTTTCCCCACTAATTCTTTGATGCAGTAACTTCAGGACAGTTGCATTTATCTGAAGTTTCGTTTGGGTTCCTGAATGAGCATTTGCAGATTTGCTGGGAAGAGACTTGCAATCATGTCAGCAGAATAACAGCTACATTATTTATTTATCCTGCTATTTGTCTTGGAGTTATATCCTGCTGTGAACCTTCCTTGGACAATCAATAGCAATAGCAAAGTCCCTGGTGGCTTGCATGAGGTCCTTGGCATGCCTCCCTCTCCAAAAGAAGACTTCTGTCTGAAGCAGAGCTTTCTTTTTGTTTTAAGGGTCTAATAGTAGGACCCCATCTTGATGTTGAAAAACCAGTTTAACTAAGGAGAAGCTCTTATGAAGATGCGAAAATAGGGTTTTTTAGAATTTTTGCTCAGAGAGAAGAAAGAAGTAACATAAATTAAGATACAGGGAAAGAAAACACCAGAAAAAACTGTAGCATGAGAACTTTCAAGCAGTAGAAATAAAACTGTATTGGAAACCTTATTCTAGGAAGTCTTGCATTTTTTACTGGATATTTGTAACTGCAAAACTTTCAGTTAATGGTAGAATGTTCAGAGAAACTTCGTGCTGGTTTTAATATTTTGGTCGGTTGGTTTTGGCTATATCATGGGGTACAAGCTGAATACAGATCGCTCAGACTAAAACATATGCCTGTTCTTCATTCTTTTCTTCATTTCTTTGGGTGAAAGCTAAAGGTTTTTAGGAGCAAGCTCATGCTGTCAGCTTCTCATTAGGACTTTGTGCTATGAGCACAGTCAGATTGCTTTCTGCCTTCCTTGTCCCAGCTATGCCTCCCCCTGTCTGGAATAAAATCATGACATTTTTCTCTGACATCTTCTCATCAACTTCAATATAGCAGAAAAGAAACCTTGATCTCCTCCTGCTTCCCTCTAGGACATCCCAGCTACTGCTTCCCTAGTTTCTGCAGCAACCTGCTTGTTACCAAACGTCATTCTGGACTCTGGAGCTCACTGTGCCTCTGGCTATGTCTAAGCCTTGCTGAACTCCTGAACTCCCTTTTAATACATGTTTTCTGCTGGTCTGCAAACCTAAGTTTATTGTCTCAGCTTGGTGTCTTGTGAGTTGGCTACTGTGATGTCCTTTCATCTGGCCTTGGCAAATGCAGCCACGGCCTGCTCCTGTCTGTTCAAAATGATGCTGCAAATGCTTTACTCCTCTGCCACTTTGTGTTGTCCTTGTTGCATCTCCCTCTTGACATCATACATGAGCTGTATATCCCTTTTTCTTCAACTCCCACATGAACTTTTTTCTCTCTCCTAATGCTGTTTCTTTGGTGCAGATGTTTCAACACCAGGCTCACCTTGTTACCTTTTCCAAAAAACACTCCTTGTTCCTTTCATACTTTCCTCATGCTTGGTGGAGGCTTTTTGAGAGCATCCCCTGCTCTTCATATCATGTCTTCAGATTCAAGTGCTGATAAAGTAAGTGACTTAGAGTGGGATACTGATAGGCTGGGACTAATAATTTCTAGTTCTGAAATGTGACATTGCCTTGTTATTCCATTGTTCTTCTCATCTGCCCTTATCCATATGCTGTCCCTTGTCTTAAACTCTTAACTTTGTGCAGATAGTACAGCCATTTTCACTTTTTCCTTGTGCAGGGTCTGCACTAACTTGAAGCTTCCCTGGGTTTGGGCCTTTCAGCAATACAGTGGTAGGAATAATAATTAAGTTATGCATAGCAGTATTTCCTTCAAAGATAAATGTGCTTTTATTTCCAGTGAAACACACATTCCATGATCTAAACTTAATGAGAGATTACTTAGCATAACAAATTCTGAAGAGCTGAAAAATCTTGCCATTTTTGGGATCAGGATTTCTCAGATCCAGTCATAAGGTATTAGTTTGGAGTGGTTTAGCACTTGGCTCTTGTAAACTAAAAGTGAATAAAATAAACTGAAGTTGGATTCAAAATCTTCAGAATTATGAGGTTTTGACTGATCTGAAATTAATATAATGATTTTCATCTATAGTTCATTTGCCTTCTAAGTCATGAAAATAATGAGATTTTTTTACCTTAATCAGATTTTTTCTAATGCTTCTCACATCATTCTCAGTTTGTTTCCTCAGATATTATGAATCTTGAGCTTTGCAGTCAGGTTCATCTTTTTATCCTGTATTTTACCATAAACTGTTTATTTCTGCATGATTGCACTACAATTTATACAGACAACTTTGGTGAGCTGTGGTGTTATCTTCTGTAATGGGTGAGGCCAAGTTGAATAAGAAAGCTGAAATTCAGGTATTCTGAAGCTGTTTGTAAACTAAACAGGGGAACTGCTCCTGAAATTTGGTTTCCTATTCTATCAGATTTTTTGTGTATTCCATTTAATCTCTTGGTGATTAAGCAACTATCAATATTGGAATTGATTTTATTCTTGAAAGTAATGTCTTAGGATCTTAATTTAATTTCTGTGTTAATTGAATGCATAGCCTAGTGAAACAGGTACTTCAAGTGATCCAGATTTTTGATGATTGTCATTGTGCGTATTCATCTTTTAAATTAACAATAAAGCTTTGAATAGACTGAAATTTAATTTAGGTGCTATTTACCTCATTACTAATTTTCTTTCATATATATGTTCACCGCTATTTGATGAGAAGCAGGTGTCTTGATCTAAGCAGTATGTCCCCAAGGAAGGAATTTCTGCCCGTATAAGAAAAGATGTTCCTGGAACATTAACCATTTTTATTGTGAGGGTTCTTCACCAGCAAATACTGTTTTCTCAAATGTCTGTCTTGTAGGTGATGTAGCACAACTTAGATGCAGCAATGCCCATGTTTCTAAATGCAGAGCACCTTACCTTCATCATGGTATGTCTCAAGAGGTTTCGTTACTTGCATAACAGAAAGGATCAAGGGCCACATGAATTGAAAAATAAAGTATTTGGGGATTTCTTGGATGCCTGACATCTTGTGCACTTTTAATGAAATTGCTTTATGATTGATGGCCTTTGCTTTTCCTGTCTTTTTTTCAAGTAAAAAGTAAATTTAATAGTTATATTCTGTTTGAGCTCAGCTATAACTAGTAATAGAAAAAGAAATTGACCTTCACGTAAGTATTCTTCAAAGGCTTGAAAGGGAAATGAAAGAACATGAGGATTATATTTATTTGGTTTAGGAATACTGCACAAAACCTGCAAATGCCAGAAAATTCTGACAATTTGTCAATACAGTTTAAGTGGCAGCCCATAACTGTAGGCCTGCCTTTGGAAAATTTGCCTTTGGTATGAATATTTCTGTACTTGCAATCTGTAATCTATTCGGAGGCTATGATTCAAATAGGTTAAATGTATTTGTCAGTGTGATGAAAGGTTGAGCAGGACACACAATTTCCTTTTCATTATTTTACAGAGAAATTTTTAAAAGAGGTACAACTCTTTCTCCCTTGAATTGAAGGGTGTTTCCTGCAGTTAGCTGGGAATGAGTTGCTTGAATTTTGTACCTCAACCAACAATAATAAAATTAAAGCAAAGCCTTGTCATGGAATTTGACATTTATGTTTTCCTGGGTAGCAGTCCTAATCAATCCCTGAATTTATTATCAAGAAAATAAATAGCTTATGACACTACTGTTACAGGGTACTAACTGAGGATTCAGAAGACTCCTTCCAGTTAGTTTTGTGCCCATTCTTTAGTCCCCAGTACTTCTCTTCCAGGTGTGAATAGTATTAGGATAACCACCGCAATGAAATGTAGTTCCACTCTTTTCTGCAACTCTTAATATCATTGTCTGGGAACTGGCAAGTCTAACTTCTGTCTCTTAACAGAAGAGCCAAACATCTTGCTTTCTGCCCCAGGCACAGAAAGAAGAACCTCTGTGTTCTATTTCTTAAAAGTAAATTTTAATTGAGATAAAATTTCTGAAAATTTTCTCAATCAGCTCTTTCACTAACAAAGATAACAGTGTCTTTGTGGTTGGGAAAAGGTCTATAGGATAAGAAAGAGGAAAAAGGTTCAATGGGCTTTAGAAAAACACCACATGGAAATCAAGACAAAAATATAGTCATACTGGAAAAAATTTATTTGTTGGGAAGGTGTATTTTAGTAAGAAAAGCAACTGGTAATAAAACATTTCAACCAGCTCCAGACTATGTATTTTCAACTCGACAAAAATCTCTTCTCACTTCTGTCATTTAAGAGAAGTGAAGAACCACCTGTACCAGGAAAAAAAGAATTTGAACAGGAAGAATTTTCAGAGAAGTAAGAGATAGATTTGGGAGCACAGTCCTGTAAGGTCTCATCACATCTGCCATGTCCTCACATGTAGAGTGGGATGGATCTGCCAGATCTGCACCACAAGGGTTGTCCTGGGAGCGCTGCAGAGTTGGCACATTGCCTTCACATGTACCTTTGGCTACGCTTTTTATTTCACTTGTTTTGAGAGAAATTTTGATAGTAATTTTCTAGTCACTTCAAATACATCAGCTTAGCATAGCTGAGCAAACCTGTGCCTATTCTCTAGATTTCCTTGCTTCTCTACCATTCTGTCATGTATCCATACGTGTTTTCCATGGAGTGATAGATACACTGTCCAGTTTAATAAATATGAATGTATTCAATAAATATGAATGTATTCAAAGTTCAGATCAAAGAAGACATGTATCTGAATTTTTTTTCTCTATTAATTTCTGACATGCTTCATTTATCTGAAAGGCAAGCTCACATTATAGTGAAACCACCTTCGTAAAAGGAAATTTTCTGTAAATCACAGCCTTCTTTGGTCATTCTTTATGTTACAGAAGTTGTTTAACAAAAGTAAAAAAAGTCAAAATATGCCAACCTTTTCCCCTCACTAGGTTTCCATGGTACCATGCTCATATAATACACAGTGACATGTGGCCCTGGAGGAACCTGCAGTCTTCCTGGACTGACACCAAAAGCCTACAGTTCAGTTAATTCAGTATTACACAATGTAACCGATACAGGATGACTTAAATTTTATTTTGGCTTTTAATTTCTTCTTTTTTCTCCACTATGAAAATGCTCTGACACTCGTATCACTTATTTATGTGATGACATTCAGGAATTCAGTACTAATTAATGCTGTTGTATTTCCTGGATTGCTTAGGACTGCAGACAATTGAAATGCAGTATCTTCTGTGCTTGTTTATACATCGTTTCAGCTTTTGTTTTGTTACACTTGATGCAACTTGGGCAGCTACACTTTTAAAAATTTTCCTTATGCAAATAATTGTTAAACATTTATTTATGACCGGTTAGCAGTGGCCAAGAGACACCTATGACTTTCTTAATGTGATTTTTCACAGAAATGGTGTTACTTTCTGAGATTCAAGGATAAGGAATGACTGTTTATCTCAAAGGCTACTAATGTGGTCTGGATAGAATGGATAGATGGAAGACTGAGCAAATCCCAAGGCATAAATCAATCTTTCACAAGCAGTACTCTTTGCAGGCTTAGATAAGTAAATGGTGTAAGTATGAAAGTTAGTATGAAGCTAGAAACAAAATAAATTGCAGTATTACTTAGGTGCCAGCAACATATAACCATTGAGTGAGACAAAGAAATCCAGAAAGTACAGTTTTACTGAGACAAATAAGTAAACATAGAAATGAAACCCTGAATGGGAAATGAACACACAAAGTGGCAATAAACTGTACACAAGATAAACAGCCAGAGAACTAAATAAGTAGAACCAAAATAAATGCCAACAAGCAAGACAGATGCAAAAACCTCCAAGCAGCTGTTAAAAAAGACCAAAAAAAAAAAAAAAAGCACAAATATTACGTGCAAGTGGAAGAAATTCCCACTGCCTGAAATTTGAGGGCTTTATCCTAAAATGCCCTGATTTCTGTGAATTCTGTTAGAGAATTTTATTTGTGCAGCCTCTATAGGTGGACACCAGCTGGTGGAGACTTTGGGTTATCATTAGTTTCCTTTCTTTTGTTTATTTTCTTAAAAGAGCAAGGGCTTTTTTTCCTGAGGTGTGTGGGCGTATTCACTGCTGTGTATGTTGCTGATGCCCATAAAGTCAAGCATTTGTGATCCTGCCCCCAGCCATGCCTTAGGGACCCGTATTTGCAACGTCTGTACAGTGGAAGATTCAGCTTTTGGTGGAAAATCTATTAGTCAGAGACTGCTGGAAATACCTGTATATCTAATATAAAATATTTTGAATAAATTAATTTTGAAACATTGTGCTTTAGTTTTGATTTTCTTCTCTCTAGTTAATCCCTTCAGTGCTAGGTAGTCTTTTCTTCCTGGACTTCTTGGGCTATGGTGGTCATTATGGAAGAAAAAAAGGAAATTAAAATCAAGTGTTAAAATATGTCTTTTTCTTTGCAGTAGAGAAAACCAACAGTTTCAAAAATGCAGTTTGGGAGAATTCTTATACTACTACCATTTCCAACTGATTTCTTTTTCTTTTCTCTACACTTATGCAAAAATAGTTCTTTTCTTGTACTAGTTTGTATTTGAAGTTTTGAGCTTTTCCTCATCATTGTGGATAGCATTCATCTCTGCTAGAATGTCTATTCCATTTGCCAAGGATCCTGTTTAGAAGAGCTGTGATATCTGTAAACATTGGGTGAAACCCCCTGTTCTCCTGGTATCAAAGACTGAGGTGAGAGTACAGTCAAAACCTGGATTCAAGCTCATTTTGAATTCCAGCATTGCTCTGCAAGCCACACTTCTTTTAGGGCAGGAAGCAGAAGTGCATAGGTAGAATTCACAGAGAATGGTCCCTACTGGAACACAGGTGAGAAGAAAATCATGGGATAATTTATTGTTATGGAAGAAGAACTGGAAATGCTGAAGTTCTTTGCCCTGGCAGGTTACCTTATCATCATGCTACCCAGAAACAATCTTGATAAGAAAAGACTGATCAGGATGTGAAAGACTCGTTTAGAAAAGGATATCCATACAGAAGTTACATGGAGATCAGATGTTTTAGAGAATTTCCATCTTCTCTGTATGAAGCTCATTTCAGTTGCTTTGCGGGTCATTCCGGTATATAGAGATTCATTGCACATAATAAGAAAAAAAATATTCTTTAGTGGTTTGAGCATTGCTCAGTCATGAGAGACATGAGTTCACTGACCTCTGCCAGTGTCTTGTATGATGTTGGAGTCACTTGTGTGAGGGAGGGCACTGGAATGATAAAAAGCATTATCCCACCGATCAGGATCTGATTGTTCTTGGCCCCATCCCTTATTTGTCTCAGCTTCTTGCTAAACAAAGGTTGGTTTGTTGTGGTCATCCTCTGGTGCTCCCAGCCTCTGCACCTGGGCTGTACCTCACACATCTCAGCAATCCACCCCTGCTTTTGCAGTGGTTGATTCTCTGAGTCATTTACCCTTAACGTTTCTGTTTCTCACAAGTGTTTTGTCTCTAAGATAAGGCACAATTGCACTGTACATAAATCATCAAACTTACTGGAATACACTTTGTATTAGGGAAAATAATTGATTTTTTTTGTTTAATTTTAAGATGTAAGAAAACCACATTGGAGAGACTACATTAGAATCAGTGAGGAAATGGCATAATATTTTACAATCCTGATAAGTTAATGAATCAACATCTTTGTACAAAAATTTCAGAAAAAGCAAATGCACTTGCAGTCTAAGAGCACACTCTATATTCAGTGAAGTTGTAGATTATTCATACTTATTATGGAAACCAAGTCATTAATATTAAATAAGCATAATATTCTTCAAGGGACTTCTTGAAATTTAAACAATGCAGAACAAATCCTACAGTAAAATTCGTGTCTGTAATTCCCATGGTCCCTAATTTTTGACACTTGAGAGCAAATTTAGCAGTTTCAAATCATATTCAGGTAACGTGTGTTGAATAGTATTTAACATAGGAAAAAGATTTTTTAGATTCAATTTTGTAAAACACAACCATTCTAACAGGCCTGTGAATTAAAGAGTGTAGAGCATGCAAGTATGACAGACAGCTTAATACTGTGCTTTAGTAAATATTACTGTGGAAATGTTATACTGACAAAAGTGAAGGTACCTTTATCAAAGTGGCAAACAGAGAGAATTTTCTAATATTTTGTGTTGGCTTTTGTCTTCTAGAGTATCAGGGCTTCAGGGCTGGTGCTGTTGGAAACCATTCTTTTTGGATCACTTCTTCTGTACTTCCCAGTAAGTCAAACTATAACTTTTAAAAAAAATTCTATCCTTGCCAACATCTTAAAACATTGTATGAATGACTGTGGTGAAAATACATATGTCAAAAGTATTTATTAATTATTAGTTTAATCTGACTACAAAATGTGCTGTGTTCTGTAAATATGCTTAAAAACACTCAAATGTTTTACTGTATTTGTAATAATTCTCCATTTTCAGTTTAGTAATATTGCCAGTGGTTTAATTGGAAGTTTTTGGGTGTTCTGGGTTAAGCTGAGATTTGGCTTTGAAAGACAATACCTCTCTAATCTATGCTATGGCCAAAAAAAGCAAGGTATGTAAAACGAAGACACTGATTATACCAAGTATTTCTCTGGAATGTAGTACAAAGAGATTAATTATTTCAGTGACATGTATTTTGATGTTTCTGAAGGTATGTGGCATCTTCAGTACCATGTCTCCCGGAAAATTAGATGCCATTACCCTTACACTGTAAGTGGAAAAAAAAAGTCATGTGAGAAATAGATCACAAAAGTCATAGAAGCACATGTCCGTTCTCTTTTCAAAAGTCCCAGAAAAACTGAGTTTGTTAATTGCCACATAAACCCAAAACAATGACTAGATAAAACAAGACATCAAAGTGTAGATTGAAAGAAGTTGATAGAAAGCATGCATGTCAGGAGATAATCAGAGATGGAGTTGTGGACTTTTTAGAATATGTTTATGTTCTCTTTCCCTCAGTAGTCAGAATTTTCTGTGCTTTTACAGACCATCATGTAGTAACTAAAAGATGAGCTGGATAACAAAACTCTTCAGTAGTTGCAGAACAAGTAGGAAATAAACTGCAGTAGAACGTGTGAAGAATACTATAATAAACACAAATCCTGGTGGAATTTTTATACATTGCTTTTTGAATCGTGTGGGCCTTTCAAGTTCTAAAGAAAAGCTGTATGGATTTCTAGTATAGTTTTATGTATTTTTTCATCTTTCACTTTTCAGAAGTCAGGGAAACAAAAGTTTTTGGTTTTTTCATATTGTACAAATGTTTTTTACAACTTACAATAAATGCGCCTCCCGTGGGTTTTTAGAGCTTCTTTCACATTTCTTTCCGGTGAACAGAACTGAAAGCCCATGCACTGCTTCCTCAGCTGGTGCTGTGGAGCATTTACAGGAATTCATGGCATAAAGCATTATGCAAGGGGTTTCCTTTCCATGTCTGTCTCCTCTGCTTTCTCAGAGAACCCTGGAGCCAGGGAGTGGCTTCCCCAGGCAGATGCTCGATTAGAACCCGTCAGTGTCTGTACAGCCTCAGCTCCAAAGTGTGAGAAGCCTCATCACGGCTCATCAGAGTTGTGTCTGCAGTCTGCTCACCTGTTGCCCATTGTTCAGTTCATTTCCCAGTTCTTGTCCTGGTCCTCCATTTGTTGTATTTCACAAAGGACAAATGTCCTTAGGTGGCTGTCTGTCTTCAGGCTTCAGGTCTTCAGCACCAGGGACACTGAGATACTGCTGTGGAAAAAGACTTCTCTCAGTACTTGACTTGAAGGACCATGCCATTGGATGCAAGACCTGGTGACCATCCACAACCTTTAAATGCACAGGAAGAAGAAAAGAAATGGTTCTGGGAGGGAGCAGTTCAGTAACCCAAGCATCCCCTCAGCTCTTCACTGACAATTAAGCGTTTCCCCCTTTTTTTCACTGACATTTAGTATGTTAAATGTACAGTAAGTGCAAAATGACAGTTTGATGTATTATGAGGAAAAAGTTTTTGCTGGAAATTCCTGATTAGCCTGTGTCCCAGGTGGGATGTAAATACTTGACCAGAGTTTATCTTTCTCTGCACATCTCAAGCTCCTACTGTATAAAACTCCACTGAGAAGACGTTCTATCAGAAATGAATAGGCAAAATGTGTGACTTAGCTTCTCTCTTTCTAACAGTTTTATGTTCCCACACTCTTTGCTGGGGCACTCTTCTTTCTTACAAGGGTAAATACTAATCAGGCTGCTTACTCCTACAGGGTGGAAAAAAAAAAGAGAGCAATTTTATCATTTCTAGTTTTAGGGGAGGGATGTTGCAAATGTGATAGTGGGAGGTCCTTTGCATGTTCAGACAGAGAAATTAATCCTGATTTCACCAACCAGAAAAATATGGTTTCATAAAATCAAAGAAGAGCAGAAAGATCAGCTTTTCAAAATCCTTGTCCCTCAATTCACTGCAAGGAAGTTTTCATTAATTGCTGATTCAGGGCAAAACAGTGAAGCGGTAAATGTGTGAAAACTATAAAGCATAGTCTTTTTAAGAAAGAAAAACTGCAAGGCGTGAATTATGAGGGGTGAGCCCTTGGAATGTGAACTCTTGATGTTTTGCTGTACATGTCCAGAATCTAAATGTGCTCACCTGCTTATTGTCTGGGAAAGAAGCACAAAGCAGAGCAGAATGACGCAAGAAAACCCAAGCTTTAAACGGAGTCATGTTTGCATCAGCTGACATTTACACACATGTTCATTCATAGCAGGTGCAGAGCATATATTATCAATATACATGTTTGTCATAAGTCAGGTACCTGCAAAGCAGATTCTGCTTTTCCTGGGTTATATACATTGTTTATTTACCCCTTCATGTTGTTTGGTGTTTTTATTTGTTTCCAAGAAGAACTGGGAATGTTTTGTGTCTTAGAGGTGTGATTTAAGACGTAGTAATATGTTCCCAGAGGTCATTGTTTCAGCTATTTGATTTGGTCCTCATTTTATGCTAGAGGAGTACATGAGAGCTCTAAGGCTAGTTAATATGGATCTCACATCTTATGTACCCAAATTAGGCTATGTTTTCCATAGATAATATGAAATGCGAGTTAATGTATGGAATGGAGTTCATAAGCATTACTGCACTACAGTGTTGTCTTTTAACATAAGGCTGTTTTACTTTTGTATCATCTCTTCTTCTATTGTGATTTGGAATGTAAAACTAAAAATATGTACTTTCACACTCAACGAAGTGTGGAATTACGCAGCTTGGCTTAGTGCATGTAACAATGTAAGGACATTAAGTGACGGCATTTCAGTTCTAAATAACTGAAATCTCTATTCATTTGAGGATTCAGTGCAAAATTACATTCTTATTTAAAAAACAAAATCCTCTTAGATTTTTTCAACACTGCTTTAAGCCTTTGGCCTCTTTGTTCTCTGCTATTCTACACTTCCATAATTCTCACTTTTTTCTAGATCTGTTTACTCAGTCTGTCTCAGATTGTTTTGAGAGCCTTCAGCATACAAATTTCACTGTGTCTAGAAGGGGTTTATTGCATCTCTGACTTTCCCTACCCTCCAATTAAATGGAAGCCAAAACCTACTTTGTTACATTGCTGAATTTCTTTCACTAATTGTTGTTGTTTTCATGCCTACATGCAGTGATCTATTCATAGTGTAACATCATTAATTGAAAAATAGTATCACCAGTCAGCTGCTTTTGGTGAGAAAAACAGCTGTTACGATGCCCTTCTAACCAAATGGGAAGTGCAAATGATGGTCTCCACCTAAATTTATTATTCAAGTTCTGCTATACTGATAACAACACTGATCTTTCCTGAATTATAAGCAGGCAGATGAGCTTTGTCTATTACAAATGCATAGATTTTACTCAGAAGTTGCCGGGCAGCTCACATTTCTGAAACTCTAATTTCTTATATTTTCTGTAGTCTCATAGTAACATCTCTAATTTCCCTTTACTTAGTCTTTCCAATTATCAAGGATCTCCTCTAAATGAACACTAGGCTTTCTAATTGATTTTGTTTATTTCTTTGTTCTTAGATTTTGAACAGAAAGCGAAAACCCAACCATTTTATGGATGGGTCTCTTAATTTCCATACTTGGCATCTGAGGGGAGGATTCTCATTACTTTCCTTTTTCAGAAATACTAACTATTTTGAAACCTTTAGACCTTTCTTAATTCCCTGTCTTGCTAATGCTTGGAACATGCTACCACAAGTTTAAAGACTCTTTGCTTGCTACAAAGACCTTAAAATAAAGTGAGCAGTAGCACGATGTTGTAAGAGAGTAGCCTGTTAATTGCATTAGGGGTCAGACCTTAGGTGATTTTAGACATCTGTAATGGGCACAAGTTGAAAAATAGGAGATTCTGACAAGATATCAGGAAACCTTTTTTTAATTGTGAGGGTTGTCAATTACCAAAACTGTTTGTCCAGAGTTTATGAAATATCCATCTTTGGAGATGTCAGGACTTGACTGGGCTCAGCTCTGAGCAACCTGACCTAGTACACCTGTTTTGGGCAGGGGGCTGGACTACATGACCTCCAAAGCTCCCTTGCAAATGAAATTCTTTGAGTCTGTGTTTCTTAAATATGCATCAATAGCTGAGATTGTCACCCTATGCTCACCAAATCCTGAAGAGGAACTGGGCCTTTTACGAGTTGTTTTAGACTTGGAACTTGAAGATGAGGTGCATCGTGGACAGCACTTCATGGACTATAAACAAAGTCTGAAGTGCTTGCCTCGAATGGTGATGAGTTCCACCCTAGGCATCTGGGATTATCTGATATATTAAATAGTTAGCATGCTCCTAGTCTACGTTAACTGAAACTCCAAAATCCATGCCTTGGAATGGATTGCATGATGTGATATGATATGATATAATTTGTACAGTCAGTGATTAAAGTTAAGTGAGTATGATGATTCAAAGGGCAAGGGAATAATTTCTTCTCCATGTTCTTGATATAGCAGATAAGAAGTACTAGATTTAAATTCCAGTAAGTGAAAGTTGTTAGACAGTGAGGCTGAACCTTATAACAGTAAGTTCAGCTAGATCATAAGATGGACTAGCTTTGGAGGCTGCAGAGTATAATTTTTAAAACTTGGGATTTTTTTCTTTCACTGTTCCTTTGGCTAAAAAAATCCAGATTCATTACAGCTTTGCCCTGTTTTTCCAAACTGCAAATTGTAACAAGGCAATATTGTTATCAGTTTAGAGAAATGGAGCTGTGGGGTGGAGGGCATTGACTTCCTAATGCTCATGAAATAGTTCAGTAGCGAATCCTGGAGTAAACTTTGTGCTCAGACAATTTGTTACATGCATTAGGTGTTAAGATCTGTTTCTGGGATTGTCTTACTCCCTCTTTCACACTCAAGCTAAAGTCACCTACTCTTTTGTGTTATGAGAAGGAATAGAAGGTGGGGAGTCATGGAGCTTAGATATGGATATGGGTTTTTTTCCCCTCAAATGATCTGTATGTGCATTAGCATGGAAGAAGTGAGTGGTGAGGGTTGGGAGCATGAGACTGTGGTAGGTCCATTAGTGGTAACAGTCATGAGCAGAGCAAGGTCACTGGGAAGCTCTGGTTTTGATGCTAATGAATGTGAAAATGGAACACTGCAAAATACTCTTATGCATTTGTCCCTCAAATGAGGGATGTGTTACTAAAGCACAGTCACTGTTTATTCCATACACATTGATGTGCACTGAGGCCAACTGAAAAAATGGCTTTTTCCAACACAATTAGCACTGCAAGTCTGGTCTGATACCCTAGATGTTTTAGGTTGATTCTTTTTTAGGATATAACTACATTGCCTTTACTCACAAAATAGTGCTTAAAGCTTTTAGAATGAACACTTGTCATTTTATTCTTTTTCGGGTAAAGAACTTGCCTTTCTTTGTTGTTAGTGTCACTGAAGTCCAAGGACACAGTGTAAATACCTGCTCTGAGCTAGTCACTGCAGATTTCCCTAGTACTCTAGGAAAGAGTCTTTCTATTTTATTTGGATCACAGTGGATTAGACATCCAGCCAATGCAAAAAGCAGATTTTAAATACCATGTTGCAAGGATTTTATATGTGCGTTGTCTTGCTTGGGCATAGAGGTGAGGGACCCAGGCAGAAGACAATGCAGTAGTTAGTCTTTCTTGGTCAGTGTCCTTGTCAGACGAGCATACTTTTTGAAGTTAACATGCAACCAGTAAACCAATAGTTTTTTTGAGAGCTTTGAATGCAAAATCCAGAAGTCAGCTGGTATAGCCTCTGCATTAGAGGCTACAAAGTACAGAAACATCATAGGTACTGGAAACACTTGTGTCCTTGCCCTGAACCATGCTAAGAAAAATGTTTGTGACTGTTTTTACTGATAGGAAGCAAGCACTGAATATTTTCTGCTTTTGAATAAGTTTATTTTAAATGTCAGAAAAACAAGATACATGGTGTGATAGTTCTTCATGGTTGTGTCGCCACTAATCTACATACCTATCCTAAAAAATTCTGTCAGCTACTCTCAAGGCTCTAGTTATCTCAAGGAGATAACTAGAGGCTGTTGTATATATTATCCCCTTTAAGAACTGTGATTAGGCAGAGCTATGTGTCTCCTGATCTTAATTACATATTGGTATATATTGGTGTATATATATTGGTGTATATGACAAAAGTTTGGGGTATTGGAAACTCAGTAGAGCTATGACATCATAAATTCTAAGAGATTATACAAGTGGAATTTGGTGAAGAGTATTTGGTGTGTTCTGTGTGCTTGTGTGTATCAGTGTGCTGTGATACCTTAGGCTGGAAGGGACCTCAGGAGGCCTCTATTCCAACTTCCTGCTCAAAGGAAAGTCAGCTATAAGACTTTATACAACACAAGGTTACAAAGGGCTGTATCCAATAGGTCTTAAAAACCTGCAAGGATAGAGACTACCCAATCAGGCAGTGTGCAGGCATGCAATAAAGTCACATGGTTGTAGGTTTTTGGATAGTGATAAAATATGTGATGCTGCTGGAACATATTTTATATGAATTTATACATAGGCTGAAAATAGGTCAGTGAAGGTACAGGTACTGATTTTACTATTCTTTCACCTCTTGGACTCCCATGCACATCCTTGTGGCACTACTTGTGATACCATGACAAAGCTCGATCTTCCCCTTCTATGAATTTGAGGGTACAATATGGTATTGTAAGAGGGCATTGCTATTTTTGCTAGTCTGAAAGCTTTTTTTGAGAACTGAGTTCAAAGGGCACATTTTTCAGAGTCTGGGTTCACTGAATAGCCAAGTGTATGTGTGAAGGGCTTGAGAGTAGGAGAGAAAAGGACAGCAGCCAGTGACCTGAGCCAACTGCCATGTTGGGTTTTCCTTGACCTTTTTGTTTTAAATTAATATGTTGTGCTGCCAGCTTGCAAGGACTTATGTGGTACAGTCTTGCCAGCCCTTCATTCAGAGAAATTAATCTTGTAGTGAAGGGAGCAGAGAAAGATCTTGTGGTCTTTCCTCTTTACTCATAATTCCACTGAAGTAACTTGAATGAATAAACTTACATATATAAGAATTCATAGATAAAACTCTATATGAATATATTCTTTTCAGAGAAGTGATATAAAAAACCAGACTGAAGTCCTAAAAAACAGTGAACAATTTTTAGCCAGGGGATTTAAATTTTTTTTGATATAGCATGAGCAGTAACACATGCACAAGTTAAAAATGTGCTACATTTGAAAAGTAAAAGTGTGGGGAACTCTTTTCTGATCACAGAAAGCCTTGAAATACAAAAATTATCAGAGGGTAAAATGTGGGGGTGTTCATATGGAGGAAAATAGTGCTGGACATATTCATGGTATGTTCCTTACTAAAGCCTGGACCATGCTCTAATAATCCATCCTCATTGTTCTGCTCTCTAAAGCTGAACCATTCGGTGCTTGGCGAGCACTTGAGCAGGAGACCACAGCAGGGCCACTTCCATGCCAAAGAATTACTGAAAAACACCTGATTGAAAAAATTTAATCAGTGGAAGTCTTCATTTGGCCTACTGTTGCTGCTGAATTAGAAAACAGGAAGAAAGTCTTTTACAGAACTCTTTTATGTATAGTCTTTTATATATCTTTTATATAATGCTTGTTGGATCTCAGTGCAAATAAGCTAGAAAGGAGTGGAATAATTTTCTCAGCCAAACGTTTTGATGACCACATTGATCACTTGGCAAATGAACTGAGTCAGTAGGCATGATGCTTAGAATATGTTTGAATTTTACTGTAGTGACTTAAATTTATGAAAAAATTGACACATGAAAAAAGGCACTCTCATGTATTAGTTCAAAATATGTGATAAAACTTTTACAGGAAAGATATTGAAAGACAATATATTAAATTTTTATTAAATTGTAAAACTAAAGAGGCAATAGGTTTTGATAGTAGAGATGAGCCAGGATTGAACTGTGCTGGAAAGGAAAATATTAAAAATTGTAGTCACCATGTACATATTCTCAGTGAGGCATAGTCCTTGCATCAGAGATTTACCTTCACTCATTAGTTTCGCACTGGAGAGACTGCATATTGGTGGGAGATAAATTTCAGTCATTCTTTTTCACTTATCCAGGTGTCCTTCAGTGAAAGCTGGGGGCATGTTCCTTTTTATCCAACAAATGCCTTTTCTCTTTGTTTATTCATGCTTTCATACCTAAGACCCGAGGAACAACAGCTATAGTCAAGTGAAAAGCCTGTATGAAAATCTTGCTGAACTCATTAGATTCAGCTGTTGCCTGCTTTGTGGTTGTTGTGATCTGCATCAACAAGAATCTGAAGCTAAGTGAAAGCAGAAGCAGTTCATGCCTAAGGAAGACTTGAGTTAGATAAGCTGATACTACCATGCTGTTTCTGATATGAAATTGGCTGCAGTTGTAAACCAACGCTGTCAGAGGAAACTGGCGGTATCGTAACTCACCATGCCTTGGAATATGAGGTTGAGGTAAGACATTGACCAGTACAAAATGTACAGGTGAGCGAGAAAACATGATATCCTACCTGTCAGCTTCTGTGTCACTTGACAGAGTACTGCATCAACACAGAGGAAAAGTCAGTCTCCATCTCAAAGCCTGTTCCCTGTGAATAATACAGGAGCTGAGTTATGGGTTTTTTTCTCCTTTAGTTTTTCTTCTCCGTCTCTCTTCTTTTATGTATGAATGCATTAGGTATTTCCTAACCATCTACTCAGATTTTAAGTGTTGCACCATGAAGGATGATTAATGGTTAATGATAGGAGAGATAAGAAATTCAATACATTACAATGGAGGAAGAGAAGAGTTGATGTTTTTGGAAGAGATCCTTAAGAAAGGAGAATTTCATCCATCAGAGCTGAGGCTGCTCTTAGTCATTCTACAAGCTGAGAACTGAGAAGATGCAGGCAATGGTACCTTTATGGTTTTTAATATCAACTGCTAGAAGTTAAGCAGTTTGCAGGCAAAATTATATGACAACTAGTGAAATCTTTGCACTGGAAAAATTTTAAAGAATTATAACACTGATAGTGCAAAGTTTTCATTACTGTATAGCACTTCTAAACATCTCATTTCTAAACTCTGAGATAAGAGATCAGTGGAATTTAAATCAGTGCTTTTAACCCAAAGCCACGTATCATCCGATGTATATAGGAAATTAGCTTTTTACGTGTAGAGAGGAACTGGAAACGCAATATAAACAATTATGAGAGTAGAGACAAGTTTGCAATATAAGTTGCAATATGAAATTATCAAAACACATCAACAAGTACCAGTGTACAAGATATTCTGTGTTTCTTCTAGTATTGACAATAGTAGAGTCGTCTGATGAAAATACCGAAGTTTTAGTTTGCCAGGGTTAAAAAAATGAAGAGGGAGGGCCCAGCAGGTAAAAAATTTGCCATGTAACTAGCCAGATGGATTTCTGAAAAGGAGACATTCAAGCAACTCATGCCTGGGTCTAAATCTACATCACATCAAGTAGGGAGAGATGAGATTTCTGTTCTTAGAAGTAACAACAGTACTGCAGATGCAACAAAAGATGTTCATTAGAGCAAGAAATTAGTCTTTACAAAAAGATGCTTTTTTCTATGTGATACAAATTTTCTGATTTCTTGGATATAACTGTTTATTAGGATCACATACAAAAAGCACTATATTTTCACTATTTGATTTCTAGATCTTCTTCCTTTGTGGGACTAAGCACAGATCTGCAAATATATGCAAGTTTTGAGGAAGCTATTAGGAAATATCCTGTCCTTTATAACAAATATACAGTATCCATTTCTCTGATCGCTCTGAAATCTGAATCCAAAGTAGATTTCTTGTAGTGGCGTGATGCCGTGCAGTAAGTTCTGCACATTTTTGGGTAAAAAAACACTAACCAAACAAAAACCAACCAAACAGCAAAGAGAAATATATCAGTTCAATCAAAACTCAGAAATGGGTGGCAGGATTTCCAAGCTAAAAAAAATTTAAAGCAATTCCGAGATAATACATATGAACAAAATACATACAGAAAATAAGAGGATGAAATGAGACTTTCTTTGCACAAAAGGTTGTAAGTGGAAAAAACCAACATTTTATACAGTTCTCTTACATATCATTACATGATAATTTATCAAACTTCAATTATTTCAGTCATCCACAATTTTATTACTATTTGATGTTAATATTTTAATAAGCCAGAGCCTTATTGAATGTGGTTTAGTTAGTAAAAGCAAAGTAAAGAAAAAAGGAAAAGAATGATAGTGAGAAAACAAAATAGAGAACTTCCCCCTGAGGATTAAAACACAGCAAAAAGTCTAATATAGCAACTGGAAAATTTATCCAAAATTGAGCAACCAAACAGTACAGAAATGAAAACAAGACACAAATGACATCTTGCACCTTAATACAGTGAGGACTCTTATTGTCACGACTACATGTTATAGGAGATATTTATAAAACCACAGATTGTACATTCAGTGCTTGTTCTTTACTTGCATACAGTTATTTCTCACTGCTCCTTGCAAAATTTCTTCTTTCCTAAAACACCACTTACATAATTGTAGAAGATAAATCTTTTATTCTTTCTTTTTGCTTCCTCTTTATTGATGTGTGGTTTCTCTTCTCATATTTAAGTTATGAACCCTTTGGTACAGGAATGTTTGGCATTGCTGTGCCGTGCACGGCAGGGTCCTAATCAATGAGTAAGAATCACATTACAAATGGCTGTTACTAATAATAACAGTGAAAGTGTTTAAAAATATTTTATTAAAGGTGTGAGCAAGGACACATTTAATGGTGAATTTCTCATCTCCTCAAAGGACTGGTAGCATGCAACTGTTTTTATACTGCTAGAGAGTATAGGAACTTCCTGAGAATTATCTGAGAATATTTGAGTTATGTTTGAAAAGATTAAGCCATAATAATACAAGCAGAAAAAAGCCTAATACTGATCCCACATGAAACTGCTCTGCTAATTTCTGTGGAGCTGCACCCGACTTGTATGAGAAGACATGTGTTAGGTGATAAACAAAGCCGTTAGAAATAGTAGAAGAAAATTCATTGCTCTCAGTAGAAAGGATCAATCTGTGGGATTTAAGATAATGGGGAATAGTGGAAAAGCTGGCAATGTGAAGGGGCAACAGCAAGAAGAGGTCTCAGTTCTACTCAAATGAATATTTCTGTCTTCTTCTGTATAGACACAGAATGATGATTTTGCCCATTTTTAGGGGGCTGACCTGAGCTCATAAGGTGCAGACTGTCACAGTGAATGCATTCAAGCATTTCATGTAAACTGGAGCAGCTCTGTTGGCGTGGGTTGTAAATCGGCCAGCTTCAGATCCCTGAGTTGCCTCATGGTGGGCATGCCTTTACACATAAGGGACTTCAGACTCTCTCAAACTAACCAGGGATTTAAGACTGCTTTTCCACAGCCTGAGTAGGGTCATCAGTCCCTTGGTTTCTCCTTGGCAGCAAGACTGGATCCTATGCCTTAACAGCTGAGGAGGGCTTAGAAGGGAGTTAGATGTTACATAGTTCAGCACTGTCATGAGTTGGGTGGGTTCGGATACTTGCTAGGTTAGACAAGGTTTTTGTGACTTACAGCAGCAAATTGGTCTGGAAGCTAGTCCTTTAGATGCCTCAGACCCCTTGGCAAGTAATTATTACTGGGTTACTTGTCTGGTTTTCTCTTATATATTGCAGACAGTAGTGTAGAGTAGAGAGGGTCCTTGCTTTGTATGTCCTGTGTGAGATTGACTCAAGGCTGGTGAGAAAGGCAGTAAGCCAAAAAGCAGGCAAAAGTAAACCTAAGCAGTTATTTGGAATACCTGGAAACTTTATCAGTGTCAGGGTCATTGGTTTTAAAAGTAATCTGAAGGGCCAAATGCATGGGGGAATGCAACCCATAGTCATAGCATACACATAAATTCTGACATATTGTGAATGTGTTGCTCTGGTGCACGTGGGCTGATCCACCACAGCGTGTGTTCCTTCGGTGGGCTGCAATCTTGGTGCTTTGTGGTGGAGTAAAGTTGTGTTAGGAATTCCTGACAGGAGAGCATTCCCTATGCTGCAGCCGTGGCTGGCTGCCATTCTGGCAGCAGTGCTTCATCTCTGACAGCATTTGCAAACTGAGAGGTTGTTACAAAGAGGTTTGGGTCTACTTCATGGTGCATGTACAAAGTTTGGGGAAGAAACAGCTTTTGATAAAGGGAAATTTTAATAGTTCTTTGTTTAACTTATTTTTTCTAATTAATTTATATTGATGCAGCTTTTGTTATATAATCAAAACCTTTTTGATCAATTTCACTGAAAGAAATATTTAAACCCATCACATGTATATCACACGGGTATATTTTGTGTAGCATATGCTGATACTTACGCAGCCTATGATGAAATTAGTACAAGAAATCTAAAAAAGATAAATATAAGGAATATATTAAACTATTAGAGAGTGTCCAAAGGAAGGCAATGAGGATGATGAAGGGCCTTAAGGGAAGCCATGTGAGGAGCAGCTGAGGTCACTTGTTCTGTTCATCCTGGAGGAGACTGAGGGGAGACCTCATTGCAGTTGCAACTTCCTCGTGAGAGGAAGAGGAGGGGCAGGCACTGATCTCTTCTCTGTGGTGACCAGAGACAGGGCCGGAGGGAATGACCTGAAATTGTGTCAGGGGAAGTTCAGGTTGGATATCAGGAAAAGGTTCTTCACCCAGAGGGTGGTTGGGCACTGGAACAGCTCTCTAGGGAAACGGTCACAGCACCAAGCCTGACAGAGTTCAAGAAGCATTTGGACAATACCCTCAGGCACTTGGTGTGACTCTTGGTGCTGTCCTGTGCAGGGCCAGGAGTTGGACTTGATCCTTGTGGGTCCCTTCCAACTCAGCATATTCTGTGATTCTGTGATTCTGTGGCATTTAGGAAGAAAAATAAAGGAAATTACGCTGGCATAAAGAAGTCCTTTCCACTTTTCCTTCAAGTATTTTATCTTGTTCAGACTTTAATCTTCCTTTTAACTTTTGGAATTTTCTATAGGAAATAGTTAAATAACCACTGTTTTTAAAACATGGAACTATGATTTAATATTCAGATATCTTCTTCTATGTCAGTCCAAGTGTATAAGTTCTCACATTAGTCAGAGTCAAAAAAAAATTGTACATATTCCAGCAGTGTGTTGTTGAATGTATTAATCTTGCTCAATTTGTTAACTACCTAATCTTCAGCACCTACTGGAGTGCTATATACAGAGCAAGTGTTCTCAGTGTTCAGCTCTCTCTCTTAAATTCTTAATCTGGCATCACCAGCATGCTGAACCCTTGAATTGTGGGGGTTTTCTTTAAATCTGACAGAGCTTGCTGGCCCATAGAGTCAGCTCATCCTTTTTTCTGTCTTTATTGATGGCATTGCCTTGAAATCTGTAGAGAAGTGATCTATAGAAGTTACTTAGTCAGCTATTTATATCCATATTTATTAAATTTGTATCTACTTTCCAAGCCTTGAGGCATATTTACATCTTTGAAATCACAATCAAAATAAGTTACTGCCAAAGTGGCAGGCACTCTGTTCAAGTAATCACCAGTTGTTGCTACAAGAAGGCAAAATGCTGTCATAACAAGTATTTTAAATCCCTAAGGAACATGTTTGTTGACCATTAATTCAATGTAAGGCTCTGTTAGAGTATCATATGCTCAGTTATTTGAAGACCCAGGAATTTTGAAAGACAGCTGAATCAGAAACATACTCTAAATGCTTACCATGTAAGTCTTAAGCAAGATTAATACGTTTATTATTGACAACAATAAGATATCTGCCAATTTCAGATGTCACCAAGAATACATTAAAAAAATCAAAGTTTCTCTTTTAGCTGCTCTTCATGTAACTTTTCTGGAACCAAAGCACATTCCGAGTTACTAGATTTGCAGGACAAGAAACTTGATCTATTTTGATCCTGAGCTGAGCTGACTTTATATGGGCTGCAGTTACTGCTGTCAGTGTGGGATTAACAAATAATAAGGAGCACTTCTTTTCTCAGGCAGGATATCTTGTCTGTTTAGGATAAGGGACATCAGTGCTTACTACATTTGGAAAGCAACCCTCTAGTGTATTAGATTTTTCACAAGTGTTTACAGACTGGGCTAACCTGGTTACATGGAAAGCCTTTCGTACCAAATGACATAGTTGTGCACGGCACTCTTTTCTGGTTTGACTCTCCAGTGTGTATAGCAAACATCAGATGTGATCAAGAACTTGTAGATGTGAAATTGATAGATAACTAATTATATTCGATACCATAATTAGTATGTGTTGCTGTTAATAGTTATAATGATAATAATGGATCAGATTAAACAAGGAAGTTGGCAGAATGAATTCTTGAGAAGACAGTAAAGGGGAGAAAAATTCTGGTTAATTTCAACAAATGCAAGAAAAAGTTTGGAACCTTGATCTAACTTCAAGTAATGTTTAGTCTTAAATCATTAAGAAATAGGTTAGAGAACAGGAAAAATGTTGAAAAAAATTGAAAGTGTTCAGAGTGAAAGAGAGAAAATTGTATAGAGCACAGAGAAGTCCCTGTTGCTAAACAGAGTGCTCTATTGGTCTAGAGAGCACAGCAGACATTCTTGAGATTTTGAGTTATCTTGAGTTATCTAAGAAAGTTCAAAGAAATGTGGTTTTTTTCACCCTCCATGTATGTCTTTCATAAAGTAGATGAAATTTTGTGGCATGATGCCCTGAATCTGCTAGATTCATTTCCTCAGACTGTTTAAAGTAATGCATTTTTCTCAGACATGTCACAAACAATCCTGTCAAAATCTGCCTGGATGGACTTGTTTTAAATCATAAATACTTGTTATATATATAGTAAATGTTCAAGAACCTTGAAGAAAAAGAAGGTCATGGCCTTCTGAGTACTCACAGCTCCTCAACTAAATATGAGTCTTGAAATGTTTGTTTTGGGCAGTCTCACATATGGAGTCTCACCACTTGGTTGGTTTATCTCATTGCTATCTCTCTATCTGTTTTAGCAGCCTGACTTCTCTTTTAAAAAAGAGAAGATTCTCCCTGGCCCTCTGGAGTTCAGTTATTTTGGTTTCTGTTTGCCATCTCATTCTTAGCTCTGGTGACAACTGTTAATTTTGCTCTTAAATATTTTGCCCTTCTGCTTTTATGCTCTTTTTATTGTGCAGTTGTTTATTCAACACCACAAGCATCTTGGTAGGGAGGATGGAGAAGGAAGTTCATATAAATAAATAATTGCAGTTAAATGCAGAGGACTGCCTAGCAACAAAATGCAGTGGAATATGTCTGTCCTGCTAGAAGATGGGCCTTTTCTTTGATAAATTGGTGAAATGTTTGGAGGACTCCCCCTGCGCTCAGGAAGGAGTGGAACATTTGAAGAAAGCCTCCTTCTGCTGTTTTGTTAGCTGTTAATGAACGCATTTTGTGGACCGTGCAAGTGAGCTGTGCCAGGAATGCCAATAAGCAATCTTGCCTGAGAAGGCTGCTATTTCTAATGCTTTATTTTTGCAGCTGCAGCAACAGGAGGGAAGCAGCAGGTACTGGTTATAGGTATTTTGGTTGGTGTCTCTCAAAGGAGGAGACCAAAGATGCTTGAATAGTTTAGCCATTAGTAGGGAACATGTTTCCTAATACAGCCTCAGTTTTTATCATGCCAAGTCTTTTAAGGACTCAGCTTACCATTGGGTAAGCATTGCAACTTCAGATTGCTGTGCTCAGTTTTGGTGCCTTGAGGTCAAGTGAGGTACTCTGTGCATGAGATGACTGTGCTCAGTCAGGGACACAGACACCAGCACGCCTGCTTTGCTTGCTTAGGGAGCTGGATGTCCTGCAGAGAGAAGGATTTGTGCTTATCATCTGCCTAGTTTTTCTGCATGGGAAAGTGCCTTCCTTCGCCAGGGCTGCAGACTCGAACCCCCTCTTCAGGTACAGAATCCTCACTTTTGTACCAAGGGTAGGTGGTAAAAAACCCAGCCTATAGACAGCATTTTTATTCAGTATCCCACTTGGTAATGTTTTCCTTCTGGATGTGGCACTTGGGTTCTGTTCCTCTCTCTGGCTCAGAAGATACAAACTTTTACCACCTTGAAGAAAGATTTACTGATTTGTCTCTAGGATGCCATAGCATGAGAGGTGTTCAGCCTGTTGTGCTGATATTGTTCCATTTCACATTGCTCCACTAAACAGTAGTAAATGGGTATAAACACAAATCCAACTACAGAGCAGTAGGAAAGGTATTGTACCCATTGGTTAGATTACATATTGGTTAAAATGGGGTGACCTGGCTTTATAACTGCTTCATGGAATGGTTAAGTTATTTTTAGGTATGAGCAGAAAGTAGCATATGGGCCTCAACTGTTGTCACTGAAAAAAACACAGCTTGAATTTGGTTGTTTTCCAGGTTAAATCATTCACAGTCAAGAGCTTTCCTCAGAAACCTGCTAATTGTTGTACTGCAGACAGGTGTGTTGTTTTGTCTAATCCCACTAAATTTTCAAAATAATAAAAAATTGGCTCCTCTGAGGGTTTTTTCCTTATTCACAATTAATTTCTCTGTTGTTAATGCACGTTTGAAATAAATGGCCATTATAATCACATGAAACAAACCCTAAGTTACAGGGGAAGCATAGTTCAGCAAAACAAACTCCAAGTCCCAGAGTTGTTCTGAGTGTCTGAGTTCAAATCTTTAGGACCTGAAAAGACTTCATATCATGTGAGGAAAAGGATTCAAGTTTTTAATGATAACTGAAAAACATTAAATATCAAAGATATGCCTATCTAATGAAACCTTACATCTCAAATGTTTTTGTGGTGTCTCAGTTTCTTTTTGAAAAAAACATTGCCCATGTGAAACAATTAAGAATTCATCAATAAGTTAACTTGTGCATTTGGTAGTGTAGTTTTCTGGAAAACCTGAATGTATGCAAAGGTTAGAAAATGCAATATTTGGAAGATGAGATGTGCCTGTTATCCCTTAGGGATTGTACTGTTGCTGATGTTACAGGTGATGAGCAGCTATATAGATTGTTGAGGTGTCATGAAGCTTTGTTTTCCAGAGGAGGAGAATTTACTACTCTTAGTTTCTCCCAGTCAATAATTCCACATTGTGCAACCTGATTCCTCTCTTTCCTGCATCATTGTACTTCAGACTTCTCATCAACTGCTCAGTGACCTCCACAGACTCCTTAAAGTTTTTCAAGTCCACACTCAGTTTCCTAAAAATCTGTTTCAAGATTCATCTCCTACTTTCCACTTCCATGCAGTGTTTCCAAAGGGAGATTTCTGTTCTGAGTTGTTCTGTTTAGTTGGTTGCCACCTACACGTGTTGAAGCTTTTGAAGACTGCTCTTTCAGAGTAAAGTATGTTGTTCTCAAACTCTTAAAGAAAAATTCTTCCTGATGAAGAGTTCTGTGATGAAGAGTTCTTCTCAGGCTCCACTCAGGCCATCCAGCTCTGTTGCCGATACATTGCTTGAGGTTGCTTTGTGACAGCTTGTATGCCTAATCTTGAGATCAGTGCTTTCCATTTCAGGACTTTTTAATTTTTCTTCTGTAATGGAAATGTCACCTGTCCATTGAGAACATGGTCCTCAACGTGCTGATGTCTCTGTTACTTTCTATACCATCTTACTTCTGTGTTTCTGCATTTTTCAAGAGTTGCATTAGATCCATGAAACATGACTTTTGTTCTAGGCCCATTTCTTTCCAAATCAGTTCAGTGTTCTAAAGTTCTTTGCTTCCTTTGAGACACCCAGTTTAAAATAGCAATAAATATGAAATTAGTCTAAATAGTCCTGAAGATTTTTCCAGCTTGTTCTCCTCTGTAGTATTTCAGAGTTGAAGGATGGGCTTTACATGGTCTGACAGGTTACTAGCTGCTGCCTGCACTTGAAAAAAGAGGGAGTACTGAAAACTCAGAGTAAAACTTTGGAGTGGCTATTTGCAGTGCAGGGATTTTATTTTTTTTTTAATTAATTTTAACTCTGAACATCACATTTAACTCTAGGCTCCCTTTCGCCTGTGGAGGGAAGTAGGCACCTCTGGAGGACAGCACTCGTAACCCACCTTAGGTACCTGTAGAAGGATGATGTGGTTTGCCCTCTGCCTACAGTGCTCCCCATTGAACACAGAGGGAGCTTGGGCCATGTCTTGGAATTTAATGATTCACTTGTCTTCCCTAGCTCAGGTGTGTAGAATATCTACTCCAGATTCCTAGTCCCAATAGAAATAGAAGGATTATAATATCAAACCACCCTAGTTGAATGTGGTGAAGAGAATGCATATAGAGAACTTCTCCCATACTGTGTGAAGGAGTGGTTTATGGCTCATGGAGATGCCCTGTGAATCATTCTGCAATAAAGTGTATTTCAGGGCTGCTTAGGATTGCAGGAGGCTGATGCTGATCACGTTCTGTGTTGCTTTTCACAAAGCAGAAAACATTGGCACAGATACACTCAAATTATGCTGCTATTTTGGAATCAATGTGCTTTAGAATCTGCATGAAAAGCAACTAACTTTTGAAAGAGAATCATGATTTTACAGGCAAAAAAATCACAACAAATGCACCAAATCTGTTTCTGTATTTAAATATATATGTATTCAAATATTTATACAAACGTGATTAATTTTATGCTGTTCTTTAAAAATCACCTGGGTGGCATATGTGACTGAAAGAAAATGATAGAAGAGCTTGATCATCTTGAATACAGAAATTTATTTTGCTGAATTTGTTTTAATTTCTCAGTCATAATAATTTTTCAATATCTGCTCAACACTCTACAAATATTCTTCTTGCATAGATTTCTATTAAACAGGGTTTTTTTTCCTTTTGACTAGACGAAAAAAGTATGAGCACTCTGGCCCTCTTAGGCAAGCAAACTGTCCAAATAATTTTTTTGGAAGGTGGAAATGTTTGTATCCATGTGATAAAAGAGCAATAAGAATATCTTCCTACTAGGAAGAAAAACTGTTTCATTCCTATTTCCATAGTTTCTACTATGGAGTGAATTTTGAGTTTGCAGGTGTTGGTTGGTTGGCTGGTTTCTTCTGGACTTCATTAATTACCTGTAATGAATTAATTATGTTAATAACATAATTTGTTTGATACAGTTAGTGTAGATTGAAGGTTAATGTAGATTATGCCAGCAAGGTATGTCACTCATTTTTACAATTCATCCAATTACCAATAGCTTCAGTTTACCTAAAGCAGATTTATGAGACAGATATTCTTCATTAGGGAACATTAGGAGATGGAGTGTTCCCAGCACTTCTTCTGGAGGCTGGTCACGCCATGGTCTCTGGCTTGTCCCCACTGCTGTTGTTGCTACAGGTGCATAAGCTGAAAATGAAAAGTCAATAGTTCCAGCAGAGATGTCTGCAGTAAACTAATCAGCACTGGCTGGATTGAGATGTCCGGCTGGTGTTTCGTGGAGAGAGTTTTTCTAAATTGCTTGTTGTCAAAATAAATACCAACAAAAATTGTCCTGAGGAGGATAGCAGACAGTTCTGTCCTGCTCTTCGCTGCGGTTTAGCAGGGTATTTCAAAGTCCTGGTCTGTCCCCATTATCTTTTCCAAATAGCCATCTTAATAGTTGATGTCAATAAAATTCCTACCATGACTCATGAACCTGCCAGCATGCAGTTCAGACAGAGCACGCAGCCAGAAAGGAGGCATTTCTGAAGAACCTAAACCATCAGATAGCTTTTTTTTTCTCACAAAGTTTGTATTAAATACTTCTCTGGCTTTGTTAGATTAAAATGAGGAGATAGGTATTTTTGGAACTGTGAATACTGCATGTTTCCTTTTCCCCAGGTAGGAGTCACTATTTGGAAATACTCAAATAACACTCCCCCCCCCACACATCTTACACTGTATATTTGTAGGGATTTCAGCTATAATGTAACAAGATAAAAAAAGTCTGTGTGAGTCTCTTTTGTGACCTGTGTCTTGCATTAAGTATACTTGACAAATTGCTGTGAATAATTTAATCTATTTTGTCTTGATTTAGCTGTAGCTCTTGCAAGATTTATTTTAATATAGACTACTTCACAATTATGTTTTTAAAAGATTCCTTTTTCCTAAAATCACAGATGTGGTCTTAAAATTAATTGTTAGATTTTCCTTAGTTTTAATAAAATAATGAAAATACATGTCCTTAAAACTATTATTAAAATGTGTCCGTGATTTGGCAAATGAGGAGGCTGAAGAGATGTCAAGGTATTTTCATTAGAGATGGTTCAGCTTGTTAAAATGTTTCTCTTTCTGCTTCTTTGGTTACCACATTCTTTTTAAGAAAAGATGATAGTAATGCACCCAATAAGTAAGTTAAGGGGTTTTTTTCACATAGGAACTAGATAAACTAGGACATTTAGTTGACTGTTGTCATTTACCCAGGTGGCATGTCACATGGAAGAAAATGTATCTGAACAGATGAAAGAAGCAGTTGGATTATAAAAGTTAACTGGCGGAAGAAGCAAATATTTTAGAAGATATTTTGACTTTGCAGCTTCCTTTGATTTTCCACTTTTATAACATCAGCATGAACAATTTTTGGTGTGCCTGTACATTGCCTAGATAAAACATTCGGATGAAATTATTTCTATTAATTTTGAATGACGTTTTTTGAATGTAATGCAAACTATGAAAATAGAAGCTTTGAATGATTAAGGAGCTCAGCTTCTCCTCTGTATTTCACTTGTGTTTCTCTTCTCAGCCTTAGTGTGCATGAGGCTGGAGCCCTGAATGCCCCATCTGCTCATCTTTGCTTTTAGTGTTGCTGCTGGCAGATCATGTCTAATAATCTTCACTCAAAACCTGACCATTTGCTTGGTCAGGAAACCCACATTTTCATGTATCTTTCGGTATTTAACTGGAAAGTAATTGAAGACCTTTTCATCTAAGTTTAAAAAACATCAAATGAAAAAGTGCAGAACATCAGTGCTATCTACACTGCTCTTAGCACTCTTTTTGAAGACAAGAAGCCAGATATTTTTTAAATATTTGGTAGTTGCCTTTCAGTGAAGTCGATGGCTCCTGACTCCCTTGCTAGGCCCTTAGAATCTTTAAAGTCAGATCAATGACTATGCATTAATTTTGTGCTTCAAGGCTGTGGTTGGTGACCTACGTGAGTCAGGAAAAGCATTTTGCTCTGTACACAAACAGAGAATCCACAAACTACGTGGATTCTGGTAGGCTTTAAATTTTCAAACACAACAGTTACTGTTGTTTTTAAAGAATCTTGTTCAAACACATTTTAAACTTTCTGAGGCAGTGTCTTGATTTCAGAGGAAACTTCAGACCTCCAGCCAAGTCCACATCTGGCCAGTTTGAAGTGTCTGAATTGCTGAGATGAGCCAACTCTCAAGTCCTCAGGGACTGAGGCTGTTCAGGCTGTTTTTAGGGTAACTGTATTAAAGACTGTGAGGTTGTCAGGAGGGAGCCAACGTACATGTACGGCATAGACATCTACCAAAGACAGAGAAATAAGTGGCACATCCAAGCAGATGAGTAGGAAGGTCAGTTGGGTCAACCAAGCTCATTACTTTTTGGACTCCCTGAAAAGTATTTATTTGCTTCTTTTGCTTTATGGTAATGGTGAAGCAGAAGTACCTTTGAGTGAAAGGGAAAGCATAGTGTGCAATTCTGACTTTATTTTCTCTTCTGCCTTACATGGGACATGATTAAAGCTAGCAGATTTTTTTTTCAGCTTGGATTTTTCAGTGTTAGGTAATTTGTTCATTGTGGTACACTTTGGCGTGGTCTCAATGGAACTTCTGAGCCTCAGACCTTCTCCCTGTCTTGTACTGCTTCTACAGAAGCATCCAATAACCAGCAGTGGTCAGGAAGACACCTGTCTTGGACAAACATTTGCCCCTAAGGAACTGGACTTGCCACCTCCATCACCTCAGTGCCTACAGCCCCTTAGACTGGAAGATGTCATACTTACTGATTGATCATGTTTTACCTGTTTAGTATCACCACTCCCTGGGCCAGTACCACTGAAATCTCTCCTTGTATTTGAGAGTTTTGCAGCTGAAGTTAAATAGTTTATTCTATTACAGTGAAAAGCTAAGCATGATCTCTGTGTTTGGAAACAGATGCAGAGAACATATGTGATAATCCAGTGTTTCAAGGTGATTCCTGTTTCTCCTCAATTCCTCAAAGGGTTCCCACAGCAGCCTGGAGGAGAAGTCTAGTCCTTTTGGTAATACTAGTTTTTATGCTTTTTTTTTTTTTTTCCCCCCCAAAGAGGGTGCAGACCTGGTGTGATATCTTTCTTTGTATCTCTTTTCTCTTGTTGGTTGTGAATTGACACTTGGAGTACCTTTCAACCCTTAGCATTTATAACCAATTCAGCCAGGGCATCAGTTGATGTCTATCATAAGCTAATGAACTGTTTTGTGACCGAGTTTTATCCTTTATTAGGAAAAAGTCCTGGATTGCTCTTCTCTACTGTGTGGACCTTGTTGGACATAAAAATTCATTTGTTGTGATCAAATCTATCTACAAGAGTGCAAGCATGTCTCTTGTTAAAGCCATTGTGGATTACATGTTGATTTTTTTATTACTTGACTTTAAAATACTATTTATTAGACCAAAGCAAATAGGAACAGTGAAGCTGGATCATTAGTAAGGCTTAAGCAAAGGCTAGAATTTATGGTAAATAAATGCATTTTCAGGCCATGTGTTCAAGTCATTTATAAATAAATATTTCCAGAGCTGGTAGGATCTGTGGCATTTCAGTTTTTCTCTTTGGATTGGAGGAAATACATGACAGCATCTCGGAAACCACATGGAAGAGGGTTTTTTCCTCAAAATAACCTATTCAGGGGTGTCTTGTCAATAGTTAGTTGAGATCTCCCTTATGAACAGAGGAAGGAAAAACAAAGAGGGAAAGTAATTGAAGAGATATCCATAAAAAGGCATTCTAAGTATGCAGTCTTTTGTCAAACCAGAATGATCTTGAAGGTTCTGTTTGCTTAATCTCCAGTGAAATCTCTCAGGAGGCTAAATGAGCTCTACTGTAAAATATGCGTTCCATAAAGAACTTTAGAGTTCTGTTGTTACTGTCTAGTGAGGATGAATCCAAAGGGTAATAAAACCTAGTGATAGCAAAACATTCTGATGAATCGAGTTCTAGAAGTCTGCCCTTTCATTCTACACTGGTGTTGGTGGTTATGTGTTTATACTGGGTCTTGGTCTTCCAAAAGATTTTACAGGCAAGACATATCTTTGCTAAAACACAGATAGAGGTTTAATAGGTATTTTATTACTAGATATTTTAAGATAGGCAATGAAGAAGACAGCAATATCTACAGTTGAAAGTATAGTGGGAAGGAAAAAAAGATTTCAGTAGGTAGAATTTTAATCTGGACTTTGTGTGGGTGATGAGGAAAAGTTTGTCTTCTTTTATGAAGAAACCCAGAAGATTTTACTTAAATGGCTGCAAGGATTTTGCCTATGAGATACTTCTTATCTGAAATGCATTGCCCCCAGCAGCAGAGTGCTTCCAATGCTGTATACTGGGAAGTTGATTCAGTTCCAATTCAGAGGCATATAGAATATTATTCTATTATAAATACAGAATTTATAATGATAAAACCTACTGAGTAGTTACCATTGTTTTGTGCAGCAAATGTGTGCTTTACAGAGGCATTGAGCTAATGATCCGGCGCAGCTTGGCTCTAAAATGGTGAGATTTGCAAGGATAGCAGGGTTTGATGTACTGTGTGCTCACAGGCCTATTATAGGAAGATGTAATGTCTCAAAAAGCACATGTGGTTTAAAAAATGGGGTGGAAGTGGAAGGAAGTGTTCTTATATTCAGCTATTATCATACTAAAATGTTGTGTGTAGCTGCACCGGAAATGCTTGTGGATGGTACAGGGCTGGATAAGGAGCTGTGCATTTGCTAATATTTAAGCAGATGATCTGAGCTGTGACTCATGCTGCGAGCAGTGGTATGTGGAGCCCGTGCACAGGCTCATGAGTGCCTTCATTCATCCCATCTGTTGAGATGGCAGTGTGCCCACATACAAGTGGATTGGTCCCTTTCCTAGGAAGTGTAGTGCCAGACTGTTATGAGTTTGGATGGCAAGCTTATCTAACATTGCAAACAACATCTCTGCTGCAGGAAATCCCCCCTCAGTGTTAGGATTGAAGCATTAATAGGTGACTTGAGATACCCTGGAGGATATTTGACTAGTTGAAAGAAACTGCTGAAACACGGCAGATGAAAGAAGACTGCCCATCCCTCAGCACGGCAGGATACTGAGAGGAAGTATCTGATGGCTTGTTGCATAGCAGAATTGCCTAGAGACAGCCCTAGACAGCTGTTGCAGTCAGGCAAGGGCAGATGGTGCTGGGCAGTGGAACAGATCCGATGGATCTCTTCACAGTATCTCCTAGATGCTCGTTAATGGAATTAGCCCAAAAGGCATTATCTTGAATAGCTGTGTCATGTCCTGCATTGAACTGTGCAGAGTACTTTCAGAAAACTCTGAAGTTCAATTAAAAAGTAGGTAGTTTTCCTGTAAAGTTTTTTGTGTTAAGTGGGCACAATTTTAAGATGAATTTGGTTATTTGCAAATGAGAAAAAACCCATTACTTTTGCATCATTTTTGTCTAAAGTGGGTGACTTGCACCTCAGATCCCTAAGCAGATGATGCTTATGCTCAAATTCTAAGCTCTGAATTTCATTTTCATCTATAGAACGTGGATAACATCCCTGTCCACAGCACTAGGAACTAGATGATCTCTAAAGGTCCATTCCAACCTAAATCTTAGTGTGAGTCTACAACTGAGGGCAAAAATAAGAAGAGTTAAAAAATTTCGAACACCTTGGGGCTTTTGGAGTTAAGGTCCTGCTCAAAATTTTTCATGTTTAGCTTTAGGATTATTAGCAGTGACAATACTCGTATTTTTTAAAGCTCTTTGACTTCTGATCTTTTGAGATGTTGTAGTGTTGCCAATTCCCTCTCAACATGAAGTATAGCAATTTGATGATTGTAGAGGAAAATGAGTTTTTGATCTATTCATGTGACTTCTGTGGCTTAAGAATTTAAGTAAAAAGTACTTGTCTTAAGTACATTACAAAGTTGGCTGTATAATTACAGCTGGCTATAAAGTGCTTGGCTTAGTCCTCCTAATGCAGATTATTAATTGACATATAGTGAAGCAACTTCCCTAAAATAAATGCTGTAGTGCCTTTCTAGTCAATGGAGATGTGTATTTGAAACCTTTAGGCCAAGCTCCTTTCCAAGTAGCTGAAGCTGAATTTCTTCAAGGTACTGGGTTATCTATGAAACTTGCATTAGTAGTCCTGATTTACTAAACCCCCTAAAACAGTGTAGGAAGAAATTACATGTTTGATTTAGCCAGACTAAATCCTGGTCAGTGCACCTTGGGGAAGTGCACAGTATAAAAATATTTTTGCCTGCATCTGATGCCGAGGTGAAAGGCAGCATTAACCGTCTTTTAATATGCACAGTAAAGTTAATCTGAAAGACTCAAGAGCATTTTGTGATGCAGTTTTGCTCACTATTAACATTATAGGGCTATAATAAGGTGTATTTTTTTTTTTAAAGGATCTTTCTAAAATGCTGTTTATCTTTTAAGAAGCAATGGCACTGAGCCTCTAAAACTCAATAATTCCCAATTTTTTGTGTGGATGAACTCTGTTAGCTTTTTGAATGTTCAATTGTTCAGTGTTATTGAACACTTTTACTTTCCTACCTGTCCCGATAAGGAAAATTTGCTGTAATGTGTGAGGTGCTTTTATTGACTTCAGCTGTTGTCTTTAGAGAGCGTGTGTGTCTGTTCACCATGTCAGATGAATAACTGAGCTGGCTGATCTCTGTGTCAGCAAGCTAAGTCCCTCTTCCGTGTCTGTAATTCTCCAGCTCTAAACACACTTGACAGTTAGCTGGTGACCTTAGGAAGTCTTTTCATCTCTGACTCCACAAGTGGTAGCGTGACTACTGGAACAATGTTTTGGCAAGGATAATAACAGCTTAAACCACGTTGAGTTTAAAAGCAAACATCTAAATGCATTTGTCCAAATGACAGAGATGAGCCACAGCTCATGAAATCTCACGCACAGCTGCAGTAACCAGGACAAGAACAGCCATTGTTTGACTTATCTTCTTCTGGTTACCAAATGATTTTCCCCAGATCTTTTTGTTTAAGTAGCAGAAACTGATGTCTAGTATTTAAGTGGATGCCAGGAGCTGGCAGAACTGATGATAACACATTTCTTTATGTACAGTAAAAAGGTTTTGTTACATCCATCAGCAAAACATCCCAGCATTTTTAAGGAGATCATGGTCTAATGGATCACACGTGCAAAAAGGGAAAATGAAATATTGTCAGATTTTTGGTGGGCAGGGTAGTCTTTTAGAACTGAGGGATTCCCTTGTTCTGCTGAGAGCAGCCTGGATATGTGGGTGAATCTGATGCTCATCCTACACTCCTCACTTGGAGCTCAGCAACCCTTTGCTGCACATTTGTTGTCACTTGAGGAAGGCTTAGCTCTGGGGATAACAGTAGGGAATGGGGGTTTTGATAAGGTGGGAGAGGCTTATACAAAACAAACTGGAGACTTTTCTGTGTTATGTTCCTCTTTTTTTTTTGTTTGGGTTTTTTGGGGTTTTTTTTAACTAGGGGAGAGTGAGGGATGGAATGCAGCAGCCATACCTTGGACCAGATTCTTTGCAAGAATTGTATTCCACCTGGGTTAAAAAACTGAGCAAGGCTTCCAGGGCAGTGTTTCTGTAGCCTCTTGGCTCCAATCCATTAAAGATTCTTCAGTTTAGAAATTGTTCCTCTAAAATTCATGGTGCTTATAAGAGATGTAATGCTAACAAGAACTTAGAGAGGGCAGTCACCTGAACATCCTCGTGAGCCCTGATGGGAATGGGAATGACATATTCTTAGAATAGCCTTCTGCGATGCCTAAGAATAAAGCAAAATGTACATATAGCAATTCTTGCTCTTCAAAGCCTGGGTCCATGACAGACCACGTGCAAGAATAGGCAGAAATGGACACTGGCCCTACTGAAGGCACTGTTACAATTCTCCATCATATAAACACTGGAAGATCCAAAAGGGACTCAAACTTGGGTGAAGTGTTTCTTCTGCAATATCCATCCCCACTGGGTGAAGGAGCAGTTAAAATGTGTCTATTTCAAATGGCAGCCTTGCCTCTGCAGCCTTCAGGGTGAGCTGTCACATGCCGGCTCACACCAGGCTGCATTTGAAGTGGTGGTTTCTTGGTTGATATCTAGCCAAATGCCTCAGCTGCTCATACAAATGATTCAATGCAAATCAATGAGATTTTCTAGACACAAGCAGTTAATGTTTCAACAAGCAGCAGCAGATGAAATTGCTGTGTCAGATTGCATGGCAAAGAGAGCTGTTGCCCTTGTTCAGAAAATTTTATGCCTGGAGAGTTTTCAGACCTTCCCATTTCAATTATCTGAAAAATTCTGCTTTCAAATCAACTTTGAAATGTTCAGAGTCTCTGTATGCCAGTCTTTTTTTGACATTGTTTTTCTTTGGAAGAATCAAAGATGAAACATGGTGTTTCCTACCCCCTGGCAAACCTCAGGAGACAAGTTACTGCTACAGACTTTGCTCAGGTTCTGCAACTGTCCTAATGTATATAACTGTATATTAGGATAAGAGGTCATTGCTGCCTTTCAGGTCTTTCTGAGAAGCTTTTTGCTGGATGTTCTGTTTGCCCAAGCGTGGTCATGCACGTGTTGATGCATTTTGGTTTTCCAGCTGATTATCCAAGGAGAAAAGCTGAATGCTGCTGCCTTTCCAACATGCAGAATTTGTCAGAATCCCAGAAAATGTCTACATTGAAGCATGTCAAATCAGGAAACAGTTTTTCACCCAGAGGGTGGTTGGGCACTGGAACAGGCTCCACAGGGAAGTGGTCACAGCACCAAGCCTGACAAAGTTCAAGAAGCATTTGGAGAGTCTCAAGCACAGTGTGACTCTTGGGGTATCCTGTGCAGTGCCAGGAGTTGGACTTGATGATCCCTGTGGGTCCCTTCCAACTCAGTATATTCTGTGATTCTGTCAGTCCAATAACAGTGAACAAAAGTAGGTTAAAATTTGCAGCACAGTTTGATTCAGCAAATCATATTTTTAAAAGAAATAGTTTGATTCTGCTGTATAAAAGAGCATGCCAGTGAAGCACAGCGGCTTCCATCTCTCTCAGCCCACATGTGCCATTTTTGCCCCCACTCTTCTAAAGAAGTCTATGTCACCCAAAGGATGTAGTCCTGGGCTTTTGGCCAATATCCTGAACTTGAATTCCACATAGAAGAGCATTTACTTAGGGAAATAATATGTGACAGCCAGTAGGCACAATACTACCTCTGCTGCCAGAATGTACTGACTGTAAATGAAGCTGTGACAGATGGCCTGAGATGTTTCAGTGCTTGCTTTCTCTAGACCAGGATTACCTAATTAATTTGTACTGTGGTGCATTGGGTTGTTTTAGCAGGTTCTGGTCAGACACACTGAATGCACGGGATCTAGGTTTGCTGGACCAAGCAGGGTCCACAGGTGGGGTAAGGACAGGTTACCAATAAATCCCTGGGACAGCAGGCTCCTGGTGGGACCAGATGAGTGGGAAGGTATATGGGATCAACCCTCAGGACACCAGGGACAATGTCTGTTGGAAGGAGAAGAAATGGACTCCTGGTTCAAATTGTGACTGAGTTCACTGAGCAACCCTGTTTTAGAGAAGAGTGTTATTTTACTTGATAGTGAAGTTTCTATATGCTACAGAAGTAGCTTTCAGTTACTGCTTACGGAGTGTTGTCCTTGTGCATGGTCCTTGGCAGACAGGGCAAAAGGCTTGTAGGACCTCTTTTGTTGTGATTAGAGAAATATGTAGGTGAACAAAAAGCTTATTTTCCTTAAATAAGTGGTGATGCATAGGGAGATTTGATATAGCTTAGATAAAATATATGGGGCAGAAAGAGTTAAGTGTGTCATAAATATTTCGTATTTTGGATAGAGAGAGACTAGTGCAATCATTTTTTGTTTGGCAGAGAAAAATGAGCAGCTATCATTTTGCTAGGTTTATTAGGAGTGACTTTGAAGTGTAACCTAGTAAATACAGCCTATCAAACCAGAATTAAGCCAGCTGCGTTATTACTTGAATAGCTCAAGGAAAATGTCCTTGTCTGTTCTATCCTCTTCTCTGGGTACATGTTTTCACTCAGTTAAGAAAAGTCAGTGGAACTGCATTTAAAAGTGTTGTCACTTCACAGTCTGTCACAGGGTTTTTGCCAGCTCTCTTCAAAAAGGAGTTGGTGCCTAGAACTGTGCCAGCTGGTTGATCTGATCATCCCGACGCTTTACTAGAAAATCTGAATATACAGCAGTACGAGCTGAAATGTGTCTGCTGTCCTGTTTTGCAACTATTCTGCATTTGAATGAAGAACTACTTTTTCATGAAAGCAGTACTGAAGCTCTCTCTATCTTTCTGTTCTATAGGTTGTCATTTTGTATTTTGAGCCAAGTATATTTCGCTGTGTTCTCCTAAGATGGGTTCGTCTTCTGGGCTTTGCTACTGTTTATGGAACTGTGACACTCAAGCTGCACAGGTATTTCACATATTAATTTCCATCTCTGTGGGAGTATGTGCAATCTGTGTGGGTACTTAGATGGAAGAGCTGCAAATATTATCATAAACAAGTGCCATTTCTGGTTTTAAACTCACTGTGTATTTCTCTTCAATTTTCCTGCTCAAATTATATGCCACTAATCTGAGTTGAGCGCTATAAATGCTGACAGGATTTGATGAAAAATATATATGCATCAACTGTAAAATTGAGCAAGAACCCCTTTTCACAGGAGGTGAATATATTTTCTTTGAATATAAAAAATACAGAAGTGTTCATAGAGTGTCCAAAAGTTTCCCTGTGAAATGTTCATGGAGAGATGCTTTTGAAGTGTTTAGACACAGCAATAGTGGGTAAAACAATGGACTGTGGTGCATGTACTTACTATGTTTTCTTATGGCTTTTAAGTCAAGGACTGTTTTCTTCAGGCAGTCGTAGCAGACAGGCTACACACTCACAAGCATCAGTACCTGCCAGCAAAAATGTGGGGCAGATTCTGGGTTCCATGGGATTGGCAGTGCATTCACATGTGACTCAATTTAGCAGCCCAACTTCAATTCTCACTCCTACAGTCCCCTTAAAAATTGAAGCCTTTTCTGTGTATGCTGGATAAAATCCTAATACTTTTCCCTCTTTAAACTTTAATGAAAAAAATTACTGATACATTCTGTAAGTATTTTTATTCAAGCAAAGAGATAAGCAGTATATTGATACTTGGACATATTGAATAACATACACTCGCTCATCTTTTTATCTTATTTTCATTACTGTGTTGGCATGTTAGATAGAGGAGGTTTGATATTATGCTCATAAACTGAATGAGAACTAAAAATATCTTGTGTTTCATGATGCATTATTGGCTTGTCACATTTTGGGTGGAAACCCCTGTTTTCCCATTAAAACAGAGTTCCTTCTTGCAGCTTCCTTTTATTTGTGTCCCTGGTTACAAGTGTACACTTAGGCTAGTAAACTCTAATTATAAAATGCTGTGTCTGGTCACATCTTTGCTTTGAAATTGATCAAGAAAATCCCACACCTCCATGGTATTTTCTGGGATGAACAATTTCTGATGAAAAAAGTGAAACAACTAGAGCAGTAGAGAAGAGAGGGAGCTGGTAACTTTGCTTGGATGCTTTGTTATCTATAGATCAGATAGATTAAAAGCCTATGACTGCGGGTGGCTCATGTTGTCACTGCAGTTCTACTATCCTAACAGGTTGTTTATATGATTTTACATGATGTGAGGAAGCAGCTATCCTGACAGGACAGTTGATCTTCCATTCATATTAAGTGAGGATAGGCTGCAAAATTGGGCAGAAAGTCTTCTGCTTTGCTCATTCAGCTGTTTGGTGTTACTTGGCACATGTGCTGACAGGGTCAGCAAACAGGACAAAACTGAATAAGAAACCAAGAATGCACTGCATCCTTATCCTTGATCATCACAAAGCAATGAAAGCAGCAGACTGGACTGTATCAACGGGACAGTAGTCTGAAGGCTGAGGGAAGTGATTATTCTCCTTTACTCAGACCGTATCTGTGATGATGCCTCCAGACATCAGTGAACTTGGATGAGTTCAGTGAAAGGCCATCAAAATGGTCAGGGCTTGGAGCACTTGTCCTGCAAGGAGAGGTTGAGATAACAGGGTTTGTTCAGCATGAAGAAAATATAGCATTGGAGGGACCTAACATGAGCTATCCAACACCCACAGGGAGGTGAAGCACAGGGAACTTCTTTACAGCAGTGTATAGTGGGAGAACAAAAGACAATGACAAATTGAAATAGGAGATTTCAACTTCATATAGTATGAATTATTATCAGGGTCAGTGTTATACAAGGAAAGAATTTTCAGTATCAGGTTGCTGGTTGCTCATGAGGTTATTAATTTCCATACTCTGAGGTTTTCAAGACCCAACTGGATAAAGCCCTGAGCAACCTTGTCTGGATTCACTGTTAAGCATGCTGTGAGCATTGGATAGCCTTCTGAATAATTCTGTATTTCTTTGTGTAACACAAAGAGGTGAAAAACCTATTTAGTATGTTAATCTAGAAGTACTTCTCTAGGAATCTATCTTTTGTTTTCCACCCAGATATCCTAACCATTCCTTTCCTACATTTGTGATATTGTGGTCTCTTTTGGTGCTGAATATCTCAAGTCCCAGAGTGTGCCTTGCAAAAGACTGAGTCAAGGTACATATATATGTTATTATACACATTCACAGCAATTATGCTGTTAGGAATAATGTGATGCTAATAGAAATTTGGTAGAAAATTTTGGCAGATCTAATTCAATCCACAGTTCTTACAGGGCTGAGGAATGGCATACTGCAGACATCACAAATACTCATGACAAGCACTGGTTCCCTCCCACAGCTAACCTGTGTCCTGCCTGGGGGAAGAAGCAATTGCCAGCAAGGAACTTGTGATTTTTCTGTGTTAAATGGGAAAACCAATACTGTGTAAAGGTAGCTCTTAATGATAATGAGAAAGTCTAATGCTGTAGTTCTCAACAAATGAGGTGCTTTGAGTAGCACTGGAGCATGAAGGTTAACCAAAGCCAGGAGTCACTGGAAACACTTGGGGTTTTTGTAGCTTTTTTAGTTTTCCTGTAGCTCCTCACTTCCTAAGGAGGTCTCAGAGGTTTTGTTCAGGTCAGGCATCAAGGGGAAATCAGAAAATAAGTCAAAAGCAGATGCTTAAGGAAGAGTAAAAGAACAGGGAAGTCATGTACTGATTCATTCTTTGAACACCTGTCACAGTAAATTTCTACAGTGCCTCATCCTTAATTGCCTCTTTCTTATTCACTGTGCATTTTTAAAGTAACGAGCTGATGTTTATGGGGGTGGAAGGATGGGGGCATGGAAATGAGCTTAATTTAAGAAATCTAGCTGAAGAGCTATGAACATAAAATAAAACACTTTCCTTAACAATGAATTTTTCAAAATAACTCAAGAAATAATGATGTTTCAAATTTAACCTTTTGGGTTTAAAGGGGCTGCTGATGCTGCACCTTTCAGTATATTTCTGTAACTGAAGATTCTCTAGGTCCTTTTTCAAGCCCTGTATTTTATGAACAGGTTATCTCATTATTTTTGATGTTGTGTGAACTTCTGTCATCTTCATGTCTGGATTAATACAGAATCCTTAATTCTGGACTAAAGCATAAGAATGAAACAAAGTTACTTACATACAGACAAAAGTATGCATATGTGTGTGTATACATAGGATAGCTTTCAGCTATTTTAGGAAAAGGAAACCCAGGTATGGGGGTCTCTAGTTTGTGGGAATCTCCATTTCTTATATTACCAAGAGAAACAGAGGAGAGTGGGAAAGTGAGGAGAACGAGAAGGTATGGGGAAGGTAATGTTTCAGGTATGGGAAACATGACAGTGGCATAATCCACACTTTTTTGACAGCAGTGATGGTGGGATGGGAGTGTTAGTGGGAGAACAAGATGTTAACACTATGATGCAATTCTGCGTTTCATCTAAATGCTGTGCTAAGATTATATTGCTGTGCTTTGCCATCTGGTACAGTTGGAGCAAGTAGTGGACCTTCCTACAGGTTTTGGAGGTGGTAAAGAACAGAGGAAAAAAGCAGTGTGTGTAGGTAGTGTGCAGGTGTTTAGAGGCATGTTTTAGTGGGGGACATGGTTTAGTGGCTCTTTTGGGAGTGCTGGGTTTATGGTTGGACTTGATGATCTTAAGGGTCTTTTCCACCCTAAACAATTCAATGACTCTCTGTTTCTCTGGATTGTGGTTCAGTATCTAGCCAAATAGGAGACTCATGCTAGCAGAGACCCCAGAGAAGTTGTCAGTTTGCTTCTTGAAGCATCAGTGGTGAGGACATGGTGTCCTGTTCCAGCCAGGACAGGGTTAAAGTTAGCATCAGCCAGGAGGGGCACAGCCAGGACCCTGGGGTTATTTGATATCGACTCACACCATGTGCAGGGGGACTGAGGGTGAAGGGTGGGTGTGTGGGTGGGGAGCACTCGTGTATGACTCATTTGCCTAATTTGTACACTCTGTTATTAGTATTATTTGTTGTTACTGTTCCTTTTCTTAGTTCATTGCTGTTTCTGCTAAATTGTTCTTATCCTGTGATCTTTACCTTTTTGTGCTTTCAGTTCTTCTCTTCATCCTGCCACAAGGGAAGGTTGGGGGAAGTCAGCAAGCAACATGGGGTCTGGGGTGTTTCAGTGGGAACACTAAATTTGGGAATACCGTTCCTAACTACAACACATGGCATATATGACCTCCCCTAGGTCAGCTAGGACTGGGAAAGAGGATACAGATGAACTTGTCTAAAAGTGTCTGGTGGGAATGTGGTGCAGAAAGGAGCAGAAGGTACCTTGGCAGTTGGAACCTGTACAGCTGGATAATCCCATAGCCAGTATTTCACAGGTCATAGTGCCAACAGGTAACAGCTCCATAGTGCCAGTACACCACTACCCCATGGTTCCATGAAATGGGACACTGGTGATGAAGCACTGAAGAGAGAAGTTTTGTCTCGGAGAAGTGGTTACTGGTAATAGCTTAAATTGGCAGGCAAAGTGAGATGGGCTTGGGCTGTAGTGGTGAACCAGCCTGTTTTTTTGAAATGAGTCAGGCCCTCATGGTTATGTTGGTTGAACACACAAAAAAAGTGGAAGATTTACTTCCTATTGAATTATTCTTTTTTCTTGTGGAAGGTAAGAGTGAAATAGCTTCAGACAGATGCATTCACTGTTTTGATGGATTTTGCCACTGGATGTGGTCCATAGTGATTTCTGTAGTCATTGTTATCTCACATGAAACAAAAGGAGGAACATCTGTTTTCAAGGCAGATGTTACTATTGCAGAAAGGCAGTGTCCAGAGTGCTGGTCTGATACTGCCTTGTTGAACTGTTTGGGTTTTTACTGCTTTAACTTGACTGACAGGATTTCAGTCTGTTTGCAATACAGGAAAAGGAGTGGTTTGGTCAAGCTGTAGAGATTTTTACACTGTAGGGACTTTCTGTAACTCTTCCAACCATTTATCTATTTCTTCCCTGGAAGTGGCATATTTCAATACCTGAGGTTGTATACGCTGAGTCTTACTAAGCTTTGTGAAAAGCAGTTTTGGGGCAGAAAACAGACCTTATGAGTGTTCCCACAGAGCAAAGGCTGAAACCTGCAGCATCAGGTCCTTCTTTGCCTGGTATGCCCTGGGTGGTCAGTAGGCACACTGTGCTGGTGGCTGCCACACTGTGCCTCGGGCCTGGCTGCTGGAGAAAGTGGCAGAGAAATGAGGTTTTAAGGGCTGGGGACTGAGTGAAAGGCTGGGGATCCAGGTTAGGGAGGGAGGAAGCTGGGCTTGCTGAAAAAGTGTCCGCACATACAGTAGGAGTTCATAAGGAATGAAGTTTCACTAATTAGACAGGTCATGGAAAAATCGGTTTTCTTGTTAGCATGCCTTAATTAATTAATTTCATGAGTATAATTCATGCCTCTTGTCTGCTGCAAACCCTTGCTACTTTGTTTACTTATTTTTATGGTATACAACAAAACAGGGCTTTAGAGAGTAAATTCCAAATAGCATTCTTGCATGATGTACCTTCAAGATGAAATTCTTATTTTTGCAGTTCTTCTAGATTAAATGAGTCACATTCTGTTGTGCTGTGGCTTTTTTCTCAATAAAACCTGCATTATTAAAATCTTATTTAGCTCTTTTGTATCCCTGCCATTGTCAAGCAATAACTAGCCTTAACTAGACAGTATAATGGTTCAGTTTCATATCTCTGAATAAAGTATCTACTTTCTTATGTATAAACTAGCTGTTATGTAGCACAGCTGTTAAAAAACAGTGCAGAACTAACCTTGATGGAGCATCATGTAGAAGTGGGATTAATAAACATTATCTTAAAGCAAAAAAATCAGCAGCATATAATGTATTTAAGATTATTAGGGCACTGGGATCCTGGAAAATATTCTCATCCATATTCCTATTAATATTTAATTTATATAAAAATGTTGTAGATACAGCTGTACAGTTCCAAGGGCTGGGTTTTTAATCACCTTAATGTAGCAAACATCCTGCTTTATCATAGCAGACTGAGTTTGGCTAGGAAGGTTCAAAGAGAAGATAAAGAAATTATCTGGTGTTTTAATATTCAATTACATTGTTATCATGATTAGAAAAAAACCAGCGGTGGGTTGGAAGGCACTTTGTAATGATACACAGGTATCACAAGGCCTCTCAGATGTCTTTCCATGGCATGCAAGAGCACCCTGGCAGATATGGTGAGAAAGGGCTGGTTTTGCACATCAGGTAAACATGATAGGAGAAGGGCTTCAGAGCTGGATCTGGAACCTATCCTTTCCAAGACCTTATCCAAGTCCAAGACCTCCCTCGGGTAGCAAAACTTTGTGTGTGATGCAGTACCTTCCAGGTAGGTGTGCATTTGTGCGTGCATTTGCAATACAAGTAATAATAGCTCTACAGACTGGTTTTTTCTCATTATGTGGGAAGGATGGAACTGGTCAGTGGAGCAAGGTGTCTCTGCTGAGTGGGATTATGGTATAAAAGAGAAACCAGGCATTACACTGCAATACTTGAGTTATAGCTATTTGTGGAGGAGCATGATGAGGGAGTGAAGTATGTGACTCACAGGCGGGCTGATCACAGTGGAAGCAGAGATTTTCAGATCACATATGCTGATTGTCAGTGAAGAATCATGACTGGAGAGGAAGCTTCTGGTGGGCTACTCTGAGGGATGAGGAGTAAGCCTGATACTATTTAGCATTTTCAGTTGCAATGAACAACCAAGCACAAAATGATTACTCACAAAATTTTGGATAACAAAGCTTGGCGAAATAGTAAATTCTGTTTCAGAAAGTATAGTAATGAAAAGTATTCTTCACTAGAATCATAGAATACCTTGACTTGGAAGGGATCCACAAGGATCATCCAAGTCCAACTCCTGCCCCACACAGGACAGCACCAGGAATCCCACCATGAGCCTGAGCCTTTGTCCAAACACTTCTTGAACTCAGACAGGCTTGGTGCCATGACCACTGGCGTGGGGAGCCTGTTCCAGTGCCTAATCACCGGGTGAAAAATGTTTTCCCAATATCCAGCCTAAACCTCCCTGACACAAGCTCAGGCCATTCTCTTGTGTCACCACAGAGAAGAGATCAGTGCCTGTCCCTCCTCTTCCCCTCATGAGGAAGTTGCAACTGCATTGAGGTCTCCTCTTCTCCAGGCTGAACAGCCCAAGTGATCTCAGCTGTTCCTTATACGGCTTCCCCTCAAGGCCCTTCACCATCCTCATGGCCCTCCTTTGGACACTCTCTAATACTTTAATGTCTTTCCTATGTGGTGTTCAAAGTTGTGGTGCCCAAAATTGCATGCAGGACTTGAGGTGAGGCTGCCCCAGTGCAGAGCAGAGTGGGACAATCCCCTCCCTTGCCCGGCTGGTGATGCTGTGCCTGATGCACCCCAGGACACGCTTGGCCCTCCTGGCTGCCAGGGCACTTCTGGCTCATGTTCAACTTGCCATGGACCAGGACCCCCAGGTTCCTTTCTGTGGCACTGCTTTCCAGCCTCTCATTCCCCAGTCTGTCTGTACATCCAGGGTTGCTCCATCCCAGGTACAGGATTTGGCAGTTGTCTTTCTTAAATGTCATGTGGTTGGTGATTGCTCAGCCCTCTGATTTGGCAAGGTCTCTCTGCAGGGCCTCTCTACCTTCAAGGGAGTCAGCAGCTCCTCACAATTTAGTATCACTGGCAAACTTACTTAGTATTACTTTGAGTCCTGTGTCCAAGTCATTATGAAGATCTTGAACAGAACTGGGCTGAGAGTGGAGCCCTACAACCCTTCTATTGACCAGTCAGCTGATGTAACCCATTTACTGTAAACCTTTGCACCTGACCCATGAGCCAGCTGCTCACCCATCCCGTGATGTGTTTATCCAGCTGTGAGATGGGCATCTTTTGCAGAAGGACACTGTGAGAGAGAGTAACAAACACTTTGCTGAAATCCAGAAAGATTATATCAACTGGCTTTCCTTGATAAATTAGGTGGGTTACCTTGTCATAAAAGGAAATTAAATCTGACAAGCAGGATTTTCCCTCGTGAAGCCATGTTGTCTGTGAGTGGTGACTGTGTTGTCCTTCAGGTGTTTTTCAATAACTCCCACAATAATAATCTTCTGAATTTTACTGGTCACTGAAGAGACACTAACAGGCCTGTAGTTCCTAGGGTCATCCTTTTTGGGACATTGGGACAACATTAGCCATCTTCCAATCAACTGGGACCTCTCCAGATTCCCAAGACTGTTCAAAAAGCATTACAAGAGGCCTTGCGATGAATCATCCAGTTGAATGTTCCTGGATGAATCCCATCAGGCCCCATAGACTTAGAGGGATCCAGCTGGAACAGCAGATCCTGTTCAGGGATCAACTGGGAGTTTTTGATTCTCATAGCCATGGTTCTCCTGCTCAGGGCACTGGGACCCCCTTAGCCCATCATCAGTGTTGCAGACAGAGGCAACAAAAGCATTAAACATCTGTGTCCATGTCCCTGTTGCTATTGTTTGGTAACTTGGGCTTTGTCAAAGAGATGCATTTGAATGTAAGCAAAAGGTAAATTACAACTAGGGACTATTTAAAGACAAAAATGTATGGAGAACAGGAGGTTAATCAGTAGGGAATTGATTTTACAACAGGAGACAACATCTTCAAAACTCGTATAAATGCATTATGTCCTATTCTTGAGATGCATTTTTAAAGGAGGTGTACAATAGATGGTTGTGGTTCAGAAACTATTTGAGGGCTGGGAAAATGCTTGATACTGTGAAAGCTAATCTGGTTTTTAGATCTACAAGAAGATTGAGAGATGACTTCTGTGGTGTATAAACAAGCAGGGAGAGGAAAAGTAGTCACAAAAGACTCTTTAATCTATTGGACTGAGGTTTAATCAGATCTGGTAGCTGGAAGCTAAAGCCAGAGAAATTCTAATGAGCAATCTGGCATACGTTTTTCTCAGAAGGGTGCTTAGCTATTGAAAACTCCACATAGATTGGGGGAGAAATGAAAAATTTTTGGTGCTGCTTTCAGTTCAAGACTGATTCCTCTCTAGGAAGATTCTCTAGCTAAGTACTACTACAAATGGCAGGAGTTTCAATAGAAAAATGTAGTGGTCTGTGTTACACAACTGATCAAGCTGTATAATTTAGTGGTTAATCCAGCATTTGGCCTATATTTTACAAATATGCAATAAAAATTAAATTAAGCATTCTTTTTAGTATAGATCTATTAAGATATTAAGTGTATTTGTAAACTGAAATGACATATAGTGGTACTGTTTGTTGGAGTGTACCAGCTGCTTTGACATTCATTATTCCTGATCACTTACTCTAATGTGGATCTTAAGTATGGGGGAAAGCAGTCCCTGGACCATATATTCTCACATATTAGTTGTTCTTTTCTGGATTTCTATGAAGGCCAAAAATTGCCATTATGTTCTTGAAAAATTGAGTATCTGATCAGTGGTAACCAGCTACTGGTGACATAAAATGCTGTGTTGCTCTGCTGTAACATAGACAGGGATAAAGCTCATTCAGCATTGTACTGGTCTTCACATTGGTGAGTTACCCTCATAGATGGTTTTCTGAAAGAGGCCCGAGGTGCTCTAAGAATTTAACATGCGGTATATTGGATCCATGATCTGAGCTGGAAAGGCCAAGACAATGCTGGCTTGACTGCTTGAAGCTCAGGAATACATACACAGTAGGTCCTGTAGAAAGTTTCAGTATTAATTCAGTTGTAAGTACTAAGCCATTCTTTTTAGAACTAATCTGTAGTATTTTCAATTGATATTCACTACCAAAAAAATAGTATTAAAAATAAAAACTGTTTTTCTGCTGTAGAGTATTACAGTACAGGACAAGTTTTGGATGTTCTTGAGTCCTACCTCCTTTGTGTGCACAGTGTCAGCCTCTGTTCATACTTGCAGTTACTGTACTTGGTTCAAGCTGGAGCCTCTGTTTCTGGCAAATCTAAAAACACTAGGTGTTAGTAATTAGTGTAAAATTTTGAGTGCCTATTTCCAATGTGTGAACTAAGTTAGCTGGGGGTGCTGAATTATTCAAGGGTCTCTGAGTCTCTTCCCAGCCATCAGCAGTGCTATGCTCTGGCAGTTCAGGGCAACACAGCTGTGCTGGTGGAGCCATGTTCTGCCCTTGGCCTCTGCTACAGCAACGTCTCTCCCTCTGAGATTTTCTTGAGCAAAAAAAATCCTTCTCCCCCCTTGTTGGGCTTTTGGGGAGATGTCACCTGTTCCTCCCAGGTGTGTCTAGGGGAGGTTACAATTCCATGTGAGTGTGGGCCTGCTGGTGGGGAGGCCCCAGCTTTTGGCAGCCTGTGCCTCAAGAGCTGGCTTGCACAGAGCTGTTGGGAAGTGGCAGCCACTCTTGTGACCACAAATCCTACTAAGCTTTTTTTTTCTCCTTGCCTATCTTTCTATGCAACCATTAAGCCTCTCTGGTATCAGTCCTCACCAGTGCAGGTATTCTTGTTTTCACCATTCTATTCTAAGAAGCACCAGGCATTGGCAACCAGGGATTCACTGGTTCTGCTTTGTTGCTCTGTGTGGATCAGGGTCTTTGTCAGAGATGTTTTTCAGCAATTCTTTGATAATATTTTCCACTGTTCGCTTGGGAATAATGCAAATAAGCATTACATGTCTGAAATCATACTTCAGTTCAAATTACATAAATTCATGGCTTCTAAACAAGGAGAAATGTCAGAAGATACTGTGGCAATTTCACAAGGGCTAGTAACAAGAAAGTTGATATGTATAAGCAAGTATGGTACCACTGTCTTACTGAAACAAGGCTAAAAATCTGTGAACTGTTTAGTTCCAGATGTTGCAATCAAATTTTTGAGCACATTTTTGCAATCTTCTAGTCTTCTCCTTGACTTGCTTTTCTAGTTTTTGCATGTGACAAGCTTTTAGGACTTTTTTCATGCCACTGTTTGTAAAGTTATGTATTAAAATTAATATTTTAAATTATTTTTTTCTTAAACCATGTACTTTCTAGCTCTCCTATGGTTTCCTTCAGTCTGTAAATGACCATCATATATTCCTGAGATATTTCTCTAGCACCTCAGAAATCACTCTCTTGTTGGCTTTGAACAAAACTCCATACAGTACTGAGAGGCTTGAAACTGATAAAAGGGCTGGAATTACACTGTCCCAGCCATCCCTTAGTAAAAGCTTTAATTGCTTTATGCAGGATCTTGCCTCAGCGATAAGTCTGCCTTCTGTCTTAGACTGAACAGGCTTTTCTTTCTTTTAAATCGGATTAACATAATCCAGCTCTGGACTTTGCTCCACTGCACTTTTTCAAATGCTTTGGAGAATGTGGCTGCAATGACCAAATTTCAGTTCTAAGTTTCTATTCAATTTGAAAATGATACTTTCCTAGTTGAGAAAATGGCCTGTGTGTTGCTCTGAGATCCTTGTAGGGCATGACTGTCAAACTTGTGTTAAGGTAGCAATTGATGGCTTCCAGTGAGTGTCAGCTACCATTGGCCTGTGAGGAGCAAAAGCCTATTAGTGTTAGTTGGTAAGCCATGACACTGTTGTACCCAGGAAAAAGAGACTGTTTTATCATTTGAATGTATGAAAATGTAGGGGTTTGCAAGAACATATGCTATGGAATGTTCAGTCTCTTATAAGGAAATTTTGTCAGTGTGTACCCTCAGAAATATTGGCTGGTGCTCTGTTTGCTTCCTAAGATGTTGCCTCAGGTCTGGAAGCTCAGTGAACAAACTCCTACTGTTTTTTGCATTCTTTATTGGGATTTGCACTCACGTGTGCTGCACAGCTGCACCATCAGGGCCACAGATGTGAGCAAGGCACAAAATCCTTGTTGACCATTCTGTTGACCATTCTGTGACCATTCTGTGTGTTTTCATACTCCTTTTAATTTGGGTGGCAAACATGATGGTGATGCCCACTGATTAGTTATACTCATCTTTGAACTTTGTTTCTGTGCTTGCTGTTTCTCTCATGTGGCATTCTGGCACTTGTTTATCTTTGCTCCGAACTCTTAGGTCTCATCAGAGATTCTCAGGATCTTGGACAGCTATTATAACTGTCCTGGAGTTCTTCCTGAATGATTTTTGTGCTAGCAAATGGCTTTTGTTTTTTCTGGCTGAAAATTTTGGTATGCCAGAGATAAACTACCTTGCCCAAAGGAGAACATGAGTATGTGCCGTGCATAGAAGCATGGGGCAGGACTACCAAACAAATGCTATTACTTGATGGTTTTCCACATGATACAACATCATGTGGATACCTAAAATACATAGAGCCCCGCAGCAGTGTGCCAAACACTGAATCACAGAATCATTTAGGTTGAAAAAGGCCTTTAAGATCATTGAGACCAACCATAAACTGAACACTGACAGGCTCACCACTAAACTCTGTTCCTGCGTGTCACACTTACACATCTTTTAAATACCTCCAGGGTTAAATACCTCCAGGCTGCCACTTCCCTGGGCAGCCTGTTCCAATGCCTAGCAATCCTTTTCAGGAAGAAATTTTTCCTAATATCCAATCTAAACCTCCCTTGGCACAGCTTGAGGCCAAGCTGAACAAAAAATCTAACTCTTAACAAATAGCTGAGGTGGGTGTCTCAGTAACATAGGGATGGTGCTTCCAGTCCTGATACTGGTGTGCTTTTTAACTAGTACAGCATTTCTGTGCTATATCCATATTGTCCCTTGAAGATGAGAGTATTGCACAGTTACCTTAGCATTTGGCCTAGTCCATGTCCTCCAGGTTTTCCGTGGTTAGGACAACCAAATATTTCTTTCAAATTCCTATTTGTATTTAGCCTTACTGAGGCAGGGTTGCATATTTAGCTGTCTTTATTTCCCTTCTGGAGAACCAGAACTACCTACTTCCTGCTTGTTTGTCAGAGCACCGAGTGACTCTCTCCATTTAAGCTGTTGCCCTGTGGTAAGCAGCATAAATCACCATAAAACTATAGGTCATTTGGACTCTTATGAATGTGCTGTGTTCTGCCAGGATGTTCCTCAGTTGCCTGTTCCTTGCCTCTCCAAAGCTGAGGAAGACCAAGAATGAGGCATGCTGTTATCCTCTTAATTCACTCATGTTTTTGTTGGTAAAAGCTATAAACTGAGTAATTTCCAATTATCTATTTATCTGTATGTATATTTAATTAGTCAGCTTACAGGATGTTTGAGCACTAATCAACTCCGAAGCTACACTTACTTTACATCAGCTGTGCATTTACTTTGAGCACTAGGCATTATTTCAGCTGCCATTTTGGCTTGTAAGTCCTGGATCACCTTAAGCTTGACCACAGGGTACTTTGTTGGTTCATTCATCACTCCTGTGGAGCCAGCAGCATTGCTGGTTTAGTCCTGTGTAGGGCGTAAGGGCAGGCAGGTTTGTGTGGCTCTTCAGCCCTTCTTCAAACAGGCATAGATGCCTCTATGTAAGGCATCTTTTTCTTCAAACACTGTAACTGGTATTTGAAGAATACAGATGTCTTGTCTAGCACCATCAGGTGCAGTGCAGTGTTTATTGTAGATTTTTCACATGCCTTTTTGTCCCACAGGTCTTCTGATCCAAAGTTCTGTTTAGGTAATTTAATTGCTAGACAAATTCTTGTGGCTTTTTAAAGGGCTAATTCTGGGGTCCCAGTAATTCCCTTCTGAGTTTTTTTTCAACCAGATGTCAGCCACAACCAGGTCTGTTGCTCAGTTTCTCCGCCTCAAATGACAAGACCAATTCTTTGTCATAGGTACATTACAAACTCTCTTGTTCCCTTCTTTTCACCTTCTCTTGTTCACCTTCTTTGGGGTGTCTGTTTGAAATACCACTTCTGAGAAGGAGGTCCTGCACTTTGAAGTGTCAGTGCAGCAGTTCCATAGCTCGCTGCTACTGTCTGTGCCTGCTGCCCATGCCTCAGTGCTCCTGGTTGCACATGCACAGCTTGCCTGGGTTTATCCCCAGGCACCATGAAACACTTAAACCTTCTGCTTGCGCTGAGAAAGGTAGATTGACCACAGAGAACTAAGACTTGTCTGTGTTTTGTTTTCCTTCTGTATTGTTCATGCAGAGCCAAAGTCTGCTTTACTCAGTGGGCACAATCCAGTGTTGTGTGACAGGAGGGGCACAGCCACCAGCTGCCACACCTTCCTAAAGATGCAGTTCCCTCAGCTGACCAACACTTTCTTGTACAGAGTCACAGGGTGGACAGAGTGTCCTGTCTGTGACATCTGCAGTCCAGCCAGAGTGCACAAGCCTTCTAAAAAAAACCACACAAAAAAACAAAACAAAAAACCCAGAGCCCTTGAGACTTCAACTGTGAGGCTTTTTTGTAAGAAAAAAGGTAGAATTTATGAATCAAGTCCATGAACTTTGTAGTTGTTTTCTGCACCTATTTAGTAGAAGCATAGTGACTGTAGTAAAACCACTGACAAAGATCATCCTACAAACCCACACAATGCTATTTGTCCCAAATCCCAATAGGGTTTCCTGGGTGTGCTCCTCAGTTTCTGGAATAAACACAAGACTGTTGAGAACAGCAAAATTGAGTACCCTGAAATATATTGGAAATCAAAACTAACAAGACAGGTTTTGTAGCTGTCTTCTCAGAATGCAGTGAGCATTGAAGCTTAGCTGTTTCCTAGGTTTGCAGCCTGGATGCAGCCCTAGCAGGCTCAGATGTATGAAGAGCTGGCAGCACGCCCTGCCCTGGACAGCCTCAAGTCTGTCATCATGCATCATTAGCATGAAAAGTCAGAGTCATCAATGCCATTTGCAAGACTTATCAGATAGAATACAGAAACCAAATTATGTATCTAGACTATTTTCAGTGAAAACACAGTGAGTGTTCTGCTCCTTTTTGTCTGCATGCTCAGTTAGACCAGGCTTATTTATTTTCATCTTCATGCTACATGAAACACCACATTTAAGCTGTTATATTCAAGAGTACAAATCTGTTTCTTGTGTGATTAGCTCTTATTGCGTGGATGTCACCAAGTCTGAACTTGAGTCAATATCTGACTATTAATTAAAGAGGAATCTTATTAATTCCCCCTTTTTTCCCCCGTTTTCTTCCTTGGGTTATTTGCTTGTGAAGCAAGGTCATTGCCACTGCATTTCTTAGCACTGTTTGATGTCTCTCTAATTGCAATATTTCTTTGTAAACAACTACGCTTTAAAAAACATCATGGCTATCAACACTTCTAATGTGTATGTGACCACAAAGTAAAGATGGGGTTGGTCTGCCCTTAGTCTTTGCAGATTTTATGGAGCTTCAGGCTTATTGCATTTTACTCCCATTCTGTTCAGTCCATGTTGCTGGCAATAGGGTCTCATTGCTCTGTGTGGGTAGATTGCCTGTGTCTGTATTTTTTACATCTTTTACATTTGATTTCAGTGAGAATACAAGAGTGTTTTATTTATCTCATAGCAATCAACTGGCTCTCCTGTGTCTCATTAAATAGAAACATTATTCTTGTTTTTCTTGACAACTAAACCTTTGACTGCAATTTAAATTACAATTTCTTTCATTATTTTATGGTCAAAACAGAAAACAACCATTTGTGGAATTCAGCTTGTCAGATGATGCTATTTCTTCTTCTGTTTGTGAGACGAAACATAGAAGATGAGAGTTAGTATTTCTTGCAGTTAACTTTTTTAACTTGAGTATTTTATGGCAGAATGACAAATAAAGAGAACATTTCATTTATTTATTGAAGTTTTATGTTGCAGTGATGTATATAATCGTGCTGAGGATTATGAGTAATTGCATTGCCCTCTTCATTAGAATGGATGACGGCACTGTATAGTAATAAATTTGAGGGAAAAAAAAGTGAAAATGTGTACTTTAGTGGGCACCTGAGAGCATAATTTGTGATGCCTTGTAGAATATTTAGTCAAAGCTCAGAAGATCATAGAACAAGTTATACAAAAGAGCTTCTACTGCTAACTGCTTTTAATACTAATACGGTTCTAAAGCATATTAAATCTTAAGATTTAAGATCTGATTAAAAAGCTTGTTACAGAAAGAATACTAAGAAAATATATTTTCTTCCATCTATACATCTGTATATCAACTGCACAAAGATTACAGAGTCACAGAAAAGCTGGGGTTGGGAAGGACTTCTGGAGATCATAGGGTCCAACTTGCCTGCTCAGAGCAGGCTCAGCTGGATCAGAGTGCTCCGAGCCATGTACAGTCAGGTTCTGAATGTCTCCAAGGTTTTTCTTATGTTTAAATGGATTTTCCAGGGTTTCAGTTTGTGCCCATTGCCTCTTATCTGGACATAGGGCACCACTCAGAAGAGTCTGGCTCAATCATCTTTACTCCCTCCCATCAGATATTTATATACGTTGGTAAGTTTCTCCCTGAGCGTTCACTTCTCCAGGCTGAACAGTCCCAGCCCTCAGCCTCTCCCCTTGCAAGGTGATCAAGTCCTTCAGTCATCTTTGTGGCCCTTCACAGGGTTTATCTCCATGATGTCCATGTCTCTCTTGTACTGGGGAGCCTGGAGCTGGACACAACACTCCAGCTCTGGTCTCACCAATGGTGAGTAAAGCACAGGATCACCCCCCTCAACTTGCTGTACATGCTCTGCCTGATATGTTCCAGAAGGCTGTTGGTCTTCTCTGGCACAAGGGCACACTGCTGGCTCATGGTCAGTTTGATGTCCACCAGTATCACCAAGTCATCCTCTGCAAAGCTGCTTTCCAGCCAGTCAGCCCCCAGAATGTGCTGCTGCATGGCATTGTTCTTGCCCAGCAAGCAATTACCGAGACATGCAACTTTAATCATTTTCACAAAATTTAAATTCAGACAGACATTCAGAAACTAGTTTCCAAGAAACTGTAGCTTCCTCAGAAGTACTCATTATTAACCTAATTAGCATTTTTTTCTGATTGCCACACATGCTTACACATATTGAGAGTAAACATAGTCGATTGAGCATTTACCTGGCAAAAGATCATGGAAGCTTATCAATGAATTAATTTTAATCAGATATTGTTAACACTATACAATGATTCCAGGCTACTATTCTTTAAATGTCTTATAACTGTATATTTTATTTTATATGCCAGAACACAGGGTTCATTTGTATTGCTGTGTACTGTGCTGCTTGCACAAGCCAAGCTGAAGCTAATTGGAGCACAGGAATCCATAGGGATGCATTTTATCAGGTGTCAGTTTTATACAACTGGGGCTTTTTGGCTGCTGGATTTTTTAGTTATTTGCCTTGTTACTATAGTATTATAAACTGAAGAAGTGCATTCTTCTAATCCTTCTGTATTTAACTTTGTTCTGACCAGAATTTGTTTTAGCTGAGGAACTGTTTTGCACATACTAATGTTCATTTTCTTGCATGGGCACTTGTTCTTCCAGCAGGAGAGGTGTTTGGCATACTAAAGTACCTAAAAAATTCTCTTTTGTTCTGCTTACCTTTACTGAAGAATTTTTTTTTCTAAAGTTCCTAGTGAAGGAAACAAGTAATTGGGGCGATTTGTCAGGGAACTTACATGACTCTGCTTGGTTATGAACTAATGTCTGTTTGTCCTCTATATCATCTGTCTTTAGAAGAAAAGACAGGAGTTTGAAGTAATGAAGGCTTGGAACCCTTGCAATTGTTGCGTTTGAGAATGGAGAATGTAAAATAAGATGACTAGCAAAGCAAGGAACAGACTGTAGTAGTACTGCAACCTCTAATAGCCATATCTGCACCCCTATATCGATAGATTAGAGGCATATTTTTATATGATGATTTTCCTTCATGTTAAGTATCTCCTGAAAGCCTGGAACTTGCAGTGAAAGACAGGAAGCTTCTATGAGAACCTTTGCCATTTAACTTGTATATTAGACTTTCTATTCTACAGAGGGTCACTGCTCCTCCATGCCAGCAGCTGGTCTCTTGCTTTCCCCTCTGCAGGAGTTTCTTGACATAGTCTAATAACTCAAACCCCAACTGTACAAGGTCCTCAGTAACCTCCTGTCATTGATCTGGCTTGGATCAGGGTTGTATTAGAGAATTTCTCAATTTCTCTCTTCCAACCTTGGCTATTCTGTGAGTTAATCAACCAGAGATGTAATAACTCCCCAGATGCCTGATGAGCTTTAATACCCCGGCCAGCAGTTTCCCTCCATTCAGTGTAAGTTACTCCAGGTGCACATTTACAGAGGAATATTTTAATAATAACAATATAGCATGTAAATTTTATTCAATGAAGTTAACATTGTTTATGGTTTCAATTTCTATTGGCGTTGACACTTACATTTTGTGACAGGTAGAGATGTTCCTGATTTTATCTGTTAAAAAAGTGGTTTGAATCTTATCTTTTGCAGGCAAGCTGAAGAATAAACTTTCCTTTCAAATACACATGAAGGCCTTAGCCATGATACCTGCAAGCACAACCATGAGATAAAGTTAATATTTATTCCACAAGTGGAAGGAGAACACAGTGCTGATAAAGAGCTTCTTTTGCAGTAGGGTTTATACAAAACACTGCTGCCTGTCAATCTCATTATAAATTGGTGAACATTTGTTCTACTAAAGTGGGCAAAAAACTGGCAACAAATATTATAACTAAATAATGCAGTTATGTGTCTTTCTGTACCACATTTCATTAACCCCTGTCAAGTTGGCATCATATAATAAGGGTGTTGGCAACCCAGCACCTCTTCTGAGCTCTGCTAGGTACAGCAATCTGCATTGTGGATCTGAGGGAAGGATTGTGTCCAGTGGGTGTGATTATTACTCTTTCTCACACCTAAAAGAAGGAAAAGAAGTCAAGACAAGTTCTTTCTGCTACATCTGAGCTGTTTAATTAGCTGGCAAGGCAATGAATGTATCTAAGTGAAAGCACAACTCATCAAAGACTGGACCTTCCAATGTATCTTCCTCTGTCCTCATGGTTGAAAAGAAATGCGTATTTATGATTATCAATGAAGTGATAAAATTAGGAGGATGATGTGTTAAAAAAGTAAACATTTAGCATAAACGTGGCTTTATTTGGATATGTAAAGATGCACATGCTTCTGGTCATTTAAAATGGAAGCAATTTAGCCAGTTCACAGTAACTTCCAGCACTGAAACACTCTGACAGAAGGAAAGTGAAAGAACAAAAACACACTCCAAAAGATATAAGGCATAAAAATGGTGGCTTGTTGCAGTGTATAAAGACAGGACAGGCTCCTGTCCCTTTGACTGCTGATGTTTGCTTCCTGCATCTTTAATAATGAATTGCCATTTTAAAGTTCGGTGTAGGAATGTCATTGCACAGCAGAAAAGGAATAAGTGCTTGCAAGTAAATCTGTGAGGAGATACTTTAGTGCCAAAAGATTTTGTGTATGGTGCTTTAGTCAGTGCTTCACAGATACAGTTCTTTTCCTAGACTCCTTTTTACTGGATTTTTTTCCATGTAGTATACTTAAACCAGTCTATTTAAAAAAATACTTCTCTTGAGCATCCTCTGAAAATGCAGCTGGACCCACAGTCAGTGACACCTTTGAGCTGTTTGCAGCTGCTCCTGCAGGATCCCCCTCCAAAAAGACAAAGAGAAAACTCAGAAAATCAAGGTGACTTATTTTTTAATGGAAAAACCTCAAAGCAATGAGATGCATCAGACCAGACGTAGCAGTGCTTGTGCCTAATTCTTGATTCGTGTGCCAAGCTCTTGCAGGGTGGTCTTGATTTGGTCTGGCTTGGTGAATTTTGAAGTTACATCAAGTTCTCTACAGTCTTCTCTGTTTCTTGGGAATTTTGTTTCCAGATTCCTGCATCTATTCTAGGTCTCCTACTGTTACCTGCTGCTGTCTCCCAGATCTGAGCTTGCCCAGCAGTCCGTAGATTGACAGAGAAATAGCACTTCTGTCAGAGAAGTCTACTGACCCCACTGTTTCTTAAAAAATTGTATCTTTAATGTCTTACAAATATATCTATTGCCAGACATCACATGGAGTTTGAAGATCCACAAGAGAATCTCATCATCACAAGAAACTTTATAAAGGAAACACAATTTTACTTCCTTCCTGCTTTTCATCTCCTGCAAGTGGAATTTTCAAAAAAATCATTAGGTCACTGAAGCTTCTGTGATAACAAATCCAAACCCAAACTCTGTGGTTAGATCTTGTAAATCAATGTATTTGTTCCTTTAGTGCAGAGTTGGGAACCTCTTCCTTGCTGGGGCTGTGGAGAGTATGCAAGCACCTGTACTGGTCTGTGCATTAATGGGGTCCCAGGGATGTCAGCCATGAACTGTCAGCCTTGGTAAAATGAAGAGCTACATCTGCCCTGCAAGCTGCAGGATCACAGATGCTGCTCTAGAAAATTCAGTAGCATAGTTGTATGGTATTATTCGAAGAACACTATTAAATAGTTTTTAATATTGTTAAAACAGCTAATAAGACAAAAGAGATCACATAGCAACACATTTCATTTTATTCTGCTTTAGTGTAGAAACTCGCTATGTAATTAGGACTAAAAACAAGTAAAGGATGAGATATTTTAAGTGAAAGCTTTTTATCTTTTTCAAATCCACAATGTAGCACACACAAACTAACAGTTACAGTATCATATTAACTACTAGTGAAGTAGGATACAAAGGGTAAAACAATGAGGCATCTATCTGCGAACATGAAAACATTTATCTGTGAAATTATGGTTGTTTTCCTTCAGCTGCCAACTACTGTTTAGTGCAGTTCTCAAAAAGCGAAGTATAGTGATCTGTAAATATGCCATGGATATATAGTTCAGTCCTCACAATAAATAACTGCTAGCAGAGTGAATTGTAATTCACTCAAGCCCACTAAATTTTTATTCACTATTTTTTGATCCAGTGAAAAGCCTTAGATTCTTCTTATGCAGTACCCGAATAAATTAATCGAATGCATTTATAGAAGTTGTGAAACACGTAGTACAGCTGCAGTGGATTGCTAAATCTTTAATAAAGTGGCAGCTTTTCACATCATGCAAATGGACCAGAATATTTACCATCTTTAGCTTAAAAAGAGTGAGGTATTTTGGTTTTCTGGCCACATTAAAAATGCTGGAAAAGTACTGTCTTTTTTAGGTGGGGCTTATTATTCTCTGATCAGAAGTACAATGCTTGCCAGTGAACTTAAGGAGGAGAAGAAAGGAAAGAAAATCATACAATCACAGAATATTCTGAGCTAGAAGGGACGCACAAGGATCATGAAGTCCAACTCTTATATGAATGGCCTGTGAGGGAAACGAACCCCGACCTTGCTGTTATTAGCACCACGATCTTCTTTCATCAATATAAATAGCCGCTCTCAAATTTACTTGAGTTTGGGTTTGGGCTTTATCCATTTCAAGACTTTCCTTGTTTGTAGTATGACTATTTTAAGAACAAAAGTACAAGCTTTGGCATAAGGTTTTGCCCAGCTACCTTATTGATGATGGTAGAAAATGCCTCTGAAAATTGAAAAGGTTGTTGAAATTGTCTGTGAATGTTTTCAGTGGTAGAGGAGCAGTGTTAGATAGAGCAGCATTAACAAGGAGGGGAATTTTTCATCCCAGCTGGTTTTACTCATCAGCCGTTGTCAAATGAAATGTTGTAAGCCAGGTTAATGACAGGAGTTGCCTTTTGTATATTCAACTCCACAGCAGTCTGTGAAGCAAATTTTGGAATTAAAGCCTTGAAAATGTTCTTGACTTGTTGTAGGAAAAGATTACCAGGAGGCAACTCTTGCATCTGTTTTCACAGTGTAAGCTTCCTGATAAATAGTGACCTTGAGATCTTTTGTACTGCCTTTCTGAAAGTCTTTGATAAGGATAAAGAACTCAATGGCTTTAGATTTGCAAAAAAGATAATAACCACCTGATGAATTTTAAAATGCAAATAATTAACTTAGCCAGAGCTTATATAGGCTGAAGGATTTATAATCTTTAGACCAAACTACTAGTGGCAGGAGTCTTGAGGATCTATGAGTTAAAGTTTTTGTCACAAAGTCACTACAAATTTGGATGAAGGAAAGACTTCAACAAGATTGGTTTGCTTTTGGAGAAAATTGTCTGAGGAGCTGACCTCATTTTTCACTGAGAGAGTGATGTAGTTATTTAAACAGATTTGTTAGGAGGAGAGTATTTAAATGGCTGTGTTGACCATTCAATAGCGAACTTGGAAAGAGATGGCTTTGTGCTTATCCCAAGGACCTGGGGTTTTCAGAACTTTAGGCATCAGATTCTGTGGTCATGAGCTCGGTGTGATGTAACCTTAAGACCAAGTAGCTGACAAACAGGAGACATTAAAGTGTTCAAGGCCAGGTTGGACGGGGCTTTGAGCAACCTGGTCTAGTGGAAGGTGTCCCTGCCCATGTCACCAGGGTGGAACAAGGTAATCGTTAAGGTCCCTTCCAAACCTAACCATTCTGTCATATGTCACTGCTAGTTGTCTGGGGACAGACTGATGGGCTTTTTATTTGATGGTTTATGGTGTGCTCTGTAACAGCTCTGCCTCATCAGAGTTTGACAGTGGAGTGTCAGATGTTTCACTGGCCCTCTGTAGTTCTGCTAATCCCAGCAGCATTCGTGGGGGTATTAGTGCAGTAAGTAGTTTATTAGAAGAGATAATTAGCACAAAGCAGATGAGGATTTAATAAATAAGGAGACTTGGTCTGCATCACTTGAAACCTAGTTACGTGACATGGCAAGTCCCCTTGTTGAGACTTTTACCTCTGAGCTCCCCAGTGCCTAATACATCCATCAACACACATTCAGGGTGAGCAAATCCTGTTGAGGAGTGACCATTTCTGATGAGACGTACCTGGATGATATGGTGATATAAACAAAAGCACATCAAAAAGCAACACACACACAGGCAGAAGCTTCACTATCTCCTGCAATGGGAGCTGGCAGGCAGCTGGAACAGATGCAGGCGGCAGGGCAGTGAGCTGGGGAGCAAGGAGTCACTGGGGAAAAGCAAAGCTCAGCTGGTCTGTCAAAAGACTCCAGCTGCAGTTCTTGGAACTAGCTCCAGGCAGAGAAAACTTTTTGTTCTATGATCCACCAGGAAATTGAGCTTTTCTCAGGTGGGAATTTAGACTTGCAGGTGAAAGGAGAAAATGAAACCTATGCATAGCATGAGAAATGTCAGAATCCTAGGCTACGTTTAAAGAAATAACGTTGTTTGCTCACTCCAGGCTTACCTACAGATTGGTAGACAAAAGCTACTTCAAATCAATAAATTTTCATCAAAGCAAGCAATATTTTTAGACTTTTCCCCTGTTACTAAATATGCAGGAAAATATGAGTCCAGTGCTGCTCAGATGGGAGTGAGTGGATCTGATTGCAGTGGGAAATCTGTTGTTGTCCTGCTGTCTCCCAATACGCAGAGCCTTTCCTTGAACTGCATGTGATTTTCCTCCCACCTTCCAGTTTAAACTCCTGGAAATTATGTCAGTGTTGATCCAGAAAGGGAACTTTCATTTAAGCACTGTAGGATTACCTTTATATATGTAGAATTAAAACTAATCTAGGAAACTCTTGTGCGGAGTAGGTTAGCATTAAGTCATGACACGTCTCTTTGCCTACTAGTGGTAGATTTTACCAGGCACTGAGGTAAAATACATCTTCACAGCTTGTTATGCTCGCCCTACATTATAAATTTGTATAGCATTAATTTCCCACAATGGAAAATCACTTTAAAACTCTAGGGAAGATGTGAAGGAAACTGTATTTTCAAAATAACAGTTTTGAAAGTAAATATAATTTGTTGCAGAAAGTGCTTCTGCAACAGAAATGTTGCAGAAAATGTTTTGGAAACAGCACTGTTTCTCTCATTATTCAGTATACAAAATTATCTGGTTGGGAATTTTTACTGTACCATCAAGATATCCTCACGTATTAATATTGCTGTTTATTAAACACAGACCTCCAGGTAAGGATTTGAAGTCAGGTACACTTCCAGTATGGAGGAAACAGTCCTGCAGCACAGTCTGCCTCCCCCTGTTTCCAGTGCTGTTGGTACCTATGGTTTACCCTGTAACTATTGAGCAAGCTTATGATACCCTTAGTGGCCTCAGTGTGCAGACCGGCCTTCACAGAATCACAGGGCGGATCAGGTTGGAAGGCACCACTGTGGGTCTGGTCCAACCTCCCTGCTCAAGGAGAGCCATCCTAGAGCAAATGGCACAGGATTGCATCCAGATGGTTCTTGGATATCTCCAGTGAGGGAGACTCCACACTCTCTCTGGGCAACATGTTCCGGTGTGTGATCACCTGCACAGTGAAGAAGTGTGGTGGAATTGAGATATTTTGATGGTGGTATGTGGCCAAGTTTGCTGGCTACACACAAGATGGGGGCTCTCAGAAGTATTCATATGCCCCCATAATTGCCAAAACTTCTTTTTCTAGTTGTTGTATGTTTTCTCTGGACAGGACATGATGCATGTGATGCAGGTCTTGCCATGCTGTTGTCATGCTGTTGACATGGCATGCCTCTCAGTCCAGGTTTGCTCAGGTTCAGTGTGGTCAGAAACAATAAAGCAAAAGGTCATCCCAAAAGAGTGTTCTCTTCAGTGGTGTGCTTCTAGTTTGTTCTGTGCTGAGGTCTTGAGAAATCACTTGGGAAGTAGATAATGACTAATTTGGACACTTTCAGCTGGGGATTTGTTTAGAAAGCTGTTAATTTCTCTCCCTCAATTGGGATTTATCCTTTCCAGTGAAAGCCAGTAACTGATGGTATAAGTCTATCTAAATATATTTTCTGAGGTCTTGGGCCTTAAATGTTGATACTCTTTATTCAGCCATCTTTCCTGATGTGGAAATTATACCTGCAGTCAGTATCTGTGTGTGTGTGTCTGTGTGTCAAGTGTGAAGTGTAGGCAATCTTTTGTATTGACGTGGTGCTATACATGTCCCACTGGTACCTTTTCACTGTTAGTAGAATCACATCAGTTTACAAACTCAAAGTAACTAGTGGCATGTTCACTGTTAGTCCAGAAAATGTAGATAAGACATCATCCCTGCACTGGAGGAGGGCAGTATACTTCCGAAGAGCTTGACCTGTTGTCTTTCTGATGTAGCTTTTGTATCACAATAAAAACCACCAGTCTGGAACAGAACAGTTTGACAGAATGACTCAGTCAAGCTGCAAAATGACAGATGCTAGAAATAAAAAATAAACTGTGCCAGGTCATTGCTGTCAAAGCAGGATCCTTCACCTGTTGCTTCTTCTGCTTATGCAGTCAGTGGTAGTTTGGGGACCATCATTTTGTTGATATGACATGAAAATTTAATATGGTTTTATTTATTTTCTAAGATTACACATAGCATCTTAGGATATAACTACAGCAGCAGCCACATGCTTCACTTAATGTTTCCAAGCTGGTGATCCCAGCTGGTCCTGTGAACTAGCATGCTCTGTCCCTCTGCTTCAGATCCACTTGCAGCATTGCCTCCCTTGGCTCTCAGTGTTTGCAACCAAGCCCTCCTTTTTTCCATTTATATGGAGCCAAGCACCCCAAAGAAAATCCTCAGACCATGTAGCTTAATTCTCCCCAGACTTGATGGTGCAGCCAGCAGAGTTGGGCGTTACATGTGATCTCCAGGCAGTTCATTCAGCCTGAACTTCACCTTCTGTTTACTCTGTAAAAAGAATGGCTATTGCATATCAGCTTTAATGCTGCCTGTAGCTGCCTGCGAGTCAAAGCTTTGCTTGAAGGCAGCTGCGTCTTCCAGAAAAGCAGATAAAACACATTGCAGTGTTCTGTCTGATCTGCCTGTAAACAGAGCTGATAACATGTCACTGGAAATGATTGTTCGATGATCCAACAACAGTGCAGGAAAGTGGATTGCATATCCTGAGTGGCTTTAGGTGGGAGTATAGCTAGAAGATGATGAGGAACAGTTAAGTTTCCTCTTCTGCTTTAGACCAGAGACCATGTCTCAAACAGACCCCTGAGCTTCTACGAGGGCACTGACTGGCAGTACTGGGAATTTTGGATGTAGATAGGACAGGAGGAGGAGTCTGTCCAGTTTGCCTTACTTGATACTCATAATTAAACATTAATTTGCTCAGGAACTTGAGTCTAGAGCTACTTTTATATTCATAAATTAAGTAGCATCTGAGAACATTCCTGGGCACTGGGACTCCATCCTCTGTCCTGCTGAATTGTAATGCTGAGGGTAATAGTATGGATGCTGGTTGTTCTGTGCCAGTTGGCTTCCATGCCAGGAACAACCCAGGGCATATTTAATTTCCTAGTATCAGTGCAGCCCACCAGCCCCATTTCTTGCCTTCCTGTAAGAATTCTCTCTCATTTGTTCAATAGCTAGTTTGACCCAATATAGAGATATTGAACTGAGTGAAAAAGGGGGGCTTGATCATTGTCTGTCCAGAAATCAGGACAAGGATTTGAATCAAGAACTCCTGTTTTCTGATAGAGGGTACCAGTGATCAAACACTGTGTTTGCTGAGGCAGTTTGGTCTCATACTGCAACAATTCAACTTTTTTACAGTGAACTTTGATTGTATGAGTGAGAGGTACAGGAAGGATAATGACCCTCCAGTCTGGTGAGAAGGCGTGCCCTTGGGAGAGGAAGTCTTGGGCACTTGTCTCTGCTTTGATACGTGTTCAATAATACATAGAAGATGAGAGCAGACAGAGCATGTAAGTCAGTGCCGAGGTGGTGAGCAATTCTTTGGATTCACATTGTGACAGGAGGATGAGGGAGTTGCAACTTGGGAGCTTGTGTTCTGCTTGACTGCTTTTATACCACAACCTCTGAAAATGAGATTTGCACCATTACTAATGTAACCCAACTTCACAGCTTTTCAGAAGAAGAATGTTTGAAAAAAGAAGCATAAATGCTGGCTTACTTGTAAGCCTACGTGTCCAAGGTAGAAATTATTGTGGTGGGGGATGCTTATTTTTGTGAAAAAGAGGAGAAAAAAAGAAATGTGGTTTTATCCACATTGGAGGGGGTTTGACTGCTGTACTGCAAAATATTATTTGTTTCACTGTGCTTAGGTAAATAATGTAACAGCAGCCCACATCTCTCCCTTAGAAGGCTGTTAATGAACTAGTACTGGAAAAAAATCTAATGGGTTCTGCCTTATTATGCCCATAAAAGGCTCACATGTTGACTTTCAATGGAATCATCAAGAATTGACTTTGGAGCCAAAATACAAGAAGTTTCTAATAGTTCTCAGCTGGTTTGTGGTATTTCTCTAACAATTAAACATTCATAAGAATGTACGATGAGATTTTTCTCAAATGACAAACTATAGCTGTGAAATTTTCCAGTTCCTTACAAAAAGAATACATTTTTCTTCCCTTCAGAGAAGCTGACTATTGACCAGCATTCAGAACAGGGAGAAGGGAAGCCTTTGCTTTCTGATTTTTATTGTTTAGAAAATGAGAGTTCACCAGTGCTGCCCGGGAACAGTAGTGCTGTAGCTGAGCAATGCAGAGGGAAGTGGCCTGCCTTGCCTTTCTGTCTCTCCTGGCTGAAGTCTTTGGGAGTCTGTTTCCAACATAAGGCAGTTAGCATCTGTAAAGCGAGAGTAGAACATCCATCAAGCATGGAAAGATCAAAAACTGTGACTCCCTGTGGAGTGACTGTTGGGGGGAAAACAGCTGAATAATGTTGGACATATTCAGATCTCTGACTTCGCCTAATGCACACTGGGAAGGCTGTGTTTGTAGTCAAATGCTGATTCATTTTTATGGATGCAGAAAAGCTTTTGTGCTTCTGCCTTTAAAGACACTGCTCTATTAGTTGTTTGAGAGGCAACACTAGTTGATTCTGCCTTCTCTCAGACAAATATAAGCATAAATGTTAATCTGAAGTGTGGTTTTGTATTGCTGAAAAGGCAGGCCTGGTTGTAGGCCAATGTCTTGGGAGGTGGTGTGGTGCTTGGTACACTGAAATAACTTAAGAGCTGACAATGGCATTTAAAAACTCAACTTTAGGAAAAAAAATAATCAAGATCCCGAAACTTCAGTGATAATTTGTCCCTTCACGGATATCAACATTGGACATGCTCATGCTCAGGAGTCAGGAACCACCATGATTTTGAGAACAAAATCACTGAAACAGCTTACCTCTTCAATTTGAAAGACTCCTCACCCCAGTCTCTAAAACAGCCTTTAAACTTCTGCTCATCTGCTTCTAAAGGTCTGGGTACATAAAAACTTCCGTGATAGCCTTTCCTCAGTGCTCATCCTTGGTAGCTGAACAGGGCCAAGGCAGGAGCACTGCAATGCTCCCAGAAGATGCTTCTGGCAGATCCCATGCTACAGGCAGCACAGAGAGATATTTTGTGCTACATGAAGAATCAAACTACTCCTTCTTCCCAAGGGGATTTCCTCAAAGTTTGGTTGTTCTCATGCTCCCAGGAGGACCTTTTTCTGCATTAGCAGGTGGTGATGGATAGAAAATGCAGGTGATATTTGCTTGAACAGTTCTTGGTGGGAGTAAACTTATCCCAATAATAAGTGCAATTATTTTTAAAGTGAGTGTTACATGTTCAGTAGCTGTTATGTGGTGTAAGTGCTTGACGTGTGGTGTGGCTTTTCTTATGATGGTTCTGTCCTAGCTCAAAAAACATGTTGTTTCCTCTAAACAAATCAAACCCCATTTAATTAGCAAAGTGCCTTCCACAGTGATTTCTATGATGAGTAGGTTATTGTCTCAGCAGCATCAAACTCAGTGGGAAAAATATCTAAGAAGTGTTAATTTGTTCTCTGGAAATAGCAGGATTAGGGGTGAGCATCATTTTTGACAGCATCAAAACAATAAAATCTCACATACATGGTTGCTGTTTTATGGAAATGACCTTTTGTCTTTTAAAGACAGAAGTCTTCCACTGGGAGATGAAATGTACAAAACAGCTTGACAACACAGCCTGTAAATGTGTGTCTCTAACATAAGCATAGCTAATATTTTCTAATATTGCTATATAACACTCTCTGAGCAGCAATCAGTTCCATTTAAATATGATTAATATGAAAGTAATAATGTTCCAAACTTCACTCTTGTACATACTGTCAGAGGAAAGACTGTTGATTTTTTAAAAATAATCTGATACTGAAATAAAATGAAAGTCTAATTCCTGCGACATTGCTAGTGCTCTTCTTAATTCTGCACTGTCTGAATTTTTCAGGGTTTTGAAGGTATTCCTGTCCCGAACGGCTCAGCGTATTCCGTATATGACAGGTGGGAGAGTGATGAGGATGCTGTCTGTTATTCTTCTGGTAGTCTTTTGGTTTCTCATTGGCTGGACTTCTGCAATAACCCAAAATTTGGAGAGAAACATTCCACTCATTGGTCAAGGGCAAACATCTGACCATCTGATCTTCAATATGTGCCTCATAGACCGCTGGGATTACATGATGGCTGTTGGTATGTTAATTTTCTAGCTTATCTTTAATTTCTAAAATAAAGCTTGGTTGCCTTTTAATTTTTCTTCTTTTAGAATATCTTAAAGTTTTGTCAGACTGCCTAATATCATGTGCAAACTTATATGGAAGTAAAATATCAGCATATATGTTTTTTAAATTTGCTGAGAAGTAAAACAATATATGCTGACACTTCTATGACTTTCAAAGGTTTGTAACTTGGATTGTAGTAACAAAGTTATGGGTGCTCAAGACAGTTCATCTTTGAAGGCAGAAGGGAGAACTAGCTCTTCTACTATTGAAGATCTTCAATAGTTCTTCTACTATTGAAATGAGAAATTGTGGCTAGTTTAATGAAGGCTTTTTGATTGTACACCACAGAACTGGGCAGAGGTCTTGTGTGAGGAGGGAAAGAACTTCCAAGACTGCTCATTCATAACCTTACAGAAATTCAAATCAAAGTACAGGGAATAGGAAATGAACATCAAATGCACCAGCTTGTTGTAGTTGTTAGATGTGCATGGAAAAGGCAGGAACTAAAAAATGACACCCTGCAGAAGTCATATAAAGGAGAGAAAAGATTAGTTTTTGTTTCCTTAACTCCGTAGCAAACAGTGGGTTCCCCATGCCAGGGTTCAGCTAAATGGTGTAATGTGCTTTCTCCCACGGCCTCTCAGCTTCAGTGCTTCCACCTAGAGCCAGTGTTTCTTGTACAGCCCAGGCCAGCCACCCACTGTCTCAGATATATCAGTGTTTTGAAATCGGAAATAAATTCTTACTTTTCTGCCCTCTCCCTGCTTCTCCCATGGACGTCCCACTGACAGAGCTCTGCTACTGAGGATTAGGGAGAGGTAATGATGGCTTCTCTGCATGAGAGTGCAGATGAGATGGACAGAAGTGTTTTCTCTGAGCGTAGTGTACAGAAAGTCAGTGTATGACAAAACACTGCTGCCAGATTCACTGATGGCTCCAAGGTGACCCTGTGCTCCACTTTTCTCTGCTTTGTGTAAGTTCTCAGAGGCCGTCAGGCACAGGGGTACCCCATCTGTCAATGTGCTCACTGGTAAACCACACAGAGAGGAGTAGAAAGGAGCACATTTTGAAATGCATCTCGATTTGGGTCCCTCTGGAGGGTGTACTTTGCAGTAGTGGAATACTATTGTTGCCAGGGATGTTGTAAAATTAACAAAAAAGAATTAAATGTGAAACACTTGATGATGTCATCTGCACTAACCCATTTTGGATCAAAACTTTGGTGCATTTGGCAGTGTAGTTTTATTAATATTTTGATAGTGGGGGTTTTTGCATAATGGCAACAAATGTTTTTAGCCTCTGGATTTTGTAATTCTGGTGGTGTAGTGATTCACAATTCAGATCTTCATACCCAATTATGATCAATTGTCTCTTTTGGCAAGAAATTACATCAGTTGCTGTCTGCACAGTTTTGAAAAAAAGTAAGGATTGGTTTTTTAAGGTATACTTACATTTTGAAGATTTTTTAATGTTTTTCAAAATACACTCAGGGGTAGTAGAAGCAAAGTGAGTGCTTGAGCCTGAAAAATCAGGCAGAATTTATTTTGTTCAGTCACTTTATCTTCTTACCCACACTACCTCATAAACAGAATTATGCAAGTCTTCAGTAAACTATGCAGTCATATTAGTGGTACCAGGAGATGTGCACCTACAAGACTGTAGTAATGTGTGGTCTATATATATATATATTTATATATGTGTATGTGTGTGCATGTGTACTTCAAGATTTTTATTGCTAATAGCAGCTTGAAAAGCTTACAGTCAATAGAAACTAGTCCCAGAACTAGATACTTCATCTCAGAAATGTGTCAGAAGTGATGTCCTTAACACAGAACTCCTTTTATTCCTATGGCAGCAGCCTTGCAAGATATAATATGTAATAAATTAATCGATAGATTCTGCTATTTGATTTCAAATGCTAAAATAAAAATGGTGGATGGTAATTTATAAAAGACTTGTTATTTCATTTCATTTAGTCAGGCACAGTATTTTATATAAATCTAGTGAGTGTTTTGCGATATATTCTGTCACTTGTAGCCCTTGCTGGAATGCCTCCCTATTTCACTTGGCTGTCAACACTTCACTGAAATGTGGACAGGGAATTTTCAAGGTCACTGATTAGTGAAGTGAGAATTAACAAGGCTCTGCTAGAAAGTTGTAATGAGATGAATCCTTTATGCTACCAGAGATTATTGGAATTGGGATTTATGAAGCATTTTCCATACTAATCACACTACTTAGAGTCTATCTCCGGAGACTTTTATTGCAGTGAATGTTTTATATTTACATTTCCATTAAGTTTAAGAGGATGCTCTCTGTGAGAGAAGAGGGACTTAGACACAATGGTTATCACCATTTCTAGCATTGCCTTTGTACTCTGTGATACGCTGATGAGAACAATTAGCATTCAGTAAATCGTATTTTATCTACATAATATAATGTAAGTTAGTGTCTATTTCCTTAGGGTTTGTAAGTTAGTGTGTATTTTCCTTAGGATTGTTTACTTCTGGGTAGCTTATTTGTTACTTGCCTATATTCTTTTATTTCCTTTGTGTTAGTTTCTGCATCCCTTTCAAAGTCGGGGCATCTGTCTCATTGACAAGCCATGGCATGGTTGACAATCTGAGATTGCAGAGAAAGACCTGAGGCCTCTAAAACACTCACCCACAAAGCCTTTTTCCTATGGCCTGAATATATTCTACACCACTACCTGTCGCCGTCAGATTGTGACTTAGAAAAAAACTCCAAGTGATAAACTTCTGGTACCTAAGGGCCTGCAGTGTCGCAAATCAAACTATTATTCTTTATCCTGAGGGGAAAACATCCTGTAAGTGTAACAGATATTGGCACAGGATTTAAAAGAGCTTCCCAGAAACTGGGAAAAGAGACAATATAATAAGTTTAATGAACAAAGCCCCAGGGAGGAGACAAAGGCAGGCAGAGAGATAAACATGCACAAACACAAACAAAAAGCAGAGGTGAAATCTTGACAGGTGGATGTTCCTGACTTCAGCAGGGCCAGTTTTGCCCACAATAGATAGGGTAAGATTTTTTAAAATCCCCTTTGCCTTCTGTGTGTGCTTTTAAGTTTTTATTTAGACCAGAAGTGAATGACAGGTATTAAGTAAGCACAGGGAGATGTTTTTCCCCTGCATCTGTTTGATTTCTGGCTGGCCGGAGCAGTGCTACTCCACGGCGCTGAGCTGCTGCCATGGGCCACACATCCATAGGTCATGCTTTGGGTCTTGGCATCAGGATTGTTTCAAATATGAAGCTTCTTCATGATTACTGCGTGCTCTCAGCCAGGAGAAGGAACAAAGTGAGTATTTTGGACTGTTGCCAGAAGAATTCCTTCCCACTGTTCATTTGTTGATATTTAACGTGTATAATCTTTGTATCTAAAGAGGGCATGAGGTGTCAGGACAGGCTCTGACAAATTTGGCATTAAGACTGCCTGTACAGTTTTGAGCTAGGGCATTGCAATACATCCTTATGAGGCCCTGTATTAAATTTTCTACAGGCCTTCTGCTGCATTCAATGAATGAGTGATTATTATTCCTTTTTTGTTATCCCCATTTGATGTGGCCCTATGCCATATTTGGGATGTGTTGTTCAGAGCATGCAATGAATAAAGAACTGTTCGTTTCCAAATGGGCTTTTTAAAACATGTTCCTCTTAGCATCAATGTGCAAAGATTAAAGCCAAAATTATCTATTTTTGCTGTCTGTCTTGAGACATGGAGGGACTGGTTTTTCAGAGTACTGTTTATAGCCTCCTCTGTGGAAAGCACAACCAGGAGATGCTTAGAATTCAGCACTGGTGTGGATCTGGCTTCATTTCTCACATTAGATACTTAAAAAATGTATAATGTAAAAATAGTGATCACTTGAGAAAAGCTTACTCTAAGTGATAAGGCCAGGGCTGTATAAAATGTTTGCAGCAGAAATAGGAAAAGAAGACTGTTTTACAAAGTACCTTCAGCTCTGTCCCTTTTGTACTTGTAAACCACTCCTCCTGCCACCCTGTACACCTCTTTCACAGTCCTTCCACAGTCCGCATCGCCGGCACTGTGTGCGGTTTATGGCACTCATCGCTAGGAAAAGGTAAATCTGGAAGAGTATGGGGGACAGCACCAAAGATGGGGAGTGCTGCTGGAACCCCCAGGTTCAGCATTTGAGTTGCATTACCCCCTGCAGTAACATTGCTGTTTCTTGTTACCTGCTACGTGATAAGTGAAATCCCATACCCTTTACTTAGGCATGGTTTCTACAAAATACTTCTGTTCAGGAAACCATGTTAGTGTTGTCTGAGCCACGTGTTTATGTATTGGTGAATGCCATATTTAGTTGCTTCTGCAAGTCACCTGTGGTTTGGGAGAGGCTGGAAGGTGCTCTGGCTTCCTTTTGTCTTTGCACTGCTCTTTTTGGAGTCCTCTAGTGGCACTGCTCCAAATCTTTCCAGCACTTCAAGTACTTTCGACACCATTGGCATTTGCTTGCATCCTCTTTAAGATGTGAGAGAAGAGGCCCCACACTCAGCCAGTTTTTAGCTGATCCTGTTCTCCCTCTTTCATCCACAAGCAAGTGAAGAGGATGATGGGGCACATGGAGACAAGAAGAATGTCCAGCTGACTTTAATACCAACAATGAGCTATGGAAGTCACGAGGCAGGGCAGCATATCTGAGTAGAGGAATTAAAAAATGCTTGAGTACAAGGGCTAAAAGAAGTGCAGAAATGAGGGGAGCTCCTAGAGACCCAAGCACTGGCATGTGTTTAATGCAGTGAGACTCCTAGGTGTGTTGCTCGCACTTAAGTCAGTGGATATGTCTCCATTGCCAGCAAAAGCTATCTCTAGGGCACCCTGAAGCCATGGGGCCCACAGACCATGGTCAGCATGTCCCTTGAATTACTTTGAGTGGACCTGCAAGGCAGTCTTGTGATGGTGTGGGGGACAGAGTATGCTATGCCTCCCACCAGCCCAAGGGCCCCAGTCACCTTTCTCAGCCTTCACAGCCACAGGCCATGGAAGTTCTGGGAGGCAGAAAAGTCTGAATCTGGCACCGTCAATTCCTTTACCACACATAGGTCTCTTTATTGCTGTGCATAGCTAATTAAAATGATGCTGAGATATGGTGGGAGAGACAGATAAACCTCTGGTAATTTATAATTTGCTAGGAATAACTCTAATAACTCTAAAGACTTGTAATCACAGTTCATTGAAATATATGAAAATCCTTTCAGTTGAAGAAAAAAGCTTCTCCTATGACATGGTGCAACTCTCCAGGTGGGAGATTGGGCACAGCGATGCAGAAAGAGATTGTGTTGGCTGGCAACACAGGAGCAATCGAGGACACAGTTTTTTTCCAGTTTTAAAATGGTGCATGCTCAGCTCCAGCTGGCACGCTGAGTGAATGAATGGATGGAAGAGCTGTGCTTCCAGATCCATAGCTCACTTTATTTCAGTAAACGGGATTTAAAATGTAGTGAGGTGGTCGAGAAATAGATGAGTTGTCGTAGCTGTGTTATGGATGTAAGTACAGTGGAAATCAGTAATTTGAGTTTAAAACCTGGGGAAATAATGGTATAACTGTTGGAATGGTACTATTTTACAAACAGTCTAGAGTTCAGAACACCAAGTGAACGTAGTCAAGTCACAGCTTTAATGTCACCATCTCTGGGGATCAGTGGCCTGGTTTTGGCATATGATGGTGCTTTTTAAACAAGTAAGTGTGGTCAGACATAAAGCTTCATAGAGAATCATGAAAATGGGCTTTAATCTTTCAGGGCTGTCTTTGCAAGTAGCTTCTGGACAACAGAGTGCCAGCGAGCACAGGAATGGGTGTCCTGGCTCCAGAGAGCCCACAGCCATCTTCACCGAGGGGCTGGCATGAAGAAGAGAATGTAGAGAAAGTTATTTCTGCCAGGGTAGGAGGGCTGAGAAGCAACCAGGAAAGTCTAAAATAATTCACTTTCCTCTCCTGACCATGGCAGCAAGGAAACCCACAGTTTAGGACTTAAGCTCTTCACAAATATGGGTAAATTTATTTCCACTGTCATTGTGCAATGGGGGTGGCATTACCCCCATTTTACACAGGCAGAGCTGAGGCACAGTGAGATTAGGGTTATATGGTCCATTTAATCCGGGTGTCCATATTGCACCGCCTTTGGCTCAGTTACAGAGTTTAGTCAAATGTATTTGTAACATTATGTATGGTCTCACTGGCTACAAATACAGCCCTGCATGCTTATTTTTGCTGCAAATCTCAGCAAAAATGCATATTTGGCACCCAAATAGCAAGAAAAATACTCCTACCTCTGCAAAAAATTATCACCTCTGCAAAGTTTGGATTGAATGGGGACCTGAAGTTGGGGCTTTTTTCATATTCATAGGAGCTTGAGGCACAAGCAGAGTTAGAAGTCAGTTGTGCATGTGTGCTAGACCACCTTTCCCTCTTGCAGTCTTTCCTCTCATTCACTAGACATCTAAATGTCATTTGCAAAAAATTGCAGAGCTTTCTTCATTAGGCAGCCTTGATTTATCCCTGGAAATGCTCTGTCACATGCATTAAATGAGTCTGGTCTCTTAAGACATTATATATTTAGCTGAAGATGATATATGCAAAAGAGAGCAAGTTAGGGCTGCATGTGTGGTATTTTTATTTGAGTGCTGTGCAGCTTTTAGACAACAAAGCTGTAGAAGTAAGGGTGAAGTACTTTGCTGAGGCCTCTGAGAAGAGTTGGTATGAAAGCCATGTTCCAAGGTGCATTTTCACATTTCTTGATTTTTCATGTTTCCTTATATGAGTCTCAATGACTTCTTCAAATCTCTAAAGAGAGGACAGTGACTTTGGTCACTGCTCTCAGTTTGTCATATTTTGCTCTCTAGTTCAGTGCAGTCAGGTGAAGTACAGACATCTGCATAGCAGGAGTGAAAGCAGCGATGGATTAACTTGGGGATTTCCTTCTGCTCAGAGCAACACACACCACTGCACATTTAGCAAAACCTAGAAAATATATTAACCCAGATCTTTTGAGGAAGTTTGGTTAAGTCAGTAATAACAACCCTGAGTCCATCCTTTTCTATAAAGCAGATACATACCTCCAACTGTGAACATATATCATTGTCCTTCATTATCAGAACATGCAGAATATAAGCAATGGCCTGAAAAGATCTCAAGTGAGTAGACATGACACACTCTTCGTTGTAACAGGCCCGTGGCATCAGGTGAGTCTGGCCCAGTGTATTGGATGATCAAGCTAAGTGCTCCAAGTTGCTTCATTTTCTAAAAACGTAATCAGCATCGTGAAGACAAGGAAGAATGCTGCTTTTTAAGCACCAAAGAATATACTAAGCAAGTTGATCAGATAATGCAAAGACCAGATAAAAGGTTCTGTGGATAAGAAGTAGGTAGTGACTAAGAGATATATTTAAAGACTAATTCATTTGTGCACATGGCATATTGAGGTCACTTTACATTTTCATCTCCTACCTTCCATTTATATTTGCATACATTTATGCCTTTAAAGCAACTGTGCTTTTTCGTAATCTCTTATCTAGCAGAGATTTTCTCCCAAAATCTGAACACCTGGTTTGGACAACTATAGAGTAGCTACTGCAAGGTTTTTTTCACAGCTTTTATGTTTTATTGTTTTGACTCTGCATTTGCTGTCCAGAGAACAGTTGACGGCTCTCTCTCCTAGGAGTTTCCGTAATTTTTCAGAAGGGGAAAAGAAGGTTTTCTTGGTTTTGTGCTGAATATGTAAAATGGGATCATTTATAAGCCTTGTGCTAAATCATACTTACAGGAGCAAGATCATGTGTTTTGAGCCTTGAGTTTGCTCTTGACAGTTATGCAGTATGCTAAGATATTCCTTTAGTGGTCAGAGAGTCACTCTTCTACACCAGACTATTCAGCAAGCCAAATAGAAATTTCATGTCACATTTCACAGATTTTGATCATTAAAGATATTTGGTCCAAAACAGTTGCTAATGTCCCGTAAACAAATCTAATCAGATTTGAGTTGTACATTAGAACCTTGCTGCATGGTGGCCAGATGTACTCAATTATCTGTCTATTGTTAGTTAGTTAGTTAGTTATATCTTTGTTTTTCTTTGGAGCAATAAATACATTAATATGTCACCTTACTTTATATTGAGAAAGAAAAGAGGCCATTTAGAAAAACAATACAGCAAAATTTTATAACACCTTCAGGTTTTGTTGCAAGTTGCACTAATAGTCTGTAGCTAATCTTCCCCCCTCAAACACAGCTTTTACATGATACATTTAAGCTGTCTAATTAGTGGTTTAGATAATAAATTGGTTTTCTATCAGTCTGCTTTGTTTTGCCATTGCTAATGAAATTACTGTAATGTTGGGCCTAGCAAGTAAAGGAACTCTGTTATTTTACCTTACGTTTTAAGAGCTCTTCCCTATTTGTGTTCCATACCAGATGTCACTGTAATTATTATCTGTAGACAGGAATGCCAACTCTGTTCTAAATGTAAAGCTTTTCTAAAAGCATTATGCACTGATGGTACAAACTACTGTTATGCTCCAGTATATTAATACTTTGTAATTGCCTCTTGTCTTAAGAACTCCTTGTAACTATGATTGTGAAACTGAAAAATTTTCAAAATTAATCAGATCTGGAGATCAAATGCTACCTACCTTCCTACTTGGCCCAGCTAATTGAAATGTTTGGGTTGTAAAGGTTGGGGGTTTTTTAATGGAAGTATGGCTTTTTCATTTTCATTTGTTCTGTATGCAAAAAAACCAAAAAACAAACAAACAAAAAACCTAATTCTTGTTAATCTTCAAAATTACAGTAATTTTATTTCTTCTTCTAAAAATAAGCAAAATTTGGCCTTCACTCTTTAGTTCAAGTAAGAATACCTTCAGCACGTGAAATTTTACCCATACAATGGGTATTTTCATTACTTTGAAAGCCAAACCTTTCCAAACTCTCAGCCTCTGTTAGCACTTTTAACTGATCTTTTCAGTCAGAAAGAGACTTGGGGCTCTTCTTGCTTCAGCTGAGAAAGAGGAAGAAGAACAGACCATGGGTAGTTTTGTGGAGTGTGCCTGTTGCTGCACAATTAGCTCATCTATTCAGTTCTGCTTCTCATGTTGGGGAGCAGGGGAAATTTGGATGAAAGGCAAAATGTGAGGAAATAGGCATTGTCTGGCATGTTAGAGGAACCCTGCTGAATTGTGTTAGTATGAAGAGTTTCTATGGAAGATAGGACAGTAAGATACAGTGATTTGGCTTTAGCAGCCTAATTCTAACCATTTTCTGCTTTTCAATGACTTCTAAATCATTATGGAGCAATTAATGCAATAAATTACAGTCATTTTGATGCCTTTTCCTGGTCTTAAAATCAAGAGTCATGCATGATTAGAAGGGGAAAAGGGATTTTACCTTGGTATTTATTTTAAGGATCCTTAGGTGTACACGTCCAGGTCATATGCATCGAGACGCACCCCACCGAGTCTCTCCCCAGTGATCGGGTATAACATTATAGGTTTTACTAATTAGCATATCTATCAAAGATTCCCCAATGAGAGACTCAAGTGAGCCCCCCCTCCCCAAGGAACCTTCCCCTGGATGGTTCTATCTTAGTTTACAAAATGTGTTCTGGAGAGGACCTTGGGGTCTGGGGCACACTGATCCCTAACTACGAAGCTTCTAAAATGTTTGGTCTCTTAGCTTGACAAACAAGTCCCAAGAATGTAGGCAAAAAGCACTAAGAATACAGAAGTGGTAAAAAGGTATAACAGGGGTATAAAAGAAAAGGCAAAAAATCTTCATGGCATCAATTTGAAGAGCAATACGTTTCAGTGCCGTGATTCTGCATATGTGAGGCAATGACCTAAAGAAAAAACCCAAACTACTAACATTTGTAAAAAACCATTTATTCTTATTTTGTTGAAGCCAAATTTGTATTCCACTTGTTCAGGAAAGATGTCAGGATCAAAATGCCTGAGTAAGTAATTCTGTGCAGAAGGTTTTAAGAAACCAGAATGATAGACTTCATTTACAGAATAGCTAATTTTCTAGGAATTAAATGGAAGTAGCATCCAGTTTGCCCAAGTGTATAGGGAATTTGGGAAAAACATACCTGCGTGTGTGGTTTTGTTGAGCTCAAAACCAGACTGGGACACATAGTCTCAGAAGATTCATACCAAGCTTTTTTTCCTTTTGACACTCAATAAGGCCTCAAATCATACTATTACTTAGTCAAAAGATCAAAAACTTTATTATTGTTAGGATTTGGTGAGGAAGAACACAAAACCAGCAGTATGGATGGATTATACCTCTTCAGACGTTTAGGTTTATGTAACTGGTAAGGCTGCTGGGTCTATGAAGGATGTGTTCTAGTAAAAATTACGATCTTGGATCTAGAACATCTATATTTCATTAAGAAACGTGCAAAGTGTTGTTCAGAGTTCAAACTGAACTTTTATTGTAGCACAAGATAGCTATGTAACTGAATTAACTTTATCCAGACTTGCCTCCTACTGATTTTAGCTGAAATTAATAGCAAAATTAGAAGTTTCAAAATGGTGTAACAATATATTATAGGTAAGTTACAGCAGTCATGCACTACTAAAAGTGGAGGAACTAGAGGACCTTTTCTAATGAGATATCCAGTGCTGATGTTATATGTTAGTCTGTTGTTAATGGTGGGGTTCACAAGCATTTGTGTCATTATCGAAACCAGACCAGTAATCTTTTGCTGATCACTTCCATGATGTCACTGATCACTGGGTTTAGTTACAGTATAGAAAAATAATTGGCAAACATAAGTCTGAAAAAGAATTCATTTTCCATTATACTGCTTTTAATTGTAGTTTTTAGTGCAAAAATTCAACAAGACAAAAGCAGTGTGTGAATAACAATGGGATAACAGTTTCTGAAGCTGGTGTGGAGCAGTGCTGACATTGCAGGGGTCTGACACGGAACTGCACATTGCTGGATGACACTCAAACACTTCCAGCCACTGCAAGGCAAGAGGGACTGGCACCTGCTCTATTCATAACTGCATGGCAGAGCTGTAGGGTTTTTTCCTGGGAGTTTTTTCAAGATGGTTAGGAAATCACTTTGTTCCTATCAAGATCAAAATGATGTCACATCAGAGTCTGTCCACTGGAAGCTGAAGTCAGCATACTGCTGGGTACAGATGAGCTAGCTCTAACTAAATAGTTTAGGCTGATCCAGACATTCTACTTCTCCTTTCTTCCTCTACTGATTTTTCTCCTAACAGAAACACATAATTTGTTTTAATTGCATTAAACCCTCAGAAGTGACTCATCATATTATGGGTATCAACAGAATTAACTATCATGAAGAGGAATTTTTTAAACACAAAATATATTGTTTTATCTAAGTTATAAACCTTTGAAATGGAAGTGTCTTAAAAAGCATATAGCCTGGTAGTAGCACTGTATCTGCCTCTGTAACAAGAACCAGAGCTACAATTAAAAATAGTTGGTATTTGAAGTGATGTCAGACTTCTGTAGTACTGATTATAAAAGCAAGACATTTTTAGACATTGTCTCAAAGTTTGTCAATTGAAAAACTGAAACACCATGAATGTAAAGGTTCCTGATCTGGAAAAAGATGTGTAAAATTAAAACCAAATATATCATGTACAGTGACAATATCCAAAAGAGTTTGAATGCCTATGTGTGTACATATATACATGTGTATTGTCTTTGCATAGATACTCACACATACAGAAGATACTGTAGTGCTTCAAATTTCCTTCCATCTATAAAACTAATTGTAAATTATTTCTTTTTGTTCTTCTCACAGCTGAATTTTTATTCCTCTTGTGGGGTGTTTATCTCTGCTATGCAGTGCGGACAGTCCCATCAGCATTTCATGAGCCACGTTATATGGCTGTTGCAGTTCACAATGAGCTCATTATCTCTGCTATATTCCATACAATTAGGCAAGTGATCTGTAGATCTAGTAATTAACCATTTATCTTTCAGGTTTCATATGGTGCAACTTAGAATGGTTGAATGGGATAGGATGCATAATGGAAGGTCATATAAATATTTGTTTCTGCAAATTAAGTGATTACTAAACTTAAAACTGTTCCCATGAGATTCAAGGATATGAAATTGTATAATTAGGGTTTTTTTCAACATAGTTAGGTGATGTTTTCTTGGATCAAAGTTCAGTATATATGATAAATTAGGTACAGAAGAACAACTGTCTGTCTTCAGTCATCTGCATACTGCTCACTGTTTTGTATCCCTAGAAAAACAGCAGGTAAGAATGTTGGTTTGTATGAACTTTTGCTGGTGTGTCACAGATTGGTGAGCTGCAGCTATATGTTAAGATTATTGTACTGGTTTGGGCATGAAGCATAGTGTTTTATATGCTAACACAAAAAAGCTGTTATGGTATGATGTTGTATCAGTAATATAAAGCCCATGTTTCTTCTAAAGTGTATAATGAGCTCTACACTTCATACTTGTGAGTTATTTGGGTAGTAACAAATAAAAAAGGGTCTTTGCTAGAGCTACATGAAAATTACTAAATCTGCCTTTCCTACAGAGTACCCTGTAAAAATGAATTGGTCCTAGAAAATGCAAAAGAGCAAGATAACATGAGTTTCATGTCACCCTGTAAATTGAGGCTTTCTTCTGACATTCTCACACCTTCTTTTGCCTCCTAACAGACCTTATCTACTAAGTTGGTTTTTTTTTTAAATTTGCATTGCTTCATTGACAGTCTTCAAAGACTCTTCTGTGTTCCTTGCTCTGTCTTGGCACTAACCTTTCTCCCTGTCTTCTTGATTTTTGCTTTTGTGTTTTTTTCTGAGTAAACATCAGCAAAGCAAGTCCTTCATCTCTCTTCCTTCCTGATGTTCTTTTCTCTTATCATTGTTACACAGTTCGCTGCATTTTTCAGGCTTGCCATTTTTTTTCCTTCCCGTTCTCCTAACCCTGTATCTCAACATCCACATACTCTCAAAATCTCTACTCCCTGACACAAACATCTGCAAAGTTATTGTTTAAAATCTTTATTTGATGGAAGCATTTTTCTTTTAATTCCTGATAGATATAAAATTGACTTACAATGCTTTTGAATTTATTATAACCAATATGACAGCTTCTCAGTCAATTTTTCCCCCATTAATTCATATTCCTAAACTGTGTGTTGAGCCATGTTAGAAGATAGAGTTCAGAGCTATTTTGTGGGCTGCAAGTTTCTTTTAACAATAGAACAGGAGGCAGGTAATCTTGGATTAAAGAGAGGGGAAAAGGGGAAAATGTGACATTTTAATACATGCTTTATGAAGGAGACACAAAAGGATTAAGTCTTTCAGTTTTTCTTATTGACAATCCTGTGCCTGCAGCCTAAGGTCTGCTGATCTTATTCTTCCTTATTTTCTTCTTTTTTTTAATGTACATTTTGTATTGATTCTCTGCCATCTGTCTGATATATGCTGGTTTGTTGACGAAATATCGTGTAGTGTTTATAGATAAGATTGAATAAAATGCACATGATCCCTCCTGAGATTATGTCCATTTCTGCATGCACAACTCTTAATCCATTTCCTTACCTTTTTTTTTTTTTTTTTGCTTCCATCTTCTCTGCCAAGTTCTGGATGCAACTGAAAGGGCGGAAATGTAAAACTTAGATTTATATGACATACCTGAATTGTCATGAAGTTGAAAGTACTGGAGCCTTGAAGGACACCTACAAGGCAGCCATCCAGTTTGAAAACTCCCAAAGCTCTTAGGAGATTGATGTGAGCACTAAATAAAACCTTGAACTGTTTGCATTTTGTTTTCCTTTGAAAGTATTCCCATTTCAGAAACAGAAGGTTCTGGATTATCTTCAGATCAGTATAGTATTAAATTCCTGCATTGCTCTTTTTCTTATATTACTGAGAAACCCAAAATTTATATGGAAAAAATCTCATTCAAATAGAAATTCCATCTTTCTAGGGCTGAATGGCTACTACAAATGCAATTTTGCTTTCAGAGGCATGGTATGGCTTGTATACCTTAATCAGTCAAGGTCTCAAGCATAAAACAAGCAAAAAAGCCTTCACAGAATTTGAGGATTGGATCTCGTAAGCGTTAACCAAATCCAGTGGCCACCAGGATGTGGGTGCTTTCTCCTGTCTGTCTGATGGATCTGGCTGCTGCTGGTTCCATTTGCAGGTTGAGCAAATCCGCATCAGGGCAGTCACACAACACCTGGCTGGCCACAGGAACAGCGCAGGTCCAACATTCACAGCCTGGTCCTGCTCCTCCTCTGCAGCTGGGCCTGGCCTGAGACCTTGGGTCTTCCCAGGGGCAGGTCACCCACGTGCTGCCTGAGGTTTGCTCATCAGTTGCACATACCCACATGCACCATGGAGAGAAGTGCTATTGATGAGCGGGAAAGACTCCATTACTGGAATAAGTAGTAAAGTAGGTAGGTTTATTCCAGTGCTGGGACACATGGGGGATGCCATGTGCGCCCACAGCTGCATTCAGCCTGGTATTTATCGGGTTACAAGTTCCATATTCACTGAGTCTCCCCATATGCCTATACATATTCATCACCTGGCCCCGCCCAGCCTCGCTTCGTATTACAGTGAGCCCAAAAGTCACTGACATCCGCGTTGCGCTTGCACAGTGCTGTCTGCTGGTCATGGGCAGGGGTCTCCGAGATGAAATAAGAGTCTTCCTCAGATGAAGTAAAGGGTCTTCCTCATCCTGAACTTTTCACCTTTCCTCCCTGCGCATGCTCTTTATGCCCCTGGGCTAAGTCCAAACTTCAAGACTGGTTTGAGTTAGCTCTAGGTTAAAAACAGGATCTTTGGTCAAGATTCCTTCCCTTTATCAATAGTCTCATATCTTCTCATCCTGCTTTGGTGGGTACAATAAGTGTTGGGCAAGCGGTATGCATTGCTTCTAACAAACCAATTCCTACTAAATCATTTAATCTCTGCTTCCCCGTCCCCCTGATTCAGTATCACACATATCAGAAGGATTTAATGAGAAGATAGGAGATATTTCAGGTACAGGGCTCAGTGACAACTTGCTTACATGTCACTAGCCATTTTACCCCCCCCCTCCAATCCCCTATCTGTCCCAGTCCTTGTCTTCTCCCAAATAAACAACCCACCCTCATTATTTTTTTCCTATTGGTCACAGTTTTGCTACATCTGTGCTCAAATTTGGTATCTGTGATGCCATTAGCTAGGTAGTCAGTGTCTTACCTGCTTTTACTGGTATGTTTACATTGGTGCCACTGACCTTGCAAGTTCTACTCCCTCAAAGGTCCTTCAATTACCTGTGAAGTTTGGCCATGTTTCAAATGACTCCCTATTAACCACCTGTGAAGTCTTGCCATCCCTTACAGCACTGTCTGTAACTTTTGTTCACTTTTTGCTCTGTTGTTACATCCATCAGTTTCTCATGTCATCTTCATCAGTTCAGTTGTGTTCAGTTTACTAAAAATCTCAGGCCTGAGCTTCCTCATACTCCTGCACACCCCAAAGCAACATCTCTCTAAGAATTAATTAATTGGAATATTTTGTTGTGTACATAAAACGTTTCATTTACAAAGTATTGAACAAGTAATTATGACTGCATTATTACAGCATGTAAGCCAGTGTTTCATGCCAGACTATATCTGTTAACAAAAGCTTCTTCAAAATGTGCATCTGTGAACTTGGATAAGTTGCAAATGTCATTCCTGTCTGAATGATTTTTTTAAACCTGGAAATTGCAAGCCAGCAGTACATCCATTCATCCATTGCATTGCTTTACTGCTTCTATCTTTGGGAGCTCACTAAACCAGACAAGCCAAGCATGCTCCAGCGTTAAATGCACCCCTTGTTCTACCACTCCTTTAGAAAGCTCAGCAAGGAACTGTTTTGTTTGAGTAGTTCAGCCACTCACTTCCAAGCATTCACAGGCTCTTGGGCCCCGCAGCAGTGAGCTGGGCAGTCCTGCAATAAAGACCATTTCTCTGCTCCCTGCTAAAATGCTTTTCAGTTCAGTTCTCCCTTGGGTGGCTTATCAGCTGTACTCAGTAGCTGTGATCTGTGGACATCCTGTGTTTATGAAGTGCACTGCAATTCACCATAGTACATGTGCTTACATAACCTAAAATCATCCCTTCAGCTCCTTAATGTATGTAAGCTGCCATAACTCAGGCCAAAGAAACTGTGACAATATACACAAAAAAGGGCAGCTCAATAGAGTGAGAAAGATGGAATATGGAGTATAGTTTAAGGTCTGGTGTTTCCTTTTATATTTTGGTTTGTTGATTGTTTTTTTCAGAGTTGTTTTGAAATTGTAGCATATATGGAAAGCATGTGGATGTAATTTTTAGTCCGTATGAAAGAAGTACAGAGCAAAACCAGTTGTGTTTGGCCATTCTGTGTAAAGAAACCTAAGGAATATTAAAGATATTAAATCTAGTGCACTGGAGAAATGCAGTGAATTGCAACCCTGAATTCTATTTTCAGATTCATTCTTGCTTCAAGACTTCAGTCTGACTGGATGCTGATGCTGTTCTTTGCACACACACATTTGACTGTGACAGTCACTGTTGGGCTGCTTCTGATCCCTAAGGTATTTGAGTCTCCTGTCTCTTTTCTTTTGCCAAGACTGAGGAAGATAAATGTTGTCATGCAGAAGCAATTCTGTTTAAATCTAGCTAGCAAGCAACTGATAGAAAAGGAGGATGCAAAATTTGGCTATTTTACCTTAAAAGCTGTAACTTTTTTATTTTTAAAAAGTATAGATTTTCAAAGATTCTTTCTTTCAGCTTTCAAAATTCCAGGAGTTTAAAGTACTTAAAATTTTGAAGTAATTAATACAAGAAGGAAAGAATCCTGCCTAACTATGCTTTTTGTGTGTGTGTGACTGTGCTGCTGCCAGAATTAGCTGAGATCAAGAAAAGAATTTAGGCAAGGGTGTAGAAACACTGGAATCAGGAGGCTGGACTAGCCATGAGACAGGGATGTAGGGATTTAAACCAGGCAGTTGCAGGCTGGAAGAGGAGAACCTTTTGCAAGTCAGAGCCTGGGACAGACAGATGCTGCATACTGGGAGGAGATATGCCTGTGACAAGGAGCCAGGAGAGGTGCTGGGTGCCAAGATAGGTGTGTAGGGGCACAAGTAAATGGGGATGGCAGGAGTCAGGGAAGAGCAGGGAAAGCCCCTGAGCTGCAGCCCGGACACCTCCCATGGGGCACTGGGAGCAAAGCCGCAGTGTCACCGGGGGCAGGAGGTCTGCAGGTGGCTCCACCTGTCCCCAGCAACAGTCCCCAGGAATGGAGTGGAACTTCCTTTTTAAGACAGTATCCCAGCAGAAGGAATGATTGTCTAATGGCTTTTGAAATGACTAATCATATTAATCAGAAGCTCAAGAGTCAAAATAGCAGTAAAGGTGAAATCTACATATGAAGAAGGAGCATTAAGTAGTTCAAGTTGATAAAATTTCCAGGTTAATGAAGCTGCTATCCCTGCCCATTTTCCTGTGTGTCAGAACAGGATATGCTGATGACTGTCACATATATGTACATTGAACAGTCATAACAGGGGACTCATTGACGCAGCCTTAATACGCATAACCTTGTTTTATTTTAAATTACTTTTCTGGTCTTTAGCAATAATCTTATATTTTCTGTTTTATATTCATGTACTTTATTAGATATCTTCAGAGGTGTCTTTCTAAAATAGCCTAGAAAATTTTGTTGACCTTTCTGAAGCTGACTCATAAGTACTGATCAACATTTTCATTTTCAGCTTATTATCTGTGTAACGCTGCACAGACTTGCCTTCCAGCACTCCAAAGAATTCAGAGAATTAAGATTCACAAGGTTTAGTTCTATTCATAAAGTCCTGAAGACAGATGACTATGTGGACAATAGTAACTCCAGATGAGTGAATCAATATGAACAAAACAATAATGACAACCTCACTCCAACTCCTGATTCAAGGATTTGCTAAAACATAGAAGAGAAAAATGGTCTATTTTTTCATTAGTTTCTTTCTTTTTTTCTCTCCTTTTTTTGTTTATTTTTCCACCTTATGTCTTCCTTTTCAGGGTCAGGATCTAAAATGGGAGAATTGCTTTCTGCAGGATTATTAAGATGTATGTAGTATAAAATAGTGTCTTACTGTTTTAGCAGCCTAATTGGAAATACTGTTCATGCCAGCTTAATTGAAATGCCATTTAAAGAGGTTCAAATAAGTATCAAAATAAGTAGGATTTTTTTTTAGCTGATGTGAATCTCTAAGATTTAAAGTTAAGCCATCATTAATAAGAGTTCCTTCCATACAATACTGAGACTCTATAGGACACTATTTAAGCGAGTGAAGCTTATAGTAATGCTTGAGTTTGAGAATCACATCAAATCTGTAGAAGGGTCATTGTACCATAAAAACTGTTGTAAGCTCTTACACTGATGTTGAAATAAACTTTTGCACTCATGGCAACATATTTTTTGTGAATACTTATTGCAGTTTTCACATTCAAGCAATAACCCAAGAGATGATATAGCTACGGAAGCTTATGAAGATGAGCTTGATATGGGTCGGTCTGGATCCTATCTGAACAGCAGTATCAACTCAGCATGGAGTGAACACAGTTTGGATCCTGAAGATATTCGGGTATATATAACTCATTTAAATAGCATTTGTTTTCAAGAATACTTCTTCCTACAAGAAAACTCCAACCTGCATGCATTTGTTTCTCTTTGCAGATACCAGCTGAAAAATGCCAGCTTAGATTTTTTATGATTGTGGTATCAGGTCATGTAAACTCTCATGGAAAGTATTTACTAGTGTGAAGAGATGCTGCATTACTAGTTGTAGTAAAAGTCATAGTGGTGGCTAAGGAGGAGGAATCATCCTTAGCAAGAGCTGTTGCTCAATTTACACAGGTTCTCTGAATTATCTTGAAGAGCAAACAGCTTTTGGTTTCAGTGTAATCAGTCATTTGTATGTAACATATAGATAAGCATACATAACTATAAAGATAAAACTTTTAAAATGTGATTAATGGAGAAAAATACTTTAGTCTTATTTTACATGATTAAAGGTGTTATGTTCTGAGAACAAAGAATAGCTATAGAGTTCAGCAGGAAGGCATACACTACAGCATTGTGAAATCTGAAGCAGCACAAATGAATATGAAGTGTGCATGCTGTGGAAAGTAACACATTTGTGCATGAAGGTTGAACTTTTTCTAAAGTGGGAAAAAATGGGATTCAAGTTGATGGAGAAATGGCATATCCAAGAATTAGAAAAGACAGTGAAATGAATTTAATGCCCTTTTTAGAGCAATAGGTCTTGCATTCATCAAGCTGCTTGTTTGACTATCCTCTCTGTGTACATACTAGTTTTGCCATTCACTTTGCTTTGCAGGATGAGTTGAAGAAACTATATGCTCAGCTTGAAATCTATAAAAGGAAAAAGATGATTGCTAATAATCCACATCTCCAGAAAAAAAGGTGCTCTAAAAAGGGCTTGGGGCGCTCGATAATGCGACGTATTACAGAAATCCCTGAGACAGTCACCAGGCAATGCTCCAGGGATGAGAAGGACCTGATGGAGCACAGTGCTGTGAAGAACTTGGCCACAGTGAAGAAAAACACACCGGATTCCACAAGTTCTGCAAAGCCAAAAGAAGAGACTTTGAAAAACAGAGTCTTTTCCTTAAAAAAGTCCCACAGCACTTACGATCATGTTAGGGATCAAACAGAAGAACCAAATGGCTTAACTACAGAAAGTGCAGAAGTTATAGCTGCTGAGAAAACGCTTCTGGACTCCTTGAATGGTAACAAATTAACCAAAAATGCTCCCGAAAAAGTTGAAGCTGTCTCCACTGAATCGGTCCCTTTGGTGTGCAAATCAGTAAGTGCGCATAATTTAAGTGCTGATAAGAAGCCTCTGCATCCAAGAACATCTGTGTTACAAAAATCTCTCAGTGTTATTGCTAGTGCCAAGGAAAAGACTCTGGGACTAACGGGTAAAACACAAAGTCTAGAAGAAAGCACTAAATCTCATAAACCTCAGCAGAAGGGTAAGGAGGCCAGCAAAAAGCACTCAGCCTCCGATAAAGGGGAACATAAGGATTCCCACCGGAAAAACTCTACCCAGTCTGAGGAAACAAAGAAAACCCATAAATCTGGAATTATTAAACAGCAAAGGGTTAGTCAAACACCTGCAAATCCAGACACAGGCCCAGGTAAGTCTCTGCACAAGGACAATTTCAACATAGGAGAAGTTTGTCCTTGGGAGATATATGACCAAATTCCTGGTCCTGTGCCTTTTGACTCTAAAGCTCAAAAACATGTGTCTATTGCTTCCTCAGAGCCAGAGAAAAATCACCCTTCCCAGCCAAAGGGGAAGACTCATCATAAGCTGAAGACACCTGAGGGGTACCAACAGTCAAATCAAAAGAGCTCAGAGAAGGTGGAAACAGCCACTCAGGAGATGCAAGAGCAGCAGATCTTTGAAAATGAGAAAAAACAGTCAAATTCCAAGTCCCAGGTCTCTCCTGGGCTGAAGTGTGAGAATGTTAATAGATATACACCTAATACTCGTGCTGTGGAGCAGGAGGAGCTGCCCCAGAAAACAGCAGAAAAGGAAAACCTCAATAAATTGGCTGAACAGAAAAAAAATGCCTCTTCTGAGGGAAATGTGCTTTCATCTAACTCCCATAAGCCAAGTAGTTACCTACAGCAACCTTTAGCATCTCGAGCTGAAGTCTGCCCTTGGGAGTATGATACAGCAGATTTACCAAATGCAGAAAGAAGTGTAGCTTTATTGAACACCTCTGCTATAAGTGCAAATAAAACAGCAGCACCTCGAAAATAAGAGGCTTTTGGACTGAGGAGAGTAGCAACATTGAGAAGACAGACAACAAGAAAGACAGAGGGGACTTAGGCCAAAAGGATCTGAAAATTCCTAAGGAGCATCACTTAAATCAAGGGAATCAGCACTACAAATAAGTAAGAATTAAGCAAAGTAAATTATCATTAATGTTGTTATTATTTATATGTTGAGTGCCAACAGTGTGATTAGCAGTGCCCAGAATATGGTCCCTGCTCCAAGGATTTTACTGTTTCAATGAAAGAAATCTGCCTTTGTGAAATCAATTCTCTTTTAAAAGAAAAAACAAATAAGATGGTAACAAACGCACAGTGTAGATCTTAACCAAATTATTTCTGGATGCCATAACTGGCTGTAACTTGCCCTTGGGACTTTAAAGATCCAGCAGAAGTAGGGCACAGAAAATGTTCTGATGGCAAAAAGGGGTATCAACGAGCAGCTTATTAAAATGACGACTTTTCACTTTACATATTTAATCTAAATAGCACTGCTAACTCAATGCATCCCAAAAATATTTTATAAAATGATTGCTCTCATTTTCTTATTACTGTGTGTTTAAGTACATTGTTGTGTCTCATATTAAAGCATTCCAGATTATATGATTTTTGCAAATAACTTTGATATTATGTGACACAACAACACATTTATGAAATCTGCAGATACTGTCTTCTAATTGCAAGTTAAAATACCTGCTGTAGACCTTTTTGTTTATATGTAGAATTGCGGTAATCTTTCACTGGCTATGGAAGCTGTAATTCATATCAGGAAATTCTTTTGGGCTTTGGAGATTGTATTTTTTTCCTTTCCTGTGATTTATATAGAGTGATTTTTTTTTGTTTGTTTGTTTACTCTCTGTTATTTAAATTTATAGTTTGACACTGTATTATTCAGGGGTTTTATATGCAGTAAGTTATGCACTTCCCTGTTAATGCTCATAGACTTTGTTAATAGTGGAAATTCAGTCGTCTTAGCTGCCTATTTTGGTGTGTCTTAGGACAACTTACATGGGTTTTTTGTTACTAATTGGAAAATACCATCTAAGAAACCAGAAATCTTAATTTAAGCATCAATGGTGATGATCTTGTTCAGTATTTCATCCTGAACCTATCCTGTTAAATAAGACAAGCAAGAATGACAGTGAAAATACCCCAGAAATGATCACCTGTTTTACTAAAACCAGACACCTCTGGAAGATATATCAGTTAGCCTGTATGGAACAACACTGTACTGTTTATCCCTGTTGGCAAACCTCAAAAAATTGTCTAAAATATTACTCTTCCCCCATATATGCAAATGTGATAGATACTGGGAACAGAAATTATGGCATCTCTCTCCAACTCTCCAAAATGCTTTGACTTTTTTAAAATTTATATGTACATTTACAGTAAAAGTTAGTGTTTGATACAGTGCTACTTTTCAGCAATAGCTACAGTCCTCATCGTGCATAGGAGCTTAATTCATAGGTGGCTCATTCACAACTCTGAGTCTTAGTGGCAGTTCACCATCAGGGCCTGAGGATGTTGAAAGGTTCTGAGGAGTATCAGTAGTAATGAAACACCCCCAGCCATCTCAATGCAGTACCAGTAAAGTGCTGTTCACAGGAATTGGCTATACGTAGTGTACTCCAGAAAACCAGCTCAGTCCTAAAGAACTTGTGCAATTTGAGAGAAGTGATGGGATTCAGACAAAGAACATGAAATGTGGATGATTTAATAGAATGTGTTGTTAAATATATATATAATATATATAAAAATAGATATTTATATATGTTTAATATATATATATAAATGTCATATCTAATACACACATGCACATACACATATGTAGTACAAACTGATTTTTTGTGGCATCATAGAAAAAGTGGCTTAAGATAAAATGCAGTGAGCAGAGGGACTTAGACAACCTGGGCGTGAGGAGGACTTTTTCTGTCCTTTAAAAAGGAGAAGAGTTTATGGGCATGTCTAGACTGACAGATCAAGATGGACCTGATTTTCCTACTGCCGCTGCTAAGCCCAAACCTGGAATGTGCCAACACCTGAGCCAGCTGGGGACAAGTTGACTCAGGTCTTGGTGCTGTCTAAGCCTGTTACCTCACTTATAAATTCTGCTCATTAGCTCCAGATCAAGTGGCTGAACTGCCCCAGCCAACCTGGTTATCCAGGATAGTGCTCAGTTCCACCACGGGGATGTGCTGACTTAGGTCTTTACTACCCTGGGCTTGTCTGACTCTCCCACCCCTCTTTTGTAGGGCATAATTATGGTCTAGGAGATCTGACTGTTCCACCCATGAAAGGGAGTCAGGCATATGGGTCTGGGTGCTTTGGACATCAGTGCACCCACTTTGCACACGCAGTGCCACTGGCATCCTATGTGCAACCCAAATCCAACTCTGTCCTTCATGTGGAAAAGAGTTGAGATTAGACCTGGTGTGCTTAGATTCTCCCTTTCCAGTCCCAGACACTTATGGAATTTGTCTGTAACTTGTCTTGTCAGCTTCAATGGGACTTGATCAGCTTTTCTGAGAGAAAGTAACCCTGTATTTCCATGGGAAGAAGTCTATACTAGGAACAGAAGTTTCTGGGAGACCTCCAGGAGCACACTGACCCTGTGTGCAGAGAAATATGCAATTTTACACCTGCTGAAAAGGTGACCATCCCACACCTCTCCTACCCTTGAAAGGAAGTTCTGCAGTCTCAGCAGTGGGTTTTGGGACTGGGATGGGGGGACAGCTTATGTCAGGCCCTGACTCACTTACAGGAGCCAGACTGTGAGGTTAGAAGTGGGCATCCATGGAAGAATCATGGAAGGAGATATTTGTATGTACTCACTGCCTCTTGGAGACAGATGGTTGCAAGGTACCAGCCCTTGTGCCCTTGCTCATCTGGCCCTCCATCCTTTACCTGGGAGCTGGGCAAGGCCACACTCTGCTCTGCAGGAGTTGTGTAGAGAATCCTAGCGTGCACCAAGGATGAGGGGATCCACATCAGCAAAGTGTCCACACAGTACCACTGCCCCTTGCATTCCTGGCAGGATCAAGCCCTTTATGCATGACTGTGTCTGTGCCATTGCTATATATCTGTACTTGCTTGGTTTCTTTTCCCGTTCTTTCTTTCTTAAAAGGTAACTTCATTAGAAACGCAGAAACAAAGCCCACTCCTTGGCTGGTGTAAAACAGCCCAGCTGCACAGCAAGCGAAAGCTGATGGCTGGTTTACCAGGGAAGGCATTGGCTTGTATATTCTCATTTGGTTTAGATTTCTTTCATCCTGACCCTTTCCCTCACTTCTTAAAAACTGTCTGTTATGGTTCTTTAGGCTTGTTGAAGTTACATCCCTTAAGACTGACACAATTGGAGAACTTTCCTTTAGAAAACAACAAAGCTTTCCCCAGATCACAACTGATCTTTGGGCTACAGATTCAATTGGGACTTAAATTATTTCACATTCAAGAAAATGAGGGGCCAAACTTCACTCAACTGTTCTATTTCACTATGATGCTGCTAGAAGCATTGCTTAATGAAGACATACTAAGTTAGACATAAATAATGTTCTGTATTTCATAGATTTTTCTCCACCAGCATATATTGACTAGATTGCTTAGATGTCTTTTTCTGGAATTTCATTGTCATTGTTCAGCCAAGAGAAGTGCAACTAGAGTAAAGATGTTATAAAGATGTTTTCTAGCAGATCTGTTAAGAGAAAAGACAATAAATGTGAAGGTCACAAACATTTGCTAGGTTGCCCTTCTAAATGCATGTGCAAGCTGCATTTCTCCTTTATTTCTAAGCCATGGTTTATAAATAATTAGATTTATACCAGTCTTATTAGACCTGTATAATTTATGCAAGATTATGCGCTTTAAAATATAAATCAGTACACACCTATCATCAGCTTTGGTGGCATCATAGACCTGAAACCAGACAAGACGTTTATATTTGCTCTCCTTAGGCTTTTGCATGCATATGACAACAGGCAGGCCTGAGAAAACACTGCCTTTGACTTTTAAAATTTTAGCTACTCCAAGATGTAGAGTATATAAAGCTGTAAGTCTCTTCACTTTATAATGTGGTTCTTATGACAATGTTGTCTGGCAACCAACAGCATCCACCATGAAATACTTGATAGATTTATGTTGTAATGTGTTGCAGCATGTAAATAATGTAACTTCTCTGCAATAAAGCACATTTATATTAAATCTGTCTGCAGGCTTTTGTGTTGTGATTTTGTGAAGTCATTACTGATCCAAACTGAACGGGTTTCCCATCAAACTTGTGAAGTAACTAACTTTATAGCTTCTATGATCTGATCATGCCATTATCATTTTCTGGATTTTCCTTATATTTTCATCAGAGCAGATGTGTACTATGTTCAAGATTTCAGGTTAAGGAAATAGCTCTCTTTTCTCAGTGGTTGCAATTTTGAGGTCAAAATTGTAGAGTGTGTTCTATATTCTTTTGAATTTAATGGCAACCACAATGTTAGAAAACAATAGAAAATAAATAGACTAAATTTTACAATGTCATTGTAAAACCCTATAGCTCGTCTGTACTATGTGTGCACATGCCTGAATTTCTCATCTCAAATATGTGTCTTAACAGGTATAGGAAACATACAAAGAATGGTAACAAAAAAGATGAGAGACAGAGAATGGCAGCTATGTAAGTGCAACTTGTTTACCTTGGGAAAGAGATGACTCAGAAAGAGGGATGAGACCTATAAAAATTTTGAATGATTCAAAGGTAATTAGGAGACTGGAATTTGCTGGATTTTGTCGTCAGGAGCTACAGAACACCCAGGGTGGCTATCATGCAGCAGCTTAAAATAAATGAAATATTCTTCTGCATCTGTCATAAATAAATTGTGGAGCTCATTTTAACAGATCACTGTGCTTATCGTGGGCTCAAAAAAGCATTGGAGAGGTCATGGAAGACAAATCCATCAAGATCCCTGAACATGGTGGATAGAAAACTCTTAAATCCCTAACCTCTAGATAGCTGATAAATAGTATAATTCTCTTTGCATAATCACCCAGTTCTCTCAGCTTAATCACCCACTGCTGGATATGGTGCTACATGAACATTTCATCCAGCACAGCCTCTGTACGTTCTTATGTCTGCATAAATGTGGATAGTGTAGGCTCAATTCGTTTCTTTTCAGTTGTCATCCTGGTGATTTTTATTGACTGATTATTGATGTACAAGCTCTGGTAGGTTTCTGCATGGGCATATATATGTGTTCACTTGTACCTCTCCCAGTGTCTCCTGGGTTGAAAAGCTGCTGTTTGGGTAACCAGTCTGAGTCGTGGTGTCACGTGTAATGGAAACATGAGGTGTGAAAGAAGGGAAGGGAATGAATTACGTTCTTTAAGTGAACTGTATACAAGTCCTTTGAAAGCAAGAAGTCTAGATATCAGAAAAATAAGGCCTGGAGATTTGTCACTGAACCACTTCAAGGCACTCAGCTCAAACTGAGGGCAGCTTGCTCTTTCAGGTGCTGGGTGCCTTTGGAGCCCCACTTCTAAATTTTTCACAGCTTTTAAGAAGTAAGGAAATTATTTCCACAGTTCTGTGGCTTTGGAAATCATCCAGAGATGTATTTTCACACACCCTCTTGCTTCTCCTGTTATATTTCATGAGAGGAAACTGGCTGCACCTGCACAGCCATGCGAGTCTGGGGCAGGGGGTGTCCCACCATCAATCAGCCTGCTGGCACCCAGGGGCAGGGTATGGAGAAGACAGATGGGCTCTTCACAGTGGTGCTTGGTGGGAGGAAGAGAGTTACAGGCCTAGACTCAAACAAGAGCAGCTCAGAACAATACTCAGAAAACTTTTTCACCGTAAGAAGTCAAACAGGAGAGAAGGTTACTCAGAGGCTGTGCCGCTCCCATCCTTGGAGTTTTTCTTGGATAAAACCTTGTCTTGTAGCTTTGGGCAGCAGGATGGGATTGGAGACCTCCTCAATGATCCTATCATCCTGTGAAGAGTATTTGCTACTAGAACTTACTCTTCCCATCATCCCCTGGAAAACCAGGCAGCTCCGACTCCCACCCGGGAGCACAGGACACACTTTGATTTATACAGTACGTAACTCTGGACAAGCCCTCCTAACAAACACCAGCTGCTGAAATAGAAAGGCATTTGGCTTTTCCTCTGACCCCACAGCCCAGAGTTACCATGGTAAAAAAGTGAAGAGGAAAGTCATTTTGTTTAGAGCTGGTTGGGAAGAAGTCTTAGCTGTCTGTGTTTAGTACTTGAGCTGATGCACAATTGAAATAAACCCTATAAAAATGGTAATGTTTTTATCTAACAATTTGAGGATTTTTTAAAAATCAGTACTGGATTCTGAAGGAACCTTTAAAGAAATTCCAAATTTTGGGAAGTTTTGTGAATTCAATTCTTCAAAAAGGCAATTGATTCGATTCAGGGTTACAGGACTGCCTGCCTGCCTGCCTGCAAAGAAATTATTTCAAGCTGAATGTGCATTTTTACAATAAAATAGTATTTGTGACAGGTTGAAGCCAACTTTTTCCAGTTCTGAAGGAGCTTGTTCATCAACAAACAATGCTTGAAATTTAATAAAAGATACTGATCATTTCACTGAGTTGGCAGGCTGCCATCATGTTGCAATATTCAATCTTCTGGTTCTTTTAACACCTGGAAAATTAAACATTGTCACTCCATTTATGCAGATGATTTTTTCTTTTTTTTCTTTTTCATTTATTTATGAGTTAGCTCTTTTAGTCACTGAAAGTGTACAACTAAATCAAACCCTGGATATTTTACCATGAAATCACTGGATTTTAGATTTCTGGATATATGAATCAGGTTAAATTTTTCATTGTGTCAAAGCATGAAAAAGCATTAAATTGTATTCAAATTAGCCATATATATTTTTGAAATGTGCATTTATGGTCTTCTATATAATATACATATCTTACATACGAGGCACAGAATGATTCCTGCAGCCTTGTAGCTGCAGAAGGCAAGGCTTTTCAGTAGACAAGTGGCTGCTTTTAGAAGCAATTAAAAGAGAAGATTGCTAAGCCTGCTTAATGGAAGTCTTTTAATGAAATGCAAACCACTGGGTGTCTTTTGGATCTGTGGGTATAAAATGTGTGTGAAGTTAGGGCTTGTCTGTGCCTTTGCTTCTTGGCTGTTGAGGAGATGTTCAGAAGAAGAGCAAATGCAGATACCTCTCTGGTCCCACCACAGCCTGGGTTGTCATGCCCACATGTGTGACCTCTGACTCTCCTGCTTGCTGTTCACCTGCTGTGCCCTTATTTAATGATGCTGAATCATGGTGTAGACATAAAAACCTGTATTTGGCTGATCTGCTTGGCAAACGCCCATGGTGGTGGCTCCCTGCAGTACCTTTTCCCCTGCTGCTCTGCAGAGGTGACCAGAGCAGTGGCCATGAGGTGGGTTTGGATGCTGCAGGGTTGCCAAAGCGGGGCAGAGTGGAGGCTGCCTGACTCTGTTTGAACACTATTAGTTGTACTGCTTGTCAGATGATGTTGGCAAGGAGTTTAGACTGGCTGCAGTACTACAGATAAAAACCAGGTTGATTTGACATACTTCAGTGCTAAAAATAGTATCATATAATGATGTCTTTGTCATGAAAGGGTTTTTTTTAAGCTGCAGGGGGGTAAGAACTGTGTGGTTCCAAAGCAGTCATCTTGGAGACATCATCAAAGGAAAATCACAGCAGCACTGGAGAAGCCACCTGTCCAGCTCTGTTCTCACATCATGTTTATGACATCCTTGGCAAATGCACAGGATTTGTGTAAGCCAGAAAAATTGGTTAGTGCTACTCTGTATGCAGTGCATTTTATGTTTATATTCAGTTTAATGCTTTTGGTGTACAACATCTCAATTTCTCTTTGTTTATAGAAGTTTTGTTAGCTCTGTGATGATTTTTTAAATCCTTTTACAGGAACTTGCTACTAAATTTGATTTGTATCTTAGCGGCTCCATTGCAAGGCCAGCATTATCCCCACAAAATTATTGTGTTTGAAGTCAGAAAGAAGTTCCACAATTTGTGGAATTTCTTTCAGAAATAGTTAAATGTTTTAAAATACAGATTTTGTTATTTTAAATTCTGATTAATTATTTATTCTGTTTTCATGACCAAGAGAATTGCAGTAAGTAAGAATTGGTAACAAAAAGCTACATTCATTACTTTCTAGGTGTCATTTAGGTGCATTTTTCCTTCTACAATTTATGATTAATTGTAGATTGCAATTGTGCATTGCATGACCTTTCCATGCAACTGTTTGTTGTCTATGTTACAACTAGAACTGCAAAGTCATATTACAAATAATCATTGCCTAGGTAGGGATTGGATTTTTTGGATTTGCCATCCCATGCATGTATGACAAGCATTTTTACACACAAGCTAAACTTCTTACTAAACTACTTGCTTTGGTGTTTTATTCATTGCCTTGTAAATGTAGATAGTGTTCTTAATTCCTGGGGAACAACATTATAATTCAATATAATGGACAAACAGATAAAAATCAAAAATTGATAAAACTGCATATTCTTTATTTTGTTAAAAGCGTGAGAGTGAAAATGTGGAAACCCTGGCATTTCTGGGGAAGAAAACAGAACAAAACAATGAGGATTTCGTTTATTCTTTCACATTCTGAACAAATTATTTTAGTATTAAGAAGCTTAGAGAAAACTTGTACGTTTCTGATGATTGATCAAATACTGCTCTGTAGATTTCAGCTGAAAGAGGTATGCATCTTTTAGTTCTTGCCCCAAACTCAATTTTTACTAAGGATAAAAATTGCCCAGGGGGGATGGATTTCAACAGAAGGTGCGAAAACCACATATATGTATATTAAAGTTCCATGCCTGCTTATGATTTTTGGGTTTTATCCACCATTTTATGCTGTTCCTGCTTTTACCTTGCAGGAAATTGCCTTTTGCTGGAAGTAAATTATTTGGATATTGTTTCTTCAAAAGTGTGTGCATGTTTGAAGTGTCAAGCAGGTAGGTTATATAAAGAAACACATTTACACAAAATAAACAAAGCAGCATTTTGGGGGCTGCTTAAGCAGAGCTCCCATTTTCCTCTGCTTGTTTGTTGTCTCCTCACATAGGAAACATATTTTCTACTGTAACTTAAGATAACCCATAAGAAGACTTAGAGGACAATATCAGTTACTGAGTAAGAGGCAAACTGTAAGTTAATTCTTAGTACAGAAGTTGCTGATTTTAAAAGCCACTGGAGAAGAAATTAATTTCTCTTTGAATTCAGTGACTTCTTTGAAAACTCTAGTCTGACAAGCTAGATTATTGGTTTTGATGCTGTGCCAAGTCTTTACAAATGGCAATAACAAATCTGCAAAGTCAGCAATAGAGTCCATGCCCTTGTACAGCTGCTTGGAGAAAAAAGCTGGTGGGAAGCCAGGTGGGCTCTTGGCATGGGATGCTGTTTGTAACAGCACACAGGACCACACATTGACTATATCCAGAATTAATTTTGCACTACCAGGAATGAGTTATTAGAGCCAAACAGGAAAGAAAACTTTTCACAGTATAAACACCTTTTCAGCCAGGCTGGGATGGAGGAGGCTCATACAAAGTAGGCCACCGAAGAGCTGGCCCATGTTAAGTCAGGATCTGGTTCATATTCATACCGGGGAAACAGAAACCTGCTGTCAGCAATCCACCTGATACAAAACCCTGAAGGAACAAAAAAGCATTCATCATTCCAAGAGCTGCCACTGCTCATTCACTTTCCTGCTTTCCAGCTGGTGGTCCCACCAGGTGCTGACTGCCCTTTGCCACCGTGCAGGTAGTACAAAAGGTTTGCCTTTTCATTGGAAATGTCGCAGCGGCTTACACTTGCTTCTGCTCTCTTTTCAGCCAGAGGCCAGAAGCATTGTGCTGCAAACTAAAGCTCTTTTCAGCTTTTTCTCCTGGCTGTTCAGGTCCCTTCAGCTCCCTTTAATCACTTTCCCAAGCTTGAGTCCTGGGCAGATGGCAGCACTATTATCTTCATCTCCTTCAAACATTCCACTTTATTTTTAAAAAACATGCTACCATACAGACCAAAGCCATCTTTGTGAAATACCTCCCCCCATCTCAAACCAGGACAAAGCCACACTCATTCACTTTTCTGCCTAACTGTAAATTCCCAATGTAATACTTGGCAAACCATTAAGGGGCACACATTTTACACAGGTACTGGTCTGGCTCCCAGGCTCCCTGTGCCTTGATTTTCTATCATTGTGTGAGGAAGACCTGACTGCTTCCTACTGATGGGAAGAAGGATGCAGTTAAAATCTTACAGTCTTCAGGTACTTTTGATAGCCTTAAGAAACCCATGTATGATACCGCTCCTCACCTTCTACATGACAAAGGATTATATAGTGTTAAATGACACTAAAAGGTGATTCACAAAGCAGGATATTACCAAGTTTTGGGTTATGGAAGCTGGGTTAATTAAAGCATTTTATACTGTGTGAAATTTCCTCTTGGCTCTTTTATAATTTGAGTTTTTTCTTAGCAAAATAAATAAAACCCAGACAAACTCAGAGCTGAAATGACCTAACCTTTTCCTATATTAAAATTCATATAGTCTCCTGAGTTGTTTAGATGAAAGAAATTAATATTTGTTTGGTTTTAGCACCAGTGCAAGAGTTGTCCAGAATTTCCCCTGCCCACCTGCACAGCTTGCTGGTGCTATTGCAGCATTCCTGTGTACATGTAAAGAGCAAATTAAAAATCCTCCTTGCTTCTTCAAATACTATCCAAATGTCACAGGGAGGGTCTTGGGTATTTGTGTCTCTGGTACATCTGGTACAGTTTTATATGTCTGTTTAATTTCAGCAGGTCTTCGTCTCAGTTCAATTCCATGGAGTCAGGTAAATTCAAATAACTAATATCAAAGACTGTTCCTCTTTACATCCTTAACTAAAATAGCTGGGCTCTGTTAAACAGAGCTAACTCTGCTCAGAAGAAACATTTTCCCTGCTGCAGAAAGAGTGGAATAATTATTGTTTGAACTTGATGGGGGGTTTGGTGATCCCCCAAGGGTAGGCACAATGTGGAGACCAAATCTATTGTAAGCATCCAGTTCGTTTGTGTTTAATGTCACTGTCACAGTTTTCATGCATAGTAAACTCAGATCTTGAAGAAAGCTTTAGGTTCATTTCCTCATCCTCCTTTCTACTGTTCTCTACTATCTCCTTCAAGGGCTGCATTTTCTCCCCCTCTTCTCTTACGAAGAGTGATCATAATGAGCTCATGTATCAACACTGGCTCAGATGCACAGATGTCTCCTAGACTTGCGTATTTCTTTTATAACCTCTTTTGCATGCCGGATGTCCAGCTCTTGCTTGCCCTGATTGGAGCTCTTCTCCTTCAGGGGGATTTGTCAACTCAGCCTGTTGCTTCCAAGTAGGACACTGAAAATAAGAGACACTTAGAAGCCCTAAGAATTTAGGTGTTCTCAAAAATCTTGTTTACCCCATCTCTCCCATGTGCTTCCTTGTCTTTTATTCTCAGCTTCTGCATCAGACACAGAAATTTTGTTTTACAGTTTTCCTCTGCCTTTTCCACTAGGTCTGTGCTTGTGCTTTTGTTAAAGCCCCCAATTTTTTTCCTATTCTTTCAGCTTCAAGATCATTTCAGCTAGCAAAAACCATGTGTTCCATTCTGACATCCCAAACAGTCATCACCCCTCACCTTGACATCTGCTCAAATTCTCTTCTCCCCATGGACATGTGTTTTGCTCCAGACACTGCTGCCCACCTGAGCAAACCCCCCTCTGCCTCATCCTCCCCAGTCTTTCTGAATTCCCTGAGCAGCACAGGCAGGAGTGACAGCATCATTGCATCAATTTAGGTTGTCCTGGGAACTGTACAAAAATGCACATGCAAAATTAAGTGCCAATTTTATTCTTTTTTTAGTCTTTACAGCCTACGATTATGGGAAGACAAAGACAAAAGCAGAAGAGGAAGAGGGATGACTATCACGTGAGTATAATGAACACATCACTGACACTAAAAAAAAAATTCCTCAGTTTTTCAGCTATACTTGCCTATTAAGATACTGTTTAAGATCCGTAAAGAGTATTTTTCCGGCAAAAGTAGAATACAAAAGAGACAAAAATAATTTTAAATTATTAAAATAATTCTGTTGAAACTAAATTCTGCATGTATCCATACTGATTCATGAAACAGGAACTCTACAATGATGTAGGAAGACTCCATGCTTGTTTACTTACATAAGCTACAGATTCTTAAGAGAATTTTGTAGCTCCTTTTTCTAAATGCTTTGCTGACAGCAGTATAGCCATGTGCACAGACTGCTGCTTCTTTCAGGTCCAGCTCCCAAACCCATTATTTTCCTTTCTTCAGACCATGCTGGATTAGGATTTGCTTTGTTTAGAAAAAGCTGTTTCATTGGCAGATGGCTGTAGCAGGGGCTGTGGTGCTGATAAATGAATGACATGGAAGGACAAAGTCTCTGCTGCTGTTCTGCTGTACCTTCCAGATACATCCTTTGAGTACCTTGGATTTTGTATTGACTGCTCCCTTGTTATTATTACGACCAGGAGGAGGAGTCCTTTGACCTTGCTGCTGTTGTCCCTCTGCCATGTGACATCCTGATGCTCTGTTTTTCATATGCTCTGTTTTTCCCAGCTCTGTGTAATGCCAGACTTCTCTGTCTTGCTGCTCCTAACCAGATCAGCTTTCTGGATGAGGTACTGCCTGTCTCCTGCTACTTTGTAGTGAATTTAATGCCTTGCTCTTTGGAGTCTGTAAACACCTTTTATACTTGTCATGTAAGTGTGGTTGTGGTTAGCAAGTTGTCCATTTAACTGGACATTTTCTCTTGTATGCAGCCCTAGGGGTTTCAGCATGCAACTGCAGTGTACAGTCTACTCATTGAAGGGTTTTGTGCTCCCTTAGTGTCTGTGTCAGACTCAGCTCCCTCAGGGGTGTATTGCAGCAGTTTGGCATTGCCAAGGAGGGATTCTGCCCATTCTGGTGGCATTGTGTACTGGCAACTTGGTGTTTCTCTTGCCTTGTGGTACCCAGCAGCAGATGCTTTTGGGTGTTTGGGACTGCCTTGAATGAATCTCCCCATGTAGAAACCTACATGGAGGTGATTCTTCCTTGGGCCCTTGTATGGTCAAAGGAGACTTACTCAGTATATTCCCTGGAGTCAATGGCATAATTCCTTTCACACTAAAGCCAGTGCATACAGGAGGTAGTTGCCATCTTTCCATTTTCTGAGGAAGATTAGGATGACTATCTCAGATTTAGAGGTATCCAAGATGTCTCATACTAGGTGAGATGTGGGATCCCACATAGGATGTGATTCATTCTGTATTGTACATATTGGCACTGCCAATGCCTTAGTCTTCTTTCCAGCCTCCCAACTTTTCATCAGGCAAAGATAATTCAAATTCCTGATCTTACATCATTGGTGACTGTCTGAGTAAGGCAAAACAGACACCAGCCAGACAAAATCCTTCGCTTTTAAACAGAACCTAATAGTATTGAGTGGTCATGTACACAGAAATAATGTACTTCTTATCATTAAAAGGGAGCTTTGTCTGTTGTGAACTCTCCCAGGAGCTGAGTGGGGTTTTCATTAAATTGAGGTGTGTCCATTTGGGTACTGATGACTCTGTTTATTGCACACTTTGTATGGCTGCATGTTGTATGTATACTCTCATTTGGTCCCTTGCACCCAGCAAATGGGTACCAGCCCACCCTTGGGGGATCACCAAACCCCCCATCAAGTTTAAACAATAATTATTCCACTCTTTCTGCAGCAGGGAAAATGTTGTGCTTTCTGCAGTAAGGTGTCTGAAGGAATAAAATGTAATTACAGTTCCACCTAGAGCTTGGTCAAGCTCCATCTGTCTTGCTGAGATGAACATTACAGCTAAAGACTGCCAGAAGCTGATGTGTAGGAGTCTGCCTGAGTTACCAGCTTGTTGTCTGCTCCTTTCATGAGTGTGGTTCTGTTATTTAGTGGCAGTCTGATACGAAGCACAGCAAAGCCACAGGCAGTTTTTCCACTGACTTAAGTAGGTTTAAATTAGGCCCCACAATAAAAATTCTCTCTTTAGAAGACAGGATATAACAGAATGGTGAGGAGCTGTGAGTGGCTTAATCATTACATTTACTCAGCTTTATGACTAATGCCTGTGTCAGTTAACAAGTTTTATTAACAATATAGTGACCTTGAAAACTCTGTACAATCTGACTAACTCATTCTCTTTTATGAGTAAATGCTCTCTATATTGATCAAGGATGTAATTGAAATGATGTCATGTAAAGTGACTGGAAGCTTAGAATTATTTAAATAATATATGGATTGCAATTTAGCTTGAAATTGATATAGTTTTTAAACATTGAAATAACACCCTAAATTACTGAAATTAAGGGAGTCAGCATACTATCAGTATCAGGTAAAATGTATGTGCATAGTGAGATGAATATTAAGGCTATTAATCATAGGTAGTGCTAGGTAGTACAGTATTATTCCAGCATTGGAAACCATTAAATATGGATATGATGAATTTGGAGTCTGTAATTTGCCAAGGTTGAAAATATGTATGACAGTGAGAATGGATATCCATGAAGTGTATGGATTATAATGCTAATGTTGTGGCAGGTCATGCTTAACATGAGGTGAGGCTTTAAAGATGCTCCATGCACAAACAAGTGCAGAGAGCTGGACAGTCACTGTAAAGTTACGGGGAGCAGCTGAGATTCACCGTGTCAATGGTGAAGGTAAAAACTGTACATCATACTCCAACCCATTCAGAGATCCAGCCACCCCTTTGTTCTGCCCCTGAAATGTCACTTATCACTGAGGTAAATCAGCACATCTACTTAGCCATTTCAGTTCTTTCTCTTCCTCAGAAACTTATATGCCATAGCACAAGTGCGATATATGCGGTGTGATCACACCTCCCAAGTCACATAGCTGGTCTGCTTGCTGTTGAAGCCAATCTTCTACACCACTCAACAAAATAACATTCTTTCTTTGACAAATGGATATCCATACATTTCTTTGTACATGAATGTTGTGTTTTGCCCTGCATTATAGCTGCAGTCCATAGTAACCATCAGTGTAGTAAACTATTTGCATCAGTAATGCACCGTGGATACCATGTTCCCCCAATGGCCTCAAGAACAGACAGCAGAGCTGCACGCAGATGAGACCTGACCTCCTTCCAAACACTTTCTTACTTAAACACTCTTCTTAACCCTGCTTAAGTGTGCAAGGACAGCTCTCCTGTGTCAATATCTTCATTCAGGAATACAGTAGTGGTACCAAATGTTTCTGAATGGCAGCAGGACTCTGCAGCCTTGGGGTGTGCTCAGTCATCCCAGTGCACAGAGGCTCCTCTCACCTCTTTTGCACATCTAATGTGGCAGGGTTGGCATCGTGACCTGGTGAAGGGGCTGAGCCCAGTGCAGGCAGGTGAAACGGAGCTTTCTGTCAAACCTGCTGTTCAGATCACAATGGTTCACTGAGAGAACTGCCCTTCACACCACGTTCCAGCCAAATCTGTGCTGGGAACCAAGAGGAGCCATGATTTGCATGTGCTGCAGGGGTTGGGGAAAAAAGCAGCAAGAGAGAGAACTCCACCATGAAAGGTGTGTGGGAGGGATGAAGAAGGGAACTGAGGAAACCTGGGAAGTATCATCAACTTACTTTGCAAAGACTCCCCAAAATAGTATCCATCTGAGTAAGAGCCAACATATCTGTGAGTCTCCCTAGGTCCCCTTTACAGACATTGAATCAATAAAGTTGATGGAGACTGGGACACAATTAGTCTCCTTTTAAATTCCATATCTAAGACATCAAATAAAACATCCCCCAAAATTTCTTGCAAAGCACTGGAACAGGCTTGCCAGGGAAGTAGTTGAGTCTCCATTCCTGGAAGTATTTAAAGATGTGTAGATGTGGTGCTTAGGGACAGGGTTTAGTGGTGAACTTGGCAGTGCTGGGTCAACAGCTGGACTTGATCCTAATTGTCTTTTCCAACCTAAATGATTGTGTGATGCTACTAATTTCTCTCTCTTGAACATGAAGGATGTCAGTGTTCAAGTTCAAGCAACAATGCTGACCATGTACATGTCTAAAGTTTAATTGGGGTAAAAGCCACCACTGTTGTGTTTACTCATAAAGCCATATTTTCTTCCCAGAATATTGTTAAGCAGGATTACTACTTAATTATGAGCAAAAACACCTTTGCATGTTAGGCTTGTCAAAAACTGTAATTGCCAAGTTTCACTGAACTTTAGTGGGTATACTGTAATTTTTCCCCTGATATTCCAGAATTATAATTATCCATATTAATCTTATTTTGAATATGCTTGAAACACTTCATAGAAGTTTGTGTGAGTCTTGAGTTTGCACCAATGCAATTAGTTTGCTGTCAGTAGGTAAGTGAAGTTCTTATCCTTCGTGCTGTCCCTGTGCCTGCAGTCCCTCACCACCTGCCCCCTGGCCACCCTGGGCTCTTCACTGTGCTGTGCTCTCCTGCCCCATGAAGGCTGCTTTGACTTCAGCCAGAGTCCATCTGCGAGAATTGACAGTAGGTGGCCAGCAGTGGATCACAACTCTCTGCCAAGAGTCTTCAAGCTCTGTCTTGTACTTTACTTTCATGAATACCCAACCAAAATGCATAGCAATTTATGTGAAAAACATAGTTTGTGCCTGTGTTTTTGTATATATATATACAATGTATATACATACATGTATGTGCGTGTGGTGTGTGTATATATATGCATTTAAATACACAAATAGGCAGACACAGAATCATACACAACTATATCCAGATATCCCTAATTTATCTCCTAGGTGCTGCCTAAAGACCCTGACATAAAACAGCAGTTATCTAAAAAAAATCCAACCAAAAGCTCTAAAAGCAGGACACTGGTACTACATGGTAACTTTCTTGTTATGCAGATGTATTCCATCACCACTGTAGTTGCAAATCTATCAGGCTACACCTTTCTTCAATGATGTTTATGCAATGCTCCAGAATTTAATTGATCGAGTTAGATGACAGTCAGTCCATGTACATTGAATAAATGCTACTTTGGAAAACTGTGACTCAGAATGAAGTGCTGTTGGGGAGGTTTTCTGTCTTCTATCCATAAAGTGAGTCACTATGGAGTGAACTGCTGATTTTTGCAGGCAGACCTTTAGACAAGAGACTGAAATATCAAGAAGCTCTGAAACATCAGCCTTGTTCTAGAAATCCCTTAATGTAAAAAGAAGCCTATCTACTCCAGTGTACTCTGGCATGAGATGCTAATCCAAGTCGGCTTCTGTCTCAGTTTATTTGGTCCTATTTGGCAGTGGTTTTTGCCAGAGTCAGGAAAGTTCTGATGGTGTTACTTTTCTCATTCAGAGGGTTACCAATGTACAAAATGCATGTACATTTGTATATGAGTGTTATACATGACTATGGTATTGCATCTATAGTCTTGATTGATGCTGGCAATATACTGTTTTCTTAGGATTGTACTGAACATGGTTAAGGTTCATCGTATATGGCAGCAGCCTGAAGAGAACAAAAATATTTAAATTACAAGAAAACCTGTAGCAACTTACGAATTCAGCCTCTTTTTTAGACCTAAAATATGAGCATTTTTGAAAGTAAATCAATGTATAACTAAAATACCTTGGAAACCCCAGCTCTGCCCCTCTAGGAACAGGAATCCAACTTCCTTCTTCCTGACAGAGCTTCTCTGAGATATCTGTGCTTTGAGTCAACATAAAGTGTGTTGCCATTAGGGATGGACTAAGGAGGGCTGCAGAAATAAAAACCCTGTTCTGTGGAGTGTCATTATTTGCTTAGGTGGGTTTTTTTCAAGCTTAATTTAAAAAATCTGGGAAGACTGACTGCAGCTTGGAAATCATGGCAACACCATGCAGTGTTTTCGTCTCTTGTTTGACCATGTGTACATTATGAATTCAAGAGGCTCCTGCTGAGGAAAGGTACAGCAGTACATTGCCATCAAAACATTCAATGGGATGGCATTTTCTGGCAGCAGTATGAAAGGCTTCATGAAAAATAAACCTTAACCATCTCAAGTGAGGGTGTCAGTGCTATTGTCCTGGCACAATAAGCATCCTCTGTAGCTTAGCTTTTACCCTTTGATATGCTGCTTTCAGAAAGGCTTAAAAAAGCTTCCTGTAGCTATTGCTGCCATCTCCCACTAAGACAGATCGCTGTGTGGCATTACTTCTCTTCCTCAAAGTTAGTGCTGAGGAAGTCAACAATGCTGAGGAAGTCAACAATAAGATGAAAAGGTGATCTTAAAACTGTGTCCAAGAACCATTGTTTGCTAGGAAGGGAGCTGGAGGGGCATCTTCACTTAGGTTTTGCACCTCTGTGGTTGAATCAGAGAGAAATGCATTCCTTCCCTCTCCTCCTCCTCCTACACCCTTAAGTAATAATGCAGGAAGACATTTGAAATAAATAGTTCCTTGATAGGAATGTGTATCATTAGTTTCCTTACTTAAATTAAGGGACTTTATTAATTGGAAAAGATCAGCTTTTGCTTACAGGAATTTGTATGAAATAAATAGCTGCAAGGAGGATCATAAAAACATGAATCCTAAAGGCTCAGACATCAGAGGCAATTAAAACTTCAGGCTTTGCACATACTGAGAGAAAGAGTGGCTATACAAAAATAACTTTGAGGAGGATACTTCCACGGCAGTGAAGCAGCTACCTCCTACATGCAGCAACACATACATGCAGCCTACTTTTTGTCAGGAATGGATTCCAGGGTCCCAGGGGTCCTGTGTGAATGTTGTCACTCTGCACTCACAGCTTCACACACAAGAAAATCCACTGCAAGGTGCACTTAATCCTTCACAGGAGCCTGGCAAACTCAGCCTGGACTTTGCTACATTTCAGAAATCTTCTTACAAATCCATGTTCACCCCACACAGGTTTCATAAGGATGCCTTCACCACCCAGGTGAGTTAATTCTTCTCATCTCCTCCTCCTTTTCCAGTAGCAGTGGTCTCTGGGAAGTAACAAGTCAGGCAATCATCAAAATCTTTCCTTCATGCAGAGGTGGATATAGCTGGGTGAGTATTTAGGCCACCTAACAATATGGAACTGCACTATTCCAGCCCTTTCCCACACAGCTGGAGCATCACTGATGTTAGCTGCTGAGTTTTCAGCATCTCTAAAATACTCTTTTTACAACATCCTTTCAGAAAAAACCCACAATAAACACTTCAGATTCCTACTCTTATTTAAGTATTCATTGAACTCTTTTTAAATCAGGTGCAAAACAACTATATCTCCAACACCAGTGACTGTATCAATTAGTAAAAGATCATATTTTAAGCAGAATTCTCTGTGGGAGGCTCCATTTTCCCATTAGAAACTTCCTGATCCTTGATTATTTCTCTGTCATCACTGGTGTTTATAATTCTCCTCATTTGCTGAGAACATCATTAGTATTATGTACCAGATAGGTAACAAAGTGACTTTTAAAAAAGGGTAAACTAATTCACAGTAGGAAGCCAGAAGTGTACCAGGCTGTGGATAAATCTGTAAAAAGGATCTCCAGTTATGAGGCCAGAACCTCACAGCTATGTGGATGTGTATTTACAACTGTCTCTTATTTATTTATTTATTCTTTCTCTGAGCCTCAACTAATGTTACTCCCCAGTGAGGCTGTGAATGCATTCATATGTGAATGCATTAATAGTGGACATAAACTGGGGAAAAGAATTCATCCCAGTATGTCTCCGTCCAAAGATGTAGAAAACTTTGATTATTCATTAGGCAAGAAAGAGCAATAATAAAATCCCTTTTCTTGTACTAAAATTAAATCAGAAATGCAGGAAAGAGCAGCTTGCCACTAGCCTGATTGTTCCAAGGACTGCAGTTTAGGCCAACACTGAGGCAACTGTATTTACCTAATTCTGATAGGATACTGTCAGTCCCTCAGGGCTTGAGAAGTCAGCTTTCTCTCCACTGTGTTTTCTTTATTTCTCCATAAAATTTTTGCATCCAAGTTTGGATCTGGAAGTTTTTCTGTATCAGGTTTGTGCATATCTCAGGTGTTTTTGTTAAATGAATCTTCCTGGAGTACCATGATACTTGCCATGTTACAAAGAAGCACTTGATGCTGTGAGAAATTTGGGGTAAAAACAGATCATTCTTATCCTTGGGCTTTCCACTTGGTTGTTATTGCTTCCTTCTTCCCCTGCAATAGCAAGTACAAAAATCCTATGAATACCATGATTGGGTCATTTGCTGGAGAAAGACAACCTGGAAATGCAATGTCTCTCTTTACTATGGCAATTTCTGTAAGTCAAAACATGACTGGCAAAAGATGTGAGACCATTTTCTCACTCAAGACAAACATAATTTGTAATAAATAAATAGTTTTAACAGACAGGAATAAAAATATAATGTATCTCTGATTTGCAGTTTTCTCTTTTAAGTCCTCCCCAATAAACTATCTGTATAGACAAATTAGACTGCACACATGAGGTCAGTGAAAACATACAAAATAGGCTGATGAAATTCTTTCTATTTTGTGACTCCAAGACTTAACATGGATATTAACTTCAGAAAACAGAATATAAGATATACCAGTCAAAACTATAATAGTGGTCGGAATAATAATATTAAACATGAGTGAACCTTAACATAAAAACAAATATACCTCTGACCCAGCAGACTGACTCAGAAAGGAACCAAGTGGACAATCCTAGAGGGAGGACACAAATAGGTCGTCACTGCTTTCATAGGTCATTATAGAAGGAGCAGCCTGTCAGGAGGTAGCCCTCACTCACAATAACTGTATCCTGATGTTCACTCTCCTGTTGTTAAATCCTGCTTTGTTGTAGTGACCAGATTTTAATTCCTTTTTCTAGCCACAGCCAGACTGAGGATTTGTGATCTGCAACAAAAAACCCTCAGTGCAATCTCTTGTGCCATTTTCTTTTCCATTCTATGATTCTTCCTAATCTAATTTTCCCTGTTCCCTTCCCTGCTGCCACTGCATGCTGAGCAGTAGGAAAGCCACTGCCAAGCTTGGGGTCCTGCCTGTCCTGGGAGGCTGTGGAGGGCCCCTCAGGCAGTGTAGGAGAGGAGCTACCACAGGCCATCCATGATCCACCTCAAGCACCTGAACTGCAAACCTGTTTTTTAACTGGCAGTACTAATTCAGATTAACATAAACTCTAATTATTCCTGCCAACCACCACTCTCTGCATGGCATGTCCCACCTCATCGCTCACACAATTTTGCTGCCGTAAGGCTTCCTGAACTCTTCTCCATTTCTCATATTTTAATGTAAATATTTTTGGAGGGCAGTTTTATTTGCAAATTATCTCATTTTATTTTACTTTTCCTGCAGTATCCAGTAAGCAGATTACATACCATTTCTGTAGAGAATATTGTAGGCTTACTTTGTGCCTGGCTGAAAAGGTATGTGTTCTGATTGTTAACTGCAATTGACTCTGGTAAACAAACAAACAAAAAAACCCCCAAAACACCCAACAAACTTACGAAAGAGAGCCACTTCTTTTCTTTATCAAAGTTCTGGCAAGAATCTCATGATATCATGACTACCTAACAGTTTCACCATTTCACATTTAAAATGATTGCTACAGCAAGTTATATACTTCTGAAAACAGCCCTGGATGATGTATGTTTTTCCTGAATTATCCCTATTTTTTAATAAAAAGGACAAACACTTGTGGCTTTCTGTGTTCCTATTACAGCCATTGCATTTTAAGAGCCAAAAAAAGCAAACTGAGAAGTGGGAGATCCCGACAGCAGGGAGGTGTTTAAGCCCACTGCAACTGGGCCGTGTCCAAAGTGAGTCTGTGAGCAGACGTGGTGCAGAAGTTGCAGACAATGATTCAGATCCTGGTGATGGTGGATACAGTACTGAGCATAACGTAAGGCTGTAAAGGAAACAGCTAATGCCTTAGCCCTACTAAATACAGCATGAGGTATCCAAAATCTAATTGTAAGTGTATAGTGGTGACACTTGAGTAAAAAACATGGTAAGATATACAAACCAGAACTTTTTTGTCATTCTATTTGTTCTGCATTTTTTGCTATGTGAATAAAGCAAACCTGAGGGGATATCCTGTATGAAAAACGCTGCTTGTCTTGAAAGTTCAGTTCATTAAATCAAAGTCTGACCTTTTAGACTTTACTCTAGCTGAGCCTTTCTGCTCCCTGGATAGCAAAACTGTTGATCCACAGATCTGACTTTTTCATTAAACATTTCTCACTGTCCCGACCATTAAATGACCCTCCTTGCTCTTGAAGTGTTTTCGCATCAAAATGTGAACAACTAAAGGGCATCTACAAAGCAACTGTTGAAACAACATGGCTTCAGTTCTAAAGGAAATACTTTGCAAAATAAAATCATTCCTACAATCACAAATTTCCAAATCAGCACAAATGTATCTTTGTAAGAACATCTGCACACATTAACAGGCACACGTGTACTATATATAAATATATATGTAGCCACATGCACACTCAAGCAGATAAGACATGCTTTAGCTTGCTGTGCTGGCTGTACTGGGGCCCTCACCTGTACATATACCTTTTACCTATTACCATATACCTGATCACATACCTTTAACTCCAGCCCAAAATGAACAGATTGCTGGCTGAATGGAATCTTTTTATAGCACTAGTCAACAAAATGCTTTTCTGATCACATTTGCAATTCATATATGCTATGAACAGGATTCTATTAACTGAACACTGAAAAACATTCCTAATTATTGCATATATTATTAATGACCTTCATGCCTCTACAATAAGCAAATCAGCAATGTTCAGTATCAATGCACGTTCTGAGAGTTTTCTCACTGTGGATTCTGTACAACTGCTCTTCAAATGGTTATTTTTTCCTGAGGATTTCTACATTTAGATGACAAATAAAGCTTCTCTAATTGCCAAATTGTATCTGCTCCTTCACCAAGAGACACCTTACGGAGTTTCTGAGTCAGAGTAACCAGGCAACCCTAAGTCTCTAGACTAGGAGGCAAAGGAAAACATCTACTCCTACACCAAGAAGAAAAATTATCATTTCAATCTCTATTCAAAAATTTGTCATAATAGAAATAATGTTTGCTGTGACTCAGACATTTCAAAGGGTGATATAAATCCTCAAGCTCAAGATGTCCCAGTCAGAAGCTGAGGAGTTTCCTGCCAGTTCTCCCAAGGCTGCTGGGCAAACTGGAACCCTGGCAAGAGCTGGTCAGGCAGCTCTGGGCCTCTGAGCTCCAGCATGGTAATGTCTTTTGATTCCTGTTAACTGTGTAAAGTCATACCAGGGAGATACCAAGTGCCAATCTGTTGTTTTGCCTGGGCAGAAATGTCCTGGTGGTTCAGTCAAAGCCAAGACTTTATAGTGCAAATTTCTGCAAATCCCAATGATGACCTTCCACCAAGGGCAGCTGCGTAAGCCCAGCTTTGCTTTGACTCACTGAGGTTTATCCAATGACCTGACAAAGACCACAAAATCACATTTATTACAGAAAAAGCCCCAACCTTAAAAATAACTATATATATGTCTTGGAAGAAGAAGCCAGAGGAAAGGACCATTAGCACTGGTTGTGGTTCAAAAGGTGGCTAAACTGAGAAGCCAGGGCATTTCTTGGGGTGCTCCCCCTTCCTGGGGGGTACTGTCTGTGTTGTGGGAAGTGCAAAGAACAGTACTGCCATGGCTTCAGCAAGGAAAGCAGCAGCCTGGAGGGCCAAATATTCTGTGGTGATTGTGCATGTCCCTCTCTCAGAGCATCTCCCACATCTGGGCAGTTGGGAGACATAGATGAAATCCACTTTCCACAGAAGCAGCAGTTTAGGCCATCAAACAAACCCCTGTCCTGATTGCTTCTGATCAGCTTGGCTGCTGGATGCAGAGTGCTAAAATAGCAGCAAAGTGACAGATACTCCTCCTCCCAGCTCTCTAACCTTCCCTTCTCTAAAAGGATGTGTGTGCTTGCTGATGCCCAGCCTCCTCCCTGCTCACTCTGTGGAGCTTTTCCCCTGCTTGTGGCTGGTAGTGAGGTCTAGTGAGTCCCTTTTGCATCGGTGGCTGTGGCTTAAAGACTTTCACCCCAGCCTAAAGAAATGCTCTCCTGCCTTTAAAAAGCTGACACGACACTCCCAGGTTATTCAACAGCACTTAGGCACCACAGGGTGCCTCGGGTTCAATAACACAAGACCATGAAATGTCTCAGCTACACTGCAGGTACACAGTTCCCAGGGGGGGCAATGATTTCTGCAAGGGAACATCAGAACTTCCTTGAGTTTACCTAAAAAGGAAAATGAAAACTAAGTACTTGAATTATCTTTGCATGGATATGTTGCATTTATTCTCTTGTTTTCAATGCTGGAGAGTTACCTTATGGGAAAGACTTCTAAAAACGTCCTCTGGGACTATTACTCCTTGCAGCTGTTTGCAGGTCTGTACTCTCTCTGGGAGGTGCAGAAGGGAGCAACAGACTGTGGTGGTCCCTCTGGCTTCATCTGACAAGGGTCTTGGAAGATATTTACAGGATCTTGGAAGAGCCACTTTTTCATCTCTTCTCTCTTCTCTCCTCTTCTCTCTTCTCTCTTCTCTCCTCTTTTCTCTCCTCTTCTCTCTTCTCTCCTCTTTTCTCTCCTCTTTTCTCTCCTCTTCTCTCCTCTCCCTCTCCCTCTCCCTCTCCCTCTCCCTCTCCCTCTCCCTCTCCCTCTCCCTCTCCTCTCCTCTCCTCTCCTCTCCTCTCCTCTCCTCTCCTCTCCTCTCCTCTCCTCTCCTCTCCTCTCCTCTCCTCTCCTCTCCTCTCCTCTCCTCTCCTCTCCTCTCCTCTCCTCTCTACTTTCTTTTCGTATTTTCCCTTTCTTCTCTCCTCATCTTGCATCTCCTCTCTTTTTTGTTTCTCACACATATCCATTAGTTTCTTCCAGCCACTTGCACTCTGGGCACTGGCCCAGGGACTGACACTGGTGCCTCTGCCACAGAATTCAACATCCTTACAAAGAAAAATTTTGCTCAGAGCATTTCTCCTAGCCCCATGAGGGGAAGAGGACAGGGCCCCTGTCCTGGATAGCAACCAGCTGCATGCTTAACCTCAGCCCTGGACCTATCTCCATTGGTTTCACTGGAACATACGTAGATATTTCCATGATTTGCCACAGGTAAAGGGATTTAGATATTTGTAAAAATGCATAAATTAAGGCCTTAATTGTCCATTTGTTTTAAGTAAAGCCGTTCCTGGAGTTAGATGTAGTTTGATGCATTAAGGGATGTGACTGGGCCTCATACTGAGTAATTTTGGATTCCTGCCGTTGTTAGAAGCTTATTGGATTATTGTGTTGGTGTGTTGTGAAAAAATCACAGCATGAGAAGTGCTGTGATCCTGGTATCCGAGAAATGCTGCGATCCCGGTGTCTGACTCTGGGCAGCCCGGCCGGACGAGGCTGCACACGGCAGCAGGGCGGGCAGGAGAGAGGGCGGAACTGGGTGACGGGCGAAAGACGTGGGAGCAGTGCCGGGTTCCTGCAGCCGGGCTGGAAACCGGCAGCGCGGAAAGCGGCCGTGACGGGCGGAGGGAAAGGGCTGCAAGTGACGGGCCCGGGGCACTGCCCTGCAGACTGGCGGCACAGCGCCCCGGTGCCACCCAGCACTGAAAGCTGGGCCCGGAGGGTGCTCCTGAAGGCCCCGTGCTCGCGGGACGCGCGGCCTGGCCCGGCAGGAATTTGGGGGTTCGCTTTTGGGGGGCTCAGGGCTCCCCCTGGTGGCGGCGCGGCGGCTCCGCAGCTCCGCGCTGCTGCCCGCGGCCCTCCGCGCCCGCCCCGCTCCCACCTTCGGCCCGGGAGGCCCGAGCAGCGCTTCAAATAAAGGCGTTATAAGCGGGAAAATCCATACAGGATTCACACTAAGCTGTGCTGAACAATCTCTAGCATGACGTTACCCTAACTGTTCACAGCACCGCGAAGTCCTATTTCGCAACTAAGTAACATTTCCCCATTTGTGTAGGTCACAAAATAGTTCAAGACTAAAAGAGCTCTTTCAGTGCCAGTTCAATGCTTAATTAGGCACTCGCTCAAAGTTTCCCAAACTATATGATCAGAGTAAAGAATCTAAAGAATGCTTTATCTGCAAATGTCCTAAGTATTAGACATTTCGTAGTGAAATCTGCTGGATTTCTGTGATATGCACTGCTCATAAAAGCAGCTGAGTCAGATCCGTAGGTATTTTTGATAATAGTCTTTTATGTGTAATTAAATGCAGTGGGAAAAGTTCCCCCAAGTGGTTTCCAAGTCTATTGCAACGTAAAGTAAAACATGTGGATGACAGAGGAAGGAAAAAATCCTTTATTTATATGATGGTTCCAAAATAATAGAAAAGAGAGATGCAAGGTGAGTGAATATATAAGGATGCTACAAAGTAGTGATGCCTCCCTTCTTTACTGTATTGCTCAGTCATTTCCAGATGGCATTTTGGTAATCAGAATAAAAGGAACTGCCTGTGCTTCCAGGACAGGAGTTTTACACCTCGGTTTGAGGCGATGAACATGCATATGAAGCACCCTCCCCGAGGGCTGCCCTTAGCCCAGGCTGCAGAGGGTGGGCACAGGCACTGAGAGCAGCCCTGGTGCAGAGAACTATGCAGGCAGCACTTTGTCACACCCATGGGCAGCCCCCTCTGAGCAGGCATGGGATAGGAAGAGCAAGTCACCACAGCATATTTCTGGGTTTGTTCTGGTGCTTTCTGAGACCCTGCAAGTAAAGAATGACAGCAAAAAAAGTTTAACCTTCAGGGTAACGTGTCTGCAAACAGACATAAAGTCACAATGGTTGTAGGCAGTGGAAGGATGGGGCTATATAACCAAGCCTGTCTAAGGTATGGGCTAACAAGCAACACACTTCCCACCCCTGTAAAATCATCTTCTCAAACAAGAGTGGATGCAGAGTGAAAAGGAGCAGCATCTACCTGAGCATAACATGCAGCTCTGGGAGGGTCTCATCATAAAAACAGAAGCTGGTCTTTGTCAAAATGCACAGGGTAAAGGAATGAAAAGTAGAGCAGAGACAGTGGGGATGTAACAGCTGGAACACATCAGCTCCTTATTATTTCCATACTTATCCTCTTACTCCAAGAGGGTACTTAGCCTACAAGTTAGTGAGCACAAATTTAGGATTGGAAAATGGAGGATTTAATTTTAAACAAATAGCCGAGGTTTTGATGCCAGGTTGCTGATGGCATTGAGGTGCCAGACCTTGCAGGGACCCCCATAATCTTCTCAGGTCATGCAAGTGGCCATGCCTTACCCTTGCTGCAGGAATGGCAGGTGAGCAGGAGACAAAATACAAACTGCAAATGGAAAATGGCACCTGAATAAGTGAGAAAAACTTCCCAGAGTCCTAGAAAAACTTAAGCCCTGTTCCTGATAGCAGCCAAAGAGGAAAGTTAAATATTCAGGAATTAACAATGGGAGTAACTATAAGAGGCAATGCCACATGCCACAGTGTAAATACTGTAAAATTTGATCCACCTTTCCCCACACTATAAAAGCATAAAATAGGCCTTAAAAGGTATTCTTTAAAATGATCAGTGTATGTGGCAGCTACTGTTTGAAGAGAGTATCACTGCAAACATTATGATCAAAGGGAGAACCACTAGAACATTTTATAAGTGACAGTTTCTGTAAGGTGAGCAGTTACTCAGCAAGGCTCCACCTACAACAGCTGGGAGTGACCCTGCAAAATTTGTACACAAGGGACTTAAAACAAATGAAGGCTTTCAAAAATTTTTGTATCCACCCACTGCGGGGATGACAGCACAGGAGAGTGGAGCAGCAGCCATTGCTCCTTCCCATGGCTGAGACCCTCAGAGTCACACACATTTTCTTCATTTTGAAATTCAACCTGTGGATTTGGTGCCGTGTTTTTCACACTGGTAGCTGTTTCTCTCATGGCTGTTGCATCCTCTTTCTGCCTCAGTTTCAAAATATGCACTTACTGTGATATTAGCAAAATGAGAGTGTTTCTGATGCTATATAAAATGGAGATGGGCAGGTTTGGGTGGCAGGGGTGCTGTCTGCTGAGCTGTGCACAAGGAGGAACTAAAATTCAGTGTGAATGGAGATGGCATGGGAGGTGACAGGGAAGCCCACAACCTTTACAGTGCAAGTTTTGGCCCCTCCAGGAAGGCAAAAGGAGCCAGAGAGTTCAGTGAGGTTCCAGATGATCAGGAGATTGTATTTCTTAGAGCTTCAAGTTTTCATCTTTGAGCAAAGGGCATGACCTATGTGCATTTCAGTCATGCTTTGAGGGACAGAAGCATCCAGGACAAGCTCATCCAGTCACCTCTGAAGTTGAGTTTCCACAGAAAATTTATGAGAAATATTCACTTTCCTTCAGTCTGCCCTCATAGTCGTACTCCAAATCTGCTTTGTTGCAAAGCAAAATGTTCTAAGCATACCAATTCTGCCTCCTTCAGTGGAAGTGCCTCCCTATGAAAAATTGTCCCCGATCTTCAGTTGTTGTGAACCATATAATGAAAATGAGGCACCAAAATGTGGTTAAAATTGCATTAGTTATTTTTCTGTGGTGGGGAAAGAGCAATAGAAATACTGTTAGTTTCTGGGAAGAAAGAAATGAGACATCGAGAGTGACAAAGGTCTCTAAATTTTCCATGCACATGTAATTTAGAAGGCAATATAGTGAAAAAATAAATGTAAAATACTTATTAGACTTAATTTCAATATACAAAAGAGGAAATGTATTAAGCATTGCTCCCCCTTTTTCATAAAGAATGCCACTCTTCACTCACCTCAGAAAAAGACATGCATAAATCTTTTATGTGATTAGAATAAAAGTTGTGAGATATTTCATTCAAGGAAAGGTCTATGGAAAGAAAGCTGAAGGCATTGACATACCCTAAAAGGACATGTTGTTTAACAAACGCCTTCATTACGTGTAAGACAGTTCAAGTTGCCGAACAGTTTGTGGAAGTCTGTGCTTGAGCAGCCATAAAATCAGAGCCCCATTTAGGCTGGATGGGACCTTCAGAAGTCCAGTGTGTGGTAGCAGGAGGGCTGGAGTGAGCAAATGTCATACACTTACAGCACAGAAATGAAAATCACAGCACAGCTGTTGATCTTGTTCTCGGCATTCTAATAAGATGCTGCCAGGGCAGATCACAGCATCTTTCAACAAGTTGAAAGAAAGCTTTCACTAAGAGACATTCAGCTGAAAGTTCAGTAAGAGGCCAGATTGAGAATAGTCCAAAACCCAATTCCTTAACTTCGTATTTCACCCTTATAAATTTGGATGCCAAACAAGAAAACTTGGAATGTAACAATTTTAAAAGGCCACTAAACCTCCACAACATGACAGCTACAGAGACAAGCAGGTATATGACAGGGCAAGCACTGGAGATGTATGTGACTTCCCAGGAGGATGTGAGGTGTTGCCTAAAACCAGTCTCCATCAGTCCATGGGGCAAGAAGTGAGTAAAACAAGTTGTGCTCTGACACATGTGCTGGGTAGCAAAGCCCAGCTGGGTGCCCAGTGCAGGCTTTCTCTCAGCTCTGACATGGGAGAGAATCCCAGAGCATCTGCCAGGGGAGGAGATGTGGATGCCAAGGCTGGCTCTGCTTTGGCAGCTGCTGCATCTCCCTGACACCCCTTTAGTTTGCATTTGAAATTTGAAATATTTCTGATCTGGATCTGGGGAAAATTATGACACAGTTATGTGCCCATTCCATGCTACTTCCCATTTCAGTAGTAGAGACAAGACAGGATTCAAATAGCAAAAATTTCTAGTTCAGAAGGTAAAGTCTGGCCAAATCTGACATGATTTTGTCATAATGTGTGAACCTGCCTCAATCACTCCTGTCATCCCAGGTGGACATCACTCTCATAAAGTGATGGCAGTGTGTTTTGGTAGCACGTCTTCCACCTTCTTCCTCCCTGCAGGAATGTTACTTTGCCTCCTGCTGCTGTGATCAAAACATTTTAAATGGCAAAGCATCTGTAAGGTTCCCAGACATGTGTGACTCTGGGCTCACATGCCAAGGTGGCATTGCAGCCATGGGGCTCCCAGCAGTCAAGGGGGACCAGTTGGCAGCCCTGCCTCCCTCGTGCCCTCCCCAGAGCCATTCTTAAGGAACTAAAACACAGGTGCAGGTTTCTTTTTTTTTTCAGGGGAAAGATGTTTTCCTTGTCAGTGGGTCAGCAGAGAAAGCCACAGAGGAGAGAGGGAAACTCATCTGGACAATGAGTGGCACCTCAAAACAGGAAGCCTCTGTGGTGAGGGGGTAGCTACCTGTCCTCTGCAAATGCCTGCCTTAGGTGGAAGTGAACTGCCTTTTTTAAGGCCAGTCTTGAGCCACTGACTTTTCACTGAGGTAATTATTTCAGCTGAAACCATTGCATTTTAATTTTCCTAAATTAGACGAGAGAAATCTCAGGGACAGACAGAGAACGGCACAGGCAGAGGCATGGACACGACAGAAATTCCAAGGATGACTGGACAGATGAAGACAACATCCTAAAGTTCAAGACTCTAGAATATTTCCTGTCTTTCTCTAATATAACTTAAAACAGGGTACAGTATTCCTGTAACAATAGCAGTGCAGGAATACTCTTTACTGACACTGACTCTATTTTATTTCTATCTTTTTAATTTCTGAAAAGATTAACACTAGGCCCATCAGAAACTAGACTTTCTCAAAAAGATGCAATCATTCACATTTTGATCCACTCAAAGAAAGATCCATCCTAATATTTGAGAAAGCATGAATAATCCTGTGTCCAAGAGGCAGGGGCACAGCGAGGAGGGAAGGTGGAGGAGCCTGTGTGGCCATGGAGGGGACAGGCTCTGGCCATTCTTCCTGCTATGGCTGCCTGCATTGCCAATTCGCAGTCAGCCCTGCCAGGGATTTGAAGGAAAACAGCCAGTTCTGTGTTTTCTGCAATCCCCATCAAATCCAACTCCCTGACTTTTTCACAGGAGCTAACAAACTGGTGACAAGGTAAAGAAATATCTTTGACATTGCAAAGAAATGACTTTGAAAGACACAAAAACAAGTAGATCCTAATGTGTCCACAAGCCGCTGTACAAATGTCATTTGGCATTGCTGCTTGAGTTCACTCATACCCCAGCACAGAAATCCATCCAGCACCCACACCACTGTCAGCAGGGTTAAAGACCTCAAGCTCCTGTGCATTTTCTGACTTAATGTTTTTGAGGTGTAGATGTGGATGGAGATGAAAAGTTTTGCTTTGTTTGAAAAACAGACCGTTGTGAGTGCATTCTTCTGAGATACAGAGAACGAGATACACATCTCATTTTCTATCAGACCAGCAACTCCTGCACCTGATACCTAGATCCCCGAGTCAAAATTTCTCATTTCCAGGAAAGCAGGGCTCCATCACACATAACTGTTACTTTGGAAGGCAAGCACCAAATATCCGCCCTTTCTTCTTTTTTACCTCCAGATTTTACTGCTGAGAACCATGTAATTCAGTATGGGATATCCCTCTGCTCAGTTAGGGTCAGCTGTTCCAGTTCTGTCCCTGCCCAGCTTCTTGGCCACTGCCAACATACTTGCTGAGGGAGGAGCATGACAAAAAGAGCAGGTATAGAAGGTATGCCTGTTTTGGAAGCACTACTAAGAAACAAGCAAAACATTGGTGTATTATCAAAACTGTTTTGGTAACAAATCCAAAATACAGCACCATTTGGACTGCTACACAGAAAATGAACTCCATCCCAGCCAAAATCAGTACACATGGAGAAGATATTTGTGATACCTACACTGCCTATTTATGGATGATCATTCGCACTTCTTTTACCATCACTCAGCACAAATTGCCATTTGCAGGTTGCCCTCCTGTGGCATTCTGTAATAGACAAGTAGTGAAATTGCTCCACTGGTTGCTCCCCTAATCCAAAACTGGAAATTAGTCAATGACAACATTATATAGACGTTTTGCTTCCTTTGAAAATCCTGAGAAATTAACACCACCACATCTTCCTACACTGACTATTCTGAATAGTCACAGACTAAGAGGTAGTAAATGGATCTAGATTTGTCATGCAGAAAGCCAGTCTAGCCAGCTCAGCATTGCTTCCTCAGGAGTGTAGGCAAATTTACCGATAGAATCAACCAAATTAGCCAGGAGGCATTTAGCCTAGTCTGGTAGTAAATGTGCCCTGAAAGCTGACACTCATCCCAGGGATAAGGTCATGCATATTGGAAGTTGCCTGCCATCAGGTACAATTCATAGGGCCTTTTTGGAGAAAACATTCCTGCTTTACATGTCTTCTCAGAGCCAGATAGGTATTTATGCCATCACAGCACATCAGTGACACAGGTCACCGGTGGTAGGGGATGGCTGGTGCTCCTGGGGTGAGGAGCAGCAAGTTCGTGGTGGCTCAGCAAATGCACACCCATTCCAGCTGTGTGCACATTGGGAGCCCTTTGCTGGTGAGTGAGCACCACTATTCTGCTGTGATATGCAGACAGTGCACTGCAGGCGTCCCTGGGGGTCAGATGGAGTCTTAAACTGGTATCAATCAAGTGCTTTCAGTTGGAGTAGTTAGAAATTGAGTCCAGGCCACTTCACTGCCAGTTGGTTACTCACAAAAGAGCTAAACAAATGTCAGGGAAACAGAAAACAATGTTAATTACACAGTTTTTGAAGGCCCCTAAAAAAATATGGTATTCTACAAAATCCAAGAGGCAGACAGGTGACTTCCTGTGAAAGCAACACAGTAGGTGGCAAAGTTCAGTAAAAGACTGAAAATGATATAATTTTGCCTAAGCAGCATTTTCTCTGCTTAATGTTTAAATCATTCTATTAACCAGTTATTTTCAGCATAAGACTTTTCTTGCTAAATGCTGAAGCTACCCAGCTAATCCTGTACATGCTCAGTTCAAAGATAACTGCACTTGAGGCTCAGAAGCAGCCTCTGGCAAGCACAAAGCCTCCATTCAACCAGTACAATGCCAGAGCCCCCACTGAGCCAGGGGATGTCCAGGAGTGCCCTGGTCCTTAAGGGGTGCTGGTCAGTTAGAGCCCCAGGTGGAGGCACAATGTGTTTGTGAAAATCCAGGACCTGCAAGGTTTCCAAAGGAGAGAGAACTCTACACATCATCCAGAGTGGGATTCTGCTTGTGTCTGAGACATTGAAATGTAGATGCCAGTGAGATCTGGTCTCCACTAGTTTCAGCTGCATCAGGATGAGGGGGAGCAGAGGTGCCTGACCCAGCCCCATGGCCAGAACCCCAACCAACCTACACAGCTGTGGGCAGTTCGCCCCTAGGAGCCTGAGAGGGATGCAGCCCACTGTGCCAGGGAAACCAAATCTGTGACAGTCACACTCTACACTTCACCAACATTATTGACTCCATCTGCTGTAATGCAGCTCACATGCTTAGCTCACAGATATATGTGTGTATAGATATCAGTTACTCTCATGCTGAGTTCAACCCCCTGCAAAGGCCCAGGTAGTCAAAGACAGCCAAGCCACTGACTTCCAGCTTAATTATAGAGCTACATGTAAATTTAGGACAGGACAACTGGAACATCTTAATGTAACACCATGATAAAAGATGGGGAAACTCTTCTTAGAGCTGTAAGGCTTCTTTGTTTTCCCTCAAGCTAAAAATAAATAAAGTGGTTTCTTTCTGCATTGAGGAAATCTATATGACTATGGCACATGTTTTCTCCCTTGCATAGCATGTCAGATCATGATTGCTTCACCTGCATTGGGATACCAGGCATACAGTGCATACTAACCTGTTCCCAGATGGTGCATGACTGTCAGAAGACAACAGGATGAGCCCTTCTCCTTGGCTGACTTTCTCCTTGATGCGCCTGCACTCACACAACCAAACTGCCATTGGTTTCCTCACTGAAAGGCTGCAGAAAAAAATGAAATGAAGGCAGGCTGCTATGCTGAGGAGATGCCAGCATGGCCGTAACACTGTTGCCAAGTGAGTGTAAGTGATCCCAGCTGCAAAATAGACTAGCTGGCTGTTAGAACATCTTTTTAAAGTAGCCCCCCAAGATATTAAATTCTATCTCATATCTTAAATATGTTTTGTGCTACCACTAAGATGGAGCCAGCCTGTTAGCTTTTCCTTTTGACAGCCTGTGTCAAAGCCCCAAACGTAAGTACTCTCTGCTGTGGTGTGTCTCATTTAATAATTGTAATTTTAAAAGCTCCACCTTAAATGTTTGTTCCTAAAATTGGTGCATCTCTGTACAAATGCAAAGCAGGTGACTAAATGTTCTAGGACATGTGGCATGGTGACAGTCTAAATCAGGTGCTGTAATCACCAATTTGCTTATCCTTACGGGTATTCAATCTGAGTGATTCAACACCCTGAACTGGGCCAGCTGTGAGCATGGGTGCCTTGCAACTCTCCAGTACAGATTTATGATGCATTTTGGTTTCCTCCTTGTACTCCACCAGCAGGTGTGTAAGCACTGCCTGTGCTGGTGTGCTGTCACTACTCCAATAGCACTCACCCTTTACTCTTTGGCTGAAGGTGTATCACAGCAAACCTGTCAGAGCTCGGTCATATTATACACATGGTTTTGGATTCCTGAGTGGTGAAACTTGTGATAATCACATAAAGCTCAACAAACTCCCTCTTCTTACACTAGGCAGCATCTGCTGATATTTAAGCAGCATCTACCTATCCACCACATCCAGGGCATTTTGCTTCAGGCTTATGGATGCAAAGGGAGAAAAGCAGAGCCAACAGCAGCTATAGCCACTCAAGAAGGTGCCGATTCCCTTTCTCCTCCAGCTGGGGAAGAGATGTGAACTGTGAGGTTTGAAAGACCAGTTGCACCTGCTGCAGGACCCAGCAGAGCTGTCAGAGTGACACTGCCCCACCAGCCAAACACATGTCCCCTGGGGCAAGGGGCAGTACTGCCTCTGGGCAGCCATGAGACCATCCGGCCAGCACAGGGGCACTTACAGCTGCGGGGTTACTCACAGTGACCTAATAATACAGATTTTATAAGTTGTGGATTCCCACTCAACTACTTCTACAGGCTGGTTGTGATCTACTGAAAGCTTCATTTCACTCTGAGCAAGATATAAAAATTGTAAATCAGTGTACTCGAGGATACTCTCAGGTTTATCAGCTTCATTCCAATGCTGACTGGACTTAATGGATGCTTTCCAAATGAACAGAACTTTAGGATCATTAAAAACTCCAAAGGAGGGAGAGTTACCACTGAAATCTCAGTTGCTTAGTACAGACTAGTTAGAAATAGACTAACACTTGCACAAGGCTGTATATGCCATCCAGAACATATAACTCATATTTGGAATGTAAGTCACAGCATTTGAGCATTTCAGTCCTTTCTGTAGCATCAATAAATATTTTGAAAGTTAAGTATTGAAACATATGATGTCATCCTCCAAATTATGAGAATGAAGTTCAAGTATTGCAGTTGAGGATTTTAAAAATTATTTTTGGCTAAAATTTATAAAATAAAGCAGAAACTGAAACGCTAAGGATGTCCCTTATCTGCAAGAACTGAGATTTTAGAAAAACACAAAATATTAAAGGAAAACTGAAAAACTTGTGAGAGTTGGCACAGGTAGAACACTATGTAAACAGACATGTAAAATTGTACTAACTGTCAGGCTGAGCAAAATGCTGTTTTGACTCAGTAAGAAGTTAAAATAAATTGCACAAAGCAGTTGAAATTCTTTTCTTTAAGGCTGCCATATCTGTCTTATGTAAATGTGAAAATGAGGTAATCTATTAGCTCACCACTCACTGTGACATCAGTTTCCAGTTCCTGCCGTCAGCTCCAGCATCCCACACATCTCCCTGTCAGCAATTTACTACCCTCCGACACTTAACAACATTTCTTGTAGAGAGTCAATGTATTACATAGCTGCCATGGAAATTTGTGGTGAAATATCTGTTCCGGCTTGAAGAGATTGGAGCTTTGTGGAGGTAAAGCTGCCTGGATAACATGGCATTTCCCTCTGAGAAACTTCCTTCTGGTCAGCAGTGTAAAGGAAAGCCCTTTTCGTGTCCTTCCACCTGGCATGTCATTTGGGCATCAGTTGAATGGAATCATAAAGTCACAAGAGCAGCTTCTGTGTGACTTGAGGCAGGCGGCCAGGGAAGAGGAGCTCCCACCCAGGGGGTTTGAATCTGTAAGCAGTAATCACAGCATGTCCCCTCTGTGGTATGTCTGGGTGAGGGGGACTGCTGATATCTCACACTTTAATTAAAGTCAAAGTCCCAGAAGACTTAAGCTGTAAGGTCTGACCCACTTTTCTTCTGAGAACACTAGAGGAACGCTTTGAAGGCTCACTTGCACTGGGCCTGCCCTGTGCCTACAGCCATAGCTCTGCGAGGAAATCTCCCTGCCACTCTGTTTTGCCCAGCAGGTAAATCGTAAAGTGAATATCAGAGGTGGGACACACAGAGGCAGTGTCCTCACAAAGCCATGTCTCTTTAGGAGAGCCCACTCATGTGATCTCTGAAGAAGAAGCTCTGCTGTCTGAATCCCCAGATTCCCGAGACTGGCTCCCCCACCAGGGGTCATTCCTGGAAGCATTCAGGAGATGTTGGAGAAAACATGTGCAGGGATGGAGAAAACCTGAACTAGGATGTGACTTCGGTGGCAGGGTGTGCACTGCCCAGCCACCCACCTGCTCGTGATTCCCTGTTCCACACCAGGTGTGGTGGCCTGGCTGAGCACACAGTGAAGCTTGGAGCACCCTCCCAACCCAAACCTGCTATGCATAATGATTGAACTGGTTTTGGCTGAAGGGGGTTGGATGAAATAACTTTGTTTTCTAGTTATAATATTGACATGAGTTTGGAGGGAACTGCCTTTCATCATCTCTTTGAAATGTCTGGGAGAGGTGTGATGGATGTAGTACCACTTCCTTAGGAGTTTGTGCCATAGCATGGGCAATCCTATAGCTGTGTGACCAGTCTTTACCATGATGTGTAGAATGCTTCTGCCAGCTCTTGGAGATGTAGGATAGACAAATATCTCAGCTTTCACCTTTTAAAAAATTACTGCAGTTGTGAAGATAGGCATGAAAACACAATGCAAGAGCAGTCTGTAGGTACAAAAGTGAAAATACCCATCATGCTTCCATTGTAAAGGGAGTCAGTTCATTTTCACTTTTGTCTGTTAATGAGATGGTTCAGAAACTTTGCAGCATTTCCAGGCTCAGAATGACTGGGAGGGGACTCTGTCCCAGAAAAGCCTCAGTTGCTGAAGTCAGTGGTACAAATGAAGGTGAAGGTTTGCAAAATCAAACTTTTAAAATGCATGTAACAAAAAAAAAGAGATTTGTCATTCTTTCAGGGTCTCTCTAAGTGGTTGTCTTTTCTGTGGTGAATGTCATCTATCCTACAGTGAGGCAGCGCTGCCAATGTAAGCAACCACCTGCATCCACCATGACTCCAAACCCAGATTCTCAGAAGTTTCACCTGTATGAAATAGTGGTGTCAGTTTTGGGAGCCCAGCCTGCCCTGGAACTGCACATCACAACCACCTCAGCATTGCTGTTCTCTGGTTGAGTGCAGAAATGCACTTTCTAGGTACTTTATGGCACCAAATGTCATCTTGACTACACTGAGATGAAGATTATGGATTACTTCTATTAATAGACTGCACATTCGAACACTTGTGATGCAGAGCAGCAGGTATGTATCTGGCATATGGAGGCATGGGGCTCCTATTGTCACCAGGAGTGTCCACCCAACACTGCCCACTCCCATAACAGGAGTCCCCATCCTCACCTACCCACTGAGGCTGATCCAGTTGCAACTTTGGCTCACCCTGTACTTACAGCTCTTACTTATAGAAAAGTATTTTGCTTTTTTAGCAACTGGTTTTGAGGTAAGTTTTTTGCATTTCCATGATAATAACAACTCTCGATTGTTTGTTTCTATTGCAGAAGCCATTTATATTTATGAAAAGGAATGTGTCAGAAAGTACCAGCAAATTATACCAAGGAAATCTCAAGTCGTTATTATCATCCTGTGAGGTCAGGAGGAAACTGGTTTGTTTAGTGACACATTGTTTGATTTAGCAGCTGAGTGACTCACACCAAATTGAAGATTTGTTGCTACATTGAATGCTTAATTGCAAAGATAAGCTGTGCTGTTAGTTCAAAGATAGTGTGTAGGCTGAGATGAGCAGATGCCAAAATTGTGAAGACAATTGCTGAAGTTTAAATTATAAAGTCTGAATTGAAAGCTGTGATTAAATAAGGACTGTTCTTCATTAATCACTATTTAGGTTTTCCCCTCTTTGTTTCATTCTTTACTTCAACAGAAGCAACACTATAGAGAGGACCTGAAGCAGAGCTAAATATCAGTGACTGATTTGAATCTTGCTTACATGAATCCTCCATTTCCACTATGTAATTAGCACCAGTGAAACTCCCCAGGTGCAAAAGTAATCAGAATTTTGGCTTTACTCATTCATTTATTCTGAGATGGGTTGACAGCACGCAGACCCCTCCCATCACCTCTGTGTCCTGTGCTTGTCCCGAAAGGCACGTATGTGAGCATCACATAAACTGTTCCATGAGATTACTGCAGCTCACTCCTTCGTCACTTGCTGTCTCTGATGCAAACAGCAGCATCTCAGCTGGGCACCCAGTATGAGCGCTGGCTCAGTGGTGGCAGGGTCATGGAAAAACTGGGATGCTGAGGTGGGTGCAACTGGAGCCCTCTTGCTGGGGCTGCCTGGGACTGGGCAGGAGGACTACAGGGAGGGGGAAGAGCCACATCTCTTAAGAGTCAGTTTTAAAAGTGCAGGCAGAGGCAATCCCTGTGTCTTAACTGGGAGGTGAAAGTCTTGTCTCTGTGTCCTGATGTCCTTGGGAATTTAGAAGGGAGGTAACAGAGATGAAACTCTCTCTGGAGAATCAACTATGTATGTTTAATCTTAACTTTTCATCTGGAAAACCCAGGGATTACATAAACCTTGGGGGCAGGAAAAGTGTATTTGGTCTCGAGCAGCAGGTGGAGGCAGAGGGATTCCCCACAGTGGGTTGGCAGGACGAGGGCTCCCAGTATCCTTGGGGAGCCTTGAGCACCAGAATGGCCTGGTCCCCTACCCTGTCCACGGTAGGGGACATGATGCAACGAGGGACTCCCCCTCGTTGCTGCGAGCTCCTTGCTTTGCTCACCAGCAGATGGGGTAATGTGTGACACCAGCAGCAGCTCAAGGTATAACAGGAAACGCTTAACTCTTCATGAAGGAGAGCCCGGATGTTCCCCGCTCCCCCTCCGCCCTCAGCTTGAGGGATTGCTGCTGGCTGCTGCCCGCTCGGACACAGACGAGCGCATTCGCTGTCTAAACCAGGTGCTGTAATGTTGCCGTGGCTGACAGAAGCAAAGATACAAATTGTGAGGTGCAATGATGCCGTGACTCCCGCCGACGCCATCAGCGCCGTGCTTGCGGTGGCACCGCTGGTGCTCAGCACCGGGCCGTGAAGTCCAGCACGGGGGCAGCTCCGCATCCAGGTGCCTCCGGCACGCCAGTGTCCCTGGGTGACGGGGGCGGGATCGCCCCGTCCTGCGCCTCGGGAAACCTGTCTGCCAGAGCACTGCCCGCTTGTTTTTTTTAAGCAGAGACCGGCTTAAAAATGCCCTCTGCACTTCCCGCAGCCCAGAGGAGAAGGTACACGCTGTTAATTCCCATGGCTCCCCAGGAAGCTACAGCAGAGCCGTCTGGCTGCCGCCGGCGGGGTGGCTCGGCTCGGCTCGGTTCGGCTGCGAACCCCGCAGCACGAGTTTGGCTATGGGAAAACTAGAAGTATTTGAACAGGGTAAGCACACAGTGAAAGCTAAGAACAGAAATCGTCATTAAAATAAACCCCACAGCTGTTGGCTGAAATCCCAGGAAATGGGCGCCAGGAAAGGCGTAGGTTTGTGATGCTGTCGGCACGACACTGCGTGGTTCGTGCCACAGACCGGGACAACATCTGGAGGGGAGGCGACGCGGTTCTCAGTGTGTCAGTCCCCTGACTGTCACCACAGACACAAACCTGAGCGGAGGTGACAGAGCCCTTCATCTGCAGAGGGCACCCCAAGCACACCCCATTGCTCTCGTCACACCTCACATCAGAATTCAGCAGCTATCGCAGTTTTATGGAAGTTACAGAAAATAATACTTATTATCAACCCAGAGCCAACAGTCATCTTTTCCCATTGCCTTGGGGAAGATTAAATACGGACCCATGAGTGGGATGTAAAGAAGCAAAGTGATGATTTGATTCAGAAATCATAGGTTTGGGGGGCAAATTTCAAAAGCAAAGCTTTCCCTTTTTCTAAGAGGGGGTACAACAGCACCGAGTGAATCATCACTCCCAGGGGAAAAATAGGAGGGTGGAAACCCTCCTACCTCTCCTGTGAAAGTGCTGTCTGTGCTTAGTTGTTCCCGTGAAATAACAATGTTGGCTGCAGGGCTTGTTCTCTCTTGCAAATAGATTATGCTGCTGCGGTTTAAGCTTATTGGAGATATTGCCCTCAACTCCCAGGATTACCTTATCAGCAGCAACCAGATGGAGGGTATCAGTCATTCCACACCTGTTGATTCTACATGGGAGCCAAAGAATTAATTGCTTAGAAATGTAAAAGTAAGAACCTAAAATCACGGGGGAGAAAAAAAGAAGGATTAAAGGGAAAAAGTGGGGAGGGATGGGAGCTTCTTGCCTGATGCCTGGTATGAGTGTCAGCACATTTTGGAGGATGTCTCATGTGGCATCTGATGCAGTTTGCAAACGCGAGAGGGTGGAGATCCCAGGGAGCCGATATTTTTGGCAAGAAATACCTATTTAGCGGCTACCAGCCGTGTTTAATTTGCGTACATATGACTCGTGGAGATAACAGCAAATGCAAAAAGCTTTCTAAAAGGGTGCTGCACAGCGATGCCGTCAGCTTCCCGCTCCCGCGGTGCCGCTTCCCCGCCTCGAAGCGCTCCCAGCGGGAATGGGGCTCCCTGGTGCGTGGCTCTCGGAGCCGCAAGGAGGAGCTCCCGTGTCGGCCGAGTCCCCGCGCAGGGCTCAGCCACGGTCCCGTGTCTGTTCCCAGCCTCCCTGCGCTGTGGAGCGTGAAGGAACAACGGGTCCCAGATCCCAGCCCGTGACAGTCTCCAAGTGCCCGAGCCACGAGCGTGAAGAGGATTAGATCTCCACGGCTGCCACGGGAACGTGTACCAGGAAACATCTTGGGAAGCAAACACAGGAGAGAAGGATCAGGCTTGTTCCATCTTTTGTAAATCACTAGTCACATTTTGAGTGATGGGAATAATGGCAACAAATTAGAGGAAATGCATGACAAATATAGAAAAACTGATACTTTTAGTGTTCCCCTCTGTCCTGAGGAGCCCCGGAGCTGGGGAAGAAGTGAGGGTTCAGCGATATTCCTCAGCTCCCTGCAGCCGGGGGCATCATGCAACCACCGCAGCACTGGAGGAGGCAGCGGGGTGGAATCTCAGCCTGCCCCACACCTCGCACGTCTCTCTGAGCGCTCTGCAGGCTGCTTCATTTTACACACATAATGTGTCTGCAGCTCTGCCTGTCAGGCACGCGGGCTGTGGCCGGGCAGGAGCAGCAGCCTCGGCCCCACGGCAGCCCCCGAGAGCGAGCAGGGTGCTCTGAAAGCCCGGCTGGAGCCCCGGCGCACCGCGCACTTCCAAGGAGTGCCCGAGGCTGCCTGGCAGGTACAAACCTCCTGCTGGCCATCAAAATAAGACCTAGAAGATGCAGCTAGCGCGCCCATGTACACACTGGGGAGACAAGTTTCCTGCCTTTGTAGGTACCAGTAGCCCAAAGATGCAGATGGTGGCAGAGGTTTATGCCGTGGAGAAATGGAGGAATTGCCTATCACACCCCAGGGGAGCCCCACTCTGAGCAGTTACCTTAGAAAGTTTATTTTTAGAAATGTCTTATCATTTTGACTCCCTGAAACTAACTTTGCATGATTCAGACATTTTGCTGTGCTGTATTAAATGACAGCAGTCTTTCCACAATCCTTTATTTATGGATACAAAATTAAAAGAGTGCTGCTAGAAACAGCGGGGACTTAAGAGGCTCCTGTTCAATTTGCACAGCACACATTATTCCGCCTTGTTGTTTTAGCATAATTTTTAATTAAAATTGGCAAATCTCTTAGGCCAGTCTGCATTCACGACCTTTAGCCCCAAATATGTTAACTTCTCACTGGAATAATAAGGCATTTTTTCTCAATCTTTGTCTCTTCTTTTCATTTTTTCCCATTAAGTGATACAGGCAACTGTCAGAAATTTCTTATGCTCCTTATTTACCCTATTCAGACCTGCCTGACCTCTTAAGAGCTCCTTAAGAGGAGCTGGACTCTCATACTGTGCTCCAGAAGTCCACAGCTGCTATCTCATTGCATGGACCAGTCATGCTGGGGAAGGTCGATGATGTCTTAAAGAAGTCTATAACACTGATGCTTGAAATGGGTGTGAGAGGGAGAACAGTTTACAGGGCTGAACTATTTTCATGCAAATAGAGGACCATTTTCTCAGCATTGCATTTCAGATCCTGTCATATGTAACAACAGTTTTCTTGTCCTCAGTGTACCAGATAAACCTCTGGGAGCTGGGGACTGGAACTGAGATCTATGTACCTGCCACCGACAGAAATATATAGATTTTTTTTTTACCTGAGCTGCAGCACTGATTATGAAACGGCACCAGAAGCCTTGTTGGGCACAGCAGTGCCACTGTCCATACTGCCAAATTGTTGGTTCAGCTCCTGGTGTATTTCAGCAGCGCTATAGAGGGCTCTCTTGACTCACTCTCAGTCCCTGGATGGAGACAGCAGAGCTCCTGATGGGCAGTTTGGGGTGAGTCACTGGGCATTGTGTGCCTTTTCTGGCATGTTCAGCATTAGGGAAATACACAGAAAGTTGCCTCCAAGATGATTAATAATGGGGTGGAGTTTATATAGAAAAGGCCTGCCTACTGTTTCACACAAACCCTGCTGTAGAAGTGCCAATACCAGGAAAAATGGGTCGGAATCTTCTTGTGTGACCGGTTACTGAGGGTTTCTGCAGTGTTACTCAGCAGAAATAGGTGCCTAAAAGCCTCTACCTACCTCACCTATCTGTTACAAGTGTTCTTTCAGATGGGATGAATCACTTTCCTGGAACTGTCTGTTCTTCTCCACTGGCTTTAAAGAGAGTTATTTGTCTTCATTTGACCAGCTAAATACCACCTCAGGCAACCAATGGGGAAGAAAAAAGAGCTTTTTTCTCTGTAAGGAATAGGGTCTGAGTTTCCCACTGACTCTTAGTACAGGAGATTTAGGGGCAGTCTCTGCACATTCCTCTGTAACAGTGGAGGGAAGCAGACGCCTCCAGGGTAATCCTGATTTATGGGCAGCGCTGCCCTGGCAGTGCCCAGCTCTCTGGGCTCACCACAGACAGCAGCAGATGCTGCTGCTCCACAGGCAGCTCACACCTCCACCCAAACAGCTGCAATCTGTCCAGGTGAGGGGAGTTGAAATATTTCCCTGGAAATAAAACAAATGGAAGAAAAGAAACCCCAAAACGATTGAAATCTATTGTGGCAGCTCTGCCACACTCTATATCTACCACAGCAGAAAACAATCCTTTATGGAAGAGATGCCTCTTAGAATGCCACAAAAGGGCCCATAAACACAGTCTCTACAAAAATAGTCATCTAAAACGTGACTGAGAGCCAGGAGATTGCACAGGCTTTCTGTGATTTCAACCCTTGTGCAAAAAAGTTGTAGGAAAGAGAATATAAATACATATATATATATTTATGTACTAAACATCATCTATCAAAAAGATCACAGTAAGATTTTTGTCTTTTATGAAACAACAGTGACATCCAGTGGTACTGTAGGTATGGCCAAGGAAAGGTAAAGCCTTTCACCCTGGGACAGGCTCCCTGTGCCCCGGACCCTCGTGGGAGGCTGGCAGAACACAGGCAGCTCCAGCTGCCCACAGCCTGGAGCAGCTCCTCTGTAAGGGATGAACCTGGAAAGGAAAAGAGAGAGAGAAAACACCGATGTTTTTCAGAGCATGGAGTGAGGACACATGCATTTCAGAGGCTTTGTAACAGCACATACAGGTAAAAAAAAAAGTAGCCAGTTTTCAAAAAACATCTTCATGTCAATTGAAGTCTACTTTCATGTAAACAAATGCATTCTATTAAAAAACCTCTGCTCCTAGGCACTTAATTTCACTTACTCTAAGACATAATTAAAATGGCCTTTTTTCTTTCTTTAATTTTCCCCCCATTTTCTGTTTTGTGTACTGATTTATAACATTCTTTAAAATATTTTCCTTGGGCTTTCTCTCTAATTTCTTCCAATTTCCCTTTATTTTTCTATCATTTAGATTTGGATTGGCTCAATTAAATTTTATTTTCTATTTTTGACTGGTTCTCTTGAACAAGCTCTCAGGGAGCATCTGCCTCTTTCTGCTGTCATTTTGACTTACTTGCTTATCTCTTTCCATCGATTTTCCCATAGGACTTAATCCAATTTACAGTGTCGGTAATCTGGGTAGTTTCTTTTACTTAAATTTAGATTCCAACTAATTTCCTTTCCATTGACAACTGTCCAACTCGCTCCATTTAAATCATTGTACTCACTCTGTCTCGGCCAGGCTGTTCCCTTTCCAGCTGGGGCTTGCTGGCTCTTGCCTGCTGCTGGCTGGGAAGCGGAGGGAAGGACTAAATAGCTGGGATATCAGGTGGCAGGAGGCAGGGCGTCGGAGGCAGACACCCTCCCCATCCTGGGCTTCAGTTATTTACTTGTGGCCAGAGCAAGATGTGGGAATGCAAATCTTCTCCTTTGTGCCAGCAGGCTCGGCAGCCTCAATGCCGAGTCTCACCTGGTGCGGGAACAGTGCCAGAGACATCGGTGCGGCAACATCCCGAGGGACATCAGATCCAGCTTCCCAAGGACCCACGGACATTGATGGGAGCCAGGCTCTGTCTGCATGGATGTACCACTCCTCGGGTTTGCTGAGGAAGAGTTACTCTCCAGGGCACATCTAAAGAGCCATTAACTAGTGGTGTGAAGCCAATATTCAGTAACAAAAGCACTTGAAATCCTCCCCCTCATCCCTGAACCATGATGCATGCTCTTGTTCCCAGAGTAAAATGGTCAAAATTTGTCGTTTGTCAGGCATGAAACTACAGTGAGCTGTGAACACTCTTCTTTCCAGGCTAACTCCAGGAAGTATTTGTAGCTGTATGATGCTTCTCTCACTTTGATTTCTTTCTTTGTCTTCTGTCTTATTTTCTTTTCTTGCATAATTCACCCATCCAATTCCTTCTTTGAAATGTAAATGAAGAAGCTGTTTCATCAGATCTATATGGAAAATCATAAATGCTCTTATCTCTAACAGCCTAACCACACATTTAGGAAAAGTACCCCCACATTATAATACAAGCACTTTTTTTTTCTCAGAAGTGTACTTCTTTATAATATTTAATTAAAGGTATAAAAATAGTCTCTCCAGCTATTTTCCAATAGATCTGTCTTGGCTTTCTTCTGTAGGAATATTAGGAAAGATCTTAGAAAGGAATTAAAAAGTATCTATGTTTGGAAGCAAAGCTGCAGTTTTTTGTGCAGCTTACATTGAATATCACCACCACAAACCTCAGCTGAATCTATTAGAAAACCTTATGTGCTCTTTCCCTGCCATACACCCATCTTTTGTCCAGTTGCCGACTGGCTTAATCTTTCATCAGCAAATAATTTTCACTTAATGGGTATTTAGTCTTAAGTGCCTTTTCCCTCAGGATCACACATTTCCCCTTCATCCAGCATGAGTCTTCCTATGCAGATTGCAGCAGTTATTGGAGCATGATGAGCCTTATTACAGGTATTGATTTGTCTTAGGCTGCTGCCTGGACAACTATTTGCATTGAACCACCACACCATCATGCACAATCTGCCTTCATTTTTCAGTGGCTGCTTGTTTTCCTCATGGAGACATGGGCAGGCTCACTCTGGTCAGCTCTGGTGATCCTCTGCACTGCGCTGCTCTGTACCTTGTGAGGGCACAATGAGCAAAGGCAAGGTGGAGGCTGTTATGGGCTGTCACCTCTCACAGACTGTGCAGGGTTATTTTTAGATCTGCACATCAGACACAGATTTGACTGATGGGAGCTTGCTTTCAGCTGCTCTGTCTCTAAGTGAATTTTTGAAGTAGCTCTGTGCTCCTCCCCACAATGACTCCTCTGGGTTTCCATTCCTGAGAGCCAGGAGAGCAATGGCTGCTTGGGCACTGCAGGAGGAAAGTAGAGAAGACAAGAGGACAGCAAGGGTAGCACCTTGCTGTAAACATGGGCAGGGTGAAAGTCGTTACAAATACCTTCAAGATGTCCTATAATGTTCTTATCATGACATGGGCCCACTTCTTGCTGTACTCTGTGCACTTGCTTAACTTTTATCAAATGACAAGTCCCATCAGGATCTAATAACTTGCAAAAACTCTTGAAGGAAGTTGCATGAGCTATATCCTATTATTGTTCTGCACCTCTGCATTGATACTTGCTGTGTTATACTTGCATATTAAATGTGTAAACATTTGCTCTCAAGTTATGCCTCACTTGTGAGAAAACTGCTGCTGTAACACTCTGAGCACTACAGCTGTATGCAGGCCTGGGCACAACTTTCTGAGGAACAATTTGCAAACAAAAAGAAAGTAATTTCCTTCAAAAAGAATTCTCTAAGAGAGATTAATTCTGCTTCTTAACTGTCTCCAGCATCACACTGGGGCTGGTTTTCATGTACCTGGAGCTCTTTACTGAAGTGCTGTTCAGTACATCTGTTCAATGTTTGTGCCTTAGTTTTCTTTCACAGTGTTATTTGTAGTCTCCATTTTTCTTCTTTTAAAGGCTTAAAATGAGCACTATTGTCTTGTCTGGTAAAAGACAAAAGCAGGCTTACTCTAGAACAATTTTAAAATCATGAGGCTGTTTCTCTTTAACAAGGTGTGTTAAAGCTGTGCTTTATCCCCTGCTCACCTCTGCTGGACCTCTGGTCTCATCTTCGCTGACTGAGTGGTCCCATGAATGAATGAGAAGCACACAAGGCTGGGAACAGGGCCTCAGCTGCCTCTTCTGCAGGCTTCTTTGGCTGCACAAGGGTCCCTCAGGCCTCCCCAAGCAGTCAATGCAGGGAGTGAGGCTCTCATGTGGGGTGGATGGGTCTTTACCTACAGCACCTTTCTCCATGGGATACAGAGCCAGAAATCCCTGCCCTAAAGTTCTGGGGACACAGCAGCCAAATTAAACCCTAAAGCAAAGATTAATCTACCTCACACATACCCTAGAAACACAGAGCTGCTGGATACCCTTCCCTTCTCTGCTGTGACCCATTTATCAAGTGATGACATTTGGCATAACTAGTTGTACTGCTGAATTTGCAATCAATTTAAAATTAACAACTTCAGTTTATTTGTTTGTTTGTTGTCAATAAAACTATCCAAGGGTCTGAAAGTAAGTGCAGATTAAAAAATAATTGCAGAAGTTTACAGTTCAAATCAGGCAATCTCCTCAGGGGTTTGGGGGCTGTTTAGAAGATACCCGTTTTCAATCACCACTGGACCCTGATCCCACCAGCACTTGTATGCACACAGTCAGCAGCTTACATTTTCAGAAATGACTAATGGTCATTGAAGTTTAATATGAAGGAATTGCTCTCTGCCTGCACACACATACTATGGTGCCTGAAATCAGACCTCAAAAATGCAGACTTGCAAGGCCACTGGCTGCTTGGTAAATACAGGGCAAAGTGTGTCTGTCAGTTTCAGATCTTTGGCACACACATTTAGTTCCTCGTATTTCATGGACTACTTGCAAAGTAGGGTAATAGAACCATGAGTAAATCTAAGACACAGAAGTAGGTATCTGGGTGTTCAGCCCTAAGTAAAGGAGGTGTTTTCAGAGAAGTCAATTTAACTGACATCATTTGTATGCATGATCCCTTAAAAATCTTACCTTGAAGGGAAATTATCTGGAGAAAGACTATCCTGCATTGACACAGAAACAAAAGGAGTGATTTCATGATGCTTGAAATGACAGTGGCTCTTCCAGTTGAACTTGATGGGAGCAAAGCCGGTGTTTGATGGCTCCCGCTTCAGTGCATCTCACATGGGCATGCAGCTCTGTTACCATAGCACCAGGCTCCCTTGCAGCACATTTTCCATCAAGTGCTGGTTAAGATTTTTTTTCTTAAATCCAAGAATCCAAAGCAAGTGACATGTTAATGGAACATCTTTAAAAGAAAATATACACTCTGATATTATTATGTTGTAATAAAGATGCTGAATCTGCAAGTTTCCCTTTGATTTTTCTGTCTCCTCTCTCTCAAGATTTTGAATCATCTTCCATCAATATACTATAATTTCCACTAGCTGGAATGGAAATTTGCCATGAACAATGGAAAATGCATAAGAAAATAAATACAGGTTCTCCATCTTAGCACAGCATTCTGGATTTTGTTTCTTATAATGGCATGTATTATAGATACTGAACAAACTGATGGATAGTAAGGGCAAATCCCTATCCAGTCTTGGTTCAAGACACAACTCAACATATAAAATAACAAAGGAATGGCAACATGGCAGTAATGCCTCCTTATATTTTCAGCCTATGGCCTGGATTTAGAAGCTTCAGGTATTTTTGTGCATTGTAAAAAATAGAAGCCTGATCACCCCAGATCACTCAGTCCTGTGTAAAGAAATGGTCACCTTCACAGCACTTCTGATCCCATTGCACCAAGAGATAGCCCAGGATGTTGATGGTCAGCCAGCTGTCATAATTAAATAGGATAATGTCAGCCCCATGTTCACAGTTTTCAAGTAGGGAGAGATTTTTAAAAGTTCTGTTTGTGTCTCTAAGTCCAGGAAGCAGTTCATCCTTGGCAAATATCTAAAAGCATATTTTTTAGCTCCACCAAAAAGGTTTTGACTCGATCTGTACATTTTTATTGGATTCTCTGCTCTCATAAATCAGTTTGTTCTCAATAAGCGTCAGGAAGGCGTATCACTGCTGTCTTCCCATAAATTTAGTACCTTTTAATCAAAGAAGGAAGCTTTGTATTGTAGCAGGCAGCTTATAAAGTGGCTTTTACCAAGCTGAGCCACTTATTTGTAAGCCTCTCTATTAGGGAGCTCCAGATAAGCCATTTGAGAGCAGAGCAAGGTCTGATGCCTGGAGACCAGGAACTGCTCCCAGTGATACCAGTGCAGATTTGGAGCAACGGCCCTGGAGTTAATAGCTGGATGTACAAAAGCTGAAAAGACCTCCAGCCACATGCTCATCCACCTCAGTGTGCAGGTGTTTCTTCTGTAGAGCTTCCTGCTGTTATGAAATGAAATATTTTGTTCCGAAGGAAACAGGAACACCACTCTGTTTTTCAGCACCCTTTTAATCTTGCAGCAGGATTAAAATGCTTTTTGGTTTAATGCTAATCATATGTCCCCTGATTTTAGAGTGGCCTGGAGTTCCTCTAAATGGTTTGTGTGGTGTGACGAGGCTGCTTCTGAGAGGATTAGAGAATTGAGCATGTCATTTAAGGTCAAAAAGGCCTCCCATTCATTTTCAAAATAACAAAACTTCTTTTCCTAAAAATTCAGTCTCCCTTCAAATACATCCATAATAATAATATTGAAAGTTAGGATATATTTTGTCCATTTCAGAGGCCTCACTGGTAAGGGAAGCACCCCATTTGTGATCAGCAGTGATTAGGGTGTGCTATCACTGCCAGAGGGGATGCCCTGAGGTGCCCCCAGCCTTTGCTATGCAGGGCATACCCCAGGCATGGGGCTGGTCTCTTATGAGACTTCTCCTTTCACCAAGTTGGGGTAGTGGTATTTCTTTCATGTATTCCTATTTCCTCTATCTTGTTTTTCCCCTCAGGCAAGGCCACCTGAAAACTTGGGTTCAGAGTTGTGCAAACATGGATTAAAATCTCTTTAAGGATCAAAATAACTGTCTGCAGATCTGCTGTACATTTTGAAAAGAGCTATTTTGCTTACATAGCCTGCTAATTTCTCAGACACAGTGATGAAAGATAGACTAAATCGCCTTGAAGACTTAAATATTTTTTTTATACATTAGGCCTTGACACTTTTCTAGTTAATAAATTCAGCAAGATTTTTCAATATCTCTTCTTAACCCTCTGTTACATTTAATTTTAGTTTGTGCAATGGCATGATGCAAGATATCTGAAGCTTTGGAATCTTTGTCAGCAGAAATGATTGGCAGTCTGAAGCAAAAATAACTCATTATAATGGGAAATATATAGAATAGGTTCATTTATTTTTGCATTCAAATGATTTCTGGGAGGGAATTTTCTATGCTAGGTTAAACTCCTACTCGCTTTCCTCCCACCTTCTCTCACCTCTCCCACACATACTTAGGTGGTTTCTGCTGATATTTTTACTGCTTCTTTATTGCAATATATATATTTTCAAATATTTGAGCGTTCTAATTTGTCCCAAGAGCAAATGATCAAACAGTGAAAATAATCTTACCTATCTCAGTGCTATCTGAACTGATCTCCATCTTAAAATAGGTATTCTTCTGAGGCATATTAGCCTTATTTAAAAACATTTCATTAAGTTACTTGATTTGCAAATTAGTCATTTAACATTCAAATCTTGTCTATGGGAATATGTTCCATATAAGATAAGATTAAAATTCCTGACTTGGGAAAGAGACGTATAGAGAAGGTGAAAAGGTAGTGACTGTTTCTCACTGGCAGCAACTAAAGGACATTAAATGGCATTTCTGGCAACTCTCAAAAGATGGACTAATTTGCTACAGAATCCATAATTAAACTGTGGAATCAGTTGCTGCCACAAAATGCCAGATGTAGATACCCATGCAATGCTGGGAACTGGAGATACGATAACGGGCTCACTTGAGCTTTTGTCCAGCTCAGCCTGTTGAGTCTTACACTCTCAGGTTCCTGTTGTGTTTCTTACCCTACATCTATGTGGATGCTAAAAGGCTAGGAGCAGAGGAATTTTCCAGCTGCTGAAGCATTCTGTGAGGTTTTTCTTTCTCATGCAAGTTAGCTGAGAAACGGTTTGAGATTTTTGTAAACCAAGACTTTATCTTGCACCTGCAAACTTGTTGTCCATTGTTATGGTACACTGGAAAAAATATTTTGAATGGGTGCTATAGCGTTCCATCAATCACCCTGAGAGATGGATGGTCAAGCGACCAATGGGGTCATGCCACCCTTGCGAACAAAGCTATATAAGCTGATTTATATAATTAAATATAGCCATTTTGGCCACTTCTCCTGAAACTGGACTCGTGTCATTTTTCACCATTCTTGGTAGAACAGGACACATCTAGAAAATTTATAAATTAATCTAGTTTCAGAATAATAGATAACAAGTAAGTTCCTGCTAATCCGTGGATGTAGTGGGAATTCTTCCTGTAGATGCTGAAGGCATAATTCCCTCACTCCATGGGGGCAGGACACATTAGGCTCCGGACAACCTCCTTGTGCTATCCTCATGGCCCATGCAGCATGTGAAACACATTTGTTTCCCTTTGTTTCTTAGCCTTCAAGGAGACTGATTACATTCAGATGGTAGATGGCTTTCTGAAAATAAGAAAACAGAAGTTGAATAGACATGCACCAACACCTTGGCAGGGAAAAATGTTTCCTTTCTGTGCCAGCCTTCATTGTCCTATCAGGTAAATACACTGCCTGCCAAGGAGATCTACTCTTTGCACATGGACAGAAATATGCAAGTCTTCACCACCGGGTTCCAGGGAATGGAATGAAGCACCCTGGACTTGAAAAATCTAATCATGGTCAGACTTCAGCTTCATGTCTTTTCCCTCCCTTTAAAAAAGAAAGAATACATCTGCATTTCTTGGAAAGCTGTGCCTGGAAGCTGCTGGCAGTGCGTGCTTTGCATCATCCACTGTCACAAGCAAGCCCACACCTTGGCGAGGGGAATGTTGCACAGCCCCGGGACACGGCTCAGTAGAGAAGCCCAGCTCAGGGCTGCTCTTCCCTGATCTCTCTGCTCCAGTGCTCTGGGGGTAGGAGCATTCGTGATGTTACCAGATGGCACTTTTTGGAAAAACTTGGATGTATTAAAATAACCACTGCCTATTCTTGGGGGTCAGAAATGAAAGGCACCTCAGGAAGCTCTGTGCCCTCTTTTTGTTTTGCAAACTGTGCATTTGTGGATTGGCTAAACTGAGGACATGACCTGAACTCCACGATCATGAACTCCAACGATCTGACCTGAGCTCATGGTCAAGCTGACCAGAACTCCTGAATGGCCCTGACCTGAACTCCATGGTCAAGCTAGGTTAGGAAAGATAAATGGAATTTTCTTTACTTCAAGGGCAATCATGTAGCTTGGTAGCCTGTTATAAGAGAAAGAGAAATTTGATCTCTTTGATTCCTTGTCCACTAATGACTTAGAAATATCAGACTTTTCAGGTGGGCCCCACTTTCTTAGGAGTCAGAGTGTGCTGTGATTCTCTCCTCCCTCCTAAATAGAGAAGAGCATAAAAATAGTATTGATAGGTTTTTATATGTATAGTTTATTTGTGCAATTTTTTTTTTTTTTTTTTTTTTTTTTGGCAAGGTTAGAAGAGTATTTGACAGCTCACAGGAGGAAGCACTGCTGTGGCTGTGGCTGCCCACGTTGCCAGTGACCATTTGCACATCAAACAGACAGGATCCCCTCTTGTAGAAAAGAAAGTCAGGCCGTGTAGTGTAGAAAGCAGCTCCACAGCATTTCCCCAGTGGTTTGGCCTTTAGGACTCCCTGAAGGATCAGTACATATCCATTTGTTGTAACACTGGGGAAGATATGATCCCCCTTTATGGTCACCCTAACGCTGTTTTTCTAGGCTGATGCACTATGTCAAAGTCAGGCAGCCTCACATGGCATCTCTTTAGCTCCTTCTGATTGAGTTTTTTGTCTCCTCCATCTTGGCAGCTCAAAAAATCAGCTCCATTTAATTTGAAATAAAGACAATGAATGTCAGCACTGAAAATTTCCAGTCTTTGAGAGGAGAAGGAGTCAAGCAGCTGCCATGTGCACAAACCTTCTGTGAGGGCTTTTCTCAGGCTCAGCAGGGAAAATGAGATTCGGGCAGACTGTGTAATCAGTGATTCTTTCCAGCTCCTGAAAAAGGGCGAATAGACTTAAACATCCAAATTAAAAAATGCAGCTGAACGGGCCATGAAATACTGTACCTACAAAACTAGCCTGGTTTGAGCTGTGCTCTTTGCAGAGAATGTGGCTCCCATGCATGAATAGCTGTGAGGAGAAAAGAAAGAAAATAGAAGACAGCTGTACAAAATAAATATTACTTTACTTCTGTTTAAAGAATAAGATATCTCTAGGCTCATCTAGAGCTCATCTCTAGAGTTTGTAATAGAGGGCTATTATTTTTTGTAAATGAAAATGTCAGAAGTCCAATGTACAGGTTTGTGAGTTTAATAGAAATGGTTTCTGTTGTGATGGTAAGCTTTATATTCTAGTCACGATGCATCAGCAGTTTATTCTGGAGTTCATTCTGAGGAGGTAATGACTAGGAAAATGACAAAGAAAACTGTTACTGACCATTAGTGAGCAATCACTCTGTCATATTACCAAGATAATTTAGATAAATATGGGGTTTAGCTGTCTCCAAGGGAGACAGGATGCTGATATCTTAGATAGTGCTGCTTTTTAAAGCTTTTCCATTTGACGAATATATATTTTTGCCTCAAAGACACAGACTAGTTCCCCATATCTTCCTGATGGAAATAGTAATAGCTCATTTCAGTGCTGTCATCTTTGCTCAGTTGTGTAAAGCATGAAGCTACTGAGTTTTGCAGCAAATATGGAAAGATCTGTTTGGAAACATAAGGTATTTAATAAATGAATGTAGAGTATACCATGTTTTTCTTCAATTGGCTTCCATTATTTTAGCAGCTGCTAATTATGCAGTGTTGATATTTAGAGAAAGAGTAACAGATTTATCTGTTCCATCTGGATAATCAGGCTTTTAGAGCATGTCCTTCTACCAACATTGGACTTAACTCTTCTTGTTTCTTTTTTTGATCCTGAGGCCATATCAGGTTAAATTATATGGTGCAAATTTCAGTTGAGATAACTAGACAATTTTGATTGAGTTTTTAAAAGCAGTTTCACTGTAGTCATCACTGGCATAACACGGCTTACAAGGAGCTGCATTAGGTCAGTGGGATATTAAGACATGGATTCGTAATACACAGGCCAAAGACTTTCAAGATCCATCTGCCAATACTAGGTTTAGGCACCCTGTATAGTATGGGGTTTTCCATGTTGTACATAAAATATCACATCTTTCTCAAAAAACATATACTTTTGCAGGAAGGTTTTGCAGCAGCCAGATGATTGCCCAGGTCTAAAATCAGATATTGAGGCGCAGGGGACGCCGAAAAGCAGCACTTGCACTTTGTACATACAGTTGCACTATACATGCAAAGGGCAATTCTGCCCAGCATGTGGAAGTGCTGTAAAGCCACTGCTGTAAAGAATTCATTCACCATTGTACCCACAGTATCCATATGTCCATGAACAGCCCCAGAATGGATGTGCTACACACCATGCTCACCCAGCTCCTGTTTCATAATCTGAGCTTTCATCTTTAAATTGACTCCACATTCCTGAGCATTGTCAAAGTGATGAGATCTACCTGGAACAGAAAAACATCCAGAGCCAGGACCAGAAGGAGATGAAATCATCCTGATTCACCTCCGAGGACACTAACTCTCCAGGCACAAACGACAATTTGTATCTTCAACTTCAGTAATCTTTTAACTAGGGATCAAACTAAACAAAAGAAGGGCTCTCAGAGTCTCAAGAACTGATGTTGCAATAGACTTGGGATTAGACCCTGCTACTCCTGAACTTGTGGTCAATTTTTTGCTGTGCAGCGTGATGTTTTTGCATCAATTTAAGTGGCATTGCTTTTGAATATTAGAAGGTCCAAATTAAGTCAGTGGGTGGGATGATGGAGCTGAAAGGAGAGAACTGTCACAGGGGGCTTTTCCAATGGGAGAGCTGGAGATGCAGACTATCATGTCTTGGAGTTTGATGGGATAGAAGTGATACCTGTACAGTGCATCTGGTTTAATATGGGATGTAGAATAAACTGCTACAGGCTTTCTGTGGGGCTGAGACCTTATGGGGCCCTGCCAATTCATGAGAATAATCACTATCCCCGACTGCAGCCCCCATTCACACAGTCCCCCAGACTGGGCAGCTTTTGCTCTCCAAAAATGACATTATTTTTTTCAGACTTAAGTCATGATTTCTCAGCCCTTAGTGGCAGCACTGCTGAGTGAGAGCAGATACAACCACTCCAACTAAACATACACTCAGCAAAATAGTGAACTCATTTTGGGTACCTGGGGGCAAGTAATTCCTCTCTGTTGCACTCACCGTGCCCGGTGGGAGGCAGTTCCTCTGCCTGCAGGCAAAAATGAGCCAATGAAAGCATAATTAATAAAGGCTAAATTTTCACCATTAATGGATCGTTGATATAATTCACTCAATTCACTTACTCTTGCAAGTTTTATTTTACTCAGGCCAGACTTCCCTTTTTTCAACCTATTTTTAGCATAGAAGAAGTCATATTGGACACAGGATGCATGGCTATTTCCATAGCAACAGGCTGTTCTAAATCTTGATTAGGATTTCTTGGCAGTCCTGTTTTCTCAATGTCTGTTTTTCTTTGAAGAAGAAAGCTTTAGTCAAGCACAAATCTTTAAAGAAAACATACACCGAGAAAAAAACTGTAAGTGGATACAATTATTTTCTGGAAAAGCCCACCAGAATTTAGTAGAATGTGTTTTTATAGGATTTTTGAACCCCAAACTGTGAGATAACATATATGCTAAATATACCGCACAGTTCCAGAAGATGAGTAAAAACATCAGTCTCAGGAGAATGCTTGTTTCTTCATATTCAATCCACACATTTCCCCCCCCCCCCAAATGGTGTGTTGCAATGCTTTGTGTCTTTCAGTACAATGGATTTTTCAAGTGTTCTGGTTCCTCTTTTGAGTCAGATGTGTTTTCACCAAGGCTGCTTGGCCTTTAACCAGGGACCAAAGGAAGATTATATGCTTCTGAAGTCACTAAGCAGGTGCTCAATTTTTGTTTTCTTTTCCCCTCTAACACATCTCTACTTCTCTGAATCTTTCAGCCTCTATGTGTTTAATTCAACAGTACAGTTCTAAAAGGGGTTAGGGAAAGGATATATACTTGTTATGCAGTCAAAAAACTTGTGACTAAAGTTGCTGAAGAACTGGCATGGTCTCTGTAATACTGTGTAAAGTTTTCAGGAGCTTTCAGATTAATCTGAATTAATCCTAAGAAATAACAGAAGAATAACAAAGCCCCAGTGCACTTTCTGCAAACAGTAGCATAAAGGCCAGCAATTATTTAATTTGGTTATCTTATATAAGCAAAAATTTTTCATTTATCCTAGCTGGTAAATTAATATGAGCATGGTGGTCCTTCAGGTTCCAATCAGTTCTGTACTGGCAGAGTAGAGCTGCAGAGCTGGGTCAGTTATAAAATACCAGTTTTGACCTCTTTGTCAGGCTGAACACTGGAGATTAACTTCACAGAAAGTCCCTGTTCAGTCAGTCTGATCATTGGTCAAAATGTTCAAGCCTACCACAGAGGGACAAAACATATAGATATGTATCTCCCAGACAGACCCTAGTGGCACAGCAACTACCACAGGACCCATTACTGCATGGTAAGATGTTTGTCACTTCACTAATTTTTCAATTCATTTCTTGTATTTGTATTTAAATAATTACTGTAAAATGTGGGAAAGTGTATTTATTGTTCAACACTTTTCTGAGAAAAATGGTAGTAGTGGCCAGATCACAACCACAGGCAGCCCAGGGCTTTGCCCTGAGCAATACCCAGTAGCTAGAGAGCAGTAGAAGCACAGGGCAAGCTTGGAATAAGGCCTTCTGGCTCTACCATTCCAGCCTCCAAAAAATTACACCTCTGAGACCTTTGAAGAGAGAAAAAAATTTTTTTCTTTTTCATTTTTTTCAGTGGATTTTTCTCCGTGAAATTTGTCTCATTGGTCCTGTGGAAATGACACTTAGAAGTCATAATTCTGCAGCAAAGAATAACAGTTTCATTCTATCATGGGGAAAAAAAACCCCTTATTTGATTTGCTTTGGGCCTATGAATTTTTCACCTGAAGTCCATCTACTCTTTCCTCACTGTAATGTTCACCTTGTCCAGGACACTTGTGCTCTTATAGAGAAACTCTTTCATTTATTGTTAAGCAAATGCATTCCAGTGCAATTAATCAGTGCTTTAATGGAAGTTGCATTATATCAATAACCATCCTATTTCCCTTCATCTAAACTTCTTCCAGTTACATTATGTTCCCTGTGGGCAGAAATCTGAGGACCAGAACTACCTAGAGAAGTCAAATTCAAATACATCATGCATTGATACAGAGGCACAACCATGTTCTCTGGTTTGTTCTCTATTCCTTTCTTGTAATTCCTCACATTTGGTGTATTCCTTTGACTGCTGAACTTTGAGCTTGCAATTTTAATATGATATTTATAGCCCAAGTTTTTGCTTAAGTCAGGTCAAACAAGTTTTCATTGTGCTTTACATTTACTCAACCTAGTCATTCAACCTAATTTCCTATTTTTTTTTTTTGCCCAGTCCATCATCACTTTCAGGTTCTTCTGCTGCTCTTAACAACCAGCCCCAGTTTTTTTCCTTGTGAATAACTCTGTGTCGTCAGCAGACCACATCACCTCCCTGCTCATTCCATTGCCACGTTGTCTATGATTATGCTGCACCACTCAGACCCCACTGGTAATTACCTCTACTGTTAAAACTGGTTACTTATTCTTTCTTTTGTACCTTGAATTCAATGAACATGTTCAGGCCATAGCCATCTTTCTTTCTCCCTTGCAGCTGAGCTACTTTGACAAGCCCATTGTCCAGTAGTTGTCAAAGAACTTTTTGGTCTAAATACGTGACACCATGTATGTTGATGTCTAGATCTATTGATGCTGGCTGGAAATTTTCTGATCTTACGAAGTTGTTGCAGTTTTCTTTGTCCATATTTGCTCCATAACTTTGCTCACTGGCCCCTCATTATGTTTTTGCACATGTGTTTGTAACTAGGTGTCACTAGCACAGTCCGATATCTTACGACTGGGACCTGGAGCACAGGCAGTTTGGGGCACATGCTGTACAAGAACACTGAACATAAAACAACATGAGCAGAACCAGGGCTCTCGTTTCACACCTTTCTCATTTTTGAAAGTCGTTCTAACACTTGTGCTTTCATGAACAATATGGACACAGTTGTTAACACACACTTGTTCACTGCTGACAACTGCGTAAGTTATTTAATGAATATGGTAACTGTCATGCTGAAGAAAGGAAAAAAGTGTCATGTTTGTAGACATCCCCACAGCCACCACCACAGACATCCCTACAGACACACTTACAGGCAGCCCTGCAGCCTTGTATGCCCCAGCCTCCCCCCAGCCACGCACAGCTGAACAGACAATGTGTTTTAATATGGGAGGAGGGAAAACACAGGCTGAAACAGCAACAACTGCCAATCAAATCACCTTCCAAGCTGTTATGCTTCCCTGAAATGGTGATGCTCTTACACAGCCTAGGGAGATTTTTAAATTGATGTTTCTCACAATACCTTTATTCAGGTTGTCAATACCTGATAGCAGAGGGACAGACTGTACTGATGAGAAATGTGGGCTGTCCACCAGTGGCTGGGGAGAGACACGACCCAGGGTTGCAAGTTTAAAAGCACAGTCTTTATTTTCTTCTATTTTTAATGATGAAAACAACTTGATGTTTTATGTAGTAAGTGGCACTACAATATAATTTTGGTTTTCTGTCAAAACATATTTCCTGCACAAAATCTCTATTTTACAAAAACAGGAGCAAAAAAATCAGCCTTCTGTCACAGTTTTCTAACATTTTGTAGTCAGCTGCTTGAGGACACCATTACATGACAGCCATTTTTTGAGCAGGGATTTCAGTATATCATAGCCAATGTTTGTATTCTTGCGTTAGTCTATTTGGGGATAGAAAATCTACACAAGAAATACAAAGTAAAAGGATCTGTGGGAAGTAAATGAGTTTCCATTCTTGCTGAATCATGCATAAGATAAGGTCATAAGACAAAATAGGGTCACTTTCAGATAAAATATATGTAATAATATCAGCAGAGTTTCTTTGATTAAAGATCTCTTCTAGAGGAATTAAGTGATGTTATGAAAGCGATTTCCAAATATAGTTGCAAGATAACCTTTACTGCACTGCTTTTATGTCTATCAATTAAAATACATATCCCCATGAAATTTAACATGTCAGTTGTAATAGCTTTGTAAATCTTAATGTCCTTCCATCTGTAGTTCAAGAGGTAAATTCATGGCAAAAAGGGGACATACTCTTTCCTGCAAGGGAGTATCTGGTATTCCACAGGCATGCCAGGTGTAAATAAACATAAGCTTTTACACACACTACATACACATATGCATGCAAATAAACAATAGTAAGCTAATCAAAACCTTGTTTTTCTTTTAAATGTGCTGCTTCCATGGTGTTCTTATTGAATTAGATGATTAACTCCGTTATTTGGGGGAATGTGGTTTCAACACTGACCACATTTCCCTTCAGCTGTTACGTGCAGCATAAACTAGACAGACTAGATATCTAGTCCACTGGAAATAAGACAGAGAAATTAATTAAAAAATAGATGTCATTGTTTGCTTAGGTTTATACTCAAAAGACAGAGTTCTGAGCAAACCTAGCAATTGTTTTTGGAGGACTGCTCAGTGCCCAGTATGGTTCTGATGGTTTTGGTCCCTCATTTCCTTTTGCCAACTCTGGGCATTTCATCCCCTTAGTGGTTAAGCGTGGCCTCCTAGCCCCACACATTTCAGATGGGACTGGCCTACATCTGCCTTGCCAGAGCTGCTTTTGTCCACTGTGTTCACTGAGAGGAGAGCTGGGTGACAGACACAGTGCTGTGCTCCTCTGCTGCCTTAATAAGTCTCCCTGTCTCAACCTACCCAAAGAAATCAGCATCAATTTTCCCAAGCTATCAAAAAGTAACGCTAAAAAGGACTTCTCTGGCAAAACTTTAGGAAAATTCAGCATACTCCAGAAAATATGCTTTGTGAGGCAGACACAATGTTACAAGTCTAGCTATATTGCTTTACTCTCCAGTAAACTTTTATTATTGTGTTGTGGTAACCTGGTGTGCTGGTTTGGGATGGGGTGGAGTTAATTTTCTTCACAGCAGCTGGTACAGGACTGTGTTTTAGATTTGTATTGAACACAGAGTTGATAATAGAGAGATGGGTTTTTTTATTGATGAGCAGAGCTTACACAGAGCCAAGGCCTTCTCTGCTTTTTGTATGGGTACGTATGGTAAGGATGTTGGGGGTGAATGGGAAGAGGAGAGAAGAAACAGCTGGGGCAGGTGACCCAAACTAACCAAAGGGATATTCCAAACCATATGACATCATGCTCAGTATATAAAGCTGTTGGGAAGAAGGAGGAAGAGGGGGACATTTGGAATGAATGCATTTTTCTTCCTAAGTAACCATTTTATGTGATGGGGCCCTGCTCTCCTGGAGATGGCTGAACACCTGCCTGCCCATGGAAAGAAGTTAATTAATTTGCTGTTTTCTTTGCTTGTGTGCACATCTTTTGCTTTCCCTATCAAATTGTCTTTATGTCAACCCCTGAGTTTTGTAGGTTTTAGTTCCCTGGTGGGGGACTGAGTGAGCAGTTGTGTGTGCATGGTTGCTGACTGGGGTTAAACCACAACACCTGGATAGGACTACACAACCTCTTTGTGCTCAATGATCCCAGGAATTTAACTAATTTTGATTTCAGAATGCTGGTGGGGACATTTGTTCTCCAAGACTCGTGTCATGGACATGCCATAGCCTCGATTAAAGCAATATATAGCATTCAACCATTATCGAACTTGTTTTAAGTTTGGTGAGTTGCTGAACATCACAACTGTAAATTTTATGGGAACATTTCTCCAGAAAAATGCAGATATCTCAGGTAAATGCTGCCACTGTTATTACAGAACCTTTTATACTCATAGAGCCCTAGCAGATTTATTATTAAGTTTTCTTCCCTCAAATCTTCTCAGTTTACTGTATGTGACAAATATAAACCCAGAAGACTGACCCTTCATAAATGCCAAGAAAATATAAAAGCATCACAATGCCTTTTGCAAACGCATCAGTCATGCATCTCCCAAGGCTGCAAGCTTTTGATCTAAGTTATTGCAGCCTTTCCTGCTTCTTGTTCTCTGTCTCCTTTGCCAGGTTTAGGATTGTGTCAAGCCCTAAGTGAGTGTGCTCTGCTTGCAAAAATCATCTGTTTCCAGTGGGAAAAAACTATTTGGCTTTTGTGCAGTTATCCTGCTTCCTTCAGAAGCATCACAATATACCTTCGCTAGGCAATAGTGAACTAAGAGGATGTAACTTTTTTCATTTTGCATGCTAACCTCAGACCCCAGGTACTTTCTTTGGGTGTCTGGCTTTCAGGGATTCTCTCCAATTGTAAGAACTTACTTTCTACTAAACCAAAAATCTCATCAAATTATGTCCAGCCTTTGGTTTTATAGGATACCCCAATTCAACAAAATGTTCACACCAAATTTAGTAGTAAAGTTGGTCCCCTTCAGTCTGATGGAAATGTAAAGAGCTGATGGCACATGTTTTATAATAAAACATGACACAAATCAATCTGTTCAGTGTCATGTTTGACTTCTGGATTCTGATCTCCCAGATGGCATTGATTACTCTGCATCCAGCAATTTAGTATCAATCTTTCTGACATTCTGGGGTCTCCATAGATAGAGATATCAGTGCTCTAGTTTATTAGACTGACATTTTCTTCTGCTATGAAACAAAAAGAAAAGGAAGAGTTGAATGCCAGTGTTCATCAGAATAGTTATTTCTGATTCTGTCGTTGACTATCCAGAGCATAAATATAGTTGTTTCATGTAGTAGCAAGATGTACTGCTTTTAGCTTTGCATTTAGGGAACAGATCATTCAATTCCCATTGCATTTAATTTTACCACAGGGAAAAACTTTATGTGACTTATGAATAAAATCATTATAATCATAACTATTGAGCAAGATGAGAATAAAGTTTGCCAGGAACTGAGCAATTTCAATTCCTTGGCTTCATATTCTATTTACTGAATAATAATGTCATTTGGAAAACAAATGAAGACTAAGATTAGCCTTGCTAAAGAGAAGACAAGAACTGCTATTTAGCAACATTTTCTTTCAGGTTGTTAGAAATAACATTCCATATGTTTCAGCATTTCTATTGTAAATATTTTTCTTTTTACATAACTGACTTAAATCATATGTCCTAGAGATTACCCAGATCCTGCTATCATCTCAGAACTGATTAAGTCAAAGTCCATATCGAAGTGTCATGCTATTGGCCATGCTAATCACAAGATGTGATTTTTCCTGCTTCTTGAGGACCCAGTGCTGATTATTATCACAGTCAAGGCTTCTTCTGGACTGGGGCATTTCTGTGCCCTTCTAGTGGTTGTGTGTCAACATCACCATGTGTGGTTTGACCATGAGACCGCAGTTCAAGCAAATCATCACCACCTATCATGCAGGGTAGTCTGAGAGCCAGCAAAGTGTCTCCCTTTTGGGTGAAACAGAGCAGAAGCTGGGCTCTGCAGGAACACCTCAGGTGCTTTGATCAGCCCTGGGTACCTGGAGACGGCTGAAAGTGGCCATCAACTGTGGGCAGCATGGAAATCTGGCCCTCAGCATCCCCTGCTTCACTCATCAGCTGTGCAACTGTCGTGCCACTTTTCCTGCCAACAAAGACAGAAGTTATCCACTCATTCCTCATGTCGGGAAAACAATGTTAGATGAGAAACTGAAGGTATTTTGAGGTGTAACTGATAGGAGTCACAGGACTAACAGACCAGTCTATTGTAAGGGCAGAAAGAGACTGCTGTGTTCGCTGCTGTATATGGCAAAGGAGAAGAATCCCTCCCGTCATTAATATCTGAACTACCCAGTCATAACAGCTGCAAAAACCTGGAGGAAGCAGGGCAAATATTTCAAAAAGAAACCCAAGATTTTACATTTTCAAGTGGTGGCAGCAAGGACACTTTATATGTAAAGATTTGTTCCATGGCTTATTACTCTCCTTACTTCAAAAAGGTTTGGTTTCAAAACTGCTCAGTTTGTTGAGCTTCAGCTGCTCACCTTTGCATCTGTGTAGCAGCCAGCTCATCCTGGGTTGCTGCAGCGCTGTCTTGCGAGGCTGCCCCATCCATGTCCAACCAATGCCTCACCCAGCTCCTCTCCATGGCCCCCAGCCATGTTTGTACAGCTCATACACAGGTTCTTGCTGCAATCCTGGCCTTTGCTGTCCCTGCCACATGCAACACATGAATTTTTTGAGGAGAAAGGAAGTAGTCTGAGGATTAACCTTCTTTCCCCAAGCACCACAGCAAGAGCAAAGGCAGTGCCTTATCTCTGCAGGTGACTAGACAATTTCCCAGCTGGTTCAGTGGGGCATCCTTGAGGCATTGTCAGTCTAGATACCTGGAGCAAAGCAATCCATGTAGTATAGAAATTGGTTTTTCAGGTGCCACCATCAAGTTCTGAGACATGGGCATAGACTCAGACCCATCTCAGCCTTGGAGCCGAGGACTGCTTGTGTGAGGAGCTGCCGCCTAAAGTGAATAATCCTTCTGGACTTCAGCATCCACAGGTATTTGTAATGTAAAGTAAAGGCCAGTTGTGTATCTCAGAGGTTAATAAACCCCAAAACATAAATTAGACAATTGTGTATTACACTGGTTTAAAAAAATTGTGTCTTGGCATTTTCGCCCATACGGTGGCCTTTGAATGAGGGGAGTGTATGGAGGGAGGAAAGTGTCTTTCTTATGCTTTCTCTTTCCAAATTTGTATCCAAATAAGGTAAAATTGACTAATCTCACCCAGGACAATTGCTAGGATTCTAATAAAACATGTAAATATAGTAAAGATCAAGATCCTCTTGTCAATAAAGAATTTGAATCTTTAAAAGTTCACACTAAACCAGTGGGAATATCTCCTGACAAAGGCATTTCAGTTTGGCAGGATGCCAGGACTGTGGCTTTGCAGTGGAAGTCTGATGAAGAAACAAACTGCTGTTCTTCTGCTCGCCCTGCATCCTCCTGTATGCACAGTAATGTCAATTAGCTGAGGGGCTTGCAAGGCTTTCACTGCTTCTGTTCCTTCATTTCAGTTCTGCAGGCACATCTGGCAGGGTCACACTTCACTAACACTAAGTGGTAGCAAATAAATGGGTGAGAAACAAATGGAGGAATATTATTAGCCAGTATGAAACTGCATCAGTCATGTTAAGACAGCTTTAAAGTAATGGCTATTGTCATTTTAATTAGAAAAATGCATACCATTATTAGTATCTAGCAAAAAAATATAAATAGTTCATCACCAGGAATACGCTATGCCCAGTGACTGTGTAATATCACTGAACTAAGCCACAACTCTGAACTGCTGTAACAAGAAGTAGCCCCATTTTTGTAATATATTTGTATTTCAAGAGGTGGTTTTAATCCTTTTTGTGTGTTTGGGAGAATGTGGGATATTTTACTTTTTTCTGTTCATTTGTATGTTACAAAGGACCAAATATATTTGGTCTTTTTATAAACAGGATTATGCCAATGCTGGACAAGGGCTTGTGAAACCACTTGGTATATGGCAACTGTTCTAGCTCTTTTTTGAAAACTTTAAAAAATACAAAGCTCATGGGTCTCTACATCCAGTAGATGCTGCTGAATTTCCACAGACTACAAACTATAGCTGAGCGATGAGCTCTTCCATGCAAATAAGTTGCTTCCCAAATTCAGCATAAGATTAGTGCCACTTAGCTGCTAGCAAGGCTGAAGTTCCACAGTGTCACTGGGATCAATGAATTGACTCTTTATGAATGGTTGTATTTTAGTAAATGATAAAGAAGAAATTTAAGGAGGAGTTTGTCAGCATCAGAATTTTATTGTGATCATGCCTGGCTTTGGGGGAGTCACACAGTTAAATCAGCAAACAGATGAACAAACAAATCTCAGGCAACTGTAAATGCAAAGCAGAGGAGTGCAATTGATAGCAATTAGTCCAGCGGTGCTCCCTCCCCTTTGCTTTCTCAGCTTTAACTGAAGTGCAGGTATCTCTACTGAAATTAATAACATAACATGTATGAATAACATAATAACATGAATAACATGTATTTATGGCTACTACTAACATATAACTGACACTTTTTATCTTTAAAGTGTTTGCAAAGATTAACTAAGTAATCTTCAGGACTTTCCATCATGCATAGCCAAAGTAATTTCAAGCGTTTTCGAGACCCTTAAGAGAGAATTCGCATGTATTTGGCAAAATTTAAGGGTCTGCAAGCAGCTCAGATTGATTTTTAGAGAAAACTGTATTAAGTAGGGTGATATCTCCAGACATACAAGTTCCAGCTTGATTTTGTGAACTTTCTGTGTCCTTAGGAGCAACTTTCAAGACCCACAAAGACAAGGTAAGCGACTGCCTGCATTGTGAGGCTGTCACCCAGCTATGGCCCTGCTGGCTGCTCTGCCTGTGTCAAGCCCTACAGCCCTGCGTGGCAACTGCTGGCATTGAGGAAGGAAGATGTGAAGACTGGCAGAGAAGCAGTTACTTTCAAAAGAGCTGTGATATATTTCCCCAGAAGCACTTACTGCCGTCTTTCATGTAGCAGCAGCAGCAGAGCAGTTGCGTTAAGGACCTTTTGCTTTTCGTCTTCCCCCATTTCCAACCCAGCCTTACCTTTATCCTAGTTCTGTTGCTTCTCCAATGCCTTCATAGCCCCTCTCCCTTAGAGGAGGATCAAATCATTAAACTTGCCTGTACCGTGATTGTCAGCTATGTTGTATTTTATTCTAGACACTCCCTGTGCTTGTGTTAGCAAGACAGAGAAATTGCATTCCACAAATAGATCTTGTTTGGGAAGAAAAAGGACACAGGCAGGGCAACAGAAGGAACAGAGTTCAGAAAAAGTTCAGAGTAGAAATTGCATTATGGTGTAGGTACAGAGTCCCCTGATCGTATACCAGAGTAAAGAGGGCAGTGAGACATGGATCACAAAATTGTGTCTTACCTCTTTGGTAGAACTACACATTTCTAATGAAATACAAAGTGGAGAAAGGGATTTTTGCAAATGATGGAGCCATTCAGTTCCCAAAGGGATCCTGAATTACCCAGCTGTATTCCATAACAGTTTCAAGTTTGGAGATCCGAGGAGGGCTACACATAAGAAATTCCCATCTAAGGAAAGCACCTGCACTGGGCTGGAGCATTCCATTGTCCAAGAAATGAGAAAGTGCAGCCAGAAGGGATGCCAGAGAGGTTGAAACATGAGATAATTCTGGAACATTTCCTCAGAATCTGGTGGTATTTCAAAGCAAACTGAGGCAGCTGCCTTGTGTACTGGCTGCGATATCTTGATTGCAAGCATCTATCACTCCTGCCTAGTGCAGCTGTGACACCAAGGGAAGGACCTCTTCATTCAAGTGTGTATCTATTTAGCATCAAAATTGAAGAGTTCAGATTTCTGCAGTGTGAAGCCAAACAGAGAAGGGGAAGCCCTGTACCAGTGCTATTGAACTGAACATTAGACAGCCAGTGCCCTGGACCAGTACATCTGCAGTAAGTCATTGGTCCTGTACCATTGTAACTAGAGAGTCCCAAAAGCCTCACACCTGCTTTGCTGCAGGATGTTCCCTTTGGTTCAGAGTGAAACCATCTTGTTTGGGTACACAGAAGAAAAAAGGAATCTTGTAAAGGAGCAGGAGCACAGAGCAGCTGAGGGAAGAGGTGTGATACTTGCAGAGTCATTAGGAGAACAGACATATCATGGAAGTGAGCATGGTTTGGTGAGATCCTCTGCATGGATCCAAGATCATAACAAGTCTCAGGAGAGTGTTCTCTGAAGTATTTATCTCTAGCAAAGGAGTGATAGCAGGAAACCCATTTCTTGCAATTTTGTTTTCTTAAAAAGCATTTACATTTCCTCCACCCACACAGAAATGGAGTGAGAATGATGCTCTCACCTACTGAGCCATATGCCATTTTCAGTCATTTGTTTTTTGTCTAAGTGAATCTTCAAGTATTTTAAAGAGCAAGGACAACAAAAGCACCTTTCACAAGGATAATTACCTACTGCACCTGCATCAGAAGAGGGCCTCGTATTTGATTATTTTAAAGAAGAAAAAGAATCCAGTGGCAAACAATGGAATTATAAATCTATTATTTGGGAACAAACTATGACAATAAATCAATGGCTGTATCCTTCAGTTCCATTTTCAGCCTCTGTAAACTTCTCAGTATTCCTTAATTGGTTTGATTCTCTTATTGAGTTTTACAGCTTGCAGGGGTCACTAAGGTTGTAGAGAAGCTGTCTCTCCTATGCCACTCTGTGTTGCCACCCACTGTGTAATAGGCCTCCTGCTACCTTTTAGAATCCTCACTTGCTCTCTCTCAATATTTGAAACAAATTATCAAAAATCATCATATGAGGAGCTCATTGTTGGTAAAATGTTAGATTTTAAAATAATTTTGAATGTAGTAAAATACTGCAGAATCTTTCTACTGGAATTTTAGGATGACTGAGTTTACTTACACATTTCAATATTTATGTCTGGAAGAGAGACAAATAAAAGGGGAAAAAGACAAAAAAAAAAAAAAAAGGAGTAATTATTCAGAACTCAGGGGCTGAATTACTGCTCACAATAGATGTAGGATGGTGTATGTCCCCTCCATCACTGTCATCACCTGCAAGGGTTGCTAATAGACATTATGAGGGTCTTTCATCTATAGAAGTGCTAATAGATGCCATTCTAATGCTGTCCATCATAACAAATTATAATAATTTGCAACATGTCCATAGAGAGATGGGAACAATTCAAAAATTAGTAATTGAAATAGTGCAGAGGCAATTAAAACACTTGTGGTTAGCAGCTGCTTCCAAATTACTTAAAAGGGGTATTTACATAAACAAGGACTTTGCTTTACCAGAAGGGGCTTGTGTGTCAAGTAGGGTTTGTGGTTCCCTTTTCTAGTTTCTAGGCATCCAGCAGTAAGTGGAAGAGTTCAGCTGCACAATCATATTTACTCTGTCCCCCTCTAAAGAGCTGCTTTATGCTTTCCTCTAGGAAAAAAAACCCCAAACCCAAACATCTAAATACATGGATTCAAACACTCCAGTGAATAACTTTGCTGGTAAACAGCAGTGGTGGCTCTAAATGCATTATTAAATGCTGAGTTTTGCCATCTATCACAACCCATTTGTTCAGGTTTGGCCAAATTTAGAAATATATATATATTCTGAGAGAAGGCACAACCACTCCTCCCCCCACCAGGTTCGGGGGAAAAAAAAATTTCCTCGAAGGAAAGTGAAGAAAATAAAACTATTTATTTAACAAACACACGGGAAAGGAAAATAATGTTAAATGGTAAAATCTTTCGCTGTAGAGGAAAAACCTGGGAAAGTGTTCGAGTCCTCCCTTTGGTCTCCTCGGAGCTGGGGCTTGGCCAGGGCCAGGCCCTCTGTGCCCGGTGGAAAGTGTCCCGATGTGCTCTGATGTTACAGCAATCAAGCAGTCCAGTAGAAAAGGGAGAAAATCCGAAATTCCAGAGAAGGAAAAGTTCGACTCTCAGTCTCTCTCCGGAGAACAAGAAGAACCGGAAAAAAAAACTGGCCAAAAACTGACTGGAAAAGCTGCAAGCCGGGTGCTTCCTCGCTCCCCCCACACTGCCCCAGCTGGGAAAAAAAACCTGCTATCTTTATGTGACCTTGAACAAGTTTCAAACTGCTTTGAGAAAGTTTTGCTCAGTTATTTTCTTCCCCCTCTCAGGCTCAGTTCAGAGGCATAGAAAGGCCAATAATTAATTTCTGGGCATAGGCAGTGATATGGGATACACATCATAAGGTCACCCCAAGACATGTATGACTGGGCGTCCCCTAGTAACAAAGCAATTAAATTACAGTGAATAATAAACTGCATTCTTAACCTGTAATTCAAATACAGACATTTTGTTTCTCAAACGCTTTTCCAAAGGTCTTCCTTATGTATTCTGAGACTCATTCTGAGACTGCCTTCTAAAGAAATCTGTTTGGTATTTAGACCTTCAAGGTGATTCCTGTTTGAGGGATAGGATTTGTCTGAATTTCCCCTCTATGGAATTGCCTTCAATCCCTGAGGAAATGCAGAGGAATAGACTTGCCAGAAAAGGGCATATCACTGGCAGGTTTTCTTTTCTGACTGGTCTAGGTATTTTTCAAATATATATAAGACAACATTAATAGGAATAAGATATTACTTTAATCCACTTAGTTACGTTTGTACTATTATTAACTGACTAAATTTCTCTTTGGTTCCAGAGCCCGTAGTTTCAAGAGGAATTTCCTTAGCAAGGGACCAAGGTGGGGAGGGGCTGGGGCCAGGGTTAGCTGTGGTGCAGGGCAGAGGGAGATGGGGGAGGAAGAGGGAAGGAGAAGGGTGATGCTGGCTGTGAAGGAAGGTGTGTTTCAGCACTTAGGTACCAGTGGGAGGGGTGATGGCAGGGCAAGGGTATTTGAGAGGCATGTCAGGGACACACTTGTGCCCCGTGCAAGACAGAGCAGGCAGAGAAGCTTGGTACAGGGTCCCCCAATATCATATCATATCATATCATATCATATCATATCATATCATATCATATCATATCATATCATCATCATTTCTGTGGTTGATGTTTCTAAAGAGTCAGAGAAGGTAATCAGTCAGCAAAGATGTTTGTTGACTAATTTACTTGTGACTCTAATGGATGCACCAAGTTGAGGAGAAGATGTTTCTAGGAAAAGCAAAAAGAGTAGTATTAGAGGATTAGAAACCTAGTTTACTTCACTTTAGGCGTCCCTGTCTTTACACTCTCTGCATAGAAAATGTACTATATGCATCCTAGGTAGGAAGGTTTTGCTGGTGCACTGTTACAGACTGAGAGAAATGTCACCCAGAAACATGCTGACAAAAGGCAATTTTCACTATCTGTTGATAAGATGATGCACTAATAAACTATTTTTGGTCTGGTTTTTTTTTTTTTTCTATAAGAAAAGTCTGTATAGGAGGCCAAGAGAAAACTTTTGTAACAGAAAAAGAAGAAATGAGAGAGAAAAGCTATTTCATCTCCAGGAACTGAACACTGTCAACTAAGTTATCAGATACAACAATGTGGAACAGTAATATTTTAGAAATGTTTTTGTTAACTTTTATATATCACTGTCTATGACTTGACTCCTGCCAGTAAGCATATGGAGGGGATGAGCACAGGTTCATTTTTTTCAGGAAATAAAATATTTAGTCAAAATATATTACAGACAGGCAATACAACCTACTAGTGAGAAATTAAAATTGGACAATGCCAACTTGATAAGAATCATAGAATGGTTTGTGGTGGAAAGGACCTCATTGATTATCTAACTCAAACCCCCTGCAATGATCAGAGGCACTTTCCACTAGACCAGGTTGTGAAAGCCTCATCCAACATGGCCTTGAACACTTCCATGGAAGTAGCATTCACAGCCTGGTCACCAGTAACAGCACCATTTTCTGTTGTAGGAACAGTTCTTTCACTCCTCACAGTTTATGAGAGAAGGAGTAAACTGTACTAATATGAACCTTTTATTTGGGTTTGTTTTTTTTTTTTTTTTTTGCTAACTATGAAATAATATACCAGTTTTATGTGATAAAGTGTAAAAGTCATTATTGTGTTCTTTTTCATTTGTCTTATATCCTTTCATTCCTTATCATTGATTAATGAATCTCATAGACTTTTGTCTTTGACTTCTCTTTTCACCATTTTTCATATTTTATGATTCTATGCAGATGTCTGTGATAAAGACTTATCAATATCAGCATCCTTCTACATCTGCTTCTTTCACAAAAATCACTCTATTTGGCTGGATCTCTGCTTACCCTTTTAAGAGAAGGGGTATTCAGGCTGTCTCTCACTGATGACCTGCTTTGTGTTGGCTGTAATTAGCACAGACAAAAAAAAATCTAAGATCTAATATTTGGAGTTAGGGATTTTGGAGGATTGTTTGCTTTGTTGGTAGGATATGTCTCAACCTGAAAGTGACGTCCCATTGCAGCTAACACAGCATTAAAGTTTTGAAAATTTCAAAGGAAAAATATTCTTAATAATTATTTTTGTTTATTACAGAATTTACGCACAAGTCCTGCTGATCTACTGGTCCTTATGATTTCCTCAGACAGCACCAGGGAGGCTGACTGGACATCTCTCAAACCTCATGGCTGACTGGTACCTGTACATCAGTCACTGGTAACTGATGACAGCTGCTTTTCTAACTTTACATGCTGCATCTTCCAACCCCACATTTTTCTTTGCCCATTTCCTTCTTTTTTCTGGGTGGAAGCTAAAGTTTTCTTCTTCTCAGCAATGGTCTCCTCTGTTGTGTCACTTGCCCTCTTTCATATCTTCACAATAACACCTTTTTCTGCGCCTGCTGTGCTGGGGTTCCCTGGCAAGACGTGCATCACCACATGACACAAACTTCTTCAAAGAACTAGCCACACCAGGGCACAGGCTTCCACCTGACAGTCCCAGCATCTGGACAGTTTGTATTGCCTGGCTTTGTTCCCCAAAAATATTAAAGAAAGGATTGGAATGAAGGCCCTCTTACAGATTGAAAGCTGAATAACGAGCAAGAAGCAAGTACTAGTGTTTAACAATCTCTTTTTAAGATGAGGAGAAGTTGGACCAGTTCTGGGACTAGTTTTCTTCAGCATCTTTATCAATCACAGTGAAATTTCCAGGTTTGCCACTGGACAAGGACCTAACTCTTACTAAGCAACTTCTGTATCTCTCCACTGTACACCCCCAAGCCTCAAGCTGTTGATTAATAATTCATATAATGAAGAGTTAGGAGTAAAAAAAATTCCTATGAGGCTGATGTTCCAGTTCCTGTGAGCCTAAGATGTCTTTTATGTCCACCATTGATGGTGGCTGATTCTGTCCAAAAAGAGGAAAAAAATAGTGAAAGATTTTGTACAGTTTTATCACTTTAAAGGAACGGGAACATTAAAGACTAGGAAAGTAAATCCCAAGGTCAAAAGCACTGGTGTCATCATACAGTCAATGCTATTTTCATCCACAGTATTCCTGTTAAGAATGTACTTCATGTGATGCTGCAGGAGTGATGTAGATGTTCTTAATACCCTTGAAAATCCTCTGCACCACTTGGAAGAGAATCAGGTACCTTACTGGATGGATGGAACCAGGAACCACATCAGAGTCAGGATGTATTTCAGGAAGCAGACAGATTTTATCCAGAAGCAGTGTACCAAAGTCCTTCACTGGAAGAATGATAAAAGATTTCTTCCTCTTTTTTAATAGTCTGGGGAAAGCATTATGAGCCCAGACATTTAAGGGGGAAAAAAAAATGGACTTCTTTAACAAAAGCCATGGGTTTAGTGTTCAAAAACCTGTGGCTTCAGGAAGGAAGACCTCAATTCTGATTTAATTTACAGATGTTCCAGATTTTCTCTTCTGTCTCAAAACATATTTAAAAACCTGACACCAAAAACTTATGTTATAACATGGAGTGAGAACCTGAAGGACAGAAAGTCCAAATGTGAGTTGGACATATCTGACCTCTGTCTGCCACCTCTGTGCAGCAGGAAGCAGAGCACAACATCTGATCAGAGGACAGATACCTTGAATCTTGTATGCAGTGTCCCAGGGATCAGCTGCGATCCTTGGAAATACCTGTTCATCATGCCACAATAGATAGCTGTGATACACAGCTGCCACTGTTGTTTTTCCCAAATGCCAATCAAAGAAATCATGTGATTCATAGGAATCTGGGAAATAACTGCATCTGTCGGTGAGCAGACTGGACTGACTGTAACTTGTATTGTTCCCTGTATCTGTCATTGCAGTTGAATATTAGTAGGGAGATCTAAAATTCAAGATTGAGCAGTGCCCTAAAAATTATAAAAAAAAAAAAGCCACACACACAAAAAATGCAAAATCATTGCCAGAGCTTCTGCTTAAAGCCAGGCAGCCTGCCAGTTCCTACAGAAAAGGAGATTAAGAGATGAGAGAATTACCAAGTTCAAAGGTAGAATGCAACTGCAAAACACTGAGCCTGATTCACTGCCTGTGGGTAAGCCCTGTGTGAAAACCAGGGAGTCAACCAGCTTCTAGTAGAGACTTTAAGTATTTGACTGTATAAAACTAACAGAGGTTTCTGCCTAAATGTTTCTGTGCTTGTTTCAGTGTACTGCAATAACTGTTCTCAGGCTAAGTGGCAGCATGAAATACCCAGTGTTTCCTTCCAATGAAAAAAGATGTTCATAACAAAAGCGACATCATCACCTAATTCAAAGCATTGAAACCACTTACTCTGCACAAAGTTGCCTCACAGATTACTTTTTAAATTAATATTTCTAACTTTTATCTGGATCAGCCATCACATTTCCATATTCCATGGGAAAGTCAGTGTTTTCACTCATGCCATTTCACTTACCTTTTTCGCCCCTCCTTCCTCCCTACAACGATCCAAACTCACCATTCCCGTGTTGCTTGCATTCTTCTTTCTGAACAGTTATCCTCATCAGGTTTGGACCTTTCCTTCCTGACTCTGGGTATCTCCCTGCTACAGTACAGATCACCTGAACTGTGTTGTGAGTCTGTTTCCCATCTGGTAACTGCCCTGAAGGCAGAGGTAGCCTGTGTGGAGGAGATGTTCACACTCCCCATTGGATGTGTCCCCAGCTGAACTGGGGCGGAGGATCTGATTTGCTGGGATTTGGAGGAGATGTACACCTACCAGAGCATGCCATACTTGGAAATTAAAGTTTAATGATCACCCTTTCAGCACCAGTAAGAACCCCAGTAGACATTACATGAAGAGGGGCAAAGCTTTAAAAAGGACCACAGGATGACCAGAGAGGAGAATGGAAGTGCTGGGACTGACATGTTCTGCCCTAGACATAAGGGACTGAATTCTCCTGAGCTGAATCCCTTTGAGGAGGAACTTTTGTTAATGTTTCTTTGTTTGAAGGCAATTTGGCAGTTCAGAGGAAGAGGACAAATAGAGGGTAATGACCAAAGTGTGTGGAAGGAGAGGACACTCAGGAGTGTAAAGAGAAAAGCTCCCAGAAGCCAGGATATCTTTGAATTGCAAATGCCATGAGCAGATATTCTCAGCAGCAGATTAGTACCACAGTCCAGACATTAACTTTGTTCTTTGATCTGCCACATCTTACACACTTTGTCATCAGTGTGGGCTATTGCTGCAGGCCATATTTGCTGTGGGGCCTGTCCAGGACATAGAGAGTGGCAAACTGAGAAATCAGTCAGGCATAAATGCAGATTCAATCTTTCTTTTTCTTCTAAAGCATATTTTGTACAATAACATGAAGCACTTCAGGGCCAACCCCTCAGCCTCAGATGTCCATCTGTATTAAAGCAGCTGACCTCCACAGCCTCAGACATAGCACATCTCCAAGGGTCAGCACATCCACCAGACTTCTGTATTGCACAAGACATATGTGACTTGATGGCAAGGAGTTTCTTCTGGCCTGGCATGACAAGAACCATTGTCACATGCTCCACTGTGATTAATATGAAGGCGCAGGGGCCACACCAGAAAAATAGAGCATTATGAGTACACTGGCCATGGGGAAAGGGCAATTCCACATGAGAAGGGGGCAGGCAGGTGCCAACCTTCAATTCTGTGATAGATAGTGGCTGGATGCAACCCAGTACATTTGTACTTATTTTTAAAAAAAACAAACGTTAGACTGAAAAAACCCCCAGCAGATAGATTCAAAATGGTGGGGGTTTTATTCATGTCTTCACTTTTGCACTGGTATCAGAACAACATCAATTTATTTACACAATTATGATTTTAATATCTGATTTTTAAATGTGACAGTAGAAATAATCTATTTCTGCAGTTCTCTGTGAACCTTCTTATCATGACACTTTGAATAATCTGTCTGTTTCTGGTCTGTTCTGTCCTTTCCATCCCTTTCCTTCAAATGAGAAAATGACAGTATTTTCCTTGTTCTTTCAGTAGAGAATGATAGCAACTACCAAAATATTAGTACATATTTCCATGACTTTATATGTGGCCAAAATATTTTCTTTCTGAGTCCAAAGTCCTCAGCAAAAGTCACTGCACACAGCAAAATGGCACACACAGTGCCTAACTAAAATGGCTTGAAAAGTCATGCTTGTTTTGTATTCATATTTTAAAATGATGAAGTAATTTCACTGTATCATTGATGGCATTAGACTTTCCTTTGTGTTTCTTAATGACACACTGTGACACGAAGCAAAAATATTTGTTTAATTGGTTGAAAAAACGTTTTGAAGAAGTTTTCAAATAAAACATACAGTGCAAGAGTATAAAATCAAGCTTCCTTTTATGATCAAAGTATTAGTGATATTACTGATTTCTGTAGAAATTATTTCTAGTAGAAATTTTATACTCATCTTTCTTGTTCTACTAATTAATTCAATAGTCAGCCGGTATCAGACTGGTTCTCCAGTGATTATTTCCTTCTCTATAGGGTTTATGAGATGAGCTTGATGATTTGATATGATTTTCTAACTCACATGAGGCTGACTATGAAATGAAGGAGTATTGCTGAATGAGCCAGCCAAGTACCTAATTGTGAACTCAGTTTTAAACAATTCTTGAATCCCATTAACATTTGAATTGACTGTGCATTGATGAGCATAGATAAGACATAGTGCACCAGGATGCTTAGGGAAATGGTATGGAATAGATACATTTTTTATATTTTATATATATGTATATATATGTGAATATATGTGTATCTATATATACACACATAATACATATTTGCAGAAGGGTTAGGGTAAGTCATTACTTGAAGACTTGCATTACAGTAGATTTTCTCCAAAGATGGGGTGAAGAGATGAGTTTAGCAATTGTATTCTTTGGTGAGGGCTTTTGTGGATCTTATCTTGTCACTAGAAGTCAGAGATAAAATATCAGAAGATGGACCTCAAAGGCCATTGAATATTCCCTCCTGAACCCATTGGTAGTGTGGGATAAATGACAGCCTGTGTGACAATCACAAGACATCCCAGGCAATTGCTTCCTTCTCACATGGAACAGGGGGTGTCCCTAGAAGAGACCCCTCTCCTAATGCTACAGATCTACACTTAATGGCACTTCCCGGAATTATCTCTGCCCTGTCCAGCCTGCTTTCCTGCAGCAGCTTTTAAGGAACAGTACACAAGTCTGTGCTGCTGTTAATCACCTTTGGCTGGACAAGAGACTGCAGACCTTACAGCATTCATCTGTGACTTTGTGTCTGCCAGGTTTGTCTACTGTAGTGCAACTGTTTTAGGTCATTCGCTGAGCAGTGCTGCTGATGGTGAGAATGTCAAAAGCCTTCTTGCAGCATTACCTCGAATAGGTATGTTTTTCAGTGCTCTTTATGTATGTTTATACTGCTATACCCTTAAGTTCCCTTCTTTATAGAAAAGGGGTACAGTGACACTTGGTATTGCATGATTTCTGTGGTATCTGTGTTTTTCAGTGTTAATCAGCTGCCTAGAATAACAAACAAACACCTACGTAGATGAGCAGGGGTTTGCACACATTGCATTAAATTACAGGCAAAAAAAAGCTTATGACTAGCTAATGTGCTTTACAGCAAAAATGTTTGCTGATGCCAGTGTGTGGGAAAGTAAACTCAGGGTACTTGGAGGCTTAGAAGTGAGTCACTTCATCTATGACCAGAAATAAGCACCCAGAAACTGTCTGACTATTAAGCTGCTCTGGTTTTCTTTTACTTGCAAATATTCTTCCAGCCAAGCCTAGAAAATTTTTGATGTTGTACAAGTGAGGTGTACAAAAAAAGAGAGGCATAAACAAGATGTAACACAGTTCTTCCAGGATCTTTCCATATACCTATGTCTGCACAATTTGGCTGCTTTTCAGAATTCCTCTTTTCAGCAGGGCTTGATTGCGTCAAAGCTTTGAAAAGGGCAAGGTTCCTGAGGTTACAAGCTGACCCAAAACTGGCAGAAATGGGGCCATTTCCTCACATTCCATGTTCCCAGCTCCTGCCTCACACTCACTCACAGGCTGGTGCAGGCGGCAGGGGTCACGGGAGGCACAAACAGCTGGGTAGCTGTGGCTCTATTACTTTTTCAACCTTGCACTTTTGCAGGGAATTTGAACCCCAGTAACAGCACTGATTCCTGAGCTATTTGCTGGGATTGCCCTCTGCTGGGCCAGGGCAAGCTGGGCTCCCTGTAGAGTGCTGCAGGCACCAAGGAGCCAGGAAGATCATTGCTCCCTGCTCACCACTGGCCATCAACTCCCTTGCTGTCTTGATGGTCCCTGTCTGAAAAATTATTCCTAATGGCACCAGTGATTTCTAAAGCAGGGCTGCCTTTCACTGTAGGAAAGGCTCTTTAGGTCTTGACTCTTCTTTCTTCCACTCACTGGAAAAAATGCAGAGAGGGTTTGAAAGGGAAAGCCCAGGCACTTTGCAGCCTGCCATGCCCCCTGAGAATCATAATATCATTAAGGTTGGAAAAGATCTCCAGGATAATCAAGTCCAACCTTTGACCAAACACCACCATGTCAACTAAACCAAAGCACTAAGAGCCACATCCAGTTGTTTCTTGAACACTTCCAGGGATGGTGATTCCATCACCTCTCTGAAGATCCCATTTCAATGCTTAACCACCCTTTCAGTGAAAAAATTCTTCTTGATGTCCAACATGAACCTCCTCTGGCACAGCTTGAGGCCATATCCTCTTGTCCCGTCACTGGTTGCCTGAGAGATGAGACTGACCCCAGTGACTACAACCTCCTTTCAGGCAGTTGTAGAGAGTGATAAGGTTCCTTGAGCCTCCCTTTCTCCAGGCTAAACACCCCCAGCTCCCTCAGGTTCTCCTCATATAACTCACTCTCTAGACCCTCTACCAGCTTCACTGCCCATCTCTGGACATGCTCCAGCACCCCAATGACTTTCTTGTGGTGAGGGGCCCAGAACTGGACCCAGGATTCAAGCTGAGTCCTGCAGCCTCACTAGTGCTGAGTACAGACAGACAATCATTTCCTTGGTCCTACCAGCCACACTGTTTTTGATATAGGCCAGGATACCATTGGCCTTCTTGGACCCTTGGCCTGAACATAAGAAGTTTTGTTCATTTCATTTTAGAGGTTGCAGGGCTGAAACTGCACCCATGTCTCCTGGGTCTGGAAATGCTGCTGATTCAGTAGATAATGTCTTCTGGTAGCCAGCTGTCACTGCAGCCCTTTCAGAGCACCTCACACTAGCCAGGGCAGACTCCACCTAGGAAACTCTGGCTTAAATGGGTGAGTGGGTGGTACAGCTGTTTAAAATGCTTTCTTGCATATTGTGTGTTAACATGTTTCTGTGAAAAGGCCCAAGAGAAAGGGCAGCAGGGTGGAAGGCTGCTTTTCATCCTGATGGCTTCCGTCCTGCTCTGAGGAAAACCTGTAGAAGAAGAGACTGTGCCATCCCTTAGGGCCACCTCCTAGGGGATGGAGGTGTTCTCAAACACGTGCAGGCAGGGCATGGGAGCATAAAGGCTGAGGAGAATGCAAAAGCCCTGCAAAGAAGGCAAGTACTGAGAAAAGTAGGATTCTGCACTACAAGAAAGCACTGAAAAGTTGTTAGATGGAGAGTGAGATGCTGTCAGACCCAGCTTCTCTTGACCACATATTTGAGGTTAAGAGTAATTCCTCAAGAGGGGAGAACTAAGGCAAGTGCTTTCTGTTGCTTTCAGTATAAAGGCTCAAATGCTCAGGTTGATAACTCCTGTCCTGGATGTGTAAAGTTCTCCCTTCCTTTCAGTGTGGGTGGGGACATAACTTGCAGGAAACAAGAAGTGAAAAGTGACCTGAGACCAATGTGTAAGAAATGAGTTTGAAATTACAGAAATGATAGCGTGATCAGTAAGTACCTCACGGTTCTGGAGAACAATACAGCTACAAAAGGAAACAGTAAACATAAAAATAAAATTATATGCCCCTGGTGATGTCAAGACCTAAATAGTCATTACATGGTCATAGCCACTTTTTACCTTCAGGTGTCTTCAGAGACTTTATATTAATAGTGTTATAATTTATGCTCTGTGGCATGATCTCTAATTGCACTGGTTGGTTCTCCAGACTTGCCTGCATAGGTTGTGACTGCATCAGTTCTAATATAAATTTGGCCAGCCTGGGTTAGTGATTGAGTGAAGGAGATCTGAATCCTTAAAAAAAAGCAGCAGGTAGCATTCTTCCTTCCCTGTCTGTCTGATGTGGCACCTCAGAATGGTTTAGGGACATCATGTTACTGTCCCTTTAGTTTTACAAAACAAGGAGAGGTACTTCAGGCACTGAAGAAATTTGGGGTTGTCTGTCTGTGATTTCTTACCACATATACCTTTGGCATATGAAAGGATCATTAGGCCCAACCTCCCATTTTGTCTTTGCATGATTGTGTCCTACTGTAGTGAAATGCCCCCTGCAATTTCACCTGCTCATAGTAATCCTCTAGGTATCTCAATGTGAACTGTAATCAGCCTCCAGGAGGTACACCAGCAAATTCTATTTCAGATGTGGCTAAAGTGATTTTTCTTGCGCATATATGCATTGCAACTTGCCATTAGCCTTGCCTCATCTGGAACATTTAGACTGTTAAAATATTTCATAAAGACCTATTGAATATGGGCTCATTTAGTACTTCACTTAAAACAATATTGTGGGTGGACAGAAGTAATTTCTTGAAATACAAGAGACTTGCTACTGTATGATCATTACAGCTTCTAGCCTGTTTCACATCATTTGCCAGGTGATAGCTGTAACCTGCCCCTAACGCAGAGCATTTTACTGGAGCAGTTTACTGCACAGAGCAACACAATTAAGTCCCTTAGGATACTCCTTGAAAATGTTGGTGCTGATAGAGCTGATAGAGCTGATCAGAGCATTTGCAGTTCTGCTGTACTGTATTACTGACTGAAATTTCAAGGTGATTTTTAATAGGAGAAAATTAATCACTCACTGAACAAGCTCTGTCCCAGGCATGAACCACAAGACTCCAAGTAGTCAAGCAATGTCCAGACCAACCCAATGACTGTTCTGAAGGACAACCTGCCTATACATCTGTCGTGCTTTGACCCTGGCTGGAGGCCAGGGCCTCACCAAAGCCACTCTATCACTCCCCTCCACAACTGGACAGGGGAAATAAAATATAACAAAAGGCTCATAAGTTGAGATAAGAACAGGAAGAGATCACCCACTAGTTGCTATCATGGGCAAAACAGACTTGACTTGCGGAAGTTAGTTGAATTCATTATTAATCAAAATCAGAGTATGATAATGATAAGTAAACCAGATCCTTTTCCCCAACCCTCTCTCCTTCCTGGGCTTAGCTTTTATTCCTGATTCTCTACCTCTCCCCTCCAACAGTGCAGGGAAATAAGGAATGGGGTTTACAGTCAGATCATCACATTGGTTTTGCCTCTGCTTTCTCCTCTGGGAGAGCAGTTCTTCCCCTCCTCCAGTCTGGCGAAGGGGGTCCTTACCAGAGGACAGTCCTCCACAAACTTCTCAACAACATGAGTCCTTCCCACATGCACCAGTTCTTCTTGACCTGCTCCAGTGTGGGTCCATTCCATGGGCTGCAGACCTTCAGGAACAGGCTGCTCCAGCATGGGCCCCCCACAAGGCCACAAATCCTGCCAGCAAACCTGCTTCAGCATGGGTTTCCCACAGGGTCGCAGGCCTTTGGGCATCCCCCTGCTCCAGTGTGGGGCTCCTCCATAGGCTGCAGGGGCACAGTTGCCTCACCGTGCTCTTCACCATAGAAGAACATGGTCATAGTGAAAGCACTGGTGCCTGAAGCACTTCCTTCCCCGCCTCCTCCACTGACCTTAATGTCTGCAGGATCAATTCTCACTCCTCTCTTCTCTGGCCACAGTTGCTTCTGGTCAAAAACTTTTTTTCCTTCTTAAAAAACACATTATTGCAGAGGTGCTGCCACCGTGGCTGATGAGCTCAGCCTTGGCCAGAGTTGGGTCTGTCCTGGAGCCAGCTGGAATTGGCTGTCAGACATGGGGGAAGCTTTTAGGAGACTCTCAAAGAAGCAACCTCTGTAGCCTGTCCCCCTCTCCCCACACTGCACTGCTACCAAAACCTGGCCACACAAATCAAATACAGTATCAGAAAACATCTATGTATGTATATGCAGATATAATTTGGAAAACTAAATCTCTTGCATTGGAAAATTAATATTTTCTTTACAAGCAGCAGTTCAAAAGAAGTTTTGATGACCGTACAAAGTTGTTTAAAGGCACAGAGTTTTGATTTCAGAAAGGGGTTTGAGCAGACTGAAGGAAAAGTTTAGCTGAGCACTTAGAGAAAAGGCAGAGCTAACAGACCACCTGGACTTCTTCATATCCTAGCATTTTAGCAAGTAATTACAAGCCAAGTATGAGAGGAATCAAGAGACATACTGGTCCCTTGTATGTGATCTTTCATTCTTGTACCAAATTACATCTTTTCATATAGCCTCTCTTCATTAATTACATTCTGTAAGATTGCAGGACAAGGTCCATTGGAATTTAATCCCAGAGTGGAGGAATTACGATCCAGTGACAGAGATGCTGTGTGTGCTGAATGCAGACTTCTTACTGATGTACTTAGCTTGATTTTTCAAGCCTGAAAACCTGAGTAAGTGCTTGAAGAGTGTGTTAACAACTCTCATTTATCTTGGTTCATAAAAATGCAGCCAGAACTAATACAGAAAACCCCTTTATTTTAAGGAAAAGAGACATTTACAGAAGGTTTAGATTAGTTCAGTAGATAGTTAATGTAGGCAGAAAAGATGAGTCAGTGCTCATGGAGTGAGATAAAATCCGCTGAGGTTTCTCTTCCATTCAAAGACATGTTAGCAGTGGTCAGACCTTTGACAACATATTAATTCATTGATGAAAAGATGATACTTGACTCTTCTGTCCTTTGGTGTTCTAGAGAGACTTGCTCAAAGCACTCTGTGGTACTCTGTTGCTTTTGAATATTTCTTCCTATGGTTCAATATGTATGATTTTTCCTGGACAAACAGGACAACCTGCTTTGGTTAATGCCATCCTGAGTTACAAATCACCTCCTATCCACCTGCAGTATATGTACACGTGTAAATTTAAATACAAAGTTTGGTTTAAAAACCGTCTTTTGTTATGCTTGGGATGTTGAAATAAATAATACTTGGACTCCTTCCTGCAGAGACAGCACAATGTACACAGTAGTTCTGATAAACCCCTAAGTTTTGTTTGCCAGCTTGTTAGCTGTGGAGATGTGGGAATGGAGACCATAGGTAGATGGTTTTATCCTTTGCAGATGAGGGGCTGTCCTATATTTTCATTGAACCTTCATTAGTAGCCTGGTGATTCATTGACTTGTGATTCTTTAACACAGCAATTAAGATAAAATGTTTAAAAATTTGGTAAAAGTCAGTTGCCTGAAATCAATGACTTAATTGCCCAAGAATCCAACAGCACGGAGTAAAGGGGGAATAGTGTGCACAGGTACTATAAAAGGGGGGACACTGAGCATATTAGGTACTAACACCGGGTCTCATGATCAATTTAAAATGCTTGTTTTTATTCACAAAACAGAAATACCAAAGAGCTCATTCTGTCACACATGGCTATTTCACAGTCCCAGCCCAGCTGGGTGAGCCTGCACTACTCCTGTTAAGATGGAAGCACTGCCAGATAGAAATCAAAAAGATGCTTTCTGTTTTTCCTTCAGGCTCAGCACTCTCTCTTGTTCGTAGCTTTGGTGCAGCTCTCTATCTTGTCTCCACAGCCCAGTTTTCTTTCTGGGTGGCAGCACCATGGCTGTTAGTCAGTCCCATAGCAGCTCCTGCTCTCTTAGTTTCTTGACATATCATGGCTCTTTTAACTACTCCAGGGCGCACTGTCTCTCACCAAAGGCCCTTTGCCTCTGATGATTTCCATCAAAAGTTGCCACATAAATCTCTCACATTGCTCAATATATGGATCTCATATCTGTTGGGTTGGGCTGCCTTGGTTGTCAAATACACTTTATTGCTTTGGTCTTGACTTCCTGCCGTCCCGTGCGACTGCACACAGGCAGATGTAGATATATGTTGCCAGCTGATGCAGCAAAGGAAATTGTAGTAATGACTGGAGCCATGGCCATGGCTGTCCTGTGTTCTTCAGTGATTTGGAAAGTCATGCTGAGTGAGCACACTGTGGCTCAAGCTCCATCACAGCACTGCTGGTCTGTGGCGTGCAACTGTCCAAACCCACGTGATTAGTTAGTCTCCACTCCAGAGAAGTTTCTGGTAACACAAACAGAAATGTGGTCAAAACACAAACAGGTACGCCTTATACACTTAGCCTTCTGTATTTCCTCTGGATTCCATTCATGGATATCTCAGTCTCTGGCAGCTGATGACATTTCTTACTTGATGACAAACTCTCACTGTGAATGTTCCAGACTCGTTCCCTAGGCCAGGTCTCTGGCTGCAATGCTGCATTGTCTTGGGGCTCCTAAGAACAACATTTTTCACCTAGAATATCACCATTTCCATTAATTTTGTTTTGGTATTCTTAAGTGGATAAATTGCTATTTCCTTTTAATCCAGTTTTGAGTAGAGAACCTCATAGGACTTTGTCAAAGACAGTTTGGCCATGGGCCCTGTCAAGACAGGGGCTGAGCTTCAGCCAAGTGTATCTTCCAAAGCTTTGCTGTTTCTTGACTTACCTGGCTCCCTTCATACTCAACACAGAGTGCCAAAACTAGGGCAGCAGGAAACATTGGGATATTGGCCTCAAATGCAAATATAAGCCCAAGGCTAATGTGACAAAATAGATCTGAGATGATTACAAAGTCCTCTTCCCATTTCTGCAGTTTGAAAGAAATTATCTTAGCAGCTCATAATGACAGAGTGCAGCTTCAAGGCAGAAGCAAGAAAGTGAAGATTCTAGACCTTCTATAGGACATAGATTAAAGGGGAAGAAAATAAATTACTGAACTACCAGCCTGAGTGACAGATGAAGCACCTTGCAGCAGCCTCCTCCCTCCTTCCTAAAGCAGAGGCCCTGATCCTGCCAGCAGTCTGAGATGCTGGTTAGATCAAAGCCACAGAGAAAGCACGCCACTGCAGCCTCCAGCTAGTTGCAAATGCCTGTCTCTTTTGTGCACATGAGATTAGCTGAGACCTTTATAAGGAGAGTTAGTAAGGCAAACCAGACTAATGCAGCTAACTGGCAGACGTGGTATTGAATCCACACGCATGACCACTCATTTTCTATAGTAAAAAAACTGTCTGTGGGGCATCAGATCACATCTGGAAAGACAGGTGGGAGCTTATCGGTAAACTTATGTAGCCAAAATCTAGAAATTCCATTTTGGATGTTTTAAACCAAGAAGGTAGTCTGTGAATTTAGTCCCAAAAGCTGGCCTGCTCTTGTTTCTAGAATGGTCAAAGCACACAGGGTCAGGTAAACCACAAAACTCCTGGAGTCCTGAGATTTTACTTTGCCAGAAAGATTCAGGTCTCACCAAAGATGCATCCATCTGCATGATGGATGCTGCTTGAATTGCAGGCCAGAAGACAAATTAGGGGAGCCAAACAAAAAGTTCAGTATAAATCAAAAGAAAAATATATGTCACAGGTTTGAAAACTATAGTAACTGAACTTGATGTAGGTGAAAGATGAACTGTCACTTTGAAATTATTTTTTTGGAAAGAGTTCACAAGTGTTCATACTTCCTCTAGTGGGCCCAGACCAGACTTTTTGGTAAAAGAAGCTACCTCTGTGGGCCCCCCACACTACCAAGAACCAGGCCATGAAAAACCAACAAAGATTTGTATGTTAAAATGTATAAACAGAAATAAATTTCATGCAGCTGTAGCAGTGACAAGAAATGTAGGATGGTTACTTTATTTCAGTGCCTGAAGAGCTTCTTCAAGTGTGGTTAACCAGCTCTTCCTTTATGAGCTATCTCTCCTTTCATTTCCTCAAGAAATGCCTTGGTTTTGTTGTCTGGCATCCTCAGCTTCTTGAAAGACCTCCAAGACATCCACAGGCCATGTAAAGTAGGTCCTCAAACGTTGAGGAGACACTCTGAGCTTCATCCCCATTGGCAATACTCTCAGTTCAGACAGCAGGACAGAGCTCTTCAGATGTGCTCCTTGACTCAACACCAGCTAGCATCAAAGCAGACCACCAAGGAACCCACTGCTTTGCACAGGGGTGACTTTTATTTCAGTGCACCACAGGAGATTTGTCTTAGCTGGTGTCTTTTGTAGTGTCCTTTTGATTGGCTTTGAATTAGGCTATGGCAGTAAGTCATACTTCATACATTTAGCAAATGCTGTTGCAATCAGCACTATATTTGATGTTCAAATGTATGCAGAAAAACTGGCTGTGCTGGTTAGCTCCCCATTCCCAGTAAGAAGCGCCGCCAGTCTGTCAGTCAGGCAAGGCTGCATGTCCACTGGAAGGCACCTGTGGCTTCAGGTCGGCTGTCCTGACAGACTACTCCAAACAGGGCCCTTGAAGGGCCTTCCCATGTCCTCTGTCCTCCTGTTCAGTCTGTAGGATGCCTCCAGGATGTCTTGTAAGTGCTCCCACTGCACTGTAGGGAGAAACCTGAGGATCAGCTGGTCCTTGCAGTGCCCCCAGCCAATCTGACTCCTCTGTGAGCCTGTTCAACCCCATGTCCCAGCTGTAAACAGCAAGGCGTTTCTAGGGACACTCCTGGCAAGACAGCCTGATGATCCTCTTCGCTGGGCAGATATATCCAGGAGAGGATGGCATTCTGAAGCCACCCAATGTGCCTCTGAGAGGTTTGTGTTGGCTCATAACATGCACCAGACACGTTCTCATATGGCAGTTTACTCACAAATATACAACTCATAGAATAGGACAATAAACATTTGTCTCTTACAGGCACATACAAAACATTTAAACACCCATGACCCAGAATTTCATCTATCCTTGCAGTATCTTCAGATGCCTCCCAACATTCGATTTTACTGTCTTTTCCCTGGTTTACCTACATGTCCTGTACTAACCAGTTAATAGATTTGAATCTTCCTCACAGATGTCCCTATAATGTCCCTTCTTAGAGTTACCATTTTTAAACAGTGGAGCTAGAAATTTGAAAGACATACTGGTAAGACTGGTTCCCAGATAAAAGTAACAATACAGGATTTCAGAAGAATCTTTGCTTTATTTGGATGGAAGGAGCTCAACTGTAAACAAACAATATTTATTGGGAAGAAGGTATGAAATCACATTATAAAAACAGAAAATAGCTGAAAAGTAACTTGCTGATTACTACAGATAAGCATACATGAATATTGGATTGAAATACTCCCTTAAACAAGTAAATGCAATATTTATTTGTTTTACCAAAAGGTAATCAAGACCTATTTTTTTACCTTAATTTTTTGTTTTTTGTTTTTTCATTGCCTTCTCTTCAGTTTGGCCGCTACAATGGGCTAAATATTTATATTATGCATTCCCAGGTTTTCTTAGAAGCTGGAATAATGCTGTTGCCATTTACCAATATGACAGAACAATAAAAAAAAATCCCACCAGAGAGTGGAGGGACACACTGCATTATCTTCGTACCTGTACTTATTTGTGCTGTACTGCATGGTACTAACTAGCCAAAAGTATTGTTCTGTTGATTGTTGCTGTTGTTAAATGGTTCAGGTTTCTATAGTTCCTCAAACACTAACAGTATTTTTATTCTGCAACTGAATGGATTTGTTCTCTCATCTGCACATGAGAGATTAATATATCACATTCCTAATAGCTTTAATAGGAGCTGCTTGCAAAAATCTTTTGATGATGCTGATCCAGGTCATTCAGTAGTGATACAGACCTAATTCTACTCTGGAGACAGGTGGATGCTGTGTACAGATCTGTGTGAAATGAATAAAAATGGTGTTGTGGACTCAGTGTGCTGTGTTGGATTCTTTGCAAGCAACCCTCTTGAAGAACTGAGAGTGAAGCTATATTGGCACTGAGGAGTATTCTCTAAAATAATGAGCCTTGAATTTTGTCCTCCACATTTTTGTCTTTGTCTCTTTAAAAAACAACAAAACAAGCAACACCTCAACCTAGAGATCCAGAGATATAGAGAAATAGTAAATACAAAGAATAGTACATAGTAAACATGGAAAAAGCAGCAAACATGAAGAAAATAGTAAATAAAAACATTCCATTACCACTTTCTCTTTTGAGAGACTTCATGGAACATAAATAGACAGAAAAATTAAAAAAAAAAAAATCTCAGTGTTACGTATAATTGGACAAAGATTTCTGCTGTCTATCTAATGTAACCTTCTTGTTTCTCTACTTGAATAGGAATCTGCTCAAGTTAAGTAGTAGAGGCAAAGTTATAAACAATAATTGAAGTGACTGAGCATCCTACTTTACCTGGATTTAGAAGCTGCAGAATATCTGATTCATAAGAAGAAAAATTATTTAGAGCTACCTAGAGAACAAAAGCAGAGGCCCTTATGTTACTAGCAGTCTTTGAGGTGCTGGCAAGGAAATCCATGGCAACCAACCTAGGTAAAAGCAAACCTGAGGCTCTGACCTAGGGTGACCAATGTCAAGAAGACTCAAAGAAGCTTGAAAGAAGCTGAAATTAATTTTTTGAGCAGCTCCAGCCAGAATCGTAAGAAAGGTGCTGCCAGTGAGGTTTGCCTGGAAGTCACATGAATCACATTGACTTCTCAGAAGCTGTTTGAAAGCTGGAGGTTAGACATAAACCTAATTTTTTCCTGTGTCTTTGACTGTAAACACTTCATTCTGCATTGGGGAACTTCACTGGTGCTTCAGTGCGGACAGTTTTCACCGACTGTGACATCAGCTACTTTGCAAACTAAACACGTTCTGTTTAGTTCTCAGTTTTCTCTAAGATGAATCTCATGTGTGACACACCTCACATCTCAGAGAATACAGCCTTCCTCTGTCTGCGGAAGAGACTATTTCAACTAAAAACCAGACATGTCTGCAGTTTGATTTGAAGCTTTCAGTCATGAATCTCATGATAAAACTGAGATTGAACCTCACTACATTGTGAAATAAACTTTACAGACTGAGGATGGATGTGTCCTCAAACTACTGCAGAGATGCCTATTTTGAAAAGAGAGAAAAGAGGTAATGCATCTGCTAAGAAGAGGCAAGACAGTGGTTCATTGGTCCATCTGATTATAACTCCACTGGTACTTTGATAAATAAATCTTAGCATAACTGTGCAAGAAAACCACAAATCAGGAGATGCATAATCACCTGAGCTTTGGTACAGGCACTCCAATTGAGAAGCTCAATAAATGTGGTACAAACTAGAACTAGTTAAACACCCCCAGTTCTTTGAAGAATATTAACTCAACATTGATTTTTTTTTTTTAATGGCCTTTTGCAGAAAAATGTTATCACTTTTAGAGCAGCTGGTGACCTCAATAAGCCCTCTGTCCCCAAGTGAAAAACAAAAAGGCCTTATGTTTTAGTTAAACTGCAGTTGGCATCGGAGCAAGCATTGTAAGATGGTACTGCCATCTTCATGAATAAGGATCATTTGATTTATTTATTAGTTTGAAAGTGAGAAGATTCTGGGAATTTGCTGTCAAGCCAGAAGACTTTCTACTGTATTACCTGCTCTTCCAATTTGTATAATGAAGCTGCAGAGAAGAAGAAACTAGCAACTGAGTTAGTCTTATAACTGAGTTATTTTCAGTTATTTCCTAAGTAAACACATAGAGTCCTCTGTATTCATATTCCATCAGTCATGGCTTAGTACCTAAGACACTTGAGCTCATCCCGTAGGTCCTAGGATGCAATCCTATGTAACAAATGCCTAGGAAATTAAAGTCTCCTGTCACCTACGTGCCAGAAAAAAGTGGAAAGGCTATTTCCTATCTTGATTTTTCAGGACTGATCAAGAAACAGTGGCAAGAAAATGAGTAAATGTTCACCCATGTACCTTGTTGTTTATAATTTTGCCCATTACGGCGTATAGTTTGAAGGTAAGGTAGAACATTTATTTAAATAGTCCACCAGAAATGCTCTTTATGCAAAGTCTGCATCAGTTAATGATACTTTGCCATTCTGAAAGCTGGTATTTTTTTATTATATCAGACACTGTAGACCTCCTGCGGGTGGATGAAATACTTTTTATTAGTCCCAAGGGCTTAGCTGTTTAATAAATTAAGAGCAGGAAATCCAAGACATGTTATCTCTTCTACCTGAATTAATTGGCAAATTGTTCCCTGTTGCATAACAGGTGCAAAACACATCATATCCTGCGCCTTGCTCCTTCTGAGACAGCCATCCGAGATGCTCTGATGCTTTCTGTGCAGTGGGTCTTCCGGATCAGATTTCAAAAGCGAAATCTTGCCTGCCCTCTGTGAGCATGGAGATCTCTACTGCCTACTGCAACACCTTTGGCAATGGGCTGATGATGTGCATTTGCACTGCACCATATTCATAAATACTAGGAATAAACAGTGCCAGAAAGTGTAAAGTATTGCTCCTATTGTTGTCTTGCATCTAAAAAGGCAATAAGGGAAACAACTTATTTTCATTTAAAATAATTACTTGTCAAGGGTCAGTCTCCAGCCCATTCCAAACCAACACGTTTTACTGTTACCTTGAATGACATTGGGGTTAGGAATGTAAATCTTAATAGGTGCATCTGATAATCAGAAACGTGTATGTGCTTCCCCCAAGCAGAAAACAATAGTGAACTCTCTCACACAACTATAGTAATTCACTGTTTGATACTTGCATGCAGTAGCATTCTCAACACTAAACGAGAAGACATAGCTTTCACATAACAAATCTGGGAGTTTTTTCTCGAGTCAGAGAGGTCCAGGGAGCATAGAATCAGGCTCACTGCCCTTCCAGCACTCACAAACAGAGCAGGCATAAGGTTTGCACTGCATGGCAAATGCACACAAAGCTCTCCTAGGTGATATTTTGAATTTCTTCCAAAATGAAGTCCAGTTTTAGCAAAAATAAATTTTAAAAATTGTTTGTATTTGCAGAAAGTTTGTATGCGATTTTCTGCTACACACGGCTCCTTTCTTTGGATTCAAGCAGACCTGAAGGTAGAAATCTGAGCTCAATTGTCAGATGGCAGCAGGGGAGCGGTGGGTGGCTCTGCTCTTCGCTGTGCCCCGGCGGTGAGCACCAGCCTCCCCCGCTGCTCTGATTTGCTTTCCCTCCGCTTCCCACCGTGCCTGCTAAGTAAGGCAGCTGCCACAATCAAAGTCAGAACCTCAGGACACAAAACTATCTCCGGGAACAACCTTTCTAGACAGGCTGAGTGAGGATGGCAGTGCACACAGGATAGCAGCAGCAGCCCTGACCTCTCCATGGCTTATCAAAACAGTCAAAAAATCACATTGTTGTCTCAACTGTGTGTGAAAACAATGACTAACCAGTATGTTTTAGTTAAAAGGGATAAAGGAGACAGTCTTGGCTTGTGCTGAGGCTGCTCTCCACCGGAGACTGTGTCAGGCAACAACAGGGTAGGAAAACACCCTAATCCTGAGGCTGAAGCAGGAACACCAAATTTTCACAGGTGTGAACCAAACCTGTTGGCTACCCAGTCTAGGGTCAGGCCTCCAACAGTGAGCAATTTCAGCTCCATCAAAGAAAGGTATATGAAGCACTGTAACAGGCAGAGATGGGATAAGACAGCCCTATATAAAATGCCTCATCCTAATTCTTCATTTGGGACTGGCTTGATATCTGGAAGAGGACCTTATGGTCTGGTCTTTCCAAACAGTGTGCTTGTGGACTCACATATGTGTAAGGACAGGTGAGGAAGGTGGAAAGAACATTAGTTACTATAAATTATTAAATATTATATATACTGCTTAGTTGAAGACAATATTACTATGGTCACAGAGTCAAGAACAGGCTGTGCTTAAGACTGCCTGCAAGTGAGGCCAGATCATATCTTAAAAACAGCTGTTCTTCTCAGTGCTACCTTTGTAATGGGGGGTGAAACAGCCCTACCTCTACTTCCAGCAACACACTTTCAGCCCCACTCTCTCACCCCTTGAGACACTGTGCTCTGGTGTGAAAACCAGTTCAAAGTCCAGTTCACACAGGGCTCTGTAAGGGAAAACCCATCACCTACGTGATGTTCATCATTTAGGGCAGATTGAAATTAAATTTCACTTTGCATAATCCATTCCTCTGAGGCTTTTCAGCATTAGCAACTGCAACGGCTGCTGAGTTTGAGCAACAGAGTTTATGCCACTCAACCTGTACCTTACAGCACTTTCATAAAGACCATTTTCACCTTCGGGACTGAAAACCTCCACAGGGTTAGATCCATTACAGCTCATCTGCAGGTTTCCTTAACAATCCCTTTCAAAAAGACATTTTAAAAGGCAAACTGAAGATCTAACTCTGGCACTGGAAGGCAGCTAGACACAGAAACTGCTGGACCATTATACTAATTGCAACTTAAATGTTTTAAAGAACAGCCAGATAAGTTTACCTCAGCTTTGAAAAGGTGTATTATTTAACAAACACACAGTCTTCTTTCCTATCTAGATAATGCAAAGGAGAAAACTTTTTACTTGACTTTTATTGACTGTTGGCTTTGGAGTTTTGAATGATGGCTTTTTCATTTAATTTAGATCTTGTTTATTGAAACCTTCAGAGCTAATCTGAATGATTTACACTGCCATGTTGTTGTGGCTTACAACTCATATTGAATCATGTCAGATACCATCTGAGGCATAAGGGTACAGCAGCAAAATCAATACTACCTAATGTAGAAATTATATATAAACTTATAAAATGCATTCCATGACTTTTTTGTTTTAATGCAAATCATAACATAGTACAGATAAGGTACATTTGAAAACTAGGCCTCTAGTCAGAAAAACATTACAGGTTATTAAGTTTATCTTGATTATCTTATGAGTGTTTTTGACAGAATATATTACCGGGTATCTTCTTAAATTTGAACCCTTGAATTTACATGAAATACCAAAGCCAGTCACTCTAAATAGCTTATATTAGTCCTAAGAATCTATAAAGTCAGTCCATCACCATTTGACAGACTGGAAACTGGCTACATGTAGGTTTCCAGATATTAACAGATTAAAAACCATTCAAATCCAGGCATGTTTCTAATGAAAGTCTATATCAATCTGTCTTTCTCCTGAAGAATTTTATTCTTGACAATAGCAGGGAAGCAAAATTATTTTCTGATACAGTTTGCAGCTAATGGCAGAAATCAAGGGAGTTACAAATAATGGAGAGAGATGATCATGGATAGAGCAATTGGGACCACTTACCACATCAGCTGCCATAATCAATATGCAATTATTACTTCCAGGAACACAGAATTACTGATGCTTTAACAGCTTTTCATAACTTTAAATTCTTTGCCTTGATTTGAAGGTGATCTGAAAGGGACAATATACTGGTACCTTCTGTATTTCATTTCAGCGTTTTAAGTTACCCTCAGTGTTTAAAAATCCATGGTTTTATTTCATAAAGTGCTTGTTACCTACAAAATCCTAATGACAATTTGGTTCTAAAAAACCATCTCCACCGAAATGTTGGAAGTACTCAGTGGGAGCAGAGGAGATTTGGTTCTGCTCCTACTAACAGAAGAGATTACAAGGCTGTCTCCTCATTCAGGAGAATGGAGTGTTGGAAATGTACATCCGGCTAACAGCAGAGCACTGGGACACAAGTGTGTAACAAAGACAGATAACGAGCTTAAAATCAGGATGGCACACAGCTTCCCTCCTCCTCCTTTATTTCTTTTTTTAAAAAATCTAATTCTTTTTTCAAAATAAATATGTTTTTCCAAATGTGTTTACAGTCAACCAGAAAAGAAGAGGAGCAGCTGGAAAGACAGCAAACTGCAAGCAGGAAAGCAGAGCTCAGCGTCTGTGTCTGTGTGCCACTCACATAACCAGGCACAGAACCCTTCCAAATGTAATCCTGTTTGTGTCACTGTTTGCTATACTCCCTAACTGGATTAAAAAGAAAAAGAAGACAAATCCAAATCCTCCAAGGGCTATCTTTGGAACATCTCAGAGACTAATGACAGGCTCACAAATAGGAAACTGTTTATAAAACTCATTTGTGGCATGCCTCTGGATTAGAAAGTTGAGGAATTCAAAACAGTACAGGCAGAATAATGGAGAAAAACTCCACAACAAGCTTTCCAGGTTATTCTCAAATTATGCTGTCATTCTCTTTTTGTGCCTGTCTCTTTTTTTGCTTGAAAGAAAAATAGTTTTCTAGGTCTTTTTTTTTTTTTTTTTTTTTGTAATTTTGCAACTGTTTGGGATTAATGAAGTGTGTATTTGTGAAGTGTGTGAAGTCTGGCAATGTGATTGTTACCTCTGGCTCTAACGGAAGGAATAGACTGACAGCAAGCTCCTGGTATGTCTGAAACAGGGAAAAAATGTGTAAAACAAAGAATGTTTGACCCATTCTGTTTAGCCATTGTTAGTATTCTGGACATTATGTGATATTCCAAACTTGAAATTGTCCAAGAATAGTATTTTGAGTCTCAAATTTTCAAACCTCATAAGTAATTTCCATTCAAAATCAAGGTAGTTGCTTTAAAAAAAGTTACTTAAAAAAATATATATAGCGAAATAAAACTCATGAAATTGTTTAGGTTATCATTCTTTTCCATCTTGTTGCTAGATACTTAGATTACATTTTAGAGTTCCTTACATATTATGAGGGTTAGTAGTTTAATTTTTCCAAATGGTAACCTCAACATCCAGTTAATCCACAGATTAAGGATCTGGTGCCTTATGACTCTTGTCAGGACTACTGGAACTGATACAGTATTGAGAGCAGTTGGTCTTAGGTAAACCATAATGTCTTTAGTGGCTGCATAGAAATGTGTGTTCTCTGCCTACTGAACAAGACAGATTTTCTCTCCATCTCATTCGTACAAAATGACATCTATCATTGCTGGCTGACACTTCCATTTGTGCACTTTGACCCCTTCAGAGGCAGAAGAAAAAACACACTTGTTCAACACTGAGTCTTCTTTTATCACCTGATATGAAAAGACCTCTATTTGCCCCATTTAAAAAAAATGGTTAAATTGCAGGACCTGGAATGCAATGAACTGAAGAGACTGGATGCTAGATTCTAATTAGATGCACATATCAAACATCAGTTAACTGCTTCAATTATCAATACCCTGACGCTGCTTATACTTTACAGATTCACAGTCCTATTTATATACCAAAGTACACCTGTGTTTAGTAGTGTCAATAGCAGTATTTGTTTAATAGGTATTTTACTTAATGTCAGACTGCTGATCACCTAAACCTTCAAGGGCTGCGAAGAACTGCAACTGTAAAGAAATGCACACAGCATCTCATAAAGGCAAACTGAAGGCACTGCTACTCCAGGATACAAGTGATACCCTTCAGGATACCCTCCATACAACTGATTCAAAAAGATGTTGCAAAAAACTGTAGAGTACCAAACCTGAAATCTCTAAGCAGTTAGTATGGGAACTGCTGTATTAAGTAGGTGACTAACAGGATGACCCACATGACCAATATTACCATGTGACTGGTGTTGTTTATTGCTTAGTTTAGTTTTTTAATCCCACAATTTTCAAGCCAGCTTCATGACTGAGGGATATGTTGTACACACTTGGAAATGGCAGTACCACAACCCCAGATCTTCACCTGCACATTTTCAAGATTGGCACTTTCCATTACCCCCAGGTACGCAGAAAGCAGCAATCCTCAGATGTCCCAACACCTTCTTACTGGTTGACATCACTGCACGTAAGCAAAATCCTTTAATGTTATTTTAGTGATCAGTGTGTTCCAAGAAGAGGATAAGGGTACTCTCTAAGTAACTGATGACACCAGGACACATTTTGCAGCATAGTTCTCTGCAGTTATCACTGGGTCCCTGAGCTTCTGTAGTGCATTTTTTTTAGAACTGTAGAAGGTTTTATACTCCAAATTTTCCAATATATTGTTTCCCAATATTTTGTTTGAAAAAATTAAGAACACTTTTTAAAAATTGAATTTGAGACATGAGTTCAAACTGTGTCTAACTTAGGACTTTCTTAGATGGAAAACTACACCTGCAAAACCCTAAAACTTTGCTACTTCAAACCCTGTGAAATAGAAATAGCCGTGAAAATTTCAACACAATGCTTTGTACATTTCAGTTGTAATGGGTTTTTTTCCCTACTGGATACGAATCAGTAAGCATGAGTTAGGCTATCACCATTCAAAGGTAATACTTCTGTGCTAGATGTGCAGCTCCTGGGTCTAATGACAGGGACTGACAGAGGCACAGTTTAGTGAAGCTTTGGGTCAGCTTCCTAAACCACTCCTACTTTCAGGCAATTCCTAACTTTTGATTACTCTGACTCTCCCCTGTGCTTACGGGCTTGTTGAGACTGTGAAGACAGTTTTGGAGTGAGAAATTTCAAAATTCTTTTGATTGCAGATTTAATTGGATTCAATAATTACCACCAAGCTTTTACATTATTTCCATTTGTCAAATGTTCTGTATTACACGTGCAGTTAAAAAAAGTCTGAAAAGTACATTCTGTAAATTTGAAAGAATACAAACACTTCTTTAGGAACTAAGTTAGGTCACGGGACATGAAAAAGCTGTTGAATAGTCACAGCTTTTCATCTGCAATGATCTGGGTTGGATGTTAAAGGTTTTGTATCCTATTAACAATCTCCTGAGCTAACCAGCCCCTTAAATGTGATTACAAGGATCACGCATCTAAGACCTTCAAAAGGGGTTACAGAGCTCTTTGATCAACTACAGAAAATATCTGGCAAAGCTCAGGGTTGGTTTAGAGAAAACTATGCATTCAATAAATAACTTATACTTTTGGACACCCTGATAATTCATTATGGTAAATGGTATTTATGATCAAAAGAATACTGAGCTAGATGTAGACAAACTCCGTGGTGGTTTTCCTAGAGGATATTTACTCAGGTGTTGCAGGAAGTACTGCTTCTCTGTAATAAACACCAAAAGGGGAGGAGTTCCTTATATTTGCTACAGGCTGTGCTCAGTTAAGCAGCCAGAGAGGTCAAAAAGCACTTCCCCAGAGAGGTAAGTTCTTTGATTCTTACAGTGGTAGTCTTCTGCTAGTTAAGCATGCTTGTTTATTTTCTTAAGTTATCATTTATTTATCTGCTGATCTTTTTGTGTGTCACTTGTTCTTTGCATATGTACCTTGTTAGCCATCAAAACACCTCCTCTTGAGTAGAATACTATTAAAAAAATCAAATATAAAGAAAAAAATAGATGAAAAGGAGGAACATATGCCTTAGCTCCCACAAACTCTCTATGGCTGAGCTCTGCCCAGGATTTGGAGCCCAGTAGCCAAGGACCTCCTTTTGTAGGGAGGGTCCATGGTGTACTGCCTATCTTCATCCTGCCTTTGTTTGGATGTAGTACGATCTTTCACAATATAGAAAATATTATTTTAAGTAAATTATAGCCTTAATTTGGTGCCTTAATCACAAGAGCATCTTACCTACCCCCCAGCCCCCACCCCTTTTTGTTATTAGAAGCTTCTAAGAATGTGTAAGTCTGAATGTATCAGTTCTGGAGTAAAAGAGGTCTATTCTACTTATGTATGTTTTGGGTCCATTATATTTCAATAATGAAGAGTAAGACATTCTAAATGCAATTCACGAATGTGATCTAATGCTGAAGATGCTTTGAAAGGCTGTATGTTCATACTGCTTTCATATTTGTCACATAGTAATTTAAAAATAGTTTTCAGACTTGCACCCCCAATACTTCTAATGAAAGTAAAAATTATGTTGAAAGGCAAGGAGAAAGTCTGAAACTAATCTAATCACAATCTGTTAAAAAGATAGTGTAGTATAGATGCTGTCTTGTGGCATTAACTGCAACTTAACCTCATACCAGGTACAGCTGGAGATGATCACACTTCATTTATCTTTTAATATATATAGCTGGATACTGTCAATACATGATACTTGTCCTTAATTTTTTCAAATTTATTTTGGGGGAGAGAAAACATATATCCTTATTTACTCTAGAAATTTGAAACCTCATCTGAAAGGCTTTCTAAATAAAAGCAAAGCAGTAATTTTTTGAGAAGATGAGGAGCAAAAGCCAAAGCATGTTGAGATGGAAAAAGAACATCAAAGAGTGAAAATAAAGGCAAAGGAGAAATGTGGCTAGGCTGCTTGACACTGAATGTCACGTAATCATTTCATGACTAAGTTTTCCAGAACAGTCAGTGTCTATTTGACACATAGATTGTCATTCCCTAAGGGCTGAAATTCCCTGTTTGTTTGAAGAGTGCCTAGCTCTACAGGCCTTGGACATTGGTTGTGACTTCAACTAGTTTAAACTAGGACCCTTTCTGCAGCAACAGGCTGCCATTACTTCCATACCGTTCAGGATTCCCTAAATGAAACAGATATGAATTTTTTGGAGTTTCACAGACCAGTTCACCTGAATAATTAATTAATGCAGAAGACGTAAGTGTGTTCAATACTGGATCAGCTGAGCCCTAGCATGGGCTTTGACCTTTGAGGCCCTTTTGACAGAGGGAGTGCTCACAGGGAATTTCAGGTCTTCAGAGGTAAGGGATGGTAAGTTCGGCACACAGATAGCGAGAGTTAGACGAGGCAGGCAGCAGCGGTTTTAAGACAGCACTGCTCGAAGTGGAAGGGGACATAGCAACCAATCACTCATGTTACTGTTTTTTCTGGTTCCTATGACTTAGCACTTTTCAGCTTCTTGCTCCACATCTCAGATGCCCGCAAGCTCTTCCTGGAAGAGCTATGAGTACACCCATCACTCCTTTTTGTACCTGGGTGTCCACTAAGAGGCTTCTAGTCTTCTTGTGATGGTGCACTCCAGTCAAGCTTCTGCATGATCAGAGGATTAGACTGTCATGCTTCTGCATATGACTTATGATCCATCAGACATGCAGCCGGAAGGCAGTGGGGCACCAGGCACTCCCAAGCACAACTAAAAGCAATGAGAGCTTTGCTCAGGGAGGGGGAAGCTTTTGCAGAGTGTTGTTCCTGCAGTGATTTGAGCCTAAAGGTATGGATATTTTTACAGCTGAGGCCCTATTATGCTAGTGCTTCCAACTCTAATTAGTAAAATAGGATCATAAAACTAGGAAGCTCATTTTGTATTTTTATAGGGTCTCAGCCAGGGGAAGAACAGTTATGAAGGGACAGAGCAGCCAGCAACAAAAGATAAAGTCTATACAGGATGTTAAACTATCCCTCATACATTCCTACATGCATAATGCAGCGCAGAGTCTAAAAAAGTCAACAACTTTTATACAATAAAGTAGTAGTGCTTGGTTGAAGGAAATCAAGGGGCCTCTTGTCCTTATACATATCTGGCTCATGGCTGTTCAGCTTTGGAGTTTGAAAAGTTTCTGTTGATGATTTTCCCACAGGGAGGTATTTTATAAGGTTTCTTGTCCGTGTGATTTCCTTAGTGGCTGTGATGGGATAAGCAGCCATACCTCTTATAGATATATTCACATGGAAAGGTGTCTACTCTGCTTTTGTGGAAGATGTAGAATATAGACAGCTCTGAAACAGTTCCCCTTATGTCAGACCTGGCTGAAAACAAAACCCAGGTTCAAATATTATCAGAAAAATGGAAGCTGACAAACTGACTCAACAGCCAAATTCTCTGTTGGAGGCACACGATCCCCAGTGCTGACTGAGTTTGGCTGCTTCTTTCCAGTGGATGTGTCAGGGAACTTGCAAAGAAAACCTAACCAGCATAATTAAAACCTGGTTCATGTACCACATAGGAGCTGTACTGATAAAATTCATCTATTTCCAAACTTCTGAGTACTTTGTCTTACAGCTCCACTCTGCTATTGCGTTATTACACTTACATTGTGCTGCTGCGCTGTAGTCACCTCTCTGCAACAGGTACTAAAGTGAGCTCGGGGTGTGCACCAGATGTGAATTATTTTTAGCGGGCCAGGTAGGTCCATTAGGTTTCCTCAGGGCAGCGCAGCCGTAGGCAGCCCCAAGGCCACGAGCCGCAGCTCTCCCGTGCCAGGCCAGCAGCCTCGCTAGGCGCTCGGCGGCCGCCGTGTAATCCCTGCGGGGCGCATCAGGGTGCGGGGGCTGTGACCCAGCTCTGGAGGCGGCCGGCCCGGGATCCCGAGCAGCCGTGGCCGGCCCGGCTGTGGGCTCAGCAGCCGCCGCCGTCCCTCCGGGAGGGAGCCCGGGCCGCCCAGGCGCCCCCGCCGCGCCCTGCCCGGGGCGGGCCGAGCCCCCCCCGGCTTTGCCGGCGCCTGCGGGGGATTAGCGGGGCAAAGCGCTCAGCCGCCGCTGACCCCGAGGCGGGACGGCAGCCGGGCCGGGGCCGTCCGCAGCAGAAGGACCGTGAACCCGAGGCACAGTGGCCGGAGGCGGCGCGGCCCCAGCCCCTCTGCGGGGCTGGCTCTGCAGGGACCGGAGGTTTCGCGGCGGGTAATCCCCGGCCGGGAGCGGCGGGCAGGGCAGAAGGGCGAGTCCCGGGGTCGCTGCCTGAGCGGGGGCTCACGATGGAGCTGCGCTGCCAGGCGGCCACGCCTCGCCGAGGGGCTTCGGGGCGGCCCCCGCGCGATGGTGGCCCGGCCCCCAGGGGTGGCGCGGCCGCGGCCCGGCCGGTGCCGTCCGCAGCCCCGGGTCGGGACGGGACGGGACGGGTGCGCCGGGCAGGGGCGGGGCGGCCTGGGACTGCTCGGAGCCGGGAGCTCCCGGCACCGGGGCATGTGAGGGTTGGCTCTTGCGGTGTCTCATTCTCATGAATCCTGCTTGTTTCTACTTTTTGTTACCCTTTTTTTTTTTCTCCTCTTTTTTTTTTTTTCCTTGTGAGTGAGTTTCTGGTTCGAAACGCGTGCGGAGTAGTCCGGAGAGATGCCTGGTCCGCGTCGTGCCCGCGGTGAGAGCAGCCGGGCGCTGCCCGCCCGAGGGACACGCGGGGCTGCGGCGTGACCGTGGCCTGGGCAGGACACGTGTGGGGTCTTACCGTGCCCAGAGTACACTCACGCCCCGTAACTTCTTGCCTGCTAATGCTAAGTGCTAGCAAGTTTGCTTGTTGTCTGCAATGCCTTCCTTATCTTGCTATCAAGTTACTATATCGCCTTAATTTCAAGCCCTGACAAAGCTCATTGATACAGCAGCTAAATTAATTTCGAGTTGGCGCTTTTCTGCTGTTAGAAGTTCTGAGAAACAGAGAGTGAGTGAGGTCACACCATATCGATTCTTATGGCCTTATAAAGTTTTACTGTGTTAAAATAGGAAAACTAAGTGATGCTTTGGCTTTGAAAAACAACTTATTTGCTAATATATTGATCTAGTGTTTAGTCATTGAAAAATTGTTCTCATCACTTGCAGTGCCTCTCTTCTGGGAGCCACAAAATTAGCTGGATATAATTCAGTTCGTGGATTGCTAATGTTGGTTCATTACTTCTGGTGGCACAAAGTCTGAACACAATTTGATAATGAACCGTTCCCCCTTCTGTTATTAATCTTGTTTCGTGATTGTAATGCCCCTGCATAAATATTGTCTGTTGGATGACAATTGCCACAAAAATCTTAGCTATTATTTGTTTTCAAAACATCAGAGCTCTTAGAATTGACTACAGTAATTAAATATAGCATTTTGTTTCCTTGTTCTTTCCATACCCTCTTCCTTTAACTAAAAGTTGGCTTAAAAAAAGTTGGGGTCCTGTACTGGTATCATGTATAAACTCTGAAGGATTGCAATCTAGTGGGTAGCCTCTATGCATGAGAATAGATTGTAATGCTTACAGCCCTCGCTGATTCTTTAACCTGTTGCTTAAAAAATTCCCTCCTCCGATGGAGTTTCTTTAGAACCGTAAACCTCAACATGCAGTGTGACTTTGCCTGTTGTTCGGCATGGCAGGGAATGGATGAAAACCAAGGTGAAACCTAGCACTGAAGCAGATCTCTTGCATCTATGCCCTCTGAAAACAGTCAGAGAATGAAGAGCTGGAGCCTCCCACGAGCAGGGCTGGCCAGTTCAGTCTGCAGCAAGTCAAAATGTCAAGATCAGCTGAATAATAATCAGCAGATGAAATGTCAGTGTGGACACCCAATATGCATTTATCAATAGAAGGAGATCAGGTACTGATACCACACAGTACTGCTTCTCTACTGTGTGTAGAAGTTTTACAAAGGTCAAGGAGTCCAGAGGCATCAAATGTCTCTGAAAGCTGTCTTGCTTTGTTGGGAAAGTTGTCGCTGGATAACAGTCACCAAAGAGAAAAAGTGTTTTTAGAAACAGAAGAAGCAGTTACCCAGCCTTTCAGAGAGTAAACACTAAAAAGTGGCCTCAAAATCAGATCAATTTCTTCCTTGAACAGCCCTTAGATTGATGTAAGTACTTTGAATTGTGCCCAGGAAATATGTTGTCTGATACTTGCCTAAATTGATCACCACTCCTTGCCTCCAAATGCTTTACGTAGCCATTTATTCCTGCATTTACATTAATTTAGGGTTTGGTTGCTGGGTTCAGGGTTTGCTTGGCAGTGTCATTCCATGGTGCTTGCCTTGTCTGTGCATCATGAGACAATGTGCAAGTTGCCTGACAGCTTTCAGGTGATGACATGTGGCTGACTTGCAGTTTCTTTGGCTGTAGTCTGGAGCTGATACTCATTTTGCCAGTTGTCAAGCTAAAACTCTTTATTTCCAGCATTTAAATAGGATAGAATTAATTTACCTTAACATTTCTGCATCTGAAGCAGTGTAACTGGCCTTCTGTTGTAGGCAGTGGAAACTGAGCCAGTAGAATCAACAGTGTCTGGAGACTAAGCTGTCTTATGCTAAGATAAATGCTACCTAGCTAAGGTGAATCGATTTTTTACTGCTTTGACTGAAATGGAATTAAAGCATCTAGCTTAGGTTAAAATAGGTGTATTCTACACATCAGCTAAGGTGAAGCTCACCTAAATTAATGTCTTGTATCTTTCTTACTTGTGTAAGCACACAACAGCGAAAGACATGAACTGACTGTTAGAGAAGGTTGTTGATTTTTATTCTTTGTCTACCATAGCTGGGACTAAAGAGATTTTTTTTTTTCCCTCTGGAAGGTTTCTTGCAGATGAGAAGGACAATTGAAAGCAATGGGGAATATATAGAGTGGAAAGTAGTAAGCAAACTGATGTGCAGCTGAAGAGGATAATTCATCTAGACATATGGAGAGTACAAAAATCATGTAATTATGCAAATTTGTTGTTGTTTTAGAGTGAAATTATAATGCTAAGTGCATTCAGCTTTTGACAAATGGAGTAAAAAAACCAGCCTGCAAACCTCCAAACACTTGTCTTTAACTAATGGCCAAACTAGATAATCTGCTCACACTGAGCTTAGATTTGAATATAGTTCCCATTCAGATACAGGTTGCATCACCATCGAAATCAGAGGCTGAATATTCCCCCAGAATTAAACAGGGGTGATATTTGAATTTCCAGAGCAAAACTTGCTCTTTGAATGATGGCTAAGATAAAACACTGCATAAATCATTCATTATAGCTCTAGCTGAGAACCTGAGCTGCAATCCATGCTCTTAGTTGAATAATCGAATTATTTGGACATTTATCCAGAAATTGCTAGGTGCTAGTACAATGAAGGGCACATTGTAGCCTCATGCTTTTTGGCTTGTTTTGAGAATTCCATGTGGCAGCCTTTAACTTTCTTACTAAGTACTTGTCAGTGTGGCATAACTCATGAAATAAGAAAAAATGTGGTTTGGGATTTGATTGTGCCATTCCATTAAGTATTTGAAGGCCCCACTGTGGCTTGTGATCAGTGTCAGACCAAAGAACTTCCAAATGAGATATTGGAAAAAGGCAATAAAGGGGGTGAAAAAGTGAGGTGAGATGGGGTTTTTTATTTTATATAACAAGCTGTCTTTGTTTGTTTTGTTTTTGTTAGTGTGATTACTTTTTCTGGCATCCATTAGGCAAGAGGTTTAAGTTTCACAATCTGAAGGAATGCACTGTGTCATCTCCAGAGAGGTAACAGACCTGACAGGCCATGTGTGCCAGTGTTCTTGGCACCTGACATCTGCCAGTCGTGACATATGGGAAGATACCTGGCACTTGACAGGGCAGGATATGTGCAGGAGCTATCTGGTTAAACGTAAGTAATGTTTGCAATGTGAAGGAGAGAGTGATGTGAACAAACAAAACAGAAGACAACCTCAGTAGGTGTGTTTTGAACTGAACTGATGACATCCTGGTTCCAGTTTTCAAGACCAGAAAGTTGTGGTAGCCAGGAGACAAGACAAGATGCTGATGGGAACCTAAAGGCTGGATTCATTGTGTATGTGAATAGATGTCTGCTTTGCTAATCATGTAGGCTTCCTGTGTGGAGAACGATGAATGACATGAGGCAAGGGGACTCTCATTTTATTAGCTCTTTATGGAGGAAATGGGTATGTTTTCCTCCAAGTGAGATGAAGGTCCATTCAGAAACTATTGGGGGGGAAAGTTTATAGTTTATAAAGAAGTTGCACTTCTTTGAAGAATTAGGTGATAATTCAGGCTCTGTGTGCTTTAAACCCAGCCAGCAGAAGCAAAACCTATTGTTTATTCCCACTTGACTGTGTTGTCTCTAATGCTCTGTGGCCTTGACTGCAAAGTCCTCCACAGGGCCATTGGTTTGTGTCTGAAGCTTTGGGTGTGATAAATGTCCTTCACTGAATTGCCTTGGCAGCAAAGAGAGTCCAGAGGAGATATACTATGTTCTTCGGTAGGCTTCCACTTCCCTCTCCAAACTGACTAGATATTGAAAATGATGGAGAATGCAGCCGTCTGCCAGCACAGCTGCTGAACAGGGCATCTCTGGGTATCTCTAATATTTGGCCTGAAGTTTGCTGTATAGGGTGCATATGTTTGATGTGAAGCAAAAAGTCACATAGGAATGACTCATAAGAATTATCACCCAATTTGTTCATGTAACTGGCACCAAGTCCCCCTCTCAGAGAAAAAAAACACCAACCAACCAACAAAACCCCAAACCCTGTTTACTTGGAACTTCAAATGTATTTTTTCCTTGCCTTGAATATCCTTAATTTAATTGCTGTGTCAGTCTGTTTGGCTCTCTCAGACTTACAGGACAATGTACTCTGTGATTTAAACTTTGTTTCATGAGCTCATTAAGAACTTTAACAAACACGACAAAGAGGGGCTCAGTCCCCTTTTGCCCAGGTCAGTCTATCATGTGAATTCATTTATTCACCATTCAAGCCATAAGGTTTCATAATTTATAACCTGTAACTCTTAATTTGTGCACCTCCAAGCAAAACCAAAAGAATAAAACCTAGCTGGGGCTAAGAGACTGCTTATCCTTTCTCCTATGTCACAGTGCAAGTGTCCCCTTTATCACACCAAGAAGCAGGAAAACCTCAGCAGTCAGGCTGCTGTTGGATTTGCTTCTAAAGCTTTTTGGGTAAGCTGATATTTTATACCTTCCAGCTTGGAGGTTTGGCCTATACCATTTTTATAAGTGAGCAGATTCTGGGGAAACTGCAACAGGAAAGATAACAGGAGACAGAGATTTGCTGGTAATAATGGTGCATAATGCTCATAATGGCCCTTGAGCTCTTTCAGGCCACCAGTCTGCCTGCTTGGTGCTCTTTGACTTACTGGCACTGTGCCCAGCATCCATCAGGCCTCACCAGCAGGTTAGCCAAAATCTGAGCAGAAGCTGGGTCAACTGTCGCGGTGAGCACACCAGAAGTACTTTAAAAAGGTCCTTTTTTTCATAGAGGTTCAAGGGTACATTCCCAGCTTAGAGGTTTGGTTCAAGTTATAAATTGTGGTGGTTTTTATGTAAATTTTTAATGGTGAAGGGTATGATAAATTATCCAGTTAGTTGGGCATCCAGACACATTCCAGGAACAGTCCAATTTATCAGTGAAATATGAGATTAAATCATTATCAGCTTTCACAACTTCACTGAGATGTAATAAAATATTATCCATCATCCAGAATAGAACACTTGAAATCATTCTATTTAATATATTTTTAATAATAGAAGTGGAAACTAAACAATTTATCTGCAGGGACTTGTTCTTAGACTTGGTGAAAGTGACAAAACATGGTATTCAGTATGGCTTATTCAAGTTATGATTTTGAAGCTGTAAATCAAAACAAAGAATGAGGATGAATAATTCTTTCTGGAATAGCACTCTTAAATTATTGAACTAAGTATGACAGCTCCTGAATGCATATTTGTTAAGTATGTGGTGACTTATTAGATGATGTAGAAGACTAGATGATGTGCAACTGGTGTGATTTTCAGAAGAAAACAAAAGCACAAGGGAAATTCTCTAGCACTTTTTCTCTGGTAGCCAAATAGCACCTGCAGGATCATGTTTCCTTAGCCCTTTAACATTTCTCATTGTACCGGTCTCTGCAGACAAATAAGCAATTGATACTGGGAAGTCAATGAATTTCAGCTTCATTCTGTCAATGTATAGGAAGTTAATGAAGCCTGGGAGGCTGCCTGAAGCACCAGGTTGGAATGCTACTTCTTAGAGTGTTCTACTTCATGTGAAACATCTGTACAGCAAGGTGGACCTTTGCTTAGGCATGTATTTGGAGATTGAAGATATCAGAGTTCTCTGCTTGGCTCTGGCACAGTCTAAATATGTGAAGCTGCTCTTTGAGTTCCTGTGTCAGAAGTGCTCCTCTTCGAAAGGGAGGAATTCAATCTTTCTTTCTTCAGCGCTGCATATCTCCTACTGCCTGGGTCAGAAGCTCCTGTGTTTTCTTGTAATGTGAGACATAGCAGGCTCTAGATTTTGATGGAAAATTACATATTCTGTAGAAAATAGCCTATATGTAGACAGGCTTCAATACGGTTTGGATGCCTCAGTTCTTATGAAGGCAACCATTGATACCTTTTTACTTTTTTTCCTCTTAAAATAAAAACCACTAGTTACAGACTTTAGTATCCAGTAAGATCTTAAACAAATAGTTAGCCTCAATTTTAAAACCTAAAGTTTAAATACAATTTCAAAATTTCTCTGTTATTATTGAAACCCTCAAAGCAAGGGTTTGGGATTATGAATCCTAATCCCTTTATCATCCCAAATTTAGTTATTGTTTTGTGTAATCCCAAATATGAGCAAATTACAAAGCATTTATGAATATGAATATCTATGAAGTGATTAAAAAACCCAACAGAATGACTGTATCTGAGCACTACTTTAAAGGCAAAGAAAAAGAAAGTTAAAAAAAAAGTTGTAACTAATTTGTGTTCATTTTTGGGGAAAGAAACGGCTTTGCCCGAAAGTGGTGAAGTTCCCAAGGCATGGATAAAGACTAGGTATAAGGTAATGAAGAAGTAATGCCTTAGGAAAAGACTGCAGTCAGTGTCCTGACTCAGGTGAGTCTACGTGAATCCCATGGGACAGAAGAAAGAAGCAAATTCTGAATCTGGAATGAAAAACTGAGGATTTACTTATTACAGATGTATGTCTCTGGATCTTGATCTTCACTTTGACCTTAACCTGGAATAGTGTTAAGGAAGATTCATTGTATCAGGTAAAATTGGGTCATTTCATTCCCACAGTATTTGAAATCAAGAGGCTGGGCCACTACAGGTTGCAGTACCAAGTACACAACAGATGGCTGCAGGTTTCCTGGTGAATTGTATCTGTCACGGACCAGGGCATTGGTGTTATCTGGTCAGTCAGTGATGGATACAATTCAGTCACTGTAAAGGTGTTTCCTTTACAGTATGTAAACCAGTTGTTAAAGGATGTACGTTGGTAAGCGTGTTCCCCGTGACTGAGAGTGCTTGACTGTCAGAAGACCATAGCATTGTGAAAAGATCTGTCACTTTGATCTGCTTGGCCTTTTGAGATCTACGTCATAATTCAAATGCTAAGAGTGGCTTGTAAAAATGATTGTTTGCTGTAAGAGTTTGAATGAACCTAATGCTACTACTTAGGATGTGTTGTGTCGGTTTCTTTCCACTTCTTGCCTGATTCTTGGTAATGGACCTAAATTCTTTGGGATTTTATGAACTTGACTCTCATTCCCCCATCCCCCCAGAGATCCTGGAGTGACAATATATATTCATAGAAGTGCATAGGAAAGCTTCTACTAGCTTCACTCAAACTTGAATTTGGTTCAAATTATCGTTTGAATTTCCCTTCATTTGATATTGTGTTGACTGCACAATATCAAATGAAGGTATGTGCAGTCAACACAGTATCAAATGAAGGGAAATTCAAGTGCAGCAGTTCTTGTTCATTATGCTATCTGTGCAGGCACACTATATGCAAAAACACATTTCTAGTGTTTGAGGCTGGAATGTGTATTTCTCTTCCCATTTGTAGGAAGCAAATTGCTATCAACCATTTTTTGAGTGAACATTGAGATCTCTTTTTCCTAGGAGCCATCATTTGAGATGCTTCCGTTGACTGGAAAAACAATAATATTTGATAGCTTTCCTGATCCTTCAGATACCTGGGAAATAATTGAGACTATTGGCAAAGGAACCTATGGAAAAGTTTTCAAAGTGTTAAATAAGAAAAATGGCAGCAAAGCAGCAGTCAAAATTTTGGATCCTGTTCACGTAAGTTACTTATATTATACTTGGTTAATTGTGTGTTTATGTAGTCTTTTTTCTCTTAATCTTTGTAGATAGTTTGTATTGGAAGTGACAGTGAAATGAACTGTTTCAGCCTGCAATGTATCAGGCTAGCTATCAATACATTTTTCTTATCATAAGTGATCTTGGAAGTGGTTGCTTATGGTGAAAGTCAGAAATACACCTAAACTTTATTACTTTTACCTTGTTATCCCTTGTTTTTCTCTTGTTTTCAGAAGCAAAGATGATTATTTTCCTTTTCAGTACTAGGAATCCTAGCTTATTTTATTTTTACTGTTGTTTCCTTTCTTTTTTTTTTAGTTTTTGACATACTAGCCCGTAAGGAAGTTACGTACTTCTAAGTACTTGAGCTATACCTTCAAGCATCTGAGTACATGCTTGTAGCTGAGTTACAAGCTATGAGTGATACTTCAAAAATAAAATAGCATACTTTATTATTACTGTTCATTCTGTGTTTTCAGAATGTGCCAAAATATGTAGATCTCACAGAGAGATCCATCTTTTGAAATGGAAAATGCAAAGGGATTAGCTCTATGCGCAAAGCATTAGGCTACTGGGAGATGGAATTATGAAGTTGTAGAATATGATTTCGTTCTTAATAACTGACATTGGTTGGATGGCAGATTAATACTCAAAGAGTAAGGAAGAACACTAGTCTGGTTTGTAAAGGCACACCCCACTGACTTCATTGGTGCTGCACGTGGCTTGAGACTTTACTTGAGAATGAAACATGGAAAAGCAGCTGTTCCTGTTTCACTGGCCTTTTTGAGTTCATCTTCTGCACTCCCAGTATTGCATGACCTCTGGGCAGGAAGGGACGAGCATGTCATGCTGTGTGGACCCTACAGGTCTGGACCTGCACAGCCACACAGGGCTTTTCTACCTCTGCACATCACACAGTGTCAGATTATGATCCCATGACATGAAAGTCCATGGAATGTGTTGGTGAAAACATAGTGTCTTCCATTATCTTTGCTATGTTTCTTTCTGATCTGCTTTTAATTTCAATTTGCTTTCAAAGCAACAAAAGGGTGCTCATCTCAATTCAATACCACAACCTCTTCCAAAGTAAACATAACTTGCCGAGTGATAAGCATCTTGATGAGTTCAAATGCATTGGAAACTATTTTTGACTCTCTTGCTTTCTGTAAACAAGGTTCTTGTGCTTACAATGAATAGGCATGACTTCCTTCCCATTGGTGTTCATCTAAATGCCTGTTTGGCAGGAAATGCTTTTGCTTTCCTTTGTTTCACAAGTGTTCAGGAGTGATTCTTAAGTGGCAGCTGGCTATGGCAAGAATTCCTGAAGGAATTGGTGAAACTTTCAATGTTCTGTACACTTTGGAGGTCGCAAAAAAAGATTAAATGATGATGATAGGAAGAGAAAAGAAATAATAAAGCTGATGCTAGAGGAAAAAGAAATAGATTAAATGGGGAAAAGGAATAGACTGTAAAGAAAATGGAAGAAATAGAATGCATAAAGATGGAATATAAGAAATTGAAGACAGGCATATGTATAACTGATGAAGACAGGTTCCTTATTTTAATGAAAAAATGGCAGTAGCGCAGTCAACATCACACTTCCAACACTTGACTCTTAACTAAATGTTTTACCCTTTTTATTCTAAGAACACTATTCTTCTTTGGCCTCTCCTATTTACAGGTTCTCTGGAGCAGCTGCTGTACCTCCATATTACTGCTGAAATGACAATCCTGTATTGGAAATAGAGTGAAAGCAATAAACAAGTTCTTTTTATTTAAACTGAAAGTATTATTAATGGCTGCAGAGGGAGCCATTGCAATGAAGAAAAAGATACTTTATGTATTTTCTTCTTTACATTTCACAGTTATTTTTCTTTGAAGATCGTTTCAGAATTGTGCCACTTGAGACTGGAAACAAAGCAAAAGAAATGTGGTTTGGTTTAACTGCTATTTTGAAATTAGACTGGGAACCTACATTATCATGGGTGATATAAAACTGAAATAAGCATTTAATGTTTAATCCTTTAGAGCACAGATTCTTTTTGCTGAATAACAGCTCAGCTTTTTGAAACTGAAACAGGAAAGCAAAGGTGTTGAAATGAGAACATATGAAGATGGAACTGAGAAGGCTTAATCTTGTCCTCAGGACTATAAGTAAATACCATTGTACTTTAGAACTCTTAGCCAAATTATTCTATATATAGGATAAAAATATTCAGTCTGCCATTTCTAATACAGTTCTTTTGTGAAGGTAATTATGCTAAATTCAACCAAATATTTCAAGGTTTTTTTTCCTTCATAAAATACTGAGAAAGATTTTTTTTTTGGTAGGCACAGAATGAATATTCTATTCATTTAATTTCTCCTTATAATTGTAAAAATCTCATAAAATCTGAGTATCCCTCAGGAGACAGAAACCTCTATTAGTTCACAGTAGAACAGTGGGCTACTTCTCTTCCAATTTCCCCAAGGCAGTCAGAACTATTGTATGCTTTGTTTTTAATTTCTTGGCTTTTGACTGTATTTTTTTTCCTTTCTTTTATTTTTGCCAGATGCATTTTCTGTCTTCATCCCTGCTTCCACTCTTTCTCTTTCCTTTCTCTGCCACCTTCAGTATTTTGGTTCTTTCTTCCTCCCTCGTATTTTTCTTCTGTATTCTGTATTTTGCTTATAGGAGAATTACCTGAAAATGAGTTCCTCCTTTTTTAGAAAGAGGAAAATTCCTGCTGTTTTTCAGTTGTTCCAATAACAAGATCTCTAAAATCCTTCCTTGTGAGAAGAGTTATCCTGGTAATCTTAATATGAAAGTTTAATGGCCTGATTCATGACGATACCAGTGACAGAGGAAGTTCTTCGAGACCAGTCAAGCTGGTCTCAAGACAAAAGGCTTGTGTGAGGAACTTGAATTGGATATTGGAGAGACCTGTATAAGAAACAAGTGAGCAAGGTCCTCTTGGGACCTTGGGATGCGTTGAACAGAATGAGAAGGATCATCCTTCATTGGGAATGCAAAGCATCCCCTTTCTCTGCCATGGTCACTTCTATTTGGCTGTGCTGAGACAGGTTTTTGGCACTGAGTAGATGCTTTTCACTGATACAAAATCCATTCATATGTATAGTGGAGCTCCTTCTTCTAGAATGGATTTTTCACTTCTTTTTGTGCAGTTGTAAATAGCAAATTGTATTAAAAATGTTTTAAATCTGAAACAAGTATGTTAACTTTTTTTTGAGATCTAAATGAGGGGGAAATGGCTGCAGGTATTTTGCCTTTATCTGTTGACAGGAGGGATTGAATATTTTGTCAGTGTGACTCAAATGCAGTGTAATCATCATCCCTCAATAAGCAATTCCAGTGCACAGGTGGGAAGGGTTTACAGAGTCATCCAATGCCTGCTAAAGCCTGCCAATGCCTGTGTCCATGTTTGGTCTGAAGGGATTTGTACAGCTCCCAGTGCATGTGTTAGCAAAACTGGTCCTCATACCTCACCTCCAAATGGGTTTCCCTCACTGTCTAAGAAACCCAAGGTTTGTAACGAGAGCCTGACAAAAAGCCATGATTATTATAGTTCAGTAGCAGAACCCAGAGAGATCATGGATGTCACCAGCTTCTATGACAGTAGAAAATGACAAAAATTCCCAGATAATTCTAGAAAGTGGGATGGCAAATGAGTAAGATGTGGCTGCAGTCATACTTGTTCATGGACAGAGAGGTAGAGAGGTAGTTCCAACTGCACCATTTCTAGCTGGGGTTTCCATTAAGACTAAAGCAGGAACGTGATTTCCCAAGGCATCTGCATATCTACCTACTTGTGGATTGCACTGGCTTTGCCTTGAAATCACAGAATGGTTAAGGTTGGAAGGGACCGATGGTGGGGTCATATGATCCAACCTCCCTGCTCAAGCAGGGTCTTTCTAGAACATATGCACAGGACGTATCTGGAGAGTTCTTGAATCCCTCCAGAGAGGGACACTCCACAACCTCTCTGGGCAACCTGTTCCAGTGTTATGTCACCCATGCAGTAAAGATTTTCTTCCTCACATTCAGGTAGAACTTACTGTGAATGGGTTTTTGCCCATTGCCTCTCATCCTATTGCTTGGCACCACTGAGAAGTGCCTGGATCCATATTCTTGACACCCTCCCTTCAGATGCTTCTGGATACTGTTGAGGTCCCCTCTCAGTTGTCTCTTCTCAAGGCCCAGCTCCCTCAGCCTTTCCTCGTAAGAGAAATGCTCCAATCCCTTAATCATCTTCATAGCTCTCCTCTGGACCTGCTTCAGGAACTCCATGCCTCGCTTGTGCTGAGGAGCCCAGAACTGGACACAGAGCTCCAGATGTGCCTCACCAGGGCTGAGTAGAGAGGCAGGATCACCTCCCTCAACATGTTGGCAGTGCTTTTCCTAATGCATCCCAGGGTACCATTGGCCTTCTTGGATTCCAGGCCACACTGATGGCTCATGGACTGCTTTTTGTCCTCCAGGACCCTTGCTCCTTCCCCAGTGTTCTGAGGGCTGCTCTTTCATATCCCATGTGTTCATTAGTTGAAATTTATAAGGACAAAATAAAATTTTAAAAAATAACTGGTTTGTATTCACTAAACAGAACCAGGCTTTGTGGCTCTCTAAATGGTATATTCATGTTCTATTTGTTTTTTTCTTTGTATCATTTCAAACTACATTTGAATTGACAGAAAATACTTTGTGGGGTTTTTTTTTTTTAATGGCTATCATTATTTATTTATTAACTGCTATGTATTTATCATTTGTGACACTAGGATATTGATGAAGAAATTGAAGCTGAGTACAACATTTTGAAAGCTCTCTCTGATCATCCAAATGTAGTCAAATTCTACGGCATGTACTATAAGAAAGATGTGAAAAATGGAGACCAGCTTTGGCTAGTTCTTGAGGTAAATAATACAGAAAAATAGGAGGTTTATTCCAGTTGGTATTCCATTGATGGGTATAAACTCAATGAATAAGATGCAAGTCATTTGTTTAATGGGTTTTTTTTGCATGCAAAATGATAAATGCTGTTGTTTAGTCTTTTTAGTGTTCTGATTAAATTGTCTGCTCTGAGTTCAGCATTCTTATCTTGATATTACACTGATAATCCTGTGCCTTCAGAATTAGGATATAAATTCTAATAAACTCATAGGATTTGCTACCTAAAAATTCTAATAAACTCATAGGATTTGCTACCTAAAATCTTTCTTTGGTGAAAGGCTTGCCATGAGAATCTTCTTGTAGTAGCAGTTCTTTAAATATGACTAACATATGACATAGCAGTTAAAGAACACAGTATGGTGATTTTTTTTCCAAATGAAATTATAGAAATTATTTAACTGAATTCTTTTTTTTTCTGTGGAAGGTAAATGCACAAATAGATAAATAAGCCAATTAAGAGGAGCTACTTCCCAAATGCTGTTGAAAGCAGTAGGATTTCCTCAAATTAAGTTCAGAGCAATGTGCGTTTGTCTTAAGTTTTGAGTAATCTGTGAGCAGAGAGCTTAATCATTACAGTTTTCATAGATTCACAAGCTATTCTGTAAAAACTTCCTCTTTTATCCAGAGGAAAATGAAGAATATCTCTGACAGGAATAGTGTGCTTTTCCTAAGAATCAGGAGTTTTGCTGTCATTTGATCAGGGTTTGATAAGATTGAGATTGAAAAATTGGCTGCATTTTATGATTTTTCATCTAAGTAAATACAAATCTCCTACCAAATATCCCAATGATACAATGGTATCTAATCCCGGAAACAAGCCACCAGTAATGTATAAGTTCTAAAAAAATCTATTCCAAATTTTTATGTGTTCCCTTGGAAGATGTTTTTAAGAATTGTTTGCATTGAAAATCATAACAAATTATTAGGTTAGACTGACATCAAAAGGTATCAGGTCTTTGTGAAGTGAGCATCTTGGAAAATCCAGCTTCCATTGTATCTGCTGGGCATTTGAAACTCCCATCTGTGAAACTTCTGGCCTATACAGGATGGGTGCCAAACAGCCAGGCTGAAACAGACTGGGAGGAAACAGTCAAGTGTTTATATTTTAGCTTTTATATTTCACATGAAGTGATGTTCTTTATGTGAAAAACAGGAGTCTACATGTGGAGTATGTTTTATATTTACTCTTTTCATGCCAAGCTATACACGTGCAAGTGTTAGCATGGAGTGTGTGGAACAGTATTGGATGCTTCCTGTCACTGCACGTGTAGATCCATGAATGCAATGGATTTCAGCTGGTATGTGTAGATATGCATAAGTAGGAAAATAAATCTCACTAATGACTTTGGTGAAGCTTTCCTGTTAATAATAGTGTACGTGAAAGAAAACTGTCATAAAACAGATTTCTCTGTTCAAGTGGCACCTTCTTTTCAGCTTGTGTGCAGCTTTACAGGGCCATTGCAGTTTGCTTTTCACAGCAGCTATTAAGGTGTCCTGCATTTTATCAGAATGAATATCTTTTCATCATCTCCATTTTGTGCTCTTTGATCAGATCCATGGGCAGGACGATTTGGAGGGAAAGTTTCTCAAATTCCACTAGGAATGGGTTGTGATAGATGGCAAAACTCAGCATTTAATAATGCATTTAGAGCCACCACTGCTGTTTACCAGCAAAGTTATTCACTGGAGTGTTTGAATCCATGTATTTAGATGTTTGGGTTTGGGGTTTTTTTTCCTAGAGGAAAGAATCTTCAGCTTTTTAAGACATGTCCCATGCAATGTATTTTTAAGAAAACCACCTATGGGAATGAAAGTGAAACAAGAAAACATCTGTACAGAGTAACAGTACTCTTGACTTTCAGTTCTGAAATACCCTTCTCTCTGTAGGCTGCACTCAGATAAGCTGAACATCTGCTCCTCTTTGGATGTTGTTCTAATCGCATTTATAATACAGAACGTTGCTGGAGGGAGGATTCCTGCCAGGTGCATTAAGCTTTGTCGTGTGTGTCCAGAGACACAGGCAGAAGAAACTGTCCTACTGAGTCTGTTTTGGAAAGAAATCCCATACGTGGGATGAATCAGCTTAGCAGTTTGATGTCAGCAGACAGCAGCATGATGACACAGCTGAGGCAGAGTGTGCTGTAGCCTATTTCTTTCTGGTCTCGATGTTAGTTGAGAACACAAAATATCTGAGATAGTTGGAGATCATTTGATGGAAGATGGAGCAGACAGGAATCATATCAGGCCCTAAAGGTGAGCATGTAGGTCAGGGACAGGTGGGGACAGCAAATGGCACAGGCCTTGCCTGGTGCAAACAACCTAGGCTAGAAAGAGTGAAGGCTGAAAAGCCACAGCAAGGTAAGTGGTAGTTATTACACAGCTTTTATTTGCTGCTGTAAACCAGAGGCTGGAATCATAATGTGACATATTTCTATAGTTCATTTCCTAGAGAGATCAGGTAGAACTTTAAGAAGCATCTTGGTCCATTTTCAAAAGATGCAAAGTTACGCATGCCATATTTGAGATTAATTTGGGTTTGTGAGTCACATAAGTAAGCTAGTGTATTTTATGGTCCTCAATATATTTTTTAAGAAATAGAGGGAACATGCATTATTTTTAAAGTAAAAAAAAACTTATTTAATGAGTTAAAACTTATCTTGGTAGGGGAAAAATTTTGGAAGGAATGACTTTCCACCCAAAAATACAGTTTTGTAATATCTAGGCGTATTTTAGAAACCTCTTGTTCTGGACAGGTAGAGGGAATTGCCAAGAAGTGTTACAGAAATACATCCTTTTCACTCTGCTGAATGTCAAGAAGACTGACAAAATACTCTTTTTAGGTGTTTTTTTTTTCCCCAAAGTGTGTATGTGAACATTTCAAAAACATTTGCAATGTCCTGCTGAGTTAGACCAATGGTCCATGTGCCTCAACTTTCTGTGTACTGCAGTGGCACTAGAAGATGCTATTTAGGAAGAGTCTGTTGTCCAGTTTTTGCAGTCCATTTCCCTCATGCTTTCCAGCAACCATGATTGCTGTATTACAGATGTCCCAGACTATTCCATTTAGTATCCATTGATGGACACACTAAACCTGGTGATGATACAGGCATACTGTACAGTCTCCCCTTATGAGCATACAAGTTGAATTTTTGCATCACTATTATATGCTGATTTCTATTTCTATAATATTCCACATAGTAGAATATAATGTTTTCAACATTATGAAAATATTTCTAAATCTAATTATATTTCAGTGTGAAGAAATTTAGACTCCTGCTCATTTGAGAAGGAGGAATATGATACAGTTTCCAGTGGATTCCAGGCTCTATTTTCTGACCAGCTCTGTTGTTAAAAAGTACCTGCAGAGTAGTTGGTGCAATCTGTACAGATGCTGGTTGTGCACAGTCCAGACTGAGTGAATCTGATTCACCTTTGTTCTCATGTAGAACCTTTACTTGATGTAGTGTAATCTTCACCAGAGAAATCTTGTGGGAGTGTAGAGTAGCTTGTGCTTGGAATCTGCTTCTCTGAAGAGGTGTCATTTTAGCCTTTCCCTTTCCCTCAACCTTTTAACATGGGAAAAATAATTAAATAAATTGATAATTTGTATAATTCTGGATTTTTTCAGGCAAACTGGTATACTTTGAGTTTCATCTTCTGGATGTTTCTTGATGTTAATTGAACATGCTAACCAGACACTGGTAACTCAAAAGAATTACAGAAATATTGTCATGATGGATTCAGTTGGCAGCTATGTTTGGTGATTTAAAATTTGCCTGAAGTGATTCAGATTTTTTACTTACCTTTGATCATTTAAAGTTAATATTAAGAGGAAAAAAATTGAATGTACAAATATCTAAATTCTCTTTTTAAGTCCTTGGAATGCTTCTATTTGTGATTTATTTTCAGAAAGAAGAAAAAAATCTTAAACCCAGTAAATAGAAGCTCTCAGAAGCTGGAATTAAACTAGAATACAGGAAACTATTGCATCAGTTCACCTGCTACTCCTTCTGCAAACATAGACAAAGTAGAAACCCATGGTTAATCAGAGGAGGGACATTGTAACAATTGTAAAGGTAGCACCATACAGAAAAAAGGAATAAAATGCCAGTATATCAAACTGCCAGCCTGCTATACCAGGGTTATGTCGGTCCATCACTACTAGTTTATTTCCAGTGACTTGCCAAAATGCTTGTAACAGGATAAGAGCTGAGAGAGAACCTGTGAACAGACTGTGCTGTGTTATGGGCACAGAGTAGCCCACCAGTGCAGTTCTTGCCCAGTTACCAATCACAAGGTCAGTTGCCTTTGTCTGGTGAGGTGTTTAAATATAATGAGAATGTAAGAAGCTGAGATCCCCTTATAAAAATCCTTTCAGGTTTTGTGGAGATCCTTTAGAAGAGCTACGATTGTTGAATTTGCCTAGAGATGGAGAGCCCTGCACAATGTGTAGAGTATCAATTTTTCACTCCTTTCCCGTCCAAAGACTGACTTCCTAGCAGAGAGCTTTCATCAAAGGTATAAACCAGAAGGAACAAATGGCTTTGGGAAAGGAGAACTGAATGGATAACAGAAGTCAGTTGTGATCTCAATCAGCAGCAGGCATTTGTGTCAGCATTGTAGTACAGGAGAGTTATTAAGGAGGATTTGAAGGAGGATGGTGCTATGATTTTCTGTTTTGCTTTAGTTGCTCTTTAAAAGCAGAAAGGAAAACATGTTACGCCAGCAGATAGCCAGCAATGGATGCCAGCACTGTGAGCTGATCAAGGATAGAAGTAGATCTCTTGCTGCGTAAGAAATGGTATTAGAACTGCTGTGGGGTTTGACAGTAAAAGCATCCAGCTCATGTTTGATATGACTGAGAAAGGGCAGCCAGTGTGAGGGTTCAAAGGAATAATGGCATGGTTGGAGATGGCTGGTTAGGGATAAGTACTCATTAAAGCCAAGAGAAGAAGGTGTTGCAGTAACTCCTAGGTAAAATTAAGAATGCTGAACATTGCAGTATCTGTCCTGGAGTGAGTCTGCTGTGCTGTTGCACTGTTGTGTCTGCTCTTTGGAGAGAGAAATTTAGCATATCAGATGCTTCCAGATGTTTGCAAATCTAACTGTGGTCATAAAGAGAGCCTTGGAGTTAATGGAATATTTATAAACTTTCCTCGCAGTTTCATAAATGAACAGTGACAGCACAATTTACATGTGTGTCAGAGAAAAACAAGTATAATTAATGCCCAAGTTTTGTGTGGTTAAAAGTCTTGGATCTTTCACTGACCTACTATATGTGAAAGATTTTCTGATCATGTTGCCTTTTAAACATTGCATGTAATTGCATTTCGTTGCATGAAACTCACTGAAGTGCATCCTTCTTATTTAAACAACAACAACAACAAAAAATCATCTGCTTTGTTATATAATGTCCGATCTATGGAATATATTCATGTAAAGAAAGAACAGTCTCAGCAAGTCCAGTTGCCGAGAGGATGGGAGGTTTTTTTCCCTGCTGCAGAGCTGAGGTGTTAATAGTGCAATTCTAGTTTGCTGTGTGGTTTCTACAAAAGAGAGCAACAACTGTCCAAAGATCCAGTTATTGGTATTTTTCTTAAAAAAAAAAAAAAAAGACTAAAATATTTCACTGCTGTTTTGTACCTTAACTTGAATGAGGCTTCAGCTGTTTGAGAGCTGGAAGTCTGGGTGATGTAAAATGTGAAGAAAGACAAGAAATTATTTAAAAAAAAAAAACCCAAAACCCTGCTCCCCACCCTCCCCAAAAAACCCTAATGAACCAAAACGAACCCAAACCAACCACGACAGATTCTTTGACTTTTACAATCATCTCAATTTTTGCAGTAGATGACAATATATTTACTCATTTACTTTTGACTCATTAATTTTGCTTTTCTAAGCTATATAGGGAGACTGATAACTTCTGTGTGCTAGGTAAATAGATCAATATTTATTTTTAATCTGTTTGTCTAGATAATCTTCCTTGACTGAGCTTGCGATGCTTTTACCTCATTCCCATATCCCAGTCTAAAAGGGCAAGGAGTCCTGTACCATGTATGGAGCAGGGGATGGATATGGTTCTGGCAGGGAGAGTGTGCTGTCACTCCCGCGTGGCCAACACAACAAGGCTCTTCACAAGCCACTGCTCCTTTGCCAGGCACAGGCTACCTCTTCAGGGGGCTGTTTATGCCCAAGCAGGCTGGGCACAAAAAAGTGAAGCTCAGAGCAGGATGAGTAGTTCTGCCCTTCTCTCTTGCTGAGATTTCCAGCGCTGTGGAAGAGTCCTGGTGGCTGGCAGCAAAGCATTTTCTCTCCATTAGCTTGATATTTTTCCTTTCTCAGCTAATGGTGGTGTCACTCTTCATGGCACCTCTCTGTGCATGGAGGAGGGAGAGAGGAGTGGCTGTCAGTGTTTTAAAGCAGCTAATTCTTGTTCTAAATGTGCAAACATGTTTGGCTGAAAATATCTGCAGCTTCAGTTTCTGTGGCCTGCAAGGAAAGCACAGAGCTTGGGAAGTCACTGGTCATGCAAAAGTTCAGCAGACAAATTCATGTTATTGAAGCTGCTGGGACTTCAGTTGTTGAAAGCCATTTGACTGAAGATTTTGTCTTTAAAAAATAATACAATTGTAATGAATCAAGAAGCATTTAGGCAACACTCTCGGACACATGATGTTAGTCTTGGGGTTGTCCTGTGCAGGGCCAGGAGTTGGTCTTAGTGATCCTTGTGGGTCCCTTCCAACTCAGAATATTCTATGGTTCTATAAGGAATGGGTAGAAGTATGGAAACTGGAGTTGTTTTTATTGCTGTGACAGTTTTAGCATGGGTGGGAAAATCCAAATTCAGTCACGATTCTTTCTGTGAGGCCTCTCTGAGTAATGAGCACTGGCTGGAGTGAGCCCCACTGGAATTTTTGGGAGTGCCTTGAAGCAAGACCCAACAGTCTCATTTTGGCTTTCAAATAGATGAGCTAAACTAGAGACATCACTCTATCAATTACTTCTCTTTTGCATGAAGTAGAGGACCTTGTGATATGGACAGTTTAATAATTTCTTTAGGATTTTCCTTTGGCATGCTTACAGTATGCTTTTGTTAGATACAGGAGTTACTATATGCAGATGTGTTTCCATCTAAGGGAATAAAGGCAAGTTTATGGAGTTTAAAAAAAGCTTTGAATGGAAGTTGTTCTGTTTAATGGAATATATAATAACAGTTATAATAAGAAAGCAGATATACAGCTTTTTTTGCTATGTGGTATTTGCTGTAAAACAGTAATGTTTCAGGAAATTAGCATAGTGGAAAATAACAAGTCCATTTATGTTTTATAAAAGGCTGGGTGAGGGGAAGGAAGCTGTCATTTGCTTAAATATTATTAGCTATTTTCAAATGGCATATATAGAAGAAAAATTAAACAATTGAAAATTGCTTTTTCATATTTCTTAACACAGGTCATTTTTCAGTAATGTCTTTTGTTATAATTGCTCTATTCAGACCAACACTGAATGTTTTGATCCATTACATGCCTGAATTGGGCTTGATTTCATCATTTCTAATGTGTCCCTCTTTGCTTCCCAATTATAGCAATTTTTCACTCCTGAATCATATCCTATTTTCTCAAGACCAAAGGTGTGTGGCTACAACTATTATTTGATGCTTCAAACTTTTACTAAACACTCATAATTTCTCTGCATAATGTATATTTCATATTACATTGGGGTTTGCACAGTTTGCATCTTTTAAACAACTGGTTATGGTTCACCTTGCTGGAGAATACTCACATGCAAAAACCCAGTTCTCAGTAACTTAACAATTCTTGCCATCATGCAGTAAAGCAGAAGCCCAGAAAAAATAGTTTTACCAAACCACGATGTAATTTAATGGCATATGAATAATACGCCTCTCACATTCTAATATTTAACATCACTTTGCTTTCTGTACATTTAATTTTTGATCGTAGTTTTACCAACTGTGAGGTAATTGAAAAGCAAAATAAAGCAAAACACTAAAACCCACCTTTTGTGTAGGTTTTTTTTAGATCCCAGATAACCAGACCTCCTTTATCTGTAACGGGGAATAGCATCAGTCATTGTAAGAATGCTTGTGCTAAGACCTTTTTGCTCTTTGCTCGAGGGTTTGCTTTCTGACACCTATCAAGTGTGATAGGCAATACAGTTTTGCTGGTTTTGTGCTCAGTTTACGTGTTGGGCTTCTTTATAAAGGAAGTGACTGAAGTCACTCCAGTGGTAGGGAGAGGGGTCTACTCCTCATTCTTTTTTGGGCAGAGGGGGCTGAAAGCTGCAAACTATAGGAGAAGAGTACTCAAGGAACAAGGAGCCAGGAGGTACAGGAACAAGACAGTCATGTGTCAGTGGTGATGAAAAGTTCCCTGGGCTCCAGAAATAATGTCAGCATTTGTTGCAATTCAGAAAGCTGCTACTTTCCCAAAATCAAATCCAGGAAGCAGGGAACTGCCTTGCACACACACAGGGAACAGGGAGAGATTGGTTTACAAAGCCTTTTAATTTCAATTCTGTCTGCTCTAGTCTCTCGGAGTTAATCATTCCAGTAGTTCATTAAAATAAAAAAAGGAGAAGAAAAAAATGGCTTTTGAGTTTAGCATCATTTTGTTCTTATAAAATTATCTTTAAGAAAGTCCTTCAGAATGTTCTTGCTTAGTAGGGTCCTGTGACAGTTACAGAGTCCTGCAGCTCCTTTCATGTCCTGCACACTCCCAGGAGGACACCAATTGCCTTGAGGATGAGTGGGTTTCAGCTTCACTCCTTTTGTAAAAGCAGCCTTCTGACAAGCCCCATTGTTTGGATCTGTGTTTCCCCGGCCGTGCTTTCAAACGCAATAGGGAAGATTTCTATTGCAGTAATTTAAATTACAGTGAATTAGACTAAATTACTGTCTTCATGTAGAAATACACAAATGAAATGGATTGAGCAGTGTGGACATGGCAGTACTTGGACCTACTGTCTGAACCCTGAATCATATAGAAATGATGCTACAAAAAAGGAAGGTGCTAGGAAATGTTTCTTAACTGGTGAAGAGTGAACAAAAGTAAGGCAGGTCTGAGCAGGCAATAAAACCTGTGAAGTGCTTGCTGTTACCACAGGCTGCCCTCTTTGCTTAGGAGAGTCTTTGTGTTTTCTAGAGCCTCAGCTAAGGTTTGCAGCAGTCAGTAGAAATACTTCTGTCATGATGAATGCCAAGTTAATCACTCTTTTTTTCTCCCTAGCCAAGGGAATGGTTTTGTCCTCTAAATGTTGTTTTTACCACTGCTCTTTGTGTATGATAAAATGATGAATTGTACTAAGTTTGCTCTATCAAAATATTCTGTCTTGGTAAGCTCCCTCTTGTATTTGCTCAGGAGGTCCTGGCTCTTTACTGACCAGTGCCTCTCAGTTTTGTGGTTAGGTTAGCTCTGATTTTGCAAAATGACCCTTACATTTATTTGATTATTAAAAAAAAAACAGCTGTGCTATGGTGTTGCCAGGCCATGAAGCTATAGTTGAAGCTCCTTTAGAATTTCTGTTTTAAATATGTTTTGACCCCAGTTGCTTTGCAGAGCGCATTTGTAATCATAGCTTGGTACCACTTCAGCTGTATAACCTTTTGAGAGGATATGGACAGGTGATACATTGATTTCTTCATTAGCACCTTGATGGGGATGTAAACGTATTATAAAGAATGTGAATTATGGGATGTAAGTTTGTGTCAGGATGAGCTAGAAGGAGAATTGAGCTGGGGTCTGTCCTGTAAACCTTTTTCACAACAGTGTCACCTCACCTACTTGCTTTTTTTTGTGATATTACAAATGTTTTAGAACAGAAAAATCCTTCCTTTGGGGAGTAGGGTTTTTTTCCTGTTTATGTAAAACCTGCTTGGCTTCATTCCATTATGCTGAGTTTAAACAAAGAAATTTAGGCAATAATTGCATCATTGTGGCTTTTCCATTTTAGCCATGATGTGAAGATATCTATGGTCTGACTGAGAAATATAAGAGTTTGTGAAGGCCAGCATTGCATAAGATGAAACAGGCAAACTGTTCCTCTGGCTGGCTGTCTTGTCAGTGCATGTGCGTGGCAAAGAAAATGAGAAGTTAAAAGCCAAACTGAAAGGAAAGAAATCAGAAGCAACACACAAACACCCGTGAGGCTGTGACTAACACAGCCCTGGAGGTGCTAGATGATATAAGAGAGCAAAATCATAAATACCACATGGTTTTTGATCACTGAAGCAAAATAACTCAGGAAAGATGCCTGTTTCAGTGATAAGTTTCGTTCACACTAAATTGAAAGCAATCAACTTTATCTAAAAGCATAGAGAAACCATTGCTGTGGTTTCTTTTGGGTTGGGTTATGGGTTTGGGTTGTCTTGTCCAGTCGTTAGGAAAAATAGGAGCTACAGTGCATATCTTTCTTCCATTTGAGATGAAATTAAAACTGTGCTGCACAGACAGGAGCTGTGTACTGAACCACCTGGCCCATACAGAAAAGAGATTTAGTTCCCTGTAAGTTTTCACAAGAACCTTCAAGTATGGGTGGTATGTGTTAGGTGCTGTCAGTGGAATGTGCTCTTTGGCAGTAATAATTATGAAAACATGTCACACTGTAGGCAGAGAATAGGAGTTATCTGGTCACAGGTGACCCTGTGAGATGGACAGTCCATGGAGTTCTTTCTTGGAGACAGAAGGCAAAGACAGTGACTCTGGAAATGGCTTTATCAGGTCAATTATGTTTGAATAGACCAGATCTCTGTTGAAAAGCTGAAGATAGAAGGAAATTTGAGTGAAAAAGGCCCCAAAGTAGTTGCTTTCACTCACCTAAGAAAAGAAAGGATGGTAAAGATGGCAGCAGGGTAAAGATAATGGGCTTAGGGAGAGTATGCTTTAGCTGGCTTTGGGAACTGGTAGGTACCTGCACTTAGGAAAAATAATGTAAAAATATAGGAAAGTGCCAGGGTAGCTGGCAGTTCTTTAAAGACATTAAAAACACAATAGCAAATTAGCTGTTGCAGAGAAAAATAGAAGCACAGTAAGAGACTAGTGATAATGCATTAGGGTCTGCTTCTTCTAATATTTCAGAATGCCTTCAAATAGGAGAAACAAAAATGCTCAGCTAAAGCATTTAGAGACAAGTTCAGAGGGTCTAATGTGGAGAGTGGTAAAGACAAGGTTACTAGAGAAATGAGATACAAGAATATTTAGTATATGTCTTTACAGTGAGGAAGAATAATGTCCTAGGAAAATACAGACCAATCTGCTTAACTTTGATACCCATAACAGATCCAGAACAAATTAATAGAAACCACTGTAGAACATGCAGAGCCCAGTAATGTGATAAGTGGTCAACTTGGACTGGGCCAGAACAAATTGTATTACTACAATGTAGTCTTTTAACAGGCTAACTGGTGTAACATGGAGAAAACAATAGATGAATGTCTTTTGTAAGGATTTTATATGCTCCCCTGCGACGTGCTTGTGAGGAAAATGTGGAAATACAGACATTTCACAAAAACAAAAAAGCAAATAACCTCTTTTTCACAAAACTGGACTTCAGGGCTGGGAGAATCTCAAGCAGGCATCTGCTTTTGGTCTGTTTCTATTCATTAATAACTTGAGTGATAAAAAAAAGTCCTCATAAAAATTTGAAGTGGATACCTAGTTTAATTAAAGTCAGATTGGGGAATAGCATCAGATTCACAGTTGTGACTAGGAGAGGAATTTTTTTGAATCACAGAAAAGAGATTCATTCAAAGTACTGCTGTCCATAGGAATAAAAAATGGGACATACCTGACCAGGCTGTTATTCTGCAGAAAGGGATTCTCTGTAAAGTGAAGATGATTGTGTTCTGTTCAGCTTTTCTCAGCTAAGACAAGACTTCCAAAGGAATTCTGTATGCACTTTGGGGCAAAATGTGAGACAAACATCAGTGGTAAATTGAAGGCAGTCTGAGTGGAGAAAATGTGGAGAATTTCAAAAGGTTACAACAACTAACCTTGTACAGCCTAAAAAAAAGAGGGGAAAAAAGAGACATATCATGGTAGTAGTCTGGCAGGGATGGAAATAGAAAATAATGATAATTTATTATCATATACTGCTGAAAGGAAGGGCAAAACTAATACAGTTTTGTTGGAAGCAAAAAGGATTCAGGTTGGATAGCAGGAAAAATGCTGTATCAGGCTAGAGAAACACAGAAACAGGCTACTTAGAAAGACTGGAATCTTCCTCAAGAGATTTTTAGGAGCAAGTTAGACATACATCTGAAAGTTCCAGGTCTCTACACAGTGCATATGGGGTGGACTAAGTGATTTCTTGAGGTCCCTTTTACTCCTCTGCTTCTGTAATTTTATGATGACAAAACAGCAACAACTAAGAGTCTTCTGTTCTTACAGCTATCAGTCTTGAAAGGAAGGTGCTGTCAGCTCAGAGACTGGCAGTGCTGCTTAGAAGAACAGGTCAGATTATTTGTCTATTCTAAGAACGGGGGAAAATAGAGATTAGTGCCTGTGATGCTTTTTAGCATTCTTGTGTGAGATAACATTAAAGCAAGGTTGGACTTTTTCATAAGATAATTCATGCATGACATAAACTGTGCATATGTGATGTGCTGCCCAGTTATTTATGTATGTAAAGACAGGGAAGGAAGTAATTGTAGTTGTCCCACTGTTTGCATCCAAGCTGCTGAAGTAAGATGAAAGCACCTTGACAACTGCTTGATGCAAGCAAACATTACCTGACAGCTTAGTACAGATGCGTAAGTCAGGAGCACTTAGATGATTAAAGGCTGTAATGGCCCTCACAAAAGTGCAAGTGATAGCTTTCTTCAAAAGGGAGATGATACTGAATCTTTATTCAACAGGCATCAGAATCGAGAAGAGCTGAAGAGGAGAAATGTATAACTGGGTCAGAGTGACTAAGACCTAAAAAGAACATCTGCATGACTGTGATGTGATGGCAATTTTAAGTGACATTTCATGTGTTAGGATCATGCTTTTTTATATTTTTTTTCTGCAGATAGCTTAGCATACTAATAGCTCAATTACAGTAGCACATGGTTCTGGCAGATGGGTGGGTGGAGAACTGCATGTCATCCCAGTATGAGTCTTTGCCTTTTTGAGCGCCAGAAAATCATAAGGGAGGAGCCCTTTTCTACCACTGCAGAAGGTTCCTAAGCACCTCTTTTGATACAGCTATGCATGGCCATCAGAGCTACAGCTCTTTAAGGCAGATTTTTATATGAGTCAAGCTTTCTATTAAATCATTCTTTTGATTGGCTTAGGTACACAAGATTTCTTTTGCTCTTTCCCACTCTTTCTGCTGTCTGAATATCCAGACTAGGAACTGAATTCAAAATTCATTAAATTCATATATTCTGAATCATATAAAAGTACAGCATGGAGGGAACCTTTGGAAGTTATTTGGTCAAGCCCCTTGCTCAAAGACTATTAACTGAAATGTTACAGATCTGTCTTTTCAATTCAAATTTGAATATTTCCAAGGATGGATATATCACAGACTCACTGTGTAATCTCTCCCAGTGCTTAACTGAGTGGGAAAATTTTTTGTTTATGTCTGGTAGGAATCTCCTGACTTGCAGTGGAGGATTGTTGCCTCTCATCCTTTGCTGTGTGACACTAGGAAGATTCTGTCTCTATCTTCTCCACCCAGTTGTAGGTAGCCTCAAGGGTTCAACTTACCTTCCTTTTAGTTGCTTGTTTTTGTAGGTAGTATTTGCATTCTATCGATGCAGGCACTGAAAAAACTGCCAGTAAGGAAAATACCTCTAAATCACAAGGGAACAATAGAAAAAGTGACTAATACTAATTTGATGTAAATTGTTCATGTACAAAGTTCTGACATTTCTAAATTACTTCCCTGTGGGGTGATCACGAATATCTTCCCTTCCTGTGTCTCACAGGCTGGACATTCCAAGAGAATGTCCCTTTAAGCTGACTGTATTCAAAGCTAAATGGGGGCTTCCATCTGATACAAACCACAAGAAATGCTTCTGTGTATGTAAGAGAGAATGGGTGTGAATGTATGGGAGAGAGAAACAGAGTTACGACCCTCTCCTACCAGAAGAGGCCATGTCTCATGACAGGTGAAAGGCCATTTCATTTGGTGAGTTGCTTTGACCTTCAGGGTAGGGAGCAGCCCTGTGGCAGAGCTCAGACAGACATATAGCTTCTGCTGCATGACTGTGTCCCGAGTTCTCTGTGCATTTGTTGTTCTCTGCTTACAGTGCCTGTCATCAAGGTGTTCTGAGGAGATTTTACCAAATGCTGTAGAGCAAATGACACAGACTGATCAGCCATTTGGTCATGTGAGTTCGCAAGGTTTGCAACAAAATAATAGCTACCAGCACCTCCCTTCTCTAGATCCTTCACTGAAAACTAGAAAGATCTTTTTAAAAAATTATCTCTGTTGCCTTCATGATTTCTTGTCATCCAAGCATTTCAGTTGGCTTAACTCAAACTGAGCAGCTTTGATAAGAGGCTACACAGTGTTTCTACTGTGGACAGCATGCTACTGAGAAGCAGCAGATATCATAATTATAAGCTGCAATATTTAACAACACCCCAGGAAACTTTCTGTCTGGCATAATAACTAACTGCTAAATAATGTTTATCCCATAGTCTCTCATTAAAGGACTGTATGACTCAAGGTTATGTGATTTTTTTTTTTTTAATGATTTAGGGTTTTTTACTCCTATAAGTTTCTATGGACTAGATCCTGATAAACATCCCCAAGGATAATTTATTTACCATCTGCTCAAATTCTCAAGCAAGCATGGTCCATCACTGTATTGGGCAGGAGTATCATAACTTTCTGTAGCTTCTTGTTTTGAAAGGGAAGAGAAGAGCCTGACTTTTTAGGACAGGGACTTTTTGAAGTGTTTATGATACCTTTGGATTGAGTACACATGCAACTTGCTACCCTGAGTCAGGAGAAAGAATCACCATTTCAACTTTAGTTATGTGCATAGTTTTAGGGACATGTGGCAGCTTCACCTGCAAAAAATGCACGGTAGAGATAGGAAATTAGAGCAGAGACAGCATTTTACCCATGACGGTAAAAATAGAACAGGTTAATACTAACCCGTGTCATCGTTGTCGTCATCGTTCCCCCCTCCCACCCACACAGTGTAGAGCACACACATACAGTGTCTGCCATAATCTCCTTTTCTAATTGTAGTTGTATTCCAGTAATCCCTTTTCCTCCTTATAGCTGCTTGTATTCTAATACCCAGCCTTTTTCCCCCCTCTCCCTCCTATGCTGGTGGTCTCAGAAAAATATTAGTTGTCTGATGTAAGTAAAAGTACAGCTCTTTGGCACAGAAGCAGCAAAAGAAAAGTTGCCCTATGCGTGTGTGCAAGAACCTGTGTCTATAACATCCTCAGCTGAACTCTGTTTAAGCAGCCACCCTGCCCTGGGAGTTGGCAGAGAGTTTCCGTGCTGGTATGGCTGACTTCTGGGTTCTTTATTTTGAGACTTGTTTAGCTGAGCTTTTGCATACCCATGTTAAGGTTTTGTTTGGTCTAAAATAATCACAGTTTTAATATGTTACGTTACCTGATATTTTAAGTAGGTGTTATCTTATAATGCAGGTATTTATCTCATAACAAGGATTTATATCTTATGAAAGTAGTAGAAAAATTAGTTAGACCAGCATATTAAAGGAAGTAAAAATTAACATTGCTGACCCAGGCAAATAAATTCAGTATTGGCTTCACTGCCTAAACATCAGAGGGTGATTTCTGAGGTGTTGTTTCTCCTTTCTTCTGCCTACAAAAAGAATATATTCATTTTCTTTATGTTGAACAGGTATACAGCTCTGTAAAGAAAACAGATCCATCTGTAAGAAGCAAAATATTACATCTCATATTATGAGATAATGAAGAAGAATAGTTTGAAGAATATCGTATGTGTAATGTATTTCACAGTTGGTTTGTTACTTCTCAGACAGTTTCAGTGCCCTGAGTTCAAGTGCATTAAATTAACCAGGATTATTGTCATAATCCATTTGGTTTGATTAAATATGTCAGTGATGTGCCAAAGTTAAAATGATGGAAACCCTGAAAAGATAATGTCATTGTAAAAAAATAACTAACTTGAAAATGTCGGTGTAGAAGACAGACCAGCATGGCTAATGACAGTAAATGAAATCCTGCTTGGGAATCTGATCCTTATCCAGCAAAGCATTTAATCCCATCATTTAAGCATATGAGTTCTTCCCTCTCTAAGCATGCATATTGTCCCACTTAGGTAAGGGTGAGGTTAAGTGAGTTCCAAGACTGTTGCCATAGAGCTCAGCCTCTGTCAGACCAGAGCCCTTGCTGACCTGATGGGGGACACATCTTGCAACAAGAGTTATGTATTGAATGGCATTTCTGGAGGCATTCTTGTGGTGCAAGTTCAGTGCAGCCTAGGGGTTTCAAAGATAATGAGAGAATTATTGTTCTGTTTGTGTAAAAAGGGATAGAAAATGCTTTATATGGTAAGGTGTAAGTCTTTTTTTAATTGCAGCACAGAAAAAAATGTAGGGGTATAGATGAACAGGTGAAAAATATACATACACAAAAGAATCTGACGTCTAGAATTCTGCAGTTGAAAGGTTTTACTGGTAAATTATGCCCTTGATTTGAATATACTTCAAAAGTAGTGAAAAGGAATTACTGCTTTGTGCTGCATTGTTAAAATACCTTACATGGGTATTTAATTTCATGTGAAAAGCTACTGGATGATGATACTGTATAAGAATTGAAGTTTATTTTACTGTTCTATTGGAAGCAGCTACCCCTTTGTAGAGACAATGGCTCTTCAATCAATGAGTATTGTCAGGTGCATTATGGATAGTTTAAGGGCTTAAGTGCTAATTTCATCTTTGCAGACGTGTAACTCCTACAGTAGTAGGTACTCCCTAACATTACATTGTTACTTCTTCCTGCGGAAAAATTGTAAGTGATAAAAATGAACATATGAAGTACTGCAGTCTAAACTAACCTGCTGGTAATGTGTGCTCACTATTGTTTTTAGAGAGCAGCGCCAGGTCTCTTCTTCCCACGTGTATGGGACAGGACAGGGGTTTGCAGGAGTCTGGCTGGACTCTCTCCTCTGGAGAGTGAGAGAAGATTGTCCAGAGCGGATAGTGGCTCTGCACCTGGAACAAGGAGCTGACAGGGTTGATGCAACAAGGGCTATAATTAGTCTTACACCCATGGCACACCTTGTTTCAGTGGAAGACCTTTCTTTCCACAGTGCTTTCATCATATTCCACAATACCCATGCCTTGTGTATCACACCTTCCTATGCTAGGAATTAAGTGCTGCTTGGCAAAAAGGGCAGCTTTACTGTTGGAAGATTTCATGTTAGGGAAATTTCTCTGCTGCCTGTCTTCTGAAGCCTTAAATCCATTTTATACTGTACATATCTTTTGTGCCTGAGAATTGGTGTTGTAATAATGTGCATTGGTGGTGAGTTGCACATGATGAATATAAGAAGCAATTAGTATGCCCCACAAAATATGCTTTCACAGCTAATTTATTGCACTGTAATCAACTTCTGTTTCAGTGAAAAGCAATCATGGATACAGGAAAACAAAGAGATAGACTACTGTACTTGTGTTTGGGCAAGAAGAATTAAATGCAGAAAGTAGTGAAAAATAATTGGCAAAAATTGCTGTGTAAGTTGTTTGTATAAATGGTAGACTTAAGGACAAATTTGTGGTTTGTCAGTTTAGTAGAATCTCATTTGGCTACAGATACAAAAAAATACTGAAAGTGAAAACCAGGTGGCTACTCCAACACTCCCTAATTCCTTTTTATATTCCTCTTGTGTTTTGTAGCTGTGCAATGGTGGATCTGTGACTGATCTTGTGAAAGGATTTCTGAAGAGAGGCGAAAGGATGAATGAACTTATAATTGCCTACATTTTACGAGAAGCTCTGATGGTAAGATAAGCTTTCAATGAAAGGATAGTCAATATTCGACTCATACTTTTCTAAAATTAATGAAGATCATGTCCCCACTAACACAGCTCACTATCTTGTATTATAGCAGTGTTTAATGAAATCAAGGCAATGTTTGATTAGGATAGTTCTTTTTAAGCAAGCAAGGTAAATAGCAGTTAATCTGTTTGTTTCACTATTAAGAGAATGAAAATTGATTCCTGACCATTGATCAATTTTCTTAGTAAATACAGTTCAGCATCAAAACTGCTTTTCTTTTAAGATAGCAGAAATATCATCAAAATACTGTTCAGCTTTCAATGTCTCTATCCAAACTATTTTTATAGTAAAATGATCCACATATCTAGCATATTCAAACCCTGCTACAAGAATTTGGTTTTGCTCATTAGGATCAAATGTATTTATCATTTCCTTATAACTGAAATTTAACTTTCTCCGGTGGAATTTAGGTCTTAGTAGTTTTCTTTGAGTTTATGCTCTAAAGGTATTATATATAGGTTTACAGTGATATTTTTCTGCTTTCATCTTAAAATTTCTATTTGACATAAAGTGTGGCAATTAAAAAATAGCTTTTCCTTGTCATGTGGCAAGTGGTTTTGCAGTAAGAATGACATCCCTGTGGTTTTGGATTTAAAAAAATCTTTTAAATATTTTTCATACCTTTCTACTACCTTGTTGTTTCTGCAAATGTAATACAGAGGACAGAGCTGTTGTTAAAAGTTCATGTTTGCATCTCGCCTTCCAGGGACTTCAGCACTTGCATGAAAACAAAACTATCCACCGTGATATTAAGGGAAATAATATCCTTTTGACCACTGAAGGAGGAGTCAAGCTTGTGGATTTTGGTATGTTATGTTTACTAATATAGACCCTGTTTTACAGATGAAGTATGGAAAATAAAATAGAGTAAACAAACCAGAAAATATTAACTGTGTTAATTTTTTTTTTAAGTTTTTGGGTTCTTCATTAAAAATCACTTGGATTACCAAAGTTACTTTTTTTAACTCGATAGAAATTTTAGTAATTTTGGTAGTGCTGTTTCAATAGCATGGCTAAAAACCAGAAATTATAGTATGGTTGTGGTAAGTGCCAAATGCTTTGAGGCACAGAGTAAGTGAAATGGTGAAGTGAGTAAATAGGATTCAAAATAAGGTTGGTGTTTAGTTCCTCCAGGAACTGTGCAATGGTTCAGTGAAATTAGGACCTGATAGGAAAACACTTCATGTTTTATATGAGAGCATTATCTAGTAAGCTAGATATTGTAAAGAATGGGAAAGCTCCACCTCAGACACATATACTTCATTAATTTGATTTAAAACAAAGCAAGACATACTTGAAGACAGTAGAGGGAGAAATATTGTATAGGTAATCCCCACTATCTAAAGTCTGGGAAGACTAACAGATTTTGGCAAATCTAAATCTAAGAATTGGCATTGAAAAGGTCAGTTGAAGTCTGTTAGGGCTAAAGTGACTCTTCAATGCTCTCATCTTTGGTGTCACCACCAAAAGGGAAGAGGAGAGACACGGGTAAGTGGATGCAACCTGTTATTTATCAGCCGTACCACAGTGATTTGCCTTAAAAGTTATTGTTGTTTTATATGAGGGGTATAAAAATTTGCAATGCTTGTTGTTATGAACCATTATCTTCAGGTAGAACACTGTCTTCTTATGTTAAAATTAAATTTATTGGTCACTATTTCACAGCACAGCAGACAACTGTTAATATTTTTAATTCAGCAGATGGAAAATCTATATTTTTCCTTTAACCTCCTATTTGGTTAATTATATTGATTCAATTGATACATAACAATTGTTTAAACTAACCGTGGGATTTTAACTCTCTTTAGTATAGTATCTTCCTGCCAGTAGATTGTATTTATGGAACTCTCATGACTTCACACACAAAATCCCCACAACTGTTAGGGTTAGTAATTCTTCTAAAATTTCACATATTTCTTTTATATTCCTCAGACAAAATCTTCCATTGAAAAATTTTCATACTTCCTAAATCATTTGCCATACACTTTCTAGTATTTTCTGATAGTCTGGAAGTTTAATGTGAGGCAAAAACCAGTATTTTAATGTATTGTGGATACTAATTTTTTAAGGTGCTGGAGGCAATTAGAGGATCAATACTTCTGAAAATTAATTCACTTATGCAGATGTCAAAACATACAAGCTGTAGGGATGAGGACCTGAATTCTTTATTCCCCAGTAACTGCAATCTACTGATAAGGCTGTAATTGAAAAATAGTCTTAAATTCTTGCGGGAGAATTGTGATGCCAAAATACAGATTAGACCATGCGCAAGAAATACATATACACACATTTTTGTGGGCTCAAAACTGTGGGACTGTAACAGCTGCAGTCCTGCCTCTCAAAGGAATATATAAATAGCACTTTAACTTAGGAGTAGATTGCAGAGGTGGCTTCCCCCCACCTCCCCAAGAAGAAAATCTGAAGCCAATAATGAGTAGTTTTAAATGGAATCAATTTATAGGCTTCCTAAAATCATCATGGAAGATGTACCATTCACCATTCAGGCTGCTGCTTAAAGAATTCAGCTGGGATTTGTGAGATTTATGTCTTCTACTTAAGGGGATTTAATCCCACATTAATCAGATTCCAAGATCATTTTTTAGCCAGGAATGTGAGTTGATGAAAATCTCTCATGTTGGTATTGCTACAGACTGTTGTACATAAACATTTATTGTATCAGGGGCTTAAACTCAGCCATCTTTTATTATACAGGCCTCTAAAATTGACAGGCTACGGAGTAAGATAGACACAGAGGCACAGTGTCCTTTTCACCCAGTAAATACTCAGAGGAAGCAAAATTTTTGGTTTAGACTGAACCAATTATTACATGGGGCCAAACAAATACAAAAAAATCCCAACCCAAATATTCACATCACCCTTTGTAGTATGCACACAGCTCTTCTGTGTGGAGAGGGGAATAGAGGCGTCCAAGGACTCCTTCAACCAATAACCAGGGAAGTGAGCCCTTCCCAAGATAATTTTATCTACACCTTCTCTTGCATGCTGGATGCTGATGAGATGTTCCTGAAGAAGCCTTTGCTGTCCTCCCCTGATACTATTTATGGTTGTTTTCTTCTAAACATAAACGCTGTGTCTGAAAGATGGGCTTGTGAAGTGCCTTATGGAACAAAAAACTAGAAAAAGACCTATTCTCAGTCTGTGTGCATTGTGCAATCATTTAATTTGTACTTGTGCTTTTTTTGTCCTTTTTTAATAATACATTTAGGAACTTTTTAAGAGTCATAAGTGAAAAAACAGTCAACTTTCAGTGAATTGAATCAGTTTTGAAAAAGGGTTTTTTTCCTTCATTGCTTTAGTACACTTTGAACTCAGTGTTCAGTGTTCTGCCATGGTGAGTCCTTCCTTGCACAGTGGTACCAACTTTTCAGAAGCTGCATTTTGTGACACAGTTTATACACATTGCTTTATAGTCATTGTGTCATAGGTATTTATGTATGCTGGGACCATAGTTTCTGAACACTGCACAGTCTGTAATGGATAACCTTCACAACACCCTTATGGAGAAGTAAATTGCTTTAATTCCCAGTTAACAGCTGGGGATCTGAAACTTTGAGAGACTGAATTGCTTGAGGTGGCACAGAAAATGTAGGGAAAAGCTCTTCCAAAATCCAGGCTAACTCCCTGAACTGTTTGCCATTCTAGAGGTACTGACAGTTAAAGAGACAGACTTTGAAAGAATACCACAGCCCCACAGCCATGCTTCACTCAGACTGCTTTGAAGAGTGACATTTTTGCTTTCCCTTAAAATTCTGCTGTAATAGTCTTAATCACCCCAGTCAAACTCTCGTATCTAAGAAACACCCAATCCCAGTATAGATTAATGATGAAATCAAGTCCAATACCAAAAGGAAGCCGAAAAGAAGGTTGGAGAAAGACTAATTACAAGAGCATATAGGGACAGGACAAGGAGAAATGGCTTCAAACTGAAAAAGAATAAGTTTAGATTCAATATTAGAAAAAAAAGTCTTTACAGTTAAGCTGGTGAGGCACTGGAGCAGTTTGCCCAGAGAAGTTGTGGATGCCCCATCCCTGGAAGTGTTCAAGGCCAGGTTGGATGGGCCTCTGAGACAGCTGGTCAAGTGAACAGTGTGCCTGCCCATGGCAGATGAGTTTGAACTACATGATCTTTAAGGTCCCTTCCAACCTAGGCCATTCTGTGATTCTGTAACATCCCACAGTAATGCTTCTGGAGCTCAATTGCTTATCAAGGAGCTGCCAGATTAGTTTAAACTGTCCAAGCCACAAAAATTTTGAAATACTGTTACCAGGGATGCATCCTCTTGCCTCACATCCATCCAGTATGATAGTTTAGATCAGCAGAGATAAACTAATTAATTTTTATTTTCTACAGATAATGAGTAGCAGTCAAGGGGATGTACTGTGACAGTGTCCACTGATCACAGATTCAGTCTCTAAAGTCATTAAACTTCTAAATACACTAATAGTCCATACTTTCTTTGTAAGAGAAGGCTGACTGAAGGCAGTTTCACTACCTGAACATTTGTGGGAATTAGCTGTTAAGCTGTTCTGATAGAAAACCTTTAGGGTAGGACATATGCCTGAGAATTGCAGCAATTAGGCTCCAAGCAAGGAATATCCTCTACCACATCATATAGTTGCGTTATATTCAAGTGTAGCTGCTATGTCTTCAGTGTAAGATAGAGATTTGATAGCAAAATATACATTTACATTAAATTCCCTGCAGCACTTTAAAGAGTGACTGCTATGTAATCTGTTGTATGAAAAGAACTGGAGGCAAGCAAGGTGTGAATTAAATTCCTTTTTGATAAATATTCCCAATTATATTCACAGTTTCTTATTAGTGTTCTGGGAAGAAAGTTTTTACATCTGTTTCAGAACTCAGCACCCAGCAGATTGATGTTAAAAAGACAGATTTCAAATGAAATTTTAGCCTCTAAAAGTGCAGAAAATTAATTTAATGAAATTTAAAGAAATTAATTTAATGCCAGATAGGTTTTGAAAGTCATGTGACATATTTATCTGCAACCTTTGCTGCCTAAATATCTGTCAGTATGTGATCTTTTTTCATCAGTTAAAAAGCTGGCCTGAAGTCACTTGAACACATAGCACACTTCACCTGTAGTAAAAATTCATATACTCATCTGCATCTCATAATGTGTAACCAATTTCATGGGATGCTGAGGGTATAACATATGCTTCTGCTGACAAATACTTGCTTCTTTGAACAGTCCCTCTCAATTCAGTTTATTTTCTTGAAATCAGATGCTGCACAGGGCCTTTCATGTATTAATGTCAATCTAAGGCACAGTTCTATAATGTGCTATTTCAATATGGGAGAAAAGGAACTTAGATTTATTATTATTATTATTATTATTATTATTTTAACTTTGATGTGAAAAAGTCCAAATGACATGTCATTTTGAAAGGTTTTAAATTATTTCTGAAACCCCCTGCCATTTCAGTGCTTCTGGGAGCTAGAAAGCCAGAGCTTTTCATGCTTATGTGTTTTCGAACAAAGAGGATCCTAGAGGACACAACTCTCTATCAGCAAACTCAACATGTTGCTCATGTCTCAGAAGCCATGGAGGAAAGAACCATTTTTCCTCTAAAAGTTTTGAAACACCTATGGTCACATGGCAAGTGATTCTTGTAGCTAAAAAGGGGAGACTGTAATGCTGATGGAAAATTTCTCTTTAGCTATGTTTTGGAGGGTTGACCTTTAGGCTGATAGTCTTGACCAAGAGCACAGGTAGCTCATACTTCTTCAGGACTACTGAAACCTGCTCTCCCAGACTGGAAATATCTCAGGACAAGCAGCTGTTGCCTTGGAAATGTCCAGAAAAATTATAAATTATACTCCTCAACTTAGGAAATGCATATTTTTCCAGCAGCACTGTTTATTTCTGAAGGCCATGCCTGTCTATGCATCAAACATACTTTCATACCACATGTAGTTAGACTTTTGCTGTTATTACCAGGAAAGGCCATTGGGAAAAAAAGTGAGACATCTAGATGGATATTAGAAATATTCAAGTACCCATAAGGAAAATAAAATGTGGGCATTCATTAAATCTTTAGAATTCAAGCCTACTTCTAGCTACAAGAGATCCCATGATTCCCCATAGTTTGCCCTGCAATGTAACTGTGGGGAAGGGGATATTGAAAAGGGTTGGCACTGTCCATTTTCAATTTCTTCTTAGGCACTTTGCTAATAGTACCTAAAACTCTCCATCATTAGATGCTCTGGATAAGCAATACGTAGGAAAGATCTTTGTTTTTTAATATGTAAAGCAGGTTCCAGTGGAAAACATGGAAAAAAGGTAATGCAGCCTCACTGCTTCTGGCAGATGGTGGAAAAATACAAGCTGTGTTGCTGCAGTTAATAGAATAATGTCTTCAAGTGTTCCTTTAGCACTGTGGATAAATAGGTTGCATAATTAAAACATGTATTGTAATATTAATAGAATATACAGTGAAGGTAGGGTGATTTTTTTACTTTAAACATGCTTAGTTTGCATTTTTCTGCTTTTGTGTCAGTGTTGGGTGTAGAAGTTGTATGTGAATATTGTCTTGGCATTCCAAATGCAGTTTCAGATATGCCACTTTGCATATAGCTAGTACAGTTTTATCATGGACAGTAGCCAGGGACAACTAGAGATTTAACCTGAGTACAACTCAATGGCGAAAAACTGAATTGGGAAAGGGAATATGTATTGCTCTATTTAGACATACTGGTATGGCTTTGTTTAATACTTGAACTATTGCAGTTTGGAAACTGCAGGTAGACAGAGGTCAGCTTTTGTGTTTGGAATGTAATTGGGTTATTATTTTCTTTTAAAGCTATTTCAAGTCTTTCCAAGTTAAGAAGAAAATAAATCTTAATACTGGTGTTTCAAGATGGTCTTATTATTATTATTCAAAATTGCAATTTGGTGAAACAATGGCAAGACTGTTTTCGTAGTGTATTTTTATATTCATTCTATGTTTACTTTAAAATATATACATAATTTCATTTGGGCAATAATAAATGAAACTATTAATCTCATAATTCAATTGAGTTATTAAAATTAATTTACTGGGGGGTTTTTTCCCCTAAAAAACAGTAATTCTGCCAACATTCTGTATTGTGTCTCAGTAGTGGTGCACTACTTCTTCCTTACAAATTACAGACTGTTAGTAGTGCTTTACCACTACTAGTGATCAATAACAATTGATCAACATGTGTTATAATGCACAGGTGTTTTTGTTAAGTTTTGTTCCATGATATTTATGCCTTTTCTGATACAGAAATACAGGCCAAAATGCTTAAAATTCTGTGAATGTGCTAAATAGGTTGAATTTTTGAAGTGTAGCTGAGCCAGAAGCTGCTGTAATGACAAAGCAAGAGAAGTAAAATCAGTTACACTGTACAGCATGTCCAAAACAATGGGGACAATCTCCATGGAATAATGAGTCCATGGTACAACTGCATCTTGATAATTCCAGGTTTTCTGGTGCATGAGGGAGCTTCCTGCTGGTCCTGTGGGGAACAAAGCATCTGAAATCTCTGGTCAGAGGTTGGGGAGGGAGCCACGGGCACTGAGTGTCATCCTTTCACTGTGACACTTCACCGGCTCTCCTGTCATCTCGCTGTGACACAGTGCTTTGGCCATTCCTAACATGACCTAAATGACCATGAATAGCCTTGATAGGTTCAGTTTGTTGGCTGATCACAGATCAACCTGGCAAGTGTCTGGGGCATGTGGCATTGAAGAGGCCAAGAAGGCTCCCAAGGACTGTGCTGAGATTGCACATGGCACAGATCGGGCTGCAGTGGAGGGAGTCTAGAGCCACCTTGTGCTCAGAGAATAGGCTGAGTTGTGAGTGATCCAAGTTTGAGTGTTGGACCATTTCAGTCTCTGTCCTTTTTAATATGTATCATCATTCCCAGCTTTGTATGTCCTGCTGACATTGAAGAGGAGCTCAGCATGACCTTGAGTAGTGTTTCAAAACTTCCGTCTATTACTTATTCCAGAGTAGTCAGAATATCCTATTTTGTCCTTCTGTACTTGCCCTGCATTGGCTATAAATGCTGTCTGAATCATTCTGCAAAAATGAAACAATTAATTAAAATAATTTAATTTGAAAGTATTCAAAAATAAAATAATTTTCTTTCTGCCCTTAGCTTACTTTAAGCAATGAGTCATAGCAAGACTTGTATTTGTCTTAGTCATTCTAGCATGCATCCATAATAAAGCTGTCTGCTTCACTGGTTCAGATCAAAACCAGGCTGTTATTGTGTTGTCATTTCTGTATACCATATAGCAAGACATTCACCTGTTGCTGCTAAAATGCATCTACTGGGAGACTGTGGCAGAAGCCAATAAAAGTAAAAGACTTTGAAGAAAGCTTTGTTCATGAGCAGCTGGTCAAACTGGTTTGAACCCAATCAAAGTAATAATTCCAAATTTTTCAGCCGAGGGTGAGCAGGGATAAGATGGATTGCATTGACTTGAGCTGTGGAGCTTTTTCATTGTTGAATGTTTAATTCTTTGTTGAAGGCTTAGTCCTGAAAATTTTTTTTTTTTGGGGGGGGGCACGTTTGAATGAAAACCTTTGTGCTGTCCAGTAACAAAAAACAGAAATCATGTGGCCAAATGCTATATCCAGGATAAGCTTTTTCACTTGGTCTTTCAAATATTTTCTTCTATTAATTCACATAAGGATGTCACTGGTGGCTTAAACATTAAAGAAGCTTGACACTGAAAGCTAGTGTTGGATGCCAGAGATACATGAAGTGAGAAAATAATCCTTCTTGGCCAGCAAAGACTTCCACTTTGTTTTGTGATGGGTCACAAAATAGTCATCTCTTGAGGTTATTAAGAAATCCTCTGGTCTCATCTGTATAGTAAACCCCCATTCATTTTTTATGTGAACGTTGAACCCGGTGACTTATTTGTACTGGAGTATTCCAGTCCTGAGGTATTTTAAATATTCTGCTCTATCAGCATAGGTGTTGCCAGTAACCCCAGTAACCCAGATTATCACAACAGAAAAACCATGTCACGGAACAATGAAAAATCTCCGGAGTTTTGCCAGTCATATAGGGGCAAAAAAATCCTTTTTAGGTGTCAAAGTGGCAGTAAGTTTGAAATCTAAGGTATAAGGAAGGCAGCCTCTGAGAAGGAGGAATTTCCTCACCATCATACTGCACCAGATTGTGTGTAGCTGTACAAGTCCCTGAGGCTCTAGAGAAGACTAGTTCTCCTATCCAAGTACATCTGGCCAATTGTGCAACAGGAAAACAAATGTTCCTGTGCATCCCTTTCAGGAAACCATATGAAGCCCCGAAGCATGAGATTTGATTAGAATCACTGGTGGTGTGATGCACTGAACTGTCAGGAGCATGTGGAGGAGAGTCTGTGATCACCTGTTTTACTGGAGGCCCAGTCTTTAAAATGAAAGATCTTGGATTTCTTAAAGCAAGAAGTTGTATTAAACCCTTTTGTTTAAAAAAGATTACATATCTCACAAATGTAGTGAACATTCTGCCTTCTTTTAGAGAGAGCACTGTTTGTCATTTTATTATCAGTATGTACCTCATGATTTACATTGTGTCAGATTTAGGATTTTAATTTTTTTCCTTGTATGCTTAAAAATGTCTTTTCTTTGTCTTTAATCCTCATGGTGAGTGAAAGCCACTGGACTTTCATTTCTTTGACATCCATTTATATCACCCTGTATTTGATAGTACAGATTATGTTTGTTATCCCCTTCTACTCCATGTCTCTTGGTTTTGTAGTAAATACCATAGATTATTCATCTCCCAGGGAGTTTATATATATGGTCTTCTTGAATACTAAGCTTTTGATCTTTCTGGGCCTTTTGGTTATCTTTTGGATATGCCTATTTCAGTTGAAAATTTGCATCTGCAGTGTGTGTTTTCCTGAGGGTTTGGGAAACACTTGTTTTCAATTGTAAAACACACTATGTACATCAAAATAATACAGAAAGATGGAGAATGGGGTGAAAAAGGACACGGAAAAGGTGGAGGCACTGAATCTCTTCTTTGCCACAGTCTTAACTTGTAATCCCTGAAACCAGTGGGGAAGTCTGGAGCAAGGCAAATGTACCTTCAGTAAAGGGGAATCAGGTTAGAGAGCATTTAAAAGAACTGGATGTACACAAGTCCGTGGGGCCTGTTGGGATGCACCCACGGGTGCTGAGGGAACTGGCTGATGTCATTGCAAGATCACTGCCAATAATCTTTGAAACATCTTGGAGATTGGAGGAGGTTCCTTAAGCAGTGAAGAAAATTATTTTCACTCCAATCTTCAAGAAAGGCAAGAAGAAAGATTCAGAGAACTACAGTCTGGTCAGACCCACTTCTGATCTCCATCACAGAAGATGATGGAGCCAGTAATCCTGGAAATCATTTCTAAACATAGACAAGAAGGTGACTGGGAGTAGGCAGCATGGATTTATGAAAAGCAAGTCATGCTTCCTCATAACATAATGTAACACCTTTCAAAATAAAATGCTGCTGGAAATTCTAATCTTTTCTATTTCTATGTTTTCTGTTTCTTTATTTCCATCTTATTGGTCAGAACCTGATTTTTAGTTCTAGATTTAATTTGAGTCCTTATCAATGAGCAGAAGTTCTCAAGCATGCTTTTCTTGCAACAGCTCACACAGGAAAGCTGTATTGTCTCTGTGCCCTATTCGTTTAAAAGTTTACTTTTGGGGTGAGTTTATAATCTATAAGGAATTTTGAATATTGACATTGTTTCAAAAAGGTTCTGACACGTCTCTTGTAAAGTCATCAAACCAACCACTTGTCCCCTTATTGTCTGTTAGTAACATTTTCTATAAAATATCTTTATGCTTTCTATTCATGATGAGTAACTAAACCTGGGAGAAGCTCTTTGATCTGCTTTTACAGTCTTAGTGGGGATGCCACTGCATGTGGTTTCATGTGGTTGCATACCACTTGTGTGTTGTGATGTTTGCCATTTGGACTACCAGAATTGCCTTGGTTTAATACTGTTCTTTCCCTGTTGTCTTTTGTCATTATGAAGTATGAAGGAATTGCATGATTGACGTTTTTCTTCTCATTTTGTATGCATTTCAGCTAATCTCTCTGAAATACTCTGTCTGGATATGTATCATTACACCAATACAACCTGAAAGAAGCAAAGAAATGAGTGTCAAGTGTATCAGCACTTACAGAGGAATTGAGTTATAACTCCACCACTGTTGTGAAGGAAGTAGCTACTTCCCAGTCTGCATCCTGACAAGAATAGTAGCTTCTTCTCAAAGTGAAGCTTAAGGTGTTAGTGGAAAACCATTAGGACCTGTTGCCTTCAGGTGTACTAAAAAAAGGTGGAATCGAGTGATTTATGAGAGACTGACTTCACACCTTCGGGCAAAGAGATGAGGAAGGAGAGGCCACTTTTTGCATCACACAACATGGAACAGGAATGGCAAAACATACCTGCCAGTGGGCTTAAGGGGAATGCAGTGTAAAACCACTACTGATTCACATCTTTTTCTCTAGGAGATTTAAAAAGCGTTGGGAAATAATTCAAAGCATTTTTGCCTGTTTAGATCTGCAGGGTTGACAGTGTGAGCAGGTTTTGGTCCACATGCTACCTTGAGGAATGATGGAGTTACATGTTCTTAATCTACAGGAGGTCACAATGAGGATGTTTTGGTAGTGAAATGTACACTGAAGGCACAAATAAAGAAGGAAAAATAGCTAAAGGAGTGTAAGCCCTTGGGGGTAAGGTCAAGGTCATTATTTATGAATCCGGTCTCCCTGCTGTGTCCAATGTGAGATCACTACAATTTACTAGGGCTCGCCATTCCCTCACTGGCATCAACCACTAATATGTGCATACTTCTGTCACAGGACGTCATCATAAAGTGATGTTGTGCAGCCTCCCAGTTCAGATCAGAATGTTGTCTGCTCAGATTGGGCACTCTAAGACAAGCCATTCCTAATAATAGGGAACTTATTCTGCCCTGTTTTTCTTTTCTTGAGTGCTAAGATCAGGCGTAGACAGCTTTACTTGCAATGTTATTTCAATATGCCCATTTTGGCAATGAAAACCTTGAATAATACTCGTAGTGTAAGTGTCCCGATTTTCAGTTTTTATTATTAAAATGGTGCCTGAAAAATTAAAAAGAAATGCAGCTATATGCACAATATTTTCTTTTTGTTGTGCATTGGTACTATTAATGCACATATTTATAAAGCTCTTAGCTTTCATGAGAAAAAATCATTTGTGTGTAATTAAACACCATTTTATGACATATTTTATATTTTCTTAGGATAATATTTAGTTCATCTTGCAACAAAGGAGTAGTAAATGGGAAGGGGAGGAGCAAGATAATTTTGTTTGAGAATATATAAGTTTTAAAAAGCGGCCAGCCATATGCCTGACTGGTTACTGAAATGCTGGAAGAAATGTTACTAAGTGTGGAATTACATCATCTTTCCTCTATACACAGAAAAAGCCCAAGGAAATATCATTTTTCATAAGGCCTCCACTGCATAATCTGAAATGCCACTTTAGTGCTAAGAGCAAAAGGATTAAAAAAACCAACCAAAGGAAAAGCACACAAAACCCCCAAGAGCCTAAAGCAAGTAGTGGTGAACAATTCAAATTAAATCAGTTTTTTACTGAAATAAAAGAACGGTGAGGAGGAAAAAATCTTCAGTTCATTTAATAATTACAGTTTGAAGAGGGAAAAAACCCGACAGTGAATAGACAGAGAAGATTGAACACATTAATGTACCTTTTATATTTTGTTCCTTATCTCTACAGAAAGTTATGATTATTTATAAAATCTGACACTGAAATAATAAAAATATAGTTAGTGCCTTTCTTTGCCTGCAGATCTGAATCCCATTTCCTTGTCCAAGACTGCAAAAAGAAGAGCTATGCACAGGGGACTCCCACAACACGGAGGAAGGGAGAGTAGCCTCAGCTCCCTCCAAAATCAAGGACCTCACTTAATAATGTCTGTTGGCATCCCTGCAATGGTTTCAGACTTGAGGTGATGTGTGCTTACTAAATGACATGTTTTTCTGAGAGCTCAGAACAGCCACAGACTGTGAGCCGGAAGCTGGACCTCAGACAACTCCTTGAGATGGTAAAAACAAAGCCCCTGCTTAGCTGAGCTGAAGTAGGATTGATGGACTTTGAGCTAAGACTCACGTTGTCCTGCTTTACCTGATGCATAACACTGTAGTGGACTTTCTGCAGACATAAAGAGAGAAAAGATCCGGCTTTTTCAAGGCTGGTTTAGACTAGAGGGAGGCAACCACAAAGGCAGTGGTTGCATTTATCTCAAAGGAACAGGCGGGGTCTTCCTTGCAGCCTTTATTTTCAGATGTTGCGTACATTTCTTTGAGAGCCAAATGCAGATATTCAGTGAATCAGAGCTGAACATGTAGCTTTGGAGTGAAAAAACAGATCAAGCTCTCCATGGTTTCTTCACTGCACTGAAAAAAACCCCAAAACTATCAAACCCTATCCAGACAGAGGTTTAGTTAATAGTCCCATTGGATAGTTAATGTGAATTGCTCTTGTTATGAATTGTCTGCAGGCTTTTCGGGAAGAGAAGGTCAAGCGTTTTCAAACTAGACAATACAGAGCTGAAACTGGACAGTTGTGCTCGCTGGAGCTTCATGTGTTTCAGAAAAATGAGATGGAACTCACAGAGTGAAACTGAGTCTTTACATTTTAAAGAAAAAGCAGATGCATGTGGGAAGGCAAAATTGGTGAGCTCCAGTGTCAGTCAGACTGAGGCTGGAGCATGTATACGTAGAGCACAGGATCTTTCTGGCCATCCATGGCATCAGCTCTTCAAGAATATGCCTTTGGTGGACCTCAGTGTTGCCTATTATTCAAATCCATAATAGTTTAGGGCATGCAAGCTGAGGGGCTGTTTTTCTCTATGTGTGGACTTCACAGTTAATTGTGACTCATAAATCCATAATGGTTTAGGGCATGCTGGCTAAGGGGCTGTTTTTCTCCATGTGTCGTACTGTTCCCTTTGCATGCACTAAGAGCTATTTCCAACCAATACACCTTGTTTTGTAAGGAAGGAAATTGGTGGCAGGCTGCTCAGAATTGTGCTGTAGCCCACTTGAATTTCTAATATTTCAGTGTCTTTTAACTCAAAACTGCAAAGAATCTTTAAATTTCAGAGTTCACTTTCCAACTCTTGGCCTGAAATAGTTAATTCCGTAAACTACAGCTCATATTGCAAAGCTGATTTACAGGATTGTTGCTTTGAGAATGTGCTTTGAGCATGGAGAGACTTCTGCTTTTGTAAGAATTTTTGAGGTTTCACTGTTTTGTTGTTTCTTTTTTATGGCAGAGGAGTTAAGAGATGAGCATAGGTATCTTTTATAGCATTAACATGAAATATATATATGCATATATATATATGTATATATATATGTGTATATATATACATATATATATATGTATGTATAAAATGAAATAGACATTTAGTGTCAGTATTGAGCATTAGAAGCTGTGGAGGGTACAGTACTCCTCCACGCCCCCTGAAGTCTTTTACTGCTGTCTTAAAACAGGATATAGAAAACCTGTAATTAACCTGTCAAAATATATGGAGTCAGATTACTAATCAAATGCTCATTTGGGACTGAGTCCCGGTCCTGCTGAAGCCACTGGAAACAAGGATGTGGAGAACCTCTGCTGAAGTGCTGGGCACCTCTCAGGACTGGGCCTCTCTTTCCAGAGAACTGGGAAGATGTATTTGAGATTCTCATGTGGAGAAGTTGTAGCATGACAAGATGAGGATGTCACCCTTCAGAAGGGCTGTCTTGGATGGAAATAGCCACTGCTCTGATGATAGCTTCCCCTCATTCTTCCAGGTGTGTCTGCTCAGCTGACCAGCACTCGTCTCCGTCGGAACACCTCCGTGGGCACCCCATTCTGGATGGCTCCAGAGGTCAGGTTTCAAAATATTTTGTCACTGGTACTTGAGCTGCTGTATTCTGCATTTCTTCTTTGTTTTTCTTCCTGGTCCTTTCACCAAATGAAACAGCAATGTCCTTTTAAAAAGTGTTTTAAACCATTTTTTCTTACATGTTTGGAAGGATTAAGTTAAAATGGGGTTTATTTTTGAAATTATAATATTAGAGAGAGGGAGCAAGACACTGAAATGTTTACTAAAATGTTAAAGAATATAGAGTACTACTACTGATACTTTCCAGCCTTTCAAGCTCTGAAACTATAGATATCTCATCTCCCCGTGGATGGAAGGAGACCAGGTTGGTACTGTGACACATTATAGCTTCTTCTTCTTCTTTGACTTCTACACCTGGAAAGTTTTAATACTATATATCCATACTTGTTGCAGCAAGAAATGGAAAATGTTATTATGAATGAAGAAGATGCGCTGTGATTCTGTGGAGGTTTTTCCAGACTGAAATTGAAGCATTTAAAGATACATTTTAAGCTGAGACAGGAAAAATATTTCCTTATAAATAAGCTTATCTGCTTAGAGTATTTATGTGCACACAAACACATGCAAGTACATCTGTTTATAGCACGTGGAACTGCTCTGTTTATACACATTTATTTTTATCAACATACTCTGTTCATACACATACGTCTAACCGTATAACTAATGACATCCATGTTGGTTTAGATCTGCAGCTAATGGAATGAAAAATTCTAGATTCATCCAGCATTATGGATGAGCTGAAATGTATATGAAGTTAACTGTTTTGCTGTGATCTAATGAACTTTGTCCAAATCCACTTGATCTGGAAATTGGCTGATTTGGTTGAATAAGGACCCAGTAAGATATAGTGAATTCAGCTTCTTTTTTCCTGATTGTTGCACTTCATAAAGAGAGCAGTATAGTTGCAATAGTTACTTAGCAGGAATAATCCATATAAAGAGTTGTAGGGCTGCTGAGTTTCCTTCTGCTTCCTCAGTTGTGGGATGCAGTTTATCACCTTCAGCTGAAAAAGCCATGGATTTGTACCTTTTTTTCATGTCAGAGAACATCTGGCCAGAGAACGTGGTGTTCACAGATACCTGCTTTCTCTAGTTTAAACACTGGGGGGCTTTTGGCAGTTGGATAGATGCTTTAGCTTTCTATATGTGTGCATGTCTGTTTATTTCACTGGATATTCTGTAAGAGATTCCTCCAACTGGGGGTGTGCTCTTAAATCTGGACATTTGACCATCCCAGTCTTTTACTCCAACAGGTGATTGCCTGTGAGCAGCAGCTAGATAGCTCCTACGATGCTAGATGTGATGCATGGTCACTGGGTATTACTGCAATAGAGTTGGGAGATGGAGATCCACCCCTTGCTGACTTGCACCCCATGAGGGCACTCTTCAAAATACCAAGGTAATATCTTGATGTGTTTTGTTTGTTGACAGGTTAGATGGAACTTTTTCCTTAACTGTTACTTTCTTCAAACTTAGACCATGTAAAGGCTTTCTTTATATTATTTATACAAGGAGATAGGTTAAAAATACTTTGCCCAGCTCTATTTTCTGCAGGCTCTGCTTCAACCATGTGTGCACATTGAGAAGTTCAGAGCTGACTGTAGCTACATTTGAGAAAAAGTTGTAAGGCGTTCTCCTGAGTGGGCTGCTGCCACATGAATGCAGGACTTACTTGAGTCCCGTATATTCTGTTACAAATAGAAATACAGTCTGAATGTGCCACTGTGGTGAACTGGTCCCATACCTGTCTTCAGGAGTTATCTTCTGTCCTTTGAAGCAAAGGTTGTTCTACCTCTCACATACATTTAGGCTTCAGCTTTTCATTAGCTTGTGCTGCTTCTGGAAGTTCCAGTGTTGCTGTGCTTGGGCAGTGCAAATAGCAACTTCTTTTGTGGTTTTTGCTTTGAAGCTGAAAATGTAAGTACCCAAAGTGCCACTTAAGGCATTTCACAGAACATCAATCTCCAGGTCTGTAGGTAATGATCATACAGTAGTAGTTTGTGGATTTCATCCTAAGAACTGGAGCAGTACCACAATAGCTGAGCCCACATAGTATATATAAGTGCTTAGAGTCCTTTTCAGCCGAGATGCCCAAACTAGTTTAAATTACCTATAGATTTAAGAAATCTTGGCTGACTTGGCACTGAATCAGACTATGAATGCTCTTCTAACCCTTGCTTGCTATGGGAAAAGCAGTTGCAAACTATTGTGGTCAGTCACTGGAGGTAGGACTTCAAAAAGACTTCTGGTTTATACTCTTACAAGTGCTGGGCACCTCTCTGCCCTGGAGCAAATATAAGGTGAATACCCTTTTATTCCATTAGGTAAAACCTGAGAATGATAGAGCAAACATTAAGCCACACTTAAGAAAAGAAGTTATGGTTGATTGAAAAGAGACAGCAAGTCACCTCATCTATCGGTCGGTCATTCCTTTGTCTTCACAACTGTACTCAGTGAAAATGTCACCTCTGAATGGAAGAAGACTGTCAAGACCATTTCAACTGAATTAACACCTAGAATAAACAGCTCTAACAATAGAAAAGAAAGCCATATATTTTTTTATAATAGATCTGTATTTAGACTTTCACTTCTGACTTATCTTCTGATGAATGAGGAATAATTAATAAAGAACCAGTTCCTTTGGACACTTTGTTCAGCAATTTGATTAATTCAGTCCTTCTGAGAAAACTTAACATAGAATTTCTTTTTAAAAATTCTCTTAAGAAAGTATATTGTTTCAGGCTTGAACGAAGGAACTTGCCATTACAAGTGAATAGTGATTAATGGGTTGTTAGTTTAATTTCCTTTTATTGATTTGATTGAAAAAATTACAGTGATTCTTAGCTACACTTGGTAGATCATCTTGATGCTATTTCTCCTTATTAGTTATGTAAAGTAGGAAAACCAATGAGGCATTGCATCATCTACCCTTGCTCCTTTTACCAGTGGAAATCAATATCTTTTTTCAGTGGCCTTCTAAAACTCATTACTCAGCCTGCCTTCACACACTGTTTTTGTCAAGTGAGTAGCTTATTAACTTATCATCACACTGACCTTTGCAGGAATCCTCCTCCAACGCTACAGCAGCCTGAACTGTGGTCACCTGAATTCAACGATTTCATTAACAAGTGAGTAACAACTGAGACCACTCTGCTTGAATATGGAAGATGTGCAAATGTCATGTGTAAAATATCTTTTGTGGAAATGTGTTGCAACTAATACTCTTCCTTAAAAGGCTTGTTTGTAAATCCAGTTTGATTTCCAAGTGAGGCTCCGTATTTAAAACATGATAAAATATTTCAACACCTTGACATTTCTTAATTTAAAGAATATTTAGTTTTAAAATGCATTAATTTAACTTCTTGGACTCGTGAATTCTGTGAAGTCGTATTAGTTTTCGGTGCAGAACTCTTTTGATTAAAAAGGATGTATTTATTATGGAGGCATGAATTAACTCCAGACAAGCATTTCAAAACTTAACTGCAAACCCTCAGTGATCATATGTTTTTTTCTGCCAGCACAGGTGCTTGACTAAAGATTATGAGAAGCGTCCAACAGTATCTACTCTTTTGCAGCATGATTTTATTAAGCAAATTGAAGGAAAAGAAAACGTGCTACAAAGGCAACTCATGGAATTTATTGATGTTCATCAACAAATGGGAGTCACTGAAAAGGCAAGGTAAAAGTAGCTAAAAAGTAGATGAGCTGGGTCAGTTTTGATATTTCCACTGTTTCAGAATGACTAGCACTCAGATTCAACCCTTGTAATTTTAGCTGGCAAAAAAATAGCCTAATTTTTGGGGTCCCCTGTACAGCCAATGGAAGGAGAGATGCATCATGATTCACATGTGCAATGAAACAATCTTTAGAAGTGCCTCCCCTTTCTTCTGTGACTCAAGATATAGTCTTAGACCCCAGCTTCTAGAAAGCTACGGTTAGGTGAAATTAATGTTTGTCATTTTCTTACACTTGCATGGTCAGCTAATGTTTAGTTTGAGCAAGTATGCTAAAAATCACTAGTGAGGTTCCTGCAGGAATTGGATCTTTCTGACTAAAAGAAGTGATAATGGTAGCAGAATGTGTTTTGCAAACTTCAAATATTATGTCTTCTTGAATATTTTCTTTCTTCCACTAGTATTTAAATGATATCAATTCTGAACAAATCACTTAACACCTGATGGCTTTTATTTAAAATACTTGAAAAGGTCTCAGCTCAATTTTACAATTGAAAAAACTCCACACAGTACACTCATGTATCAGCTGTGAAATGAGTAGATTAGCATTGACATAGTACTGGTGTTACTGCTTCTGCCCCAAGGTAAAGCATGATGATTTTTCTTTGTTTTTTTAAAGGGAATATGAAATTTAAAAGACATTTTGGCATTATCATCTGTGTGGAAAAAGCTTATTAAAATCTGCCACATTTCCTTTCACACATTCATAGTAACAATATATACAGCAGTCGTCATTTCTAGTTCTGGAGAGTTTTCTATTTACTCTATGCTTTGAAGATAATAGTAAAAATATATTTCTAAATAATTATGATATTGAAGTTTTCTTTGACTTTAAGTGGATGTGGGAGGAGCAGTGCTTTCTCTTTTCTGACACCTCAGTATAAAACTATGCATTTGGCTTAAATTTAAGCTTCAGACTGGATTTATATGCTCTATATATTGCAGACTTGACATTTGCTTAATCCAGAAAGATTCTTGAATTCAAATAAGCTTGTTGGATGTCAGTGCTGAGCACTAAACCAGCAACATAATCCAGACTTCAAACAGCATTTTTTAAAAAACACAGGGAAATTATATGTGGCAAAATAAGTCCAAACCACTGAGTTATATGAATTGAAATCCTGTTAACACTTGTGATATTAGTCCTTTTAAAGCCTAAATAATTTTGAAAAAAGAATCCAGCTTCTAAGTCAATTAGATATTGTGACCTTTTTTACCCATTTTAGAGAACTCATTTTTGTTTTCATAGTCTTTACTTTTTTCTCAAAATCCTTTTTTTTTTTTTTTCATGTAAATGCTGCATAAAGCAAAATACATGAACTTTTTTTTCCTGTACAATACAAACATAGGGAAAGTGGCCCAATTTGCACGTGCACAGAGCAGTCAAGTGGCACAGGAACCAGATAATCTACTGGTATTTTCTCTGTCCTGTTTAGACTGTGTTTTATAAGCTGGTGACTCTTCATGAGAACAAGAATTTAAGGGAATGTATTACTATGTGATGAAGTTACCTATGCTTTTATGGTTGATCAAGTGTAACTTTTATGTAGAATTTCTCAAAGGAAAACAGAATACTGTTTTTCAAAATAATAATAATAATAATAATTTCTAATCTGAAACTGTGCAAAAAATGTACTTATTTAATTCAGAGTGTAATTTAAATTGCATGGTTAAAGCATAGCCCATGTTTCAGTTTAGCAGTTTAAAATACTACCAAGTAGTATTCCCAACCTAAATGATTCTGTGATTGTGTAATTTTGTGAAATACGCTGTAAGACTGACTATGGAACAGCATTTGTATTTTTTTCTGCTGTGAATGATAAGAGATTATACAAAGATCTTTGAATTCAATAGTCATGGTTTTTTCAGTCTTTTAATACTAATCATATGTATCTTCTGACCTTTAATCTGCACAGAGCAAATGGTGTTAAAAGCACTGTCTGTACAGAAGTACCATGTAAATCTGATTTAGAGTCAAGACATAGGTGGTATAGTGACAAGTCCCCTGGAAGAGCTGCTTTTCTTGCTTATGCTATTCTGAGACTGTTTTTACACTGATGTGTTAGGGTCCATCCTACTGTGACATTTCTGAACTTCCACCAGTTGCTGGCAACTTTCCTTGTAAAACTTCCTGATCTCGAGCTCACACTCTCTCAGTCCCCAATTTGAAGGCATAACTCTCCTTCTTGACAATGGGAGTGACAGTGGGAAGCAGGTAATTAAAGGGATTAAAGATCTCTTCCTTCCACTGAGGGAAGAAATCCTGCTACCTGTGCTGTGTTGTAAAAATTGGCATTGGAATATAAAGTCAGTAAATTTGGTAATGTTGACTTAAAGCTGAAAGTTAGGAATCCAGTTATTTTCTCTGTATGTGTTTACTCTCCTCGTCAAATTTGACTTTACTAATTGCAGTTTTGTATTTCAAAAGAAAAAAGAAAAATACTTGGAAATTAATAGCTGAGGACCAGCCACTAGGTTTTATTGTGTTCAATATTTCTGTTTTCACTCAAAATCAAGTCACCTTCTTAGCTCATTGTGCTGAGGTGTAATTTGGTTCTGAATGCCTTCTGCAGCGATAGTCTGTTGATGTGCTTGTGATCTTACCTTGTTGTTTGCTGAATGTGCAGCTGATGCAGTTCAAAAAGAAAAGCTCGTTACATTATGTCACATTCCCAGAGTTTTTTTGCAGAAGGCCTTACTCTCAGATCCAATGTTTGTGCACCGTGTGTGCTCAGGAAGGATGTGTAATCTCTAGGCACAGAGTGGAGCCACCTTGAAGTCACTCCCATTGGCACTCATGTTCCTGAGGTTTTTTCCAACACTGTGGAGTCACCGAGTCATTAGGGCCCTCAGAACTTTCCCAGTGTTGTTACTCTAGTGAATGCGAACCAAGGTTTAGGTTCTGCATTGTACTGCATCCTTTCAAGAGCTGGAAACAAGAGGAAGAGAGCCCACCAACCACCTGACTAACCAGAGAAATTTCAATTAACACTGATAAAACTTTAAATAGCAATGTGTCACAGCCTGGCTCCAGACTTAATGAAAATGATAGAAGATAATACTTGTTTTTAAGTAGCCTTTGAGCAGTGTTCTAGCACTGGAATATCTTGTGCTGAAGACTCAAATAAAGCATGAATACTAGCAGTGAGCTTCATTAAAAATTCCACTTTTTTACTTTGAGCAAATGCAGTACATTTTTCTCCAAAATCATCATTTTTTTATGCTAATAATATCTATTTGCAACTTAACCTTTTCTAGCTCAGAACTCAGGCTGAAATGACAATGAGAATAGCAGGAGAAAATATCCCTTGATACATTAACATTTTCCCATAGCATCCTGACTGAAACATCTTTAAAATCTGTTGCTGGGAATGATATATGATCTATATATCAAATATGCTACGTGAGATATGCTATATGGGATAAATTCACATTAGAGAGGTGATGAAGCAGGCAAAGTTGCATACTAAATGCAATTAATTTTGCTGGTTTTTTTGTGAGGAGAGTCACTTTCAGGACAGGGGCTTTGAGCTTGACAAAGGCCTTCAGTATAGCAGTAGAGCTGTTAAAATTTATAATTAGTGATGAAAATAGTTATTAAAAATGAGCATTGCAGCATATACCCCAAAACAGTTCTAAAAATACACTTCTTGCTGGGCCAAAAGAGGGAAAAAATCCCTGTATTGTAAAGAATTTTACTCTGCAACAGAAATAGCTGTCTTTGAAACAACCTTCAGAACTGTCGCATCTACACCTGACAGTCAGGCTTGTAAGACTTTTATCTTGAGTTGTTTGGCTGTCTTCTTCTTGACTGCTTTTACAATAATCTCTGCAGAAATATGCAATGATTAGTACATTGTGTATTTCCTGGGAATTCTGAGTCATTCCAGAATGAGCTGTACATATGAGGGATATTCAGTGCACCTAGATTTCAGCAAATGACTCTGGTCCCCAGATTAAGAGTCATCTTTATATATTCCCTGAGTAATTATGGGAAAGAGACCTATTCTACTGCAAAATGATGCAAAAGTTTTGGGTGAGCTGAATTATTTTTTTCAGAGTTTGTACTCCTGTATTGGTCATATAGGGTTAGCACTGAAGGCAGTAACAGAATACTAAACAGTTGCTCTATTTAACTGTATGGAAATATCAGGGAGATAATTTCACAGTTCACGTACAACATGCACAAAGGTGGTTGTCAATTTATTTACCCATAGTTAAAGCAGGGAGTACCAGAAAGTTTCCTTTCGTGACTTTCCCTGATTGCACAGACTTGTGTCACTCATTTTCTGGGTATACACTGTCCCAGTCTCTCTGACTCCTCCTGCCAGTGGAAAGCAGCTGACAGCAATCGTTCAAGCTCAGCTCTGCAGGGCAGGCTGTAGCAGAGGGTGGGAGATCATCATGCTGGCTTGACAAAGACAGTATGAGGAACGGAACAAGGTAGTACACACAGAGTCCAGTGCTGTCTTGGCCAAGGCCTCCAGATGACATCTAGATTGTAGTAGTCACTTAAATGGAAGGTTTTAGAGTTCCAGTTCAATCTTTGAGCCCTTCAGGCCAGTTCTTCCTCTCCTGGAACTCAGTGTGGGCTTTGTTATACCAAGAAGCGTGTGCTTCTGCATTGAGGACACTCCTGTGTAGGATGGCTGTTCTGCAAACTTCTCTCAGGCTGTAGAAGCAGTAGGGAGTTCTGGGAACAAAGGCCTTAGAATAAGCACAACTCCAGTCCCATAGGCTTCTTGCTAATACACATCTCTATAGGTGAATAATGTTCTTCTATATAACACGATAGACAACAGCAATGCCTGAATGAAGAACAGTTTACCTTTCGAGGAAAACAGGAGGAAGATGTTCCTCCTGCATCCAGAACTCCTCAGGAAAATTTCTTGGCAAGTGGTACTTTACTGTTGTGCCAGTCCACTTGCTCAGCAACTCATTTCTTCTGAAGGTGGGACTAGTCAGCAGGCATTGCTTACCCTTGGAGCTTCTCCTTTATCATCTCAGTACAGCTGTGACCATAGTGCATGGGCCTGACTCATGATGAGCTAATCCCAAAGAGTCCTTTTAGAGGTCTCCTATTTGCTCAGTTGAGAACACATATTTCCCCCTGAAATTTGTCAGGGATACAGCTGTTACTTGAGGCTTTTGTTGAAGGATTAAAAATCTGATTTTTTTACAGGTCATGGTAAAGCAGCACAAGCTTTGTCAAGCAAATTGTGCAGAGCTGGGCACAGACCACCTCTGAATCAAAAGCCCCACAGCTCTGCAGGGCAACAGTGTGCTCTCAGCAACATTGCATAAGCTGCAGCACAGCTCCCTGAGACTGCAGCCTGAAGTCTCAGTGCTGTGAATGTTTTAAATACAGGGGGGAACACAGGTTTGTCTGCAAAGCATTGTGCAGATGCAGCTGGAGGCTTATCACTGGAGTCTTACACTTTCTAAAGTCAGGTACAGATTTTTTATAGATATCAGACTGTAGTTTTATTTAAGCAGATTTCACAAGATATATCTTTGAAGACAAGATTTTGATTTTAAGTGTGAATTAATACTGCTTTGTGCAGCCTCCAGAGAAATAGAATCACCAGCAATGACAGATCCTGTAGAGGTTTTTCTGTGTTGCTTCTTTGTCATTTTACTGGTGGTTTTAACTGCTGGGAGGTGTACAGCTGTTTCCACCTTCACCTTACAAAAATTTCATTATTTTTAGTTTCTTATTTACACACAAACTAAGGCCAGCCCTATTCCTGTCACTTCTTAGTCTGTAGATGATTCTCCAACCGGTTTAGGCAGGGAGTTCAGCAGGGCATCATGAGTCACACTTTCCTTTTCATGGTATTTTTGGAACTATCAGAAATCTTTTAAATACATTCTGACAATTCGAAGAAGAAAAGCTGCGGTTGCCTCATTTTGATTTAACTGAATCTTGAAAGATAAGCGAGGGAGGGGGTTGTTGGTGTGAAAGAGAATGCACAGAAACAATGAAGCCTTGGCTCATTTTCTTGTCCATACTGCATTGATGTTTCTGGCCTTTAGCTGCCTGAATTGCTTGTCGGGCATGCTTGTAAAATCCAATGCCTCCAACACATTTTTGAGCAGAACAGAGATATGTGTTATTTCAGTTCACAATGTCTATGTGCATGATCTTAATGAAACTTCAGCGCTGATGTCAACAGCACTGATGTGGGGTTTTTTTAAGTGGTTGGAGCAAAGCAGTATAACTGCCCTTGAGGGGTCTGTGCCCTTTGACAGCAGAGTGGAAAAATATTGTGTTCTGCAAATCTGCCACTCTTACATACTCTGGAGAATGGAGAGTATAATCTGGTCCAACAAGCACTAGTGTTCTCATAATGTCAGCTGAAGAGGATTACAGGAGGATCGATTTTATGTAATTAAACTTGCCTGGCATATACAGAGATTTGTTTCCTTAAAAGAAAAAAAAAATAGAAAAAGAAAAGTGTCCATAACTGGAGCATTCTCCTTCCTTCCTTCCTGCAAGGCAGTTGTTAGCTTCCTACATTAAATGAAAAATGGTAGTTGAAACTAATCCTGGGAAATATCACTCTCTCACTGATACGCAGTAACATTTAAGGATTTAACATATTAAAAAAATATGTGTTCGATGTGTAACAATTCCACCAGCAATGGAAAGCAAAGCTTGAGAGATGCTTTGTTTTGGATCTTTCTTCAGCAATGGAAAAAGTAGAACAGCAGAGCTTGACATAGTCCTGCAATTCCCACATCTTTCCCTTGTGTACATATTGATAGGTCTCTCTCAAAGTCACACTGATATTAGATGCATCCTCTGGACACAAAATGACCTTCATACAGGTGCAAAGGAGAAATCATTTCAGCTGTCCAAATTTAAATTTTTTCAAATGTAGCTGTTAAAAATAGGTATAAATAAATAGGAGTGTGAATTATAGAGGGGATAGATTTCTATTGAGAGGGTAGCATATTGCCTGCACCTCTGACTTTGGATTCAGTAATGTCCTTTAGCTGGTAAATGCAAATCAAACAGCAGCAGATTATGCAAGGCTGAGGAGTTAATTTAAATCTTAATATTACCACGTCCTTTTTAATACAACCTGGGGGTACATGGTACCAAAAATTGTCTCATACTCTTATTGCAAGGACAGTACTATCAGGAGAGCTCTCGTGGTACAACTGGATTCCAAAGGAAAGGGAAGAATAGGTCAAACCTGGGATCTTGTAGATCCTGTCAGTCCTATGGTTCATTGTGCTTCTGGGTCACTTAGCCTCCTCACTGGATTCTGTGCTGTTATTTTGGGACAGAAACTGTGAAACTATGGTAGCTCTTGCAAGGAATTCTTTGTATCTCGATATTAAAGTTGCAGAATTAGCCAGCTATGAGTGTGGAGCTCCTGCCTTTGCATTGTGGACAATTAAAAGACTCCAGTGGTAGCTGGCACCTGTGTAAAGGAAGAAGAAACTGCACCATTTCTGGCACCAGGGTGAGAACAGGCCATTCTGTCATCCTCAGGGAATGATTGTTAGAGACAAGAGAAATTGAAAGAAGTGATAGATGAAGAGCCTTCCTGTCTGGATTTCCGTCATCCACATTGTGATTGCACTTACAGTTTGGGAGGACGTAATTTGCCCATTTCTTCCAGTCCCTTTTCAGTCCTGGCAGTTATTAATTGCACCAAGTCCTTCCCTGCTTGAGTTTCTGCACCTATATTCCTCATCAGGGCACAGCCAGAATGACCTGAAGTAGCACTCATGAACTAGGTGATTCCCATTAACAGGTACAGCCCATTAAACTATGCCGTAAATTGGTGGGTGTTCAGAAGTCTCTTAGCCTTCCCCATCAGTGTGATGTTCACTCACTCTAACTTTCCATCTTGGTGTGACTACACTCTTTCTCCTGTCATCTGTTCACTGTATATCAAAATTCTTGCCTGTGTAGAAAACACCTGTCTGCTTTTAGCCATGCCATGTATCCAAATATCAAAATTAAATAAAGAATTTCCCTGGTCTTGTCTGGGATCAAGGTAAGGAGTGAGTGCTTCACACAACAGTTTCCCTGCTGTCTCAGTTTACTTAGGTATATGTTCCTTGTGTTTGAGAGGTGCCTTCCTACCAGTGGCATCAAGGGAGGTGAGGTTGTATCAGGAGATCAGATTTGCTTGATAGGTTTTCTGTGCTTATGCCTTATTACGCATCTGAGCTTGATTTAGTTTGTGAACTCTGCTATTACTTACGCAGTTTCCCTTTTCCTCATTTTCCCTCATCTCGTAAAAGCAAGTATAACTGATATGAATTGAAAATCTTGCATTGTCTGCTGCTTTTGCTCTATTTAGCAATGCCTTTACTCTTGGATAAAGAATAATTCAAGTCTCTAGGAACTTTCTTGCTAATTAAAATAAGACTGCATAAAGCTAATTTTTTGTTTGATTGATGGAGAAAAGAAATCTAACTTTAAGACAAATTTAAAGTTAAACTTGAAGTTTAACCCTGATAAGAAAAATATTTGAAATTTTGTTTCATTCTCTTGTATGACTTTTTTTCCTGGTGAGTCCAAGAAAATTTGGTCAAGATGTATTTCACTTAGCCCAGTGGTCCTGTAGCACTTTGCTACATCTCAGCCAGAGTTCAGAGCACTGTCATTAATAAGCTAGAAATGTTTTCATCCTGAATGCTTTGTCTGCATCATCTTTGCTGCACTATTTCATCATACACCCCAGGTTTGTCCTATCCATCATTTTTGTCAGGATCTTTTTGCATGTTGGTGCCAGAGTTTCACTATTACATGCTTTATAAAGATGTTCTCTTATTTTACTTGTATTAGCAAGCTCCAGTCTTGCAGCTGATGTGGGGGTGTGATCTAAGCAGGGATCTATAGAGTGACAAAGTTCTTCATTGTAGTGGTTCTGGGTTCAAATCATAGCTTTTGAATTGTCAAGTACAGGTGTGCTGTACCAAGAAGTTGACTCCTGTCCTGCTATTCAAACATTTGTGTGTGTTTAAATTCAGAACAATGGAAAGTTGGAATGTTTTGGCCTTCAAGATGATTGCAGATGTAAGATCTGTTCTGTGTTTCCTTACGTCAGGAGATTGTATCTCTTTCTCTTTTAGATTTGAACGTATTCATACAAAGAAAGGGAACTACAGTAAGTCACTAGTTTCAAGCCAAGAAGAGGTAGATGATTTAGCAACCTTGGAGGTACTGGATGAGGTAAGAATCTCTTTTTTCATATTTTGCTGAAGAGGAGTAATCACATATTAAATTACAATGGTATGCTGTTGATTTTCAAATTCAACCGTAGTTGAATTTGTATGAATTTACACAACATCAATTGTGTAAGTGTACAATGACATTTCACCACTTTATGCCAAATACTTTTGATAAGATTTACTGTGTCAGAAAGGTTTCAACTCAAAGCTAAAACAATCTCTGGAGTTACAGCTGTGGACCAAACAGTATTGTAACACCATTGACTAAACAGAGTTTATATCACTGGATTTTATTGCAGCTAAGTATCCAGTTTACAACAGTGTCTTAACCTGAAATTGGTCTAGGTCCATCCAAGACCTTCGGTCCCTGTTGCTTAAACACTGAGAGTTGTCTTAAACTATCTTACCATACTCTCCCAGACTGGGTTCTCGCTTACTTATTTTGGTGTGGACATGCATGAGGGTCAGTTTATGTCCACTGAGACTCTGACCTGTCAATACCTGCTGGTGAACTTTTGGCAAAATTACTGATAAAAATATCACTGGTTTGTCAAAGTTCAAAAATGAGTCCTCTAGGAGTAGAGGAGCATGGCATAAGGGAGGGAAGAAGTCTGCTGTGTCTGTGCTTTAAGCTTCAAAACCAGAAAGAAGAATCAGGCCACAACACATTATCTGTAGGTCTTAGAGGCCATCAGTGGTTGTAAAAAACCTGTCATTCTTCATCTACTGGGCTGTGCATAGACTATAATTCACATTCTCTTATCTGTAAAACTTCTACGGTATTGTGTATCTTTGTCAGTCCAGAATACTCATTGTGGCACTTGAGCTGGTAAACTATATAATGCTGACAGCTCGTGGAACATTTTCCACCTCCCAAGAGCTTAGTTATAGTAGCTCAATGTTTAGTTAATTCTAATTGAGCTAATCCAAACTTCATCTACTGCACAAAGTTCAGGTTTAAGCATTTTTTTTAGTATTGGGAAAAGTAAGACTGTTTGGGGTTTTTTTGTCTTTCACCATGATACATATTTTTTTATCTTTTACCATGATACATGTAAACAATCCAAGCTAAAGAGATTTTACTGCACAAAGAAACAGGCAAGCTGGAATATATCCCATCTCCTCAGAGGTGGAGCATTCTCATGGAAGTCCTCAGGAAGCCTCTGTCTAAATGCATCATTTGACTGTGTGGTGTTACTAAATCAAATCCAGTTTAAAACCTCTCTCACATATGAATAACAGCTTTCTCCCACTCAAATTTTTCTTCCAGTTTAGATATCCCCATCATCAGAGCAAGACAAGAGACCTTCTATTGATGCAAGAAATAATTTCAAAAAGGGTAGAAGTTCTCCTAAACTAATTCTGTAACATGAATCTGGTTTGGCCAAAAAAAAAGAGAGCATTCAAAACCAAAAAGTTTATCAAGGCAATGGAAAACCAAGATTCTCTCCTTATGTTTTCTCATGAAGGAAATATAACCTCTACAGCTGTTGAGAATTCAGCTTTTAAGTGTATTAACCAGGACACAGTGTACAACACTGTGAATAGATGGATGGGGAAGGAAAGCAATTCCTTCTGTAGTCCTCTGCTGCCAGTTGTTCTGTTCCACTGGGTATGGGGCCTATATATTTTCACGTGTACCTGAGATTAGTCTCAAGGCTGGTTTGAATTTCTTCATTCAGCTCTGTGGCCTGTTTTGATTGGAAACCTAACCAGGCACTTTATATACCCAGCTGTGTATGCAGAAGAAGCGGAGGGAAATTACATCAAGAAATTTGAATGCCACTAATGGGCCCTTCTTTTTCCTTCGTTGAGGGAGAACTGGCTCTGCAGCAGCAAAGAACAATCACAGCAGAGACTGGCTGGCAATACAGAAAGATGCCTTATTGTTTACATTAAGGGGAACCAAACAGTTGAACATCTGTGTTGTATCATAACTGAGAGTAATGTTAAAGCAGCTGTAATAGCAGTTATGGACTCAATCATATGGCTCTTACTTGATAAGTTACATGAAACTTTAGTATTAGAAACGTAGACAAGACTGTCTCATGGAAACCTCTGATTAAATGAATGAAAGCAGTACTTATTAACTCCTTCTTCTACAGCTGCTTGGGGATCTGTAAATATATATTGTTCAAAGTGAGTTTGGACACAAAAAATTAGAAATGCCAGTGTGTTTGAAAATATGACTTTCTTTTGATCATGATCGATTGTATTCCTGACTATAAATACCTTCCCTCCTTATCCTCCCTCACTGAAACTATATAAATATTTTATACATTTTCCTAATATTCTCTTTTCCCCCATGTGATTCATTGTTGCTGTTCATTTTCCATCAGAATACAGTAACGGAACAGCTGCAGAAGGGTTATGCCAAGGATCAGATCTACACATATGTTGGGGACATTCTCATCGCTGTCAATCCATTTCGGAACATAGATATTTATTCTTCACAGGTGTGAAAATTTAGGTTTGGTTATTTTAAACTAGCACCAATTTCCACTAAAATATAAATATTCATGTTAAGTATAAAGTAAGACCATTCTTGAGATTTATTTTAGCTTACTCTGAAAAAGAGAGTTACCAGTAGATATGTTCTTTCAAGTGTACATTGACACACATTCCTAATACGTGCTGAATTTCAGCACAGAAATGAGAAACTCAAATAGGATTCATTTCTGGTGGTTTTATGTCTATAGTGTAGATTGTGCACAAAGCAACCCTGTAAAATAATTTCTGTGAATCTGTCTCCCTGTTATACAAAAGGGGAAAGATATTAAAGTCTGATCATACAATAGTTTGGGCTTATTAATTATCAGATACTGCAGCTACAGAAAAGATCTTATGTTTTAACATCAATATCATGCAGGGATGTTAAAAAGAAGTGAAGCCCAAGTAAATTTAAATGGTAAGTTGGAACTATGATGTCTGAAAACAGTAAATTTTCTCCTAATAAATTGAGTTTCATAGTGTAATCAGGGCAAAAATTATAGAAAATTGCACTTAATTTTTTTAAGCCATTCTTATAGTACTAAGTACATACAGATTCATGGTATAGTGAGTACAGTAACAGCTCCCTCAGAAAACATCAGTGCTGGAAACCTCAGCATGCTGTACACTAATCTAAAACTAAAACCAAACTTCAATTTAGAAAAGTTTTTAAAGGACAGTGGTAATGTTTTTGTTTTTCTTACACTTAGCATTCCAAACTGTACATTGGAGCCAAACGGACTGCCAACCCTCCTCACATTTTTGCTGTTGCTGACATAGGCTATCAGTCCATGGTGACATACAACTCTGATCAGGTATAGATGAGGTGTCTAATTACATCCTCTGCCAGGCTGAGGGATGTGTGAGGAGCTCAGAGTCTTTTTCTGTTCTCTGCAGTGTATTGTTATTTCTGGAGAAAGTGGAGCTGGCAAGACACAAAGTGCCCATCTGCTGGTTCAGCAGCTCACTGTCCTGGGCAAGGTAAGTGGCAGAGGGGATGTCTCTGTAAGGCTTTGCTAGCTTGGGCCTAAAGGGCTGAACCTATGGACAGGGCATTGGTTGTGGGGTGAGATTGTTGCATATTTTCCAAAGAACATTGGAACATGATGCTCATCTATCTGCTCCTTCCTCCCTTCTGAACTAGGGTCAGTTGAAAATATGCTGGGATTTCCACAAGGAAAAGTACCCACTGCAGTGAGGGCTGTGACTTAGTCAGTTCCCTGTTTAACTGAATGTCTTCAAGTCACCCAAACAGTACTAAATAAAATCCTCTTCTAGCTTCTCATCCTTCCACAACCAGATTGCTGTCAGTGGGACATAGTCAGTCTCAGAAGAGGCCACCATAACCATCTAAATAAAATGCCATTTTTTGCATGTCCCAGATGAGATGAAAGTAAACTAATGGATTGTTAGGGTGCAGTGGAGAGTAACCAGATGCTAACAAGGATCCTAAAAGCAGATAGGCCATCTCAGAGCCACAGAACCACAGAAACCACAGAAATTCATTGATAGTGTTGTTATCATTATGTGTGTTATCTCTTCCAGACAGCCTTAGTTCTGAAGATTGCTATATTCTGACAGATTTCATTTTATGTATATATATATGTATGTATATGTATATATATGCCTTTCTCTCCATATAATTACCATGGGAATGGCTGCCCTGATTATGTCACACTTCACAATAATTGAATAATTACTGATAATTTGAAGCAATATCTTTTTCATGCAGGCTAATAACAGGACTCTGCAGGAGAAGATTCTCCAGGTGAACAACCTTGTAGAAGCGTTTGGGAATGCTGGCACTATCATCAATGATAACTCAAGCAGATTTGGAAAATATTTGGAAATGAAATTCACTTGTGGTGGCACTGTAGTAGGAGCTCAGATTTCAGAGTACCTCCTTGAAAAATCCAGAGTTGTCCACCAGGCAGTGTAAGTATGAAAATTGTGTTTGACCTAATTTGGGGGTTACAGAGTAGGCCTATGACGCAGGAAATCACCTTGGTTCAAAACACAAAGATGAATATGGTACCTGGATTTTTTTCTTAAAAAATATAATGAATAGCTCATAAATCTGTAAGCTAGCTGAAAACTACTCCAGATGATTTTCATTGCCTCCTGGGTTATTTAAACAAATCTTACAAAAATACCCATGTGATATATAAAATAAGAATGTGCAAAGAATTAAAAACTTTCTAATAGTTCAGTTATACATTTCTTTGTGGGATTTTGGAGTATTGTGTTAAGTGTATAAATTGGATTTACTTCCTCTGAATTTCCTCTGGTACTGTAGCTTATTTCTTTGTTTGTTTGCTTGTTTTCCATTTTGGAACATATAGTAGGAATAGTTTATAGAGGGTTATGGGTCAAAGATCTCTGCCAAGAAAGACTTGGGGATGCTGGTGGATGAGAAGCTGGTCATGACCCAGCTATGTGCACTCCCAGCCCAGAAAGCCAAACATGTCCTGGGCTGCATCCAAATCAGGGTGGACAGCTGGTCTAGGGGGGAAATCTGCCCCTCTACCTGGCTCTGGTGAGACTCCACCTGGGGTTCTGCATCCAGCTCTGGGGTCCTCACTACAGGAAATATATTCTACCTGTTGGAGAAATTCCAGAGAAGGCCACCAAGATTATTAGAGGGATGGAGCACCTCTCCTATGGGGAACAGCTTAGAAAATTGGGATTGTTCAGTCTGGAGAAGAGAAAGCTTCAGGGTGACCTAATTGCTACCTTCCACCCAAAGAGAGCCTGCAAAAAAGATGGAGAGAGACTTTTTGCAAGAACATGTAGTACAGGACAAGGGACAATGGCTTTAAACTGAGAGAGAATAGGTTTAGATTAGATATTAGAAAGAAATTCTTTAGTATGAGGATGGTGAGGCACTGGAACAAGTTGCCCAGGGAACTGTGGATGCCCCATCCCTGGAAGTGTTCAAGCCAGGCTGGATGTGTCTCTCAGCAACCTGGTCTAGTGGAAGGTGTCCCTGCCCATGAATGATGATCCTTAAAGTCCCTCCCAACCCAAGCCATTCTATGGTTCTATGATCTAGTGATGCTCATGCACAAAGCAGGGGTTTGAACACAATTCCTTTTTCCTAGTCAGTAGTGACTGACTTGGGCATCTCAGGGCTCAGTCATGGTTGTAAATTTTCACCTAGGGATCCAGTTCTTTCTCATAAGGAGCACAGGAGCCTTAAATGTGTAATAAACCTGTCCTAGTTTTGGGCATCTAGCTTCAAGGCAAAGCATGCCAAGTGATAAGGTCCTTTTGCTGAATGTTTGCTTCTTGGTTCAGGGCTAAAGGACACAGTAGATATACTGCATTCAGCAAACCAGGAGTGTATACCTCTCTCACAGTCAGAAGATTTTTTAAAATAACTGGAGTTAAGCAGCCCATTCAATGTGGGTGGGTGAGCAATGTGCAAGATCTCACACAGCATCTACCAACTGCATCAAAGGCAGAGAAGCACTGAGCTGCTTTAGCACCAAGCAGCCACCCTGGCAGTGTGAGGACAAACATACAATGGCATGAAAAGGTGCTCACAGGAAGTTCTGTAGTGAAGCTTCTTTCAGAGTCCTCTGTCAGTTTGTGTGAGTGTTATTAAATGTTATTAAAATAACATTTAGTAATAGTATGCGTGTCATCAAGAAACGTAGCATGGTTATATTACTAAATCAGTTTGTTGTTTCTGTTGTTTCAGAGGAGAGAAAAATTTCCATATTTTTTATTATATTTATGCTGGTCTCGCAGAAAAGAAAAAACTGGCACATTATAAATTGCCAGATTGTAGACCTCCCAGGTAATGTAGTTTATTTTTGCATAAATTTATTACTAAGAAATGTGGTGTTGAATTGTCAGCCTCGTTTACATTCTAACTCTGTATCCATCAACTCTTTCAGATATCTGCAAAATGATCATTTCAGAATAGTGCAAGATTTCATGAACAATAGCTTTTATAAGTCTCAGTTTGAATTAATAGAACAGTGCTTCAAAGTCATAGGTTTTACGCTGGAGGTGAGTGCTGATAACCCTTTTCCTTTGTGAACTTTACCAGCTACCTTAATCAAGAAAAACTTACATAAAGCATTCAAATCTCCTTTGTTATTTTCTTTCTTTAGCAGCATTGTGCTTATGTTTTGGGATCTTGCATGGTCAACTTACTGTTATATAGTATTATTTAAATTTTTAAGGTTTCAAGGCATGGATAAGCCAGTAAAATGATATTAGTCAACAAGACTTCAAAATGAGTGAACACAGCACAGCTGAGTGATTGGGGGGAGGGGAAGATTTTATCAAATTTAATGCATAGAATATGATGTTGTAACTGTTTATTAGCCAATAATTCTAGGCCTGTGAATATGAGCCTCATCTCAGTTTTAAGAGGAAGTCCATGGTGAGAGTTCTAAAAATTCATTGAGTTGAACTGAGTATTGATGAACTCAATACATTTTCACAACTCCAGGGATAAAGTTGAATGAAGTTCTTAAATCCCTTTGGAGATGAATCTCATCACTAAACCTTAACTGGACCCGTTCTTTCTTTATGATTTCATATCATTGCTCAGATGGCCATTAAACCCCTCTCCTCAGTCTGTCTTTGGTAGAATTAAAATAAAAAAGGATTCTGGATTTATAAAGGAAAGAAATCCCATCCTGTGCCTAGTTTTACCTTACAGAGGTGTCATTTATCTCTGACTTTATTTATAAACAATGTAAATAGTAGAGGTATGATCCATATAGTATCTGTGAAATAGAGCACTAGTGCTGCAGAATGGATGAATGTTTTAATTTCTGTGACAAAACTCATCTCCATTACTGTATGTGGTAAGGAGCTTTTCACAGAAAATTGCTCACTTCAGTTGACTATTTCTGACTTCCCTCAATGTAAATATTTGAAATAGCTAGCAGAACAGATTTATTCACCTATTTTGTTCCTCCAGTCACTTTTCATTAAGTCGTAGTAGCAGTGGCATTCACAGTCTCTTTCTTCTCTACATGTTATTCACAACTGCATTTAGTAATATCACACTTGTACTATCGCATCCTCTCACTTGTGCTTTCACCTTTCCAGAAGCAGCATGAAAGGACATTCATGGTTCAGCACTGACAGCAGTTTTGTCACAGCACTAGAGACCTTGATAAGTCCTAATTTAAAGCATGAAAAGCAGCAAGTCTGTTTTTGTTTCCAGTTCTTTTGTTCACTTGAACGGGTTGACACAATAATCCTGGTCATCCAGAAGAGGCCTTCCATACATATTGAAGATGCAGTTAGAACTAGGTCACTGGCTGCATTGTGCAGTTCTAGCATGGATCTTTACTTGATTAACTCAGCAAGCCACCGTGAGCTGAATCTGCGAAGAATTACCTACCTGTAGAACCCTGCAATTTCAGAAGCAGGCTGAGCGCCGTGGGCAATCTGCTTGTGGCTACTTTTGAGCCCCAGCCATGTTAGCCTGCCTTACATCCTCCTCTGGGTGAATTAGCCTGTCTGAGGCTGTGCTTGCAAGAGTGAAGGAACAGCCTTCTTCCCCCATGGAGTTTCTGATATCAGATACATGTGTGAAGACAATTTTTTTCAGCGAGAAAAGGACATTGAATTCCATTCCTAAGATCACTTTTTAGTAAGGCAGCCTTAAGCTTTGACATTCATCCCAGTGCACAGAGGAACTTCTATATAAGCATGTTAAATGTTTTATTAGCTGAAAGCCATGGACAGAAAAAAATATCCACTCCAGTTAAAACTGAGACCTAAACAAAGCTTTATTTCTCTGAAATTTGCTTTTAACTGACTGACAGGTTTCAAAAGGAACTACTGTCAGTACTCCCTGTCTTAAAATCACACTGGTTTATTTCAGGCTGCATGGCAAAATTAATAAGAAAGGACTGCCTGAGGGGAACAATAATTATGCTGTATGAGGCAGATCAAGCCAGATTTCAAACACACTGGAAAAGGGCAGAAAAATGTCAGCAGCTATACATATTGTACAGCATGATGGCAGAAGTTAAGCTATCCATTTCTTTGCATTTTTACTGTGTCCCTAAGCTTAAAATGAAAACAATTGCTTAATCCTAAGTAAACTGTGTGCCAATTATCCTCAGCACAATTTTTTAGAGTGAGTTTATCCAGTTTGTCTTGCTGTCACTGGAATCAGTGTTTATTAACTGCTAGATTAACTTCTGAAAGTGTTGAAAACAAGCTCAAGTATTCTAGAGCAATTAGAGATTTTATCTGAGTAAATGATGCCTGACATGGTACCAGCAAACTATTGAATAATACAGATAAAATGCTTTGCAATTATAAAAAGTTCATCATGATAAAATAACAATCAGATTTGCGAAACTGCTTCTTATAAAACTACTTCAAAGGTTTTCAACCTGCTGTTTATAAAACACACTAGTACTGTATGCCTCAAAATATGCAGTGTCACAGACTCCTAGTCTGCTTTACAGGTACACCTAGCATTTTCTGAATAAAAAATAATCAGATCATCAGGTATAACAATAAATACTCACCATTCAGATGAAAATTTGGAGGTAAAATCTAAGTCAAACCTGCAATGAAAGCATTATTTTACTAATTCCAAATTATTTTCTCATGTATAGGTACTTAAAAGTAATTTACTATATCTATCACTTCACTGTCCAGAGTAGTAACAGCTCTTTTCAAGACAGAGTCCTTGTTCACAGAATCACAGAATTAATGAGGTTGGAAAAGACCTTCGAGATTATCAGGTCCAACCTATGACCTAACACCACCTTATCAACTAAACCATCGCAGAACCTCCTAAATAATTTGAAATCTAAATTTGTTTAAGCAAAGTCCATATTAAAATGCTTTGGTGAGTTCCTAACTGACATTTTGAAGGGTAAAGTGCTTTGCCAGATCAGAGATGTGAGGCCTCACTCTTCTCCCAGTGAAACTTTTTCTGATGACATTGGTGGGAGATGATATAGACCTATGTGGTGGTTTGATGCTGGTTAAGTGCCAAGCACCATGAAAAAACTACTCACTTATTTGCTTCTGCTGTAGCTGAGCAGCAGAGGGGAACTTAAAACTTCATTTTCATGAGGTGAAATAAGGATTATTGAGGAAAAAGAAAAACTTCAAGGCAAAACAGGTCCAAAATTAAACAGTATGAATAAGATTTATTACTAACAGAATTAAAAGTAAAAAGAGTAATGAGAAACCAAAGCAAACTTTCAGAACACCTTTCTTCCCCAATCTTCCCTCTTTCCACTAACCGTGCAAGGAAACAAACATGGGGGTTTGGTCAGTATTTTATTTCTTAAGAGTCTTTCTTTATGTTTAAGGAAAAGAGTTTCTTCTGCTGTGCCGTGGGATCCTTCCCGCGGGAGATAGTTCTCTGCAAACTTATCTAATGCGATTTCAAACTTCACAAGCAACAGCCCGCCCGAATCTGCTGCCATGTGGAAATCTTTCCCACGGGTCATGGAGTCTTCCCACAACTGCCAGCGTGGGTCATAATAGTTCATGGGGTTTAGTCTTTTAAGGATGAGCTGTTCCAGCCTGCCAGCAAAGGCTCTCTTCTTCAATCTTTAAAAGCCTCTCAGCGTTTGTGCGCTCTAGCATGAGCACTCCTCTTCACGGGCTGTGCATGGATCTCTGCACCTCCCTACGCACTCCATGAGCTATAGAGAAAGGGTTTTATTAAGAGGTGTATTATAACCCTCACCACAGCTTGCAGGAGAATCTCAGCTCCAGTGCTGGGAGCACCTCCGCCCTCTCCCTTCCCCCACCGACCTTGGTGCTGCCATGTTGGCCTTCCTCACGTGACCTCACTTTTCCTTTTTCTCTGACTTAGAAGAAAGTTGGTGTCTTTAGGTTGCAGCTGAGAAGTTGATCTTGCCAGGGCTCTGCATTGGGGAAAGACTCTCCCTGTCTCTCGCTGCTGGCTGTGTGGTGTTTTTGCCTGGTTTGGTGCGAGCCCCACCAGCCTCAGGGGGCCAGCCAGCACCGCCTGGGCCACGGCAGCTTCAGAAGAATCTCAGCCGCACTGTCCCAGCCTCAGCTGGATGATTTTCCAGCCAGGTGGCTGCTCGTGGCTGCTCGTGGCTCTGGAGTGGCTCCTCTGGGCGGCCTGGCCCTGGCTGCTGCGCCAAGAGCGCCCAGGGGTCCCTCCCCTTCGCCAAGGGGAACAGGAGAAAAAGGAGCTTTGCGTCATCCCTTCTTTTTTAAATATGTCATCACAGAGGCGTTTCCAGCTTGTCCACATGGTCTGGCAAACTGCCCATCAGCTATTGGCTCTGTGCCAGTCACAGAAGTTTTGAGCAGTTGTTTTTCCTCTTTTTTTCTTGTCTGCCCCTACAAACCAAGTTTTGCTAAACCACCACAACCTATTATTTGAAGTACCTTTGTTTCCATGATGCAAGAAACATAGATGCAGATTTTTTTATATTTTTGTTGATCTGCGTATTAAAGTTTTAGACATGTTTGCACCTGTAGACACAGTGAAGGGTAGATATAAATAACCTCTGAATTCTTTCTGTGTAAGAGGATATTCACACCACTGTTTTTGCTTTCCCTACTTCGTGTCAATTCTGTCCTGTCAACAAGTATGGAAGAGAGGTTAGTATATGGTTTGTCTTGCCCTCTTTGAGTGTGTTACTCTTGAAAGACTTTGCTAAGTACAGAATAGGAATAATTTCTGACAACTGCATTCCTAAAAGTAGTGGGCATGTGGCAGGCGACAGGAAACAACACACACGCACATGCCCATTGCACAAACCACAGAGGCAAATTACCTGGCTATTAAGTATTGCATTTTTTTAATATACTTTTCAGGAACTTGGAAGTGTGTACAGTGTCCTGGCTGCCATTTTAAATGTGGGTAACATTGAATTTTCTGCAGTAGTATCTGAACATATGATTGACAAGAGCAACATTTCCAATCCAATAGCCCTTGAAAATTGTAAGTGTTTTTTCCTTAATTTAACATTGTTTTTCTTCAGTGTTTTCATAGCAAATTTATTTTATTGTAAGAGAGGTATCAATGAAAACTGTATTCACGTGGAAATTTTGCAAGAATAATTAAAAATTGGAGGTAGATGAATTCTAAGCCCACCTGAATTCAAATGCAAAAAAGAAAACAATTTCCGTGTTATGCATCTTATTTGACTAACCAGTTCTCTGGCATACAGGAAACGTGACTAATACTGCAGATGCCTGAAAACATTTTTGGAATTTTTCCAAGGCTATTTCAACATTTGATGGAGAACCTCATTAATGCATTGAATAGTTTTTTCCCAGTTTCTTTCTCAGCTGCTCATTACTTGTTCCCCACATGTGCCTGTTGAAATACAGCTCACTAGTTCTTTGGAAGGGATGCCTTACATTATAAGCTGCTGGGAGGTGGAGGAGGCCAAGGGGCAAAGATTCTCAAAAAATTTTCTACACTTTCTCAGTAATTACACCTGAGGAGATAATGAAGTCTTCATGCTATCTTCTTACATGTTTTCTTGCCACAGAAAAATATTGTGGAACTGGGAAAGAAGCACCCCTTTTTTTGGAGCAAAAGGAGAACAGCAGTGGGTTCTATGAGTGGGTTATAACTGAGAGGGTTATTCACACCTCACAACTTGGATGCTTCTTACATAGTCACCTAGATTCCCTAGCATTTCTCCATTGACTGGAGAAAAAGCCTCCTTGATAAAGGAATTTAGAACCTAAAGCCTCTGCTTTGAATCACTTACTCATTGACTGCTGTGGAAGATAGGAAGGTTGGTGACTAAATTAGATAACAACACTTGTTTGGTGTGAAAATTCCTCATTAGTCCTAGTTCAAGACTTTGATTCGGCCCTTATTCATGATACATTGCACTTGCACCTTTGATTGCAAAAATGCCTGTTTTACCTTCCAAAATCTGTCTCTGAGGTACGCCTGTGCCATTCCTTCCTAGGCGCATCCCTGCTGTGTATTCAGGCAGATGAACTGCAAGAGGCCCTCACCTCTCACTGTGTCGTGACTCGAGGAGAAACAATTATTCGTCCCAACACTGTGGAAAAAGCCACTGATGTCAGAGATGCCATGGCCAAAGCACTGTATGGGCGCCTCTTCAGCTGGATAGTCAATCGCATCAACACTCTACTCAAACCTGACAAACATTTAAGGTAAAAGAAGATTTTGCAGAATAAAGAGAGATTTTTTTCTGGGAATAATATTGTCTACACTAGAGCCTTTAGTGTAGTTAAGTTCTTTTTCTCTGCTACCTTTTTGTTTATGGTACCACCATGTCAAAAATGTTTTGTCCTATTCATAATATATAACGAAAATACAGTAGGTATGGTTGGCAAAAGCATCTGGTGTTTTCCTGTTGATCTTTACTCATTTAACCCTTTCTAAATTACATATTAGCTACTTTTTATTTTGTATTTTTTTCAGAGTAAACTTTTGATATTCATCATGTTGATTGCATAGGTCAAATTCTGCTCTTATTTACACTGATGCTGTTTCTTTTGTCACTGTTGTTATGAGCATGGTTTCATGTATGTGTGGGAATAGTTTTCAAACACATTTACTGAAGGTATTGTCCACTTAACACTTAAAAGGTGACATTTTAAACACCGTATCAATAATAAATAGCTTTGGTTTTCAAATCTGTATTTCTTGGATTTTTTTCTTCATAAACATCAGAGGAGAGCCAAGGTTGCAGTCCTAAAATTCATCTAAACTTTCAATATTTGGTTACAGCAGAGCGACAACAAACAGAATTTTAATCAGTAAGTGATAGGATAAAATCCGTGATAGATGGGGCAGCACTTCTAGCCTGTGTGCCCTCACTTGTCTGTTACAGAGCCCTTCTCAAACTGAATATTTACTTACTATGCTGGTGAGGAGGGAGAAAATCCAACCTGAAATGTTCACTGTAAAAAAAAACCCAAACAACTTTTGCTTGATCTTGTGGTAGTAAAATAATTTGCATTTACTATTTTTGTGTAATTAGCTCTGAAAAATGAATGGGAGAGTTAATTTTAGCAGTCTATTCATCAAAAATGTAATTTTGATACAGATGAAATAGTCACCGATTTCAGATCCCTCCACAATGAAATGCTTCCTTTTTTGAGACGGACTTCACAAAGAGGTTTAAGTACTATTCATAAGTGTCTTGAGGCTGATTCTTAATTTCTGATTTCCTAAATCTTTATTTAAAAAATAGTTACAGATAGCCGCCCAAAGAGGTTTTATAGAAAGAATGTCATTTATATTTTACTTGCCTAGAAAGACACTAATGTCAGCCTCAGTTTATTATAAAATTATATCCTCTTAATTTTTTGCTTCAGCAAATAAATATTAGAGCTTTTTTCCAGTTGCAGAAGTGATCACATATCTTCAGTAAGTCCTACCTAAAATATCAAGCCAAAGTTTTTCCAGTGCTTCTCTGGAATTTAATTGGTAATTTCAATGCATACCACATCCTAGTTCATAAAGTAGTTATTTAGCTGCATAAAATGTCTAGCTAGTCATTCTTTTTACTTTAATGTTAAACTAAGCAATTTTAATTGTTATGAGTAACTAATATGAAGAAATAATACTTAATGACAACAGTCTTTAATTTCACGATGTTGGTGAGTAAAGCCTGTGTTATTGCAAGAGAAACAAAAAGAAATGTGTGTTCTTTCTGCACTGTAGTCGGCTTTTTAGAATAATTACTAACAAATATTAGTGTAAAAATAAAATTATAAATCCTCTATTCACTTATCAATTGACTTGGTTGTTGTGTGATTCAGTGCATCTGTTCTGCATATTCAGTAATCTTTGAATTGATCTGCATTTATTGTATTTCAAACAAACAATTATTGTCATTTTAGGAGATATCTGGTTCAGCCAAACTTACCCTGTGTCACTGGTGTTCGTATTTGGCCCATGATTTCCTTTTGTGAAATAGTAATGAAGGTAATTAATGTAAAATAGATACAAAAATGGAAAGTATATTTCATCTTTGCAGTGAAAATGATGATGGCTTGAACATTGGAATTCTTGACATCTTTGGCTTTGAGAATTTCAAAAAAAATTCTTTTGAACAACTGTGTATCAACATTGCCAATGAACAAATTCAGTTCTACTTCAATCAACATGTCTTTGCCTGGGAACAGGTATGTGTTGATTATTTTGATAAAGCTTTAGTATTACTGAACATATGTAATGTTTCTTGTCTCAGGAAACTGTGTTGTTCCTTCTCCGTAATAGGTTGTAAATAGCAGATTATAACAAATGGTTTTTAAGTATGTATTCTGTGAAGCAGTGTTTGCTATTTGCAAGTAAAATGCCAACATAAAATGCATTAAATTTGAAATTTACAGTAGCTAAGCAGCACTGTGATAATCTGATTGATGCAAATGCAATATTGTTTTCTTGGGGAATAATGAGTGTTGTAATGTATGATTCTCTAGTTAAAATGTAAATTAGTGGTAACAAAACTTTGAAAGTGCAGTGTTCATAATAGTTTACTAATAAGCTTAATGAACACTGAAATTCCATTTTTAAAAACTGCAAATCTCATAATTATTTTGTTCTTATTGAGAAACTAGATCATCTCAGCTAAATAAATAATTTATTGTAAAGCAGAGAAAAGGAATAGCATTGTAAATATAAAAATTTATTAAATTGAAGAGGAGAGGGAAAAACCTCAAAGAATATAATCTCAACTTTGTAAATAATTCCAGGAGACTTAAACTAACCACCTTTAAATCATTGTTCAATATTGTTATTTGAAGAAATAGCATGTTCAGGGAAAAAAAATTGATCTTGCTGAAAACTGAAATATTTCAGAATTCTGTATGGCAGAACAGTCAGAATTCAAACTGTAGGTGAAATTATACTTCTGCTGTTTTACTGAAATTATTGGTGTTTATGATACATGGATGAAAATTCTCCTGAATGCTAATTTTAATTGTTAGTAGAAACAGTATTTTGTCAGTGTTAATCACTGTTTGTTTTAAGGATGAGACAGATATGAGTTTGGAATGTGTCCATGTATGCAGGTGTGTACATGCATGTACATGCATGTGTCAGTCTAGAGGTGTATGTATCTATGTGTAATATGGCAATTTTTTTTAATGGATCAATGTTTTATCCGCTTTCCAATTATTTCAGGAAATGTTGTCTTGCAGTCTTGTATCTTGTAGCTGTTTTTCTAGATTTATGTGCAAGATTATTGACACAAGTATTTCCTTGGTTTTAATATCATCTAAAAGTCAGAGAAAATTTAACTTGATCTGCTGTAATTACTTAGGCATCTTCTTTCCAAAGTACACAGGTTCACTAAAGAAGGGCACTTGGCTATTGCTGTTTCTAACAATTGGAAGATGGAAATAGCACAGACTGCAGCAGCAATGTTTATTCCTGTCAAACCCAGGCACTGTCCAGGTCCCATGGACTTGCATATGTCCACTTTGCTTAAATGTTCCCTAACTTGATCCTCCTATGCTAAGTTTAAGTCTTCCTTGCTCCAGACTTTTTCCCCTTGGTCTCAGGGACCTGGGGTTATCAGTCAAGATCTATGCAAAGAAGGCATTGAATATCTCAGCCTTTTCCATGTCATCCACAAACTTGTTCAGCAGCAGGACTACATTCTCCCTAGCTGCCTTTTGCTGCTGATGGACCTGCCTTGGCTTTCCTAGCCCTATTCCTGTACACCCTAATACTGTCTTAATGTTCCTTCTCTTTTTTGATTGGAGTCAAGTTCAGTGTAATCTGCTTTTACTTGTTTCTAGGTATCCCAGTACAGAACTTTTTGGCCAGACCTGTATTAATGCAGAGGTTTGTGGTGTCACTGTGTAGTAGGAACAGTTTGCCCTCTTGCATGTGCCTTGCTGCAGTGTTATTCTGCAGGGTGGTTATTCTGCTACTGAGCAGATGAGGGGAAAAATTAACTTCTTATTTTGACAATATATAGTTTGTCCGTTTCTCCCTGTAGGAAATTAGTACAACAGCTACAGACCCTATGGAAGGGGAAGGTGATCTTTATTTACAGAATCTCTGTCAGTTGTACCCATTTCCATTCATTCTCTCCTAGACTTCATTGACTCACACATAGAATGCACCACAGTGTGTGTGTGTCTGTGTGTCTGTGTCTGTGTGTCTGTGTCTGTGTGTGTGTGTGTGTTCAAGTGGCCTGGCCAACATAATTTGTGAGTGACATATAGAATAATGGACACCAGCTGGCAAGTCTTCATCATGTCTGTTAGGTTCTTCTTGCTGAAATAGTTTTTGGACATATCTTTTACAGCCTTTAGCAATCATTCTTTGCCTCAAACCCTTATTTACTTCAGTGTCCATACTCTTTAGGCAAGGTCATTATCTGGCTTTCCTTGTTTGGAATATATATATCTTTATGCCTGCAGTCCATTTCCTTGGTGGGCTCATAGGAAAATTGTGTATGATGTGCTACGACCTCACAGTCTTGCTCCACTGTCGGATTTAGAGGGTGTTCCCCTCACTAACTCTCTGCACTGTGTTTTTATGTAAGTGAAGGCCTTCTGTTCTTGATGTAAGCAACTCTTCCCCCAGTTTTATTGTTACGAACAAATGTTCTTCATTCAAATCACAGGCTATCACATGGCTATTCTTTTAAGACTCTTTCTTCTGGTGCTTAATCGCAAATTCCCATTCATATTTCATTTATACCAGTCCTAATATTTCTATTACAAGTGTCCACATCCAGCCTGTAATACCAACCGTCTACCTTAATTTACATTAAACCACTACATCAGATTATATCAAACTTTGTTATATTATCTTGTAGCAGTCTCCAAAGATATTACTACAGCGGTGCAGAATGAGCTATGTAGTTCATGTACGTGTGGGTGTAAATCTCCCCCTTTCAGAGACGGGAAATGAGAAATGTGTTATTCTGCATTATAACCCAATGGCACAGAATGATTTGTGGTATGATTGATAGTCATTATAAGACATCACTTTTCACTTATTTATTACATGGTTGTCCAGTTGTACATCACAAAAACAGCCTTTGAGCAAGCAGGGGGCGTCAGAATCTTTTCTGTTCACCGTAAGAACTCTCCTGTGTTGACACCTGTAATATACTTTAATTGTAAATTAAAATAAAAAGTATCACTGATGCAAAAAACAAACATTAGGATGATCTCTGCCCTTTGCTGATGTATCTGCCTGACTTTACAAATGACTTTATATGCAGGGGTTTGTGTCTAACTCTAAAAGACAGAAGTTATGTTTACAAGAAGGCTGGTGCCAGCAGTCACCAAGACCTTTGTGTTGACTTTCCATTAGCCTGAGCTGACATGGTTTCAGCATTGTCAGTGGTCTCTTTTCTCTATCTGAATCTGAAAAGTGTTCACAGTTTTGCTTTCCTTGGAAGTGTGGCCTACACAAATAAGGCCTCAGTAGTGATAGGGTCAAAGGAAGGAACAGTGATACTATCACAACCTGAGGCTCAGGGTGTCAGCTAGAGTGGAGTGTCTGTGTGCCAACGTGGAGAACTCAAGTCAGAATTAAGGGAATTTATTCTTTATTGTTGACTTAATTTGTGCATTTAATAATAAAGGCTTTTAGGCTTTAAGGCAATCTCCTTTCCCTAATTTAACAGAAAGACTGAAGTGGGTATATAGTTTAAGACAGTGCAGATTCCCAGTAGCCAATGGAGACAAATAGATATGTCCCTATCTCTACTGACTGGGGAGAGAATCTGGCCTCTCAACTTAGTCACTGCTTTTAGTCTTGCTGGCACAAGGGGTTTTTTTGGTTAATATAAAGCAAAGCAGAACTTTTGGACCTTCAGTGCTGTCCTTCAGGTTGTTTCCCTTACATATTAGGTACTGATGTAAGTTAATTTCTGTTAGTTCCAAGATCTGCAGGTGACATTGTCCAGCAAGACAGCCTTCCCCTTCCTTTCTTATTTGTCATTCCCCCATAAAAAGTAAAAGGTGTAATGGCAGATAGCTAAAGCATTTTGGAAAGTAGCAAGTTTGCTGTCATTTGAAAGGATGATACTTTTTGCATTAAATGTATGCAATGTTTATTTTACATTCTCATGACAATTTAATCTTCTAGTTTCAGCTGGAAAAGGTTGGTTCTGGATAAGTCTCTGGTGTCTGCATTTGAACCAAAGTGTCATCGTAACATGTTCTCAGCAAAATGGCATTACTTTATTAAACGCGAAGACCATTTCCTAATGCATTTAATAATTCTTTTGTTACCACTGAAACAGGTGGTGCAAGCTAATGTTACCTAGTTTTGATCATAGAAATTATACCATGCAATAGTAAGATGAGATGGGAGCCCAATTAATAGTGTAACTCAATTATTCCTTTTGACATGCCATCCACAGGAATACTTTCTAATGGATTATGCTTTAGAATTTCAAGAAGTAGCTAGTTTGCGGAGCTTTCTTGTCACAAAACATCACGGGGGATTACAAAATCCTGTAGCTGATTCATCTTATTAATTCAAATAAGACCTATTTCATTACAGTTTTATGATGTCCATCGTTAAAGCTTTTATATTTGCTGCTTGTATCCTAATGATGTGGTTGAAACCAGCATTGCATAAGTAAATGTAGTACAGTATCATTTGTGAGTCATCTGTCACACTAGTGCCTGGCTTGGTTATCAGCTGTCCTTCAGGAGCCCATGGGAAGTGATGGAGTGAACTCCTTCATATCCTGCTGGGCAGATGGCAGCATTACCCGAACTGTCAGTGCTGACACTCATTCAACTGTCGAGACACAAAAGACACAAAAAAGGTCACATACACTGCAGGCTTGGAGGTCAGGCCCTGCATGCTGGCTGGGCAGGGAGGGGAGCAAATGTTGCTGTTACAGTATAGTAGTACAGCTACTAAGAGTTCCTTTCTTTTTTGAGGAGAACACTTTATCAGCTCTCTAAACCAGCCTCTCTCACAAGCATTTGAAGTTAGGAAAAGTTTATCACTAGATAGGTGGGTTGTGAGAGCTTGTTTGAGGATGCCCAAGTGTCACAGAAACACTTTCCACTGATAGATTCATCCTGAGGAATCTCTTCCCTTTGCCCCCTTGATAAGGGTACTCTAGATAATTCTAGGAAGTAACAGCTGGTTCCATGCACGTCTGTGTGTCAGTGCAGCTGTAGCCCTCAGTTTAGGTGCCGCCGCTCCCATGTTATCTTTGGGAGATAACACAGATTCATACCCTTTCTGCTACCACCTCCTACAGGTATATAATTAACTTCTTGCCTATATCAGCAATACATTTATTACTCTCCTGTCTTGTCCTGCTACTCAGGTCATTGATTAAAATAAAAAGCAAAACTCCTCCTGTCCACTGCTTCAGGGGAGGCATGAATGAGGTTAATGTTAAGCTTCTCAAATGAGGAGCCCTTACGGGGCTGTAGGAGAGATTCTTACTGATTACACCCTTGTATGGCATATAAACTGAATTATAACCTATCCTTAAGAGTGAAGAGTGTCCTGGGAAATTAGATCAATCTGGATTCCGGAAGGGTTTAGGTATATATTTCGTGTCCTCTTTCAAATAGATCAGTAGATCTTTATTTATGCCTGTATTTTTAGACCAGTTTTATTGATTTTATGCCTTTTGCTGTTTCTCTGAGATTAAGAGGAATGAAACAGGTGCTATTCTGTTGTATATGAAAGTGAACTTCTTTTTTAAATGCTCAATGTATTGCCTTCTTCACTCACTCAGATGCAAGTGAATGACACAAAAGGAGAGGTCTTCCAAGGTTAGAGGTCTTTGAACTCATTAATATTAGCCATCATTCATTTTTGTGACACTCTTCCCACAATGAATTCAGGATAGCAAAATTGTGATGTTAACACCATACATGAATACAACACTTATAAAGTCCCATCCTTTGGTCGAGGGATGATTTTTAAAGTAGATCAAAAGGCTTAACTCTGTGTTTCACAGTACAGCCTGCACAGGACTGAAGACAGCCCTGGCACAAACAGGATCACTGTGTGGTAGATAACTGCTACTGCTTTACCTAATGCAAGCAAAAATAATGGGGGGTGGAAGTCCCTAGAGCAACTTTCCCTTGGTCAATCTACAGCTGTCCTCTGCCTTGCTAAAGGATTAAGGAAGGTCATTCTTGTGTTCTCCAGCTATAATCTAAATTATATTCAAGATAAAACCATCGCAACACACTGTGTGGACACATTTGTTATTTGCTTTTTCTTAGTCTGGGAGGAATCCAGAGATATTTGCAGTCTTCAGGAGAAAACCAGCCAGACCAAACCAAACAAAAAAAGCAAACCCAAAAAGTCCACCCCACCAGCTTTTCTGTTGTTTTTAGATCTTGGGGAATACCTTTCCCCAGTTCTTTAAAATGAGTGAAATGTGTTAGAGGCAATTCTGAGGCAATTTATTTAATTCCTAGGAAGTATGTACACAATTCTTTAATTTTTAGAAAGTATGTGCATCTTTCTTCTCCACATAAGAATTTTTCCAGATGTTTGAGGAGGGATCAAACAAAGCCACTGTAACCTATAGTCACTTTTGTAAATCTTAGCCATCACTTAGATCTGAGCAATGAATTGGGAATGTAAATATAGCTCTAAATGGTTAAGAAATCTTCTACCTTTCAGACCAAGGAAATAAATAGGCCCTGAGATCTCTATTTGCAAACACTATACTTTATCTTCTTTGACTGTTTCTTTAGTTCTTGCTATTCCTGTAAAGTATCTTACTTTACCAAATATGCCATAGGAGTATTGAATTTACATATTCAAAACCAAAATCCCATCTGACACTTGTTTCTGCAAAACCTTAATGTCTTTAGCCCTGAGGCATACTTTCTCAGTGTCGTTTTAATTTGCTACAATTGACAGTTTGAGACTTATTTTCTGAAGTGGTTCTGTATGCACAGAGCATGCCTTCTGTTTCTTGCTGCAGAATGAATACCTTTACGAAGGTGTTGATGCAAGAGTTATAGAATACGAGGACAACAGGCCCCTCCTAGATATGTTCCTGCAGAAACCAATGGGTTTATTGTCTCTGCTGGATGAGGAAAGTCGATTCCCACAAGCAACAGATCAGACACTTGTAGGTAAGTATATGGTTCATTTCACAGTTTTGCAACTTGTCTTCTGTTAGATTTTTGTTTGGCATATACAGCTTGGACTACATGCTAGTTATTTTTAGTGACTCCCCATTTCAGTATCACAGTGTGTTTGAGGGAGACATGCATGCAGGAATGCTTGAAGTTCATAGAGAAACATCAGGAGTACAAATGAACCTAAACTGCTGATCCAGGTTTCAAGTTCTCTGGCCTTCAGGAATTTTTTGCTGCAGAGCTTGAAAAGTAAAGATCAAACTGAGTTAAAACTCTAGGTTCATAGACCAAGAACACTGCAAAGTTGAGTCATGTTCAGCTCTGAGATTTTTGATGAGCAGTATCTGAGCAAAAAGCTTAATACTTTTTAAGAGTAATGACTGCATACATGCTTCAGTGCCTTTCAGCAAATTATGCTTCCTGAGTTTTCTATTCACAAATTAAAATTAAAAAACCTAAATTCATTGTAGTTCAGATCCTGGCTATTTCAGTGCTATTGAGTAGTTGCAGTTACCGGTGACTTAGTTATGTCAGTGGTATTTCTGTGCAGATAAATCCTTGTTTAACTCATTTTTGAATGTGCAAAGTGTCAGATTAGAGTTTTTACCAACACCCAATTACAAAACTTAATAACATCCTGTAACAATGCCTATGCTAAATCAATTCTATGAGTCTGTTGTTTTTCTAGCCTCATACTTTTTATGAGGTTAGAACTCTACAGTACTGAAGCCCTCAATCAATCAGTAAATGTTTTCTCACAATTCCTCAAGGAATCCTTAGGAAAGATTACTACATTGTTTCATATATTTAGATCTAAATCTTGGAAAGGCAAGCCCTGGAAGTGTTCAAAACTCATGTGGATGTGTCACCTGGCTTAGTGGTGAACACAGTGGTGCTGGCTTAAAGGTTGGACTCAATGATCTTATACTTCTTTTCCCACCTTACTGATTATGATTTTATGATTTTCTGAGGTCACACATTAAAAAAATTGATACAAAGTAAGTAACTTGTCCAAGAGCTCCCATATTCTTTATCCAGAGTCTTTTGTTACAAGACCATTATGGTTTCTCTGTCCTTGAAAGCCTCAGTGTCTGTTCTGTGCCTCTGCATTGGCTGAGAAGTCAGGCAATATCCTTGGAGGGATACAGCTTCAGAAGAGAATGATTGTACAGTAACTCTGGTAAAATAAGCTGTGTGTTTCCTTTCAGAAAAATTTGAAGATAATTTGAAGTCAAAATACTTTTGGAGACCCAAAAGAGTAGATCTAACCTTTGGAATTTATCATTATGCAGGAAAGGTAAGACACCTGATGATGTTAGTTGGGGAATGGTAGGGTTGGAAGGAAGTAGAAGAGGTCACCTGGGTTGGTTCTCAGCAATTATCTATTCAGTCCAGACATGGGTATGTTGGCAAGGTCTTACACATCAGAACTAAATTAAGAAGCTATTATCCCTCATTAAAAAAAAAAAAAATCAATAGCAGTAGTATATTTTTCTTAAATGTCACCAGGTAAATGAACTGACTGTATTATAGAAGACCCAAAACATAACTGGTGTGTAATGCAACTCAGTGCTCTTCCCCTTAGTTCCTCAAAGTCCTACACCATGCTTGTTCCCACTGTTTCTAACCAGGACCCAGCTCCATTCTTTCTACTACCTCCTACACCCCATCGGCCTTACTTAGTTCTTTACTTTGTCATCATCCAGACAGAGAGTGCAGCCCCTGCTTCCTGCTTCATTCAATGAGCAGCATCCTGCCTTCCTGTACAAAGTGACTTGCTGCACGTGCCATGCAAACACAGGAGGAGCTGCTCTTACACTGCAGCAAGACGACACTGGCCACCTGAACCTTGCCTTGGGAAAGCAGGACCTCCCACCTCCTTCTGAGCTCTTTTAAAGAGTACAAGAGTGAGCACTGATGTCTCTCATAGGAAACCATGTTGGGTCTTTGCAGTGCTGGAGACAAATACTGCCCATCAGCTGATGGAAGATAACTTACCCCTTAAGTAAGACAGCCAGCAACAAAGAGCCTCTTGTAACTCCTCTGAACCTCATCTCCAGCTGAGTTGCATTTCACCAGCCTAGCATAACTCACTGCAAGGCGTGGAAAGCCAGGTCTCCCTGTACGATTCCTGTTACCAGCCACTGAATATGGGGATTACACCAGTGCCCCATCAGTGTTCAACAAGCTCTTTCATTAGGAAGTTTCTTCTGCTGTCTAACTTATGCCTCCATTGCTGTCATGTAAATTAATTACCCCTAGTCCAGTTTACTGTGGAACTGGAAAAAAAAATTATTTCCTCTTCCTTTACAAGTCTTTTTCATCATTTAAGACTGCTGCAGAGTTACTTTGTGATGGATTTTTCTAAATTAAGCATCCCAGTATCTTCTACCCTTCTTGACAGGTCAAGTTTTCTTTTGAATCCCTTAGATTACCACTGAGATAGAACCCTGAAGTTACATTTTGAGTTACGTACACCATTCTTAGAGAGATTTCAGTTGCCAATGTGTAGTTTGTGATTCTACAAACTTCCTCTACAATTAATACAGAGATCTCTAGGAAGAGTGTTAAGTCCTGGGTCCAGTACAGCACAATATGAATAACACAGAAAGATTGTACAGTCATGTGGATAATCCTATGAGATGTGGTTGAAATCAAGTGCATTGTAATTGTGCATTTACATATGTACTGGTGTAAACAAGGACCACAATACACTTGTCCTAGTGATAAATCCACACAAATTAAAACCGCTATTAACATATCTGCATTAGAAAAATGAATGCCTCAAGCTACTTTGGAATGATGGATTTGCTTTCAGTGATCTTCATCATATCTCAGTATTGAAAAGTTAGAACTTCCAGTGATCAAAAGAAAGACTGTAAGCAAGAGTGAGCCTGATGGCTGAAAAACTATTTGTGTATCTTGATACATCAAAAGCCCTATTCCAGAAAGCCTGAATTTACAATTACTTTTCAAAACCCAAGAAGACATATAAATGTAATTTTTAAACAGGTTCTATATAATGCAAGTGGATTCCTAGCCAAAAATAGAGATACTCTGCCAGCTGATATTGTGCTGCTACTGCGATCATCTGAAAACAACCTGACGCGACAGCTGGTAACCCATCCTCTCACAAAAACAGGTATTGCTGTTGTGGTGATCTTCTTAGCTTTCTTTAGCCATCATGATGACCACTGCTAGGTTTCATATGAGCATTAATTGATGACATTATACATTTTGTGGCTTAACTTTCCAACCATAGAATCTATACTGAATGGAGCCCCAGCCATCTCAAGCTGCCGGGTTTGGTCAAGTGCCAAGGAAGTGGTAGAGACTTCTTTCAGGCCCCTCTCTTCAGGGTAGGGGATCAAGACAGGGAGTGTAGTTCATCTCTTGAGTTGAGGACTGAACAGGAAGGGTCAGGTAAGTCACTGGCCTGTTTTGGACAGGGCATATATAAATTGCCTGAGTGCAATTTATCTCTAAGTGGTAGAGAACAAAGGTTGGGGCTCCTAACATCTGCTGCAAAGAGTGAGAAGACACTCCTCTATTTCCTCAGTCTTAAGAGTCCTTTACAAAAGGTAAATGATGGGGTCCTAGTAGTAAGCTCTTCCTCAAGGAATTCAGAAGTTGAGGTGAAGGAATAAAACTGGCTCCATGGAAGTTACTCCTAAATTGCACCTTATTTGAACTATGTCCTTGCAAAATGTCCTACCTTCCACTTCAGGATGATGGGTAAGTCTCCTTGCAACCAGTTTGTTATTGTGTTGTAGTACTCCCTGTGTGATGGCATTGATGCCATACAGTACTTTCTTGTGTAACTACACAGGAGACGTATTTCTAGAAGAACAGAAAAGCTAAATTGGAAGAGCCTGATGGAAATGAAAATGTTATCATAACTTACTGAGTTAGCTCAGTAAGCTGAGGCTTTGGCAAGACTTCGGTTCTTTACAAAGGGAGCATTGCTAATAGAATGCAAAATTCGGTCTTGAAATTTTAAGTGAGTGTTCCTGGGAAAGCACAGAGCTCAATGTCCTTGCCTGAACTTTTTGACTCGTTGATATCTGCTAATATACTAAACTATAATTTCCAAAGAGTCAAAGTAAGCGTCCAAATGGTTCCAAAAACTGATCCCAAGTCTTAATGTTTTGCAAGATAACTCTGAAGGCTGTTTTAGTCTTCTTGTTAAATATTGTGAAATGCTGCATGTAGCCTTTCAAAACTGACCCAAACCATCCAGCCACAGCCAGCTAAAAGTTAGGTATCTGATCTATGTTATTAATCTAGAATCAGAGTAATTGTAGAGGTTTACCCAAAGTCCAACCCATCTTGCCTGTCTCAGGTGTTTCTCTTGGGATGGGAAAACCTCCTCTGGAGGTGTGTCTCTCCACTGAGTACAGCAGGGATCCTCTAGACGCCTCACTTTCAGATAGCTAAAGTTAGCTGTGAGTAATGCTCTCTTTTTTCTTCCCACCTGCGATATTCAGCTGAACCCCAGGGAGGTTTAGCCCTTGATATCATCACACGATACCTGATGCGTTACCATGACACATATTTGCAGCTGTTATTCCAGCTCTTGCCCACCTCTTCCTGATAGTAGCTGCGCACAGAGATACAGACTCTCCCAGTGGAGAGGGAGATCCCAGAGGCATTATCTTATTAGCTGAAGCAGTGGCAGCATGCAGCAATGGTTAGGGTTTATCAAGACAGAGAGACATGATGGAAAGCTCAGCAGAGTTTTCATTATTCCTTGAAAAGACCAGTGTCTGTGTAAAGCGTGCCAACACGCCTAGTCCTTCAAAGTCATCATAATGAAGGTATTGCTTGATTTAGAATTCCAAAGTTAGAGCCTTAAGACTTTGTCTGTGCTAGTAAACCAAGAGCCAGTGAACAGTAGCTGACACACTCCCACAGGACTGCTCATTCTGATTAATGGCTAGAATGCCTCCCTGGGACAGTTTTTGTCCCTAGTAGCTACCAGTCAGCTAGTAGCCTCCCAGGAGTACCCAGCCACACTTCAGAGAAAGGACAGGCCAGTGATGGTTTCCAGAAAGCTCTGTGGAAAGAGACAACCTTATTTTTACCAGGGGGTTGAAAGAGTAGTGGAGTCTAGAGTTTAGGTGTATAATCTTTAGTCATGCCATGTCACTTTTCCTCAGGGCCAGACAAGGGTGCTAGCCCTTTTTTTTTAAACTAATATGTAGCACTAGAACTAGAATAGTACAATAACATTCTTAGGGTAAAACCACATGGATGCTCTAAGATGTATCTTTCTTACCTTCTACAGCAGTCAGTTTATTTTTTTATCTAGTAGATGACATATGAGCTGAAGGAGAAAAAATCATCCTGTTCCGTGTTCATGCAACTTCTTCAGAGCTCATTCCATCCCAAGGGTTAAAGGGGAAACAAGGACATGCTCTGAAAAAAGTCAATCACCTTTATAATCATATGGTTGCACTGGGGCATGAATAAGGTGTTTCAGCATCGTTTTTAGTTTAGATGAGATGTAAGCACTTTGGTAGGTTGCTTTCTTTCATCTTCCCATAGGTAACCTGGCACACACCAAAAGCAAAACTACAATCAGTTACCAAATGTGGACCTCCCAAAAATCAATCAGTCATACAAAGGTAAGAAAACTGATTTTGTGATTCTGCATTGAAGCCTAATTTAAACTAGAAAGGCAGTAGTTGTTTTGGTGTTGAAAGTAAGCAAGTAACCCCTTCCTTGGTTTTTCTCCCTCTCCTATTTTCTTTTCTGTTTAGCTGGATATCTTTGTGTTGTGCAATTCATATTCCTTCCGTGAGGTAAAAAACTAACATTTCCCTTCTTTCTGGCTATAGTTCTATAACAACTTCAGGGGGAAAAAAAAATACAATTTCCTAGCTGTGTTGTAGCAAAAAGAGAAATTTAAATATTGGTGTGGAGTATAGCTACATTCCTTAGAGAACTAGCAAATTAGGAGTGATGATGAAATAATAGACAGGACCTCAGACATCGTCCGGTTATTTGTGGCAGTTATTAGATTCTCTGTTATCAACTTGTGCCTTTTGTGTGTGTGAATGTTTGTGTAGCAAAGTATTAGTGTAATTGATTTGTGCTAGTGATCATGGTGTAATTTGTGCTGTTTAGAATACTTATTAAATTATTTATCTTCTCTGAGGGGTGCTTTCTTGGGGCATTGGAAAGGGCACTACAGGGTAACTAGAGATCAAAAGTGTAGTTTTTTTTCTTCATCTTTATAGAATGAAGCAGGAGATACTGGACATCATCCAAGAGAGACAACCAGCATGAAAACACAGACAGTCGCTTCTTATTTTAGAGTAAGATATCAGATCTTCTAATAAATATTTCTAGAGTACAATAAATGTTTATTGTTTTACTTTTTGAAATGCACCTGTTGAGTTAGAGTCATTAGTGATCCATTTGGAATTTGTGAACTGCATATATGGTGCAGCAGTCTGTGCAGTTCAAATATCTTGAGGAGATTGTGATGTTTCATGTTTAACTGTACTTGATTACACAGCCACATTGCTGTCATGATGATGTATGACGATCAATATTAATCTTTCACTTGCTTGTTTTTCCACCAAGGAAGATAAAGGGAGATTGGACATTTGTGGTATACACAGCATTTCTTTAAGAGTTTAAGAAAGAGGGAAAAGTTAATTGGAAGCAGAAGCTCCAGAGAAAGTTCTTGATGGTCACTGCAAAGAGACTGCCCAGAGTTTATGTTTGTGGCTCCTTCAGCAGTGCTCTGGACCTTCCCAAGCACTGGCTGTGCTGCTGGTCCTAAAATAGAAAATAGCAGGGAAGAGCATCCTTTCCTCTGAAGTGGTGCACAGAGTTGGTTCTGGTCTGAATTTCCAGCTCTTGTTTAGTCATCTCTCCCAGCAAACCACATAGTGGCTGAGGGGATGTTCATGATGGATTGGACACCCAACTCAAAGGAATACCAAGTAAGTTTGCTGATGACACTAAATTGGGAGGAGCTGTTGACTCCCTTGAGGACAGAGGCCCTGCAGAGAGACCTTGACAATTCAGAGGTCTGGGCAGTCACCAACCATATGAATTTTGACAAGGACAAGTGCTGCATTCTGCACCCATGGTGGGGCAACCCTGGTTGTGTGCACAGACTGGGGAATGAGAGGCTGGAGAGCAGTGCCATGGAAAGGGACCTGGGGGTCCTGGTCCATGGCAGGTTGAACATGAGCCAGCAGTGCCCTGGCAGCCAGGAGGGCCAAGCGTGTCCTGGGGGGCATCAGGCACAGCATCACCAGCCGGGCAAGGGAGGGATTGTCCTGCTCCGCTTTGCACTGGGGCAGCCTCTCCTCGAGTGCTGGGGGCAGTTCTGGGTGACACAGTATAAGAAAAATATTAAACTATTAGAGAGCGTCCAAAGGAGGACCATGAGGATGGTGAAGGAGCAGAAGCTGTATGGGGAGAGGTTGAGGTCACTTGGTCTCTTCAGTCTGGAGAAGAAGAGACTGAGGGGAGACCTCATTGTAACCTTAAACCACTTCACGAGGGGAAGCAGAGGGCAGGTACTGATCTCTTCACTCTCGTGACCAGTAACAGAACATGAGGAAAAGACATGAAGCTGAGTGAAGGGAGGCTTAAGTTGGATATATGGAAAAAGTTCTTCCCCCAGAGGGTGGTTGGGCACTGGAACAGGCTCCCCAGGGAAGTGGCCACAGCACCAAATCTGACAGAGTTCCAGAAGCATTTGGACAATACTCTCGGGCACATGGTGTGATACTTGGGGTGTCCTGCCCAGGGCCAGGAGTTGGACTTGATGATCCTGATGGGTTCCTTCCATCTCAGTATATTCTATGATTTTATGACCCATAAGAGTTCATTTACATCTATGTCAGAACAATAAGGAGCCAGATCTCTCTTTTGTAGATACAATTGCAGACCTTTGTGGGCTGTGAAGGATAATTTCAGTTTAGGTATCATGGTGGTCCAAAACTACATACTGGTCGAATATTCTAGATGGAAAAAAATAGTGACTCTCATTCAAATTAATGTCTATGATTCAGTGCATTATCAGCACTTCTAGCATCAGAGGCTGCAAATGAGTTAATTATGTTTACACTTTTCTGATACTATTTTCTGTAGTGGAAATCCTTGCTTAGATCGTGATAGCTAATTCTCTTAAATGAAAATTCAGCTTCAGCCCCACTGATTTACTCATACACAGAAATCTATGGGTAACTGAGAAAAGCATATGCCACCTCAGACTGCATGGAAAAAAAGATAATCCGTTAGCGTGTCCTATTTGTGCTCAGTTGGCACACTAGTGATGGAGCTAATTAAGCACTTTGTTGCATGGTGCAGCTTCTGCCCAGAATGGAATTGCACATTTTAATAGGAGACATATGGCTCTTGACGTCCTACACTGGTTTCATGTAACCAACCTACTGCTGAGTTGCATTATCTCCTGGCTGCTTCTTTCTGTTGAGTCAGGTTGAATCTTGAGGAATGAGCCTCTTCATTTGTATTTTAGTAAGAACCTCCCATGAGGCAATTTTTCAAAACACCGGTCAAGGTTGTTTACAGTCAGATTCCCCTCAGCTGGCATGGGGAGCTACAATCTGCATCCCCTCCACTAGCCTGGTACCCTGTGAGGTGGGAAAAATGCAATTTTGGAATTGTGATCTTGTGTACTTCTAGTTTTGCTCTCCTGAAAAGAGAGGAGACTCTCCCCTCTTGGCAGGGCAGTTATAGTATCACCATCAGTCTATACACTCAACAGGACATGCCAAGATCAGAGCAGTTCAACCAGCCCTTCTTCTGGGGTAGCCTTAGTTTCCCCCAGTCTAATGAAGGAATTGAAATATTTACTGGCTTGCTGCTCTTCCCCTTCCCATCCGTAGATGGATGATTTACTCTCTGGGTGAACAACAATAAAAAGAAATGGGCTGAAATTACCTAAAAAAGCTCCAAGATAAGCAAATAAATGTAATGAGTGTAAGTATTCTGTCCTATGTTGGACATGATGGAAACCTGTGAGAATGTCCTGGATGAAATTTGGTACATTTATTTGGAATCAGTGTTTCTCTCAATAGTACACACTAGTAGCTTAGAGATCTCATAAAAGCTAGAATTGGTTTTGGGTCATTTACTTCATCTACTCTTAAAGTACCAGCTTAATGAAATGTAAATGGTTTTGGACATGATTCTGATCATATGAAATAAAATTTCAACTACACATGGACCTATATACAAGTTTCATAAGTATCCTGGTGACAGATCTCTTGTTACTTTTTTGCAGTATTCTCTGATGGATTTGTTATCCAAAATGGTTGTTGGCCAGCCTCATTTTGTCAGATGCATCAAGCCAAACAACGACCGGCAGGCAAACAAGTTTGACAAAGAGAAAGTGTTGGTTCAGCTGCGTTACACGGGAATTCTGGAGACAGCAAGGATTCGAAGACAGGGTTATTCACACCGTATACTCTTCGCTAACTTCATAAAACGGTAACATCAATGTGAAGAAGCTCTTTTCTCTCCTATGACTGCTGTCCAGTGCTTGTTAAGCACCAGCAGTGTTTTTGGCATGGTCTTTGAAGAAAAATACAAATGTGTTTCCTGTGACAAAGAAGGTTATAGACTGGATTAGCATTGAGTAGTTCAGGCACAAGATTAGTGACCAGTTTTCAATGGATATGGAAAGATGATGCATCTCAGGATGATTTTTCAGGCTCCCTGAGCATTTGGGTAAAAATTTACTTGCTTATACTCTGAAAGTTTCTTTAGACTTGAGTTTTAGAAATGTAATACTTCAAATTAAAGTCAAGAATTTGGAACCACAGCATCCAAGGAACACCACAGTTTTTCTAACTCCCAACCTTCAGCACTGTGCAGCATCTGCTTGTGCAGGGTAGATGATAATTTGGGATTCATAGTCTAGGGCTGAAAAGTTCATTGAGTGCATAGTGTTGTTTAAAATGTTATTCCTAAGTGTTAGTCACTTATTAAGAAGCACAGTAATGAACTCAGTGTGGTTTTACAGTTCCTTTACCTACCTTCCTCCTCCATGCCAAAAATCTGTACTTCTCTCTTACAAATAAAGACCCTGAGTATTTGCCTCAATCAGAACAGAGATGTGTGGAATGGAGATCAAAACTGGGGAGAAGCAAGCACCATCTATTCAGACAGAAGTACTTAAAAGTAATAGTGCACTAGAAACAGAGAGCTAGCAGCAGAGTGCTGCAGGTGGATGACATGAGAGGGAAACAGCAGAGGGATGGTTTTATAGCACTGTTTCTGGAAAAAATAATCCTAGGACTGTTGCTGTTTTGGAAGAGTGCAGCATGGGAAAAGATAGTTATCACCACAAGATGTGCTGTAGCTTTTGGTGACAGCTTTTTATAAAAAAACCTCAAACTTAAATGTTCAGGTAAAAGAGATAAAAGCAGTGAACATAATAGGGTAGCTCTCGAGAGATCATGCCCCTGATTGCAGTGAGGCTGTGCAGATCTCTGGCACTAAGGACATGGCCCTCAAATAAAAAGGGATTTTTATTAAATATCTGTCTTATTTTGAGGTTGGGGTTTTTTAATAGTTGAGAGTTACAGGTAGACCTGAGATAATGGCAACATTATTTTGTTATAATAAAAATAAGCCAATTCACTGTGTTTTGCAAAAGGAAAAAAAAAAAAAGGAACTGTAGGTGATAATGGAGAAATCAACATTGTCTCTTTTTTTATTATTCCATGAGTAAACTGTTACCATCATTTAAAGCTGGTAAACCCAGGCTTTGTGTTTAAAGGCTGAATAACAAGAAAAAAAGCAGAATGTACTGTCAGGAAGTACACATAATTAATGTAATTTTCTTAAATTAAAAAACCCAAGATAGATATGGTTCATTTAGTTATAGAGCATTTTGAAAAGTCCTGGAACAAACAAGAACTTTTCTATCCAGCAGCTGAGCTGGTGTATTACAGGTAATTTTTATGAGTGAGCATTGTGATCTCTTTTCCTAGTCAGAACTAATTCTGAGTAATGAGTTTGCCAGATAAAACGCTTACAGATGATATGTCACAATGGTACTTAGATGTTCAAAAGGATCTGCAAAGCTGATTCCAAAGAGGGAACAAGAGCTGGGATGCATCTCAGATCGTATTAAGTATCTCAAAGGTAGATGGTCTAGCACATGACATAAGATAGGAAATTTTCATTACATTTCTAAGTATAAAATAATATAATTTAGGCAGAAAAGCTTTTAAAATATTTTTATTTTATTTCATTTTTATATTGCTGCTGAAATCAGTTTCACAGAATGTAGAGAGCAGGAAGGGAACAGTGCACTACTCTACTTGGGTTGAAGGAGACTCTTTTTAAAAACCTTCTGGTGTTGATACGGAATTAAAAAACCTGCCAGGGTGTGCAATATGTCACTCATCCACTTTTGATTGAGTTTCTCAGTACTGTGTATAAATGACTGCACTTCCTTTCATGCTGTTTTGGTTTTTTCAGTGCTATGTTTTCTTTCATGCAACTGTTTTTATTATTTAAAAGAATGGTTTGAATGTATTTGCATGTATTATCCTCCATTAATCAAATAAAGAATCATGCATTTGTCTTTAGGTATTACCTCATCTGTTACAAAACAAATGATGATCCTCCAGTCAGCCCGGAAACCTGTGCTGCCATCTTGGAAAAAGCCCACCTTGACAACTGGGTTCTTGGAAAAACGAAAGTAATTTTTTAATATGCTGTATCTTCATCATTGCAGTATACCATTGTTAACATATTGAACAATTTGTTTTCTCACCCATTTGGTTGGAGTAGCTCTTCGTCTCTACTTTTTTTAAAAAGCAAACTCCTTAATATACGCCAGGAATGTGTTGGCAACCCTTATGCTGGACTCATTTTTCAGGACTTATGTGAGTTTTATGCTTGATAAAAGCAACTTAGTAAATAAACAATGGTTTAGGTTTAAAATTGGAAAGTGGAGAAATCGAAGGTTCCAGATTTGGATCACGTTTATGTAAAGTACATTAGATTTGTGAGGTAAACTGTCAGCCTTGTAGTTTTGAAAACAGATTTATAGTTACAGACTGAAGGTCTGCACTGGAACTTTAAAAGGTCTTTCCATAAAAACATTACTAAGCAGGGACTGACTAAAGATACTGAAGAGAAGAGTAAGGTAAACTAATATCCCAAACAATGAAAATGCTATCTCTAAGAATGATCCTTTAGGTACTACAGCTGAAGGGTCTGTTCATCATTTGAAATCATCTTGTAACTCTTGTTGATATTACGTGGATTGAGTAAATAAAGGGCCTGGGGGAGTAACTATGCCAGTTTCTCTTTTTAAGGTATTCCTCAAGTACTATCATGTGGAGCAGCTCAATTTAATGCGGAAGGAGACAGTTGACATGATTATTTTGATTCAAGCTTATGTCAGAGGGTGGCTGGGTTCCAGAAGATACAAAAAGATAAAGGAACAAAGGGAACAAAGTGCTATTAAAATACAGTCAGGTAATAGCTTTAAAATATTTAACATTTTGCTTAAAGCTAGTGCATGTGTACAGTTGATAGATTAATGTGCATGCTGGATGTGGATTTTGCTCTTTTCCTGATGTTACATTTGACAAAATATCTTATACTTGGTCATATCTTTTCTCACAAAGAAAAATTTCTTCTAACCAGGTTATGACAATCTCTTTACTGAAATCAAACTTATCAATGTTACATTTAAAAGGCAATTTTAAGAATGGAAGGGTGTGATTGCACAGATGATACTCTTGTTAATAATATTCTGGCATGCACTTACAAGGTTGTATAATGTAATAATGAAAATAAAATATATTAACTGTCCTAGATAATAAGGCAAATTACCCTGTTGATGGAGGCATCAACTGATTTTTTTAATACTTTCAAACATCATCTTATTTTACATTCTGATTATCTTGTGTTTTGTATTCATTTAATTCATAATAACTTTACTCACCAGAATATGCAGTTTTTATGTAGATTTACTACTGGTGCTTGTTTGCCATGTTTTTTGAAAGATAAAGCCTGCAAAATATTTATGAATATTTTAATAGAGGTCTGTAATTCCATATTTTTTTTTTCTTTTTTGGACCTAGTGGATTACCTAATTTTTAACATCTCTTTTCAGCTTACAGGGGGTTTGTTGCTCGTAAAGAATACAAAAATGCAAAACATAATAAAAAAGTGGAAGAATATATTACCAAATTTCAAGCAAGTAAGAATTGTTTTCTTTCTTGGCTTTTAATGTGCTATCCATTCACAATATATTGGCTCAGATTCTGGCTACACTGATTGACTATGCTCATTTGCATGTTCTGAGGTATAATTTGTCTATTATGTGTCTATATACAGTGGTTGTATATATATGGGCTCACTGTACCTCAGAGTGGTTTAGGGCACTTTCCACTGCTGTGCAGTGGGATGCTCAAATGCCATAGCAAACCTTGTCACTCCTAGTCTGAGATCTTGAAGTACTACAGCTACCCAGCTATGGGTATTGTTGGAACCCACACAACACTGCCTGTGTGTCGTGTGTGCATGTGTGCCGCTCGATCAGGAATAGGGTTTGTTATGTATCAGTAATGGTTATATTTGTGAAGACTGCAAGCTGTAATTTCATTCATGTCTCTTTTCTTTTTTGCCATCACTTTGTTTCTCTTATGCAGCCATAATGACCCTGGGCCCAGGTGTTGCTATGCGACATCCCTTTTTTCTCCCTGTACTTTGGTCTCTCCCCTGTCCCTGCAGAGACATCCCCAAGCTAGACGTAGTCTAGGCAGCTCTGAAATCAGGAGCAGAACAGCTGGAGAGACACGGGATCGAAGGCCAGGTTGGATGGGACTATAAGCAACTTCTGCCCATGGCAGGGGGGGTTGGACCTAGATGATCTTTAGGATCCCTTCCAACCCAAACCATTCAGTGATTTTATAATTCTATAAAAACAGCTGGCACAAATCTGCACAGCATTTTTAGTAATTACAAAGGTGGCAACCCAAATATAAGCTAGTGTTGCCAGTAGCCAGGCTATCTAGATTTAAACGACCTCAGATACGCCTTCATGAGTATGTACCACCACCAGTGTTGCTTTTAATCATTGTCAGATGCATCTGTTACTTGCACTGGGCCAGTGTGTACTGAAGATCACTTCACTGCAGTTGGTGGAACTTAATTAGTGTAGAAAACAATCTAAAACCAGCATAAAATCCAGTGATGTGCCAAAAATTATTACGCATCTGAACATTTTCAATTATATTAGGATATTTAGCAAATGCAAAAGTATAAATTTACCACTTCACTCTGTTGATGTCCTGAATGTTTCTTTTTGTCCACCTTCTCTGTCATGTCTGCAGTTTCATTTCAACTTTCTCAGTGCAAAAGTAGCCAAAACTAAAATAAAGTCCATTTTTACTTAGCTCTCTCCATTTTCCCCCCCACATTTATTTATAAAGCAATACAGAACTGCTCTTCCAGTTTAAAAAAAAAAAGCTTAGACAGCTACTATCTCATAACAAACTTCTCAGAAAACCTCAAAGGTGAACCAAAATAGTCTAAAAAGACCAGATGCAGCTTATATTGGCATGTCCATTGACAACATAATTTGATTTGTTTCAAAATAACTCCTGTTGACTTGCTTTTATATGAAAATGGGAAGAGAATTGGCTCAGAAATCCAAGAAACTCCAGAAGTGTTCCAAGTGGTTTACAATTTCCACTTTTCTAAGACCCTGTCAGACTGCAATATAAAATCTAATTGTACTACTTCCAAAAAGTATTTGTGTTTCTTTATCCTATATCCAGTTATCAAGGTGTAATTTATGCCCATTTTATATGGTGCTTCTTACACTGAATGAAAGCACCTAGTGGAGCCCAACCTGGCCTAAGTTATGAGTGGGGAATGCTAAAGCACATAAAACTGAGCACTAAGTTATATGAATGTGTTGGAACAGACTGCTTATGCTCCCTTCAAGTGAGCTTGACCTTTTCTCTGTGATGCAAAATACTCTCAGCAGAGTTGAAGAAAGAGTCCCATATCTACCATGTCCACAGGGTGTTTAAATCACCTGAATCCACTATCCCCACACTCTTGCTATTGCATTTGGAATTAGAGTTCAACAGAAATATTTTGACAAAGCACTATGTTCTTTTTATTTTGCCAGGGATTAGCGGATTTGTGCTGAATCCCTGGAATTTCAGATTTGTCCAAATCACAGCACTGTGGAGACTGTGACAGTTCCCATTAAGAAATTATTTGCAAGTTCAAAATTTTTTGAAACAACATTCTGAACACAATTTAGTTTCTGATTAAGACACTTCAGTGTAGATGTCTAAATGTGATCTAGGTGTCTAAACTGCTAAATAGTCTGTAGAGCCTAGGGTTTGATTAATTTTATTCAAAATCAGCAAATGCTCAGCTCATTTGCCCTCATACTGGTATCTAGTGTCATTCAAGGTGCCCTGGTTATCTTGTCTGGCCTCCAGCTTTCTTTCACGTGATATACCCAACTTTTCCTCTCCACAAAGTCCCATCTGTCCTGTTCTTTCCGCCAGCTCCACGTAGATGCCTTGTTATCCTGGAGCACTTCAGGTGGCACCAGATACCAATGTGCCGGCAATGGCATCAAGGCCCCATCTACATGGCTCAGGGAAGGCCCATGTTTGAGTCCTTATTTCTGGTTCAGACCAGAAACTTTAACTTGTGCCTCCCACGAAGCACAAGTAGGGAGTTTCCCTGCCACAGTGCACCTGGTTACTGTGGAGCTTGGCACATCTTTCATGCTGAATGTTTTTATTTTGAATAATGAGTCTTTGCAGAAGGAGCATGAGCTAAGTCTTCTGTAACTGCTGAGCTATAAAATTTTAGTTTCTCTCTGATCTATTGAATGTTCAGCTAATTCCAAGCCTGTGTCAGTTGACAGCCTGGTAATATCTATATGCTGATAAGAAGGCATTTCCCAGGGAAATGAAAGACAGAGTCAAATCAATTGCCTGAATCAGGCAAAGCAGGTTCAAAGAGCTCAGAGTACTGTGTTCTAAAGGCACTTCTATGGCTCTGTGCTTCTGTTTTATTCTGTATCTTCCTGTATTTTCTTTAGTCCAATAAAATATGAAGAAAGAGCTTGTTTGTATCCTCATGTAGAATGGATACAGCTTTCCAAAATCTCAAAAAGTTTCATGGGAATAATTACAGATAATCATAATAGGCACCTTGGTTTGTATTTCTATATTAGCTTTTGTTTAATTCTGTTAGCATTTGACTGTCTGAAATGTGTGTGACACCCATTGCTCGTTGCCTAAGGTTGTTTTGCATTACAATTTGTATCAGTTGCCAGAGGATACTTACTCAGGAAGAAGAGAAAAGAACTAACTGAAACAAGAAACAAAGCAGCAATAACAATTCAGTCTCACTACAGGGGATATAAGGAGAGGAAGGTCTTCAAAAGCAGGAGGTAGTGTTATTTTCTCTTGTCTCACTCAAATGTGTCCCTTTCCAGTAATTACAGTACTGAATAACAACATTATAAACTAAGAGTGAAGCAAATTAGGATTATCCTAGATATGTATGCAGAAGTAATGTATATTTATGTGGAGGTTTTTAATGGCAGTAGCAAATTTTCTCATCTTTTCAAGCCCAAGGAAAAAAGGCATATTTAGGAGAAAGATCAACAATACTGTACCTACCTGTAGTGTTAATGTAATCCATAGATGAGTCTCTTCTTGGAATTAGCTCATAATAAAAAGTGTTCAGACAAGAGTGAGACAGATACCTGCAAGGAACTATTCTCATCTTAAGTCACTGTTCAAGATAAGCAAAGGTGATGACAGAGGAAACACAGAATACCTTTAGGATTGTGTGTATTTATACATTCTTGAGATGCTAAAAGGTTTATGCCTTATGTTTTTGTTAAAATTTAAATTAATTCTTTACTGTTTTATCAGCCCTCATACAGCCTACATTGTCTTCCTGGCAATTTTCCATGAAGTTTAACAGGGATATCCCTTTTCACTTAAGAGATGATGATGTTGATGATAATAATATCATCCTTTTTCACTTTAAGAGACAATAATAATAATAATAACAACAGAAATTGCTACCTTTCATTCAAGCTATAGGCACTAAATCTTTCGCATGTTGCAATGTATCAAATTGCCAGTTAGTACACAAAGACCACCAAAGGTAGTTGTAAAATTGTCTCTCTTCTGCATCTTCTTCTGCTGTAATTTTTGCCCAAAACTCTGTTCCATTCAGGGAATCACTTAGAAAGCAAGAAATTGAAAATGCAGCATCCATTAGCAAGAAGGAAAATGTTGAAGAACCTCAAGATCCTGAGGAAAGTCCAACTGAAGTGAAGAGTGCCCTCCCTAGAACAGAAGAAGCAGCAGGTGCCGTTACAGAAGACGAATTATCTGCTGTGGAATTCCTTGAAGCACAGCTGCAGCCAGCTCAAAGTGATACAGTGGAAGAAGTGGTAGGCAAGGAGACTCAAGATGAAGCTGATGCTGTCACTGACAGTAAGTGCTCTGGGTATAGTGTCACAGGGAATGTAGAGGAGCCACAGCAAATATCTGCTGAAGGAGAGGCACCTTCTGTGAAGCAGAACCTGGCAGTAGAAGAGATTAGTGAAGGTGAAGAACAGGACTCTTTGGAAGAGTTACCCAGAAAATCTTCTGTCAAAATCTCAGCTGAATCTAGACCCCAGCAAGAGCAAGATAATCAAGACATACTCAGTGCAGACTGGCAAAATCAAGAATCTACTGTGGTCCATCCCAGGGCTGACAGGGATGTGGAAAGAAACCACCTAAAGCGTGAAGCAGGGATGCCTACAGGAGGTAAAGGAATCACAAGAAAAGAGTCACTAAGAAGAGGCTCATGGAAGCAAGCTGAGGCAGAAAAACAAGGTTCAGAAGACAAAGAGAAGGCAGCAGTGGTAATTCAGAGCAATTACCGGGGTTACAGAAGGAGGGGACAACTCAGAAAAGAAGGAAAACTACCTTGCAAAAGTCAAGAGAAAACAGTAAAGGAGCCAACAGAAGCAATACACGTTCAAACTAACAATCCCCAATCAACGAAAGGTAGGGAAAGCATCAGTACAGAGGTCGAAGACTCTAAGACGGTGAAGGGAGACCCAGAGCAAGAGGCTTGTGATTTGGCAGCCTTTTCACGACAGGTAAGAGGCTTGTAAGCAATGTATGTTGAGCATAAAACTCTGAGCAGTGACGGAATGGCAAAATTATTTAACTGACTTCAATGGCACCAAGGTTTTGCTCTCTAAACTAAGATGGAGATTTTGTAATGTGTTTTCCATAAAAATGCCTATTTTGGTTTGCAAGAGAAAATAGCATTTTCAGAAAGGAGGAAAAGACAAAGAATACTGGCAAAAATAGTATTAATCTGATTTACGTTAAATGCAGAAGCTTTGCCTTTGTTGAAATGTTTGTTTACCCGTCAAGGTCCCTAATTCAGTAAACTCATGAAATGTCCCTGTAAATGAAGCTAAGGTTGCTGTGCCAATGTCAGAGACTTGCACATGTGCAGAGGAGTATGCCTACAGGTATAGAAGCAATCTTGCATCAGCAAGGCACCATCTGCTCACACGTGTGAACCAATAAGAAGTAGCTGTAGGACTGGACTGCAGTGTGGAGTTTCCTGTGGCTCTTTTTTTTTCCTGTCTTCATTTTTTTCAAGAGATGAGGAGGTAAATGCGGTAGGGGTGTACACTGCAGTAGGTGGAGAAATACCTTTTAAATTAATTCTCTAGTTCACTATTTTACCTTTGATTACCTTGGAACATGTATCCGTATTTCTATAATAACGTAAAAATGTCTTTTTCAGATATCAAAATTATCTGAAGATTACTTAGCATTGCAGCAAAAACTGAATGAAATGATATTGTCCCATCAGCTGAGACCCGTGATGATGTCCAAAGATAAGCAAGCTAATGGCCGGCTTTCTTCTCATGTTTGTCAGTCAGGTAATGTTTAACCTAACTGTTAGCAGAATTTTCATTTGTAAACAGGACAGGCAAGAAGCTACTCCTGGTCATGTTTTAAAGGCCAGGGAACTGGTAGATGAGTTAACTCCAGCTGCTCATATTACTCAAGCTGTATATTTTTGTACTAAGCCCCAGTACATGGCTGGAACACAGTTTCCAAAGAAATATCCAAGCCTGGTTGGGATTTATGTAGTTACCATTTTTGTTGGTGTTTTGTTTCAGTGCTGCTTAGGATTGCTGAATGAATCTTTGTGAGACCTAGACACAGAATGTCTAGGAATACTTTTATTTAGTAAAAATTCCATATTGGCTCTTTTTAACTCGTGTCACTCAACTGTGCTATTGGTAGGATATGGGACTGTGCTTTAAAAACAAAACTGTTTTTTACGTAATATGTCAAACAATTTACTAAAGTTTATCACATATATGCTGAGTGAATTTTTAGCTATCCACAGATGCAACTTAGGTTATTCAAAACCTGTAACTTCTGCCCATGTTGGTGGGTATGTCCTTAAAACTGCAAGCAAAGTTTTATTAATACTTGGCATCCATTTAACTCACACACTTTAAGAGGGCATGATCTCTAGAAATACTCTCCAGAGTTATTTATATTCCAGTTAACATGGGCAGTGAAGGTTCCCAAAATTCAAGCATGCTTGGAGCAGCTTGGGTGGCAGTGGCAAAGAGTACTGGGAGAATAAAGAGGACATGGGATTTTGAACATGCAGATCCTTAAGGCCCGTGCCCCACCAAAAGGACCACAAAGAACTGATTGAGCTGCTCAAGCCTCTTCTGTTGGAATAGATCTAACAGGGAATTTCCTCAGCTCATGTCCTGGGCTGTGGACGCGGAGGAAGATGAGGGCAGATGTAGCAGGCTGTGTCTCCGTTTGTGTGGCAGAGCTCGTGCGAGCCCACTGCACTGCCTCTGGGGATGAGCTGGGATAAGATCTAGGACTGTCTCTCACTGCCCAGAGCTAGTTGTGCTATTTTCATTATAGCATTGTGGATTCAGTTGTCACGCATGATGAAATTTCTTTCTGTTCCTACGACTACATTGAAAAGATCTTAAAAGGACTTCAATCCTGCTTTGGAGTCCTCTCAAATGGGCAAGATGCTAAAAATGAGGGCTTGGTGTTTACACCTCTAAGTGTAAACTTGCTGCTGGTAGGTGATCTGTGATCAGCCTGTTTCCAAGACCAAAGTCTGCAAGAGAAAAGAAATGGGAAGTGGAAAACTAAGTGCCATGATCTTTCAGTAAAGACAGAGCAAGGTTTGTGATTGTCATTAATGGTTTTGTACTGAGTTCTCTATTAAATACTGCAGATTTTTTGACAAGATAAACCTGAGAAATTAAAAATGAATGCTTTGGAAAATAACTCTTGGTTCTAACACATTTTCCAACAGAAGCTAGAGAAAAGAGGTAGATAGAGGGAAAAGGAATATACAAATCCCTGTTTTATCAGTTAAAGATCTCATCACTTGCACGAGTGAACCAGGTGAAAATGAACCAGTATGTTCTTGCTATGTGCAAAATACAGTGAAGTCTACCCTTCACACTGCTATTAATTTAAGTAGCTTTACAGGAGACAAAAGCTTGCCAGGGTTTGTCACCCGTGCATCCAACCCTGCCTAAAGGGGTGACCAGTCAGCCACTTCACTTCCCTTTATCTCTGAAAATGTCACGGTGCTGTAAAACCCTGCAGTGTCACAGTGCAGAAGCTTTCCAGTGGTGAAGTATGCTAACCTGTCCACTGAAAAACCTTTCTTGGTGTGAAATGTGAACGTTCTTTTTCGGCACTTGAATGTAATTCACATGACAGGAAAACTCTTACTTTTCTGGCTATGACCAATGTACCAAATAGTGAAGGCAATATACTGCAGTAATTCCACAGTTTGCCTTTAAGCCAGTTGGAAACCGGCTTTATCACAAGGCTGCATTGTCTTAAGTAGATGTCTATTACAGCAAGCATGATCTAACTAGGTGTAGAGAATATTTAAGTAACAATATGCCTGTGTTCAGTTCATTTAAGTTGTACTCTCTAAAACACAAGAGTTACCAACATTCTGGACATTGTACTTCTTCCTGTATGCAATATAGTAAAATAACTACAAGACCCCCAAATATTTGAGGTAAGGTACTGCAGACGGTCATGCTTAAGGGAAGCAGGTTGACATGGTGAACCACTGCCTTATTAACAGGGAGGAACCTTCCTGTCTTCCTGCCTACTTTATGTGTTACAGTACAATTTATACACACACATTTACAGAAGGATGTGCTTTTGCTGCAGCTTTCCCTCTATGGCTGCTTTTCCTGTCCTACTCTTATGAAGGCAGGGATTGTTGAGCTTTAGGTGTTCTTTTAATCATGTGGTGTTAGCGCTGGTGGTGGGGTCCGTGGCTGCGACCCAGGAAGAGATGACCGGTCCGGGGAGATGGTCCCGAAAGGAATCGCCTGCCTGAGGCCTGGTGTCTTCCTCTCAGCTGCTGGCAGAGGAGCCCTTGCAGAAGCTATCAGCTCTTTAGTGATTATCAGCTCGTGATTTCAGCTCAGCTCTGCAGGGTTGCCTCTAGGCCAAACCAGACCGGAGAGAGAGACGAGAAGACCCATATGGCTGGTTCCGCACGAAGGGAGCTTTATTGTGGGTGTCGAGCTCTCCCCTCTACAGAGGCGAACTGGTCTTTTATAGGGATACAGGGGATCAGCAAGGGGACCAATGGATTACAGAGGGTCTGGGATAGACCAGTGGGTTACAGAAAGATCTGCATAGGGTCTCCCAAAGGATTGTGGGTCTACTTTTCCTCACCATGACTCAAAAGTCCTTTCCAGGGAGTCCTGCTGGGCGATTGTGAAATCTCTTATCTCAGCAGACATCCCACCAGGGCAGTGGCTGGGCATATCCCACAATGTGGTATTTACCTATTTGTAATTACTTTGGTCATTTACATTTATTTACACCTTTTCATCAGCTTCACTAGTTTTATATGTTGTTTTACGGCTGTAGCATGTGAATTGTATTTTATAGCTAGATAGGAGAGCTTGGCTGCCTTTGTCTATGACTAGGTGGCCATTGTGCAATAAGAGAACTTACCACTTCCTCTGATGAAATATTTTACTGCATTGCTACCCACAGAAGGGGAGGAACTAAGGGACAGCTGATGGCATACTGTGACAAATGTTCATATTTTTGTTTGTTTGTTTTTAACAAAAATGCAAAGCTTGCAGTTCAAAGAACATCTGAGCAAAAGGTTAAATTAATCTTAAATCCACAAGGTTAAGTTGTTCTTAAATGAGTTTCTTCATATTTATAAAATGCATAAAGCAAGCTGCACAAGGTTCGGGAAATAAACAAAATTCCCTGTGCCTAGAATCTCTAAGTAGGTTACATTTGCTTGCTTACATGCTTTCACCCAAATGTAATGGCTTCACCCCAGAACTGCACCTTTGACTGCTAATGAGACTTGGGTTGCTGTGGTGTCAGAACAGATGCACAAATGGCTGCTGTCAAGTTTTTTGAGATCAAAGCCTGAAGTAAGGGGAATTTGACCATTATGGGAGCAAATATTTTTTCTTTTTTTTCCAGATGAATCATAGTGCTTATCCTTCTACTTATTAAATGACAGTTGAAGTACAAAATCTCAGTAAGAGAATTTTCTATATTTAGAATGAAATTTACGTAGTATGAGGAACCCTGGTGCAGCTGAGGACCTTTTCAGCTAAATGAGGCAATGAGACAAGCAGGGTTTTCATCCAGGATTCCTCCTGCTGTAGGCTGTCAAAGCACTATTTACGGGAATTTAATGGGAAGGCTTTGCAAGGAAAAGGGAGCCTGTATAGCACTGGGTGAGCAGAGCAGTATGCACCAGACAGACTTTCTTCTTTGCAAGTGAGTGGTCAGCCAGGGAGCACTGAGGCGTGGGACTGGAGAAAAACAGGGTAATCAAGCACTGCTGGCTGGTGGTTTTTGGCTGCAAGAGTGGCCCTTTGGGCACCATACAGTCAGGATGTGGAAGATCTGCGTTGGGAGTTGCTCAGATTCATGGCAGAGCATAAGATATGGGAGGTCATGGAAGTGAAGTACAGCCATTTTCCTTAAATATCCTCTCTTAAAAAGCAGTCATTTCTCAAGTGACCAGACTTGAGAAATGAGAGGTGCTGGAGTGAGTCCAGGGAAGGGCAACAAAGCTCTGAAGGTGAAGGGTCTGGAGCACAAGTCCAATGAGGAGCAGCTGAGGCACCTGGGGATGTTTAGTCTGGAGAAGAGGAGGCTCAGGGGTGACCTTATCACTCTCTATAACTGCCTGAAAGGAGGGTGCAGCCAGGTGGGGGTCAGCCTCTTCTCCCAGGCAACCAGTGACAGGATGAGAGGACATGGCCTCAAGCTGCACCAGGGGAGGTTCAGGCTGGATATCAGGAGGAATTTATTCACCAAAAGGGTTGTTAAGCATTGGAATGGACTTCTCAGGGAAGTGGTGGAGTCACCATCCTTGGGGGTGTTCAGGAAACAGCTGGACATGGCACTTCATGCCATGGTCTAACTGGCAAGGTGGTCAAGGCTAGACTTGATGATCTTAGAGGTCTTTTCCAATGTTTATGATTCTGTGATTCTGTATTAGTGTCATCCAGAGACTGAAACTGCTTCCCTCAGTGGGGCCATGGGACTTACTCTGCTGTACACAATCGGAAAGTTCTCAGTCTCTTGCAGTTTCAACTTGTAGGTCTGTGCCAGAGTAATCCCTCTATTTTTTTCCAGATTGCTAAGAATTTGTAGCCATCAGCAGTAATTTCCAAATCTGGCTGTGTTAAACATCCCATGAATTAAAAATACTTAAAAGTTACTAATCAGAATGTTGAAGAGCAGTGCTTTTCTCTGTGCAAATTCCAAACTTGAGTGGTTACATCCTCATGCTGTGTACAATTAGAACAGTAAAAAGGTACGCACATAAATGTTGTAAGCAGTAGTACCCATTCGCTTCTTATTATCAAGTCCTGGAATTCCAGTTGCTATATTTCCATTTCTTCTGATTATTTTCAACTGCCTCTACAAAACCTATACAATTATTGCTTTTCCTCTTGTTTTCCTTCCTGCTTAATTCTGAGCCCAGCTTTATACTTCTGTCTCCATAAGATGTGGAACAGCTCTAAATCAAACATGTAACATTTCACTTAAAGGACCTGAAGATGGCTTTGTCTGTTTCTTCAGGTGGCTTAATAAATAGAGACCTTTTGTCCCTTAGATGTTTATCACAGCTGTAACCACACTATTTCTCCAGTCTTCAGTACAAAATCTGTTGTAAATCATAGTTAGTTTACATTAGCCTCCACGAATGTTGATTCCTCGAGACTGCTGTCTTGCAAGCTTATCATTGTATGTCAGAATGTGCAGACACAGTTCAACCTAAAGGGCTGTTGATACTGATTCATCTTTATTCGAACATTTCTTGCTCATCCTTGAACGTTTCAAGCACATGCAGCTCTCCTCAGTTCCTGTAGTTTGTGGTGGTGTCCAGGACACACATAAATATTGTATAAACATTTCAGCATATTTGGAGCTTTCAGTGAAGCCAGAGTATGAAAGTATTAATATGTTGTAGAATTGAGGGTGTATGCAGCTTAGTAGGAGCCTTTGTAATAGTGCTAAATGAACTAGCTGAGATACTGGTAGGAATAAAGAATTTTTCTTGGATTTACTAAACCTTCTTGAATGTTATCTGGCAGCCACACTGTTCACATGCCTTTCCTGACCCTTAACTCTGTATTTCATTTATTCTCATGGAGAACAACTTTAATGTTTATTATCATCGCTGGACCAACCTCTTTTTTTTTTTTTTTTTTGACTAACCAAGTACTGACTGGATACACTTGGGAAGTCTGAGGAGGAAAATCCCCCTATTCCAACCTGTTATTCAATCTGTCTTCCTCCTGGTAAACCCTTTAAAAAGCAATGTCTGTGTTGCATCAAAGTTTCCAGTTTCTCCTACGTGTTGCTCCTAAGGTGTGTCCCAGCACTGACAGCACCTCTTCAGGCAGGTACAACAGCAAGGTGTGGGCTGGCGGCAGAGATGAAAGTCTCAGCACAGTCCTCCATTCAGCTCCTTAGCTCTGCTAATGATTAGCTGTGATGTAACCTTAAGCAAGTCTCGATGTGTCTTTGTGCATCTTATTTACCCTTCTAGGAGGATAGGGATGATAGTGCCAACCTGGCACTTCTGAAGCGCTTCGACAGCTACGGTGTGAATGGGTTTTGTACCACTGTTGTAAAATACCTATTTAAATGACTGTTAGAGGGGAAACATCAGTTTTCCTTTTACATATAAAGCACATGGCCAGATCTTGCTAGAGACACTTGAAGTCTTAAGGAAAAATAAGCTACAAGATACTTTACTATGGAGAGATTGGACTTCAATAAAAACCTTTTCTTTGTCTTGGAATACAGAAGCAACATAATTGCCCTGTTAATAAATTAATTATTTCACTCCTCCCTTCTGCTTCACTGCTTCCTGCAGAAAGGTATAGGCCATCTGGAAAACAAGCCCATCAAACTCACTGTTTACCAGACTTGTGTATTTAATTTGCACCCCCAACCTTAAATTTTACTAAGTAAATGATTTCCGTATTTATCAGAAACTAATAAAAAAGCAAATTTTACTTTGTATTATCCAATACAAATAACTACCACATCTGCTGAATTTTGGTAGCAGTGAACACAAATCTAAGTGCAAAAGGAAATCACAGCTTCACTTTCTGGTGAAACAAAGAAAGCAAAACCTTACTGTGTAATTTGGAGGCAAAACTCAGAAATGCATTTTCAGCCCTATATTTAATTTTTAAAAGGAACAGTGGAGGTCCAAGCTTAGAAGGCTGCCTGTCCCAACATGGTATTTCTGTCCCCTCAATTCTTTTGCAGAGCTTATACATATGTACAACACAAGAGCTGAGCTGAAAAGCGCTTTTTTTTAACTGAAACCTTTATCATTGTCAAAATGGTATTTTTTGAATGTAAAAAGCAGTCTTCTTTGCAGAGCACACAAGTATACAAGTCATTTTAGTTGGAATAATTGTAATCTAGAATACAATAATGCTTTATCTGTTTGACACTGATGAATTAAATAATGTAACAGCATACACAGTGGTGAATTCTTAGGGGACAGTAAAAAATCTTTAGGCATTATGAGAACCTTTTCATTGGGATTTTCCTAGAGCCCCCAAATCGGCTTCATTTCTTTTTTCAGATTTTCATGATCTTTGACAAATTTTTTGAAAATATCCTACAGACAGGGTGTTAGGTGTTCTATTCAACAGCACTGAATTTTAAGGATTTTTTTTTAAGGTAGTTGTGCTTGTTTGGACAAATTTGGAGGAAAATATCCTCTGATACAAGGCAGGTTACAACCATCCTTCCCCTAATGGTTCAGGAAAAAATAAATTTTCCTCGGAGGAAAGTGAAAGAGATAAAAACTATTTATTTAACAAACACAAGGAAAAGGGTAATAATGCTAAATAATAAAACCTCTCACTGTGGAGAGAAACCTGGGAAAATTCCAGAGTCCTTCTGTAGGTGTGATCTCTCTCCTCCTCCTCGGAGCTGGGTCGGTGTGGGCCCACCTCCGGGGCCTTGGTGGAAAATTCTCCCGATGTGTTCTGATGTTGAAACAGTCCAGAAGAGAAGAAGGGAAAAACCAAAGTCCCAGGAAAACAAAGTTCAACTCTCCGTCTCCCTCTGGAGAAAAGGAGCCGAAAGCTGGCTGCAAAGCAAGCAGGGCGCTTCCTCCACTCTTGCTGCTGCAGAAGCAGAGGAGTCTGTGTATATCTGTGTCCTTAAACAACTGCTTTGAAAAGTTTGCTTGGTTTTTTCCTCTCCCCCCTCTCAGGCTCAGTTTAAAGACACAGAAAGGCACAAAATTAATTTCTGGGCATAGAGCAGCGATAGGGGATACATCATAAAGTCACCCCAAGACAGTAGTGTTTCCACTTTGGACTCTTGTTGTGTTTAAAAATAAAATAGGGAAGATATGCCTTTTCTCTCTCACAAATGGAAAGTCAGATAACTCCAGGTGGCCCATTTGAAATGCAGCAAGGTAGCAACAGCCCACATTAAGAGCACAGTCAAGCCTATTGAAATCAAGGAATGTCACTTATATTTAATACAGGTAACTGAAATGAATTTATTGCATCTAAAATTCATTTTTTAACATGAATTAAACATGGCTGTAACCTGGCTTAGAAAAACACCATTGTTCTCTCAAGTGCAAAATGTTAAAAAGATACTTATTTATTTATTACAGAAGAAGCAGTCTGCATTTCAGATAAGGAACTAAAACAATAAATGTAATCATTATCCAACTACAATTTAAATTAACATTATTCATTCTGGCTCCTCTATATACCCATGACCTTTACAAGCCTTTATTTATCACACATAACAAAAAACTTAAACAGCTAATTTTGCAGGAGTCAACACTGATGTATCACTGATCGTTTCTCATTTTAAATGATTATGCTACCTGCTTAATTAAAAAGATGTCTGCTGTACATGGGAGAGTTTTTATTCTTATAATGTGAAAGGGCTTCTGATGGTCATAGGGGAACAAAATGGTGTTAAAGTCACTTCGTGTGAAAGTGGATTATATCAGCAAAACACACTTTAGTAATTCACTGGGATCTAGATCCCCATTCCAACTTCACACTATATTAATTTATGAATAGGGAGATGTTTTTTTCTCATGGACTGTCCTTAGTATATCTGTGATGGGACAAGGGCAAGATCAAACCTCACTGGATAATGCAAGATACCTCAGACACTTAGTTCACTGTGCTGTGACTTCATTCACTACTCTGTATGTGTCCCTATGACCCATTTCTATCGTTGGTGTTCTGCTCTGTGCAACCCCCTTCTCCTTCATCATAAAGGAATTGCTGTCACCCCATTAACTTTTCCTATAGCTGAAGCTGAAGGGAAGGAGACCAGGCTCACCAGGCTGTACGTTTGTGGTCCCTTGTCCCTCCAGAGTCAATTCTATGGTCTTCCAAGGCATTAGGAACCCTGCGCTCTGTGTTGTCTCTGTGACAAACAGCCTATATGAACCCAAGCAGCCCTGTATCCTAGCACTGTCAGAACTGCATATAGAATTTTAACAAGCAAATACCCAAGATATTTTTCTACTTCTCTGTGTGCCAGCCAATGTAATCTACAAGTCAGTGTCTAACTCTGAACTGGGAGACTGCCATTTTGTGTTAAAATCTTGATTTCATTTCTATTAGAGTGAAGGCATTTTTCACATGTTGGCAGAAAGCTTTTGTAGAAATAGAGACCAGAATTCAAGTATGCTGACATAGACTACATTGGATGCGATGGACATGGTCATGCTGTGTTGCCCAGTGGTACGTGATTTGGCTTGAGATGAAAAGCCTCAGCAGGAGACCTGGAGAAAAATCTTCACTATGATAGTGTAGAGGACAACCTCTGAAACAGAGGCCTAATGCTAGTTCCCTCATTCAGCACCTTAAAGATTGACTTTAGTCTGAAAAAACATCACCCCTGCTGCACAGGTCCCTGTTATGAGGCAGTGGCCTCACAATAGCCATTATCCTTCAGAGCCCTTTTCTGAATGTGAAGCATCAGCCCTTTTCAGGAGAGGCCTGTGCCAGGCAGACCTTTGGGCTGTTCCAGCCTAGCATTCATTATGTGGCATTTGTCCCTGTGGACAGTCAGGACTCAGAAGAATAAACCCATTCTCTGCTGATGAAAATGTCCAGACCAGTTGCTTTCTTGAGTTATTGCAAGCAGTTAAAGTGGCTATGTGGAATTTTTTCTCTCTTTGGTGAAATTCTCTGCTGTTTTTCCAAAAGCTTCCCATTCTGTGAAGAAATAAGTGTTGCTATCTTCTGCTTTTTTACAGTTGTGGCCAAAGTAGAAGACTCTCGCCCAATGCAGAGGCCCCCCAGAAGGCCACGGAAGCCCAAGACATTAAATAATCCAGAAGACTCCACCTACTACACTCTAATACATGTGAGTTTAGGAAGCTTTTGTGGGCTAAAACTGTTAGATAATTCCCACCAGACTATCTTTCTAATTGCCCAATTCCCATTATTCTTTTCTAATGCAACATAAAACCTGTGTCCTGCTGAAAGGAGGCATGCCACAAATGTCACATTTCAAACGAGACTTGAAATTGGAGTACAGAATTACCCAGACTGGGCAGCTATGTCAGACCAGTATTTACTTTTGTACCTAAACATACGTATTTTCATATTATGCATAAGCAGCATTTGCATTTTCAATACCCAAATCAAGTGCCCTGTCTCCATAGTTTCTTTGTAAGTCACAGGAGAGAACCAGGAGAGTCACAGGTTTGTTTGGAGCTATTTTGAGCCTCTAAATTAGTGCTTGATCTTGCAGAGAGAGCAAATACTAAAATAAGCTGTATTAGTATGCACACTGTAACTTCCTTTACAAATGTGTCAGATTGTGATTATGAAGCATTGGCAAATACCAACTGCTCAGGAGACTAATGGATTTGAGTGTCTCTATATATATCCTTTGGTCCAAGTTCAGATACCGAGTGCTGCTTTCCCCTCTTGACTTCAGTGCCCTTAAATATAGGAAAAAAAGGCAAGAAAGTAAGCAGAAAGAGTGAAAATGTAAAAGCAGCTCAGAAAGCACTCCCAACAAAAAAAGCAATTAAACTGATTTGCTTGAGGTGCCTGTATCTTAGTGACCTATTTTAACAGCCAGTGAGAACCCAGCTAATAAACTAACCATAGCAATTGCTTCTCCTTTCAACAGAAGGTGTCACCAGGGCCTGTAGGGACAGTTGTGTCTGGCATACCAAAAAAAGACAAATACAGCTATGTTTTATTCTGGGACTTTGAAATAACACAGCTTTGGAACTGTGATATTCTGAAAAGAAATTATATTCTTAGAAATAAATTTGCATGTAAGAATAAAATTTGTTTTGTGAAAGCAGGATTGGTGAGGTAAAGGACTGAAATGAAAGGCATGATACAGAATTTGTATTAGGAAATTTCTGAGGAGAAGGGTAATTCTGAAGTAAATGCCTGTTTAGAAAGCTAAGACTATAGTCAGGAACGTGGTATTTTCTGAGAGCTAATTTGTTACAATGGCCAGCTCCGTATCAGAAAACAGCCATGACATCAGTGCAAACAAAAACTGCAGTAATGCCAGGAAATTTTTAATCAATTTTTCAGCAGCAGATTTTCAAGATATTAATCAATATTACCTTCAGTTAGTTTTATTTTCAAGAAGGTGTGAAAAAGAGAAGCCTGTCTTCCTGACATGGAATTCACTGGTCAGGGTAAGGTTCAATGTAAATATCTATACTGGAGCTTAGAAAGGAAACTTACTAGTTCTTAAATTCTTAGACCTTGGGTAAGTCATGAAGCTCTAACTTTAGATGGCAGTCAGCTTTAGAGGGCAGTCAGCTTTCCCAGCTATTACGGATTTTCTACCTTATTAAAAATCTCTGTGACCTTCAGGCATTCACAGATTATTATCAAGCCCAGATCATATGAAAGTGAAGAAACACAATATCAGTGCATTTTAAAAAAATTTTCTCTATCTTCTGCAAAATCAGGTATTTCTCTCACATTATGCTACAGACATTAATTAGACACCTTACATTCTCACTTGTCTCCTTGCATATCAAATGACCTGAAGGGTATACAGGTATAAACGAAGCCTGACAATAGCCCATTGTTCATATGAAGCAGTAGAATTTTATTTTGGGGTATATTTCTTTAAATCAGCCTATCATTTTGGAATTTTGTGTCATGTTCATTTGCCTGCATACTGAAGTCCATCAGGATTTCTCATTCTTGGTGATTTTACAGTGACAAATTCTAATAAGTTTTCACTCATTTGCAAGAAACACAATTAAGACCATCAGTACTTAAAAATAATGCCTTTGAAGTGTTATGCTGCAGCATAGCATTGTTTTGGCTGTAGGGATAGAACTCTATTAGAGATAAGAAATTATTCACATTCCCTATGAATATTCTCTCCTGTACATTTTTAGAAATCTTGTATCCTAAATGTTCTTTTGCCACCTAGTATACTGTTTTTAAATGGGGCCTTTGTCCATTTTATTCTACTAAACCTGTGTGAATCCTACATTGGCATTAATGAGAATAGGATTATGCCTCCTTCCACTGCATTGCTTCCATTCATGGAAAATCTCATGGCAATTCTCATGGCATCACAGTAAATTTGCCTCAGTGAGATAGTGTTGTCAACTTCATTAAAACAGCTATAGCTGTTTGAAAGTTTTAGATCTTCTTTTTCTGTTCTGATCATCATTACTTTGGGTTTTTGTTTTTTTTTCCAGTATGGCAACAAATTTGGGAGCAGCAATGCTGATCTCATTCTCCGTCTCAAAGGTTCTTAAAAGAGATTTTTCTGGCACACTTGCTCATTCTCTAGAATTTCTTCTAATGAAAAATATATACCATTCTCCTACCTAACACTGATGAATTGTATGTTTGCATAAGCTTTCCTTTTCGTATTTTTAATTACTTTGTATTTTCTTAGAAATCAATACAAGATGAAAAACGGAAACCAAGAAAAGAAAGGTAATTTTCTTCATTATCTCACTATTGTCATTCCAGTACTCTAGAATAGTTTTTAGCTGTACTTCAACCAGGAGAATAAAGCATTGAAAAAATAATGGTAATTTGGTGATTCACAAGGAGACATGTATACAAAGTTAAAATATGCAATTTTCATTGACTAAAATCCATTATAGAATTCAGTCATTCAGTTCTCCTAAAACATGGCCGTTTACCATGGTAACACAAGCATTATAATAAGTTAAGATAAGGTCCATATCAAAGATATTTCTGACACAGAAAATAATTGAAGGTGCTTAAAATTCTAGTCAAAGCAAATGGGCAACCAGTTCTTTTTTGTTAGCAAAAATACAAAGATTGTCAAAATTTTCTTCTAAAAATATATGAGTGTTTGGAAATAGATAATAAAAAATTAAAACAAAGACTAATAATAACAGCTAAAGAAGAGTAGCCCTTGGAATTTGAACCAGAAGTGGTTTCTTCACAGTGTAAGTAACCTATTTTGATGGATCTCTGCAGAGAAAAAGGAAGCAATAGATGGATTCTGCCTTTCTGTATCTTAGATCCTTACGTGTGCTGTAGACCTGGTTCACAGCTCCTGACATACATCAAAGCTTTATTTTATTTGTGTTTCTATACTGAGGCTTTTTTGCTGCCCCCTCAGTGGCACTGCTGTGGTACCATGTGTGCAATGGCAGCCTGCTCATAGATGACAGATGAATGGACTCTCTGCACTATCCTTGGCTAGGGCTGCAGAATACAAACTCCATAGCTAAAATTTGTATCTTAAAGGATGTTGCATGGCATTACATCTATATAAAATGTGCTCACAGAATTGAGCTTCATTCAACCACAGTTTAAATTGCACTTGATTATTCTGCAGCTTAAAGGACTGACCTTATGTCGATGTCCCCCATGTTTGGTCTCTTTCAGCTTTTTTTCTCTTGTCATTTGGATCCTAAAAAAATTTCACACCTTATTGCTCTAGTCTAGGGGAAGAAAAGCCTGTAACACAAAAAATCTAGTGTCTACACTAAAATCTAGTGTTTTCTCTCATTGGCCTCAGTTAGGTTTCACTTATCTTAAATCTAGTTAACCAGTTCCCTGACTGCATCTTCTTTCATGTGATGACTCCATATTAGTGGAACATAGCAAGTGAAATCTATTAATTACTTCTGGTTTCTAACAATGTGAAGATTGAATTCTGAACTTCTCTGTTCAGTTTCTTTTTAGGATATTATTTCTTTCCTTAGCCATTCTAAACTAAATGTTGGGATTGATTTTTTCTGTATGTATAATACTCAGGATAGCATTCACCTAACAAAATAAGAGATATCTGCATTACTGACACCCGTATCAGAACCAGTTGCTTTAGACTCTCTTCTTATACTCAGAGGAAAAAATAGTCATCTTTAGGAAAATTATTCGTTTCTTGCTCAAAGAGGTATCTAAAATAGGCCAGATTAATTACACCATAAAAATGCCTCTCTGCTGAGTCTAGTGGCAAACCCAAACAATTTCAGTCATCTGTGTCTCCTTTATGAATATATAAAAATATTTAGCATTTCAAAATTCTCAATATCTACATTATACAGTAGTCACACTTCAGAGACTGATTTTTTGGTGCCTACATATGTTTTTCCTTAGATCCTCACCACATAAACAGAACTAATAATGGTATTTGGTTGCCTTGGGTTTGTATGTTGAAAATAATATTGACAAGTTAACCATTTAACTTAGTGTTCTTATTTATTGACAGTCTGAGTAAAGTGCTAGATTTAGATATCTACTACCAAGAAATTTCCTCCACTGACTCCACCTCCAAGGACAGCAGTACTACCACAAGAAGGAAGAGACACCCAATTGAGCGCAGGACTTCCATTTTAAGAGCTACTGAGAGGTAATTCATACAAAATAATAATAGGAAAAAATAAATACTGTATATCCTTGTTGAGATATTCAAAAGACTAATAAAAAGAAAAGAAATGCACTTTCAAATTGCACATTATTTATCCATGGAATTTTACCAAATCAACTTGTAAAACATATAGCTGAAAATTTCCCGTCTTAAAATGGGAATATCTGAAACATTCCCCATGCAGGAGGGATAAATGCCAGTGTGATTGGTGTTTAGCCTACCTGCTAGTTTTTGGTTTCCCAAGGGCCAGATGGACAGACATTCTGCATCTCTGATCTAAAATAAAATTAAACTGAAGCAGAATCTAAAAACTGTATTTCTGATTAGTTAGGTTTTAAATAGGGTGGATGTGTGCCAGACTTTCTGCATGTTTTCTGCAGGTAAGACTCCAGCTGGACTGCCTCCTTCTCCTGCTGTCCTGTAGCAGGACAGGTGTCTGTAGCCTGAGTGCACCTCACCAAGGTGGACAGTAAGGAGAAAAACCCTAAAGGGATGGTTCACTCGACTTCCTCTCTTCCCACGTAGACTTCATAGAGGGTGACTGCTGCCAGGCTAAGCAAATTCATATTCCCACTCTTGCCAATGCACCCACACACACAGCACATGCAAACACATATCTATAATATCTTAATATAATTGTATCTTCTTACATGTTCCTAAATATAAGAAAAGCTTGGAAAACTATCTAGGTCAAAGTCTTAAGGGAAACATTAAGCCTGGGATGACGGCTGAATTTGAAAATGTATCTGTAGTAACAGAGAAAATGAATGTAGAACATTTAGAATGTAGAATGTTTTGTGCCCGTTAAGTATTTCATTTCTGGCTTTTTTTCACATAGGATCTAAATTAGTTTCAGGAAAGCGTTGTGAAGATGTGTAATTAAAAGTAATAATATCAGGGAATTACCATACAGTTTACAACCATTAGAAAATGTTGCATTTCTAAGGTGTTTAGTTACACCAAATCTGTCACCCTGAATCTGGTGTAGATGAATGAAAGCCTTGCTACTGAGTTTACTAAAAGGAATTTCTCACCCTTTACTGTATGCTGCTCTGATTGCAGCCTAAGTAGCCATAGTGAAGCAAAATACGTGTAACTTTTAAATTAACATTTACCTCAGAGGGCAGATGGATGCAATTAGTAAACATTTCTGCACTTCAGTATCTCTTGAATAGGGTCACAAGGATATAAAGACTATACAGCCATTTCAATTACAGAAGTGAAGCACTGAGTATTCTTTATTTGGCAGTTTACCTTCAACATTGGTGTAGGACCAGTGGTGGGAGCACCTTTAGTATAGAACACTACAGATTTTTGTAATTATTTCAGAGTAATTTACTTTTTAAATAACTGTCTTTTATTTTTAATCTTGCTTCATGTTAACAGCTGATGCCACATCACCATTCCAGCCTGTCAGAGGTGACATCCAAAATGCATCTTGCCATCTGAAAATAAAATAAAATGAGATGGACACTTACAGGGAGCTCCACAGGCAGGTTAAATACAGAGCAAACAAATTTATGCCAACTGAAAATCTGGTGCAGTAACCATCAGGCAAATGCTACTGCAAAGCATCCCCATCCTCTCAATGTTTTTATGTCCTTTTATTATGTCTCCTTCATAGAAGAACATGTTGTTCTTCTGTGTTCATCTGCTTCTAGCACATAATGTGTTTGTTCCGAGGTGCCTGTTTTGTGCAGCACAGGAAGAGGCCTAGCAAAGTTAGCTGATTTTTTTTCTTTCTCCTTTTATTTTCCCCCCACAAGGGTGGAGGTTAAGCAGTCGATTAGGAATGTTTGCCAAGGTAAATGTTTTGACTTTAATTTCTAAAACACTTCTGTGCTTAATCCCTAGGTCGAGGGTTGCAGAAAGACCCCTGGAAGAGAGTAAAGCCGAAGATAATCCCTATGACTACAGACGACTGCTGCGGAAGACCTCACAGCGCCGGCGCCTTATCTAGCCATTCTAGCTGCTGCTGCTGTTCCTGCTGCCATTTGGCTTTTATTAGCATATTTTTTTTTAATCATTTTATACCATGTGTTTCCTTTTTTTTTTTTTTAATCTTCAGTGTTTCAAGTTTACGTGTGTGTTCATGTGAATACGAATTACTGTGGTTTACAGCCCAACACCATTGCAAAGGGACACTGTCAGTCACATATCATATCCTTCCCTAATACAAAAATCAGCTTTCTTTTGTGTACCACTGCTACATCCTAAAATTATTAGACATTAAACAGCTTAAATCTAGTTTCCTTTCCTCAGTGCTTATTTCTTTTTTTTCATTTCATCAGTCTCATCCAATCAAAATAATAATTTACTTTATAGTTCCCTAGTTAAGCTTTCAAATACCCATATGCACCTTCAGAAAACCTTAGTTATTGTTTCTAATAAATTGTTTTACAGGGAAAAAAATTACAAGAGCATCATGGGGGAATTTCTGCTTTTAGTTTACACTGACTAAATTTTGGGATAACCTGTTTGTGGCAAGTGTCCCTCTAATTAAAATGAACATATACAATTAATTGGATAGCATACTATGGCAGTTTATTTCATTATTGACTTTACTGTAAACCTAGTAGCCAGTTTTAAAGGTCAATATTGTGTGTATAATCTTTATGTTGGAGATGTCCATTTATGGGAAGTACATCCAGCCCTCTCCTCTGTCTCTGAGCTTTGTGACTAAGTGATGAACTTTTAAATCATGTTTGCTTTGTTCTCATTTGCATTAGACTTTTAGGAATCTTAATCTCTGGGGTACCAAGAAAGGAATAGAAATACACTCTCTGGTTGATAGCTGCCAAAATGTAATGATCATTCTTAATCAGTTCCACTAGAAATTAAATGAAAATAAAAGCAATAGCCACGGTGTTCAAATATCCCCGATTCCTTTTTCAAAAGACCTTATTTCAGAGAAACCACACAGATAATTGCAGCGCTTCTTTTCAGGTTCATAATTGCATGTTCCCAGCTGCAAAGCAAGAGAAGGCAAATTTCACGATGCCAGCATAAAGGCCTGATCCTACTCCATTCCTCAGCTCTCCTAAATGTGACAATTGGCGGCAGCAGTCAGCCACAGGGGCTGGGTTTTGTCTGTTCCCCACACACATTTGGCCTTTTCCCCAGAGACAGATAACCATTGCTTCCTGATCTGTAACTAGTTACAAAGCTGTGCACCAGATTAAAATGTGCTGCAACGTAAAATTTGCTATAAATTGTTAAAAATTTGAAATCCGTTTTAAAGTCGCTTTGTCATGTATTATTAAAACGGTAAAGTAAATAAAAATGCACAAAGCAGTGATACGGTTGGTTGTGTCTGAATTACACCCAGAACCGACATGAGCTGGGGCATGAGTGAGCAAGGCAGGGAAGGGCTCACAGCAGCCTCTGGCCGTGGAAAGCTGGAGTTACTGTCTACGTGCAAACCAATGTGATGCGGCAACTAGAACAGACTAATTTCACGAGAAGAGATGCCTAGACTGGTTTTCTTTTTCTTTCCCACCACGGCAGTGTTTTAAAGCATTGAGACATTTCTGTGATGTCTCATGGCGGGACACTCCTGGTAACCATGCAGATGCCCGCAGAAAGCAGAGATGCCCCCGGCTGAACACAGCGCGGGAGCCGCAGGGCCTGGCTGCGAGGAGCCTGGGGGCCCTGCGTGACCAGCGCTCTCGGCAGAGCCACATCCTGGCCTGGTATGGTCCCGCCTGCCTCCCTCCAAGGCCAGGGCTGGAAATCTCTCCGGTGCCAGAGGAGAGGCAGCCGCGACAGGGAAAGGCTCCGTGCTCCCGCGGACACCCGGCTGGGTGGAAAAGGGAGGTTTGGTTGCCTTCAGAAACGACGTCGTGAAGGGAACAGTTGTTTCCGTGCTTTTCCCGTCTGGCCTCCGGGCCCTATGCCTCTTCGGGGCTGGAGCGAGGATGGTGGCTCCACCATGGTCCCCAACTCGGAATGTTGCGGGAAGCCCCCGGGAGTGCCCCGGAGCTCCGAGGACACGCGGGGGCAGCCGCGGCGTCGCGCAAGGCTCCTCCCGCACGTCCGTGGGAGCCAGGATCCCCCTGCCTGCACGGGAGCAGGAGGGACAGCGGGAGCCCAGCCCCCGGCGGGCCCTTCCACCAGCGCCTTCTGCGCGACGGCCCGGCCCGACGGGGCGCCCGCCCGTGATTGTGGGCTGGGCCGGGCCGGGCCGATGAGACGGCGGAGGCTCGGGGGTTCTGTCTCTTCCTCACCTCGGGACTGCCTCGCTGCTCGCCGCCGGCACCACGGGCTGTCCCGGCGTCGGCGCCGCCGCCCAGGAGTGCCCTGCTCGTACGTGCGGAGGTGCCCTGGTGCAAAAGTGGGAGGTGGGGTGGGGGGATTTTCCCTCGCTTTGCATCTTAAAGGACTGAAGGACACTTCCCCGTAGTCCCAACCTTCTCGTCAGTGTACCAGGCTGGACCACCGCGGCCGCCCACGCCAAGACCTGGAAAACTACCATTCCACTCCGCTCAGCTCTCGGCAGCACCGGGAGGCTCGGCCCTCTCCTCCCGCCCCGCGGGGCTGCGGCCGCACGGACCGTCGGTGGGGTGAAGACGGCACAGGCCACCTCGCTCGCCTTCGCCCCTCAAGGCAGCTGCAGCCCCAGCGCAAGCAACCCCTATAGCTCGGGTCTGCCGCGAGTGCTATCGCCCTCCCTCCGCCGCCCCTCGGTCCTCCGATGCAGGGTGCGGACACCTTTTAGAACAGCCGACGCCGTCGCTGCTGGCCGCCTCAGCGGGCACCTCTTCCCGTGGGGCCGCCCGCCCCGTCCCGGGCAGCAGCGCCTGCGGGGCGCGGCCGCGGCATCTCGGCGGAGCGCGCCCCAGGGGCACCCACAGGAGACGCTCCCACCCACGCGTGCCCGGGGCGCTCCCGCCCCTTCGCCTGCCGCCGCCTGGCGCAGCCGCGCGCACTTACACACCCGCACACTCACACTCACGCACACTCGCTCAGGCCGCCTGGGCTGCAGCTCGCCGCTCCTCGCAAGCCCCGCCGGTTCGCCTTCGCCATGGCAAGCCCCGGCTCCGGCTTCTGGCCCTTCGGAGCCGAGGAGGGCTCCGCGGCCGCCGAGACCCCCGGCACAGGTAGGGGGACGCCGAGCGGCCGGGCGGGACCGGCCCGACGGAGCCGCCGTGACGGCGCTGCCCGGTCACCGGAGCCCCCTTTGTGGCTGCTCGACCGGCGGGACAAAGCGGTGCGAGCGGCGGGGATCGACGGCGGCTCGAGCCCGGGCCAGCGCGGCGGGGCTCTGCGGGGCGGGGGGTTCCTGGGGAGCGGCGCCGGGGGTCGGACCAGACACCCCCAGCCCACGCCCGTCCCCACGGACCCTCCGCTCGATTTTCTCTTACAGCCAGAGCTTGGTGTCAGGTTGCCCAGAAGTTCACGGGAGGGATCGGAAACAAACTCTGCGGTAAGGGCAGGGAGGCCCCGGTAGCCCGCGGCGGTGGCGCGGCTGCGCGCCCGCGGAGCGCCCCGGGACCTGACTCGGGCCGGGGGGGCGGGGTGCGGGGGACGAGGGTCGATGGCCCGGTAATGAGGCCGTGTGTCCGTGTCGCTGTCAAGCCCTGCTCTACGGAGATGCCGAGAAGCCCGTGGAAACTGGCGCCAGGGCAGCAGCCCCGGGGGTAGCGGAGCCGAAGCCGACCTGTACCTGCGACAAAAAACCCTGCGGTTGTCAAAAAGCGGACGTGAATTACGCCTTTCTGCACTCAACAGGTAACGGCGCTCCCGGGGCACGCTGCTTCTCTAAAACTAACAAGAAAAAAAAAAACCCAGCGGTTCGGTGGGGAAATCGCCTCTGCCCGCGTTGCGCGGAGGCGTGGGGACCCAGCGGTGCGCGGCGGAGCTCTACGCCCTCAGCCCCGGCCCCCTCCGGGCATTGCTCAAACCCGCGAAAAATCACTCAAACAACTAAAATTCCCGAAAAGAAAAACCGAAAGCGGTAAAATCCCACGTGCTGGAGCCTGCATCTTTCTCTTTCTAAGGAGCACTGACAGCAGCGACCTTCTCTTTGAAGACCCTGCGATGTAATTCAGGTTGGAGGGGAGGAGGGAGATCGAGCGCTCTCTTACTCATTTGCTTTAATTCGAGATATTTTTGTACTTTTCTGACCTTGGAGGTAGCGTCTCCACTAGTGAGTAAATCCCAGCTCCCTGCCGACATGCGCTGGCCAGGAACTCTCCCGTTTGCTCGGCATCCCGGGACCCCAGATTAGGGTCTTCCACTACAGTCTGGCTTTGACTGAGCCATCGTGCTTAAACAAAAGCTTTGTGCACACTGAGAGCTCCTGCAGCATTGCCTCAAAAAAGGACATTAAATTATCAACAAGTCACTTGCATAGGAGAGTCACCACGAAGGTATTTCATTGCAAGGCAAATGACAGTTTTTAGGGTGCTGCTTGTAGCATTTGTTGCTCAGTGTTTATTTCTCCTAAGATTCGTTTTCCCTTTTTTTCTAGTTTCCCTGCTCTCATTGTCTTAAAAATTGGTCTGAAATACACTGTGGACAGAATTGTCCAATTTAGATAGGATATAAAATCGTGTTATCTCTCAGGACATTCCTTGAAATAAAACCTTGCCAATTTGCTTGTTAAATGAAAACAAAACCTCTTTTTATTGAACACTGTATAAAGATTTCCTAAACATAAATGGGAGAAGCCTTTGTTTTAAATCTATGCATGTGGTCATAAAAAGAAGTTGACTTTTAAATTTCTCCATTCCCAGATCTTCTGCCGACATGCAATGGAGAAATAACTACTATGTCTTTCCTACAAGATGTTGTGGACATTTTACTTCAGTATGTGGTGAAAAGTTTTGATAGATCAACCAAAGTTATTGATTTCCATTATCCAAATGAGCTGCTCCAGGAATATAACTGGGAACTGGCAGACCAGCCACAGACCTTGGAAGAAATTTTATTGAACTGCAGAACAACTCTGAAGTATGCAATTAAAACAGGTAATAGCGATGCTCATTTTCTACCCTGTATGGTCTCATCCATTGATTAAAGGTGTCATTTCAATTTAGCTTGAAACGTTAAAGATTGAAGCAGCAACTGTATTTTGTCAGGTCCTAGCAATTTCTAGCAGAGACAGAAATCGTTTTCCAAAATGATAAACCACTCCAGCAGCTCCATATCTGTAGCTGTCAGTGCAGCCTCGCACACTCTTTCCGATTTAAAATTAATGCTTCTGTGCGTCGGATGTGCCGGGTGTGCCACTGAGCAGACTTTGCACCACCTTCACCACTTTCTGCGGTTCCTTTTCATGCATTTCACGTGTGATGCCCTGGCCATGGCCTCTTGCTCCCTGCAGAGCAGGGTTGCGGCGGGCGCGGAGCTCGGGGTAGCCGGGAGTCGCTGCACGGGGGACAGCAGGGACCAGCTCATTTAACAGCCAAAATCGCAGTAAACGGCCTGTAAATGCGAGCTCTGAGCGGCCATTTGCAGTGTCTCTCACTTCGCTTGCAGGACATAAAATAAAAATTGGAGAATTTAGCAGAGCCGTACATAGGAATATTGAGGATTTTGTTTCAAGTTTAGACTCAAGCAATAAAACTGAAGTCCGATTTGGTTTAACAGGCATTTGTTGTTTTTCACTGGGGGAAGCAGGGGTGGGTTGACTCCTGCCTGCCTGGGATTCCCCGTTAGTCGTGCCCCGCTGCGGGCTTCGTGGGGGGAGGCAGCATGGGGCTCGCCCAGGCGTGGGGCAGCGCCCGACTCCGCACCGGGGCCGCCTTAAATAATCTGCGGCGGAGCAGGCAGAAAGCGGAGCCGCAATTACCGCTGTCATTGGGAAATAATAGGGAGTCCGGGGAGCTCTTAGTGGGAGGGAATTCGAATTACTGAGAAATTGCTTAAAAATAAATGTGTAGCAATTACTGAAAGAGACAAAAGGCTGATTTGTGACTAGAGGTTGAGTGGAAAACAAAAAAATCCCAGGTTTTGAGAAGAGAACAAAACAGACCGATCCTGGTAAAGATTGTGAGGGATCTGTGTAATCCTCCTCGTTTAGAGGTGGAAATGACCGACTATCCGCATGTTTTGATGCATGGGTCGGGTGCTGTCAAAACGTCTGCAAAATATTGGAATAAATAGTTAGATAAATGATATCCACAGGAGCAAAGTCGATCACTCCAGTGATCTATGTGATATGTCTGGGTAGAGCATAGGAAACATGTTTGCACAGAATGATGTAGAAAGTGGGAAATAAAAAACCAGGGTTTCTTAGGTGATTTTCATTAATAGTTTTTTGATATAACCTGTTTTCACATAATAGACCTATTTAATTTTGTGCATCCAGAAAAGACCCTTTAGAACAATATTACCATTTCTCTTCCTCTCTGTAAATATCGGCGGCTTTCCCATCTTGGCATTTTAAAATTTGTTTTAATGAAAATAATGTTTATGAAGTCTGAAAACGGGTGCTGGGGGCTTTTGTGAAATGTGGTGGCGTGGCGGGGTTCAACCCAGAGGGTGCAGACCCGCCTCGCTTGGCTGCTGCTGCTCCTCAGCACCCCGGGGTGACAGCCCCAGCCTGGGAGGGGGTTTACGAAATACATGCGGTTTACACCTGGAGCCCTTCTGCATGTGCTTCAGAGTAAAACACTGGAATGACCCTCAGAGGAAGGACAATATGGTGAGGTTTCTGGCGGCAGCGTCTGCTTCCACTCTTGCCGCAGGAGCCCGTCGGACACGGCGCCTCCTGGGCGGCGTTTGGCTGCAGGGGTCCGGGAGGATGATTGAAAAATAAATTGTATTGCATAGATTAGTCTCACAGCTGGATCCCCAGGTCCAGGGATTCGACGAGGCAGATGGCTGATTTTTCGGCCGAGGGGCAGGTGTGGGTTGCTCTCAGGTGTTGCCTGCATGCCACGGTTCGCTGGGGTGCCCGGGGAAGCCACACATTCTGCTCCCTTACCAGCAGAGATGGAATTCCTGCTGAGAGAACGTAAAAGGCAGTGACTGCGAATGCAGGAAAAGATGGGTGTGAAATTCAGTTACTGTGCACTGTACAACTGAAATTAAACAGGGGAATTGAAATAGGAACGTTTAAAAATGGCTTAGAAACTCCAGGAAGGGCCCGAAGAGCCGGTTGTGGCCCAGCCGTGTGCCCTGGCAGTCCCTGATGCCGGCCGCGCAGGCAGCGAGGCTGCAGGCTCAGTGCTGCCAGCCGTGCCTTTATCCGTGTGTCTGGCCGTGCCCAGCCCTTCTCGTCGCTTCCCTGTGGCAGCTGCGGAGGCCGTGTGTTCGTGCTGGGCATGCCCGTGCCTCAAACCGGTGCAGGTGGGAGTGTGTTTGAGAGGGTGTGTGGGGCAAAGGCACGCCCTCAGTAGGGAAAGCCAAGCCCCGGGCGTCCCTGTGCCTTGGCCCTGGTTCTTGGCCATCATTTCCTGGTTTACTCTGGGATGTCTGTGAATACACCGTGTATTGCTAAACAAACCATTAAGTAATAATCTATTTTCACCTCTCCCCGCATTCTTCACCCTGTCACAGTCTCTTTTCCAGTACCTCTTTGTTCAGGAACGACCTCAACAAAGGATGTGTATTTCAGGCAGAGGCACCCGGGTAGTGATTTTTTAGCACCTCTCACAAGCTCTTCTTACCTGGCCAGTGGAGCCTGTATTTTAAGCAAAGGCTCAGTTTTCTATGGCCATCTAGCCAACGGAAGAGAGCTCGCTCACGTATTGAAGTGTCACATGGACAGACAAACCCCTGCAGCTGGGGCAGGGGTCAGGTTGGGGCAGTACGTTCCCTGCCCTTCTGCGTTACAGCCGTGCTGCGGAAGGGAAGGGAAGGGCACGACGTGGAAGGGCTGTGTCACAGGTGTGGGTGCTCGGGGCTCTCCCAGCAGCAGCAGCTCCTGCTCCCTCTGGCCTGACATCTCTCGACACAGCACTGCTCCCTCCACCTCACTCGCTCCAGGGTACGGCTGCCCGACCCCCGCGTGCGCCCGGCCCTGTTCCTACGGCGGCTCCCAAAGTAGGTGGTGTGCTGGGAGGTTTGCTTGAAACAACAAGCAGTGACAACAGGGCTGTCGCCTAGGGCTGGGTATGTGGCTGACAGAGAACCGCTGAGACACTGCAGCTGCAGACACAAATTCTGCTATTCCCCAGCTTTTCAGTGTGGATTTATTTCCAAAACAGGAGTTTTTGTAACTTCTTTGAGCCTTCCTGTAGCCCAGATCCACTAAAGGCTTTTAGCTCCTAATTTTCTGTTACTTTCAGGTGAAATTTGGGATCCAGCTGTGATATGGAACCTAAAGTATAAATGTGGAAATCTCTTTCAAAATCCCTCTGTCAGGGGAGGTGCAGTTCTCTGCAGGCAGAGCCTCTGGAACAGGATCGCTGAGGCTGTTGTGGTGGTGACGGGGTGCACATGTGTCTCAGGTCCACCAACCCCACTCAAGAGTGTGAAGAGCAGGGAGCAAGATCCATTTTGTTCTGCTGGATCTCAGCATCATTCGTCGGTGCTCAGGGGCTTTGGCTGCCTGCGTTTGGCAGCACAGACAAGGGCAAGGTGGGAGTTTCTGTCACTGAGAGGGGGGAGCTCAGTGCAAAATGCGATCAGGCTGGATAGCAATAGCATGGGGCTGGTCTTAGGCTAAGGGCAGAGGGAGGTGGAATTTGCACGTGTGTCCCCTGCCTCATATCCTCAGCTCTGGTCTGTCTGCTCAGCCTGATTACTCTGCCTTTGTGTGCTGCAGGGTGGGAGCTGGGGAGCAATTCCCCACGCTGCTCTGCCAGCCATGTGTCTATGCCTGATAAGAGGCCACAGGAGACCGAAGATAAGTTTTCTCTCAGTGCTGGGTCTGCATTTCCTCAATCATCTTGCTCTATCTTTTGTTTTCTCTGATGGCAATAACAGAACATCGTCTAAGGGTCAGGACAGGTGTTTTCCAAGCAGAGGCTGCCTTCGAGTTGGATGGCATTTAAGTAATTGTGGACCATCCATAATTTGTACCAGTAATTATGCCACTTACTTGTGGGAAGTAACTAGTAAAAATGGAATTTTAATTCTTCCTGTGTTTAATGGCTCTAGGCATGTTTTTAAGGAAAATCTCTAGGAGGATTTTAGGAAAAAAAAAATGGGGGCCAATTAGATTAACCAAGTGAATCGACTATCAGCTCACTGAATATAGTCCTGTGCATCATTCTGCTGGGGCAGCAGTGCTGGTTTTCATAGCATTTGATTAAAATCACAATTGCAAGTAGCCAGGATATTTGTAATTGCACTCTGACAGTGAAGAAATGACAAGGACCACCACCTTCCCTGCCATCTTTGTACAATCATCAGCCATTGAGTCGTGTGCAAAGCAGTCACCAAAATACTCCATTTTCTCATTTCGCCTCGTCTGTTACAATCATTGGCCATTCATCACTGATGTTATATGTCCTGGCAAGCTCTTCAGATGGCGTCTCATGCATGCCTTTCAAACCTAGTCAGGCAAAACCATAGCCCGTGACAACATGTGACACACTAACGGGAGCAAACAGCTATTTTTGTGAGGCAGCAATGTGCTAATTTTCAAGGCATATTGAAAGGATAATAGGGAGTGTTGGAATTCATTATTCCGCGTTGAGTGTAATTACTCTGATTTTACTGAGTTTGGAATGAGAAAGAAGAGAAATTATCTTGCCTTTTTCAAGAAATATATTTACTGCTGTTTGCTTTGTTTCATACCTTGAAAGCGCTTCCTTCTCCATAGAAATATGGAGGTAAATATACTGTTCAGCACTGAATAGTTTCATTCAGAATCATCAGCCTTTTGATAACATTTTCCATCTTATGCAGGGCACCCTAGATATTTTAATCAACTTTCAACTGGATTGGACATGGTTGGATTGGCGGCAGACTGGCTGACATCAGCAGCAAATACTAATATGTAAGTAGAAGATTTTTTAATTTAATATATAGATATTTAATATAGTTTCACTGTTATACTCTAAAATACTAGTTGCTGTATCTGAGTGAAAGGATAATTGTATGTTAAAATTGCTGGGGAAAAAATTATCTGCTTTTTAAATTGTTACAACAGTTATTTACAGAAAGACTTTCAACATTGTCCTGTAGGCTGTCTTTTATAAAATTTCATCATACTGATAAGATATTGATTTTGCTACCTCCCAAAAGCACACAAAAAATATATACAGTTTAGCATTTTGCATGCATAAATATGTAAAATGAAAGGCGTGCTAAGTGAACAGTTGCATTCATGTAGAGGGCTTATGTACAGTCCGTACCAGAGCAGGCAAAGCCATTGCTCTGTCTAAGAAAGAGACGCAGAACTTAAAGTGTGGGGTTTTTTCACTTTGGGATTAGGAAGCATTTTTGTGTACTTGCTTAGCTTCACGCACTGTCTGGTTGTTATGAGTAGGACTGCTGACATGTGCCTCTGGACATGCACATGGGTTTGTGCTAGGCGAAGGGCTGCCTCTACCCAGGTCTCTTGGATAAAGGGCAAAGCCTTGAACCTGGGAGAGGTGGGCAAGATTTTTTTCACTGGAGTGGGTGGAAATATATTCTCAAGTGCTCTCTGTATTTCTCCTTCTAGACATTTGATGTCAAATCAGAAGGAAGACTGTGGAAAGTATTGTGAAACAGAAATCTACCCAGTATAAGATAAAGAATATTGTGGCTATAATGTAATGTAATATTGGAAAAAGATGTGTTGGTGTTGTAGATGAAAGTATTAAATATGGACATTACTACATTTCAGGTTCACCTATGAAATTGCTCCAGTGTTTGTACTTTTGGAATATGTCACACTAAGGAAAATGAGAGAGATGGTTGGCTGGCCAGGGGGCTGTGGCGATGGGATATTTTCACCTGGTACGTGACATTTCAAGTTTTCTCTATTTTTCAGACTGTGGTATATGACATCCCCTGTAGCTAAAGAGTAAATGTAATTAAATATGCATGTTTGAGAGGACGCTTGCTAGTAAACACCAGTGGCCTCTTTGAGATAAAGTATTGCATGTTTATGAATTTCAGGGATGTGATTATGAGGGTCTGTTTGAGCAAATTGCACTGCATGATGAGCAGCTGTATTGGCACATAGGAAACATAATGAGAGGAGACATTTGCCTTGCAGTTTTGCTTTGCCCCCACTTTTTATGGATTACATGAAATAGAAAGACTATTGTATTAATAATGGAGGGAAGAAGCACAACAAAGCTCTCCATCACCGCAGGGGAAATTGGAGCAAACAGGGAAAGACGTACCATCCCTTCCAGCAGTTTTAGTGGAGTCAGTAAGACCCTGCCAGCATTAGAGCATGCTGTTAGCTTTCCATGTGAAGCTGACCTGTTTAGCTCAGTGGGATACTTGGGTGGCTAGTTAATCTGAGTGCTTAAAGGCTTAGAAACTTGGTTCCTTCAGGGCAAGTCAATAAGGCAAAAAAGTTAGTGTAGAGAAATCACTGACAAACATTCTTAAGACTTTTTTATTTTTTAATCATTCCACTTAGTCTTTTGGTTTATACTCTTTGTCACTTCTTCTCTTACTCTGTTATTTCATTGCCCAAAAATTTTGGCCTGTCTATCTCACTAAATTGCAAAATACTGAAAGAATTTACATTGGGTATAATATCATGGCTTGTCAAAAGAGAACAGACTGTTAACTGTTGCAGAAGGAGCCCTTCTGGAAGAGAAGTTAGTTGACCTAATGGAGAGAGAAAGAGTGCACTGTGGAGTAGAGGAAAGGCTTCACTGATAGCAGCCCAGGACATTCAGCTCTTTGAAGCCATGAAGGTCAGGCAAGGATCATCTTCAGCTTCTCATATCTGAATGCACATATGGGAAGTGGTGGGGGAGTTTTATTCTGGCCCTTTCCACAGATGAAATAGATGAGAAGAACTGACACTGCTTTTTGATGAGTTCTTACTCAAAAAGTACTGAGAGCAAAAGCTCTGACAGCTTTTGCTGTGGCTTAGAGATCCCCCTGGAAACCTTGGCCTCCATCACACCAGGTGTCTAAATGTGTATCAAGAGCTCAGGACCAAAGTGGAAGCTTCTGGAAACTGAACAGTGGTTGGTTACTAACCCTGACCTGACTCAGTACAGCTGGTCTTGGTTCCTCACCTTCCCACTGGGCTGGTCAGGGGCCTGCAGGGTGAGAGAAGAGCAATAGTAATGCTGCCCAGCCAGCCCTGGAGGGCAGAGCTGGGCACAGCAGCAGGCTGGGTGAAAGGCTCAGTGTGTACGCCAGATCTGCCAGAGTCTGGCAAACTCAGGTAGAGATAGTGTGAGTCAGGAAAAGTATATGCCTCAGGAGGAACTGCTTGCTCTGCTGGGGCTGCAAAAGGCGCTGCCTGGCACTGGGCCAGGGTGTTGCTGGTGTGTCAGGGCTCACTTCATCAAGCTGAAACCTGCGTGGAGACAGGCTCTCTGGCAGGCATGTACCTGCGCTGGCATTTGCAGGGCCGCCCCCTCTGATTCTTTCTTTCTCTGCAATTTCTGGTTTGTGCAAAGTGCATCTTTCTAATTTACTCTCTCAAGGCAGCAATACTCAGTATGCAGGTTCTGCTTTTTAAGGAAATAATCAAAAGAATTTCTGTGGTGTCTTCTCAATCCGATCTGTCATGGCTTTAGCTGAAGACCTTACTATTGCAAAGAAAAGGTTCTTTCTCTCTGCATTCTCTGGAATGAAATATACAGTATCAATACATGTAAAGCATAAAAGCCTGATTATTTTCTCCAAATTCTGTAGGTGTGTTTTGTTACCTGCAATTAACTGCAGATGTGAACACAACTACAAAATTAATAGCAGAATGCAGGCTTATGAATAAACTTGAGGTTAAATTACTGAGCAATAAATACTAATAGGAAAGCCTGGTATTGAAACTTAACATTTCAGTCTTGATTCTTTTGACGCTGAGCCAATGACTTTGGACAAAATAGGCCAAATTACTTCAACTTGGTTCAGTCACCTAAATCATCAATAGCAGCAGTTGCATGATTTCATGCATTTTTGCAATGTTGCATGCACTTTTTAGGGACAGGTACCTGAGCATTTCCACTTAATCTCTCCGTTTCTTGTTTTGTCATTTCTGAATAGAGGTGTAGAAATACTTTCATATCTCTCAAGACAGTTGAAAGGGGAAGAAAAAGCCCAATCTGTACTGACCCATATGCCAGCAATACCATTCTTCTGTGGCGTTTTCCTTTGGATTCAGAGGAGGGCCAGTGAGGTCAGGGAAAGCCCAGAGCAGGGCAACCTCACTGCAAGAGCAGAGCTAGGATACTGATTAGAAATGAAGGGCACAGCCTGTGTGGGCTGTGGAACAGTATATTTATCTCCAGTGAGATTAAAACAAATCTTTAAAAAGTCAAAACAGTGTTAAATTTGCCAGCACAGATACCCAAGAGTGCTTCCTTCATCTTCTCAAAAGGTAGATTTTATCTTGTCTCACTTTGGCTGTCCAAGCATTGGGTGTCTATCCTGGCCTAGTTACACCAGCTCCCATATATTTGAGGGAGAGGGGCAGCTGCATCTGCAGGGCAAGTCCCACCTACCACAAACAGCTGCCATAGGATGAGCTGAACTATCCTCTGGAGGTGCACATCTTGTGCTCTTCACTCCATTTTTAGATGGATGAATGTTGCAATAGTTGAACTCTACCTTAGTGGCAAGCAGCATTTTGACCTGTTCATTTAAAACCTTTGTTTTATATAAATATGTGTGCATAAACATCAATATGTAATCAATCTCTGCGTGTGTATATATATATACACACTGGATAAACCTGATGGATTTCATGTATACGTCTGTCCGTGTGCGTGTTTTTGTGCATAAAAACGTAGAAGTTCTCAGCCTCTGCCTCAGGTACTGCATTATATTCCCAAAGTGCTCATGCAGCAGTAATGTAAAGCCAAACATTGTTCCACTGTAGACACAGAGACTGTTTGTAAAAATCTCAGAAAGGAAAAACAGACCACTGCAGAGCTGTCAATCTGATACCCATCTTGAATTGGGTAAAATATCCATCTTGAAATGGCTATTTTAAGTCAAGGTATGCCAGTGGTTTTAAGGCAAGTGTTAGGGACATTTAACCTTTTCCCCTTGTTCCCATTAGAGGACAATTGAAATGAAAAGTATTTGTTAGAATGACCCTTTTCCCTTTCTCTTCCCTCCTCCCACTCCAGTTATCCAGAAGATAGTGGCTGTTGGGTCTCAGTGGGTGGGTTTGCTCAAAGCTGGGGAATGAAACACCACCTTGATTTAGGAGAGGAGAGCACAAATTAGGTGGCACTTGGAAATCCCTTAGGAAGTTGCCTTGTGGGGACATCTGCTTAGGAGGTGGAATAGAGTGGAGATTATGTGTTGATGGTGTATGGAAAGCTAAGACTGGGGGCTGAAGGAAGGATGGTAGCTAGAGTGAGGGTGAAAGGAAGCCCCAGTCATTTTCTGCAGTGGTACTTTTTGCGTAAGTTGCTATTTGTGTGTGGTAGATCCTGTTGTTACACAGCCCAGCTGTGAGGAGCATCAGGAAGAAGAATCTGTGTTTCTGCCACGAGGCAGAGACATTTGCATTACAGTTAGAAGAACTATAGCAAGACTTGTTTGTTCTGAAATGATATTACAATGAATAGAAAAAGTAACAGTATATTACTGTGGACTCCAGGTGGTGCCATATCTAACATGTATGCTATGTTGATTGCACGTTTCAAGATGTTCCCAGAAGTTAAAGAAAAAGGAATGGCAGCTATTCCCAGACTGGTTGCCTTCACATCAGAACATGTATGTGTTTCTGTTTTTTCCTATCTGTTACATCTGCTTGTATGAATTTATGATGAAGAAAATAGCTGAACAGCAGTTTGTCAACTGTCTTCATTTCTGTTATTCCTTCACTGGGAATAAAAGCATGGGAAGAGTCTGGCTTTTTGACATATAGATGGATGACCTCTGCACTTCTCTGTGGCTGAAATCCAGGGGGAGCAGTCTCTACAAACCACTGCCATTTCTTTGCTCTCGCTTGTGTCCTTATAAGCGTTGATGTGAGTGGTAAGAACCACATCAAACGAGGACAGCTCATCATTGGGCTTCAGCACTTTCTGCGAGGAATGTCATCTGTTTGGGTCACTCTGGGGCAGCAGAAAATCCTTTTGAGTCAAAATCTTTCCATCTGAAACCAATTCTGCTGTTATTTAATGAGAAGGTGATAACATACATGAAGACAGTGGTATGGCAGTGCTGTGTGTGTGTACAGCAGAGCAGCTGCAATATTTGTTGGGCAGCTGGGCTTCACTGTGAGTTTCTGCCTGTTAGCAAAAGCTTCAGCACATGGGGATTCATCACAGACACCACCAGGACCTGGCAGTGCCAGAGGCGAGGGGAGGTGGGCACAAGAGAAACAGGAGTAGTCCTCATGAGAGAGTTCTTTGCTCTTTGTACCATACAGAAGTCTCTGTTACAGGGGTTGTTTTTGGCTTTATGACCATTTAAAACTCCTTGTAGCTTGAAGTGGAGAATGTGGGCGCAGGAGGAAAGGAAAGAGGAAGGGTTATCCCCGGAAGGGGCTGTGAGCTGTTTTCAGGCTTCATTGTCCACTTCTAGATTTTTCTCCAGCTGTGTGGGCTCAGCCAGAAAGGACTCATTCATGGCCGAAGCTCAGCAGGATACTATCCATGTTAGGTAACAATGTCTTCCTGGTGCCTTTTTAGACTTACCATAGAATGTGTTTCCATTCTATACAAGTATGAAGAACAAAATACCCTAAAAATTCATCAGAAAAGTGCAGGAGGAAATCTCTCTGAGGATGCTTTTCATAGGAGCAGGAAGGGATGAGATGAGATACACAGCTGTGGGCTCCACGTTGCAGAATATTTGTCCCCATAGCAGTTAAAGAGGACAGTCTATGGATGAGTAGCAACTTTCCAAAGCTGGATTCACAGCTAGGGATACATTATTCATATGGAAGTGGCAAGCCTAAGTCGGGCAAATAAGTTTCAGCATGATTATTTAAAGTAACAAATCCTATTAATCATTAGAGAATTTCATAGTTTTCATAGTGATGGAGTGTTAAACAATGACCCAAATTGTGCTATCAGTCTTGAAATAATGAAATGAGCTTTAATAATTGTGTTTTCATGCCAGGGAAGAAGAAGTTCCCTTAGCAAATTAAACATTCAAAAATCATATATACTAGAGAATTCATAGGACAGCATCTGAAATCCATTACCTTTTAAAAGCATCCTGAAATTGTAGTTTTGTTCCTTCCTCAATCAAGGTTTTTATAAAGTATGTTCCCATCTTGTAGAGAAGTTAAGAAACTACACTGTGTGTGAAGACAGGATCCTTTAACCCTTAGTTACCCAAAAGATATGGGATCATGGTTTAACCCTCAAAACAGCAGAAGCTGTTACAGGAATTACGGAGGCTTAGAAGTACAATCCTCTTTAAGATAGGAAGTGTCATGCAGGACCTGAACAGACACTTAAGATATGCAAATGTCATTTGTTTCATTATCACATCATGCTGATGATGTACCTACTTTTAGACTCCTCAGCCTGACTGAGGTTTCTCTCTGCACAATTGGATACTCTTGTAAGATAGTGGCCATGGAACAAGCAGACAGTAGAATCTTAGAATCATAGAACACTCTGAGTTGGAAGGGACCCATCAGGATCATCAAGTCCAGCTCCTGACCCTGGGCAGGACACCCCAAGAATCACACCATGTGCCTGAGAGCATTGTCCAAAAGTTTCTTGAACTCTGTCAGGCTTGGTGCTGTGACCATTTTCCTGGAGAGCCTGTTGCAGTGCTCAGCCACTTTCTGGGTGAAGAACCTTTTCCAGATATCCAACTTAAGCCTCCCTTCACTCAGCTTCGTGCTCTCCCTCGTGTCCTGTCACTGATCACAAGAGTGAAGAGTTTGGTACCTGCCCCTCTGCCTCCCCTTAGGAGGTTGTTGAAGGTTACAGTGAGGTCTCGCCTCAGTCTCCTCTTCTCCAGACAAACCAAGAGGCCTCGGCCACTCCTCATACAGCTTCCCCTCCAGACCGTTCACCATCCTTGGGGGCCTTCTTTGGACACTCTCTAACAGCTCAATGTCTTTTTTGTATTTTGGCACCCAGAACTGCACATAAAATCCAAGGAGAGGGCACCCCAGAGCAGAGTGGGACAATCCCCTCCCTTGCCCGGCTGGTGATGCTGTGCCTGATGCCCCCCAGGACACGCTTGGCCCTCCTGCCTGCCAGGGCACTGCTGGCTCATGTTCAACCTGCCATGGACCAGGACCCCCAGGTCCCTTTACATGGCACTTCCCTACAGTCCCCAGTCTATACACACAACCAGGGTTGCCCCATCCCAGGTGCAGAATACTGAGCTTGTCCCTGTCAATCTTTATATGGTTGGTGATTTCCCAGCTCTCTGAATGGTTGTGGTCTCTCTGCAGGACCTCTCTGCCCTCGAGGGAGTCAATAGCACTCCCCAGTTTAGTGTCATCAGCAAACTTACCTAGTATCCCTTCCAGTCCTGGGTCCAAGTCATTAATGAAGTTGTTGAAGAGTGCAGGGCAGAGGATGGAGCCCTGTCACCCCATTCAGTGTAACTCTTAGTGCCTGACCCCTGATCAGTTGCTCACCCATCATGTAACAGGGTTATCCAGCTGTGAGCCAGATGCTTTGTTCAGAAGGACACTGTGAGAGGCCGTATCAAAAACTTTGCTGAAGTCCAAAAAGGTTACAGCCTAGGCTTTCCTAGATCAGCTCGGTGGGTTACCCTTCTACCCTGTAGAAGGAAATCAGGTTTGACAAGCAGGGCTTTTCTCCTCATGAAGCCATGCTGGCTGTGACCAATGACTGCATTGTCCTCCAGGTGTTGTGTTTCAGTACTTCCCAAAATAATCTTTTCTGTGAATTTACTAGGTACTGAAGTGAAACTAATAGACCTGTAGTTTCCACAGTCCTCCTTCTTGGAAACTGGGATGACATTCCTCAGCTTCCAGTCAGCTGCAACCTCTCTGGATTCCCAAGACCACTCAAAAATCAGTGCGAGAGGCTTTGTGATGACTTCAGCCAGCTCTTTAAGAATTCAGGCCCAATAGATTTGTAGGGATCAGGCCCCATAAATTTGTAGGGGTCCAGCTGGAGCAGCAGATCCATAGTATCATTTCCCCATGTTCTGCACACATGGTGTGATAGTAAACAAAGTTTAAAGTAACTGTATATATTTAGAAACTCAGAGATTTTGATTTTGAAATTTTCAGTCAGATGCAGAGATTTCAATATCAGCAATTCTCAGCCAAGAATTTCAGCATCCCAAATGAGACTATTTTCATTACTACCAGTCTAGAGCTTCCTTCTCTATGAATGAATGAAGTTGTGTCACAGTTGCCACCACTATTGCTGTAGTCAGAATCTGGACTCAGTCTGATGCCATGATAGGTTCAGCTGCCAGTGGGGGAGAAGGGAAGGGAGGAGTAATTCACAGCTTTTAAGTAATTAACTCCCTAATTTAGAAGTGCATCATGTTCCAAAATTAGGATCCTCGCTCTCTGCACAACCAGTGAAGAGAAGCACCTCTGGACAGAAACTCAGAGCATCCGAATTAGGAACCTAAATATTCCTTAATTTAAATGTTCTTAATCACCTTTGGGAGGGATTCACCTATTTCTGTGCACTGACCATAAAGAGCCTCCTTACATATGCAACCTACATTTGGTGCCTAAAATGGGTTATGTGACTGTTCCAACTGTGCATGTTCCCAGCCAGCAAATCTTCTCCAAGCCACAACTTAGCACACTCTGCTTCTGTTTGATTCTGTTTCACCAGTGATGGTGAAGTACCCTGCAACTACTTGGGTCAGTCTTCCACAGGTTTAATTTCACTGAGATGCACTTGGACTCAGGATTTAATTCAGTCCTCTGTGTTCATCAGGATATCATCAGTCTTCTTTCATTTGCACTGGTGCAGGAGCAGTGATGTCCTTCATGGCAGCTGTTCTGGACTGCACGTGATGCAAGATGATGCAAGAGACCTTGATTCAGAGGGGAAATAGTGATGGATGCCAGTTGTAAAAACCTATTTCAGTCTATCATTTCAAACACAATGAAAAATCTGAAGTGAAGGCCTCCTCCTGTGTTCCAGTATATCAGCTTTAGGCTGCTGTAATTGTTCAGAGGAGTCCATCCCTTTTTCAGCATGGATAAAGCTGCTGAAAGGGATAGCTGCCTTCTCAGAATATTTTAGTTGTTCCATTTATCTGTGAGGCAAGACCTGTTAAATTTTAACCCATTCCCTGTTGTGATTTTGACCTGCCCAACCAGCACTGTCTTAAAGAGCATCCAGTAGCAGCTGGGAATAGTATGGAGCAGGGATTACACCTAGCAGGCAAAAGGGCAGAGTCATGCTGCCCTGAGGAGAAAAAGTGTGCAGAGGAGAAGTTTAGCTGTAGAGAGGGTTCAAGTTACAAAACAGCTTTTTGGCCTTTTAAGTGATAGTAGGAAAATAGCTTAAAGAGACTTGCAGAATTTCTGTGGACTTGATGATTAATTAGGGACTGTGTGGGCTCAATCCACAGTTCAGAGAATGAAAAAAGAATTAAAATTGGAAAGATCTAGAAATGTTTTCATCTTTTCTGTTCTCCAACCCAGCAAGACTGTTCTCACGTAGTCCACAACAGCTTTCTTACTTTCCCACTCATCTAGAAGCCCCCTAAGAAGGAACATTTTGTCAGGTGCTCAGCAAGGGAGTAGCAACGCTATTCCTTATCATAGATTTGGAAAAGGAAATGCAGAGTAAGAACTGGCAGGTGATTGAGTCCGATCGGACAATAAGGGACCTCTTCACCCAGTTAGAAACCACAGAGGACATAGAAGAGGCTCTCCTTGCCCTTGTCATCCCCCCATCTGCACTGCTCTTGTGTTGAAGTAGCTGCTGCTGGAGACTTCACTAGGAGTGCAGCTCTGGCATGTACCAGCTGGCACCTGCTCTCCAGGTATCAGCTTTGTAGACAGCTGAACACACACACTTGGAGGGACCTCATCCTCTGGGTGAGCACAGGGAGAGATGTCTTGTCTGGGGAGGTAGGGAAGCACCCTCCCAGCAATAGTGCTCTCAGCATCCACACAGAAGCTAGATCAGAGGAGGCAGTTAGCAATAAATCACCTCTTCAGCTTCTTGCATGCTGCTTTCCCCATGTGGATAAGTCCCATTAGTTGCAGGGGATGTGTCAAACTATTCCAGTATCTGTGGGAGTAGAGTGGCTTTGGGAAGTTTTTATCTGAACAGTTTCAGAAACCTACCATGAAGCTTCTTAGTGTTGATGCAGAAGGAAATTTAAAAGTGAGTTCCATGTCTGTAGCTTGCTAGGCCATTTCACACAGGCTATGGAAAGTTTTGGATTGGTTTCTGTGTAGAACCAAGTCTACCATTTCCATGATACATAGAGTTGCCCTCTGTCCCTGCAATTTAAGAGACACTTTGCAGAACTGCCCCCTGCAAGAAGCAGTCCAATGGGTGTTGTGTGTGGTGCTGCTTCCAGAGAAAGATTTGAGGAGCCTGGAAGTCCTGTTTTCTATTTGGTAGCATAGATTACAAAGCTGTAAGTTACACTCTGAGCATACAGAGTAAGTAGGAATTAGATTTGTTTCCACCTAAGGAAACTTAAAATGAAACTGATGGATTCACATATTTTTTTCTTTGCATTACTTATTGCATAATAACTAGAAAATATTTTTTTTGGTATTTGAAGCCAGGGAGAAACAGTGAAAATTTGGTCTTATTTGGGGAACAACTTAAGTCAAGTAGCACCGTTCAAATCAAAGTAAAACCATTTTCCACAAAGTAGTGCTCTAGGGCAGTCTGTCTTTAAGGAGAAGTGCGTCATTTGGGTCTAACCCTTCATCTGGTCAATATCTTGTTGCTTTTACACTGCCACAGTATCCTCCAGAACTCAGTGCAACATTTCTTACCACATAAAACACTGCAAAACTATCTGCACTGGAAAAAAAAATGAATGAGTCTTGCCGATTAGAAAAACAGCATGAAGTTGTGTGTTTCAAAAATGCCAAAGATGTATATACTAGTATGTTCAGAAACATTAATATCCTCATTTCTCTCCTGCTACAAACAAATAATTCTAAAAACTGAATAGCAGTAGGTAAATGAAACCACAGCAAATATAGTTCTCATTACAGTGAATTTAAAATTTGGATAGGACACACTATGCTCTTCTTGTAGGTAATTGAAGGAGAAGCTGTAGCTTGAAATTAGATGATAAAGATAGAATTCATGTTGCTTAACGTTAATCACCTTAAGTGTAAACATTTAATCTGAGTCTATACACTTTTTACAGCCAATAAATAGAGGAAGATCGGCAGAAGACAACTCATCTTAAGTTTAGAACAGGTGCCAAAGCCTTAGAGATGTAGTGCCTTCTGGAGGCACCTTTTCTTCCCCGCTTTTGAGGGAGCCCAAACAGCAAGCCTGGACCAGCCACACATTTTTAGATTATTAAGAGAGAAATAGCCCAACCTACACATCCAGGGATTCCACAATGCTTAAAGCCCGGGAGAGGTGAAGAGGAAAGTGTGTTCACCTTCTTTGCTGGTGAATAGATGATGGGGTGAGGCTGGGGTCCAGATCTGTTGGGCACCAGGCTGCCAGTGACAGACCTCGGGGGAGGTTCAACTCAACTGCAGGACAGCTTAGCTTGCTCAGCATTTGGGAACTGGTTACTGATAAGCCACCTCCACAAAGCTCGTGTCACTCTGGATTTATGTAAGCTAGCAGAAACAGCAATCTGAAAAAACAGCCATGCCCTATGGGGCTCATGGCATTAGGATGGTTTTTCCTGACAGCTTCAACCATGCCAGATGATGAGCAAGTAATTAGGCAAGCTATAAAAATAGAAGCATCTGTATATTGAAGCACTTTAGATAACAATGCCGTGCTTTTCAGATCATAACATTTTTAATTATTCTAATTCTTCCATTTTTCAGAGGGCCTATTCATTATTGCACTTGTAGTGCATTTACGCTGTCTCTACCTTACAAAGCTAACCATGTAAAAATGGCTGTCTGGGGAACAAACCTATACCTAACAGCATTTGAAATTACAGATAAAGGGAAAATTCCCCTGGCTCAGAATCACCAGGTTGGTTTTTTTTCTGGCCATTAATATGCTCTCAGTCACTAATATCCGTAACTTCTCCTTCACCGCTAAGTTTTACCACGTTTCTTTCCATAGGAAAATTGGGTGTATTTGCAGTCTTCCATGCACCCTTTGCAGTGCATGAAGAGAGGGAGGGAGGAAGCCAGGCAGCTGAAGTGACAGCCCATTCCCACCTATGCATCCTCCTCTCTCTGGCAAGCCCAGGACAGTGGTGAAACTCCAGACCTTCCAGCGTCTTCAAGTCTGGCTTTTCCTTCAGGACTGGCATCAGGCAGTCTGTGCCTGTCCTCCCTTTGTTCCCTGGTTCTCCCAGCATAAGACTTCAGATCCACGTAACTCTTAAACAGCTGTGTTGTGAAAGATGGTGTTTAAGCTGTCTTCTTGGTGTGGCTGAAAATTCTGTAGCCCTGGTATTTGCAAAGAGGTCACATTTAATGTCCTTCCTTGTTAGCCCAGTTAAATCATCTGTAAATAGTTCTGTCTGATCAGGTTTATTTCTGCAAACCTTTTCATCTGTTTGACCTTTATAGTTTTCTGTGTTTACCATTGTATTACACAGGCAACCAAATTTTCAGCACCATCACGGGAATATTAAACCAAAGTTTAATATTTATCATTGTGAAAGTTTTCTTTGCTCCTACAACTGTATTTTTTCTATTTTGCTTTCATCCTGGGTCTTTCAGAGCCTCTTGAGCACTTGGATTAATTCCTGTGGTGTTGCCCTGAAACATGAAAACATAACAGCAGTCATATATCTGTGACTGTATACACAGATTGAGCCATTTCATATTCAGAGTTTGTTTAGAAATTGTAATTGCATTTGCCCTTCTGTGCACAGACTTCTGTATTTCTTCCCAGTTTATCCCTAAACCAGTTTTGGTTCCTGACCACTGAATTCCCTTCAGTCTGTAAAAAGCCTTCAGGCAACTGAGCTATCAGCACTACATTGATTTTTTTTCCCCCAGTGCTCTTTTAGCAGTGCCATGAGACTTCTTAGCAAGGCAGCTGAGCTTGGCCATATTCCAGTAGATGCCTTTAAGCACATGGGCTTAATTTTCTTCCTCACAGTAGATCATTTAAATCTGTCTTTTCTCTTTAAGGCACTTTGAATAGTTCTGTTTTCTAGTAGAAAAACAAATTGCAATAATAAATCTTTTTTAACTAGTGTGGAGTAGGGAGCAAAACTACTGTAATGTAATGTCATTGACTCAAACCCCAGTGAAATATATCTGTGACTCTTCATTCCTAAATCTCTACCTGCATTTATATATTTACACTGCCCAGTATGTGTACATCAGTTTGTGTAATACATTAACAAAAAACAGGTTACATTTTTTAAAGTATATGAATTCAATTCTATCGTCATATAGCATATCAGTGAACTGTCATGCTAGCAATATTTTTGCTCTGTTTTGAATTTTTGCGAAGTTCCAAGATACTTTCTAAACTTGAGAATTTTTTATAAACCTCCTCCTGCCAATAGCCATTTCATGGCCTCTTTTTCTCCCCACTCTCACGAAGTTGCACTGCTGCCCCATAGGGCTCAGGGAGGCCCACAGGGCTGGGAACAGACTTTTGTATCTTCCATGTTTAGAGGTTTGTGGATTGGTCATGATCGAAGCATTCATCTACAGTGCATTTGTGCTGGGGAAAAGTCCACTGAATTTAGTGAAGCTGATGAAACTCATGGAAGTGCGTGTGGTCAAAAATTCAGTTTTGTGAAGTAAATAACATGCCATGAAAAATGTCAGTGTGATGGCTGAGCTGTGATGTTCAGAGTCTAAGTACTTCCTAGCACCTTGTGACTCCCAGCTAGAAAAACAACAGAGCAAACTCCCACTCTGAGATGAACATACCAGTGACCAGTGGCTTTAATAGGCTGGACAGCGTCAGGGTGTTAAACACCTGCAGTGTCCGGAGTGCTGGTGGCTGCAGATGTGGTACCCTTCCCATTCTCACAGCAGCTATCACAGGACTTTGTTCAGAGAGAAGGGGTAGAAAGTTCTTCTCCTGAGGTCATTCAGCACCCACTCCAAACCAGCACCCTTTACACTGGATGAATCCTTGCTTGGAGATGCCTGTTTCCCCCAGAACACAGAGGAAGCCTACTTTATGGTGTCATCTTGGTTAGGCTAGCTGCAAGGAACCCAGTCTAGGGCAGCAGAACACTTAAAACACAGGCACAAATCCCCTGTAGCTCATCTAAGTGATGAATATGCATTTCATTTATCATCAGTTTATGCGAGAGTCAGTCCACTGTGTGTATGCTTACATTTCAGAGTGTGCTTAGTTCTGGGACTGGGGTGGTTTGCTGTACTAGGACTTCAAAAACTGATTTTACATCTAGGCAACTTGTTCAGTGGCTGCTCAATACACGTTGTTGGTACCCTACAGCCATATCCCACAGGGAAAAGCTGTACTAACCTAGTGCATTTAAAAAATAAATGTAGTATGAAAAATATTTACTTGAGCAAGTATTTTCAAATTGTCCATATATCATCAGTGAAACATGACTCAAGAGCAATCTAAAATTCTTCAAAATGTCTGGCTATTGAAAAAGTCAGCAGACATCATGAAAACTTCAAGAATTTCAGCCAAAATGGTGAGACACAGGTGCATTAAAAAAGGAATTTGTACTAGAAATTCTTAACCATAGCAATCTTAACCATAGCAGTCAAGACTCAATGAAAACTCCTCCCTGAGCAATTTTTAAAATACAGAGGTTTTTTGCTTCTTAAGTTGGACATACATGTTGCAGTTCTTCTACTCTTCTTCCTCTTTCATTAAGTTGGCCTGTAATTTTCAAAGTGTTCATTATGTATAGAGGCTTTTCTTATGTGGTGAATCTGTGCCCTCATGGCCTTTAAGGGAAGCCCATGTGTGTAACTCTGTGGCACTGCTGTGCCAGTCTCTTTCCTTATAGCTCTCTGCTGCTTGCAAGTACCCCCTTGGCAAAGCAATAGTGATTACTTTTCTGTTTTGTGATCTTCTGCAAACTAGGTCTTCCTTTCTTCTTTAATACTCTGGACACTTAAAAAGGCTTGCTAGATTTTTATCTTCTGGATCTTTTTTATAGTGTTACATCCTAAGCTAATGGTACTGTAGTATACCTAAAGAATTTCCATTTTTTTAATGTTTAATAATCTGTAGTTAAAATTACTTTGGACAATATTGTTAACAGCTCGGTTTGAGTTAATACAGAATCAGATTCTTGGGGCTATAATTTGATATAAAACTTTTGCATTATCATAATCACTGGGATTTAATTTAGAATTGTAAATCAATACTGACTCGGGAGCTAAGTCCTATGAGCGAGAGAAAATTAGGCCGACTTGCACTCCAGTATGTAACTTCCACATTTTATTTTGTACATACAGATTAACTAATAATCTTACTATAATAATAATAATAATAGCTCTATTCTGATCTTAAATTTCAGTATCTCTGTTTATTAGTAGGAGTTATTACTGGCTTTCACTGGCATGAGATCACAATTAGGCTTCCTATCTTAATTTCTCTCAGTATATTATTTGGGCAGAAGATACATTGTAGCACATGACTCTGGACATCACAAACTAAATGACTTCTCTAGGGAAGACTGTTTTGTTTCAGTAACTCAAGCTCATAGCTGAATATGTACAAGCAATAGAAGCTGCAGGTATGCATCAGGGTCCAGCATTGACCACAATTGCGTATGTAATATTCCAGGAGTAAACCCAGATTAGAGTGATTGCTGTTTCTCCAGTTCATGGTGGTGACTGGCTTTGAAGCCTCAAATTACAGTGATCAGTTTCCAAAAGGGCTCTGAATGAAATTACTGCCTTGTGGGACTTCTTGCTGAAAGGCTTGCAAGAGGGTAGTGTTTTATATTAAATTAGATAAGAAATAATAAAACCAATAAATAATAATAAATGTATTTTTTCAGAGTCACTTTTCTGTGAAGAAAGGAGCTGCAGCCTTGGGTATTGGTACAGATAGTGTGATTTTGATTAGATGTGATGAAAGGTAAGTAAAGATGTCAAATACAGCTCTTTTTGTGGTGCGTAAGAGAGGATCACCAGGTGCTCAGCTCAGAGACAACATGTAGGATCTGGTCAGCAGTTGGTATAATTTGTCATAACACTGCCATCTTCAGCAGCTCTACACTAATTTATCTCACTTGAGGAACTGTCTCTGTTAGTAGCTTCTTTATGGGTCCATTTTTGGAGTTCATAAAAAATCTTAAAAGTTCCTTTCCTCAGAGGTTTCTGATATTCTTTTTTCTTTCTTTTTTTTTTCTTTCATTTCTTTCATTTGATATCAAACAGGATATCAAACTAACATCATTCTTTACATTTTCTGCTAAGAAACCAGGAGGAAGCTTGTTTTGGTCAAATCAGACTCTCATATTTTGATCCATTAAAATGAGCTGAAGTGGGCCTTCCATAGGAATAAAATATTTAGGAGCATTTGCTAATGTAATTCTGTTACTTCGTGCCCCCCATCTCTCTCAGCTGGATTACATTTCCCTCTGTGCCCTTGATACAGACATGTTTGTGATAGGATGTAAAGAGAAGGATTTTGGCAGCATTGTGGGAAGCATAGGCTGAGGAGGATGATGGTCCCTGGAAACCAACAGCAAAGGAGGCCGCTAATCTGCAGGTCACACAGGCTCCAAAAAGGGGTGGTAGATAACTTCTTGCTTAACCCAGCCAAATAAAAAGGTTCTGATTCTCTATGAAAACCCATTTTGAGAAAGCAAAATATATTAACAAAATCAACATGTTCTGATAAAAATTTTCAATTTTAGGGAAAACACCTTCTGTGGGACAAAAAATAATAGAACAGTTCTTATGGATTCTGAGAGTCTTTTCAATAGAAAATGCTATTTGAGTCCCTCATTGTTACAAGGTGTTGAATTAATTATGTCTCTAGCAGAAATGGAAGGTCTTTCATCAAAATGCCCTGCTCCCACATTAAAAAACAAGAATCAAGTAAGCAATTTACAGTTCTAATCACAGCGCCTCATATTGACTTATGGTCTTATTGTCTCTTTATTAACAAAAGACTGAACACACCTTGAAGGGGATTTAATGACGTCAAAACAACCAATACACATCAAAATAAATCCCCAGTTGTTTCTATTCACTAAGGATGGATGTGGATCAATAAAGTCATGTCTTCCTTTTCTTCTTGTGTGAATTCAGCGTGATGATTTTCTGTGAAGACCATGGTTAGCCTGCCCACGCTGAAGTAAACAGCAGGATTGCTGTGTGTCTCACAGACACCACAGGGACAGAGCAAATTGTTTGCACAGGATGGAGGCTGGTGTGGTTGAGAAGACCCTCTGTGAAGATGTGGGCCTGTGGAAGGGTGAAGGAGCACCTGGATACCTTTTTGACATTTTCAGTATGACCAAGCATACTTCCTAGTGGCTCTTACCCATTCTGACCCACACCTGCCAAGTTTGCCTGGTTTAGCTGGTAAACCTTGACACTGCTTGGGTACTGACTCTCCTGGCCATAAATCCCTGCATCTACTTGATGTGACCAGGGGCTGGATAATCACTTTCTTTGGTAATAGAATTTGGGCAGTGAAAGCATCTGCCCAGTTCTGTGCATGTTTCTATGCATCAGCTCACTAAATCAGAAACTATTAAAGACCAACATCAAAATTATGTTTAGATGAGGAGGAACCCATTGCCCTCCTTTGACATGGTTTTATTTTCTTTATTCGTCTAACAATCCCAGGAACACTTTTTGAGGATAAGACTACTACTGCTTTTCTCTGAACATGTACATGTTCCTCTGGGAGGAACTCACAAGGAGCTGAATACTCTTTAGACATTCCTTGCACTTCTGCAAGAAAAATCAGGGCCAATTTTTAGATTTGTAGAGCTTTTTATTTTTAGTTATTCTTTCAGTATTTCAGTGTTTTGAATATGTGGGAGAGATTTTGCCAAAAAAGTCAGCAGTACAAACCCATTTCTACTGAAATTATTACCATCTTATTGTAAGCTATGTAAGGATGAAAACTTAAAAAGCCAGCAGCATCTTATTACAATAAATTAATCATTAAAAGGAAGGACATGCATCCAAATGCCATGAAAACAGTTCAAGTGTTTTTATGCAAAATGAAACTAAAACTAATGGGTGTTTTAGGTTCCATGTAACTTCATTTTGAGCTTTAATAAAGGTTGTTCTTTTTTTATAGCAGCAGGAGGTGAGGGCCTAGTGAAAGAAAAAATCGGAAAAAGTCTTTAAAAATTTATATCAGTCTAAATGTACAATATTCAAAGGCAGTGAAGACTTTAGTTCTCTAATATGGGAATCTACCATGTTTGTATTGATGGTATTCATACTGCCTCTTCTTTTATAGACTTGCTTGTGTCTAAAGCAAAGAAAACCTTAGTCTCGATATTCAGTATCAGCACTGTTTTATCTTGCACCTAGTTAATTTACAGGATTTCTAAATTAGCCTTCAAGCCTTACACAACTGAGTCTGAATCTGAAGTAGGTGGTTCATACCAGCAGTGTTGCAAATACAGTCTGAGAGCCTGACAGTGAATATAGCGAGTCTAGACCGGCAGCTTCTCACACCCTGCTTCAAGCAAATGCAAACATGTTACTCACTAAACCATGGAAAAGTCACTTTGAAACGAGTTCATCCCTGGGAAGGGAACGCAGAGACAGCTGCTGACAGCACAGCTGAGTTGCACTGCTCAAGGCCATGCAGCTCGGCTGGCATTTTCTGTGCCTGCTGAGAGAGGACCATGGCGTTTGGCAACCAGCAAACTTCCTGGGAGGCTGGACTGAGCCTCTCCCTGGGAACCTGAAGCTTATTCCCAGGACTGTAACTACAAACAGGACCAAGAGGCTCCACGGCGCAGCATCAGTCTTTAATGGGGTGTCCATGAGATACTTTCTCTCAGTTACCATCACCATATTGTTGCAAATATGTTGACTAAATAATTAGTCAACTCAGACTAATGGACAAAGTCTTTCTGTGCTCTTCAATGCAGCATAACTCTTGGGCAAAAAAGTCACTTTGCACCTTCTGGGTTTCCTATTAAATGAAGAAGTAACAGCAAAAGTTGATTTCAAGATCAAGTTACTGATATCACTCTCTCTTGCTCCAGAGGGAAAATGATCCCATCAGACCTTGAAAGAAGAATTGTTGAAGCCAAACAAAAAGTAAGTTTACCAGCTTTTCTGCTTCCAAAGAAGAAAAAAACACAAAGAATTGTAAAGCCAGTCGTTTGCTTTCCTTGGTAAAACAACACAGCCTTGCCCATTAAGTTTGATTTATTTCTCAGAAATGTAGCCTGCCAATTACTGAGGCAAGAGTTGCTGAGAAAATAGGTTTAGAGCTACTTTATAATATCCATGAGCTATTTGGCTTTCTTTTTATATGTTTTTCTGCATAACATCCTCCTCTTTTATATTATCAGCCTATGATGCAGTTTCTCAGCTGAATATTGTCAAAACCAGTGTAATCATTTTGGGGAATTTGTTATATTCTAATGGATTGAAAATACTTCTCACAGACTCACCAAATCAGTGGAAGGTAAACTAAAATCCACATATCTCTAAAAATGCACACACTTTTGTATGTGTTCACTAATAGAAGCTAGAATTAAAACATCAGTTTAAAGTATACAGTGAACTCAGCCCTGCACTTTTCAACATTTATAGTCACTAGACACACAGCAGTCAAAGCTGATTAATAGCACAAATCTTCATTAAAAGCACATTTTTTTCCAAGAAAAGCAATACAGGATAAAAAATGAGGCAAAATGACATTAGAGTGCCACTCAAATCTACTGACTGTTGCAGAAGGAAGTTTGGACTTTTTTGATGGTTTGAACCCCCAGTTCTGCAAAAAAAAGTAGCTACTCTTGACCTCTAAGTACTCCTTATGAAATCAATGTAACTACAAATGAAATTTAAATGAAAGGCTGGTATAAATTCTCGCAGACCCCAGACCTCATAGTGCAGAAGTGATGGCTGGTGAGCGCTCTACTGTGAGGCACAGCATTTAGCAGAGGGAATCCAAGAGATTCTCTGTGGAGGCTGCTGGTTTTACCTTCAAAGAGCTGTCTCCCTGCTCTGCATGAGGGATGGGGCTGGAGGCAAGCCCCACACCTTCCCTGACCACTGCCCCAGGAGACACCCTCAGACAAGGTGTTCCCACTGACAGAACTGGGGCAGGCACCGCATGTCCAGACACTCACTGGGGTAATTGCAATGCAGCTCAGGGCATGGTCCAGAAGAAATGCTTGTCTCACCATGGTGCCTGGTTGAGGTTTGTTTATGTGACATCCTGCAGTGCAGACTTTTTTGTTTCAGGCAGGTGGTGTGAAGGAGAATTGTTCTGTTGAGCCTTTACCTGTCTCATGCATCCTAATAAATGGAGAATGCTGGTTTGGAAGTTTGCTGCCACCTTAAGGTAGAAACTATAATATCCCTGGCATCTAAACTTTGAGAAAACCAGTGTAAAATAGCAGGGATGTCCCCTGGGAGACGCTTGTGGGGTCACTGTGGGGGCAGCACAAGGGGAGCTGAGGCTCCTGCAGGATGAGGGGGCTGCAGTACTCTGAACAGGTATAACATCTCTCTGCTTTCTTGCAGGGATTTGTTCCTTTTCTGGTGAGTGCCACAGCTGGGACAACAGTGTATGGGGCATTTGATCCTCTCATAGCTATTGCAGACATCTGCAAGAAATACAAAATCTGGATGCACGTGGATGTAAGTTCGATCACACATGGAGGGCTGGATTACAAGGTGTATTAGCATTAATTTATTCATTTTGAAGGGTATAATCTTGTACAAAACCCATTGTATTTAGTTCCTGAAATTAAGTCTTAACATCCAAGTACTGACTTCCCACTCCTCTGAAAGGCTCAGGTCAGAGGGATATTTTGGGAGCTGTGACTGTAGTTGTACTTGTAGCAACTGGGGCATTTAAGATGACCTAGTTTGAGTGCTTTTGGCTTTCAGCTTTATCTTAAAATGCCATTAGTAAAGAAATACATAAGAAGCGTACTGAGTACTGGCTCAGCTTCCGCAGCAGCTGCAAAATAAATACATAAGGAAAAGGCTACATTTGTCTGGAATAAAGTATTGCAAATTGCTGATCAGGTTAATGCAAGTGCTAGGGAAATTTATCAGATTGGCTACTTAACTTTATCCAGACTCTTGCCAAGAAATCTTTCTGAAGGATCATCTTTCAGCCCTCAAAAATCTTCTATGTCATTTTTGCAAGTCCTTTCTCCAAAAACGCTTGGTAATTGACTTCCCATAGATTTTGGAGTCTTGATGTTGCATTACTGTGTCAGCCAAAATCAGTATAATTCAAAGGAACAATTTGTATTTACCTTAAATACTTCTCAGTCACATGAAATGCCTGCTTGTACCAGATCTCTGTGAGGAAAGCAAATGAGTAGAGGGCAAGCAGTAATGGGTCCAAAATATGATGTAAATCTCCCAGAGCAGCTGAGATCTCCACCTGGTTTGTTATTATAACTTAGTCACTACAAGAGAAAAGGCAGCTGACCCAGGAGCAGCTCTGCAAGTAGTTAATTACAGCATGGGCAGCCTGATGTGCTGGTGTCAGAGGGGCAAGTGAGGGGTTTGCAGATGGTAAGGGTGGGCACCTGGATTAGGGGCTATTAACCGCTGCTTCCAAGATACTGGAAGAAAATTGTTAGCACAGCTCATGCCTCAGGCTCCATCTGCCTGGTCATTTTGGAATGTGCCACATAAGCAAGATAAAAAGGGTCCCAAACTGATGGGAATGCATAGATGTCATCATAGAGGAAAGCAGAGCTCTCATTAAGAAAATGTGTCTTGCCTTCCAGGGAGCATGGGGTGGTGGGCTCCTGATGTCAAGGAAACACAAATGGAAGTTAAATGGCATCGAAAGGTATGATTTATTAGTATCAATAAAAGACATTCATTAAATGCATTTTAACATACTTATGATTACCATAGCAATGCCTGTAAAAATTAAGGATCAATGTTATCTCCAAGATACAGTAGGGAGAAATCACATAAACTGTCCTTCCAGTTGCAGCAGTATTGCTGATTGCCTTTGTGCTACAGTATTGTGGCAATTCGTCTTGGAGTATAAACAGCAGACATTCCGTGCTTGTTTCTCTGTTCTTCCACCATACATTCAGAGGTCCAGAGTAGTTTCTGCAGTGTTCTTTGTTTCAGCATCCAACATGAATTAGCAATTTCATTTCTCTAAGAAGTGAATCTTGTAGGTCTTGTACGCCGAGGTTTTAAGTATAAAACATGGATGGACCTGCAGTTAGGACATGTCCTGCTCTGTCACTTCCAGAGAGAATAGCCCTCTCCAGACTGTGTTATTGATGTCTTCTCAGTAAATCTGTGCCTGGATATATACATGATTGTAGTCCTGAGCTCATAAATATTGCCAATAATGCAGATGAACGTAAGTGATGCTAGTCCAGGCTGGAAGGACTGAGCTTAAAGTTAAAAACAGCTGGTTACTCAGAATCATTTCATTAAGCCGTGGAAATCCTTTCCATAGGATGTTAAGATTTATCTACATTCAAGGGAAGACAAAGACTGTTCAGGGTTTCTGTGAGCCATGAATGAGGGAAGCTCAGAAAGTATTTTGAGAAAGTTCATAGGTGCTTTCCCTGTTTTGAATTCTACCCAGTCACCTATTTAGTCCACTTTCTAGAGGCGGTACACTTGGCTAGTTGGAGTCACTCTCATTTCTGTATTTCCTGAAGTTCATGATGTTTGAGAGTAAATCATTACTCCCTTCCTCCTTCTTTGTCACTAAATCAAATTTCTGTTCCTTGCCGATTAAAATTACAAACAACTTCCTCATCCTGATCCTGGAGTTTAGGAAGATACCTTGATGATTCAGCTCTTTTCTCATGCATCTCTCATGCAAAATTTGGAAAGCAGCCAACGATTTTATAAATTTGATTTAGTTAAGACTGCCTACAGCACTCCAGACTTACATACCATACATTAAAGGGACATATATCCAAATATCCAGCAAGTTAGCAGAATCTGCCTTGTTGCCTGTGATGGCAGAGTATGAAACAAAGTGTTTGCCTCCCAAATTGCTGCCCAAATTGTGCTGGAATAAGTTCAGGTTAAATTTACTTTGGAGCATTTTCCACATAGTATGCTTTAGATCCAGAACTCCACTGAATTTTATTGAGTGCTTTGATAAGCACGATCTCAATATATTTGGCAGTGAATTAAGGAAATTTGTTATTTTGAATGCTGTTCCTTTGCTTACTGCACACAGCAACTCATTTCAGTTTGTCCAGATCTTAAGTGTGGGAACCTTTAGAGCAGGCCTTTTATGGACCTTTCTGTTTCATGGTAGATAATGGAGTCATCACAGGTCTGAGTAGAAGAGAACTGAAGCTGTTAGGAAAGGGAACATTTACTGCAGCACACTGTGTTCTGAGTACTCACATCCTTCTGGTAACAGTTCAGCAGAAATACTCCTGTCACAGGCAGGACAAGTTGCAGGACTGTCCTTACCATGCCCTCCAGTCCTCCATGGCAGATATCAAGGTGCTCGAAGGCACCCTGAAGGAAGCACAAGCCCCCAGTATGGAGCAGATAGGTCTGGCCAACATCAGGAGTTCCAGTTTGGTGTCCCCCATCCAGAGGCTCAGGCAGGGGTTGACAGCTACAGGTGAGAAAAGCATGTGTGCAGTGAGTGAGTGCTCCCATAGAGAGTCTGGGCATCCTTCTGGGGGCTGTGGCTGGTCAGTGATTGCATCAGTCTGTATTTAGTGATGGCTCAGGACCAAATTCTTCCAGTCATGAATCTCTCCTGTCATCCATTTGAAATCTCTAAAGGAAAAATACTCCTTTTTTTCCTATCCTTGACCCACAGCCAAAAAATCACATAGGTTCTTGGTGCTCTGTTATTTGGGCAAACATGAGATGCTTTTGGAAAACATCTGTGGATTCCTGTAGATTTTTTTACTTCGCTGTTTGTCTTGGTCAGCAATTTCTTCAAACACATACTGAAGACAGAAGCCCAAAATAACTGATAACAAATGAAAAATGTTTGATTTTTATTTTACATAATTAATTATTTTTCTGTGTGCAATTGGTATGTAATTAGGTAAATAAGTGACCATAATTCACATCTGGCTGTTGTCAGTAAGTAATCCTTTTTCTTGAGAAAATGCATACCATTATTGTTACTTAGAGGTCTCTTAAAGAATTTCTGTCTGATTTTGCATAGGCACAAATGAAATTAAAAAGTATCATATCAAGGGAAATTCATAGACCTGAGTGGATGTTTGGAATCGTTAGCTTTGGTGTTGTAATCAGATGACTGAGCTGATTAAAAGCTGCCAAATACTCAAAAAGCCAAGCCAAGTGGCCAGATGTTGCCTGTTCCCTACAGATTTTGCATCAGGCACTTGCACAGTCCCGATGTCCATGTGAATTTTGAATTTGCTTGCCTTAAAGGAGTAGAAGCAATTTGGCAGGAGGTGCATAAACCTGTAGCACTGTCTCCAAGTCCTGCAAAGGAAAACACTGCTAGATTCTAACATGCTCACCTCTGTTCACATCAGTGTTACCTGCAAGTATGTCCTGGGTCCTTTAAGTTTCCACATGCCTCAGTTGACTGATTTATGCCAAAAATACAAATTGCTGCACTAGATGAAATCACAAGCACTATGCATCCTTGACAGCTTGCCCAATAGGATGCAAATATATACATTTATCGGCTAATTCATCTTATGTAACAATATTAATTAGAAAACAACCAGTCAAGCATAACACAAAATTAAAATAAACAACTGGACAATCTTCCATTCAGCCCTCACCACAGTCCCAACTGCCTCTTCTCTAGACCGTGTTGTGTCAGTTCTCTATTTGTTCCCCAAACCTAAACTGACAGCAGTTTTTCCAACACATGTGTACCGAAAGGAGGCAGGATCAGACTCTTTTCTGGCAAGATGGGTCAGTTCCATGCATATTATGGTAGCTGTGTGACTTGCTGTAGCCAAGCAAAAATTACAAAATTTTGCCACCATCAGAGCAAAAAGGAAAATTACTTGGGGCCAGGTTTTCCAGGTTACTCAGAGACTTAGTGATACCCAGAAGTATTTCAAGGAATTTTTAAAAATGCCTGTGTGAGCAAATTACAAAAATCTTGCTGAAACTGGAATCAGAGGGAGGGAGACCTGCTAGGTTGCCAGCTTCCTATCTGCGTCTTTAATTGACTGTGCAATTTTAGGATGTTCATCAGTCAAGTGGGTGTTTTTAGGAAGTTTGCCCTGTATTTGTAAAGTATACATGACTCCCCAGAAAGTTTAACACTGATTAGATTTAGTGGATAGAACAATTACCCTGTGGTAAATTGCCAGGATTGTCATCCAAAAGCCAACTGGAGTGGATTAGTCCCCTGTGAAGGCATTGCTTTCCTAATATCAGCCATGATTATTTTCAGCTTTGCTTGCTCAGAAAAAGAAAAAAGTGAGTATTGCTACATGTTCAGTATTATTCTAACTATTTCTAAATGCCTCTGGGGTTTCATCACATAGTACAATGTCTGAGTTTCATGTGGTTTTCTGTCCCAGGGCTAACTCAGTGACCTGGAACCCTCACAAGATGATGGGCGTCCCACTGCAGTGTTCAGCCCTGCTAGTAAGAGAAGAGGTATGTCACAATATACGTGCTTCTCTGCTCCTTTCTGGCATTTTGCTTCTGAAAATCCTGGATATTTTCTTCATCACTGTGTCATAGCTAATATTTGCTAATGTGATGATTATAACAGGAACTGAGAAAAAACCTCTATTTGCATGCTTAGGCCGTGATTGCAAGAGGAATTAAAGCAGGGGTCTAGCAGAAATGAGGCAATCAGTGGCAATATCTCTACAGAGTTTTGTGACTTCCCATTCAAAATGTCCATGGTTAAGTTGTGGTTGCATAACTGTGTAACCCCACTAATTGCTGTGTAGCATAAGATGTAACTGCAGGCAAACTCTGGTCCTCTTGGGGTGAATGTCATGGTTTACACACAGCACAACATTTGGTTCAGAATCAAGGCATCATTACACTTTCTAGACTTTTATGATATTCCTGCCCAGCTTTGAACTATATATCCACTTGGGGGCACATGGAAGTAAAAATGGAGCACTAAGTGCACTTGGAATAAAAAGTAGATGTTTCATTTAGCGCTAGAATTTGAGTTACCCTCCAAGCCTGTAATTTTCATATAACCATCAGTTACTGGGACAGCTGCCGTACAGCCACCACTTAGACCAGCTATCAAAAAGCTGGTTGCTGTTTTGCTAACAGCTGTACAACAGATTGTATACAAAGTGATTGCACTTAGGAAGAGAGAAACTGGCTTTTATTTGCCCTCTGGGTCAGTTCCCCAAGACAAATCCTGCCTGGCTGAAGTCAGTACCATCCTTGACTTCTAGTGAGAACAGATGGCTCAGATTAAGAGAAAGTCAATTTTTTCCCCCTCTCATTTTGCTATCTCAGTTTTGAGTTACACATAAAGATTAGACTTGATGATAAACAGCCATGTTATGATTCTTCTTGGATTGGAAATTGCCATTTTAGGCAACAGCCCTAAGGTATACCATAACCTTGGTTGAGATCTTAACTAGAGCCAGAATGTGGCTCTCTGCATTTTACTTTAAAAAGGAAACCTCATGCTTTCTTGAGCCAGGTTTCCTCACCTTGTTGGCTTCTGTCCCTCCCAAAAAGCTGCCTCTTAGAATGGTATGTTGCAGCCCAGAAATAGCTCTAGCTGGCTGTTTAAAGGCCATATGCTCTTCTGTCTCTTCAAAGCTTTCTATACCACTTAAGCATCCAATCTGCAGCTGAGGGCTTTGCAGAAAAGAACTGTTCCTACAAAGAAAGAAAACAATAAAAATCAGAATTTTAGAGACCAAAGCAATTGAAAAGTGCTGTGATATTCTTTAGATTAGTCACCAATTGTCTTGGTCTGACTCAGAAAAGATACCTTCAAAGAAAAGGAGGAAAAGGAAGCAGAACAAAGAATAAAAGGCAAGATCCAAAAATGAAGTTAAGCATAAGAATGCTAAGAAGCACCATGTCCAGCTTTTTATGAGAAATGATTTGGATCTGGGAGTGGCTTACACATTGCTGGATCAGGTACCAAGGCATCTTGGGCACTGAAAGGGATTAGTCCATTGAGCAACTAAGTCTAATTTTGTCTCTTTTTTTGATCTTCCTTTTGCACTTGGACATATTCAACTGAATTTGGGGTTTTGTAGTTTTTCACCCAAAGCAACCTTCAAAGCAGTAGTCAAATCTGTGCCAACATCACTGTGTTTGTGTCTTTGTGTCCATAAGGGACTGATGCAGAGTTGCAATCAAATGCATGCTTCCTACCTCTTTCAACAAGACAAGCACTATGACCTGTCTTACGACACGGGAGACAAGGCTTTGCAGTGTGGACGGCACGTTGATGTCTTCAAGCTATGGCTGATGTGGAGGGCAAAGGTAGGACAGCCTGCTGCACACTTCTTTGTATTAAAATAATGCACACCAGATACACTTCCGGCAGAGGGGGTTCTGTAATCATAAATTTAAAAAATATCTGACCTGATTTTCACATATATAACAGGAAAGAAAGAACATTATTATTTTCTGAGGGTTTTATACTTTTAAAAATGGAGCTTCAAAGCAGCACACATGATTTTGAAACTTGAACTGTATGGCTTTGCATAGCATTTGCCTTGTGTAACTGCAGGCATAAATCATATACCTAGGAATGTTGTTACAAAGATTTCTGGAAATAAAAAGATGTTTTAATTATATTCAGAAATTACACATGGCAAATCAAGACTGGAATACCCAGTTTCATTGCATGCAGTAGATACGAAGTAATCTTTCGGAGGAGTAGAGCAAAACTCATCAAAAACTCTTCACTGGGAAATCTGTAAACACCAGCTCTAAAGATTACTTTCTCTATATTGCTAAATAAGTTCTTGCACGTATTTATCCAGTCTATTATGTCAGGTTGCCTAAGGTTGGTTCAGAGGAGATGACATCACTGTTTTCATTTCCAGAAAGCCTTAAAGATTCTCATGCTTCATTAAACCTCTGAGGAGGTGGGGGAGTCTGTAAAGGAGGATGCAATAGCTGGGGTCTGCAGAGTAGCAGGCAATTTTAGCCACGTCTCTTTTACTCCAAGCCTTTCTCCTGGGGCTACCTCTACTCTGTTTTGAAATGTCTATACCCAGAGGGATAATGACATGGGCTTTTAAGTCAGTTCTGCACTGCCAGAGCAGATTTAGCAGGGACATGCATCTGTTACTCAGAGACATTTCTCCTAAAGCCTGTTTTTTCAATATGCCTTGTACTGTTTTTTCTCTTCTCACACTCTGCTTGTAATATTAACATTACAAAATATGATGTGTGTTCCTTAAAGAGTTTATCTATTGCAGCTGTTTATTCCCCTTCCACCCTCTTGAAGATGAATCCTTTGTTTGAGGCATCACAGTTGGTGATTGCAGGAACAATTATGATGTCACACAGAGGATTATGACTTCTGCCAGAGAAGAAAAAGCAGGCTTTTCTGCAGCTCTTAAAAACACAGCTTCTGAGTTTATATGGTATCTGTTAGAAAAGAAGAGAGAAGAACACTACAGAGGCAGGGTAGTATCTAAACAAAGTGTGCATTTTCACAGGCATCAGACTGGGCTCTAAAAGTGAATCTACCCATTCTGTGCTTGACTAAAAATAAAAAAAAAATTGTTCTTGGAGAGGTCCCAGCTATCATTCCTGGAAGATTAAAATCCCCTATTCTGAAAATAGCAGGAGACTCCCCATGTCTGGAACTCAACACCTCCTGAAACCCCCCTCTGTGCCAGTCCAAGCTATCCAAAAACATCCCCTGCCTCTCTGCAAAATCTACCTTTGTCACAGAGGTGCCATTCAGGTTCTCAGCAAAATATTCCTGAGAACCAAGCAAGTACCTGATGCTTATTTTGCAGAGTTGGCTATAGGAGTGTCAGTGTCAAGAGCTGGAGATAAATGAGCTCTGCTTATCAAAGTGCCCTTCATCACACAGAATCAGATCTTTAGCTGATCTCACAGAGACTTCTGAGCAGTGACTTGTGCTGATGTGTTGGCAAGTATTGAATGGTCATTTTGCCCTTTTAATTCATAGAACAGATATTTACAAAACTTCTTTTCTTCATCTCTCCGTAAAGGGAACCACAGGATTTGAAGCACAAATTGATAAGTGCTTGGAACTTGCTGAATACCTATACAATAAAATAAAGAACAGAGAAGGATATGAAATGGTGTTTGATGGAAAGGTATGTAGTGCAACTTCTTTTTCTCAGTCGGTCAACTGTGTTTTCTTCATTACCTCTTGTGATGCTACCAACAGGTCAAATCAAACATCATGAGACAGAAAGCAGGGACCCTTTTAACAAAACCTGGTTTTGTGCCAGTTCCTCTCTTCCTCATAGAATGCAGGGAACAAGGGAGATGAGACAGCTGTGCATAAGTGTTCAGTCTGCTCAGTTTAACCCTGCTGAAACAAAACACTGGTATCTCAGCCTAACACAACCCACAGAGGCACAATTAGAACCAGCTCTTACATAATAAAAACAAGTTGCAGTTTCATAAGGCAGGGTCTGTTAGGAGTGAGTGGTACAGTGCCCCACACAGTTCTGAAAGGACAGATGTGCAGAGCGGTTCTATCAGCATTCTTAGGTGGGCAGTCGCAGGGGAACTGGGATGACCTGGAGGGACTGTCTCCACTGAGGTCCCTGCTGTGATGGGGTGGAGTCAGCAGGGCAGGGGCTGGTTGTGCTTGGAAGCCCAGCTGGCTCGTGGGACAGAGGTTGCACCACTGTCTGGGGTGCAAATATTGCTAGGCACGTTATGTGGAGGGAGTCTGGCTGAGATGGGAGCCCTGGATGCCAGGAGCTCAGCTGGAGCACAGTACCCAGGGCAAGGCAGTGCAGCCTGGGCTGGCTGGCTGTACCTCTGCTGTGCTCGGCCATCGCTTTGTGGGCAACCTCTCCAGCTGTCAGGGTTGGGGACGGGCCTGGTAGAAACCTCTGTTACAAAGTTAGCTGGTGTTCTGTAAAAGAGAGCAAGGATGAACATCACTATGTTTCTTCAGAGATTACAGGCTCATATCAACATACCACTGTGGAATTTATTTCCCCCACCTCTCACATCATCACTGACTTTGGTTCACTGGGTCTGATGATGAGTGAAGGAACTGGCAGCAGGAGGAGTTGCTGTAACATGCATTTAGCATCCAGCAAAGAGGAACATACCAAGGCAGGCAACTGTTGGGAGATGGGAAAAACGTACAAAATGTCAACTAGTTCGTACTTTATGCCTTTCTGCTTAGTGCTCCCATAGATGTCAAACAAGCTAAGATGCTGTGGTGCATGCATATTAATACAGCAGCTAGCTGAATCAAATTGAGAAGTAATAAATTTCATTAAATGTAAGAAAATCTTAGACTGTCTTATGCACCACCTGTGGCTCCTGTTTACAGAATCAGATTCTATATTATTCTGTCATGTAATAAAAGTAAATGACACAATCCTCACCTCAAAATTATCTGTAATAGACCCTTGCCTTAGCCACATGATCCCTTCAGCCCCTGGAGGGGACAAGAGCTGAAAAATCTAGATGCCTTTCAGAAAGGCATAAATATATTTACCCAGCTGGATGATGTGTTTCTGCATTTGACGCCCTGGGAATAAATTGCTCAAAATTATCTTTTCTGCATTAATAATGACGATGACTCTCAGTGGACCACAACAATGAAACCATTGACTGCTGTCACAAGATGATGTATGAGAGGGAGGGAAGGCATGAACTTAATTGCAATTGAGATATTATGAGCATTTCTTACAACGTAAACTATTATTATCCTGTGCTTAGCCTCAGCACACCAATGTCTGCTTCTGGTACATACCTCCCAGCTTGCGTGGAATGGAGAACAGCGAAGAGCGAACGAGCCGCCTGATGAAGGTGAGCAGTGTCCTCCAGGGTATCCTGCAGTAGGCAGTGAAACCCTTGCAGGCAGGCAATCCCCAAAACAATCTCCCAGGGCATAGGGCAAGGTGAGATTCTGGCAACCTCTATGGTTATTTTACTGCAGGTCAGTCTGGTGCTGCCTTGCACTGGTGTCCAGGTGTGGCATTCCCTGGCTTTGCCTGAGCTCCAGAGCATGTATTCATGTACATGTTCATGTACTGAAGCTACTGTGAACTGCAGTCACTAAACCCAGCAAGGGCAGCAAAAGCTCAACAATACTACAGCACCCTGGCATATGAAAACAATTGTAGCCATGTTTTGAACATACAAAAAACAGCTACTGTGTCCCTGTCAGCAATATTGAGGAAGTAGCAGAGGGAAATTTCCCCAGTCATTTTAAGAGCAGGACAAAGAAATGGGATAAATTGAATGCCTTTTCAATGTGACATTTACTCCTTAGTGGGGGCTTGATGTTTTTATTAATATTGGATGTAATTTCATTTCAGCTGCTTGTAGCTCTCTGTCTTCTATAAAAAAAGAAAGTATACCCTATTTTAATACTAATGAGGATGATGATAATAATGAAAATAATGATGATAATAATGACAGTAATAATAGTCATCATGATCATCATCATCCCCTGCTTTTTGTTACTCTGCAGGTGGCACCAGTGATAAAAGCCAGGATGATGGAGTATGGCACGACCATGGTGAGCTATCAGCCCCTGGGAGACAAAGTGAACTTCTTCCGGATGGTCATCTCAAACCCTGCGGCCACTCACCAAGACATTGATTTCCTGATTGATGAAATAGAACGCCTGGGACAAGATTTATAATAACTGGGTGTGAAAATCTGTTCCTGGACCTCTAAGTAGACAATTAAGTTGTCACAAACTGTGCGAATGTATTTGTAGTTTGTTCCAAAGTAAATCTATTTCTATATTGTGGCGTTGGAGTAGAGTACAGTTTAAAATCAAGAAACATGGCTCCTTTAAAGTCCTTTCCTGAGTTTTAGAATGCCTCCTTAATAAATAGCTGCACAAAAAGCTTCATTGAAACACATAAGGAAGACCAGAAGATACTTAAAATTTTACCCCAAATTTTAACGCAGTAATTACTTCAAATTAAAAGCAATCAGACTGAATGATGCCAAAGTTGCCCAAAATTATGACAAAATCAAGTTGGGGGAAGTGGGAGGGGGTGGTGAGATGCAGAATATACATGCTGTATGTTTAAAAGTGAAAGGATTTTGCCTTTTTCGTAGTATTAGAACAGAATTTCTAATTTACCTATAGCAACATTTCAAATGTATTTAAATAAGTATAGTTTTACAAAAGGAAATATATATATATATATATAAAAAATCCTATTTTGTAAACTATATATTTTTATTTTATATGGGTTATAAAACTGCAAGGACAGAAGCTGAAAATTAACTGGAATTCTTTTTCTTTTTGATGGAGGTGCCTCAAATATTTATTACTGCTTATTTTAAAAGACAAGCCCACATAATACATTCTTTCTCCATGTCATATGGATTGTACATCTCCAGGGTTGGTTACTGGAAAACCTCAAGAGGACTGCAGCTCTTACAACCACTTAATGAGATCAATTACAGTACAACAATAGGATGCTATTATTCCTAATTATGTTTCCCACGTGTTCTAAGCAGACGCACAATCAATATACAGTGCTAACCAAGACTGAAATAAGGTTGTATTTGGATGGTTTCTGTGTTCCGTGTTTAAAAAACCTATTAAAAAAAAAAAAACGCCACATGTCTGAGTAAATTCTTATCTCAAAACTATTTCTGCTGTGAGCAGTCCCAAACTCTATTGAAAACCTTGCAGTTACATTAAGAAGGTAAAGACTTCTTACAGATGTACAAGTCTGCAAGACAAGGCCTAAATTAAATGTGGCTGTAATCTGAGTGGCAGGGATGGGATCTAACAAACTGTTTTGTCAAAGGATTCTCACAGTGCTGGACTCCATCTTTGTCTACAACAAAGTTGAGATATGGCTACATCTGCCAAAGAACAGCCCCTACAAAGTCTCACAACCATGGGCACAGCTCTTGCAGAAATTATTTGATGCTTCATTCCTTAGCTTTAGAGGTGTCTCTGGCATGGAAACTGAAATTTATCCTTTCTCCTAGCAACATCTGGAAGTGTTGGTAAGAGTTCTGCAGCTTAGACCTGTCTACTTATAACCCTACTAAAGTTTTGGTTTTAACATTGCCTAAATGGCCAACTTGTGTTTGTAAAGCAATATTGTTTTGCTGTCTCTAAAATACTTGAAGACAAAAAAAGAAGTGCAATGTGGTTTTAATTTCATCTAAAATAGATAAATGGAGTATTGATTCAATGTAATATGAGGATATGACCTAAGAGGAAATAAATAGTGTCTGTAATTGTGTTGCCTTTATTATATTGATAGTACTGTTTTGTCACCTCAGATTGAGGCTGTGCACTTTAGATTTAAACTGTACAATGTTGCAAATCAACATGTGTTGCTGTATAAGCTTGTACAATATATTATTGATATGTCATTATTTGTGTGGTGGTAGTATTGACTCTTGATAGTGTAAGAACTGCATTCACGCCTGTCCCTCTACTGTATCTTTGCTTGGTGTTAACCTCTCCTCGTCAGCTTCTGGGCAGGCCTCTCACCTCACTTCACTTCAGTGGACTTCCATTGCTATCTGCATAGTGTTGCAAGCCAAGCTGTAGAGGAGATACCAGTTCTATCAGGAAGGCCTCAATGTGACCTCTGCTAAACGTGTCAAAATCAGCACTAATCACTGCAATACTGAGTAGAGCAGCAAATTATACTCTATTTTCTTGCTGGGAAAAAGGCAAGCAAAGAACTTATAAAGTAAAAATAGGACAGGGACAATGATGAAGGTGATCAGTAGCCTGGTTACATCTTGCATGTGCAATTACGTTTTAAACTGCTAAGTGCAAACAGCGTATTTATTAGATGTATGTGCCAATCCAAGATCTACATTTAGTGTTCCAGGAGAACCAGCTCTTTTTTTTTTTTACACATTACTGTACTTACTGCAGCCAGGAAGGAGCGGCATAGCAATCTGTTCTTGTGTTTGACCAAAGTATCTTATCTGTGGTGTTGATCTAAATCCAAATAAAAGTGTAAAATGCGACTCTGGGTCTTTTCATTAGCAGCACTGATGAGCACTCTAAGCGTTTATCACTTGTGCCATTTTGGAGCAAGGCCCCAATAAAGAGAATGTTTAATTGGAACTTTTTATGTCTCCTGCTGGATTTTTTCATTGCAAGATGCATTCTGTTCACTACTGTAACATAAAAATACAAACTCCACCACTAGACCTTTTCTGAGACAGTACTCCAGACCTTTTTTGGAGGCAGTACTCAGCACCAGCATACAAGGGCAAATCTGCCATCTGGTATTCCTTTACAAGATGGATTTAGTTGTTTTTTCCTCCTCAGACAGCATCAATTTTTCGATGCTCTGTTTTGTCTTTTTATTTCACAAGTACTTATCCCCAGATTTACCATAGACTCAAATCAGCCTTCAGCACAGTAGTAAAAGCAGTCAGGGCACTTGCCAGGACAGCACAGACTATACAATGGCAACAATTTAAAATGGCTATGAAATGAAAAAGACAAAACAACCAATACAAAAACTTAAGATTTTAATCTTTATGTCTCTCCTGGCCCAAGGCCACCTCCCTTCAAAATCTGCCACCAATCTGCTCTATTTCTCTTCCAGCCTCTGAAGTGCTGCCCAGTGTAATACCAGCAGCAGAAAAACAAAACCATGCTGTTAAAGCCACAGCAGTCAGAGATCTCGTGCCCAAAATGGGATTTTTTTGTATCATTTATTTAAGTCTCTAGCAGAATTTAAGGTTAACACCTATGCTGAATACCTGCACAGAGCCCAGCTAGGAGATCTGTAAGGGAATACAGAGAGGGAGAATTTGTGGTGATAAGCTACTGTCCTTACCCCAGTGAAGCTCTCCATTTGGCACTGGGAGAGGGAGCACTGGTTTAGCCTTTTTGAGCACTACCCTTACACAGGAGTGCATGAAGCTTGGGCTTGTAAAAGTGATTGACTTGCCTCAATACCCAGTAGTTAATAACTGCTGAAAAAAAAAACATGTAGGTGGGCTCTTGTGCAGCTTTTGCAAATCCCCAGCCCCAGTACTGTATTTGTCAGCCACAAGAGTGGCTGAGGGGTAGATGAGAGGCTGAAGAATTTCTCAGCCCAGTGGGGTCGTTGGTCTGATAACACCAAATGGACCACCTGAGGACATGGCTGATGTGGTCATTGGGTCTTGATGATTTTGGCTCTTTGCGGATGCTGCTTGTTCTGCAAATGGCCTCCAGGCAAGACCCAGAGAGAACCCCTCGCCTACCCAACGGCCTACATCTCCAAGGAAGGCAGGTTTAAATATCAAGTTAGTTGTACTGAACTCATGTTTCAGCATGGCTAAGGAAGGAACAAAGCAAGACAGATCTCAAGAAAATGTGTATCTTTTATCTGACTTAGCCAGGCTAACTGCCAAGAAGAAACTCATTCTAGATAGAAAGAGAGCCCCATGCAAAGCCACGAAACTCTGTCTTTAATGTGCTAATGTCTGTGTCCTACAGTGTCTGAACCATCAAGTTTCTACCTGGCCAACCTAACTAAAGGGAGTAATTCAGCCATCAAGGGAAAGCCAAGTGCTGCAGCTGGAAGAATTACAGACCTGACTTTGCTCTTCACTGAAAAGACAGAACAGCTGCAGGTCATGGCACTATTCATTACAGCAGTGTAGGATGCAGGTGTATAGATTTTACACTGTACTTTGGAGAAAGAAATTGGGTCTGAGATTAGAAGAAAAAGAATATCTACCTCTTTTCTGTAATAGAATAAAAGCCTTGCTGCTGAAATTCTTGCATTGCAAATGAAGATGAAAAAAACCCTGTTCTATAAAGTCCCATTTCATGAACAGAGTGAAGGCTGTTTTCTCCAGGAACAGAAAAGTTGCAATTCAAGCAAGGATGGAAACCTCCCGTTCTCCCACTACTCTGAAACAGCTGTCCCTGTGCATGTTCTCACTCCAGCTGATGGCTGATGCTGAGAATTCCAAAGGCATTCAGATATCTATGATGTTAGCCCAGATTGCTTAACCCCAGTCCTCTAGAGTACTCATTTTAGCCTGTGACCTGTAATCCCCTAGGGATAATTTTCTGTAGGTCTGTGACCAATAATCAGGAAGGGCAAGTTCAGTGCACTGCTCTGCAGTATGTGGAATTTGTAAAGGAGTCCTCAGCTTCCATAGAAAGGAAGTGTTTCTGAAACACTAGATTTTTCATTACAAGTAACAGGGTCTGGTGTGTTAGTGACATCTGATCTGCACTGCATATTAAAACCATGTAAGATTTTAATTATATAGCAACAGAAAGATACAAACATTAAACTAACGAGCAGGACAGAGAGTATAAGAGTAGGTATACTTAGTTTTTCCCATTACCCTGGAAAATTTTATTATTTTATATAGCCCTGTGTCAGTAAATTTCCATTTTCTCCCACTTCTACACTCCCTGCATGATGGACTTCTGTTTTCCTACCCATCCTCTGTTCCGGTAATGAAAGTGGTTCTGGAAGAACAGATGTTTGGGACTTGATGTGAACATGTTTTTGTTGCTCTGAGAAATGAAATGGCTTGTGTTAAAACAGTCAGCTGCAGCCTGCAGCTCTTTAAAGACAGTGTATAAAGGGGGATGGGGCAGTGTGGTCGGGGACTGCACACATCAGGACTGCCCAGCAGAGCTCCCCAGGTGCTCCTTTGCAATGCCCACCACGGGAAGTGACTGCACAGCAGTCCCTGCCAAACAGTTCCAGCTAATTTCCCCACGCAGATGAGCCACTGCTGTTTGTATTGCACTGTCAGCCAGTGGAAGCCCAAACCTAGTAGCAGTAAAACTTGTAACATTGTCAGCTCCATATTGGAAAGCATGGAAAAGACTTGGGGCACAGAGCTTTTCTCAGGACTTTGTCTCACATGATAATTTTTCTCTTTCACCAATATTACCTTCTGACCAAGAGAAATTGTGAAAATAAAACATGAAGCTTTTAGGCAATTCTCTGGATTCCTCTTTGAATGAACTTGACTTTGGGACGTACATTGTTTCCTTTCACAAGTTCCCAGATGCATGACTTCCACCAGCACGTTTAACCAGCATGATAAACCCTCCTGGCTGCAGAAAGCTCAGAGAAACAAGGACAACAGCTCTGCACAGTGCCTGCAGAGATTATTCGTGGGGCAGGTGGGATGGTGCGCCTTCCTCCTGCAGCAGGCACCTACATCCCTTCTGGGAGCAGAACACATAGAGATGTGTTATGAATCCCCATCCCTTATCCTATGGTTATTGACTCTTGCACCAACAGTTTGGGCTGCTGCTCCAGATAAGTCTATCTGTATTAAATTTGGGAGACTGAGAATTAAACTGTATTAATACTGATACTGATGAGCAGGATATTAATTAAATGCAGAGCGCCTTAAGTAAGATCCTACTATTCAGTGGGATTCATGACAATTCTGAATAGATGCTTTAATAGAAATTTTTAGATGACATGCTTATCGTTGTGTTATTTTCTGTAATAACTTTGGATAAAAGTAAAATTATTTCCTGCTTTAAGACTACAGACCAATTAAACTGCCTCAGGAATTCATATCCAACAGCAAAAGACAAATGGCAGGGTTATGATATAGTGCAAGTGCCTCCATATCTGACTCTGTCCTTTTAACTTCAATACAAATCAGTTTCAATGCTGACTACTACAGAAGGGCTTTCCTTGCTTAACCAAACAGACATCTGTCCATTTACATCTCACATTTGCTAAAACTTCAATAAATGTCAGTAGTTGAAAGAAATAATCACATTGAAGTGAAGTACAAAATGTGTACAATTGAGGGTAGTGGTCAAAATTGTCAGTTCAGGCACACACCTTGGGCCTTGTTTGTGCATATCATGGTTCAGTTTGTGTTGATTCATTTCTCCCCTCGCCATTTCTCTTAATTCATGTTTTTATGAGCTGGTGTTGCAGAAAAATCTACAAGCAAATCATGTATTGTTGACATGACACTGGCACCCAAGAGGTATGCATGGATCATCTCAACCACTTTGCTGTTGGTTCTGAAACAGCCTGCCCTTTATTTGCTACGGTGAAAGACTTTGTGTTCTACCAATGACAATTTGCAATCACTTTCTCCTTTTCTTCTGCTAGTTTAGCTACAGTCATTAGGAACGAAGAGATAAAAATAATCAAACTCAAAAGGCCTTCCAGTGATTGGAGCTGATTGTAGATGCCTCAATTGTAACACAGCTGAAATTACTGACTTATTACAGAGCTTGGAAGCAATTTTATGGCAGTTTTTAACTCTTAAATAAATTGCTGTTATTGATCACTAGTCTTCATACCTCCTGCACAGAAAGCCTCCTCTTTCCTCACATTGCAGGCAGCCTCACTTGCTCCCAGGCTTGTATTTAGAGGGAACCAACTAAACCACTTCTATGGAAAACTGGACACATTTGGCAGGATAGGTCACCAGGGGGTCTAATCCAAGCAGACAGCATCAATGCTGCACCAAGTTTGGCTTCTGCATGACAGAGGACGTTGCAATTTTAAAAATTACTACTGCTCTCTCGGGTACACAAAAAAATACCCTGGTGTCATGCACAAAGACATCATTCTGCAGGCTGTAACAGAGCCCTCTTGGTACTCGTGGAATCATAGAATCATTTTGATTGGAAAAGACCTTTAAGATGATTTAGTCCAAGCATTAACTTAACACTGCCAAGTCCACCACTAAACCATGGCCCCAAGACACAGCAGCTGACTGTGTTGTCCATTATCCTCTGCTACGTATTACTACGTAGTCACTGAACATGAACTAACTTAAAGTTGGCTCTCATGAAGGACTGCTACAAGAAGAGGAACAGCAGACAAAATAGTCTGAAGACCAAGAAAGGCTCACAGAGAAGGTCTCCTCTCTCATTCAGTGTTTTGGTGGTTGGGACTTTCAAATACAACATCATGACATCTCAGGTCCAAATCTAATTTCATCAAATGAGACCTGAACCCACACCAGCACTCCAATAAAGTGCTCGTTGGTGCATATAGAGGCAAGAAATGCTCTTAATCCCTTCTGTGGACATGTAATCTGAGTGAAGCTGTGGTGGGGTTGGCACAAAACTGGTTGATAAATGTATCCAGAGAGTTTTCTGTAGGTGGCACAGAGAACAGCTCTGCATAAGTCTGTCCCAGACCTGATTTTGTCCAGCTCCTCACTAATCACTCAGACTGTGAAATACAGACTATGTCTATCAAGTGACTTGATCGTGTGATGCAAGGAGGTGCAGAAGTCTGGGAAGAACAGGGGAAAGGCAACAGCTGAATTCAGAGCAATCTTGTCAACCTGGAAAAATAGTATGAAAAAATATGTTGAGTTTCAGTAAACGCAAGTGAAGGGTGTCACTTCAAGCAGGACTGTGGGGAGTTGACCCTCGCTGTACACTGGGTGCCCACCAAAGCCTCTCTAGCACTCCCCTCCTCAGCTGGGCAGGGGAGAGAAAACTTGACAGAAGGCTCATGGGTTGACATAAGGATGGGGAGAGATCACTCACCAGTTACCATCACTGGCAAAACAGACTCATCTTGAAAAAGTTACCTAATTATTACCAGCCAAATCAGTGTAGGATAACGATAAAATAGAAACTAAATCTTAAAATACCTTTCTCCCTTCCCTCCCTTCTTCCTGGGTTTAACTTCATTTCAGATTTGCTCTACCTTGTCCCTGCAGTAGCACAGTGAGTTGTGGAACTTCGGTCAGTTTATCACATGTTGTCTCTGCCATTCCTTCCTCATAGGGGGAGAATTCCTCACACTCTTCCCCTGCTCTAGTGTGGGGTTGCACCCACAGGAAACAGTCCTCCACCAGCTTCTCCAATTTGAGTCCTTCCCACACGCTACAGTTCTTCATGAACTGCTCCAGTGCGGGTCCCTACCATGGGGTGCAGTCCTTCAGGAACAGCCTGCTTCAGGGTGAGTGTCCCACAGGGTCATAAATCCTGCCAGCAAACTTGCTCCATTGTGGGCTTCTCTCCAGAAGTCAACAGGTTCTGGCAGGAGCCTGACCCAGCATTGGCTTCCCACAGGGTCACAGCCTCTTTCAGGTGCATCTACCTCCTCCAGCATGGGGTCCACCACAGGCTGCAGGGGAATATCTGCTCCCCCATGGACCTCCATGGGCTGCAGGGCCACAGCTGCCTCACCATGGTCTCACCACGGGGCAGGGGAACCTCTGCTCTGGCTCCTGCATCACCTCCTGCCCTCCCTTCTGCACTGACCTTGGTGTCCGCAGAGTTGTTGCTCTCACATATTCTCACTCCTCTCTCCGCCACTGTTTTTCCCCTTCTTAAATATCTTATCCCAGAAGTTCTACCACCATCACTGATGGTCTCAGACTTGGGTAGTGGTGAGTTTATCTTGGAGCCAGATGGCATTGTTACAGTGGGACATGGGGAAGCTTCTGGCAGCTTCTCACAGAAGCCACCCCTATAGCCCCTCCGCTACCAAAACCTTGCCAGTAATCACAGTCATAGATTGGAGGTGCTTTATGTAACAACCTTTCAAAAAAGGGTCTCGGTTATTGCTGAACAATGTTTTATCAGAGAGAAGAAGTATGTAGTCAGTCTGGAATATATGAGTGGGAAAATGACTTGCACCACAGACTGAGTCATCCCTCAGGCCTAGTCAACAGTGAGGACTGGTACAGCCTCAACGAGGACATAATATTCAGTTTTAGGCATCACACTTCCAGGAAGATACTAAGAAGAGAGCAATAATTATTAGCAATCTAAAACCATGTAATCTTCAAGGAAATAGTAGAAGTTGAACTGTCTGCCTGAAAACCATGTCAAAAATTATGATGAAATTCCTCTAATATCTAGAAGATTGCTAGAGAATATTTTTTTTTCTCTGTGGTCATGAAGGTTCAGAAAATAAATATTTTTCAGATTCCATCAGAAAAGATGCAAATCATTATTAGAAACAGCTTTCAGTGTTGAAGGTAATAAAGTCTAAACAGACTACCTTGGGAAACCATGGGATGTTGGAGGTCTTCAGAACAGGGTAGACAAAGCAAGAAACAGATGATCCCGCTTTGAGCAAAGGCATGGACCAGGGACTCTCCTTGGCACCCTCCTGCTGCATTTTTCTGTGCCTTTCTGTGCCCTGGGTTGATCTACCTGCAATGCCTTTCAGTGACAGTTTTCAAGACTGTCAGTGCTGTGGATCAGCATGAAGTTAATTTTTAGAAAAGCCACTGTAGCAAGAAATCTATAGAGATCTCAGGCAATCAGTGTTATAACAGATGTAAGGAACTGTATTTATTGCCCTCCTTTGGCAATGGCAGGGATCTGCTGACCTGCCAGCTCCCCAGACTGCTGCTGCTCTGCCTTAACCATAGGGTTGGTTGTATCATTAACTGTTGGTTAAATCATTAACTGTTGCAAAACACAGCAGAAATTTCCTAAAAAGTCTCAAATCTCAGTACCATGAAACAGATCAGAACCAGTAATCCAGATTGTGACTGAAATTTGAATGTAACAAAGTAATAAGAGGAAGAGAGAGAGAAGGAGGTGAGTTTGGATTTGCTCCCAGCAGTTCTGGTGGAGGAGTAGCCTGGGTGCTCATCTTGGCTCCTCAAAACCCGGAGTAGGGAAACAAACTCAGTCTTCTGCATTTGTTTCAGATTTGTCAGTTTGTCTTGCCTATGTATTCTGACCACATTAATAATTTGTTTACATAGGTATTACAAGATTTTAAGTCGATAAAACAGGGTATGGTGTTGACAGTCTTCTGCTTTGGCTTCAGGGCACTGGGAGGGAGAAGGTAAGGATGGGTGTAGGACCAAGGTAGCAGGACAGAGGTAACAATTTCCCTTGAGTCTGGAGAAGAGGAACAGGCACTGATGCTGCACATCAAAGCACAGTCCTGGTCTAGTCCTGGATGAAATACAGAAGCCAGATCCTGCTGGTGATGACTCCAATTTATATTTCCAGCTGGGTGATCTTGGATGCTCTCTCACCCTGACTCACCTTGAAAATTAACCCAGGCCAGTTGTGAACAGGTGATAAAATGCCCCTGTAGCCCAAGCTACTGACAGATACGTGTTGAAGGAAGGTGGCTGTAAATCTCACCTCTCTCCACTCACACAAGCCGAGTGTCATCCAGCCCTGCCCAAGTCTATGGAAAAATTTCTACTGACTGCAAAGGGACTTGGACAGAGTTTATGAGTGACAAGATTTACAGTATGTCTTGGCTGCCTGAACTAATGTCCATCTGTTTCAATGCCATTTGGGACACCTAACAAATAAGCTGAGCCCAGAGCCTAAGCAGGGCCTGACAGGCAAATGCCAGATAGAAACCTGGATTGTCACTGCTGCTGGAAAGCATCTCTTCAGTCACAGCCATTTCTCAGGGACCTTTCCCAGGGCAGTGTTCACATGTTCACTCTACACCTCCCAGCCAAGGGGTTGCCCAAACAGGGAGTTGCTTTTGAGGTCAGCTGGAGTGGGAGAAAACAGCCACTGCCCATCCTTGCAACATCCTGCCAGGTCCTCATGCCCTGTGACAGGTGGTGCCCAGTGATGGGTGTTTGTCTGCTTTCTAGACAGGTAAGGTGCTGCCAAACCATTACAAATGACTACAGGACTAAAGAAAGGGTTCCTGGCCTGCACACATTTTTGGAGGTAAATTTCAATTTGTAGACATGACTATCATATATTAAAAGAGGCACCATAAACTGGGTAACAACTACTGTGCTCTGACAGTCCAAATAAGAAAACCTGTCTACTTCATTTAAAAATGAAGAGGGGGAAAAAAAAAAGAATTAAGAGACTTAGATGAGGAATAATGGATTTTCAGTTCAGTGATAAGAGAACAATTTTTTTAAAATCTATTCAAATTGACTTGAATGAACTTGTATTGAGGAAACAAAAACTATATATGTGTCCCTCCACAATTTAATTTTTGATCCAGCAAATTATGTTTAAACTAATGTGCTTTCTCTGGGGACTATTTAGTCTATTAAACTTACTATTTTTTTTACACAGGTAAGGTTATCAACAAAAACTCATTCCAGAATTAATGCCCCATCTTCATCTCAGAAATGCAGAAATTACACATCCCAGACACGTTGAGATTGCAACCACAATTCTGTCCAGCATAGCTAGAAGATCAATCAAAGCTGGTTTGATTCAAGTTATATTTGGAGCCCACTCGGCCCTTTTCTCCCTCCATACTGCACTTCATGTCCTTTGCTCCAGACACTTGCCAAGCACCTGGGAAAGAGTCCTTCACAGCCAGCCACGAGGCAGCTGGAGATTGAGGTGATCTTGCACTGCCTCCTGATGGGACCATTTTTGTGCACTGAATACAGCAAAGTGAGTCACCTCTGTCTTTTTGTACCATTTTGCCTGTGACAATTTGGTGTGGGGAAAAGAAGCAGCTTAAACCTGACCACCCATCAGCCACTGTACAGTGATTAAAGTTGAGTCTGGAGTACTCTGCAATGGATGTGGCTTTTCCTCAGTGTAAATTCCCTCATTTCAGTCTCATCAAATCACAAATTTGTTTCTCATGCTGTGTGATTTCCTTGGAGGTGTATTTGCAGAAGTGGAGGCAGCCTGGCAGCTGTCCTGCATCACACAGAGGATTTGGTGAAACAGTGAAGTACCTTGTGACCATGCAGCATTCCCTCCACTTAGATCCTGGGGACCAGACACAGCTTTTTGTGGCTGAAAAGAAGTGAGAGAAAGATGACCAAATGCTGCTGGTTAATTTCAAAACGTTATCAGTGAGTAGAAGAGATCAGAGGTAAGAACTGAAATGCACAGTGCAGACACAACGATGGCAGGAGACAGGAGAGAGGGCAGCAGGCACTCCCACAGGTACTGCCACTTGTTCATGTGTTTTTAACTTACTGTAATTTGTTTCTTCTAAATTGGGAAAAGGGTGGGGGGGGGGAAATACCTAATTTTCTGCAGGTATCTTCCACTGACTCTTTTTAAGAATTTGGCTGAAGGAGTAGAAGGAAGAAAAGCTCATATTGTATACAAAATGCTGCAATATCACATTATGCTGAGATCAGTCTTTACCATGGAAGAAAAGAGTCCTCCCCTCACAACTACAGACTGTAAAGCATTTTTGAACTGTGCACTGAGACAAATGGTAGCAATTGCCATGTGTTTGCAGCACTTGTGTGCAGAGGGAAATGAGAGGTATCGTGCTGGCCCTTCCAAGCTTCATGGGGTTTTCTCCATGAAAAGGATGATGTTTCCAGACTAGGTAGTTGTTTTCTACATCACACAATTGTGATCTGGTTCTTCTCACAAGAAGAAGGCCTTCAGTGAGTGCCAGCTTTGAATGCTTAATAGAAGTCTGAATTTGACAGGAGAAGGGACAGAAAGCTGATGTAAGCACCAGATGTAAATAATGCAGAGCTCCATTGGCCTAGAAGACCTGAAGGATTTACCTAACACACTGGTACCCATGCAAGAGAGCCACTAAATGTGACATCATTAAGAAGATGAATTTCTTTGTTAACATTTCTTGTAATTTCTCTGTATTTCTGCTGGGTTCAGGAGACCTTAGAGTTTTTGCCCTGGTGAATCATTTAGCAACATGAAATTATTTGTTTCTTTCTCATCTATGATGTCATTATTTTTAAAAGAGACAAGCTGATGCAGGACTGTGTGATTAAATTGTTAAATTTGTAAGCAGACTAATAATACATTGGTAGCAGTTGGGATATACTTCACCCTTCATTGCTAGCTATCTGGAGAAAGCTGCTGGTACAATGAAACACTATTTTATATATGATTACAGTGATTCCCAATTTTTTTCCTGTCATGTTTTCATCTAAGCATTTTAATAATGACTATATAAAAATTCATTAAATAAAACTGTTCCTCTCATCTTGTTTTCTTATGTTTTTAAGGCATGAATATCTCTTCTCACTACCTCATTTTCTTTTTTTTCTTTCATGTTTATACTTATATCATACTTTGTTTTCATCCACATTTTACCACCATATGTCTATAAAGATAATGTTTTTATCAATGACGCACACAACAGAGATGAATAGCAATGTGGAATTAAACCTACTAAGCTGTTAATAAAAGACACCTTAGTTGTACTTTGCAGTTAACTTTCTGTCCAGAAACATCTTCTTTTCTGTAGAAGGTATTTTACATAATTAAGCTTAAAAAAGAAAAGCTCAAAGCAAAGGTACGTGGACTGGTTTGGGGAAGAGTGAGTCAGAGAGATTACAGCAGGGCATGAAGTCAAGCTTTCACATTTCAGGCATTAATTGGCTGCTAAGGAGCGGCTGAAGTGCAGGAGGAGGGTTAATTTTGGCGGACACAACAAAGAGAGATTTCTGACCTTTTTATCTCTCAATCCCACTCTAACAAAAACTAAGCCTGTGAGAAGGTTTTTTAAAAGTCAAGGCAAGCTGATGTGAGGATGCTGTGCTGGAATGAGGAGAGTGCAGTCCCACCACCTCCAGCCAAACCATCTGCTGCAAGTACCACATGCACCAAAGTGGGGCTGGGCTGCAGCACAGGTGAGCATCCCAGCACACCAGAGAGCTGGCTGTGAAGGCAATGCTTTCCTCTAGATCAAGACAGTGTATATCAGAAGGTGATGTTAAAACTAAAAGTTGCAAGTATAGGAGGTGCTTTGGAGCTAACCCCAGACAAGTAAGTTCCTACAACTTGTCTAATTTAATTGGTGGTTGAAATCCTGACCATGTTGAAGTCAGAGATAGAAGTGCTGCTAAATCCAGAAGTCCCAGGACCCCAGTGGCCAATCTCTGCTGCTTGCTGTCCCCTGAGCTGGTGTGGTTTGATGGTGTTTTAACACGGTCACAAGCCACAGTGACAGAGGGGGCACATTTGGCGGTGGCTAATGTGGAACCCTCCCCTGACCCTGTACTTGTCAAGGGGACAGACTTGCCACAGGCTGGCAATTTGGCTTTTTTTGAACTGAACTTTAAAGCCATCTTGGGCATGCACAAAGGATAGAAAGGACATGAGGCTGTAAAATTAGCTGCTTCCAACCTGCTGCTCCCAGAGAGAATGATGGGTGGAAACCTGCAGACAAGCACTGAGATGGACAGGTTGGAGGTCCATCATCTAGGGCTAAGGCTGAGAGGATTGCCAGTCACTCTCCAAAAAGGTGGATGCTGATATATTCTCCAAGGAAGGCAAAGAGGAAACAAGAATTTTGAACTGTGTAAATTTGCCCAGCTCCTGGACAGCACAGTGAGCCATTACCGCTTATTCTGGGTGCACTGTAGTGTGACAAAATAATTCTTCACCAGAAATTAAACATGGAAGCTTGTGTTTCTGAATATGAGAAGAATCCATGAAATGGCTTTAAATTACTTATAAAATGATGACTCTATAATGTTTAAAAAAGCATTTGGAAAATTTAGTAGAGTATACAGAATCACTGGACTGCTATACAAAAAAAAAAAAAGAAACTGGAGCATTCATTGGAGACTGTGAGGTCCTGTGTTTTTTGAAGCCTACTACAGGCCCCTGTGGCTGGGATTACATTCTCTGTTAATTCTACAGGGTGGTTTATTTCCCACAAAATTCCATAATGCAAGGGTAACAGAAGTCTTTTGAAAATGTTTCATGAATGGCTAACAGCACTGCTCAGAGCCTAAGATATATATACAAAAAATATATATGGAAATCAAGTGTTTGTTAAAAGTAAATGAAAGTAAAGTAACTCTGCCAGGGTCAGTGAAGCATTGTCTTTCATTCATTACCCTAAGCTGATGTTTTCTATTAGAAGAGCTTTAGGTGGAATGTGCCTGAGATGTTTTAAGCAGAAGGACCGGGATCAAGACAAGATTAACGAGGATGATGAAAACCTTGGAGTACACATTAGCCCATGTGTCTCCATGTATAGAAAAAAGTGTATTATTCATGTATGCCCTATTATTTAACAGGCATTAATGACTGTTTGCATTTAGACAAGCTCCAGTAAGTCAGCTGCATTTCATGGCTAGCAGCTGATCTGCTACTTTTCTATATCTTTATTGAAATAACTTGGAAAATACTTAAAAGTATGCTGTAGATTTCTTTCTCTTTATGAGCTGCTAAGACTACAAGGACATTGTTACCTTTTCTAAGGGTTAATTAAAAGAGAAGAAGGTTGGGTTTTTTCCTAGCTGCTACTTTCTTAAGAAAAGAAATAAACACAGCTGTCTTTAGTCATAATATTTAGTAAGCAAGAGACCTTACTACACAGAGATGAAATGGGAAAAAAAATACAAGCAAAAACAAGAACTGCAGTTTCAACAACCTCCCAGTTCCAATATTCTGAAAAAAACCCCATGTGGTTCAGTTTTTAAATGGTGATTTTAAACTCATTATTGTTTTCTGTAAACCCAGTGAAGACAAAAATACTTCTGAAGTGGTCATGACTTAGTTTTCGGAATTCTATGAAAATTACAAGGATTTGGCTGCATGTGCAGTTACAAATGAAAGCTATTTTGTTAGTCTGATTCTAGTATGGGCAATTACTTTCTTAGACACATGCTTGTTATTTTTTAATGGATTTCAGTTTGTTTATTCTTCTTTGTATACTAAACCATTATGAAATGGTGCAAGAGAAAAATTTATTTTCAGATTCATCTCCTATTTTACACATCCCCTACTGTATTTTTTCCCCTTCTTTTTATTTGGATAAAGTGCCAGAAACAAGATCTCCTTGCAAGACTCAGCACTTGAGTAATCATGTGGCCATTAGAGTATTTGCTGTATAATGCTTAGTGTGTTCAGAGCACTCACCAGTCCTCATTTTCTATCTGCTGCTTCATGGTCTTTAATATTCTTCAAATAGGAAGCAGATAACTTCTGCTTTCCTTACAGTACAAGTGGCTTAACATTTAAATGCAACATACAGCAACATGCCCCAACTTACAGCAGAACACTGTTTATGCTTCTCCCAGCTTTCCTCTGCCAAGCCCTAAAAGCACAACACACTGCACATTAAATTAAATGGGACATTTTAATATGCAGCAAGAAATTATCCAACATTAAGTTAGCTCACTCTTTGCTTCTGGAGCTTGTTCTGGGTACTGCTGCAGTATCTGTGGATGCTCTAGAAGATGCTGCTGTGGCCCATGCTCAGGTGTATGTTTCCTCTCTCAGCCTGCATAGTCACCAGCACTGTTGATCATTTCAGAATACCAACCAGAAAAGCTATTTCTTCTCAAAAGAACAGGCTTTCCTGCTGAAACAAATGTCCCTTAAGATCTGGGCACAGACATGGATTAGTGAGCAAGGAAAGCAGTATCTGGGAACAGCCAAGAGCTGGAGTGAGGCCAGGATGGACCACCTTACTGCTCCCTGAAATGCCACTCTGCTGGAGCTGAAGTGCCACAGGATTTGAGCAGCCCTGATGGCCCTGCTATGCTGCAGCAAGGCATGGTCTTGTTTTATCCTGTGTACCACCGGTTTGGGTCCCCATTCCCTGGGGGTTTCCTTGTGGAGGGAGGAACTGCTACTGTCCACTGAGAGAGCCATGGGAGATTTAGCACAAAGTCAGGCTGCTCTAGCCTCCATCACTCACAGTATGCTATAAGGTCTGTTTCCATCCTGTGCAATATAAAACCATGAGCACTCTGCCCCTGGCTCCTGAGTCATTACTCTGTTGCATTACAAATGCTTACCTAAGGGGCTTATCTTCTGTTTCTGCTTCTGAAGATACACCCCTTTCATTAAATATCCCTCTCAAGCACTATCTGACCCCTCCTTGCAGTTTTACCCCTACTGTGATTTTCACTCATGTATTTTCTTGCAAATGAGTGTGACAAATTGCTGTGAGCTGGACATCAGCTTTTTTCCACTGAAAAAGACTGATCCTTTAAAAATTTCAATTTCTTACTATTCTGTTTTAAGCAATGGTCAAGCCTCCCCCCTCTACTCAAACCGTTTAATCATGCAACATTTGTTTCCTTGTGTTTCTTGTTTCCCTAGTATAGGACCTTAAACATACAGAGAAAAGTACTGGAGCTTGAATCCCATGGTACCACATTCTCAGATTTTCAGTGTCTTTCCATAAAGGTGTGATTAACAGACAAAGGAATTGCTCTGCTGACCTCAGCATCTTCTGGCTATTTTCTCCCACTAATTGCTGAAGTTGACCACTAAAGCCAGGTTTACTGCCTGGTGGGCTATTTCAGTTTGAACAAAGGATACTCAGAAAAATGCAGTTTCCAGCTTTATCAAATCATTCTGTCAGACCTACATAAAGTCACCCTACCAATAAATTTAATGAGAATGAACTAAATAGCTTTCTACTGATGTAAAAGGCTTATATTTCCAGACAGAACAAGGGACTTTGTCATACCACACTACCGGCAAGCGTCTGCTTTTGTCTGTCATTTTCCTTCTCCGGACTCTGATTTTATTATCATACTGCTGTAATGAAAAGCACAAATCATCTGGACAGCAATGGCAAGGAGCTGTATCTCACCACTCTGATGTCACCAAATTACTATATTTCAGGGCTCTGTCATTATACAACTTCTGTGAAATATGCTGACCAGTTTGAAGACTAGCATGCAAATGAACAGGAGCTGACTGCATGGGTCCCCTCTGAGTCAGTCACACGGATATTTCAGCCCTGTCTTTGCCTGTGCCCTTCACCCCTGGCTGGCTGCAGTAGCTCCCTGTGCAGCAGCTCCCTATGGAGCCTTCTGCCATCCTCCATGAGGGTCAGGGCCAGGGCTTGGGAATTCCCCAAGGGAAAAGTCAAACATTACAGCACAGCAGGGAGAGTTCTGTTTTCCCTGTAGCTTCGCAACACTTGAACAAGTGTTTCTTTGCTGTTCCTTTATTCATCATCCAATTACTTCATGCATCGATCTCTCCCACCTGGCAGCAGGAAAATATGCTTTCTGAATTGCACACATTTATTGTGACTTGTATGCACAATTCCCTCAGTAGAAATCACACTGTGATATTGTAGCCTCTTTTCAGGTTTAATTCCCTTTCCTTTAAATTAAGAAGACACTGGACTGGAGCACTAACTCAGCATTGTTTCCGCTTTCTGTAGATATTCAAATCACCTCCCATCAAACTACACTCACTCATGCTAAGAAATAGCTGTGAGCAAATCTTATTTGGGTCTTTGTGCAAAGAGTCACAGGATGGAGATTGAATCAGGAGAAACTGAGTGACCTTGCTTTAAAAGGCAGATAAACTCTATTGTCTTTAGATGAAACATTCTAGAGAGAGCTAGTGATTGAGCTATGCAATGTGATATCTGGAAAACTGACCCCAATTTCTGGTTACTGACCCTCATCTTACCTGCTACTGCTGTAGAAAGCTCAAGTAGCCGTGCAAAGGCAAGTGTGAACACAGTCAGATTCTGCCAAAGGTAATGATACATTTCTACCAACAAAAAGAATTACGTGGGGAAAAACTGATGGGTTTTGGTTGGGAAAATTTTGCAAGTAATTGTTTCTTTAAAAAAAAAATCAATGCAAAATTATACAAAAAAAAAAAGCCAAGATGATTATTCACTGCAAACTCTTCTTAAATATACTATTACGAAAATAATATTTTGGACTGAGATTTTTCCTCTTCTGTGTTGTTATTGGTGCATGTAGAAGGACATTTCCTCTTGTGTTCCTGTTCTGCTTCAGCAGCAAGATGGATTTAGAGGGGCACCAACAAATTCTCACCAGTGAAAAAATGTAGGGCAAGAAAACCTGAGAGAAAGGACAATATAAAACACTCTACTTTCTCACCAGAAGCTGTATTAAGCTTATTTCAGGGGCTCTGTGCATCCACAAGGTAGGCACAAACCTGCCAGCAACAACTGCTTAACCTGTGCTTTCCATCAAGGAGGTATCTTGGATAACCACTGCAAAACCATGATCTTATGGCTTATGGCTAATAAAGCAAAAAACTCTCATGTCTAGATATTTATAATATGGTAAGAACTCTAAGAGGTGGGTTTTTTGTGAAAAAGTGACAGTGATATTTGCATATTTAATGGTTGTAACAACAGTTAGCATTTGAAATGTGTGTATCTCAAAACACCAGTACGACTCCTAATTTGTAGATAGTTAAACAGAAATACTTCTGTGGCCAGTGCAGCACTGCAAGCTAGAGGCTCAATTTGGACTGAAGCATGGGACAAAACCAACTAGATCTAACCACTAATAAAACCTCAAAATCTGCAACCCCACCCTGAGACATAAGAGAATTTGAGGCACACAGGTCCTCACTGTGGCCAGTGTGCAGGAGCTCCCAGGTGGTGTTCCGAGCATGCCTCGAAAGAGCTACACATTGGTGTGGCTGAGCAGGGAAGGATTTAGCTCAGTGCAGTCGTTTCTGGACAACAAATAGGATTTCTTACTATCTCTTCTATAGACTCCTCCCACAGATTTCCCCCACACGTGAAAGCCAGACAGATTTCAGTACCTACTCTTGGAGATGCTGCTCTGTCCTTTATCCAGGCATCCCCCGTCAGAGATGGGGCAACAGCATTTCATTCTCTCCTCTGCTTCAATTAATTGAATCTCATACCTCAAGGAAAAGTAAATTGCACTTTAATCTTTTTTAGGTGCTTATTGTTGGACCATTTTTCTTTTTTTTTTTTTTTTTCCCCCTGAAAAAAAAATAAGTGTTTTGAGTAAAAGATGGTTAGATGGTTAGTGAGCCTCACTCCAGAAAGGTATATTTATCCTGGGGGGAAATGGGCTTTCTTCTAGCTCAGAGTGATTGGTAAGACTGTGCCCATTTCCTAAAAATAATTAGCAAATGCTTATGTCTTTTCATTCACATTATTTTAATGTGTATATATATATATATATATACACGCATACACACGTTGCATCTTGCATCTCTACACACACCTGCACATATGGCATGTACCGTATTGAATAGACACATGCACTGACAGCCTTCTTTCATTTGCTTACCCATGTCACCCTTTGGAGTACAACTAGTTTGGGTTATTCAATTTCGTTAAATAATGATATTTACGTCATTATTTTGAAAAAAACTTCGAGATAATAGAATTAAATCTGATTCTATTTTGAGCAGAGCAAATGACACGTAATTTTTTTCTTGTTGGTTCTTAATTAAGTACAAGGAGTATTGAGTTTCTTAGTTCCTGAATGTTGTACAGCTATTCTAGTGGCTATTTTTGTGTTCATCATATTCATTGAAAAATTCTTTGCCTTTAGAAGACAGAAGGTCAAGTACCCAATGTCAGATTCTGTCCCAGCAGAGTCAGTGGGAACCTTGCCATTGGTTTTATTGGGAGCAGAATTAAAATTTTATGTGCTGCACTATCTTGCTTGTGAATGACTAATTATCAATTTGTTTTAGCACCTCTTTCAAATCTTATTGAAAAAAACGAAAATCTTTTTTCAAAAAACCAAATCTCTCATCATGGTATTTTAAAAGTCTATGAAACTACCACCATCCACTATTTACAAAGATACCCTGAGGAAGCTCTGGGAAGCAGAAAATGTGAGCGTGAGGTGAATGGCAGGCAAACACACAGCTGTGCCCCTGAAGCATGTGTATCGCCTGGAGGTTTGACTGAAAAGGACCAGTCAGAAGCAAAGGCAGGTGGAAACACAGGACTATCCACAATGCAAGTCTTCACACTCAGAGATTTCAATTGTTCTTTTATGTATCTTCTCTGCCTTGATGCAGTTGCTTTTTAGGCGAATAAAGACAGTTGCCTCTATCTGAATTCAAGAAGAATTAGACTACAAAGGATAAGTACAAATCCATAAAAACAAGAAAAATGTAACTTGTGTGATTAAAAAAAAAAAAAGTTAAAATACACTGCTTTCTGTGTATTCCTGTAATACCACAGAATCTGGACAACTTCCAGCAGCGCATCAAATCATGCAGGTAATATTATGTGTGTGTGTTTTGCTTTCTGCCCTGTTACCACTCAAGGGCTCTCTGTGTGTATGTGTGAAATGTTGTGTCCTGTATTGGTAGGGATCCTGTGACTGGGCATTTAACCTCCTTGCTGCTCTATGCCAAATTAGACAAAGGAATTGAAAAAACACCCTAACTGAAACTCTTTGTAACTGTCTATTTTCAGACTTGCCACCAGGAAAGCTCAATCTTTGTCTTTAAAGGAAAAGATGAAGATATACACCCCTCCCAACTGAGTTTTTAGGGTACCTCTTCATAGACAGTTTCAAACAGTGCACATACTATGAATATTTTGGGGGTTTGGCTTTGGTGAAGCATAAAGCATCATTTATGTGTTAAACACACACAGGCACTGCAACTCAACCCAAGAAAGCTCCTGTTACACTTTGTTTGAAACAAAATTTTAGTGTCGTCTCCTTCTGATGCCTGATGATCACAGCCCAAATAGCATAGGTCTGGTTTTAATCTCTTAAAGGCAGAAAAGCACTGTCCTTTAGTGAAAGCAGATGGGAAAGCCTGGGATTCCAGGCAATTACCCACACGTAGTGATCCAGGAATAGAGCAGCTGATGATGTTAAACTCTTTCAGCCCACTGGAATGGATGAGTCCTCTTTAAGGATAGACTCAAAGGAGTAATATTTTTCAAATTGATGGATTATAACACTTGACAGTCACTTAAAAAGAAGATGAACTTATGGAAAACATAGGCTGAATGCAATACTTCTTGGTACATGGTTGAATTTCCATTCTGAGAGCGCCTGTGATGACCCAGCATTGTAATTGGGCACACCTACAGTGACCTGAACAGCCCATATCTAGCCTTCATCACATGCACTGAAATCTCCTGGACACATGAAGTAGCCCCACCAGCAGCAAAGGACTTGTGTTACTGCTGCATTATTGCACCTTTTAAAAGTAAGTTCTGTTCCAAGGTAATGCCCACACACAGAACACTGTGTCTTGTGGCATGTCCCCACTGAGATTGTAGTAAGTGATTCTTGTTCTGAAGGAGGATAGAGATTTTTAAATTCTATGCTCCAGATCTACTTGTGGGGCAGGAACTCTAGTGAGAATGTCCCAAAGCTGCTTCCAGTGTACATTTCTAGGAGCTTGGCAAAATCTGCAAAATCAGAGGTGTGGATGCTATGACTACATTCCTTAATCCTACAAAAGAATTTGAGGACTGCCAACTAGAAGGTTGCTATTCCAGATCATTGTTTAGAAGCTGCTGAAATCATAGGTCGAAGTATAAGTCAATGTATTAAAGATCACTGCTGGATTTGCAAGAAGGCAGTTTTCTGGAAGAAGAATCACTGGTGTCCATACAAGATTTTACATCTGGTTTTAAGTCACTCCTTCTCCAAACAATTGCCAAAGTCTATCAGCAGAAGGGCAGGGATGAGCTGGGATGAAATGAAACACCTTCTTAGATGTAAAGGCATTTTAAATTTGCTGCTTCTTCTTAATTTTAAATAAATTGAAATTAAGTCATTTCAATAAAAAAGTAACCATTCCATTCAGGAAGAGCCAGAAGAGAGCATCCTGAGAATAACCACATAGGGGATTTTCCCACCAACAATTGCAAAAGTCAAGATGGAATTCTGAAACAACTGCAGGTTGCTAACAAATCTGTAGTTGGCAATAATGTGGTGTGATCAGATGTGCTGTATATAACTAAAGCAAGATCTGAATGCTGCTCCTTTTCCTTTGCAGCTGTGCCCAGTAGCTGTTTACCATATAGCTGGAAGGCAAGGGTAGCCTGCACTCTTTATTCTTCATGTGCTTTCATGGATTTCCATGTTTCTTTCGCAGACTTGCACTTAGCTATGACATTTATGTGCAGTTATGCAGTGCTAGTGGTGATGACAAAGCTGCCTTCAAAACCATCTGCCCTGGAGCTTCTGGGGACTATTTTAAACATTTCAGTGACCTGGTTTACAGCATAGCCTCAAAACCAGCCATAACTTCACTTTGTGGAGGTGGTAAACTTTGGCATAACATTACAATTCTTGTTCATGGCTGTTATTAAGAAAGAAAGGAGTTTCTTAAACCAGCTTTCCCACTGAAGGCAGCATACAGGCTTGACTTGATTCCCTGCAGAAATGCAGTCCATTGGGCACCATACAAGGGAGAGGCCTGGGCTTTATTTGATTGGAGGCAATCTAGAAGTCCAGTCGATGTGAAATACGGTGCACAGCTACAGCAAACTATAATATGAAAGGGTGTTCTTCCTTGGTTCTCACGGTTTTGCCATGACCAAAATATAATGGTCCAATTCATTGAATGTGGGACTGTTTCTTGTTAGAGGCAAGTCTACATTTGCTTTGTTAATCCCTTGCAGAAGTGCCTCCTGAATCCTGAAGTTTATTTTCACTGAGATTTCTGACACTTGAGTCTTTTTCCCAGTTCAGGGAATTACTCTGTTTCCCCATATGGCTCCCATATTTCTGGGGTGTATTTTTGTCTGTATATATATATACACACACATATGTATATGTATATATGTTCTCCTATCCTGCCCCTCATTAAACACGTGTACCATGAAATCTCTTTGTTGAGTAGCCAAAGCTTTTTTGCTACCTACTCAAATGCAAAGAACATTCTGCTGTTCTCTGTACACTTCCTATAGTGCAGCTCTGCTGCTGTGTCCATGCTCAGCTATCTAAAATACCTGCTGGAAAAATGCTCAAGTCCTTTAATAATTTTCAGAGAAATCGAACATCCTAACAAAACCCAGTACATCTGCATGAAATAGTAAGAAGTGGGGAGAAGTTCAATTTCTTCCAGGAATTTGAATTCTTACAGGAAGGCTGCAGAAACTGACTGCCAGAATTAGATGTTTATGTGAGTGCTTTCTCACAAACACACATAAGGAGATTTCACATTTTTCACAACAGCCTACTTAAGATGTTTTAGAAGACTTGGTTCCAGAGGAGTCCTACAGCTAAGGGGAGTTGCAATCAAATCTGGCCAAAACACCTAAATCCCCATTATTTTTTACCTCCTCTTCATGTGTAGATACTATATGTGTGTGTATTTATGTAAAAACAAAGGCAATTAATTTACTTGCACAAAATACACTGAGGGAAGAGCTCATTAGAATCAAGGTAAATGATGTTTTGTAAGGTATTGACAGCATGTAAATTTGGAACTGATTTATGTCAACATTAAAGTATGTGCACTTAATTAGCATTGATTTTAAAATGGAAAATGGTCTCCCAGGATACTGTAGAGCAATTCTTTATGTCTTAATTTGCAGCAGATATTGCTCTGAGAAACAGATTTTAGTAGAGACCAACCTATTTTAGGCAAAAGGAAATGCGTAAACATTGACCTGTAAGGAGGAATTGTTAGGATAATCTTCCTAGATCTCACAGAGAAAAGTCTCCTTCATCTGTCTTCAGTGTTTGCCAGAAATAAGCAAGATTCTTATTTCTTTTGTGTCTATTCACATTCCAGCTTTTAGAAAATAGATAGAGGTCTCACTCCCGCTAAAGATATAATTGTGGTAATATCATGCTCAGATAAGCACTGAATGAATGGGCAGATTTACAGAACAGGCTTTGTGGCCCACATTCTGTGCTTCCTTTTCCATTTCTTAACCAGAAATTGATTCTTATGTTCAGTCTTGCAACACCTTAACCCTTTTGTTTGGCATTTTTTCATGGTACATTACGCAATGCAAATGCACAGAGCTGCAAACATGTTCGTGAGCGGAAGTGAAGGCAAGTGAAGTAGTGCTCAGAGCAATGGATCCCAGAGAAATTGAGTTGAAGAGATGCAGGTGCTGGGAATAAGCAGAGCACCAGAATTTGAACTTAGGTGTGTTTTCAACACTTTTTTCCCCCTATATTTCACTTATATCTTCACATGGTAATTGGGCTAGACTGACAGTGAGAAGAACCGAAACACTAAAATCCGAAGTTTTTATTTTGAACTGATGACAACCATTTAAACACGACATACTTGCTTTTCTCCATATATAGGACTGGATCTTTGCCATCCACCATTCATCTTAACACACAGCAGCTTGAAGGAGGACACAGACACTGGCTGCATCAGGATGACAAGGCTGCACAAAGTTTCCAGGCTGTGGAGAGCACCATCTCACAGGAGCAGTCCTTGGGCTTCCATGGGATATAAACTCTCACCAGTCTAGAAACAGTGACTGCATACAGCTCAGAGCTGCAGATCTCTGTGATGTATGTTTTATGTAAAGGCATTCATACAACCATGACACTTGTCAGGATAAAACTGCTAGATAATATCACATATCTCTTCATTGCTAAAAGGAAAAGATTTTACGGATAACATAAGAGAAATACTCACAGCTCTTTCCAAGAAAGCGAACACAAGGTTATCACATACATCTGCTGACAGTAACAGATGGCAGCACTAATTGTTTTTCAGAAAGTTCATGTTGTTTTAATTTCCTCAAGGGCAGTGCATGGACATAGACATGATGTGTTTCCATATTACCGCATTTGTGCACTGCCTAGAGAAGTGCTGCTGCTTCCCACCAAAGGTGGGGTGACCTCGAGGCTTCTGCTGTAAGCAGAGGAGAGGGTTAAGCTGAGGAAAAGGGGGAATGGAGGGAGGGAGACAGGGAGACAGGGAGGGAGATGGAGGAAAAGGCCAGCACCATTCAGAGCCCACAGCGTCAATGTAACAAACAGAATTTTTTAAATAGCAGAATATGAATGGAGCAAAATGCGAGCACAATTCAGTAATGATGGTTGATATTTCCACATCCAGGGGAGAGCAGCTACAACGGTACAGATGCAGAGGGGTTGCCAAGGAAACAGACGTGTTTTGCTTCAGATGTGCAGTGAAGCACATACTCCAGACATCCATATAGCCTCATTACCACTGCATCTGAATACCTCACAGCCATTAGTAATGAATTCTACCCTCACAACACCCCTGCAGTGGTGCAGTGGTCCTTTATCCCATTTTTAAAGTAGCAAAAGCAAATAGATTGTGCCACCTGCCCAGTCACACCAGCACTCTGCTGTCCCTGAAATCTAGATTACTGAAATCCAAACAAGAATAGAGCATTTGCACCCGTGATCCAGCCAGTGCTGTGACTTTGATATGGGTCAACAATAAGTTACTAGGGAGGAATGTAAAAGTAACAAAACCCCAGCTTCTGCTGCTGGCCACTGGACCATTGTCAGGGAATAGTTCCATGTTTATTTCCAAGGATATGTAACACTTTCTTCTCAGAATGTAGCAGGGAAACATGGATGTGGTTCAAGGCTCTGTACTTCAGAATCAAATAATGGTATATGAAAAATCTCTTCTCATCCGCATATCAGTAGTTTTATTTAAAAATTCAGTGGAAAGGTAGAGATAAGGAAATGAGCAGACATTACCCATAAAAGTCTGACATTTTATCAAGCTCTGTTCACTTCTGCCTCCAAACCAGCACAGCTCCCTGTAAGCTTGGAAAAGAAGAAAGGGGAATAGTCTTCTCAATTTAAGAGAAGATGAAGGAATGGCCCAATTATACTCAAACAGACCATCTGGTATCTACCCAGTGCTCAGGCTGTATTTTCCTTGCTCTGTATTTCAATTTTCTTTTCTAGTCTATCCCATGCCCAGAAAATTTTGTTCTCCTTAGAACAAAGAAACAATTAGAACTCATTATTCTCATAGTAGAAATTGTTATGCTGAGACATGCATTTTTTAGATTTCTAAAGAAGAAGAAAGAGCACAGGGCTCTCAGGACAAGCTGTAGATCACAGGAAATGCACTGAAAATACAGGCTGTGGTAATGGGCTTTCAGTCCTTTTTAAGAAATCTGGAGATGAGAGAGCACAAGAAAGAGCTAAATAGTCATTCACAGTGGATGGAATATTCCATAGTGACTTCAGGCTGTATTATGTGTTCAGTGTCACTGTCTGAGTGTCAGAGCCTGTTCTAAAAACCTCCAAAAGTTTGGCAACAGCCTTTCTCCAAAACAGGGGGTTCTCTAAGATGTGGCTCAATAGCACAAGGTGAGCTGTGGCAAGGGGGAATGGCACCTCCTGTTCTGCCAGTCTTTGGCTGGGTTGTCAAAGGTGCTGCTTCGTTTTTGACTGTCTGGTCTGACAAAATAGGTAACTGGGCATTAATTCACTTAGATGTTTGAAGATGACACATTTCTCTTTATTGCACAGACCTAATTTCAGTAGTTCTCAAAAAGGGAAAAATACCTGTGTCCTCAATAAATCTTTGATGATTTCTACTGCCTGCTTTTTTTAAAGAAACTTCTTCATCTGCTCATGAGAAATATTGTTCTCAAGTTTTTCTCAATTTTAAAATATGAACAAGTTACCAAATGAAAATCAAAATAAGTAAGTGCCAAGAGTACAGAATCCCATTCAATTTGCCTTTAGAAACACTCTTAAATATTTATACCATTTAAGCTTAAGTCCCAAAATATTTCCAAGGTCTTTGATGTAGGAATTCCCAGATTTCTTTCCCCCCATACTCTTTTTCTTTCTAATAAAGTAACCAACACATCCTGTTATATCAAATAAAGTTTAGGGTTTAGCAGAAACCAAAGACAATGAGGGACGGGACTGACTGTGACCTTCTCTGTTTTTATTCCTACAGCCTCTGCTCTGAGTATTTTCTTTTGTCAGATTAATTCAGTCTTTGAAGACTTCAGTGTTGACCTCAGGGCACTTAAGGCATGTCAGCATGGATGTTCACATTAAGAAATAGACTCAAGCCCCCAAAAAACCTACCTGAAACATTAAATTTATTTTTACAATTATTTGCTCATCCAGAAATATGAGAGGAGAAACATAACAAATCTTTACTGCTAAAAGCATTGTACAAGGCAAGCTGCAGACTGTGTGTGTGTGTCTCCTTCTGAAAAGGACTGTATGGGCTTTAACACCGAATTACCACTCATCTAAATCTGTGCAGAAATTTTAACAAATAGTTACAGTTAATACCAGCTGATACATATTGTGATACACTTAAGGAAAGAGAAAGCACAAAAATTTGTCAAAGTAAGGACTAAATCTGCCACTAAATGGTTGCAAATCAGGAGCCCATGTAACTTGCAACAAAACAGTTTGGGGCAAAGATTTGTCACAAACACAGCTGTTTAATGCATGGCACAAAAATCAAAAGACATCCTTTCTTTGTGCCTAGAGAGTTCACTCATCCCTCACTCCCTGGTCTCTTTCAAAGAAAAATGAGCTAGCCACGAAGGCAAAAGATGCCAACAGCAGATAAAGACATTTCTGTAACGACCTCAACTACGCCTACAGTAATTTCTCTCATTTACCTGTAGCATTACCTGCATACAACTGATGAGCCCATCTGTCTCCAAGTAAGCAACACCTCCAATCTAGCGAGCAGCCATTTGTCAAAACCTCCCCCAGGGCTGGAGACCTGCCTTTTTCCTGCTCTTATCATTGCCACTTTTATGACTGCTCAGCTGAGGCAGTGATAAATAAGACCTTGCCCTGTTCAGAGTTTTTCAAAAACCCCAAAATTCTACTGGCAGCCTTGAAAGGCACAGAAACACTTCTAGGGCAATGGAAACACAATCAGCATTTAGTGGCCCTGAAACCAATAGGGTCCTGCAGCCCCTATCCACAGCCTTTCCTGCTTATAGGGAACCCCACTACCTGGGCACATGCTGCAGCCAGGGCCTGGCCTGTTTGCAAGGATGTGAAGTTCGGAGGGATGTTCCTGCACATGGGCTGGGGCTGCTGTAGCAGAGGAAATGTCAGTGTTGGGTGTGTGAGTTTCTGCTTCTGAATGGGGACACCAGAAATTTGGGGTGGGGATGGGCCTGGAGCATCCTCCTGGTGTAGCGACAGCCACTGCCAGTGCTCAGCTCCGAAGACACTGTTGTTAGCAGGGCTACAGTGCTACTTTGGTGATGGGTAAGGGTATCCTAGTCTTAAAGTCTGGACTGAGATCTTGAATACAGACTATCTGTTCCTTGAAGCAAGGATCCAGACCTCAGTGATGTATCTTGTCAGTTACTATAGCACTGCTGAAGTAAGGATTTTCAATTTACCAAAAATAGTGTGATTCAAATCCTCCTGTGCTTCAAACCCCTGAAAGAGCACAGATCTTTCAGATAGCTGGAAAGAATCATTGCAGAAGAGATTTCACATTTCACTCCATAAATCCAGATGCACGTGACCAGCAGCCCTCAACACTTCACCATCGGTGTCACGTCCAGTGACCTTGTATCTGCCGGTTTCCTGGGAGGCACTGTGGTATGGACACAGATGAGGCGAACTACAGCACGGATAGAATGAAGTCTTCTTTGAGTTATGTCAGAAATAGTTTTTATTAATCAGCTGAGGACTATCCATAATACCCCAATCCCTAATACAGACCTTAGCCTGGACACTTGCATGGGGTTTAGCATGTTTTAAAAGTACAAAAATTACGGGTATCTGTTACAGTTCCAGCCTAAGTCTCTATTATCAAGTGGCTGTGCTCCTGCTGATTTGTGAAAACTCAGCCCATTTCGTGAAGATCTCCATACTACAGCGTCTGCAATTTCTAGGCATTTTGTTCAGATATTGAAACTAGGCTGGCTTCTGGAACAAATTCCCCTTTAGTTGCTGTTAGATACTGAATACAGGCAACTTTCCAAGGAAAGCATTATTTACCCACAGGAGTACAGCATTGAGCAACAAAAATGCTACAACAGCAAAATAGCCTCAACACATCCCAGCCATTTCTAAAGCTTGGCATGTCCTGGGGACTGGCCAGGTCCCACAAACTCCTGCTTCTGTGAGGGCCAGGCTGCAGCAGGACCCTCAGTCAGGTCAACTCCTGAGCTTCAGCAAGGGTCCCTCTCCCAGAGCCAGCCTGGCCTGTTTCACCAGTACTTCCATGTGCTCTCCAACCTGTTTCTTATCAAAGAATATTGTGCCCAACCTGGACAGAAACAAATCTTCAAAGACTTTGATACCTGCATTTTAATTTAAATATGCCTGCAGAGCTGGCCAAATTCTGAGATTATCAATTCTGAAATATTTTTTATCAGTAGCACACCAATAATACTGTAGGTATTTATTATCTTATATGCAGGGTAGGAAACACACTTTGTGTTCTGGCCTCTGGAAAACCAATGCCAGGAAGACTGGATAAAAGCAGCTATTTTCCATATAGCTGGCTTTGGGAGCAATTGAAAAGGTAAGACAAACAGAGTTCCCTCTCCTCCTAGGATATAAGTGAATTCTCAAGTGCATGTGCAAACACACAACCTGAAAGACATTTTAAAGGACATCAATACTTCAAGAGCTAGGGGTGATACCAAAAGGCGTGAAATGCTGCAAGAGCGCTGTCATGGAAACAGGTCCTCTCTAGGTATGAAAATGCCACCTCCCTCTCTCCTAAGGCTGTATAGGTCCAAACAGGACAAATCACCTTTGGTTATGCAATATATAAGCTTTGAGAGTTATGTGGTGTTTATGTGGTGCTTCACAGATGAGTATGAGAGGGAAGCCTACCAACAACAAACCACGAACTGAAACCCCCTTCACACACCAAAACCTGAGAGAGCAGAAGTACAGGTGCACATCAAGGGTGGAAATGTGGGAACGGTGGATTTTCGGTCTTATGGCTAACCAGGAAAGGAGAATGAAAGGCAGAATGGATAAAATAAGAGGGAAAAAAAACATTTATGGCAGGTCAAACCCAAGTATTTGCAGCTTCCCACCCAGTACAGCTGTCATTGCACACCTCTAGCCGTGCCGAAAGGTGGAGGAAAGCTTGACCACCCTGGGACAAGGGCTTCAGGAGGTGGAAGCAGCTGAGGATAAAAACTGCTGCCTCAGACAGGATCACAGAGCTTGCATCTCTTGGGAGACTTGCAGTATTGGACACTATTTTTCAAGGATTGATCAGTGGAGTTTGAAATGTATTGTGTTTGTATGGCACACAAGGGAAAAACATCCTCAAAGGTTTTACGAATCAAGCCAGTATTAAAGTTACTGATATGGCAGTAGTTTGAAGCAAAGGTTTAAACAAATCTAGGTACATGTTCAAGAAGAAATGAAATACAGAGCATTTTCAGGCATAAAAACATCTTTAGCAATTTGTCTTATCTATTGGTATAAAGCACACGTTTCCATTCTCCTCTCCTAATAAAACCAACAAATGTACTTCTCCTTCAACAAACAGTGTATTTTACAGTATATATTAAATCTTTTTACTTTTTTGACCTCCTCAGTAGAGTATGAGGCTTTTATTTGAGTTTGATGTAAAGCACCTCCAGCTCTTTACTCAAGACACCTGCATTTAATCTGTGAGTATTCTCAGTTTTTTATACTCTGCAAGAGAAGGCAGCAATCATGCAACTCAGATGTGATTACCAGTCTAAATCACTCACCAGGCTAAACTTGCTTTGAAAGCCCAGATCTATCATGTGGACTTCCGAACTGAATACAACTTGTGGTCTAAAACAATGAAGTAAGTCAGGAAAAAGCAACTGTGACCAGAATACTCTGTCAACATTCCACGTGCACAGAGCTCCTGAAGACATTTAATACATGTTTAGATTATTGACTGCAATATAATAGAAAAATACCCAAAGGAGAATTAAAGATACCTTTAGCAGTCAAGTGATGATAACATGGAGCTCAGAGAAGGCTCATTTATCTAATGAGAAGCAGTTCCCAATATAAACATAGTTAAGAGGTAATGATGAAAACTGAGGTTTGCATGCCAAAACCCACAAATACATCCAGAGAATTCCCAATATAAGATGGCATTTAATTAACCAAATTACCCAACTTAATGTTCCAGCTGAGCAAAATACTTTAGCATATTCAGGATACTCTAATATTACTTTATTTTACAAAAGTTGGTGGGTGGGAAGTGCTTTAATGAAGAGACAGAAATGAAGCCAAATGTGATCGAATTTTCAAATGTTTCAATTTCAATGGAACAAATGTTTAAATGTAACTGATTGAAAGCCCAAGAATTTCTTTCTGAAAGTTCTGACGAAAACTAGTTTAAACTCCTACACATCAAATTACCTAAACACTGGAGATTGTTTTTTCCTTTTTCCACTTTTCCCCCCTTCTATCTCCCTTCCCTCCTATTTCACTTTTTTATTTCCCTTTCTTTCCTCTATGTTTCCAATGAAAAAATGGCAAAGGGAAAAGTTGAAGACATTGATTTCATGAGAAGATGCAGCAACTTTTAAAAATCCTTTTCCCACAGTTCTTCTTTTACAGAAAATGCTATTTAACCAAGACCAAGGAGATTATATAAATATATACATATATGTAAGTATCTATCTATCTGTATAAACATGACAGGCTTTTGCTTCAAGGTTCCGCTAAAGGCATTAACACCCTTCTGGTGAGGAAATTACATCCAGCCTTTTAAAGCTGCTTTCAAGAGATGCCATTTAACTGGATTGCAGTAGAGTGTCTGGAGAGCAGCTCACTTCCCTTTGAAGAGCTTGTGAACAAAAGATGCAATCCTGCAGGTCACTATGTGCCTGCAGAGCTCCAAGGAAGGGCTGAAGAAAGCTGTGCAAACTGCAGCTGGCCAAGAAACTCTGTTTTAGCAATAGCAATTAAATTATTTAATGCAAACGAGTTTCTTGGATCCCTCTTTTACAGCCATTTGGCTTTTATACAACCAGACCCAGACAGTGAAAGACAGGTACAGACAGAGATGCTCAAGCCCAGCAGAAGGGCAACTCAGCTATTTTGAGGCCCACTCACTACTTACTTCTGTCAGGCAGCACAGCAAAAGCAGCACAGGCACTGCCACTAGCACAGTTAATACCTTTGGTGTAAGGCAAACCCTCCAAGCAGAGGAAGGGGCACCAGGCTTGGTGGCACAGTGTGCTTCTAGACCTGTACAGGTGTATGCTGTACAAGGGAATGTCAGAGCCCTGAAGAGAAACGTAAGGTGACTCTGAGAGAGCCATCGTGGGGAGCAGAGAAACATCAGGATGGTTCAGGCTGTTAGGGAAAGGGCATAAACAGTGTCAGCTGCTGAAGGCCAGAAGAGAAGGGGCAGTTTTGATCCAGCCTGGAGGATGATGGTCCTATTTTCAACAGTATTTCACAAATACTTTTTTTCTCCTTCCTCTGAATTTTATCCTTGGGTAATTTAGGGTATGTTAATGATTTCTGTAATCCCTTTTTGATAGCACCTCTCTTTCATCCATATCCAATAAACAACAGCATCTCCAAAAAGAAGAAACAGATGTACAATTTAAGATACTTGTAAAGTTTCTACTGAGAACACATGAGTTTTAACTTGGCCAGACCTTGACAGAAGCATAGCTGTGCTACTGCAACAGTCTGATCTGGACCCCCCACAACACAATAAAAGCTTTCACATACAACAGAGAGCCTATGAAGCACCAAATATGAAGCAGGACAAATTTCTTTCTTCTCTGTGTTACTGGGGCACTAGCCATGACCAGGATAAAATATACTGCTCTTATGACAATTTTTATCTTCTCAGATCTGCTGTTTCAAACATGGGAACAGAAGGCAGGCAGATCTCTAGAAATGTCCACTGTTACTGTTCCTGTTTAGAGCCACTTCAGCAGGGACAGGTGACTAACTCAGGTAACATCTGTGAAATACTGACCCCAGAAGAGCCAGTGGTAAAAAACGCAAGAGAGCCCATTAGTCTTCCTCAGAACAGAACAAAAATAACAATGAAGTTGTATCCTTTTATTTATCTCAGTAAAGTTCTCTTAAAACATATTACAATATAATATTAACAAAGGCAAGTGTCCAAACAGTATTTTTAAAACAAGATAACATTTCAAAGCAGAAAATTTCATTAAAAGCACCACTAGAAAATAGTACAGTTTTCACAGTGTACTGCAATCTGCAGAGACCACAGAACAGAGGAACATCCATAATATTAAAATAGACTCCACATATTCTGCCCCGCTTTGACTTCACTGAAAGCATAAAAAATTTGCATAGGTAATAAATATATCCAGGTAAAAGCCTTAAACTTGCAAAATGTTTCCCAATACAAATCAATGCTGGTTTTGTAAGCCAAATCTTTTTTCCTTTTGTATGAGCAACATTATACAACCTAAATTATTTTCCTCCTGTAATGGTCAAGTTTTCTGTAACAACAAGTTGCTCATTATCTTCATAACACAGTGAAATAACCACCTGCTTTCCTGGATGTATTAACTGAAACTCGTTCTGTACAGGTAGACTCCACCAGCCTCATCCTTACTCTGTTACTTTGTGAATCCTTCCTTTGGAAACACTCTCTGGCAGAAAAGATTGAAGAGCCTGTCTCCAGCTGTTTTAACCATATTCATGAATGCATATCAAAAGATGCAAAAGTTTTTAAATGAATTCTGTACTTCACAGTATTATATTGTACTATTAATAGAAAGAAACCATAGGGAAAAAATTAATTAAGAAGTTCAAAATTTGTAAATATAATTAATAAGATACCTTTCAATAAAACATGCAGTTTATTACAGAAAATGGGATAAGTGCCATAAAATTAGCATTCATTGTGCATCGATTCCTCTTGAACTTTATCTTATTCAGGATCATAGTGCACCACTTAATGTTGCATGGTATGAGGCAATATATATCATTTTCATAGATGCAAAGGCTATATACTATGCCATTAATTAGGCTATCATAAATCCATAGTGATTCCAACATACTCACTCCAAATTCCTGTTGCTATAACCAAGGTCAGTGAATGCCCTGAACTACAAATCCAGGCTTTTCTTTTTTTGAAAGGGAGAGATTCAAAAGCGGCTCAATGATCAGCCTTTTCTTGCTTGAAATAAGGCTAATCTTGCTGTAAATTGCAATTAATAATACATATTGGATAAGACTCTTTTTTCACTCTCTGAATGTCTTATCATAGATGACATGAGTAAAACATTATTAGATGCATTATCATTACCAGATGGATGCAAATTACTGTGTTTCTGCCACTGTGTAGCTAAAAATTTACTCTGAATTTAAGGGAAATTCTAGGCACTCCCCACAGAATCCTCCACAACATTTTACTACATTGAAGAATTAATACTCTGGAACCTCTCTCAGCTATAATAATGTTCATTTGTACCTTCCTTGTAGTTTCTGTATCCTTTAATTCTGGTGCATTTAAATGCAAGTACCACCAACATGCATAATACAGGCTTGGAGCATCATTCTCTTCCCTGTTTAACTCCACTGATTTCACAATCTCACTTAAATGAAGCATGCTCATACAAATCATGCCATTAGATTTGCTATATGCTATATATAGGCAAATGTTTATTACATTCAAGTAACATTTGCACTTTGCTGAAGATGTACCAGATTATTTCTAACACCAGATTATAATCTCTGCTACAGAGGTTTATATCTAGAATGAGTCTTACAGAACTGTCATTCTGGGGAGTGACAACCTTCAACAGAACTGCACAGCACAAACCAGCAAAGGATAATAAGGGGTTCTGTTTGTGAGAAAGTGACTTCCTTAACTTCTTCTAAAACAAAAACATAAGCCTGTAATTTCTAGCTTTCTCTAACACTGCCTCTCCATCAACTCTTAGCATAGAAATACCCAGGTGTGCTCTCTGCAGAGCTTCTCCTACAGCACATGCACCCTTCTACAGAAAGCAGAATGGATATGTCAGAAGAACTTTAACTCCTGTGCCATTTCATCTTTGTTCAGTCTCAGTAGACTCCAAGAGTCAAGTACCCAGAAAAACTGCTCTGCTCCCAGGTAACACAGCTCTCCTGTACACAAGAGATACACATGCTTTTCACTCCAGAAGTCCTTCTCTACCACTACAAAATGTGCTCTGTAATGATAACACTACTGTACAAATGTCGAACACCTTCAATAAGTTTTAATTCATCCCTCCTTACGACCTTGCAAGAACGAATGAGACCCTGGTTACACACAGGCACTAAGATCTCTGTCACTGACAGACTTTGGGGACACCAGGATTACTGGTTTGTGTACTTATTCTGACTGCAACACAATGCCCAGTGAGGTGTCCTGTGACAGGCTGCTTAGACTTTGCAGCTGAAAGTAAGCTGAAAGAAAAACTAGTGTTCTCTATTTGGAGCAGTTTGTCAAAAGCTTGAATCCTTGAGCATATTCTTGAAGAAAAAAAAGATGATGGAAAGATAACTTCAGGTGTTAAGGACACAGTTATAATGTCACAAGCTAAAACAGTGACCAGATAGAAGTCTTGCACTTGGGTTCATTCTATTACAGAAAATTACAGGAGGCATTATACAGCAAAAACAATGTAAGGAATTCCAAAACAGATTAAAACACAGCAATGTACATATATTTTAGATATACATACTCAGGCAGACATGTTAAAGTTATATCGTGCGTAATATTTCTTTTCAGTAGCGTTAATTTATGGCAGCCTGTAAGTGCATTGTTAATGTCCCTCTGCTATAGTTACATATGTGACACAAACATCTATCCTTTTATAGGAATGCTGAAAGAAAGCTGGAAAGAGATGTGACAAGGCACTTCATTTACTCCTAACAAAAGAAATGATAAAGGAGAGTGAAGAAGCATTTGTAGAGGAGAAAGGAGAAAATGGAAGAAAGCTGTCTACATAGTTTAGAAAAAGAAAGAATAGTTTGATGGAAGAGCTGGAAGAAGATAAAAATTAGTGTCAATGAATACACCAGTTCCTTGAATTAACTGACTGATTTGACAAAAAACAGAAAAGCCTTTTTAATGTAAGTACCTGTTCAGCAAAATAAATAGACTTGTGAATAATGGGCTTTTTGATCAGAAAAATATTTTGCTGTTTAAAAGAAATGGAATAAAAATTTGCTTAATTTTCAGAAGTCTAATTTTCAAGACATTCTTTTAGTACTTGTTTCTTTTTGCATATATACTCTTTCTTCCTAGAATAGACTTCCTTCCTTCTCATTCTGCAACTTTTCACTGGCAAAACTAAAAACAGAGAAAAGCCTTCCCAAATTACTTAAATGCAGATTATTTCCAAAGGAAATTAGAGCAGTCATTAGTTCCACTGTTTTTGTTGTAAAAACAATGTTCTATTTTTGACCCAGTCCCTTTCCACAATATTAAGAATGTATACTCCAGTGTTGCCACATTATCACCTATTTGAGGCATGTTCTCTCCATTTATGGAAAGCACAACATATTGTAAGTTGTAGAAAAAATAGCCCCAAAGTACATTTAGTCTTTTTATTAGCCTGTTGCATGAAAAAAAGTGAAAGCAGGTTTCAATTATTTGGCTGTGCTGCTTTCAGTTACAGTACTAAATGCTATTTACCCTCAGCTGCAATTTTTTGTGGTCCAGAAATAATCAATTTTAAGAGATTGCTTTATTAAAAACAAAGGAGTTTGGTCTGAATTCAATGTTCCCCTGCCTGAAGATGACAACAAAATTAAAATCTTGGAACACCGAAAGCTCTTGTTTTCTTTAAATAGTGATCATTCAGTTAAGATTATATTTAAATATTCCTAAAAGTGGGATGATCTGCTCAAGTCAACACAGTATAGTGTCAAATATGTATAGAATCAGAGTAGAATCCAAATACAATTTAAACCCCAATTTCATGCTAACTTCACTGTGCAGAAATTAAGATGAAATCCATAAAATAGATATACTGGTTCCATGTTCATGAGTGATCTGATTGATCCTTCCACGCACACAGTCAAGAGAAACTGATATCAGTGTTCCATTATGTACTTCAAAAGATGCACGGAGGGACACACTGGTCCATGTGCTTCCCTCTGGCATCTGACCTCCAATCTGCTGAGCAACTGCTGTGGGTTGCATGTGATCCATGGTCAACTGATTGAGAGTTACTTTGAGCACATTGCATGAATGGATTAGCTTTAAGTTAAATGCAAGGCTGGCAACTCCCTTTTCAGTAAAAATAAAATACTTCTGAGCAAGCTGTCCAGAAGAAACCAGCTGTATCTGTTTCTCATTGGATGACACCTGGGTGAAATCCAGTAGTTTGTTTCTCACAGCTCCAGTAGGCAGACCTGTAACAGAAACTGTGGCTGATATGGCACTAGAAACTGCTGAAGGGATCCAGATGAGGCTAAACATGCTAATTCCAGAAGTATCTCCAAAATACCGAACATTACACTGTGCAGGAGAAAGTATCTCAAAGCTAACCAGATCTCCAGCACCAACCTTTGTGGCCCCAGAAGCAGATATCGATGTGTCTCTGTAATTTACCCCAGATTTAAACACATTCATTAATTCTCTGTTGGTACCATTCCTATTGATATAAGAAACTAAGGAGAAGCCCTCCCGGACACATGTATGACCCATGGAATACAGTGCTTGATGAAACACGAATTTGACAACACCAGTTTCAGTGAACTTTATAGCTCTGCCGTCATGAGATAAACTTAGCATATAAGGGTCAGAAACAGAAATTATTTTAAAGGTAGGTCGATAGTTGGTTTGGTAATGCATTGCTGTTGACATCTGTGCAGTGAGTGCCACAGCACCTGTGTCATGGGACAACCAAAACAAACTGAGTGGGGTATTAAGATCATAAATATTCAAGTCTTTGCTTTGATTGCAGAATTGATTAGGGCTCCTCAAATACACAGAGAGAGTTTGGCTTGGCTCCACTTCAGCAGCACTGCTTAAACTAGTGCTCTGGAAATACTTTCCTTCTGGCTGCTCGATCCGAACACCACTCAGTTCATAGTCTTCCTCGCTGCCATTGAGCTTTAAGGAAAGTTGCAAAAAGTTCCTGCAGTTATGCTTTACTGCAAAATTCAGGTCAGTCCACAATAGACCATGTTGCCTGAATACCAGGCTGCTCTCTTCAGTGGATAGGATATCACAGGGAAGCTTTCCCTTTATCTTCAAGTTCAAGCCAGAGTAGACCTGAGAGATGCCAGACTTGGCAGAGGGTAGAACGATGTTTGCAGCCCAAGACTCTGAGAGCTTGTTTTCACTGGCTGCTGAACAAACTGTGTCACTGACAGTGGAACAAGGCATGGCCACCATTCCATCTTCACACTTTAAACATGCTTGGCATTCCTGCATTTCCTTATTAAAGAAATACTCCTCTCCACACATTCCCAAAGCTGCATCTTTCTCAGCAATTCCAAGGCATCGGAAACCACCTGTTCACAGGAAATGGACTATTTTTATTGTTATACCTTTAAAATACTCAAAATAAGAACTCTACAGCTCCACATATCAAGTATCTTTGACAATGTATCTAATCACACAGAAAACAGAAGACAGTTTTGATGTTAGATCACTTTGTGCTATTTAAGGAACCTTAATAGCTTACAGAGGAAATATTAAGCATAACTCACCTTGTCCAAGCCAAGCACATCGGTTGGAGTGAAAAAAAGCTACACAGGGGCAATTCTAACCAAAACCTGTAATGTACCAGATACAATGATATTGCTCCAAAGACACTCTCTTCCTTCTGTGAGGTAAAAGGCATGGTGACTGGTACACTGAGCAGCTCCCTTCAACTAATGGAGAGTCCCCCTACACATGGCCTGCCCAGCCATGCTACAGGGTAGCCCTGCTGTCACAGTGATTGCTAAAGCAGAGATTTGCAACCCAAGGGACAAGGAGCCCTCACATTCACTCCACATACAGTTTTAAAAAAACCTGCAAGAGACAAATAGGAAAACCAAAACGGTAAACAGAGGCTTAAAATCATTATGCAGCAGCCCACTCACTTAAAAAGTGGAAAACCACTGCCCTAAGACACAGGACACCAGTGGCTGTGACCAAGCTAAAGTAAAACACTGATGCAAACAGTGAGGAGAATATACACGTGGTGTTTGAAATTACTTTGTTTGACATAAAGCACTTTTGTGCTGTTAAATGGTACACCGTGACCTCAGTGGATCAAAGAACACACACCAGAAAAACAGGCTTTAGAAACAGCCCATAATTTTCTATGGCAATTTTCCAAGAGCAACGCCAGCTGCCAGTGCTTCCACCTGGAGCAACCAGAACCCAAAACCTTTGTGCATGGAGATTTCATGATGTAAATCAACACACAAGATCTCAGCCATCCTAAAGAATAATCACCTGCAGTTTGTGCCTCAAGACTTAATCACTAATGCATTTATGCTTTTTTACCACCATGATCAAAACTCAATAATCATCTTTCTAATAGATCTTCTTAAATATCCTTTAGTATCTAGATCCTAAGTCATATATTTGCATTATTCTTTAGGTGGAAACTTCCTGCACCTGGGCTGGGATTTGCTCTAAGACTGGGACGACAAGCGTTTGCATGGATCCCAACAAGCTGTATTTCTCCACTGCTAGCCCAGGGTGGGGCTGGCAATGCCAACGGCTGATGTAGACAGAAAAGCTCACCACACTTGCTGCAAACTGCAAGACAGAGCAGTACACACGCACCTGGCCCACAGGGGAGGTCAGAATGTGGGCTAGAATTCACTTCTGATACTACGTTACTCAGAGAACACCAGACACGGCGTTAATTTGTACAGGCTGCATATATTCACCCTCGTATCACTTTGTCTATTTACACTTCATTCACTTAAGTGATGATTCTCCACTAACACCGATATGTAGGACTGTACAATTTATCATGTGAGAATATTCTTTCTAAGACTAAGTACCATTTCATAAAAGGAGTTCACTGAAGAACAGTAAGATTTTTTCCATCTGCAAGAAAATCAAAAGAAACTTAACACTTTGCTCTCCTCTAAAAGTGTCTCATTTTTTATGAGCAACAAAAGCCAATTTTTTCAACTAAACACATTCTAGAGGTAGTACATTAAAAAGTCCACGATCTTTCCCTTTGAAATCAGTTTTAACCATGATACATTTGCTCACATGACACTTCTTAACCACTTCTACTTCTCACATCACTGAGAAATACTGGACAAACTGATACTAAGTACACACATATAGCTGGTTCACATGGCAGAGTAGATTTTCAGTAGTGCCTAGGAACACTTTTCATGCTATTTTTTGTTTCAAAATATTTTAGTGTATATTTGAGTATTTACAAATACCACATTTCACAAATACTTGTGATGGCTATATGCATTAATTTGCTGTCTAGCCTTTTCCTGGGTAGATCTGCAGCAGGTGTGTTCCCTCTGTGCGTACTTCAAATAGGTGACTTCAAAGCAGCACACAGGCTGCTTTTTGCTGTGGCCACAGTTGCAAGAGCAGCACCCTTCTCTTTGCACAGAAGAGGTCAAGCAGCAAATGATAGCCAAACATCAGAAAACCAGCACAGCAGCATGCTGGCTTCCTGCTGCTCTTTACCACTTTACCACTCTGCCACCTCTTCCTGGCTCCTTGCTCTGAGCATTGTTGCACCTGGTTTCACAGTGAGTAGTCCAGCTGTACTCAACCTGGATTTGTGAAATTCAGTCTTTCTGCCATTTCCCAGCCCTTGCTACTCATGGAGGCCAGGTAGTTGCAAGACAATTAGAGTAAACCATGCATCGATTTTTCTGCTGCTGCTACTACTCATAGCTGCTTAATGCAAAGGTTACATTTGGGCAGATTAAGTACGGGAATCCCTCTCTTTTTAAATACTCTATGTCAAATTTGGATCATCATATATCAATATGGTTTATTACAAATCAGGGCTATCTGTCCAGGTTTTTATTCCTCTTCCCCCTGCATCCCACAGTAAGTTCTACAGTAGGTCCTCTTTATTTTGCATAGCATTCCAGGGAGAGTGCCTTTGGTTGATTCTATTTGTTGGATAAACAATCTGACCACTCTCCCCTGGTTACATAAGAAGGAAATGATGCACCAAACTCTATTTTCACTGATTACATACTCCTAACTGTTATTGAACCTTAATGACTAGCCTTCAATCAAATAACCTAACAACTCTCATGCCACATAAAAATGAGAAAAAGCAGCAAGGGAAGAAGGTATGATGCAGAGGAAAGTGGAAGGGTGAAGAAAGAGAGGCTCCTAGTTACATGATTCTTTACTGTTATTTGCTCTGTCTCCCCTCACACTGTACATTGAACATGAGTTGCAACAGATGCAACAACCTTTGCGTGCAGCTTAAGAAACCACATTCAACATCTGGAACTCATATGTCACATCACATCCCCTTCTTCCCTTCATTACCCAAAACAGACATTCAGTTTCAGCCTTTCTTTTGACACATTAATAGTACTAGTATAAGATAATGAGCTACCATGAACAGCCAGGCTGAAAGTAGCAGTCGTCTCTAACAAAAAATAAAAGGAAATAAAATACTCTCTTCCACGACAGATGGGAATAACATTGACAGGACATCAATTCCTGTCCAGGTAATGATGCCATTTTCGGGTTTTTTTACCCTTTTTCTTTTATATATTCTCTGTATCCTTCACACATATACTTGTAGCTTTGTAGCTTCATATTGTAGCTTAGTTTCAACATTTTCCTAGGCTGAAAGACAAAACAAATTCCAGGATCCCTATGCTATCTTGGTTCTCCTTAGAAACCAAGGCTGAAACCCGCTTTCTAAGACATGCTTTTGTAAAGAGGGCCTGGAACTCATCCTGAGGGGAGAGAGTCTAGAAAGTACTAGAACCGGGGGAATTACTCCACCAGGCGAGTTTCTAATTGGGGGATTCTTGTCAGATATGCTAATTTGAAGAATGTATAAAAATTGTGCACACGTCACGCGCAGTGTGCATCTTTGGCTTTCCCTACCAGATGAATTTGTGCACCTGAGAATCCTCATATAAAGGATTCTTACCCTTTTGTCACCCTTATTGTGTCTGACTCATATTTTTAGGGCCAGAGAAAAAGCAACAGTGATGGGTAATAACTTGCTTACACACCGTCATTAAAACTGGGGGCAGAGGAAGAAAGAGAAGATTCCTTTCCCTCCAAATACATTGCTACTGCTTTTCTGTGGTCTGACACACCATCAGTACCCATCTGTTTCTTGGCAGTATTTTGCCTTATGTTCCTCCAGCAGTTGTACAGACCCATTTTTGGTCTGGTTCCTCTCCATGGAACCCACTGAATAAATTCATAACAGCCCTCCCTCTTCCAAGCCACAGACTAGAGCAACACCAAATTACTCCCACATTGGTGGCTCTCCTTTCCTAGGGTTGAGGCCTTGTGGGTTTCCATTCAACAAAACACCAACTCCAGCAAACCCAATGTCTCAGTAAAGAGACAAAGCCTTACACCTTTCCAATGCTCTGAGTCTAATTTTGTGCTCTAAACTGTCTTACCTCCAACTGTCCACCTCTAAGACTCTCTAAAAGTGTCTTCCCTCTTCTTTTGTAAGACTGACGGTATCTCATGTGCAGCATTTACCACATAAGGCGACACTAAGTGCTCTTTTCCTCTAGTCATTTCCATTTTCCTGTGGTGTTTGTAGTAACACCATCCAAACCAACACAATTCCTGTCCAGAGGAAGTCAGGACAATATAAGAAAACCCACACCCTCTTTTAACCCTTTCCTAGGGTCCCACTTTTTTCTCCACCAGTGACTGGATAGGAAAGGCACAAAATCACTCATAATCAGCTGAAAACAGCCCTTGCTCCTCAGAGAGGCCACCCTCTTCTTACAAGTTAGAAGCCTAGAGGAGGAAAAACATAGAATCCAGTGAAGCTCTTCCTGGGTTATTTGGCTGTGAGACCTCAGGTACTGGTCACAACTAGTGAAATGCTCTGACCATAGAGTTCCTTTCAAGGATTTTTGGATGACCAAAAATTAAATCAGTAGAAAGAAACCTATTACCTGCATACAATTCTCTCAGTATGTCTATTAATTTTGCTCCTTGGTGTCTGACTGCCACGGGAATGTAATGAAGCCTGCAGTGCAAAACACCAGACAGATCAGTTCTTAAATGTCTGAAAAACTCCCCCAAGTGTCCTCAAATGACAGAAACTGTTGATCTTTCCTCAGCATTTGACAATATTGTTGTTAAAGGAGAATAAGATTCACGAAGGGATGTCCTATAAGAGCCTTCATTAGATCAAGTCAGACACCTACCCCAGCTCACCAGAAAGAAAATGACAACTATTTTTCTCCATTAGGAATAATAACTTTGATTTTGGCCCTACTTGCACCAGCATAAACAAGAAGAAAGTCAGGTCATAAGAGAAAATTAAAAACAAAGCATATAAATCCCCAAGAAAATAAGGCAAAAGGAACCATCCAATGCCTCTAGAGGATATTAATGTCCTAAATAGACCATTGTCCACAGAAACTCCTATTACAGTAGAGTGTTTTTCAAACCCTTTGATTCCAGCAAGCTGTGCATGTCACTACTCATTAACATACAAGCCTGAGTTCTTATCTATTTATTTGGCCTGTTCCTGAAGATCTAATTATCCTCATTCTTTAATTATCAGAGAATATAACTTACCTGGAGTATTGAGGCATTTTATCCTCTCACCACAAATGCTTGGAGATTCAGTGCACTCATCTCTGTCCTGTAAATCACAAGAATCGTATTGAAACACTTAAACACGACAACTTAAATTTGGAACAGGCATTTCAGGTTCTGTGACATCCATCTGTCCGTAATAGGTGTATGCAGGGATGGAGAAGGGGTTGATCCCATAGGCATGTTAGAGCAGGACAATTTCGATTTGGATTTGTTACCTGTTTTAACCAGGTATCTAAAAACACTGTGTGGTGCCCACAGAAAGCAAGCAGTGTGCAGAAGAACTGAATGGAGGGGTTGCACAAGTAACACTTGTTATGATGCACATCCCCAAGAGTGGTGCATCAATCAATTGATCTTAAGGACATTTCAAAAATCAGGACAGTTTTAGAGTGGCTTTCAAGGACATTCAGTCTGGGAGGAAGCTGATAACCAAAACACACATGAAAAGTAAATTAGAAAGTAATATTCCCTGTCAAGGAGTCCTCCTTTCACCCTACAGCAGGAAGATGGGGAAAGAAAAACAGCCTACATTTGCATTTAAATGCTAGCACTGAAGAAAACTGAGGCTAGCAGAAAGGGAACTAGACAGACATTCAGGTTCTCAGTATCTGGTCCAGCTGGTCAGGCTCATATTAAGCTAAGAATGGGGGGCAACACTTAGCAAACAAGCCACTGCTTTAAAAAACAAGTTGCCCGTATATCTTTCCTAGGATTTCTAAATGACAGAAAGCAAACAAAGAAACATCTTATTTTGCTTGCGTGCTGGTTTTGTGCTGTATAATAAAATGTATTTTATAATAAAATGTACTTAACAATAAAAGTGTCCATGTTCTATATATGTGTATTTGTATGTTATGTTTAAGCAGGAACTAGTTCTTATATTTGTTTTAACTGACAACTTTTGTTTCCAAACTTATAAATGAATGTCTGACTTATGCTTAATAAAGCTTTCCTGTGCTTTTCAGATATGTCTAGAAGCTCCTGTAAGAGTGTAACAGGATTAAATAAACAAATTTAGCATGCATTAGTCTGAATGTTTTAGGATGTCTTTTCCTACCATGATGAAAAGAATCTAAGTCCTGCCAGCTGTCAGGTTTGGGAAAGTATCACACCAACCAGGCACAAACTAGTGCCTCATTTAGGACACTAAATGCTAAAGAGAAACCCACAAAAAACCTTCTGGCAGACTTTGAAGTGCCATAGACCCATTCAGTAAAACACATGCTCCAAACTGGATTTCTCTAGCTCTCCAAGTAGTTATTTCCAGAATGTTATCCCAATATGTCCAACACAACGCTTCATAAGCAATAACTGAAAGATACAGAATTATGTTTCACCTGGCAAATCCGATCAGAGTTTGCAGAACACTCGGCCATTTGGAAAAAACCAGCAGGACACAATGTGCATTTTTCACATTGTGAAGGTGTCTTTTGGAAATTGCAAAATTCATCACTTTCACAAAGGCCACAGTCCAGCAAAGACTCCCCAACATTAATCACTTTTGCATCCACTTCTACTTTATGCACAGAGTATGACTTCTGGAGGTGATTTCTGACCTGGTTCTGAAGTCCATGAAGATGACTTTCAAAATAATTTTGAATATCTTCTTGCAAACTCTGAAATGACATTTGTTTCACTGTATCAAAAAGCATGCCATACTGGACTTTGATCAGATCCATTTGCTCATACATTTTCCTTTGCTGTTCAAGAATCTCCTGTTGCTGGCTAACCAACACATGCTGCTGTTCAGCAAGTTTTTGCTGCAAATCAACAATTATCTGCTGTTGGCTTTTTAGCATTTCAGTGAATTTCTCGTGCCCTTTTGCAAGGTGCAGTTGTAGTATTAGGGCATCTTCAGATGGAACTTCATTTTCTCCTGAAATACAAATGATGAATTATTGTCCAAGCTTGTATTATCTCTTCAAAAGCATTCCAATTTTAGTAAGTTAATGAAAAGTCTCACTAAATTCAAGTAATCATTATAAGGTCAGTTCCTTTACTACTTTTGAAGCCCCTTCATGGGACCAGAAGGTCTTCCAATTCATAAGCAACTTATGAAATCATCATCTGCGCCTGCTTCAGGGCATAAATTAATCATCACATCAATAACAGATTAATCCTTCCTATGTACATGTTCAAACACAGTAAAGAGTAAATGGCCAATTTGCACTGTAGAAGTGATAAAATGAGGTGATAAAACTTGCTGCGAATACCAAGCTGTTTAGGGTAGTAAAAGTAAGGGTCAGTTGCAAAGAGCTGCAAAAGGAATCTATGATACTGAGCAGCAGCAATAAAATGACAAAAAGAAGTTCAAAGGGGATAACAGTGAAATGAGGTTCCCACTGAAAAAGAAATCCAAGTTGTTTTAGATCAAATGTCATACTTGTAGATTACTATTACCCCTTGGAAATAACCTTGAGTAATATATCTAGATATAGATGTTGGGCTACAGAGCCATGTAATCATCAGTTCAGTGCCCAACAGAGGTCAAAAAGGCAATAAAATGCTAGAAATTTAGAAGAAGAATGTATAACAGAAGATAATATATCATTATGGCATTATATTAAACAATAGAGCATCTGAATACAGCATGCAGTCCTGGTTCCCCATCTCAAAATGAAGTACAGAGGAACTCAAAAGTTCACAAAAAGGGCAGCAAGGAAAATCTAACATATGATACTGCTGCAACATGAAAAAGTAGGTAAGACTTTTCAGGATCAGGGAAAAAAAAAGAAACCAAACAACTGTGCTATATTACAGGTATCCTAAAGCAAGTAAATACGGAAAGACTCTTCAGTCTTTCTTCCAATACAAGAATTAAGGGACATTAAATGAAGGCAGCAGTTCCATACACACTAAAACTTTAAAAATAAAATCAATTTGGGGCTAAAAGATCTACAGACATCAATCAGACTCAGGAAATCTAAGCAACAAACTGTGGGAGCTGGGAAAATTATCTAAGAAAATATCATGCTATACTTTCTACAGTACCTGCTGCTGGACACTGCCAGAGAGACTCCTGAATCCATACAGTTACTCATCTGTTCTTATGCAGCACTGATTTTTATTCTTATAAGCACAGAACATGAAGAATGACACAATGAAAAGAGACCATATCCAGTTGCTGTTTATGGTTCCCAAAATATTTTGCTGTTTGGTTATTCTTACTCACAGCATAAGGCACACATTATTTTTTATTTTTCAGTATTAAACATTAAAGTAGTTTGCAGTATACTGGATTTGAGAAAACAAAGACCAGAATAAGACAACAAAACCCAGCTCCTGTGCATTCCTTCTTTTGGGATGCCAGTTTTCCATCTGAAGTAAGGTGCACTCCCAGTGCTGCTGAGAAATAGTGGGGTCAATGGGCTCATCTGATTTGAAATGGGACTACAACTCTGCACTCCAGCACCTTCACTTGGCCAAGAGAAGTGGTGGTTCAGCTGCAGTTGGCAGTTTTCCAAATAGTAGGTGTGGTGCTGGTGATACTGGCTGAAAAGATGATGCAGATGTTTGTGTAGCCCCCGCAGATGTACAGGCAGCTGGTGGAGAGTGACAGTCATCTGCCTCATGCACATGAGCCTGCAAACATAGACACTGCGCTGGGAATCAGCTCGAGCCCCTGGTATTGGCCTGTACCTTGGAGGGCTGCTGTCAGGCACAGCCTTCAGCAAGTGTTCAAGACGGCTGCACCTCATGCGAATGGGGCTTTTCAACAGGCTGAACAACAGACTATTCAGTTCACCAAACACAGTTTTCTCCAGCAGCTTAACTAGAGCAGAGATATTTTAATTGCTAAAGAATCACTGCAAATCTACTCAGGCACTGTCACTAAGCTGGCAGGCATAGGCTGAGGAGGGCCACCAGGTCTCCACCTATGCATGGTGAATTAATTCAAGTAGGAAAATGGCCTTTGGGTCACCTAGGCAGCATATTCCAGCTCCCCTGCAGTCTGAGGAGAGGTCAATGGCAAAGAAACATCCCATTCAGCTGGTATTAGTGATGTGCTGAAATGGAAACTTGACAGAAATATTCCCCTAAAAACAGGGAAAGACAGGAACAGTCACTGACTTGTCTCTTGAATCATTGAATCACGGCTTGTGTTGGAAGGGACCTTAGAGTTCATCCAGTTCCAACCCCCCTGCCATGGGCAGGGACACCCTGCACTAGACCAGGTTGCTCAGAGACTCATCCAACCTGGCCTTGAACTTCCTCCTGGAAGTCCAGGAGTGGGGCATCCACAGTTTCTCTGCACAACCTGTTGGGTGCCTCACCACCCTCGCAGTAAGGAATTGCTACCTAATATCTTACCAACTCCAACTGATGCCTCTGCCTCGTCTTAAAATCAAGAGTCATACACGGTTAGAAGGGGAAAAGGGATTTTACCTTTGCATTTATTTTAAGGATCCTTAGGTGAACACATCCAGGTCATATGCATCGAGATGCACCCTGCCGAGTCTATCTCTGAGTCTCTGTGTCTCTGTCCCCCCCCAACATTGAGTATAACATTATAGGTTTTACTAATTAGCATATCTATCAAAGATTCCCCAATGAGAGGCTCAAGTGAGCCCCCCCTCCCCAAGGAACCTTCCCCTGGATGGTTCTATCTTAGTTTACAGAATGTGTTCTGGAGAGGACTTTGGGGTCTGGGACACACTGATCCCTAGCTACGAAGCTTCTAAAATGTTTAGTCTCTTAGCTTGACAAACAAGTCCAAGAATGTAGCAAAAAGCACTAGGAATACAAAAGTTGTAAAAAGGTATAACAGGGGTATAAAAGAAAAGGCAAAAATCTTCATGGCATCACTACCTTTCAGTTGGAAGCCATCTCCCCTTGTCACGGACATTACATCTGTTTGAGTTGCAGCTCTCCCCAGACAATTGTAAATGCATTTCCCCAAATTAAGAGATCTGGTTATCACTTTTTTTTTTCTGTTTGTTTTAGTAGAAAACCCATGCTGGAATTACTATACAAACCATGCTCATTTGCAAGACTTATGACTCCAGCTGCCAATGGGGATTGGACAACATATTCTCTGCACTACGGCAGGACACCCACTGACCTGTGCTCAAAAGAAGATCTCAGGGAAACACAGAGAATATTAGAAGCTGCAAGCAGAGCAGAATGCTGGATGCTTGCCTATACATTGACTTGAAGGAAACCAAAGACAGTCAACAAGCCTTATTTTTTTGTTCCTGTTGCCAAATACATGGAATTTCTGCTAGATGTTGATGAATTCAGTATGCTGTTCTTCCACTCCTAGGAGGGAAAGCTCCCTTACGAAGGTCTGTGTCGAGTCCTGTCTTTGGGATGGGCAAAATATGTACATATGTCCTTTGTCCAGTCTGGGCAGAGCATGTCTACAGCAACTCATTCACAGCAACTGCAGCAGTGGGCACATGGCAGTAGCAGTGAGAGAGGAGAACTTCTGAGGATGGTCCTCATCTGAAAACTCACACAGAAGCTTGTGTATTATCACAGGTTTGCTCACTGTGTGCTTCCATGCCGACAGTGCCTTCCAAGAGATCCCATGGTTTAGTGGGCAGTGCGGTACGCTGCTTTCTCTCCAATATATAGAACACTTCTCTCTGCCACAGGAAGGTGAATACACAAATCCATGATCACCACTGCCCATAATCCATTCTTGATGCATTCAAGAATTTTGTTAAGCGAAACTTCTAATCACACTTCTGTTCCTCCAAGACTTCACGCAGCATAAGGCCTGCAAAGAGTATAAAATTGAAAGACCGAACTCCTGAGTTGTGCTTTCAAACTCCTCAACATCTTCACCCTCCAACCCTTCAGCTTTAATTCCTCTGACCCACATCAGAGGGGACAGAAGACCTAAACCTAAGGCCCAGGAGATGCAGGTGCATGTAACTCACCATGTTAGTTGTAACTGCTGATGGTATTGGAGACTGGGCAGCACAGATTGATCCAAGATAGACAAAGAATAAGATGATGTTTGAAGAAAGAGGTCACGCTGAGCTGGATGCTCTTTGTAAGACTTGAATGGAGATACAGCATGTCTGTTTCCAGCACCATCCAAAAGTATTACTCTTTTCTGTACAAGCAGAATGCTCTTACTATTTGCCAAAGCTTGTAAAACACAGAGAAGGATTTTGGTATGGACAAAGAAAATGAAAATAGTCTGGGTTCTTCAGCAAAACAGATGGCATTTATGGCGACGGTATGAAGAAGTGTATGCACACAAGCAGAGGAAATGGAGGTTAATCATACTGACTTGTTTTCTGTCCACCTTTGGTCATGGAGCATACAGAAGTTCTGTAAGACATCTGGGGACAGTTTCAGGCAAGATGAAGGCAGACAGTGTCACTGCATTAGGCACAGGGAGGCTTAAATGTCAGTCCGGGTCTGGAATCACCAAGTGCAGCAGTCTCCTTTGGAGGAGACATCTCTTCACTAAGTAGACCTTGGCAACTCGTAGGCTTGGCATGTGCTCTGGAGTCTGAAGCAGCAACAGTGCTCATATTTGCCACGCAGATGTGACAATGCTTAAATTACCTTCTTCATGCTTTTCATTAGCTTTTAACATCAATGGGAAATAAATCACCCTTCCTAATATATTTTATATCTTTCAGACAAGGCATTAAGCCAGAATCCAAACCGTTTTGTGGTTATTAAAGACCTGTTTGTGCTCTTCATGTCGGTAAATCCACAAATCCCTGACAATTAGATACACCTTCCGCTGACCTGTGAGTGTAAGCATAGACATACCTGGCTTCCTACAAGGATACTGAATTCACCAGAGCTGTGCTTGTCAATGGACAGGCAAGTGTTTTGAATGATGTACTGTAAGACATGCTTTACAACTTTTCCCCCCCTCGCTATTACAGCAAGACAGATTGGCAACAATAGCAAGTTTCTTCCCAACGGCATCAGTCTGGGTGTGCAACATGCACCCACCCCACGGAAGCCTTTTACGATGTTGCTAAAAATTAAGAACACCAGAAATACCAGACTGTGAAGAGACTTAGTGCTTAAAAACAGCACTAAAAAAGATTCTACCACGTTTCATCAGCTCTAGGTCTCCTAGGTGCACGTGTTTATGGAGGGGAGATGAAGGGGAGCAGAGAGAGGAGCCACGGTAGCAATTCTCTCACGTGATGTGAAGACCACGGTCAGATTTTCTTTCCAACTCTCCCAAAACAAGGAGGTCTGGTGCAGTCGCTCAGGCAACCCTGTGTCCGGGCTCCCAGAGGTGCTGAAGCCCCTTGGCCCAGCAGACACCCGCCCCGCTCGAGGAGACCCAGCACCCTGCGGCTCTCCGTGACCACGAAGAGCCTTATGCGGGCTGCAGGAACCCTACGTGCCACGGCAAGGGGGTGATGGTGTGGGGTGTGGGATGTGCCTTCCCGCCCCCGGGCCCCTCATGCCGCACCGCACCTGGCTTGACGTCGCAAGTGAGCTGCACCCCCAGGGCGCCGCCGCCCCGCTCGGTAGCGGCGTGGGCAAAGTCGTCCCCCGCGAACTGGGCGGCTCTGTCGGCGACGCGCAGCAGAACGGGCTCGGGGCAGCCCTCGGCGGGGGCGGCGCAGCCCGGGCCGCGGGGCCGCGGGCGCAGGCGGGGCGGCAGCAGGCGGCACTCCAGGCCCTGGCAGTCGCGGCGGGTGGCGTTGGCGGCGCAGTCCCCGCCGGGGCAGGCGGGCGGCGGAGCGGCGGGCGCTGCTTTGCCCTGCGGCGGCCGCAGCGGCGGGGCGGTGTGCAGGAAGGAGCGCGCCGGGCGCCCGGCCCGTCCGCCGCAGCGGGGTCCGCGGCAGGGCGGCGGGGGCGCGGAGCCGCCCTCGCACGGGGGTCCGCGGCAGGGCTCGGCCGAGCCGCCCCCCGTGCCCAGCAGCGAGAGGCAGACGCCGAGCCAGCAGCGCGCCCACCACAGCCGTCTCCCCGGCATCTCCGGCCGCGCCTGCAAGAGAAGAGAGGCCGCGATGGGTCAGGGCAGATGCCCCTCTGCCTTCGCTCTAGCCCAGGGTGCGCAGAGCAGGGGAACCCCGCCCCCCATATCCCTCTCTCCCTCCGTTCTGCAGGTACCGTCACAGCATCCCAAATCCAGGAAAAACTTTTCACCCCCGTCCCGTCCCTCCCCGGCGTCTCCCGGCGTAACCTGCAGGAAGGTGCGGGGCGGCGTCCGGAGCAAGTGCGGCCTCGGGGCTGTGCTCCTCGCAGCGGCTGCCCGCAGCGGGGACCAACCTCCTCCGAAAGCTGGAGGGGAATGGAAATGTGCAACATTCCTGGGGCTTCGTTAGCATCAGATTTCCCAAGCGCCTCCCTTTAACTCCTTCGCTCCTCCAGCCCATGCCGGCTGCCCGGGGCGGCGGTGGGACGGAGGCGGGGGCTGCCCCGTGGCTCCCGTCGGCTCCGGCTCTCCCGCCGGCGTTTCTTGGCGATGTTATCCCACGCCGCCCAGCCAGGGATATGTACCTGTCTTAAAAGGTTGGCTTTCATTCCGAGTGGTTTTACTGTGCCTCAAAAAAAAAAAAAAAAAAAAAAAAAAAAAAAAAAAAAAAAAGAGAGGAAGAAACCCCAAAAGCCAAACAACCAAAACCTCAAACCCAACAGGAGTAAAGTTCACGCGCGACGCAGTTTCCAATAAAGAAAATTTCACGCGGCCGAAAAAGTTATGGGTAGTTTGGATTTCTTGGTTCCCACTTCTATCGTCAGGAACCGACATCAACATAATCACGACCGCAGCTGCTGTCTTCTCTGGGGCTACCGAGGGCCGCAGCAGAACCGAAGAGAAGGACCGATTTTGAACTGATCAGCCATGCGGCTGTGGCCGTGTGCATTTGCTTTCTGATAACGCAGCTTCCCCGGACCCTTTCTGGCAGCGCTCACTCCGAGGTGTGAGGATCAGCATACCTTTCAAGTGCTCCGAGGCGTGAATAACTCGCCGCAGCAGGAGCCACCTCTCTTATCTAATCTCTTCCACATGCTACCGCGGGAAAGCGACACCAAGTATGTGTCCAGTTCAGCACTAACTGCGATGCCTCTTTGGGAAGCTGGCCAGCACAGATACAATAGCTACGGACAGAAAAACAATTACGGAAAATACTATTTATTGATTCATTAGCTTCAGCTTCCTTCCATCCACGGGCTCACACACATGTAAAACCTCTTCAGAGTATCTTTGCAATGCTCTCACACAGTCCCTTTGCTATCACTTACACAGGAAAGAGGAGAACAAGCATTGTTTTATTGGTTGGGTTTTTTTGGGTTTTTTTTTTGGTTGTTGTTTTTTGTTTGTTTGTTTGTTTGTTTGTTTTTTTAATTCAGGCTGATTCATTTACCGTTTCCCTTGCTATTGGGAAAGCACACCAAATACATCACTTGAAAACTGGCTTGTCATTTTTTGACTAAGCATTACTTATTTTGAAAACACTGGCTTGTCAAAACTGAAATGCCCTGTGCAGCAGCAGCAGCAGCAGCAGCAAAGGTTTCAAGACACAGGGGTTGTAGCCCCTGCTGAATTCTGCAGGATGGGTGACCTGCCAGGTTGTAGAACACCTGCCTGAGACAGGGATATCTGTCAGCTCTGCCAGACCAAATCCCACATGAAATGCCCAACAGTTCCTAGGCTCTTTGCTTTGACCTTCAACTGAAGTAGAATTCCAGGGTCAACTGCTCCTGAGAGATCCTGTGTTTTCCTATGGCTTCCAGTAGCTCTACAAAAAGCCATAGAATAAATGGAGATCAGCCTCCACAGTTTGTCCCTCCAGGGAATCTGCAGCCCAGCTCTGGTAGTATGGAGCTCTGCATGAGCTAATTTTTTCTTCTGAATTAATACCTGTGTATTTTCTCTAGTTCTTTGATAGGTTTTGCAGCCAATACATTGCTACCACAGCTGTATTATTTTGGGGATCTGTGCCAGTGCATATAAAGCTACATGAGATAAAAACTCATCTTTGGATCATCTTCAGAAATGCCATAAAACAGGCTATAGAATTGGGGATGATTCCCAGAGCAGCTACACCTTCAGGCTAATAATTCATGAAATGACATGAGACATGATGTTCTCAGACACTACACAAATCAAGAGCAGCTCTCTTGAATTTGAGCTCTTTATATACTGATGCAAAAAATAAGAATAGAATTTACCTTCAAACCTGAACCTCAATAATAATCTTTTTCAGGAAAAAAAAAAAAAGCTTTTAGATAACCAAATATCATATCAGTAATAGTGCCAGCAAGAGTATTGATTCACACATTTGACTTTGGAAGTGTCTGTAGCACAGAATGCATCACTGAGAAATGCTGCCATTGGTTTGACAAGTAGCATAAACACATGTATGCCATCCCTTATGACTGAAAAGCTGTGCATTCATTGAATGGGGTGGGTGATGTATATTAAAAAATATGTTCTGCTGGTGTCTAGTATAGGGCATATCAGCTATATGATGCTATTTGTAAGTACTGTCTACTGGTGCATAGGTACCAGAATCACCCAGCAAACCTGCTGAACATCCAAACTGAAGTCAGTGGCCTTTTTGTAAATACCCATAAAGCTTGCTTTCCTTCCCTGTGCAGGCACTGTGTAAGCACGGAGAGTCCCTACTTCGTGTGTTTCAAAGATGGTTTGGTGCAACGCTTTTCTTTTTCATGGTATTTTTCAGATTGGCTGTGTTCACTGGGACGAAAGGAGCAACTCAGATCAAAGAAGTAAGGGGCTTCTACATCTACACAATGTGCAGTTTGGGGAGGGTTCTTCAGACCTTCCAATGATTAAAATTCATACAGAACTTGTCTGTACAGCTACATCCCTGGTCAGGCGCTGGTACCTGTTTGGTGTCTGTCCAGAAAAGAGCATATGCTGTTAGATTCCCCCAAAAAGCACCCTCTGCAAGTGACAAAACTGAATGCAATAGGCAAGAAAGACTGGGGTAATTGCTGCAAAACAGCCCTGCTGCTCTGAACCAGCACACAAACCCAGAAAGAACCCAAACCCGATTTACTTAGCCCCATCTTCAGATAGACGCAGCAGCTCTATCGCTCGCCGTGCAGCGGGAGGTGGGCTTCTTCCGTCTCGAAATCCATCTTACCGAGGCCAGCGAGACCCTTAACGGAGCATCCGCATCTCCTGCAGGCCTGCGGAGCCCCTCGGGGGGCAGAGGGGCCCGTGGCCTTCCCGGGGCGGGGCGGCAGCCGGCAGAGGGCAGCAGGGCCCCGCGCCTGCCCGGCGGACACTGTCCCCATCCCGTTCCCGACACTGTCCTCATCCCGTTCCCGACACTGTCCCCATCCCGTTCCCGACACTGTCCCCATCCCGTTCCCGACACTGTCCTCATCCCGTTCCGGACACTGTCCCCATCCCGTTCCCGACACTGTCCTCATCCCGTTCCCGACACTGTCCTCATCCCGTTCCCGACACTGTCCCCATCCCGTTCTCGACACTGTCCCCATCCCGTTCCCGACACTGTCCCCATCCCGTTCTCGACACTGTCCCCATCCCGTTCCCGACACTGTCCTCATCCCGTTCCCGACACTGTCCCCATCCCGTTCCCGACACTGTCCCCATCCCGCCCCCGACCCTGTCGCCGTCCCCGGCCTGTCCTGTCCGGTCCCCGTGCCGAGCCAGGAGCTCGGCTCTCTCGCACTCCCCCGCCGCTCCCGTTCGGGTTCGCTCCCCGAGGAGGTGCTTTGACGTTTCTCGGGGCCGTGCGAAGGGGAGACCCCGGGAGGACGCACCGCATCCTTAGAGGCCATTAGCTTTGACCAAACCTCACCGGCACATTTTCTCTACTTGTTTGTTTGTTGAGGCAGCTGGATGAAGTAAAATGTTCTTTCTTGTGAGGTTTCTGCATGAGCCAGTATTTTGAAAAAGTCTGGACAACCTGCATTAAGCATTTTTGAGTAACATTTGGAGTTGGATAATCTTTTGCAATACGGATGACAAAATCCATCCAAAGCAGTCACACATAACACAGTTGCTCAATATGATTTACTTTTCTTAAATTTCTAGTTTAACCATGCAGTTTTGGAAAAAAAATCCCTGCCAGGTACCCAAATCTAAGCCCTACATTATTTTCCCACCTTTCGTAATCTTTTACAATAGCAAAGTTCAACAATTATTTGATCTTGCAGGCTTTGCAGACATGCTTAACTTAGCAATCTGAATCAATACTACATCCAGCAGCACTGCTTACAGTGCATACCTTTCTGGATACGCATTTTTGTTTAATCAAAACCTGAACTGGAACAAAATAAATACTTTTATCTGGTTGTTTTCGATTATTTATTTTTTTACAAGACTTTGTTTTATAGGCTAAAATTCCAAGTATTACTGTCATTTTTAGTAAATGTTGGTTTCCAAAGAAGATTGATAGTTAAATAAATATTCCATGAACCAGATGAAAAACCTGGGAGTAGTTTTGAGTTTTCCTATTAAAGCTAATGGGATTTTTGCATGAACATTAGCTAAGAAAGAAAAAGAAACTAAGGAGAAACAAATCCTGCCAGAAAGTATCTAACTTGCTATAAGGCAGCATTTGAAACACTCTGATTTTGCTCAATGCCTTGTATTCTTCACTGTTTCTCAAAACATTATCACATTTAAATCCCAAGGTGCTTTCAGTATTTTCAGAACTGCTAAGTTTCCTATTTAGAAATTCTTTTTAACATCCACTAACCTTCAGGCCTTATTTCTAGAATGGACTTCAATAAACTAATTCTATACATTGTAAACAGATTCCTAATCAATGTATAGATGAATTAATAATACTTGAACTGGTAATAGTCCATGTTAAGAGATTGACAAGTTTTGCCTAAAACAGCCATTACCAACAGTTGCCAATACAGAATGGATAGAACTCAAACTTTTATTCCTTCCTTACCTGAATGGTTTTGTGTCATGCAAAATGGCATGCAATAATATCTGTGATGACTAATTTGCCTGTAACTATACCTTAGAGGACTAAACAACTAGATGAACAGAGGAGAGAGCCATGTCACTGAAGTAGTACTTCTCTCTGCTATGTCCTCCATAAAGAACTAGCATCAAATCTCAGAAAATAGTCAGCCTCCCTTAGATGTCTAGACTGTCATCTCTTTACAGGTAACAATTTACCATCTGATTGGCATGGGAAATTAAATGGAAACTCACAGCTGTCCAAAAGGAGAAGATGTAGAAACTCCACTGAATAATGACAATAATAAAACAAAAGCCCCCAAAGATTTCAGGTTTCATGAAAACAATAAAAAAGGGAAACAGTATAGTTCAAAGGATATACTTTACTGTTGTTAAGTTACACACAAGAAGAAGTTATTACCTTGGCATATGGATACTGAGAACTGGAAAAAATAAGAGAATTGTGAGAAGATCAATGCCAAAGATCTCAGATAACGCATATTGCCAATCTCTACCTGCACAGAAGCAACAGCAACAATTCTGCAGTGTAGCTACAAACAAATGAAGAATCTCCATTTCTAAGTAAGTTTGGGAATTACCTGTTATCCAAACAATTTTAGGGAATCACCTGAAATAATTTTTGTGTAAGTTCATTTTAAAAAGCAGATCAAATTAGTCTGGTAGTACAAGTTTAGTATTTTGTGACTTCTACTTCTATGGTAAAAATAGTACAAAGACAGGAAACACAAATGGTTTTTTCCAGTTGCTGAGAGAAAACTAGATCCTTTTCACAATGTACTTCTTAATTGTACTAAAACTGAGCAGGAGAATGCACACACCACAGCTTGAAACTAAGTGCATTTAATTGTTTCCACAGCCCAGTGTAGTTTCTCTGCAAAAGGGTCTGCTGCTTCATATTAGTGTGCTAATGTGCTCTGCACTGGCCCACAGGGCTGCACACAGCTCTGCAGACCTGCTCTGTGTTGCAACCGCTTCCTCCAAGCGAGCTCTATCTGCCCTGTGGATAAGCCTTCAGGCTCTCAGACTTCACATAATCTAGGGTTTTACAGCTGGAGTGTACTATGAATACTTTGAATTGGTCAGGGCACAGACTTTGCATTTTCTGAGAAATCTTACCAGTTTGAAATCTTAATTTGTCCCAATTTAGAATGAAAACTGTTAAAACATTTCCTAGGAAATAGACATTCCACTAACAATGTCATTTGGTTAACAAAGATCCATAGCATTTCCAAAAAGCAACAATTTCTTCCAAGAGTGGTGGAGCCGCGAATACCAGGAGGTCCTTGTATTCCTGGATCCCTGAGACAAGGAAGAGGTCATCACACAGGAGTAGATCTGACTGAATGGAAAACTGGCAGCTGACCTGCCTTGCAGAGGACTATCAAAAGTTATCTGTATTCCATTATAAGGCTCACTGAGATAAGCTTTCATGAAATGTTTCAGTCTCAATGAACCAGCAACTTCTGACAGAAAACATGCCAGCAGAATGGTGTTTCCAAGAGATGCATTCACAGCTGGATGACACAATGATAAAAACATCTCAGACTTGGCTAGACTAGCTGATCAGCATTAGTTCAGTGCTACAAGTCTCAGCCTCCTGAAATAATAATAATCTTTGAGTCACCTTCTGTTCCCCTAGTTGCTGACTGCACTCCTTCAGTAATGCCACATGAGCATTAGAAGCACAGCACAGAATCCTTGTTAATGGTTTCATACTTGGTTAGAGAGAATCTCTTGGACAGACATTTTTGAATTTTACTTTGAAGGCTTGTAGTTAAATACAGATCACCAGGCTGCCCAGAAATTCTCCTGATCAAAGCACCCTAACAAGGAGTCTTGCCTTTTTCCTCAGGGTCCCTGTATCATGGTAATGGGGAAAGCATGCAAATGATGAGGGAAGATTTCTCTTGAGCAGCTCTAGAGCTAAGTTTTGGAAGACCTTATTGTGTTCCCAAGATTTCACACAGAAGATCTACTGAGAGAAGGTGTGCTTGATGTACATCACACCAGTGTACATTCAGGCCACCAAGAACTGTGGAGCAGGGTCACCAGCTGGACATAAATAATGTGTTTTAAATAAATGTCAGCAAGTGCAAGAGATATCTAACTCATCCACCCTAACTGCTATATTTCCTTCCATATAATGTTTCTAATGGCCAGAGGACAACCTCAAATCTAACCTGTTGTCTCTGTTTTTCATTACAAGAGTAGCAGAAACTGTCATTTACTGGTAATACTCTCTCAGATTTTTCCATTATAAAATCTGGTTTGAGGTTTTTTATACTTTTTCCAGTTTTTAACTGTTTGGATCAATACATACTCAGGTGTTTGCAAAGAATGTGACAGAAATTAATTTAAATCAGCAGCCTTAATTCTGCCATTTCCCAAGTCATGAAGGTTTTATTTGCAGTCTTAATAAAAGCTTTGGTTTTGTAAATACTTTTATGTTAAATATTTGGTATAAAATAAATCGTGGACAGGTTACCACCTATCAAAACTCCATGGCCCCTGCAAAAGGAAATATATATAAGTATGGTATAGGTTGGACTAAAATGTACCAACTACTCTTGGAACATCAAAGAGCCTGAAGGGAAAATAGATGGTGGTTAAAGAAAATATTTTTAAAAGCTAATATGAGTGAAAAATGAGGAAAAGGTCCTGGATTCACTAGAGTGAATGGTAAAGCACCCACAGCTATAAATGGTGTCAGGATTTCATGCAGAAAATCAAAGCAGAAAAAAACCCCAAACCCTAGAAAATCTGGAACTGGCTGGGTACAAGACTGGATTCATTATCTTTAAAAGTCTTCAAATCACAGAACAACATTTTTCTAAACAAAAAATATTTGGCTTAGTACAGACTGTATGTATAGAGGTTTTTTACTTATGTTATAAAGAACAACAGTCTAAGAAACCTAACATTCACTTCCAAAACTTCTGTACCAGGACTTGTCAGTACGGAAGTAGGACAAGATGGTCCTGTTTATATTTTACTTTAGTTGACAGATTCTGTTAAGATTAGTTTTCTTGAAACTTTAAAAAAACAAAACCCAAACCAAAACCAACTGTGTTTGGAATTATATATTTAATATTTTGAAAAGTTTTTGGCAATGTTCCTTCTAATTAATTTATGTCTAACAGTTAGAAACAATTACTATGTCAAGCACTGGCCAACAATAAAAAAATGAAATGTAACCAATGTGAAATCTTCCAGTGGGCATTTCAGACCAGAGACACACCAGGTCTGAATCTGATAATGTTTCTATTTTTTTTTTAGACAAACCTACATTCACTGTTAAAAATGGGGACTTGAACCTGGAATTGAAAATAACAAAATCTTAAGTGTTGTCTGTATTTCACTAACACTGAAAAATATCACCAGTCAGTCTTTAAGCTGCCAAAGAGAACAAATAAGAAGACAGCTAGGTAATCTTCATGCATACAATTTATAACAGTGTAATTTCAAAAAAAAACTTTAAAAAGCCAGACTGCAGAGCTACAAGATAGGAATGCATCTTGGTGCCTTTTGTCTTCAGGGTGAAAATGGGAAGAAAACTTCAGTTGCAATAATTGCTAAGACGAGTTTTTTCTTTCTTTTATTTTATGACAATTTCTAATTTTCCAGACCAACAATGGGAGAAACAGCCCAGGAGTGATACCATGGAGCACTTAGAGGTTTCCAGGTCTTTATCTTCATTCATCCAAAAAACAACTGAGGTTTTTTGTGTAGAGGAAAAATTTTTCATATGTACCCAAAGGAAAGGGCATAGCTGTGAATGGTTTCTGCAAAGAAGTCATTGTAGCAGCTGTCAATTTAGAGCTGTGCATTTCCATATGCAAGCTTAGAATTTTAAGAACAGGGGAGTTATTCTTGGAAAAATGACTAAATTAAGACTGTTTAAGCTACTAAGTACTGTAGACTTGATCCTCATTTACCTCATGTGAAGGAGCTCTACTACAGATGTAAATCAGGTGCTCTGTGTTTTCCCAGCTATTATAAAAGCTCTTGAAACAAACATCCCATATGAGCTCCTCTTTGTGTCTTTCTATAAATAAGGGTTCACTTTTCTCCTTGAGAAAGGAACCACACTCTTGCTGTATAAGACAAGCAAATAAGCTTTCATGGTTCCTAGGGCAGAAATCTGCACAGTAACACACCAGGCTCTTCTCAATAATGCTCCAGTGTCTGGTGGTCTCTCAAATACCCTTTATAAACAGTTTACATTGATCTTTGCTCCAAGCTGTGAGACGTTTTGGGATGTTTTTTTTAGTATGGCTATTTGCCCACCATCAAGACCTTATTTTGGTAATCCTAAAAATAGGCTAGGATCAATTACAAAGACTTTTGCTCAACAATGTAGTTCTAAAATAAATTTAAAGCCTAAGATTTTGGCAAAAAAATCACATTAACAGTCAAACTGGAAATGATTCAAATACTGATTGATCGAGACCCAGCTGAGTTTATTCTACTCAAGATAGATTTTCATTAGATAGTCCAAGAAGAGTGTTTGTTTTGGCCTCTGTTTCTAGAAATAATATTAACCTGGCAAAAAATGTTGTTTCCATAAAGAAAAAGGCTGCTGAGCAGGCTTAATATCTGTGTCTTTCTTCTCATGTACTACATTAGTTTCACTTAACATCCTGTGTTTGTATTTTCAGGAGCTGCATTAGAGTAGTTTCTGTGCTGTGGTTAAATCACCTGTCTAGATCTCTGACCAGAGTTTGTGAGAAGGTCACATTCCAATGCAGGTATGTTCAGACACATCTGAGACTTAATGAAGTCTTCTCTCTCCATTATTCACCCTTAATAATTTGATTCCTAGACAGTTAAGTTGCAGACTTCCAGGCATTCAGGCACAGTCACATAGCTAATGAGACCCAAATATTTTTTACAATCTGAGGTGACATTTAGCTCTTTTGACATTTTTAGGTGGTTTTAAATGCCACTAGTAACATGGTTACAAATATCCAGGGGCAGACTGGAAAAACCACCTCAGGTCTTCCACACCCTTGTTTAGGTCCTTCACTTTCATCTCCTTTGCTTTGTTATCAGTTTTATATGCTTTAAGGGAAAGAGCAAGCTTCCTTACCCTCTAGAAATGTGAGACCCACAGTTACTAGGGGAAAAGCAGCTCAAAAGAGAGATTTAAGCCTATGGAAATTTTCATTTTTAGTTGATGGGGCTTATACTTTTCATTTCATATGATCCTTGTAGAGGAAAAGCAATAGATAGTGTTGTTAAGCAAGACTATCTTCACTTCATGAGACAAGAACATATTTGCAAAGCTATAAATGTTGAAGACTTTTTCCTGGAGTATGCTCACATAAATGGGATGCTCCTTTTGTATGCATGCATCATAAGGCATGGAATTCTTTCTGCATGGAAAAAGGAAAAAAAACTGAATACAGAAGAAAATTATGATTAAAAATGCTGCATTGATCTCTGAAAATCTTATTACTTTTACAACAGTTTAGCAAGGCAAAGTTTGCTTTACACAGTCTTCAAAAGAAACAAATTAAGTGCATACCATGTATGTGACAATACTGACTGCTTAAAAAAACCAGTGCATGCCAGTTGTCGAATTTACTTCAAACGCACATTTATATGTTCCAGGTTTGCTTGCAATTTATGTTTTATAACTTTTCTCTTTATCCAGCTGTCAACTTAAGCTCAAGTTGAGCCAATGAAGATTTAAGAAAATACTTGCTTCCACATGCTTTCCTTCTCTGCTGTGAAATGGGCATCATCTTTGACTCAGATATATACCCAGATCTTCCCAAGTCAGCTGTGTCTAGAGATTGCTGATTATTTTCTTGCAGCACCTCTAAAATAGGTGCCCTCTTTCCATACTTCAAAGCTTGAAGCAATCAAGCTTATCCATGGTTTCCTGATGTGGTCTTTCCCTTCTCATTTATTCTTTCTTTCTTTGAAGACTATTTTCTAGGCCCAATACTTTTATTGTATCATTTTGTCTCTGCATTCCTTAGCTGGCACTGGCTTCCCACTTTTATCAGATACAAACTACTGATCTTTTTCAAGTTTCTCCATGGAATCTCCACATTCCACACCACCTCTTTTTCATCATAGACTCAAAAGCCCTCATCTCTTCTTTACCCATTTATTAAAATTTAAGACAGCCTTCACATTTTATTCTTCACACCTGAAAAGTCTCTGCAAAAGGTTTTTTAAATCCAGGGATAACATAGTACACATAATTGCTACTCTACTACAGCTACCTGTACTTAGAAAAGTTTCTGTCAGCTGGGGATGATCTAAATGCTGCTGCAAAGGATTATCATTTGAAAATGAGCAAAAATACTATTGAAGAGTGAAACATGAAGAGTACACAATTTGTATTATGCTCAGACATAATATGAGAGATGAAGACTAGTGTTACTGTGGCAAAAAGGGAGCAGAAACCGAAACCACAACATGAATAAGAAGCAAAGTGCATAAACACCAATCATGGCAGACTGAACATGAGTATGTGACAAGCACTTCCTCAACTGCTTTGCTGAAGTACAGCAAATGTGCCCTGTTACAAACTCTTCAAATTCCCAACATGGACATAGCTAGCTAGTACCTAGGAACCCTCATCCTCAGGAGCATGAAAAGCTAGTAAAACATGTGATTCTGGCTGGAATACCTAGGCTGTTGAATCATTTTAACTTCTGTTGCTGGGTCAAAGCTTGTTTTTCCTTATTCTCATAGAAAGCTCTGTTGTGGTCAGCAGATGGCTGTATCACTATGCAAGAGTGCTACTTTTTGTTGACAAATGGGCACTCAAGCTATCACATGAGGGAAATATGGCAGTACTTAATATATTAGTTATAACTATAGTCTGAAAACAATACAACTGTATATTGCAGTGGTGCAGTGTAGAAAAATGAGTTATTCAATGAAAGAGGAAGCGAGAATTCACTTCCTTCTCCTAAAATAATGAAAAATAAGCTACCAAAGGAAGCACAATGCTATTGTCAAGTTCCTCTTTTAAACATTATTGATTCTATTAAGTTCAAATTGAGCTCATATTCAATTTGTATTCTATGGAAAAACTTTATTGTGAACTTCATCTGGAAAACACAGTTAGATTACTAGTTCTATCTCAGTAAACCTTTCATTGTCTTATGCTCTTGTGAATCAAGTGAGATGTTTCTTGAATAAAAGGGATACAATTGGTCACAGCTGGGCTATTGTAGTTTCTTTGCACAGTGGAAGGAGAGTGTCACCTTGACTCTTGCTTGACTCATAGAGGCTTGGTTGCAGACCAGCACCAACTATAGGCCATGGAAAGCTGAAGAAGAAGATAGAAAGTTCAAGGTCTCCAAATTCTTAATAGTAATATTCAGAGCTCAGCTGTATGTTACCTGAACAGGGTAAATACTACCCTTCAGATAATCTATAATTTTATGGAGGCAAATTTTTATGAACTATATGGAAATAAACAAGCTCCCTGGCTATCTTATTTATCAGCAGCCATGTAAAGCACTGAGCCTGAGCTGAGACCACTGCTGCAGTGTGTTAAGCTCTAGCACATAGCTTTTCTCTCAGGATTCATCATACAAGACTGTGGTAGGGTGGAAACTAAAGAGTATTTCTTTGGTTAAAGATTGTCCTGTATCTCAAACAAATCCAACATAATGTTCTGAGTTAGCCAAGACAGGTCAAAGCTCTCACGATATGACAAAACTCTTAGCCTCAAATTTTTGCATTACATGTACTTTTTCTGTTGACTTGAGTTGCACTCCTATGATGCCACTTGGTCTGGCTCACTGGGACCTACCAGAAAGGAGTGACTCTGTAGCCAAATTCTAGCTGAGAATTTCATATGCATGAGCTAATTTCATATGCACTTCCCTTTGAGGTGGGGCTAGAAGATGAAACTCTTATAAATAGTCTCCCACAGTTGCTTCCATATTTAGTACAACATCTTAAAGCAAGTTCTGCTTTCTACTTCTCCCTCTTCTGAGCACTAAGGGCCACACACCTAAAATGTATTTTGTGGGAGCTGTCAGGAACTTCTCTGGTAAAACAAAGCTCTGATGACTGTTTCTGAAGGCTTCCACCTGTTCCTTGCAGACAGCATTTACACTAATGGGAAACAAGTGATTATGCAAAAACTCTACTTTGCACTTCTTCACATCAGAAAAAACAATACCGGTAGTTTATAGTGCTGCTTTCCTCCTACTATCCCTCACTCTGTATGCATATTACATCTGGACAAATGCTACACACTGCACATATGCTCTAAGTGACAGACATACAGCAGAAAACTTTGCAGCCTAATACTGACATGCAGCTACAGAAAATCAAATGCATGTGCAAAAAGATGTAACTTAGGATTTGTAGTTGAAAACTACCTTCTGAGAGGGAAAGAAGAATAAATACATACTCATATTTTGGAGATACTTTCCTACAAGCAAAAAAACTGCTGACAATTATCTCCTTAAAGCTTTGTGTAATTAATGAAATAATGGATGTCTGGAAAGTGAGTGGGGGGTGGAACGATTTTATTTTGAACCCTGAACAACAGAAAAAAATCTCAAAATAAAGTTATTAAGTTGTTCCCAACTACTACTGTGTTGTCAAAATAACAATATTAAGCGTTCCAAAGGCTCTCCCTGGGCCTCCAGGCAGTGGGGGGAGTTTTAATATTCATCTGAATGTAATGAAACAGTCAACATGTAGCAAGTAAAGGAGAACTTAAACTTTCTTTTAAAAAGGTGAAAGTTTAAACTGATACGACCAGAGGACCAATTTCCATCCTTGCTCTCACACAAACTAACACAGGTTGACCTTTGGATGGAAGAAACTTGAAATGAACATTCTACCTGTATAAGCCATGCTTACAGCATTTTAACAATCAGGAAAGAAAAGTGCATAGGGAAATAAATCCCAGAGGAAAGAAGTGAGTAAGTAAAGGGTTGAACAGCTTGAAATTAGTAAAATATATGATTAATTTCTTCCTATTAATAGTCAGATAATTCTCTCTTCTTTTGTCTTCAAGAACCTCTTATATTCACTTCATTAAGAAGCTTCAAAACCTTATTCATATCATGCTTAGTTTGTCATACATGTGAAATCTAACACATGCAATAATAAAATCAAATGCTCAGTTTAAAATTATACTTCTCATTAAGCTAACTTTTGCACACATTGCTCTGAGCAATATCAAAAAGCCTATTTGGTAAAGCTAAAGAAATTATGTTAATAATAAATGCTGACATTTTCAAACAAAGACCCTCTGGTTACAATTTTCTAGTTAATAACAAGTATCATTCTGAACAATTTAGATGAGATTTCAATATTCCATGTCATGACATATACAGGCTTCCTTTTAAGGGTGCAGCCAATTTCATTTATCATAAGATTAATAAAGCTAATAAATGAGATGTGTTAGTTGGGCTTTTCCTACCTCAGCTGCAATTTATGTTAGATGCTCAGCTCTCACAGTGAAGAAGGGGACTGGTTTGAACAGATGTTTACAAAGAACAGAAAGGGATATATATAGAAGAAAAATGGATGTACACAATGATATTTGTATGTGAGAGGTGGAAAGCTTAGACTCTGATCTAAAACTCATTGAGTCCAGTGAAAAAGTCTCCCTCAGACATCTCTGGCTTATTAATCAAGACCTTAGACAAATTTTAACACTGTAAATCCTGGATATCCAAATTGTTGCCTCAACATATTCTACATGCAGAAATGGAAGCCATTGATTAACTCAAGGCCCTACCATACACAGAGGAAAAAAAAAAGGAAATCCATCTTAAAACTATGATGGTGGATAGAATTCTAGTAACTAAGTTTTGAGCATAGGCTTCAGAAGTACTTCTAATTACCTGCAGTTAAAAGTGTGAATTTGCTAGCTTCACTGCTAACATTTTCAGATTACAACATCGTCTTCAGCTTTTCATCCAGGCTGAGATATTGGTTTGTTTTCTTTTGGTTTTTCACTGTAAGAAACAATGCTTTCCTCCTAATAGTTGTGGAGAAAGAATTCTCTTCTCAGTTCTGAGTTGTTGAAAGATGCCTTCAAAAGGATGGAAGAAAATATGGGCAGAAGGATCATAGTGCTCTTAAGCACATTGAGTTTTAGCTTCTTAATTTGCTATAATTTTAAAGAACTTTATATGGTGTTCTTGCTAACTAGCTTCTGTACTCAATGAAGTTGTACTTCAATTTGATTTACTGTGATTTTTAAAAAGCTGCTATTGGTAATTTCTTCACTATTAACTCGCAGATGAGAGCTTTCCATCCTTCTCACAGGAAGTTTTAGGGTTTACAGGTCTTCTGCAGTATTGCACAATCACAATTGAACTTAAAAAACCATCACCCTTAAATAGAATTAATACTTACTGGAAGAATATAAAACCTATCATTGCTACTTTCTTATATGCATACTTTTTACTTTTGGCCTTATCATATAAGGAGATGCCAAACATTTTTCCAGAATGCCCTGACATTACAGTTTGATGTGGTGATGTGATTAGCTTCTCACTAACTGCAATCTCTTTAAGCTTTCTGGAAAAACAGTGTCTTGATGAAATAACTTATCTGGTGTACCACAGAGGATCATCCAGTCACTGTACCAAAGATTTTCAGTATTTGCATGGTACTACTTGAAAAGAGGATACTCCAGCCTTTAGATATCACTTGCCTTAAACTAATTTTTTAAATCCTATTTTGTAGCTTGTATCTATGCCTTTGTCCTCCATGATCAAAACTTTCATTCTTCCACCTGAAAGTTATTTTGTTTGAATAACCACAAAACAAACAAGCCTTTCAATAGTATTCTATGTGTTTTGCTACGACAAAAGTTCTAATTAAAACACTGATTTGTTTTCCTCTTTTTTACTGTTGGCCAGGGGCACGACGGCTTGGTAATATTTTACATATCTGCACCTTCTCCATTCATAACACTGAGGGCTGTAGGCTGATCCTGCATTACTCTGGGCAGGTTAGATCTTAGCGTAGTGTCTCATTGACCATGTAGAGAAAATTAAGGTCAGTCTCTACAAAGTCAGGTTATTATTATCAGTGTATAAAGTGATCTCAATAAAATTTAAGGGAACACATTTATGGTAAAACATTACCTTTTTTTCCGATGAATTGCTTGTTTCCTGACACTAGAAATATATCTATTTGTTCCCTTTCAAAAACAGACATTCTGCTTTAATTCTAAATTCTCTGCTGCTTTATAGAAACTTACATTACTAGGACATGCAATCCAAAAGGAGGGGGGAGGTTAATAAAGCTCTCCCCCTTCTTCCTCAGCAGACAGTGTATAATGACAGCATATCTACCCAGTGATCTACTCACCCATGATAAGAAAAGAAAAAGAACGATTTCCAACTGCATGTGTTAGATCTTGAGTCATGCAACTGCTGAGAAACACCCAGTTGTAACCTGGGTGGAGTGCATGTCTCCTCTTCCCATTAGAAAATTAAAAGCTTCTGGAGAAAAGCAGGCAGAATGTCGGGCTCGAATTCAGAGGAATGATTCTGCTGCACATTCATTTAATCTGACAGAAAACAAATTAGGAAGTTTTACTTATTTCCATCTCCTTTCCCCACAAACTTTGTTTCTCTCTAACATTAGAACACACACTGTTAATCGAGTCTGTATCTGCTGTAGCATTTCCCTCACCACATTTCTTCCTTATGAATACATGATGGCCTCCACCCATCCCACTAGAGCACAACCCTCATGCTTCTGAACACAGACCAAAAACTTGACAGACAGCACTCCAGATTTTCTGGGATTTCTCTTATTTTCTCTTTGCTTTCTAGAGGTGTGCTGTTCTTTTCTCCACTGTTCCTCTTACAGGCAATGCCTGTTATAGCCAGGAGAGCTTTGGAGAGCTGAAAAATACTGCCATTCAGCTCTCAGCCTTTTTCAGGACACTTGGAGAGGACAGGAACAAATCTAAAGACAGAGCAAACAAAGGCTCCCTTGTACAAGCAGAATAGATGTTTTCTACACTATCCTAACAAATACCTTGGTTATGTGTTTAACAACAGCAAAATAAGTGTGAAACCATTAGCGTATTAAGGGTGTGACTGTGTTACTGGTAGGTCACATATAGAAATTAAAATACATTTTCTGACAACAAAATGCACCATCAAACATTACTCCTTTATTACATGCAGAGTGTTCAGTGCTAAGTGCTGATTTTAAATTGACTTTGGGATAATTTAAAAAAGATAATTGCCAGTGAATCTTTCAAAATTACATTGTTCCTTGGCACCATAATGATACCAAAAGTCAAAAGGAGCAACTGCAAATAAAGTCAGCAAAGAGAATATGAAGTATCCATGGAGTCTCAGACTCCCAAGCTCCTCAACTAATAACTGTTTAATAACTATGTGCATGATTTTATGAATGCTGTCTGCCAATTTAGATGTATTTTCATGTGCCTGGCCAAAGAGGAAGCTCTGACCTCACCAAAGACTCTGGTCAATTTTAGCCAGCTTGTCAGTGAAATAATTTGGGTTTTTTTAAATAACATGAGCACAACAATGCACCATTCCCTGAATGCATTCTTAAATATGGCTGAGCTGTCTCAGCTGGAATTTTTCAAAGCAATTACCCCTTAAAGCACTGAAACATATTTGCTGTGCAAAACATGGTGGTAATTTGAAATGCTACCATCCTTCTGCTATAATTATTTTATCTCCAGCAGTGTTGGAGGGGAAAAAAAGTGGGATTTCTTGGCTTCTTTGGAGCAAAATCTGGAATTTTAATGCGAATTGCCTATAAATGCAAGACTTAGCTGAACTACCTGGTGACTTCTCTAAACTGAAGTAACAGAAGGAGGCAATGGTGACATCCTCACCTTTTTTCACTACACTTTACTGTCAGTGCTTTAGATATATAAGAAAAAAATCTGCTAAAGGCATTGTTTTCGCAAAGTTATAGACACTGACAATAGGATTTTAAATCAAGAGAGAGGTCTATTTGCACATGGCCTCCATTACTCAAAATCTCTCTTTAACTTAGTGACATCAACCCTTCCAAGACTGCACTGAATTTTCTGACACTTGCTTTTTCTCAGATGGAAACTTCTCGATTTTTTCCCCCCTCCCCATCTTTTTATGGAATTTAAGGTGTTATAAAATCATTTCTACTCCGTGAATAACATCCAAGTACCCTTCAAAGCAGCCTTTTCCAAAAGTACGAAATGACATAAAAATGTCATGAAAGCAGATCACTGCCTTACACGTTACAGAAGATGCAGAGTCACTAAAAAGAGGGGGGAAAGAAACCCAATTCTGTGTGAAAACGAGAGAGCGCCTGACAGTGCTGTCCAGCCGAGAGCGCCCGGCCCGGCCGGGGCGGCCCAGGCGAGGCCGCGGGGTGGGGAGCGCTAGGGCTGGGCTGGGTTGCCCGGGCCGGCCGGGGATTGCCCCGGGGGATGCGGGCAAAGCAGCGGCCACCGCCTCTGTCCGGGCCGAGGGCGGAGGGCGGCGCTGCGAGCGCGGCGGGGCGGCCCCACTTCCCTCAGGCAGCCCCGGCCCCGCCGAGCCGGGTCAGGTCCCGCAGAGCCGCGCCGCGCCTCCTCGCAGCCTCCGGAGCCGCCGCCCGCCCGCCAAGGTAAAGCGGACAGGGAGGGATTAGTCGGACCCCCGAGGGCTCCCGGCGCCAGTCCGGGACCCGACGGGGCGGAGGTGTGCGGGGTCCCGCTCGCCGCGGTGAGGAGCCCGGCGGGGAACAGGGGAGCTGGGGTGGGAGGTGCGGCAAATCCCGCTCTGGGCAGCGGGGCGGGAGCCCGCAGAGGGGACAGACCCCGCACACCGGCTTCCCCCGCGGGACAGGGACCTTCCGGCGGCACGCCTGGCCTCGGGGGGCTGAAGCGGGACCGTGGGGTTTCGTGCTGCGGTGCTGGGTCCCGGTGATGGTTGTTCTCCTCGGTAGGGTTAAGCTGGGTCAGACCTTCCCTGTGCCCAGTCCCTGGGGAAAGCGAGTAGGAGGTTGATCATTTGCAAGGCAGGGCTGCCGAAGCTTCCCTGTAGCCTCATGAGGCCGGTGGGGATCCCGAGGGACGCACAGGGCCCTGTTTCAAGGTCAGCGTTCGAAAAGTGAAGGCAGGCGGGAGAGAACTGCAGACCAAGCGGGCAGGGAATACCCCATGTAAATGTGCTAATCCATTAGTCTTAAACTAAGCATGTAAGAAGGTGGTGCAGTTACGGCCAAACAGCCAGAAGAGACTTCCAAGGAACAGTTTGCATCTCTCTGCTGGTGGTGTCTTTAGCCACATGGTTTAGTGAGAAACTCTTAAGTGTCGCCTGACTCAGAGGGCGCCCATCCCGCATGATACCCTCGGCTGAATACCACGGAGAAGTAACTGAAATGGAATTTCCACAAGTTTGGGGTGGTTTTTCAATCCCTCGTGCACCAAAAAGAGAAGTTAATAAATCCATTAATCGTCACACTGGGAAGAGGTATCCTGTAGTGTCTTTTAGGCAGCATATGATCCAGCCAGTCTTAACTGTCATTAAAAATTTGATGTAGGAACATAGCCTACAAACAAAATAAGCAAGGTTCCACCAAACTAGCATCTTAACTTTTTGAAGTCGCTTTCCACCCGAGACTACTCTGATTCTGTGATTAATTTGTCTCCAGTTTGTCTCTCCCTCTCAGAACTTCGGTTCGCAGAATTTTGGCGGTCATTTTTCCTCTTTGGTTCTAGTTCCTCTTTATGAATTACATGACGTGTGTTTTGTCATCTCTTCCAAACCTGCATCCATCTTATTTCACATATGAAATGTGTTGATTTTACTGTTAATCAATTATCCTGCTGCTGCACAACAGTGATGTAAATGTTGTCAGGGCTTGATGTAGTCCAGTCTGTGTCATTAGAGACAAATAGGTGAGCCCCAGTGCTCCAGAGAGCCTATACTAGTGACCTACTCCACCTGTGCAGTCTCTTAATCATTTGTCTTCACTAAATTTACAGTATTTTTTTTTCTGGTAACTTTGTAAAGAATATGAATTTAGGTTTAAACTTGATGTCTGAAACAGAATGTTTAACTTTTTGCTGAACCTCTTTGGTTCTGTTTTTCCCTGTGAGCTTTCTAAGGAGACTATTACATTTAATTGTACTTAATGCTTTGTGCAAGCAAGCATTGCTTAAAAATGGAGATAATTTGGTTTGAAATACGGCATAAAAATGTCTTTGGTAGGTTGAGTCAGTGGAGCATTACAGATAACTGAGTGGTCCTTGTTTTATTCTCAGAAAATTCTGATCCATCTGGGAACATACATAACTGGAAAAATGTCCTGTCTCTGAAAGGAGACATTTAATCATTCCCTGTGTCTTCTCTTTCTTTTTAAAATACCTCCTGTGGCTATTACAGACTATTCTAGTGTTTGGAGGCAAAATGTGTGATGGTTCAATGTAATTATTGAGTACATGGTGTTTTAATTGTTCATGCTGGAATTTGTGGTTATCAGTGTGTAGTATCTTCAAGCAGGGTATGATGCTTTTGAAGTGCTGGTTTATTTTGTTATCAAGTCTATTTGTTACAGCAAAGTTTGATTTTTTACAGATCAAAAGTCACTATACTTGAGCAGTGTCTAGTAGATCACACACCATAACTCATGCACCTGTAAATAAGGTGTAACCTTTATCTTTTTTGTAATTTACAAGGACACACATTTGGTAGGCTAACAATTTGCACAAAAGAGGCAACAGTATTAGCAGATGGGCCTGTTGGATGTTGCAACAATTTAAGTCATTACTGAGCCCCAAGATTTCTTGAAGGTAAAAAAATTACCCAACCCACTAAGGTTTTGCTTTTGCTGTGTTTCACCTTTCCTGATAGAATAAATGTCTTAAAGCAATAAAAGCAAGAAGAGACAGAACGCTTTCCTTCTCTTGGTCTGCCGTGAGTGGTGAAGGGACAGCTAGGACTTGGGCAGCCTGTGGATGGAGGGATCACCTATTGAATCTCTTTGGCCCTGCAAAATGTCTGAGAAAACCACCAGTCTGGAGTACTGCTGCAAGTGAGAGAAGGGCTTGCCTTGTTTGAGAGAGGACCCGTCTTCCTTGCAGATTTGTGAACATCTGACCATTGATAAGATGATCTGGGAACATGGATTTTCTTAAAAGCGTGCTTCTGTTTCAGAGGTTGCTTTACAGGAATGTAGCTGAATTTCATTTTCCTGTATATTGTTAAGATATCAAGGCCCTTATCCTAAGATATCAAGGCCCTTATCCTTTCCTGCTCTCTTTGCAAACTACATGTGTTTTTCTTACCGACCATTTTTTCCATCTTTGGTTGCAGTATATCTTGATTGTTTTGTTGTAGGGTCAGTCTGACCTGTCGTGATGATGACTTCACATGGTCAGATGCTGATTTGGGGTGAAAGTGAAAATAAGACCTGTTATTTGCATGCAGCAATAGGGAAGCTTTAGCTTATTTCCTTTGGAGGGTCTCTAGTGAAAATGGTAACTTGCATCCATGCAGACCTTCCAAAACACTTCTTGGGCTTTATAGGCAGGACTCTCCTCATCCAGCTGTACACGTGAGAGCATTTGAGTCACCCGAGGTTCTGAGTCACCTTTACAGTCTCTTACACAGAAAGATAGATACTGCTAAAATTTGGTTTGGAGGCCCTGTTTTGGACAGCAACTATGAATCATGCTCTATAAAACTGCCTTCCTTTCCTTTCATTGTCTAAAAAGAGCTTGGGACAACCAGGTCAGATGCAGATGTCATTGTTGTCCAGCCTATTGATCCATGGCTACACTAGATATTAACAGTAGAGTTGCCAGTGTAAAATATGTATGTTGTACTGTGAAAGAAAGAAACTGGGTGCCATGTTCTTCTCAAGTTTCTTTAGGAGACTTTGAGCATCTACAGGAGCATATACGAGGTCGTGTTCCTCACCACCCCTCACTTTTAATTTATAGTATTGCTTCTGGGTTTTGAATGAAAAGGAAACACAGATGACTTTGATCTGACTTAATATTTTACTCTGGGAATTCACAAACTAGTTCGGTAATGATAGTTCAGAAAGTTTAGGCCTGTCATTAGTTTCAAAGACTTTCTTCCAATAAACTACTTTTTAGATTTGCGGCTGACTAATTGCTCTCATTTTTTTGCTATGCCAGCCTGCACACAGCAGTTTCTTCTTGTTGAGCATTGATTCAGCATGCTATGAATTTATGCCAAAATAAACAAGGGCTACAGTCATTAGAAGTATTAGGCGTATTTTGGGGAGTAGATGCATTATGAATCCTAGAAGGAGAACAACGTTCAGTGTATATACGAAACAGATTTTTCTCTGCTGCTCCATTTAGAAATGCAACCAAAATCACATCTGATAGAAGTTTTGCACTGGATGCATCTCAGTGCATTTCCATTTTTGCTTTCGCTTTGTATTTGCCTGTAATCTAAAGCAGCGGATGTAAAAGTGTGGCATGTGACATCAATATTAAAGGATAAAACTCTCTGTTTCTGCTATCAGTGATGAGCAGACCCTACATAGTTGATGTCACTACCAACCGAAAGTCCTCAGTTGTCCTCAGACAATTGAACTGATAAGATAAACTTTTTGGTGAATATCTTGTCATTGTACCTACACCTGTCAGGTAGAGTGGGGATGGAAGGGGAGCAGATCTTCCTTTAGCAGCATTGCTGGTCCATCAATCATAGAGAGAATCACAAGCAGCCAAAATCAATCATACAGGCACTCACTGGATGCTTTTGCTGATAAAAATGGCAAATTACCTTCAGAGTGCCCAAGTTTTAGGCAAAATTATGTGTCTGTCTCAAAGGCAACTCACCAGGAAAGGTAGGAAGCTCAGCAGAATGGTCAGTTAACCTCTTGGCATCAAGTCCATGTTGGCAGCAATGAAAACGTGCTCCTTGGTGGCCTTAGTTGATCTGATCATTTTGATGCTCTTACTGCATCTTCAGGTAACCCAGTCTGCAGACACATGATTATTTTACTCTGCCTCAGAGCAAGATTTTGATGTACTTCTGAAGATTTTTCTGGTATTTTCTAACAGTAGTGGAAGGCCCCATTCCTTCACTTGCTGTGGGGATTTCACTGAAGCACAGAAATAAGAGGGATTATCAGCCCAAAAAATATTTTTGAAAGGTGATGTGGTTTTTCTGTCTGATTGCAAATTAAAAAAAAAAAAACAAAAAAACCAGTCAAATACACTTTACTGTTCTCTGTGCTTTTTGATGTGTTTGAAATATCTGCTGTGCATGTGCCTTGGAGGACATAAACTTCTGAGATGTTCTTGAGCTAGCAAGAATACGTGCCAAAAATATGAACACAGATAACATTCCCAAACACTTGTGGTTACAGCTTAGTTTTGTACTTTGGTGACCATATCCTCGTGACTGAGGGGAAGGTGACAGACCTAATTAATGTTTGAGAGAGCAAATACGAATGAGCCAGTGGTTTTGGATGCTAGTTCTAGGAAGGGGTTCAACATAAACTTAACTGCAGTTCTGTCCTATAAGGGGCCGTGTTCTTACATGAAATTCAGCAAAACCTTTAATATCTGTCACTAGATTGGCCTCTTTTGTCTCCCCTGTGTCGTGGTGGAGGTGCTGTGACCAGATCAGCATTGTTCCATCCCTCCTCCACTTCTAAGGGAAAAAAGAGAGGGAGGCAGTGACGTTTCCTTCTCATGGAAAACCTTAGAGAAATGGAAGAATGGAAATGTCACAAGGTTCTTCTCCTTTTGTGCATTTTCTTCGCATAACTGTTTCTTTGTGCAATTCAGGGCTCCGTGGGCTGTGACAAAGCAACCACCACCATACCAATACAACATCCTGTCTGTGGTGTCTCCAGGCTTCCACTTTCCTTACAAATCTTCATCTGAAACCCACTGCTTAAAGCTGCTTGTAATCACTGCATTGTATGGACTGAAAGAAGTAATATTTGCTAGGTGAAAAGTTAACAGTGGGCCTTGGAATTGTACCTGACACTTCAGTCAGTTGTAAAACTGAGAAAGATTTATAAAAAAATCTTCATTTAATTTTTCTTCTACTCACTGTTACTGAGCACGGTACTTTGGTGAAATATCTGTAAATTCATATTAAAGCATTATTTGCTTTATTTGATTTTGATATATGAACTGTGCATGAAACAAGCAGATGGATTCAATAAAATCTTTACAGATTCATCGTTTTGCTTCACTCTGTTAGAGCATTTTATGTTAGTGTGTTTTCCTTTTTCAGTGTTCCTTTCCCATACCATGTGTGCCATCCCTTAAGCATTTCTGGCAGTAATAAGAACATGTGATTATAAGAAAGTAGATGGTGATTTAGAGCTTTTGCCAATGATAGGTCATAGGAATAAGTTATTTGCTTGGGGAGACAGTTGTGTCATGGACCCTTATAGCATATCTTGTGCTTACCTAGTGGCTCATTGTGGGAGGAAGTGAGTGTTAGAAAAGATGAGCCTATCCAACTATCGACTATCCAACCTAGCAGTTCCTGCACTCAAATTTGGTACAGTAACTTTTCTTTCCTTTTTTCCTCTTCCTAAATCTGTGCTATTATTTTCACTATTCCACACTTAACATCCCTTGATTCTATGGGGAATTGAGGAGGGGAAGGATTTTCCCTCATTTTACACCCCTGTATGCCTTCCTTTCTCATCTGTGGGCTTCCTTGTCATGGTTTTCTGTTTGTTAGACAATCTGTTAATGTAGGATCAGCCTACTTCATGGACTGTGAAGCTAAACATCAAAACTGATTATTGTATGTTGCTGGCAATTGTTTAAAGTACAAGACAGTCTCATGTGTAGATACAAAAATGCTGCTAGCAAGGATTTTCTTGCTATTTTCTAAGTCCATGAGAGACTTTTCTCTCTCACAGAAGAGGTAGCAGAGTTATGTAAACAACCAAGCAACCTGCAACCTTGAAAAGTCTTGTTTGTGGTATAGTAGAAAAATATTTTGACAATGGATGTTTTAGGATATTAGCCAATCACCCCCAAGGGGTGGTTGATCCTTGGTCCAATTAGACTATGAAGAAAAAAGTCAAGAGTTTGTAAAATAATTAAATAAATCAATCTTGCTGCACAATTCCTGCCTGCTGATCTTCTCTCCTCCTCCTCCCTATGGCTGCGGGACACGGTGATATACCCTAGGGCCCAGGCCTGCGGTAATACTCGTGTTGTCATCTACATTCTGTACAGCAGTGTTGGGTAACAGGAAAAAAACAGGAAGGAAAACATTGCACCAACATCAACAAGCTGCAGATTATGGGAAGGAATGTGGAAACTATAAATTTCTGTTACTCAGGGTTACATTACTCTTTTGCTATTCTGCTCTGCCATCATGGCAAGGAGTGGGAGGAACCTAGAACTGAGGTTCATGTTTTCTGATAACTTGTATGTCTGCAGTTGTTTATACCTGAGTAAAGCTGAAGTAGACACATTATCAACACAAGATGGGCGAGCCTGGATAAGCTGGTGGTTCATGAGCTGAGGGGATACACTTCCACCCAGCCTTTTCCAGGAGAAGATATGTTGGGGGAATGGAAATATTGTTCCTGTGTGCCATTAATCTGGCACAGAATAGGGAATTGTTTCTTCTACCAGTCTTTGTAAAGGCGTAGGGCTGGAAATATGTCTCCTCCTACCATTTTGTGTTGCCTGTATGGCTCATGAGAAAGTCCCCAGACTGGACCATTCTGCAGTAAATAATTCTGTGACAAAATAAAAAGAAGATGACCAAAACTGTAACTGTAGTTCTGTAATGTTCTTAGGTCCACAGGCCAGACTGAAGCACATTGACTGATGTGAGGATACTGTATAAGAATGAACAGAAGTGGCACTGTTTTGATTTCCATAGAAACAATCCCCTTGTGAGCTGACAGGAAGGTACAAAGTGAAGTTCTGGTACATAGAAATTGCTCCCAAGCTTTCTCCTCCCTGCATCTGTTCTTTACACCAGGGTGGTTTTTTTCTTTGCCTTTCATAAGGTGCTTTTAACTCACAGTTGCCCAGCTGCTTGGGTACATTTGGGATGCATTTTCTGGAGCCCAGGATCCAGACTGTGTCTGTGCCTGAGTTATTTTAGAGAGGATCTTAGTGAGTGAGGGGTCTCACACCCAGCCTGCATGCCATGTCCCTCTACATGCCTTTACCATAGCCACAGGTTAAATGTCCCGTCTTCTCAGAAGGAGAGCCCTTTGCTAACCCTCTCCTCTGGCCTTGAGTAACTTCTTCCTGACATACCGTGAGTAAGCTTTTAGGTAGTCCCTTGTTCCTTTCAGCTTCACTTAAATGAGCCTCAGTGACAATTCACTAATCTTGCCATCCTGCCTCACCCCAAGAACAGGACCCACAGCTGCTCCTCCCAGACACCACTCTCAGCAAGAGTGTTAAAGAAAAAAGTATGTGTTTGGGGAAGTGCATGGGGAGAGAGGGGAAGGCTGGGGAGAACAGAGGTGATGGATGCTGAGTCAGCACAAGTGTAAAATACCAGTGTCATCATTAAAGTGGAATAGTATAGTTTTCAGGTCTATGAAATCTGGGTCTTTTGGACTAATAAAGACTTTTTCCAAAATCATTCCTCACTGCAGGTTTGTTTCTGTAAAACATGTGACTTAACTGTGTATTTCCAAATTGGCAAAAAAGGGAACAAGCTTTCAAGAGGTTTAATTGCATAAATGGCATAGTTAAAATTTATGTGGAACACAAGTAGGATGTGTGAGTTTGGGGTGCTCTTACCTAACAATGTTTGTGTTTATATCTGGGTGAGTGATTCTGGAATTAGTAGAATATGAGCTCTAGTACCCCATGTTAACATTAGAGTAGGATTCTCAGTTGACTGTATTTATCTACCATTTTAATTTTAATCCAAAGCCAGATGTGACTCAGTTTTGAACTAATAAGGACACTTTGCAGTTGTACAGTCTTTCTGAAGCTACTAGTGTTCTAGTGTGTCACTTTTATTCCCTCATGAATGGAGTTATAGCATGTCACACCATCCCTGAGATAAATATGCAGTGTAACTTCAGCTGCAGATAAGCCTCCAGTTATTGGCACACCAAATTTCCCAGAAGAATAGGGAATATTAGTAAAAAAATGCTTTCAGATTTATCAGCGTGTGCAAGCTTTTTATTGGAAAATACCATCCTTATCAATGTTAGGTCAGTACAGACTGGAAGCAGTCTAATTGCTTTTGATCCATTCTTTTCAAAATATGAGCTAGTGTTAAAGCAGAAGAGTTACAGGGCCATGTTACGTAGGTAAGAAAGAGGAAAGTCAACATGCTAATTGCCAAATCTGATTGTGATTTTGAAACCTTGGGGTCAGCTGCCATTTCTATTGTATCACTCCAAAACTTCCATTTCCATTCTTAGTATCTACCAGAATTAGTAACTAATCGGATTGTGTTCCTCTAGGCTTGAATTCTGCAGAGACAGATGTTCTCTTGTACTTTACTTCATAAAAGTGGGCCTAAATGTCTGTTAAGGACTTTTTACTAGATGTGATGGAATAGGTGGTTAAGGAACTCCATCCTGCCTCACTTAGGTGTACATATATATAGAATACTCATATACTAACTAGTATGTGAGTAGTGTGAGTTTTTCTTGACGCCTAACTGTAAAATCACTGTAAGAAACATAGATCTATTTCAGACCTGCAGTCAGTCTGGCTGGAGGGTTATCCCCAGCAACAGCTAGCATCGTGTACTTCAGAAGGAGTCAGGAAATCTTGTGCTGGAAGGTATGGTGTAACCTGTCTATCATGGAAGCTTTGCTCTGGTTCCAAACTGGTGGAGCCTTTATTTTAGGTTGTAAAACATGAGGTTCATCATGTTGCGGTTCTCTGCAATACTAACACTTCTAGCTATAACTACATGTAGAGAAAACCAACTCCTCAGCTTGCTTACTCGCCAGTTGTGATGATGAGTTTCACAGTTACACTGCACATTTCCCTGGACCAGTTATTCAGACTTTCATTTACTATTTCATTGATTATGTGTTACAAGTCAGGATGAAATGGTGCTTCAGTAACTTTCCCCTAGGTTTTGATGCATTTTTTTAATCACAGTAGTTTCCCATCTGTTTTCTGTGACAATCAGTTACCCTCTTTCCAGCTTTTCACTTTATGGCCAGACTGTCACTTTCATTAACACTTCCCTAGTTTTCTTCCTTTTTTCTGTCTTTGCTATGTGCTTTCAGCTATGGGATGATCTACTTTGCGTAGTCTGTAGCATACAAGGGTGAATCTCTGATTTGAGCAATTTACTCACTGGGCTACTGGTGTGTCTCTCTAAAATGTTAAAGCTTTCTTCATTCCACTCCAGAAAGCATTTAAGCATTAAGCAATAGCAGGAAGTTGCAATGCTGTTAGTGGTCATCTGGATAGTCAAACAGTGTTCATTTTGGTGGTCCTGGTACTCGGACACTTACACACTGTAGTGCAGGCACTAGGATGTGAAGGTGTGTTTTTGATGTTTCTATGTGACTTGTCAAAATAGACTTCATATATTTTTATCTCTGCTATTTACGTATGTTGCAGTTTAAGAACAGCAACAATACTTTGAATGTAATGAATGTGTCTGTGACTGTTTGCCAGATCACTAAGTGGGCTCGTTCCTAATACTGTTCACAGCTGAATACTGTTCATTACTGAATCCACTCTAAGTCTAAAGAGTCTAAAGAGTCTTCTGACCTCATGCTGTACCTCATTCCTTTTTTGTTGTACGCCTTTGGTTGGTTAAACTGCATCAACTCTACTGAGACTGAGTTGCAGAGATAATAATCTTGGTATTTCCTGTTCAGTTTCACAGGGGCTTTCAGCTTGTTTCCCGACTTTCAAGTGTAGAAGCCCTTTTTACCATGTGACTTAGACCACTCTTCCTGTGAAAAGGGACTACCTTTGAGTATTTCTCAGAGCTATCAGATACTAAAATACTAACAGTTCAAACTCTGCTTGGTATAGTACCCTATCTTGGGGGCTTTTTATGTGCACTGTATGGTCACTTTGTCAGATTTCATGATATTTTTAAATAGGTTCTTTTTTCTTTTTTAAGCAGGGTGAATTTTATACCGTTTTACTCTTCCTTTGTTAGCTGCCTACTGAGTGTTAAAGATTCTATCAAACAATTCAATTTCCTATCTGAATTGGGAAGGTAAAAAAATTAATAGGTCCAGTGGGTCTGGAGGGCTTCTGGTAAATGGTGGGGTGAATTAATGAGTCAATATTTATGTATTACATAAACCTGTGAGGGCTTAATTATACATAAACTAAAAGAGACTTGGTAGTTAGAATAGCAAGTTGAAGAGAAAATGTCCCAATCTCTTAGATATACAGTATGAGAAAGGTAGGAGTATTAAATAAAATAAAATTTTAAAAAAGGTTTTTATGAGAGCTTAGTGAAGATTTGAGAATGCAAAACTGGGGGAAATAAAAGACAAAGAGTACTTTTAACTGTGCTACTTCAAAAGGTGGCGCAGAAGGCATCAGTTTGAAAATCAGTCACTTCAAAAATACATTGTTTCACATGTATGCCTTCCCATGAAGCTCTTCTCAGCTTGTTTATTTGTGAAACTGCAATTTCCTCATTTTATTTCAATTCTGATTCTTTTCTCTGCTTAAAATCTTATGCATAATATGGGAAATTTACTGCAAAAGTCCTGTTCTGTTTGGTTTGGGGTTTTTTTTCTGTTCAGTTTACTGTAGTTGATAGTGATTTTAAGAGTTCCTAGTATTAGTACAAAATAGAGAAAACCCTGATAGAAAAATTACAGTAGAGTAGAATTGAGTATGAAACTCAGTTTTTTCATCTGGGCACTTTGGTAAATCTTTTCCCTTCTTTCGTTAATAACAGCTCATACACCTGCACATTTCACCTTGATTTTCTGGTTTGAATAAGTTCAAGGCTATTTATAAAATTCAGAAAAATTTGCTGATAAAAAATGAGGCAACATCCAACAGGATAATTTCTAAATTTGAAAATTTTTTTGTCTGTTTATTCCTATTGTGGCAATCAAATAAAAGAAATGGAAACAAGTGTAGAGAGAAGTCAAAGAGGAGGAGAATGGATGGACACTCTTTTGCAATTCCATGTTACGGAGACTCACTTTACTATCTTTAGTTTTTCTAGCTCTTGACAAGGTCTTTGGTGAGTATGTAGAGTTCTTATACCAATTTAAGAGATCATTCAGTGTGTTTTAACATTAAAAAATTTCCGGTGTATTTGTTGATTATGATAATAATTTTGTCTTTCTAAACCCAATCAATAAAAATTCAAGAGAAAATAAAATACGAGTAGAGGGAGTGGCTTGCTGGCTTGATGACAACATGACTAACTATCTTTTTTCTGTTGTTGTTAATTATTGAAGAGGGTCCCTAGGTTTGATTTTTTCATTTTTAGACAGTTTTTATACTTCTCTTGGTAAGAAGTTGCAACTGGTTGCAACTCGAGTAATTTTTTGCCACTTTAATATTTCTATTGTGTAAAAATATAGCAAAGAGGATTTCAGTTTGTCAAAAGAACTTGTATCAAGATCTTTTCTTGAAAGTTGATCTAGCTAGTGCTTAAAAAAAATCCACCAAAAACATACAAATAGCTAGAACTGATAAGATTTCCTTAGAAGATATTTTGATCTCCTAAACGAGAAAATAGGAAAACATAAAATTATTCAGTATTATTTAAACACTGATGAGATACTTGTCAGTATGAACTGCATCTTCATTTTTTGTTGCCTAACAAATGTATCTTCACTCTGCCTGATCAAATAAGTGCCGTTTTATCTAGCCTTTCTATGAAAATTGATTCTCCAAGTGCCAGGTGTGTAGGAAGCTGCACAGCTGTTGGCTCAAATAAATGAATTAAGATTCAGTAATCATATGCCACCCAGCATACTGCTGAGTCTGCAAAACCAGAATGTTGTGTACGAGGTTCTGTACGATAAGCGTGATACAGAGAGAGTGAGCCATCCGGTGTGGATTTGTCAGCTGGAAAGGAAGCAGATAATATGACTTTAACTCTCCCTTTGCTCAGTCCTGTGGGGTGTTTGTTCTGTTACTTGGGCAGAGCTCTGCCATCTCCACTGCTGGGCTACGGCTGCCCTCAGCCCTGTCAACCGCATCCTATTTAAATTTAAGAGTATCCAGTTCCCAAATCTTTAAGTCTTTGATTTCTGGGATCTCAGAGAAACATGAAAGTTCAAAATTCAGTTCTTGGTTACCTGTGCTTTGTTCAGTTACATCATAGTTCTCAAACAACAGATACTGACTATAGGGTTCAGTGGCCTTTATAATTTATCCATGGAATAGTTACATGACTCAAGATGCTCCATTAAAGGAAAAGCATTAAGACTGAAGAACAGGATACTTGCTGGTTTTCTTTTCTTGCCAGTCTTTATAGTCATTAGAGTTGTTGCTGTCCCCAGTTGACTGCTTTCTTGCATCAGCCTGGTCCTCATCCTGTGAGGTGGTTGGTTGGTTGTGTGCTGTGGTTGGTTGCCTTTGGCTGGCTGCCAGATGCTTACCAAGCTGCTCTATCACTTCCCCTCCTCAGCAGAACAGGGAGAGAAATTACAGGGAAAGGTCATGGGTTGAGATATGGGAGGGAGATCACTTGCCAACTACCATTGAGCAAAACAGGCTCAACATAGGGAAATTAATTTAATATATTGCCAGTTAATAAAATTATAGGACAATGCAAAATAAGAAGAAAATGAAAAATATCTTTACCTCATCCTTCCCTTCTTTCCAGGTTCAGCTTCACTCCCAACTCTTCTACCCCTACCCACTCAAGTGACACAGGGGGATAGGGAATGAGTTTGCAGTCAGTTCATAATGCTTTGTCTCTGCTGCTCCTTCCTCCTCACACTGTTTCCCTGCTCCAGCATGGGGGCCCTCCCAAGAGAGACAGTCCTTCATGAACTTCTCCAACATGTGATCTTTCCCCAGCTCTTTAACAACTGCTCCAGCCTGGATCCTTTCCACAAGGTAGAGTCTTAGAGGAACAACCTGCTCTGGTGTGGGTCCCCCATGGAGTCACAGGTCCTACCAGAAAACCTGCACTGTGTGGGCTCCTCTCCACAAGCTGCAGTTCCCACCAGGAGCCTATTCCAGTGTGGCACACCATGGCCTGCATCTTCATTCAGGGCATGTCCACCTGCTGTGGCGGGAGGTCCTCCACAGGCTGCAGTATGGATATCTGCTCTGGCATGGTACTTCATGGGCTGCCAGGGAACAACTTGCTTCACCATGAGCTTCGCAAGGGGCTTCACCATAGCCTGCAGGGGAATCTCTGCTCTGGCATCTGGAACATCTCCCCTGCCTTCAATACTGACCTTGGAGTCTGCAGGGTTATTTCACTTACATTTTCCCGCTGCTCTTTTGCAGCTGCTGTGCAGCTTTTTTTACCCTTTCCTAAGTGTGTTACCACAGAGGTGTTGCCAGCACCACTGATGGATTCAGCTTTGGCCACCAAGTCCATCTTGGAGCCAGCTTGAACTAGTGTCCCTCTCTGACATGGGGAGAGCTTCCTTCTCACAGAAGTCACCTCTGCAGCGCCCCTCCCAAAATCTTGTCAGAAAAACCAATACAGGTGCACACAAACCCAGAGAACCAATAGGACTACTTACATGTTTAAAGTTTGGCCCTAGTTTGAACCCTGGTTTTATGAGTTCAATACCACAGTTCTCAATCCTTTGCAGGCTTGAGAACAACTCTTAAAAAAATGATGTTTCTAGTTCTTGTCTCTGGTAGTGTTCCATGGCAGACATCCTTTTACACTGCTTCTTTCCCTACAAAGGAACAGATTTACGAGGAAGAGGATTATAACAGAAGCTGTGTCTGATGACCAGTGTGTGATCCTGTCCTCACACCACCCTCTTGCAACAAGTGTTGCCATCGGCTGTCACGCAGCATCTACCCATTTTCCTTGTCTCAGTGCTCTCCCTCAGATGTCTTGAGGTTAGGTAAGACTGGAGTTCTTGCAGTGCAGTAATATTTGAAAGAAAAAGGGAGAAATAATCGAGCCAAAAAGTTGGTTATATACCTAATCATAACCTGGTTTTACACTAGATAACACCCAATAAACTCTGTAGTATTAGTTATCTAAGCCAAAGAAAGAAGGCTTTCAAGATGAAACATTCAGGAATTTCTCGGCATCACACTTTGTTTCCCTCTCTATCTCTCATTGGCTACATTTTTTTTGATGTTTTACATACAGCCATGATTTATTAGCTGGTGACTTAATATGAAATGTAAACAATAAAAGGAGGTCGTTGGCGCTTCTGATGAGCGTAGATCTGAAGTGTGTTTAAGCATATACAGGATAGAGGTTCTGAACTGTCAGTAGTTACTTCTAAGGTATGGACTCAGGTTTTTTGCAAGTCATGAGCACTTGTTTTAAAGTTATTTATGAACACAATATAAAAGAGCATTGTATATCTTCTGGTTTTGACCATTGCTGGCTTTGAAATGAACTTCTGATGATTTCTTGTTTGTGGATTTTTTCTTTCAGATGGAGCAAACCTGTGATGATATAGATGAAATGTTCAGCAATTTACTTGGGGAGATGGACATGCTGACTCAGGTAAATAATTCTATTTTTCCATCAAGATTAGAAAAATAGCTGTTATGTGTTAGAGAAAAGAGGGAACTTTTCTACATTTTTCATGCACTTCCACTCTGAATAAATACAGTTACATTTTTCTGGTAAACCTTCAACTAAATTTCTCTGCTCAATAGTTAAAACAAGTGGCCTGAAAAATAAAGTAATATCAGTGCAGAGTAGGTTGTTAAAAAGACCTAACTGCTTGTGAAAGACATTCTCTGAAAAAACCCCAGCCCCGCAATTTAAATTCCTCTGGACTTGGTCCAAAGAAATTAAAGGATTCTGTGAAAACAGGAAGAGTTTAAGTCTAACTTTTCAGGTATGAATGCTTAGCATACATGGGTACATGGGATGTAGCCTGAGTGTTGAATGTGAACTTTGGAAATGAAAGCAACGTTTTGAATCTATGCTTAAAAGTAATCTTTAGATAGGGCAAAATATTGAGCTGCAGTGAGGGTGGCATTGAAGAATTCATAGAGATATTATTGCCAATGCAGAATACAGTCTTGAGAGTATAAAATAGCATGAGCCTTTTCCAAAAGCTCTAGTAATGAAATACTTCCTGCAAAAGCTGATGAAAGGAGAATTTTTATTTCTAGAAAAAATCTACAAAGGGAATAAATTTGTTGTATTTTGATAAATGCATGGTTGAAAACACTTAAGTTGTCACCTTGGATGTGTGAGTTTGGTTACAGCCTTTTTTTTGAGGGGGTCTTTTTTGGTGAATCCCAGTGCTTGACAAATTAAATACCAGTAATTCTGAGGCACAGAATAGAAATTGTGTTTAAACTGGGTGAAAGCCAAGATTTCACATGGCGTTCTTAGCCGTCAAATCACAATGCTTTGTCCCTTGGTAGCCTTTCTGCTCTTTAAGGACTTTTTAAAATTGTGGATATTTATTTTATATATGTTTGTATTTCTATAAAATAGGGAGGGATTTATGGTAATCTCATTTCATTATTAGGCCTTCACAGGAACAACAGACTCCTTGTGACAGATTTTATCTCCTCAGATTGGACACAGCACTGTTACAAGTGCAAGTGATGCAAAGAGTGTAAGAGAGTGAGCCTCTTGTCTCTGTGCTCTCTGGTGCAATACTGGGTGGGAAGGAGTGTTCCTGATATGGAGACAGGCTTCTCCTCCTCTCTAACGTTCTGGTATCACCTCTCACATCAGCATTGTATGGGACAAGGAGATAGGGGTGTCTGAAAGCTTGAAGACTTTCAGTTAACTCTGAGTTGGATCTGTTAATTCCCTCAGACTCTTAACTTTCAAAACAAGACTGTAGATCGTTTCTCACACTTTTTTACCAGTCTGTCTGTTCCTAAAGTAAGTGTAAATGATAGGTTCGTGCAGAGATACCTTTACATGTTGTAACAGGGCTGAAAAAGAAATGCAAATTCAGAATTGGCGTTTTCTGCTGCAAACCAGGAATTCTCTATTTACACAGATTTGCAGTTTACATTGCAACAGCATGGGGTTTACTTTGTTCTCTTTGGGTTTGTTTTCTTTTTCAAACAACAGGAGAAAGCAGCAGCTAGGTTTCATTTATATTAGTAAATAAAGCACTCTGGAAAGAAAACTATACTGTGGCTCAAATGTGTACACAGCTAAACTCTTTCCCCACCCTCCTTCAGAAAACCCAAGAAAGCTAAAAATCAGTCTGGCTTTGCCCACTGTCTCGATTAGAAACAGTCCAGTTCTCTGCTGTTCCCCACACCAAGCCCAGGTGTTGCCTGACAAGAGTTGCTGCCATCATGGATCAGCATTGGATTGAGAAGCATGCAAAACCCTTGCCTTGATTGTGAGACAGTGCTTGAACCCTTGTCCTGGCCCTAGTTAGTTTACCAGTCTAACGTAATCTCAGAAACCAGTGTGTGTCATTCTATTCCTTGAAGAAGAATTGATTAGATAAATTCAGGTAATTAATTTTCAAATGTTAATGTATGTAGTAGTAATTGTATCATCAGATACTTGTTTTTCTTCTATCTTAACAGAGTTTAGGAGTGGAGACTGTACCACCTCCATGCCCCAAAGAGTCCAGCAATGAATTTAGCTTTACAGTTGGTTTTAAAGATCTAAATGGTAAGTAGCTGAACGGACTCTTTCATGCCTTTTATGCTTACTTAAAATACCTTACAGCAACAAATGAGAAGAAAATCTTTACATATCCTTGATCAAAAACCCCAAACCAAACAAAAGGACCCTGTTTTGCTGGAGGAGGGGGGATATATTTTTGTCTCTCAATTTAGGAAACTTCAAAAGGAACAATTTTTTGGAGCATTACTCAGTTTAAGTAGAAGTCAGACTTTTAAAAATGTCTTAGTGTAGAGGAAAACAAAAATGAGAAGTCTCCCAAATAACTTTCTAAAATGTAACCTTTTTAATGTAAAGATTTAACTTGGTGGAAGACGAAGTTTCCCAGTGTGATGTCAGAGCTGCATAAACATTTCTGTCCAGTGGAAGTATCAGCTTCAGCTGCTTCCACTTTTCAGTGCTTATTCTCGTTTTGGTTTCCACTGTCACTTTTGCATGTACAGCTGCTTGCTGAGGCTGTATGGCTAACCAAATTAGGTGATTTATCTGAGTTTGAAATAAGAACCCTCCCTTTGATTTTGTTTGTGATTAGGTTTTTTTTTTCCTTTTCCTTTTGTGTTTTTTTTTTTTTTTTGGTTTGGTTTTTTTTGACTGAGGGCTGGTTGTTTGCATTAGCCTGAGTTGGTGTTAACCTCTGGTTTTGTCCCAGGATCAGTTCCCTGTCAGGCTTCCTAAAGACTCTACCAGCAAAGTGGGTAGAGCTATGTTAATAGAGAAGATCATAAGCCAACTTTCCCCCTGTAAAGAAAAACTTATTAAATACTATATTAATGTAACAGGGAGAGCAGAGTAAACAGAGATGGCCTAGTGACATGTTCACACTTAGTCTGATGAATGACCTATTCTTTATTTAACTAGATTAGCATTTTTGAGTATCTAATTCAGTGCTCTCCATTCCTCTCAAAATCTCACTTAAAATTGTTTTCCCAGTTTGTGATTTATTTATTTCTTAACTGGACTCTTCAAAGAGATTTAAATCACTGACTGTTCAATCTTAAAAGAACCCTTCTCTTTTAGAAAGCTAAATCATCCTACAGGGTTTTACTCCACAATATCTCTTACACCATGGCTAGTTCAAACAGCCACAAATTACATACAAAGTTCTGGTATAAGATTTTCTCTTATACTCTGTCAGAGTAGAAAACAGAAAGAAGTTACAATGTTTCTATCTGGTTTATAAGATGCTTTTAAAGGAAACTTTCTAGTTTGTTCCTTGCTTAAAGGATCCTCAAAAGCTTGTGTGTGAGGGACAACCCATGTGGTATGTCACAGATCACAAAATTACTGATGTGCTACAGATGATACCATGCAGTTTCTTGTGTGTTAGACTTCTTTGATTCTGCTTCATGTAATTTTGTGTAGAATAGTAATAATATATGGAGGTATTCTTGATCTAGGCCTCAGTTACATGGTTTGTTGTGTGCCGTGCCAAAACTTGCTGAGCATTTATGTATGCACTTACAGCCTAATGGGAGCTCATGGAATTTCTGACAATCATATCACTAAGCATGTACCTGGTAACCTTGCTGGATCAGGGCCATGTTTTGTAACATCATAAGGGCCTGAGACTGTATCACTGGAACTGAAGCTTGCTGTCCTGTTTAGTTTGCATTCGTAGAGTTCCTTGTACTCTGAACTTCAGTATGACCAGATTAATGGTTGTTCCGAAAGCACATTTATTTCTTGAACCCATGTAAAATGTTGTTTCCTTTCCCATAACTCTGTAACCATGCCTTCTGCAATTTAGTCTCTGCTGAACTGGAAACAGTGCTTTGCATTGCACTCACTCTCTGACACATTTTGTGGTTTTCTTTACAGAATCACTAAATGCCCTAGAGGACAAAGACCTGGATGCTTTAATGGCTGATCTTGTAGCAGACCTAAATGATGTTGAACAGAAAACTTTACAAGCCCAGAAAACTCCTTCTTCCAACCAGCAAAGTACAGTCACTCAGCCTTCAACAGGCTTGAATAGTGACATTTATTCTAAAGTAAGTCCCTATGTTACCGTTACTGGACAGTTAGGGGATGATTTGCCTCCTCCACCTCCAGAACCTGAATCAGACCTTCCACCAGCACCGCCACCACCTCCTCCTGAGCCACTTACCCAGGTAAGTCTGGGTGGAACCTTATTCTAAGCATTCACTAGTTCTTGTCAGTTTGCAAGTGATATTTGGCACTGGAACACCAGTGGATCTCCCAGGTAGAGATTCTTGGGAAGATTCTGCAATGATGAAACATGCATGAACTCTGGAATGAAATTTCTATTGCTGTGGTCTCGGCAGTGTCTGCCCGTTCCTTGACCTATTGCCCATTCCTTCATCTCTCTAATTATCATTTCGATAGCCCAGTACAGGCATAAATCATTGCAAATGGTTTATTGTAATAGAAAATTTATCACTGACATTTTAAGAAGCACTAAACAGTTAATATCTTCTTACAGAGAACTTGGTTTTGGCATCAGTGCTAAGTATGGTCAAAGATCTCCCCACTTTGTGAAGATGTCACTGTGTGTGTTCATTGCAGTCTTGTGCTGTTTGTACTGATGAGAAAATTCTGTGGATGTTTCCCAGCTCCATCCCTGGCCTAAGTGATTTCTTGCAATAGGAAAAGCTGTTCAGTTGTGTAAAACTCAGCATTTGCTAGGTGACCAGGTGCAGGGATGAGCACAAGAAGTACTTCTCCTAATCCTAACACGGAATCACTCTGCTCTTCTTGGTCTTGTCTTGGAAGGAAGTATTGGAGACAATCTGCAATAGGGGAAAAATGCTCTTAAGAGGTGCCAAAGTTATCAGTAGGTACCTATTTATAACTATTTACAAATTACTCGCTTACCTGTATCTAAAATTTCAGACTTATCACAGTCTCCTCCTTCTTGCAGAGGTGTTTTAACAACTGAAATAAAATGTGATATTTGTAGTATTTTTTTGATGTGAGGTTATGGAGAAGTAGATAATAGAGAATTCCGCCCTGTCACAGCCTTGCAAGGAGAAGAGAAGGCATTAACAGAGTGATGCAGCCCCAAAAAAATTTAATCTGAAATCATGAAATATACAAATATATCTCTTTCAGTATTCATGTTCATAGTAACTATGATTGAGAGAAGATATTTACATTTAGGGAACGGAAATATTTTAGGGAACATGAAAAGTATCAGTCAGTTTTGCTTAAAAGCATGGTCAATTCATTGCTGTTTAAAAACCCACACAAACTGAATATGAGTCATCTCAGCATCACTGCTGCCACTGTGTTTGGCATCATACAGCAGATATATTCAGCAAAAGGAACAGAAAATTGGATAGGAAGGGAACCTTTCTGATGACATAACAAGTGATTCACTGGATAAAGCTTCATTTGATGCATAGTACCTTTCAGTGCTGTTTGAAGACTGAAACTCATGAACATGTGGGAGAAGCTTTGCCATTTTTCTGCATCTCAAAGATAATAGTTAACTTCCCGTCTTAAAGGAATATCAACATTTGCGAAGTATCAGCTAAACACCTTCAGAGGCTGAAGTATTTTATTTAACTAGAATGACTGATATAGAGGAGATGCTATCAAGATGAGTTCTATCCATTTCCTTCAAACATTCCCCATCTTGATTTAGACTCATGATCTTTAAGGAAGTAGCAAGCTTCTAAGTAGTCTGGTTTGTAAGCTGACAAGTGTGGTCTGGAAAGGTAGCTGGTTAGGTGCGCTGAGACTGGCCAGAGTCAAGGGCTAGTAGTCAATGGTTTGCTGGCCAGTAGCAAGTGGGGTCAGCACTGGGATTTATACTGTTTAACTTTTTCATCTGTGACCTGAGTGATGACATAAAAACCCACCTGTGGATGTTCTGAAGATGCTTTTAATTGAGGGCACTGATTGTCATGATCAGTCGCAGACCTTCAATGCAAGGGAACTGGAAACATGAGGACTAGGCCAGCAAAACTCTCAGAAACCCAGCAAGGTACAAGGTCCTGCACCTGGGCTGTAATAACCATTTGTACAGTTTGAGAGATGACAGGCTGAGCAGCAGCCCTGCTGAAAAGGAGATCCTGCTGGATACCACAGTGAATAAGAACCATGAGTGAAAGATCATTATCAGTAGAGGAAATCGGCCTCTGTTGGGAGGAGTATGGCCAACAAACGAAGAGAGTTATTGTTCCTTTCTCTTGGCATTGGTGGGCCCACTCCTGGAATACTGCACTCCATTCTAGGTGTGGAGATACTGGAGAGTGTCCAGCAGAGAGCTGGTGGAATGGCCAGAGGCGTGCAGTGATCAGGGGCCAGCAAGGACAGGCTGAGGGAGCTGGGCTTGTTTAGTCTGACAGAGGAGGCTGGGGAGGGATCTAATGACAGCCCAAAAATACCTGAAGGGCAGATGCAAAGCTGGTGGAGCCAAATTCTTCCATGGTGGTGTTAGGTCACTAATGTGGAAGGGGCAACTGATACATGTTACAGCTTTGTAGTTTCAGACAGGACGTTAGGAAAACATTTTCTACTTCAGATGGTGGTGTAGCGCTGGAACAGATGACCCAGAGAGATCCCAGATTCCCTTTCTTTGAAGGTTTTCCAAACTTGGCCAGGCAAAATCATGACTGACCTGATAAAATGTTGGTGACCATCCTGCTTTGAGCAGGAGCCAGAGTGTGGACCCTCACACCTCTCTTCCAAACAGCATTTTTGTGAATCTGGGATCTAAAGCTCACTGAAATCAACAGTGCTGAAGTTCTTTCCATTAAGTGTTGTACTGAGCTAATTCTTTATTAGCTGACATCCTACATTACCTGAGAGTCAAACAAGATTTTAGGGTGTATATACTTATGAAACACACCTGGAATTCTATATGAAAAAATAGCCAAAAGTCACTTCTCCCTCAGTTGAACCGTTCCTCTGAGACTGATCTCTAATAATATTCCATGGTCTCTTTCCAGATTCAGGGAATGTCAGAGAAGGATAGGAACAGGTTGTAGAAGCATTTCTAAGGGATATATTTACAGCAGTTTATTTCCTCATTAAGGCATTGGCTCTGCTTTTTCCTGCACCCTTTGCCTCATTTTATGACACAGATTGTATTCAAATACTAATGGCATACCCACTGTGGCGTACTGCCCACAAAATTGCCCACAGGGCTGTTAAACAGGTTGTGGTGTGAATGATGGAGGTAATAACCATTGAAAATTAATATGGACAGAATTTCTTTCAAATTAATATTCATTGTCTTGATTACTATTTGTTTTGACATGACATTTCTGCTCAGTAGAATGAAATTCAGCTGTAAGTGGAATGTATTTTGTGTCATCAAAATCCACGCTCCTGGTGGCCAGGATTCTTGATAAGTGCTTCTTGAGCCAGTCAAGGCTGAAGTTGTGTTTAACCCTTCGGGTTATCCACAGTCAAATAAGAATAGTGTTAAGTCATTCCCAATGCAACCATGACATTGAGACCCTCTTTTCTAACCTTTAGGTGTGCCAAAATAAAGAAGTATGACCTTTCTTTCAGGGAAGCACAGAGCTGTCTCATAAGTTTCCATCAACTGTGACATTTCTTTTTAAAACTTAGCTTAAGCTAAATAAAGCTTCTTCATTTGCTATTGACATGACTTTATGTGCTTCTGTTTAAAGATTCAGAAAATGTGGTGATGATACTGTAGCAGGAAAACAAATACTGTAGCTTGTCAAAGCATTTCTCTAATACTGCTAAAATTTTGCATCTGATAGCTTATTTCCTTTTTCTGCATGAAGTCAAAGCTTATGAAACCATGAAGGCTGTCAGGTGAGAGCTCTGTTGCACAGATTTACACAATGTGTGAACTCTGTTCAACACAAGTCACATGCAGGTGAAACCTGAATTATACCTGCTTAAATTTTCATCAGAAAGCCTGCCCACAGCACAGTCGACCACTTTGATTGAGATGCTTTTCCTGCTTGCTGCAGAGAGGTGATAGGGGGAGGGCCACAGCATGAGAGGCTGTGTGCTTTTCCCTCTGTCAACAGTCAGCCTCACTGCAGCAGCCACCTTTGTGCAACTGCTTCTGTTCAACTACAGAAGCTTTTTTTGGATTCTCTAAGTTAAGCACTGCTGAGCTATAGCAATGCAAATTTCCACACCTGCAGAGAAAAAAAGAGATATTTTTAACTGATTGCATGGTATTTATAGTGGAGAATTTGATAACAGGAAACATGCTTGAAGCAGTGATAAAACAAAAGATGTTTCGTTCAGCAGGAGGGATGTCAGTCAGGAGTACATTAGCTACTGTTGAACATGCCTCACAACTTGGGATGAATAGGATAACCTTCTTTGCTCTTTCTTTGCTATGATTCAATGATATCTCTGTAACAGGGAAATGATGGCAGTGTGATTAGGCCTGGTTTCTTGCATTTGCATATTCCATGAGTTGCAGCCAGTTCTCTTGGTACGAAGACCACTAAGATTTTGACTTTAGGGTACCAAATAGAGGCTGAAGATAACAGAGAAAAATCTTCTGTGGAAGCAGGACAGGAATTTTCTCCCACAGTCCTTGATTGGAAGTTGGGTGCCTCTGAGTAGTGTAGCACAAAATCCTACCCCTTTAAAACAACGGAAACTGTGAAAGTAAGAGAGCAACATGAACAGCAAAAATCAGCAAAGAGTCAAGAAAGCAAAGACAAGACAGTCTTCAATAGAGGCAACAGGGATGTAAATTTGGAAATAAACCCTCCAGTAGTAGTAAGAGTCCAAGGCAGCTCCAGGAACCACAGTCACTTCCTGTCCAAAGTGTGCTTTTCCAACTCCATATGTGACTGGAGAAGTCTTCTGGAAGAGAGATGGCATAAAGGAACAGTCCCAATCTATACAGCAGTCACAGAGGTGACAGTAGGCACTGGCATTTGGTACATGTACCTAAAATTCTCAGCACCTGGGGATCCAGAGTCTTCTTGGATCACAAACTTCATTGATATGAAGAGAGAGGCATGATACTGATAGAGCTGCTTTGTAAAAGGAGAGCTGGATGATACTGAGATTTTGGGGATTCTTACTGTGGCATTCAGCAAAAGCTGGAATGAATTTGTATGCTCTATCTGTGTCTGTGTTAATATGAATAGGTCCATTAGTAGAATAAAAAACCATGGTATCATCCAATTAATAGAGGTGTTCCTCTCAGTAAGTATCTGTGCAGTAAGAGATCATACGTGGCAAGTGAAAGAATTCAAATAAATTAATGTACTTAACACAGAGTATAAAATTATAAGCGGTGTAATTGCAAGCCAAATTTTCAGTAAACTCCTACAAATTCTAGTTCTCTTAACCCTATTGAGAAGTGAGTTTTCTTCCAAGCAGCTGCATCCACAATGCTATTTCACTCAGGCTAGATCTTCCTTCACCTTCTCTTTTGTATCAGCTGTATGTACAGACAAACATAGAAGAGTCCAGTTTTCAGGCCTTCCTGTAGCATTTGAGATCATGTAAGAACTATATGACTGAGCAACAGCAGGAAGCACTGGACTTGTAAATCAAAGCTTTTGCTGAAGGATATTATGTCAAGGAAAGCTGGGGATTATCTGTATATGTGGAGTTTGCTGTGACAAGCCTTATCTTTAGGATATAAGTACCAAGAAACAGCCCTTTTCAAGTGAACGTAAATTGCTGAGATTACTTAATAAGAAATATACCAAATATCTTGTGTCTTTTCAGGAAGAACTAGAGGCAAAGGCTAAAGCTGACAAGATTAAACTTGCATTGGAGAAACTGAAGGAAGCCAAAGTTAAAAAGGTGAGCCTTAACATAGTAAATGCTACCATAAGAGCTACCACCTAAGTATCGGTTAACATTCTTCATAATAATGAAGTTCTTACAAAAATGACTAGGCTTTTCCATATTTTATCTGTAAAGATATTCTGTGGAGCTCTCGTTATCCACCTCGAGAGAACTCTCTGGGAGAATGCTACCTCCAAGGGGCTTATGTTTTAGAGGACTTGGAAAGTGCTGTCTCTTTCTCTTTTTTTCACTGTTGGGGCAAAGTTCACTGTTCTGGTAAGTTGCTTTAGAGAAAGTGGAGTGTACATGAAAACGTTGCTTACTTATGCTGTGCTGATTCCAGGAGTATTAGACTTTTCTTTTACAGTGGATGTGGATTTAGCTAATCCCTATTAAATTAATGAGGGTCTTCTTGCTAAATCTTTTCACAGCAGTGTAGTAATGTACAAGGATAATAGAAATTATTTTAGACCAACAAATTAGAAAGCTTCCAGCCAGTGTCTGCACCGTGCTGCAGTGTGCCTTGTAATTGTGCCCACTCATCCTAAACTAGTGTTGCAGCTGAACTTAACAGAAGCTGCAGGTGTTCAGTAACTCTGAATAATGGATGTGAACTAAAAACAGTCATGACCTTTCAGTCTTGCTCAAAGGAAGTGGGAAGTGCTGGAGCTTGCAGAACTTCCAGGAGGAATGGAAGCTTCCAGTAAGTTTGAGAATGTCCAGACTTGAGATGGTTCCCACAGAACACTTTATGTTCATGTACATATGCTACTTCTGAGAGAATGTCTTGGGAGGATTTCACTAATGCTGACTTTGTAAAGCCCTATAACTAAAGTTATGACTGCTCATTGGTCACCCTCTTTTCCTTGTAGTGTTAGTAATTCTCCTTTGGGAGACTTTTTTTTCCCCAACTTTTTTTCCCACCCTGAATATTTGGAAACAAACAGCAGAAGTAAGGTTCAATCTCGTGACTGTATTGCTATAATGAAATCACTGTGTCATTCTTGAATTCGAAATTGACAAAATATTGTCAAGAAAACTGGTTTTCTCTCCTTTACCAAAAGTGGAGGGCAGAGGGCAGGGATGATGGTGAAAAGCAAGCTCACAGCCCTGGACTTCAGGAGAGCAGATTTTGGCTTCTTCAAAGATCTGCTTGGAAGAGTCCCATGGGATAAGGCCCTGGTGAGAAGAAGGGACCAAGAAAGCTGGTTAATATTTAAAGATCACCACCTTCAAACTCAAGAGAGCTCCATCCCAATGGAAGATGATCAGGAAGTGTCATGAAGATGATCAGGAGTATCTCTCCTGTGAGGAAAGGCTGAGATAGCCTAGGGAAGAGATGGCTCTGGTGCTTGTCTGTCTCTAGAAAAACCTCAAGAGAGGGTGCAAAGAGAATGGAGCCGGGCTCTCTTCAGTGCTGCCCAGTGATGGGACCAGAGGCAATGGGCACAAATTGAAACACAGGAGGCTCTGAACACCAGAAAACACTTCTTCACTGTGAGGGTGGCTGAGCATGGCACAGGTTTCCCAGGCGGGTTATGGAGTGTTCCTCCTCGGAGATAATAACAAACCATCTGGACAGGGTCCTGGCCAACAGGCTCTAGGTGGCCCTGCTTGCCCAGGCGACTGGGCTGGACCTCCAGAGGTGCCTTCAAATCTCGGCTGTTTTGTGATTCTGTGAAGGTGGAAGCTGCATGCATGTTTCTGAGCAGTCAGTTAAAACCAGACAAAAATCCCCTTTTGCCTTAGACATGTTATATTATGCATGTACAACATTTCTTTTTCTCTGTAATGTGCACTATGGCTCGGCTTATTTTACAGAAGATTCTTCTTACAAGGATTGGAATCAAAACAAGTTCATGTTACATAAGTTTTGTTACATTTGTTTCTGCTTTTCAGAGATAGTGTAAATTTTCTCTTGGGGATCATAAGTCTGCTTCTACCTGACCTTTTACACAGATTGTCTCTACAGAACCAAAGCTTCTTATGCACACATTTTTAAATAAAGAGCTGTTTAAACAAGACTATATGGAATAGTTCTCCCAACTCACCAGCAATGTACAGACCTTGTAGAGAATTATTCTACTGTTTTCCATACTAATGGAGCATTTTAAGTACTTTCATATAATGTATTTCCAGTTCTATAATATTTTATGTACTTCAGCATTTTCTTGCATTGTTCCTCTCTGAAGAAAGTTCACTCTGTTTCTTGTTTAACAAATACTTCGCCATATAAAGAAGTAATGAGTGTCTTAGGTTAATTTGGTCAATGTAAGTAACTCATAAGGGGAAGAGGAGGGGCAGTCACTGATCTTTTCTCTGTGGTGGCCAGTGACAGAACCCTAGGAAATGGCCTGGAACAGGCCCCCCGGGGAAGTCGTCACAGCACCAAGCCTAACAGAGTTCAAGAAGCATTTGGACAATGCTCTTGGGCACATGGTGTGACTCTTGGGGTTTTCCTGTGCAGGGCCAGGAGTTGGACTCGATGATCCTGATGGGTTCCTTCCAACTCAGCATATTCTGTGAACTCATCTGTTTTCTTACTGATGACTGTTGGACTATGGCCATCTTTGTACAATCCAATTTCAGGTTATTCTGTTGGCATGGCAAGATTCTTCCGTTCTTTTTCTATTTAAAACTAAATTTTCCACATTTGTAGCTTGCATTAAGGACACTCTGTCCTTTTGTACTTGGTTTCCCTATCAAGCATTTTCCTTAATTGCACATGTAGTAGATTTAGAGAAGAGATTAACTTCTGCTTTTGCACCATAGCAATTTCACCTCTCCTGAAGTCATGCACAGGACAAGGTTCAATTTTATTTTTAAAGAAAAGGTCTTTTGTTTTGGTGGCATTATAATGTGAAAACTTCTCTGCTTTTTTATCCTCTCAGATTGCTGCGGGACAGGATGCCTTTGAATCAGTAATAACCTTCAGCCTTAAGCTTTCTTGTCTGTGTTAGCAGATTCAGACTAGTCTTCTTCGTGCTTCTGAAATTAACTGACTCTCCTGTGACTTTGTTCTCAGCTTGTTATCAAGGTGCACATGTATGATAACAGCACAAAGTCTCTAATGGTGGATGAGCGTCAGGTGGCACGGGATGTTTTGGACAATCTCTTTGAGAAAACCCATTGTGACTGCAACGTCGACTGGTGCCTGTATGAGATGTACCCAGAACTGCAGATTGGTAAGTGGTGTAGTGACACAGCAGATAGCAAATAGATATAGTGCTGGTAATCTTGAAAGATCAGGTAAATGTTGGTAATCTTGAAAAGATAATAACTTTTCTCCTGCCCATGTGTCCCCTGGCACTGGAACATCATAGACTCTAAGCTGAGGGATGCTGCAGGAATATATTTGGTCTGTTCTTGCTGTAGAAATGAGTCCATTCAGCTGTGCTGTGACCTGCAGAAGGCTCCTTGCTTGTCACCATTTCCGTTATTTTACACAAAATGAAGGGGCCATGTGAATTTCAAGGTGATGACAAATCCAAATAACAATACTCAAATCTACTTTTCGAAGAGAGGATGCAGTGCTGGAGTGCTGTCAGCAGGCATATATTACATACTGGCCAAACAAGTGTCATTAAACAAGACTCTGTGAGAAGTGTTTCAGTCACTTCTAATGCTTTTCACTTGTGGTAATCATTTTCTTAAGTGTAGCTGTGTGCAGGATATTGTTCTGTGATGGGGCTGCAGCTCTGCTCTGGTAAGTTATGACTTACGGAGTAATTAACCTGGCCTCCAGGTCCGAGAAAACAGCTGTGCAAAACTTATAAATTGTTCTGTGCAACATAATGAGTCTTGTTTGAAAAAGGCATCAAGGTTTCTTTCATTAAGAACAGAGTATTCTCTAATTGTAAATTATTTCAGAATGTTTTTGTTTTCCAGACTGAAAAGGTATTGACATCAAAAGGAAAAGGAAAATTGCTACAGCTTTCTTTCAGACTCACATTTGACCTAGAGAAATGGGAAATTGTCAAACAGCCTTTAACAAACACAGTTTACAGTCTCCCAGCAGAGATGAGAAAATTTACAAATAAAGTCAAATATTAATATTGCACTTTAAAAGAACTCCAAGTGTAGTCATTCTGCTAAACTAAATGAAAGAAATTTAAAAAAACTGGAAAAAATCCTGATGGGTCATGAGCAAGGAGATGCTCACCTGCTTGTAAGAGTGGCACAGAAATTTACTGCTAATCTGTTCTTGCTACTTGATTAAGATAATGATGCTGCATTCTTTTGTACCTGCTTATCTTAACTAAGGAAAGACTGGAAATGTCATTTGACCCTAGAAATCTCACAAAAGTCACTGAATAATTTTGGAGTGTTTTCCAGTCTTAGAAAGTTGCCCCCTTTTGTCCAGTATGACTTGGATGAATGTGTCTGAGAATTAGGATGACAGCACATAAAGAGATTGTTTTCTGAATCTCCATAGTCATGAAAAATAATGTACTTGTGTGTCTTCATAATCTGGATAGACATTTGAATTTCCCATCATGCAATTAAAACTGAAGGTATCAGGGAGATTGTTTGCTACAAACATTGGGGTTAATGCTAAGAATTTTTTTGTAGAAATTACTTGTGCTGCTTTAGTCCCAGCTAATACTAGGTGCTTTTGGTTAGTGTTAGGGTATTAGTATAGGAAGGAATTACTCTCATAATGAATAAAAGTTATTTTAAAAGCCAGGATTGAAGAAAAGTACCAAAGGAAATAAACCTGTATGATCAAGAAAAAAGGAAAAGTCTATTAACTCCTGATGTAGTGATCTATTACCAAGTCCAGATCTGCTGAGAATGGAGCCTTTTTGTTTGCAGAAGGCAGTTTCAATATGAGTGGAATGGTGCATGGTCTTTCTTCTGCTTCCAATGCACAGCAACATGTAGTTAATTTTGTTCAAAACCAGAAGAATGTGAGCTATTCTTTATTCTTGTCAGTATACTTCTTGGCTGTTCTAGATAGCTTTATTACTATGAGCACAAAGACAGAACTTTTCTGCACTTCATCTTTCTGCCTGCTTTCAACATCAGAATTAAAGAGAATAAAATTACTTTTACTTTAAGAAGCAAATCTGAGCAGCAAATATTTCTTGCTGAACTGAAGGTCCAAGCTACTTTTTTGTCACAAGATCCTTGACAGGTTGTCTTACATATAATGTTATTTTGAAAGACTATCATTGCAAATAAAATAAACTACAATTTTAGATTAATTACATGTTAAATATCACTGATAATCGCAGTAGTGAGATGGTGATGTAACACTGGGCTGTACATACCAGCATGTATTTTGCAGTAAAGACTATTGTCTTAAAAAAGGCATCCAGATTTAACTTGTTTTCGGAAAAATAATTATTAAAAAGACCCTCCTGGGGATAATAAAATCACACCTTTCATACAAGAAAATCCTGGTGCAGCAAATGAGCAAACAAAAATATATGTGGCAAAAATTAGTGTTACTATCTGAGAATTATTTGATGGCTATCTTGAGCTATAAGGTACTGTTCACCCTTCAAACCGTTAACTGGGTTTTATACTGTGCTTTCTATTTCCAGTGCATTGCAGAAGTACCAGTTGCTAAATGAAGGATGTTTTGTTGGTGGTGTTAAAAGTTACCATGTACATGTGAACTGGTCCTGAAGCTAATTGCATTCTGTGAATTTAGTTAATTCACAAAATATAGGTTGGATGGGATGTACTAAAACCTTGTCAAAAGTAACAAGTGTTGAAGAAAGCCTACAAAGTGTATGCTCTGTTACCTCCTCTGATGCTCGGCCAATCTAGGCCGTTGGAAGATGTGATCATCACAGACCACTGAAATGGGAGTACAGCTGTTCCCAGGAAACTGCCAAAATTGTACTGAAAATTGGAGCTGGGTGAATTCCCTATCCCAGTACTGAATTTGTAGAAAAGTGCAGGTTGGGACCCTCCAGACTGACCTGTCAAGTTATGCTGAATTCCTTTTCCTTTGAAGGAGGTTTTATGTTACTGTTCAGCTACTTTATATAGGTGAAACTAAAGAGGAAGAGATCAGAGTTACCTAATCTCACCATACTCTGTGGCTTTCCTGGGTGGAGGACTGGGCAGACCAGGAAGGGACAGAGCTGACATTAGGTCTCTCACATCCCTGGTAAGGTTTCTAACTACAGAGATGCTGGTTGAACCAGTATATCTTCACATCAATTCTCAGTCTGTCTTCATATTTTCTCTGTTTTACTATTTGTGCTTTTAAATACAATTGCTTGTATTTATTTTATTTTCAGTGCCCAGAATTCTTCCTGCTGACAAAAAGCAAATTTTCACTGTAAAAGAAGTAAAGTAAAAAGACAAGGAAATACATTTTTACTTTTTTTTTTTTTTTTCATTTCATTAGCCAAAGTGAATATATACCCTTTCTCCCTCCCCCCATCTGCAATTACTGCAAACATTAAAAAACCCAAAATCAATCAAAAGCTGAAAGTCATGAAAAACATGGATGTAACCATCTGCTCCTGGTGGGTCACTGTTTCCATCCCTTGCAGTCTTCAAACAACAGAGATGCAGGAGGAATCTGGAAGCATGGCACAGCTACATAAGGCATCTTCTGTAGCTGCTTTGCCCTTTCATGTGACACGATTTCATGTGGGTTTTGCACCCATCTGTGCAGTGGAAAAGACTGCTGGACTGTCCAGCCCTGAGTGAACATCAGATAATGATTGCATTCTTACACAGGAATTTCTGCAGGCTCAAGAGAGGGGAGGAACAGCTTCAATGTCTTAACATTATCTTCTCTGTCTCTCCAGAAAGGTTTTTTGAAGACCATGAAAATGTTGTTGAAGTGTTATCAGACTGGACTCGAGACACTGAGAATAAGATTCTGTTTTTGGAAAAAAGTCAAAAATATGCTTTATTTAAAAATCCCCAGGTAAGCTAACAAGGTATTTGGATAAGAGTCTAAACTTAGGTCATTTAGTCTGCATGCTGCCTATTGCATTAATAATTTGCTTTCAGCTCTCTCAGTTCAGAATTAGAGAAAGCAAAACTTGTATTTTCAACAAAAAATCCACCAGGATGTTGAATGCAAGGATGTAAAAATTGCAGTTTTGTATTTTTTTGCTGATACTATTTTAGAGTCCTGTCTGTGGAGGCAAAAACTGAAGCATGTAGTTCACCTCTAGTACAAGCTACTGCTTGGGCACAGCTCTTAGAACTGGGTGAGATGGCACAGCTATGAAAACCTGTCCTTTGTTATTACTACAGCTTCTCCACTACTCCTGCTGATGAATATAAACATTTTCTTGAAGGTCCAGTTTTTGCCAGTTGTACATGAAACTTCATAAAGCATATACTGAGTACTGCAGAGGATTTACTGGATTTTGTTTATACTAAGGAGAATTGGATGAACGGTAACTTTTGCACATTAGCTTTGTAAAGGAGGGTCTGCACACTGAATTGCATCAAATTATTTAGATAGGTATATACACAAATGGTTTTATTTCTTGTGCTATGTGGTTGAACCTGTATGTACAAGCATCCTAGAACATACAGTTGCTGGATTCTGGGGCACAAGATCTTTTCCCCATGTCAGTTGACTGTTAGCTCCCTGAGCATCTGGTTTGTTCCTAAGAGCCGCAAGAGAAAAATGAGCAATTCAGCATTGCTGAAAAAAATGAGGCAAATATGTAATTTGGCAGCAAATCTCACCAAGCTGCTCATTAGGAAGTTGCTTTTTTATAGAATGAGCCAATGTTTCAAATAAAAACTGCGGAAAAGAAGTCTCCTTCATTGACGTAAGTATCCACAGTCAGGAAAGGAAAACTTATCCAGCAGTGTACATGGATTAATGTTACTTTTTAGTATGAAACAGCAAAGCCAAGTTTGGAAATAAAATATGGTGGCTCAAAGTGTCCTCGTTTTTAGAGCACATAAACTTACCCAGCAGCAGAGGTTCGACTACACATTTGATTCGTACACTGTAGTGTTGTTTGGGCAAGTGGCTTAGGGCAAGGCTCTGAACCTCAAACAGGAAGTAAAACTTCAATGAATATTCTGCTCTGATGAATATTGCATTTTGGTTGCAATGAAATTTAGAAACAAATGTGACCTAAACCAAAACCAAACCAAAGTGTAACTCTGTCCTCGTGTTTCAGGTGGATCTGGACACATCTGCAGTCATTGAGCTTTAGGCCCTGTGTGATAAGCTCTAAAATGAACAGTCTAAGGAAACTGGATCAATTGTGACTATCACACTATTGAAATATTTTGCCAGTAATAAAGTCTGACCATCTGTCAGGCGTGGTAAACTCAAACATTGTGAACGGGGAGAATAGTACAGTCATATCAGCACTTCATGGCAGAAAGTAATCAGTACTGTATAGAGCTCACACTTGATACTGAAACATGGTAAAATACATGATCTGCAGTGGGTCCCTGAGAAGGTAAACCAAGCGGAAATGCTGAGTTGTGGGGGGTAGGGTGTATGATTACATAGCTAACTACTTATGGAAATTACAGTGTAACCAGTGGGAAACTAAAATCTTGTGCTCTGAGACTATCCTCAGTATAGTCAACCTCCTTCTAGCTCAATCAAGGCTGCCACGTAAAACTCATTTTGGGAGTACAGAAATTGCAGAATGCTTTCTTTGACACACCCAGTGATGCTAATGCAGCAGCAGTTGAATTCCTTGTTGGTTTTATTTCATGCTCATTCTGTTGGAAGTGTTTTGTGGAAACCTTAGAGTTTTTTAACTTGCAGATATTTTTCTGGGGAAAAAAAGGAGGCAAATTCCAAAGGTGGCCAGGTGTCTACAGTTTATTCTTTGACAAATTAGTGATACATAATTTTCATTACAGAGATTTGACACAATTAAGTGCTTTAAAAAAATCTTAAATAGATGGGCAGATGCCTTCCTAAAACAAGTGGACCTCTGGAGAAGGTCTGTGACCCGTGCCGGTGTTTATTGTTTCTTTCTGTGAACTAGTTATAGACCTGGTATAGATTAAACATCAATTAATTAAATATGTTTCATTTTCTAAGGGGGAATTGAGGTTCAGAAATGCAGAATTTATTCTCTATGTGCTGGCAGTATTATGCTCAGTTAATGCCAGTGGCTCTTTTTGAAGATTGTCATTCTTGTCATGCAGCACTAGGTAGTATTTTTCTGCAGCTTTGTTTCTGAAATATTTTTAAAAGTGTTTGGAATACCTGTTAGAAAAAGCTTCTGCAAAATTCTCAGGTGTCCCCCTCACCATGAAGACAGGCACACTTTTGTCCTCTGCTCACTGTGGTATAATAGACCCTGCAGGGAACTTGCAGTAAGACTGTTCCATGAATGCCATCAGTGACTCATCTGCAGAGAGGGAGAATCACGAGTCTGTGACTAAAGAATGAAACAAAAATACATACTGTTACATGGGGAAATAAAGAGAACCTTTATAACATTGGAAAGGTGATGCTTTGTCATATGGTTGAGTGATGCTGGTTTTCTCCTGAAGGGAAAGGTCTTCAGGTCTCAACACTTCTTTTCAAAAAACTCCAAGAATAATTCCCAGCCAAAGGATACTCTAAAAGGAAGAAAAATGAAGAAAAATGGTTGTTTTTAAGGTGTAGCTGAATCTAAACTCCTTGCTGTAAATGCTGGTCATACAAGAACACTGTATTTTACTTCTGTTTGCATGAACTTCAATTTCCTGTGTTTTTCTTCTGATAAAATCAAACAGTCAAGGCAATGCCACCTGCACGTGCGTGCATTTGTTTGTTTTATTGTTATTGGATGGTATATATGAAAGTTATTGAAAGTCTGTACAGTGAGTAGTTTATGCTTTTGCTCCCTCATATATAAGCCAAAAGCCAGAGCTACACCTTCTAATGGAGAACCCATACACTGAATTGATATTTTATTTCTTCTGAAAAGCAAGAGTTCTCAACAGTGTCAGAAGGAAGTGGAGTAGGAACTTGTAATGTCTTTCATAACAAGACAGCTATATATATATATATATATATATATATATAATGCTTGGATATTTATATACTATCCACCAGGTGATACTTTTGTTTTTCACCAGCTTGGCCACATTTATGAATCAAGGTTTTCCTTTTGTCACCACTGTTACCCAGTGATGAAAACATAAAAGGGTGTCAGGGAGCCTGGCTATTGAGTATGCTGGCAAAAGTGCAAAGAAATAGAAGGGAGAAAAGGCAGGTGTTTTTCACTGTACTCCCATTGTTTAGTAATCTTAATTTCTTTCTCTTTTTTGGGGTTTCAAAAGAGCTTTGCCTTTAGCTTCATGTATTTTTCACTTTCATGATCTTCAGAGCAATTATAGGTATCTTCTAACATTTTTAATGTGCAGTTTTCTAGGGGATGCACCATGGTATGAGTTGCAGATATGACTGCGTTCTGTTTTATTTTTTCTGCACAAACCCTGCTGCATTGAGTAGCAGTTACAATGATCTGAAATGAGATGTGAGCTGGCCAGTTCTTGTCTCATAATTTTTGCAGGTTGGATGAGCATAAGCAGGCAGCCCATTGCTCAAAGAAGGTAGTCATGAGTATGAAGCAGCTGCCTTGTTTTATGCACACTGTCTGATCTGTGCTGTTGTGGATTTTTCAGATCTTCTGGAAAATCAGTTCCAAGAGCTTGAAAGCAAAAATACAGCCTAAGTGTAAGAGGAAGCAGAGGGAGCATGCTGTCTTGGAGCACCTGTTTTTTGCTATGTACTGACAAGTATTTGCTGCTGCATTCCCACTTGGATGGGTCTGTGTATGGAAAAAAGTGAAAGGTGTGAGAGAGGTGCTATTTCTAAATGAAAATTCTCTTTTTGAATATAGAGAAATAAGCACCAATCAGAGAGTTTGATAGTGCAGTAGTTAAGGCTACTGTTTCTACCATGATCCAGGTTTGCTTTGCTTACATGCCAACGTAGATGTTCTTGGAAACTACTGAAAATGCTTTCTGTCTTCCACTGTTTGAGGGTTATACAGTGCAGAGAGATACAGGCTGATGGTTTTTTTTAACCTGCCTTTCCACACAAAAGGAGATGGCTGTATCCCTAAGTGGAAAGGTTGTATGCATAAACTTGTCTTTTGAATGTAAGAAACAGTTAATTCTCAAATCTGTAGATATTTGTAGAAAGCCGCCCTGTAGCTACATCTTGTCCCATTAATGACCTGACATCCCAAACCAAACATGCGTTTCCCAGTGGTGTCCTCAGAGAGGAAAGAACTTGCCTTTTATCATGACCTCTGACTACTGGACTTGAAATGACCTCTTCTGGACACATGTGGTTTGCCTCCCCTAGGACAAATGCTTCCAATCAAAAATAGAAGACCACACAGTGATAAAACAAGTACAATGTACAGTCTGTTCCCCAGGTTTTTGGCCACTGACAAATAATAAGTACCACGTACTTCCAGATTTCAGAACAGAGACATAAAGGAAGTAATCAGTAATAAATGAAGTGTGTGTCGACAGGTGAAAGATGACAGTGTACATCTGTGTAACATTGGGTTAGGTGACAGAGCCCCGTTTTCCTAATGAAAAAGCTGTGGCATTAGAGATCCAGCATGGATATCCTTACAAGCTTTCTCTTTTTACAGTACAGGGTGGTCTGGGCTTCTGCTAAATAAATGCCAGATGCCTGAATGTGAATCAGTTGTAATCAGAGGAGCTTTGTTTTCATATTATTGATCCACAGAAGGCTGACTGAGTCAGATGGATGCTCTCTCCCCACTAGTAGTGATGAGCCAAGCCTTGTTGAGACAGTGATAAGGTGTACTTACCTTGATAAATCTTCATTGTGTATTTTAGGGGTTGTATTATGTCTTTTAAATGATCTAGAGAAGAAGTCTTACAGCTTGCATGTCCCTCTACTTTCCAAATCCATCCCAGAGTCTGGAGGCCCAGCCCAGCCTGACAGTGCCCTCTGAGGTTTCAGGGCTGCAATAATGCTGCCTGTCAAGAAGAGCTGTTGCATGTGCACAGAGCACTGGGCTGCAGCTGCTCAGAGCAGTATCTTTTTTTCAGAGGCATTGTCACTCAGATCTATGGTTCTGGACTGCATAGGCAGGCATCGCTCTCGGGGTTGTACTGAGAACACACTTTTAAGTGGGTTTTGTTTTGAGCTGCTTTGGATTTTTTTCGACTCTGAATATTGTCTTTAGATTTAGCTGCAAAGCTGTGGTCCTTAGTGTTTGCTTACCTTTAGCTATGGACTAAAAATATGTCGAGGCAGTCTGAAGCCAGCTGCATTTCCTAGGGTAACTGTCTATTGTATTGAACGTTAAAGTTTCTCATACCATAGACATGGTATCAGCATAGGCCAAATTGCAGGTGTCTGCATTTCTGAACTCCCCTGCCTGACTTAATGTGAACTTTTAAGAAAGTGGTTTTTAAAGAACTGGTTTTGGGATCCAGACCTCTTCTGCTTCCTCTCCTGGTGCCCCTCCAAAAACGGTCTGCTCTGAGGCTTGCATTCTGGCAGACAGCTGTTCACAGCACTGCTTGGAAAAGAAGATGTGGTTGTGTGGAAGAACAGAGTTTCACTTCAGATAAATTGCATTGCTGTAAATGTGGTCTGCTGGCAGGGCAGATTTCCTGTGAGTTTCTTTCTTTGTTATACTGTGGCAACAGTGTGTTCCTTCATTTACACACTTCTTACTTGTATTTTGGTAATGTTTGCATTTATGTTGCGGTTTAGGTGTTAAGGAGTTGTAGGCATGTAAATATGTTGTAATTTTCTCATAGTCTTGAGACATGAAAAAATAGAGATGAAAAATCAGACAAACTGCAAAATTATAAATCATAAGAACTCTTGAGTGTTACCACTCTGGCCTCAAGGCCATGGATCCAAGTGCTGCTTGATGCAGCCATCCTTGATCTCACTGCTTCCTTCACACCCAGCTGCCTTACAGTCTGCACGCAGCTGGCTCTGCTTGTCTGGTCCTGCTTGCTGTGAAGCAAAGCCACTGCACATGCTCCAGCACGCAAGTCCTAGCATCCTTCCCACTTGTGAGAATTTGCACATATGTCCAAGTGCTGTCCTTCTGTCCCTGTGTACAATGCGGATGGATGCAGACTGGTTATTGCTGTTTAACAGTGGGTGAACTTGTTTTTATGGATGAGCATGTCCTTGAGGCACCGTGGTTCCTTGTTTGTGGGGCCGGCAGGCACCGGGTCCTCTGAGGGCAGCTGCAGCTTCACAGCCCTCTGGCACAGAAACAGAGAAGTGCAGGCTTTACTTTCAGTAGGCTGGAGTATGTGTGCCAAGATATATCATGGTGATAATTTCTTCAGATTTATTCTAGATTTTTGAACAGTTTCTTCATGGCATAAAAGTACTTTGAAGAGCGTGACGGGGTACAAAAGTAGAAACTTTGGATAAAGGCTTTGGCATATAAGCACTTTAACTAAAAATTAAGAGCTGAGGTATATCCAGAGTCCAAGATATGAGGCAAGCAATTTACTAAATTGGGTTGTAGGGAAAATGCTTTCTAGCCTTTTGATACTACATTGTATTCATTGTATATCAGCATGCAATCAATGTTAGATTCTCTACCTAATAAAACCTGTAACAATATAGGAAGCAGTGAAAATTGGAATGCTAAAACCCAAACCCATTGATCCAGACAAACAGCCAAAAACATAAGCCACAGGTTTTAATTTTTGGAGGCTATATATACATGGGCAAAAATAATCTTATGTTACTTTTGAATTATATTCAGAATAAAGAATTAAAATTCATGAGCAGGCACATGTGATTAAACTTTCCTGTAAGAAGAGTCCATAAGCATATGTCTCTTGCACCTGCTGACTGGGTACTCAGTATTGAAAGACTCAGTAACTATTGAGTGAGTTTGTAGCAATCTAATTAATTGTATTGCTGGCTTTATAATGAACATGAATTTCTTTTGTGTCTTTATCAGAATTTCTACCTGGCAAACAAAGGGAAGAAAGAAAGCAAAGAAATGAATGATAAAAACAAAGAGGCTTTGCTGGAGGTAAGCCAACTTACTAGGCTGAGGATGCAAATGTCGCCAAAACTCTGCCATCATCAGCATTTAGTTCTTTGTGGGAAATAGTGTAACAGGAAGTTCTGTGATCACTGGTGTCTTTGTATCTCGGGTTTAATATGTCAACTTTCTTCTGCATCTGCTGCTCCTCATTAAAAATGCAGATTGTTCACTCTTAGGCCAGCCCTTGGGACTTTTTATTGTTAGTAAGGTTGATGAGTACCGAACAATTATCTTTAGGTTAGAAGTGGATTTACTTCTCAACGTATTAGCTGTACTACAATAGAAAAAGACCCATTCACTTTTCCAGAAAGTCTGTTTAATCTCTTGCCTTTCCTGCTCAAGTATTGCTTCAGATGTATGCTTGAAAGAGAAAAATCCAGAGCTATTTGAAAGAAAAGATTACCACAGTTATCCAGCCAAGCAGTTTGGTAAAAGTTCACAAAGGAAATACTTTTCTCAGGTGACTGAGGACTCACATTTCAAAATTAGTGCATCTCATGAAGGCACCAAATGTTAACCAGCAGAAGTTGTGGTGAATTCTGAATGAAAACATTAAGTGATAAGTGGGTTGGCATTAAAAATTACCCAACAGTGGGTCCTCCAAGCAAGCAATTAGTATATCTGATTAAACAGTGTTTTAAATGCTAGCATGTATTTCAAAGTGAAGGCAGAGACTGAGCTGTTTTTAGAGCTCTGAGAAGTCTCTAAAGAACCTCTCTACCCAAGTATTTCTCTACAGAACCTATAAATACTGCAGTGGAGAAGAAACACGACAACCAGCCACTCTGTCCTATAGCCTTCACTGAGCACATCTGTGTCTAGTTAAAAGTCTTTTTAGGTTTTTGCTTGACCCTAAAAGGTGGAGGTTTTGCAACCCTTCTTTATCAGTGTGAGCACCAACATTAGCTTGGAAAAGTTTCCGTTGCCTGTCTAAGGTGTTCATCTCCCTAGTAGCTGCATTCCCTATGTTCATATGTTCACTGTCACAAGAAATGTCTTTCTTTTTCAAGGGAGCATTTTTCTGCTATGTATTGATAGGATTGTGCTTAAATGGATTTATTTTGTGCATTATTATTCTTGTTGCACAGGAAAGCTTCTGTGGGACATCTGTCATTGTGCCAGAGCTTGAAGGGGCCCTTTATTTAAAAGAAGATGGAAAAAAGTCCTGGAAGAGGCGTTATTTTCTTCTACGAGCTTCTGGAATTTATTATGTACCCAAAGGAAAAACCAAGGTCAGGAAGCCAGATAATCCTTTTAGCAATAAAACAATTCATGGAGGTGAAAGTATAGAACTCCCAAGGTGACATTTGAAGAGCACAGTCTGGTGCATCTGAGAGGGTTGAGGTTTCCATGGTTCAACTTTGACTACACCAGTTGTGCAAATACTAGAGTGTAGTCACTGAATCCTGTCACATTTCTCTCCTTTTGATTTCTAGGGACAGATAAAAGCATTAATAAAATAGTGCTCCTCCGGAAAGCAGGAGGGTAAAGAAAAACAGCATTGCGCCTGTCAGCTGGTGGTGTGCTGCCAAAATGCTTCACTCTTACATGAGTTCCCTGTGAAAGTATGTCTAAAAAAGTTGTCAAGTAAACTAATTTCTTGTCACAAAAAAGGTAGAATTTTACTTTGTTTTATACTGACTTTCTGCACCAGTAACCAGCATATGAAATGCTGTACCTTTTTAATACAGTGATCTGTACCTAGAGAATGTGTTGTGCCTTTTATGGCTTTTTAAGATGCCCTTTGTGTAGGAAGAAATGAGACAGAAGCATCTACCTGGCTGAATCACATTCCCTGACATTTAGTATTACAAGATATTGAAAGAGTCTGAATTGCCAGCACTGGATGTATTGCACATAAGGGCAGCTGGCTTTTCATTTCCACAGTGATGAGGTAGAACGGTGGATTCTGGGACTGGTGGTTATTTTTTTGTGTTCTGAAAACCATTTCTGTTACCATTTGCAGCTGTGATAATGCTTCGTATTTAGAAATGCTGCTGCTGCTGGTGAGCTTTACTGTTGTGCTTTGTAACTTAAATTTTCTGGTATTTCCTGACTAAATTACAAAGGAAAAAAAGATTTATTTTGCAAAGGAATGTCGTGCTGCTGCTCCAGTGACCTGTGTTTATAATCAAACGACAGTGAAATACAGATCACCTTGCTGCTTTCACAGCAATTTATTTTGACTTTACCTGACCCTGAGATAATGGCTTTCATGCCTCAAATCAGGTTGTACACACAACATCCTATCAATTAGGATCTAGAATGCTATTTAGAAGGCACTTAAGGTGGAAAAGTGTAAGAACAGTCAAATGCCAAGTCCATCTTTGACATTTCCTTGTAGCACACCTCCAACAGTGACCAGTAAGTACAATGCCAAAGCAAGGCAAGCATGTCCTGATAGTTACTCAGCCTTTTTTCATCATCCAGTGATACCTTTTTCAGTGACCTTTCATCATAGTGCAAATGAGGAAAGTGCTTTCTTTTTTCAAGTGATAGGCTGTAAACATAGGCTCAGATGGAGCCACATTGTCCCCTTCCTAAACAGCTGTTTAACACTTTACTGCCTGTTTGTCATTAACAGCCTGTGTAACAGCCTATGTACCACCCTGCCTATAACTGAGCCATTTTTAGGAACTGTGTGAGTGCTTTAAAATCACTATATTACCACCATGAATCTAGTTCTGTAGGAGATAGTCACAACTCTTTAAAATGGTAACACAGTCAACTGTTTGCTCCTGCATCTGTAACAGCCTTCAGCAAAAGGATGCCTATGTCCATGCTTTAGCCATTCCAGAGAAAGTCAAGTCTCTTATCTCAAATCTGTGCTTAATGGTGATCTAAGTGATACACTGAACAGCTGAGGATCAGGTACATGTGTCTGTTGTGGAGACAGTAATCTCTGGGACATGAGCAGGATGCATTGAGAGTGTTAAACATCTTAAAGCACTGCAGTAGAATTCAGTAGAGCTATTCAGTTAAAACCCTTAAATTTCGAGAGTTCATCCCTTGTCTCAGGGTGGGATGAAAAGTGCACGTGCACCCTGGACATCTTTCAGTTGTGGATAGAGTCATTCCTTCTTGAGGTACAGAAACAAACAGTTGGCAGACAACAGTATCTTCAGCTGCTGCAGCTGTTTTAAAATTTATCATATGTATTTGTGTTTTCACCTATTACAAAACAGTAAAGAAGTCTGGCATGCCTTTGGCACTTTGTGCTGGCTGTAAAATACATAGCAAAGGTGAAAATACAGGGGCACATGCAGATTATTTTACACACATGCTTGTGGTGGTTTCTGTTGTTTCAGGGTGATTTGTTAACAAACCAGCAGCAGTCAGCACTGCTGTCTTAATTTCTTTCTTCAGTATTGCTCTACTTACGTCCCATTCAAAAACGTGCTGTTAATGGACAGGGTCACTAAACAAAAGCATCAGAATTGCAGATAATTTAAAAAATCTATTTCTGTTAATTGTGTTGCTTTGTCACGTTAACATTGCTGTCATGTTGACATTGCACAAATACTCCTGATAAGCACCTTTGTCCCTTGCATAAAAATCTGTTCCTTAGAAGATAATAACAACTGCATTCCTATTGGTCTTAATCACTATTGCCTGGTTCCTAAATGAAAGGAACAACTCATTATACTGCATGGATTTGAGCACATTTAGGAACTTTAAAATGTTTGAAAAACCAAGGTCCACACACTCACTGACATAATCTCTGGCATCATCAGCCGCACTGGAGAGAGAGAGAGAGAGAGAGAAGCTGTCTACATCCAGTAGGAGGTGTTTCCCCACAAATCTTACTTGCAAACTCAATTTGTAAATAAAGCCAACTCAAGGGTATATTGTAATGAAAATATCATTAAAAACAAGAACAGCAGACAAAAACTATCATATGCATATTATATCATACCCCCATATCATATTATACCCCATTCTTAGGGGTAGAGGGGGCTTGTGGTTTGTGGTATTCTTTTTCCTTTTTTCCCCCACGATTTCCTGATTTCTCAGTTTAGCCAGCAGTGACCATGTGAAATGGCTACTTTTGCATTTCAGATTGCAAAAGTTACTGTATGCAGAATTCTTAACCGAGAAACACACCAGCAACAGAAACCTTGTTACTTTAGCAATATATTGTGAACAAGCAAATATGATAAACAGAAATGGAATGATGCCAGGAAATTTGAGAAAATTCAAAGCAAAACAGATTAAATATGCTTATTTCCTGATGAGTGTTTGTTTGTTACATGTACGAAAGAAAAACAATCTCCGAAAGCAGTCTAGAAAAACTCCACTCAGAGTTTTTAGGGTGTGGTTTCCTACTATGGTGTTCTCTTTGGTCATATTAGACAAAAGCTAAAATCTCCACATAAAGCAATGAAGCACAGCAAAACCAGAACAAGAGCAAAACGTTGAACTCTGTTATAGATTATTCATAATATGTACTGACCCCCTTCCAATTTTTATTTTAAGAAAACAGACACTTAAAATTAATCTTTGTTTTTTCAGTCAGCTTCCTAGGAGTTACAGAAATAAAAATCGTTGGCTTTCATGTACTTGAAAAAGGTAATATTAATGAGTTTCACATCAAAATTCAATTCGTTCTAGCAATGATGGGCTTGGTTTTCCTTTGTAGACATCACGGGATCTGGCATGCTTCCTTCAGTTTGAGAACGTGAACGTGTATTATGGTTATCAACACAAAGTGAAATATAAGGCACCTACAGATCACTGCTTCGTCTTAAAGGTAATGTGCATGAAAAATAAGTTCTGCAAATGTCACACAGTTTCTTTTATATGTAAACATGTTTAAGTTTGAAGCTCCAAGGATCCTGATGAGGTAGAATAACTCTTGCAAAATCATGTTTAATTTCTTCTTTGTTTCATTGATATCAGCAACATACATTTAGAACCTTAATTTTATTACTGATAGTCCTATGATATATGTCTACCATGCATCTATAAAGTTGTCTTCAAAACAGGGTTGAATATGCTGACTGTTCAGGTGACTGGACATGACTGGCCAGATGACACCCAGGGTGGATAATGAGAAATCTGACAGTCCCTAATTTTGATGTTATGACCACTATGGATTATACACTAAAAAGCATGTCTACTTTTTTTGTGGTGTAGTCATACCTGTTGAGGAGTTTGTTGAACTGAGATGCAAAATTATGCAGGAATAGGCCTCTCGTTTGTCATATCTTATTACACTGCTGTTTCTGGCAGGAAGGCAAAATACATTGCTCACCCACTCATGAAAATCAGTGCTTGCTCTTGAATAAGTATCTCATTGCTGCCTCTCCAGGTAATAGCACTGCAAATAGGCTGGGAATTCTGCATTCCTCTTAGGAAAGGAAAAGAAGCCCATGCTTTTCACCTAGTTCGGATAGCAGAAATGAAGGTTTGAAGTTGCAGTAATTTGGCCTTGCTTGCTATCTGTTGTATCAGTGTGTACAAGACAGAAGATAATCTTGGTGCTGCTTTTCTTTTTAAAGGCGTGCAGTGCAAACAAAGTATTAGAAAACACTGTCTCTTGCCATCTCAGAAAAAAGAGTACAGGAAACATTCACATAAGAGGTCACTTATAGTACCACATTTCTGACTGTAGTTGCACACTTAAAGCACTTTTTTATTCAGTTCCAAAATGTCTGCTAGCCTAATTTACATATGGCCAAGCAGAAGTGGTTTCTAGACACAGATTTATTTTCTGAAACAGATGTATCTAATTAACACAGATGAATAGTTTTATTACTATACTCATCCACAAGACACTCTGCAAGAAACACAGGTGAGCTTTCAGAAATTAACAGGTAAGCATTGCTTCTGAAAAGTAAAACCTCTAATGAACAAAAAAGGAAAAGGGGAGCTGATGTAACAAGTAAGGGAAAATTGATGTTCTAAACTGATGACTGGTCTAAGAACTATCTGACTTATTTAATAACAGTTACATTGTGTTCAGATGAAAATAAAAGCATGATTTTTGAATGTATGTAGCAATGTGTCTAACTGTTCGCAATAGTTAGCTATACTTTCTGGACTTACTGCCATCTTTTCTGAAAAGAGGTATGCTATTTACACTAGCAAAAAAGTCACACCTCAGCTGAAATTCTTCCTTTATTTCACGTGTGACGTTAGCGCTGTAACTTCCATGTGAAATGGGAAGAACAAGATCAGAAGCTCACATGGGAAAGCTTTATGGAGTAATAGGTTTATAAATGTATGAAACCTACTTAGCAAAACTGTTTGCTCTGATGCTTCTAAAATGTGTTGCAGTACACTAGAATAAACATTGTATCAATTATTTCTGAATGTAACTTAGTGATGAATAGATTATGTTACACTGCTTGTTTTTCATTTTAATTACTACAAATCATCATTTGGTAGATTCTTTACCCACTCAGTTTCAGAGATGGCTTTTTTTAATGGCTGACCTGCAGTGGCTGGAGCTGGTCAGGAAGTACGGGCAGATATTGTTATCTTCATATCTTCTGTTGTTTCAAAAGTGAAAGTCTCCCACTTAGGGTGGCTTTCTGAGGGTGGTGCAGTGGAGAGTTTAACATTTATTATAATTTCTGTACATTAATTTGAATTCTATATATAAATAGAGCATTAATTCTACTCTTTGAAGTCATGGTTCTGAAATGAGTTCTCTTATATCCTCATCTTACCTTTAGAAGTTGGAGCTGAGGAGGTAATACATCTTGAGATCTGTGGGCTGAGGGAAAGAGCAAAGTTAAATGTCAGTTTCTCTGATTGGATCCTTGGTGACACAAAAGTGTGTGGACAGTAACGTAGAGCCATTTATCACACTTAGTCACATTTTCTTCCTGTCTGGTTTTATCTGGAAGTCTCCCAGAAGAAAATATCTCTCTTGCTGGGAAACACTTGTCCTGACATGTCAAAGGAAAACAAACCATCATTCTTGAGATATTTCTCATCCTGCCATATTTTGAAAATTAAGTCCTCAAGAAGAAATAACAGTACACTTGCAGACAGGTGCAGTGAGCAAAAGGCAGTGGATTTAATGGGTAAACATTTGGTTTTATTACACTGGAAGCCTAGTAATTTTGAAGGAATTTGGATGCCCAGTTCACTCCAAGCCAGTTGGAAATTTCTTCACAGCCTAGGCTCTCCTGTGTCTTCCCAGCTCTTCCATTCCTCTATGAGTGCCTTGCCACAGAGGGCAGTATAAGATTATCTGCCTTACAACAAATAGTGGAAGGTAATTGGAAGAGTAGCAGCTATAGCCCATACTAACTGTTCAGTGAGGTGGCTGTAAAGCAAAGAAAATATTTTGAGGGAAGCTGTTAGTCTCCAAGCTCATATTAGCTCCAGCAAGCTGTAATGCCACTTGGCAAGTTTTTGAATAGCATACCACTACTTTTTTTAAAGAATTGTTGCTTTCTGAGGACCCCGTAGGAACTGCTGTGTCAAAACAGTGAGCAGTCATCAGCTAAGTTACTTGCTCTGCTGTGTTTCAAACATAGCAAAAGAACCTGTCCAGCTCAGAGGCAAGAGACCAGCTTATACTTTATAGTGCAGGAGAAATGCAATGGCATAGCAGCTTCAGCAGTACCTTGCTTCTGTGCTAGGTGGAAAATCCTGCTGAATTCAGAACCATATTTTCCCAGCCTTTGAGCACTAAGTTGAAAAAATACCATATTTATTTCTGACTGGCTAAGTTGTTGGCATCCTTAATTCAAGATCAGGGACATGCCGGTTGTTCATTCAAATGACAGCAAATGGCCAGTGAGGGTAGGCTGGTTTGGAGTTGAATATGGCCTCAGACTTGAAGGAGGTGTTCTTTCTTTTCCTCCAGTCCCCAGTTGTATGATGAGCCTTCTAAACAAATCAGTAGGCTAAACCCAGTAACATTTGTTCCTGCTTCGAAGGTCTTGTCTCATATTAGCAGGGAGAAAAGAGAAAACATTTCCTTTTGCCTCCCTCCAGTCTTGGTCATCTTCATGGTGTGTCTTTATGGAGGGAAGAGAACTCAAGGAATGTTACAAGAATGAGCAGAGCATTCCTGCCATTTTTATATCTATGTTCCAGGCATTGGCAAGAATGTAAAGAGAATGTAAACACTGTAACTAATGTTAACCACAACCCTGGTGACCTGGTTTTAGCCAGAACAATGAGATTTTTCGGGTTGTCTGACACAGCCCTGAATAATATGGGTGTTTCCTCAAAGTCTTCATGACATTTCTTCTAATGTTGCTTCACTTTGAGCTCTCTAAATGAGATGTGGGCTTTTTCTCCAGTTTTTTCTCCTAGGCTACAGTCAGGTATGGGGCTTGCAGAGACAGCAACCCTTTGGTCCTAGGGCCTGTCCCAGCTAACATGCATCCAGTCACCAGGAGCTGGCAGCTCCCTCTGTCCTGTTTGTTTTTTAATCTAGGTGTTTCATTTCTGCTTCAGTGATCCTATCAGGGTTATGTAGCTAATGCTGGCTTGGGTACTGGTGTTAGGATAGCAACAATAAGATCATGCACATAAGTGTCATGCAGGTTGCTTTGATACTTATCCTGAAGCTGTGGTGGGTTTTGCAGCCTGTGATATTGGATCTGCACCTAAACTAGCTCAAATATAAATATTTTGTCTGCAGGTCCATCCTGTAGGGTATTCCTCTTACTGCTAGAGAAGCACAACATGCTGTGAGTGCTCCTTGTGCATCATTTGTTCCCATTATTTCAGTACCCCACTGTATATACTTTACCTCAGTACAAAAATGGGCTGTGCTTTGCTTATTTGTTAATAATCAAGACACTGAGGAGATAATGGGCAAAAGGGTGGGGTGCCAGAAACAATTAAACATCACAGTGTTCACTAGCAAAAGAGAGAGCATTTTGCTGAGCTTATTCAGAAGTTTCCTTTCAGGATGATTCAGGAGACAACTGCAATAACAGAACAAAGCAGCTACTTCCTCATATCAGGCAGCAGAAAGCCCAGCTGTGACCAACCAGAAAGAGCACAGCTGGCTGGTTGGTGTCTGAGAGCAGGGTCACCTTTAGCTATGCCTGTGCAGCAGACCAGGGCCAATATGGCTGGGTCCTGAGGACAGGAATGCAGCCTGGCACAGAGGCTCTGATGGACTTGGCTTTCAGGAATCCTTTGGCTTTGGGGCAACTATAGAACTTGAAGAACTGTTTTATTTTCCAGTGGCTACTTGGTCTGTGCTGAGCTCTAACCTTCTTAAATGCACTTTTTCTTTACCACTGCTAAACAAGCCTTCCTCCCTCAAAAGACATTCCACATTTTAAAACCCAGAAACAACGAAAAGAACCCTCAGCATATTAAAAACAGAGCCTCTGAGTATAAGAAATACTTTTTGGACATCTTCTCCTGTAAACATGCAGACTCTTCCTATCTTGTACTCAGCCTAAGTCTAATGCTTACATAAATTTAAAGATCCCACTTCTCTCTTTGACATCAGACAAAGTGAGTCTTTTCCTAATAGAGACCTCCATGAGAGGAGGGGGGAGAGGGGAGAGGAGGGGAGGGGAGGAGAGGAGAGGGAGCCAAGTTTGAAAAAAGATCCTCACTCAAACCTGCCTCTGTCAAGTTCAGATGTGTCACTCTGTTCCCAGCAGAGTTGGCAGGAGAGGGTCGAAGCACAGCTCTCCCTGCCACCCTGCACAGAGTGCTGGCCACTCCTGGGAGAGCAGTGGTGAGGGAATAAAATTCTCTCCCCTTTCCAGCAAAAATATATTCACACACTGCACACAGCAAATAGGAATGGTTGGGTTCCTCAGAGCAACCTTTGCATTTACAAATACATGTTTTTATATCTAGATTCCCTGCAAATTTTCTCATTCACCATCTGCTATGTTATATGGGAAATGCTGTAGAAATGAATAAGACCTTTCGTGATTTATTTAATATTCTGAAACTGGAAGTCCACAAAAATAAGGTATTTCACCAGAAAGGAAGGGATCTGTCCATCATGCTAGCAACAGCATCTATTGCACTGAGCAGAAATTGTGAATGTAATGTTTATTTTGTGGATTGTCTCTGTGCGTGCATGCGCACGCATGCTCGTCCAGGAGCTGATTTTGTCACACCATGTGGAGAAATCTTTCAGAGCAGACAAATAGCAAGGTAATCTATATGCAAATTTGCTGGTTTAGTCAGTCTGATGTGCCTGTGACAAAGAGTGGATTTAATTATAGTTTATTGGTGCTGGTTATGCTTGAGTAATCTGGAGGTAATGGTGCATAATGCTGAATTAATCTAGGATGAAAAAAATTGGTTTCCTGGGGATAAACTGAGACAAAGGCAAATCATCCTCTATTTCTACAGCTGGGTACATTTTCCTGTGCAGTCAAAACAGTTAAGTTTTCCTGGCATCATTTGGCACCATGATTTAAAAAAAAATTCTAATGATCCAAAGAATTTTGGAAGTAAATTTTCAAAAGAATAGCTTGTTTGCAATAGCAGCATCATTCTAGCAGGTAATTTGGTATTTAGCTGCTTCTCTCCTGATTCCCTCCTCCCTCACCCAGTGTGCTCCGTGCAGACTGAGTCATGTACATAATGCATTCAACACAAAGGCAGTTAAAAAGGTAGAAGGTGAGAATTAGCAGTGTTTGAGATAGAAAACACTATGAATAACAGCTATGTAGAACAAATGGCTAGTGCAGGAAACAAGGATAGAAAACAGGAGATTTTTCATTTCTTTATGTGAAAGATTTGGAAATTGTGTTAGTATGAGTGCTTCAGATAAGTGTTTCAGAGTAAAATTCATTGCTAGATAAACTGAGAAAGCAAAAGTAGAAATACTTTTTATTGCAGAACACTTCCAGCTGTGTGGGTTTACAGTCATGTACGTGCATAGTTTTGCTAAATTAATGTATAAACAGTGGGGAGAACAAAGAGAATGGACAGGGAGAAATTGAATATGATAGCTTTGGAAAATATTACTTCCTGCATAAAGCAGACCTCTTTAGTTACAATGGCTGTTACATATATTTTTAATGACCTAAAAATTTTGCCTCAGGTCATTAGAGAAACGTAGGTCAAAAGAATAATTTCCTTATAATAGGGCAATTACTCTTTTATTCATGGAGTTCACACATCTTCAAAAGATCAGTTAAGCATGATCATCTTCACGCAAGGAGTGCATAGCATCAGAATTTGACCACAATGAATGGTAGATTGCAAATCTGAACCATTTGAATGTGACTTTTGAAAGGTGCTGAGTATTAATTCTTCTTCCAGTCATGGGAGCCAGCAGAGTCTCAGCTTTTCAGAGAAGCTAGTTCAACACAGCACAAGTTCGTCGGTTGTAGTTAAGGTATCCAAAAGCATTGAGCATTTTGTGAAAAGCCAAAGCTTGTGATCCAAAAGTTAGTCACTCTTTATGCTTCTGGCTATTGTTTCTGCCTCAGAGACTGGGCAATGATCCATGTATTTTGGGGCAAGGAATGCAATGAGATGCCTGAATAACTTCAGTTTACTTTTCATCTTCAGTGTTGGAAGAAGGCAAAGCAAAAGAACATGTTATTGGGATAATCTCCAATTTCATGCACACATGGCCTTCAGTCATTTGTTTTGGCAGACACCATAGAAACCACATCATTCAGTTTCCATTTCTTCAGGTTTTCAATGTGTTTTATCTTTCTTTCCTTAGGCAAAGAGTTTACTTTATATCTGAAAATGTTATCTGTGGACAAATATTTTTTAAACCTCTTCAGAAAACAAACTCTTTATATTCAAGTGCTTCTGCTTTTTTTTATCTCTAGACAGTTGATACTTATAGAGGAGACAGTGGGACAGGGGAGAATACTAGCTTCTGTTCCAAGCTTTTTCAGTGCTTTTCTGGGTGAAACATGGCACATCCTTTTGCAGCCTGACATTTGAGATGCTCAGATCTTAATACCTGCAAAATCAGGCTCGATGATGTGACTAATTCATCATTATTAAGAGTTTTGACATCGATAGATGAAAATTCACTGTAGTCCATATTATTTCAAAGCACTATTCCATTTTTTTTATGTGAGAAAAATTCTGTAGTCCCTTTTTACTTGCGTATTTCCACTTTTCTTTTAAACTATGACTTCTAGAGTTGTTGCTGTTTAAGCAGTTGTCTTTCATAATTCATTTTGGTGCTGCATATTTCAGAGGCAAAGGTGCTAAAGCTTTCCAGAGAAGATGTTTTCACTTTGCTGTCAGATGATTTTAATGATCTTTTCAGGGCATGATATGCACCCTATAACAAAATAATTTATCCGTGTCTATATGTGAGGTGTGGCATACTGAGGTTAGTGTTATTTTGCCTTAAAGTACAGTACTTCTCACATGTGTCATGATTGATGTTAGTGACCTCTGTTAGTCTCACAGAGAGGTTATTACAGAGACTCTGAATCTAATTTAGCAAAACCAGACTTGCATATTGACTACAGCTGCTTACGTCTGTGTGCTGGACTAAACACTCTCCTGAGACACTGGAGCTGTGAAAGGAGGAAATTGGTCCACAGAGAATCATAGAATCGTTTAGGGATCTTCATACCAAGTCAGCATTTCCAGGCACTTCCAGCTGCCTAGGTTCTTCTTCGAATTGCTTATTCTGAATCACCATTTTTATGCACTATGTAGCAGATTTTTTCTGAAGTTGAGCTTGTAAAGGTCAGCATCGAGAGCAGAGACTTCTGCCATTTGTACTGCCGAAGCAATTCCACTATGATACAGCTCCTCCAAGCAAGCAAATGGTGGGGTGGGTGGGCTGTGAAAATTCTTGGCTAAACCATTTTATCTTCCTACCTAAAGTAGCATGCTTCATGCATCTAAAAACCACAAGAAGCCGGATGTCTCCATCTGAGCCCCTTACTAATAATCTTGTGTACCCGTACAAGGGTATAAACCTTCAGTGCTAAGCTTGGTGTTGCTGTGTTTGTTCCTGTGGTCTGGCCTTACAGACAGCCACTGTAGGCAGCCTCTGCACTGGCAGCCTTGAACAGTCCTCTTTAGGCCTGATCCAAAGCCTGTGTGAGGTGAGTGGGATATTTCCAGTTGACCTCAGTGGGCTGTGGATCCAGTAATAAGTTAAGCTTCATGTATCATTCATAAAGTTACATGTAGAAAGAGCCAGTGCTGCTGCTGCTGCTTCTTGGAAAAATGAGAGACAATACAGTTCTCAGCTGTAACAAAGAGATTATTCGGGGTGCCTGCATGGCTCTGAGGTGTCTGACCTTCCTTCTCAGAGCTGGAGGTTCAACAGCTTGCTAGTTTGGTCCCTAATTGACAGCATATATTTGTGACTGTGCACTTAATCACGGTTGCTGATTGGAGTAATTTAATCAAGGAATTGATTGGGGCAATTTGGAATAGGTCCCACTGGTGAATATCAGTAGTTAAGATGGATTGCCTAGTGGAGACAATAGCCAGGAAAAGACAGGGTAAAGGGTAGCCAGTGAGTAACTCACATGTTATCCGACAAGGGACTCTTTCACCTTGTTCACTGACAGTTCCCCCTCAACTTCTCAGGATGGTGAGTACCCCAGAGTCTGAAAATATTCATAGTCAGGGTAAGGAGTGAGGTGAGGAAACTTGCTGATGATGTTACGTTATTCAGATCATTGAGGAAAGGGCAGACTGAGGAATTCTGGAATGCCATTATGAGGCTGAGGTTCAGTGCTCAGTAGTTGTCAGATACATAAATCAAGCATTAGGAGTGATTAGGAAAGACATAGATGATAAAACAGCAAATGTTGCTTTACCATGGCATGAGTTCCTGGTTTCTCCTCACCTGTGCAGTTCTGGTCCTCTCATGTCAAAGAAAATATATAATAAACTTGGAAAAGTATCAAGCAGGAGCAACAAGGATAAGCAAAGGTAAGAAATTACTTTGACTTGAAGAACGAGGAGACTAGAAGCCCGTAGGCTGAAAAGGAGAGACAGCTTGCCACGAGTATGATGCAGATCTCTAGGCTCAGGGGTGGAAAGGTGTGGCTAGGGGTCAGGCATTCAGTGTCTCTTCCAAAACAAAAATGTTACACAAAGCTAGCGGCAGTCAGGTTCAGAGAAGGAGGTGGTTCTTCATAGAGTGTGTAACAGACCTGCAAAAACTATTGCTAAAAGGTGTTGTGGATGCCAGATCTTCGTGCTCAATAAAAAACTGAAGAAGTACCTGAAGGAGAACCTAATTACAGAGAAACCCCGTGTGTCTCAGAAAATACCCAAAAATCATTGTAGATAAGAGAGTGTATAGAGAAGGAAGTATCATATATGCTTATCTTGTTATTTCTCTTCCCCCATTTCTGGCCGCTCTCAGAGTCCAGATACGGGGTTCAGGAACCTTTGATCTGGCACACTACTGGTGTTCGTGTGAAACTAATACTTCCATAGGGTGCTCCAGAAGAGAGGTCTGCAGCAGCTCCTCTTGAGCACCCCAGAAGCAGATCCCAGTGACAGAGCTGTGTGTATGTGCAGCACCATTAGCTTACTTTATGCCATGACCTCCTCTGCCTTGTTATGCAGTGTGGACATTCTTCCAGATGTTTGCATGAATCATTTGTTAAATGATAGAAGTCTTTTATTTTTTCTTGTAATAAAAGCATGCAAGTAAGTGTTGTAAGTGTAAGTGTGATGTTTAAAAATGGGGGAAATATGTAGATGCAGTGGACTTCTTGCCATGAAAAAGAAGGGGGAAAAAAAAGCTCATTTTTTTCCTTCATGAAAGGTTTGGGTGCCATCTGCTGGGTTCAGTAGGACCTTACACACTGGAGCAAAATTGCTAGTTGCTGGTTGAAAAGTGCCTGAAGAACTGAATTTGCCGAGGATTGCAGTGTCTTTGTTTGCACCTCCTGGTTCTTTTGTCTCCATTGGTGATAAAGTAGCCCAGGTATATGGGATGTACTCCCACACAAAAAAGTGCCTGCTTACAGTTTCCTTTTAAAGGTGCCGTTCAGGCTGAATTCTCTAATGATTTTCACTGTGTTTGGTCACCTAATGGAGAAATAGTGGAAGGAAATGAGGATTTTTGGGCTTTGTGTCCTAGCCACGTACTGTGCTAGCAGAGCCCACTCTGAGCAGCCTTCAGGCTCTCTGAGGCTGTGGGAGACAGGGACAGGCAGATGCTGGGAGCTGGAGCCGGCTGTTTGTCCAGGGGCTGGTTACTGCCTCTGTTTGAAACGTGGCAGAGGTGTATAAAAACAAGAGAGAGCCCTGTACGTTGAGCTGTGTGAAGGGGTGATGTGTGAGTGTACCAGCTGGGTGAGGGGCCATGAGGTGGGCATGGCACCTGCTCTGCAGTTAGGGCATCTGGTGACAGTGAGCTGGCACCTCTGGGCTTGTAGTGTAAGATGTCCCTAGCTCTCAAGCTCTAGTGCCCTAGAGCAAGGTAATAGAATAAGGTAGCCACAGGCACTTCCAGGGGGCTGAGATATGTACTCTTTGTCCAGGGGAGATGGCCAGCTGTGTGTTTGTGGAAAAATGGCCAAGAGTGTGACCTGTGTGAGCAGGTGAGTGCAGACATGCAGGGACTGTAACACGGTCACCCACAGCACTGCCTTGGGATGCATCTGTCTCTGTAAGACCTCTTAAGGTGTAATATCCCTTTAGTTTTTTTCCTCACAGTTATCTCCATGGTATGTTCCCTCTCACTCCATAATTTGATGATACAGGGCTTTGGCAGCAGTAGTGACTTGTGTGGTCCCATCCTCTCATCCATCCCTTGCTACTCATTCTCTCCCCAAGCCATAATGTCCCTTATCCCCTTGCTGTATGTGGGTCATGCTGTGTACTGCTGCATTTAAAAACATATAAACCAAAGCTACAGCATGATGAAATGAGTTATATTTAACCCAGACCAGTTCCATTTTTTTTTTTAATCAGAATATGGCCTCCTGAGCAGCTGGGTCAGCACAAGCAAGGGAAGCATGGTGTCTGCAGTGCTGAGCAGGGAGCAAGGGACACGTGGTGGAGGAGCAAGTCCTCTGTATTTGGCTCTGCTTTTGAACCCTTGGATCACCCAGCTGTGGGCAGGGTTTGGCCTCTGCACCAGGACGTCCCAGCCCACCAGCAGATATCTGTGAGGAGATGGCACCTACATGAGCCAGAGGCTGGCAGCACTCTGTGCTGTGAGGGACCTTGCCAAGTTCCCCCCATCCAGCACTGCTCTGCTTTGGGGGCTTACTGACACGTATAAACCCAGTGTCCTTGCTGCTAGGTGGAGGTGTGCTTTGAATTTTTACCTGCACAGGCTGAAAAGCGAGGGGTGTGACAATAGTGAATCCTTGGAGCATATTTAGTTACTCTTTGTGCATTCACAATATTTCACTAACTGTGCACTTAAAATTTTTAAGAATATAGATAGAAATGAACACATAAATAAGGGATAATGAAGCCTTTTTCCTTTGCGTCCATTCTTTTCTTTCCATATCAAGAGATGGCAGTATGTTATTCCATCCAAGTTACTAAAGACTTACATCCTTCTCTGATTTAGCAGGGAAACCAAGTTCCTTCAGAGTCTTAGAGAGAATGTTCAGTCCTAGGCAAGTAGGAAGTCTGGCATTTTGGTGGTCTTGGAGTTGCAAAGGTATGTCAACACATACCCATACTACCTTGATCAGTAAAGGAAGGAGATCCTAAATTTTGTCAAAAAAAAAAAAAGGTTTAAAAATTTTAGAGGTTTCTGATACAAACAAATGCAAAAGAATACTTCTGATGGTGTTGGGTTTTGAATGATTCTCTATCTAGAACATATGACAGTTTTATATATAATTTTTGCAAAAAACAGCAAGAGTAAAGCAAAATAAAAATGTATAGGAAGAAAGCTAGAATTGAGCCCAAAGAAAGGCAGTCAGTTAGGAGAAAAATCTGTTTTACCTGAAAGTTTATACTCAAACAAATTTAACATACTCTTCGAAAACTAATTATGTTTACCATTCGGTCTGGGTGCCTCACATATGACAGACCACAAAATGAGAAACAGACTTCCTTCTAGTGTTTGTGCATTGAGTGTTAGACCTTGAACCAGAGCAATTGTAGACTTCATTGACCTCTATATCACTGTTACAATTCTGAAGCCCTTGAATTCATATTACAATACATTTAAATTACTTTAAGCAAAAGCTGCCAATGGCAACTTGTATATAGTTCATAATCACCATGGTTTTTATATTTTCTTATATTCTGTTTTTGCTGCCTTTTTTTTTCCAAATCATCTTCATGATGAGTTTTCACAGGGTCACTGTATGGTGCCTTCAGACTTTTGTATAGTAATTTAATTTCTGTGTTTGTCTTATTTTATGAATTACTATCTTTCAGCACCCCCAGATTCAAAAGGAGTCACACTACATCAAGTACTTGTGCTGTGATGATAAAGCAACCCTGCATCAGTGGGTAACAGGAATAAGAATTGCCAAGGTGAGATTAAAAGTAAATTTACTTTAATATGTTTTCTGTAAAATCAGGTCTTCCTCAGGTTACTGACTGTCATCACCTCAACTGGAAATGCTGTGACAAGAATGGACATTCATGCTAATTTTACCATAGAAACAAAGATCAGAAGTGCACGATGAGGATGGATTTGCTGAATGTCCCTGCACCTTAGCTATCAGTGTCTTTTTCTTATTAACACAGGAGTTCAGTAGCTATAAAACTCATATACTCATAAAACTTACTGCACAGTTATCTGGCTCAATAATAATATGCTGTGGCTAAAAATGTGCAAGCTCTGGTCAGTCCAGTGGGGACATTTTTCAGACAGTCCTACCCAAATTGTCTGTCTCACTCTGTTCAAAAAGATCCTAATTGACAGCCCATTTTTCTTTGTACAAGACATTGAGGGAGATGGATTTATACACAGCCTTGGTATTGGCTGTATTTTCCCATACAGACCCACTCATCTGTTAGTTTGGGCTTTTTCCTGACAGTTTTGCTGCAGGGTGACATATAACAAAGGTGTGGGGTGAACATCAAATTAATGTTGTGTCTTACACTGACAGAGCTGTTTGCTCTAGAGCCTGGAATTCAGTGTCTCAAGTCTCCAGTTTGAAAATGTAATACCTGGAAAACAACTGGAAAAAGATACTTACTGAGAACAGTTGATTTTAAAGCCAAGGACTGTGTTTGGTCATGGGGATTCATGTTTTATTGTGCTGTTACAGAGATGCTTTTCACCTGGCCCTGCATGGAAAAGGGCACACTACTTGTATAAAGATACTTTTTAACAAAACTAGGTAGGAAGAAACAGGGTTAGAAAAGTTGTCCAAGAGCAAAAAAAATGTTTGGCCTATATCAAGCTCATATTATGGTTTTGATTGTTTTGCAGTATGGAAAGACTCTCTATGACAATTACAAATGTGCAGTGAAGAAAGCTGGCTTGTCCTCTCGGTGGGTGAATCAAAAAGTGATGGAACCAGCTACCCCTGCAGGATCCTCATCAGCAGGTACTGATACTGTCACAGCAGTTGAAGTCACATTTATTGTCCCCTTCTACTATGTTGCATAGTCATTGTTCAGAAAAGCCACCCATGGATTCAGCAAGATGTCTTTTTATAGACAGGCCAGTGTAGCTTTGGTCTATGACTAAGCCCAGCAGCAGAGCTCTCACTTTACAGTTAGAACTTGGAGAATACAAAGACAGTTCACTGAAGATCAGTTTAAATCTGCATAACTTAATAAGGTATTTTTCTGTCGGCTTCTGAATCCTTTATCTTCCATCTACATTTTGCAGACTGATGGTCTATGTCTTGAAACTTTCTGTGTGCCCATCTCTACACTGGCTGTGTTGGAGTTTTTCTTCCCATCAGTAAAAGGGATGAGTGGGAGATTCTGAGATTGATCATTATAGAAAAATTATTACAGGGTGAGCCATTCCCTTTCCTAGCCTTTCACTGATTGCCATGGTAGCAATGTGGGTATTAGGGCACAAGAGTAAGAAAGGATTGGGTTATTTTCTAACCTTACTTTTCCAGTAGCTTCATCATACTGCTGTTACTGATCTTACCATGATAGAAATACAACAGTGAATTATACTAGTTGTAACTTGCATGACTAATTTTAGTTTACATGCTTAAGATATGCTTTATTAGGAAGGGTATGCTGGCTAAGTACTTACTGTCTTAAGACAGGCAAAGTCAAAATCACTGTTGGCAGTTAATAATCTGACTTCTCATGTAGACAACTCAAACACCTTTCTAGGGCTTCAGTTCACCTTTTCTGAGTACATGTGAGATAGAGGGTGGTCTTCCTACTATTCCTTGGAGTTAAATCATGTTAGTAAATACATGTCTGGGATGGGGAGATGCAATAACAGACTGTTTTGAGATCAGGGAGGTTCTGGATTGGGGGGAGGGGGGTTGTTTTTAAGGGCTTGTTTTACTTCTCATTATCCTGCTCTGATTTTGTTGGTAATAAATTCGCTTTATATCTCTAAGTTGAGCCTATTTCACCCTTGATGTTTGGTGAGTGATCTCTCCTGGTCCTTATCTGAACCCATGAACCCTTACTTAAATTTTCTCTCCTCTGTCTCTCTGTTCTCTGCTGCAGAGAGGAGTGAGTGAGCAGGTTTTGTGGCTGCCTGGCATCCAGCCAGTGTCAACCCTCAACAAGAGGAAGTTTGGGTTGACTCAGTTGACTAAGGGTGGGTGGGACAGTTGTGGAACATTTGTGTTCAGGTGCTGACAGCAGTAGAGAGGGTGGCTGGCCAGGGGGGCTCCATGCTGGTGCTGCCATCTGTCCTGGATATGGACAGGACTGAGGCCTTATAAAGGCTGTATATACATCTGTGTGACTTCAGCTCCTTAATAGAATCTAGGAACATTGCATGTGTTCAACAGAATATACTGCTAATTTTAACTAATGGATTGCATTAAATGGTTAAGTAGCCTGGAAAGATTTTAGTCATGTATACTGTCTCTATGGAAATATCTCTGAAGGATCATTAGTGTTCTAATTGAGGCAAGTCACTGTGGTTCTGGGTATCTTCCAGTTTTCTGGAAGATACCCAGTATATATTCAGCTATGTATGACTATATTCAGCTATATAGTCATAGCTGCCCTATATAAAACCTGGGGCCTGACTATGCTACTAGAACTGCCTGACTGTGAGCAGTGGTTGGTTTGTGCTTTGGAAATGGAACAGAGCATGTTCACTTCTTTTCAGATGGCTCTATAGCCATTTGTATGGCCTGACTTCAGTATAGGCTAAAATCTGCTATAGAAAACTACAGTCCTGTGTGAACTGAGCAGGGGCTGTACTCTGTTAACTTCAGTGGCAGCCAAGGAAGGCAGGTGAAACTTCTGTTCTCACATATCATCTAGCCACTATTCCCTGGACACACTGCTGTAGTCAGCATTTGTATATTCACATATACCCCAACTTGTGTAGTCTGTGGCTCTAAAGTGTCCCAGGTGCATCTCAGTCAAAATACGTTATTTCCTTCTCTGCCTTACTGTGTGCCTTTGGACACTAAAAAAATCAGTGTATGTAGTGGTCCTGCACAATATCATGATGTTTGAAAGATAGAAGATGTTGCTTTATTCAGATGTTCCTTATCACTACAAGGATAAATATTTTGCATTTAGGTATCTATATTTTTAATTATTTGGACTACCTTTTTTTTTTTTTTTCTTAAAACAAATGCTAATTCACCATAAAATTTTGAAGAAATTGACTTGTAAAGAATACTATAACATTTAAATTAAAAATAAACCTTAAGAATAGAATGCATGGGCTCGCATACTATATTGTCTGGGAGTCCATTAGCTGTCTGGCAGGAGATGATGTATCAAGTGTTGCTATCAAGTCTTGCATAGTTAATGAAAGCCATTAACAGAAGAAGTAACAGATTACCATTTCCCAGCCTTCTGTTATATCATTTTTGCCAAGTAGAACACCATACCTTGCACTAGATAGAGTGGATCTCTCTCTGCTCTCCTTCATTTAGTTAAATCTCAGTATGACTGAGGGCAGCAACATCTTTGAGCAGCGTGAAGACCAAACTCCTGCTCTGCTGTGAACAGCAGACAAAAGGAGGCGAGACAGTAACTTGCTCCACTTGAGGGAGCAGAACCCCTCTGGGCACAGAACCCAGGGGTTTACCTCTCCTTCCATTGAGGAAGGAGAGCCACAAGGTTGGTTTTATCTCTTTGTTGACTTCCATGTTAATTCTTCAACACCACAAAATTGTAGCTTGAATGATCCAAATGGTACTTTGGATTAAATACACTGAACAACATGCAGGCACAGGCATAAAACCTAAGGACGTCAGACCACCTTCTGTCATCCCTTGAAGCCTAAATAGCTGTAGTAAATTAGGCACACTGCAGAGTTAGTCTTGCTTCTCTGCCAGTCATGTGATTTGCAGGCATGGCAATAAAGATAATTTATCCTATTTCTTATCATATTCATGGAACCTCTTTGCTAATCAATAAAGTACACGTTAAGATTAAAGCCATTGTTGTGCTTAATCTACACTGTAGACAGCTAAGGGTTCACTAACATCTGAGAAGTACATGAGTGGAACTTTACTGGATCTCAGAACTGTAAATTATAATAGAGCTAAGGCAGTCATTAAGGTTTACAAATGTATTTCTCTAGGCACCAAACACTGTCTACTACTTTGACACATACAGCTTTTAAAAATGCTACACTAAACTGGAGAGTATTTAATCCTCATCAGACTACACAGGGGCCAAGGATTTTTTATAATTAAACTTATAAATTTGTCATTTGGTCTCACATTCACTTAATCAATTTGACAGTACTGGGTTATTTATGCATACCCCTTACACAAGCAGAATTGGTGGGCAGGTGTTTTAAAGAGCTTTAACTTAGCCAGCTTCCAGATCCGCACTAATCTGAGAACACAGTGAAGTTCACAGTTCTTTTTGATTCCAAATGGGGCAGATGTTTCAGAGCTGGGGAGATGTTTTAGCTTGTTTACTAAAGAAAGTGGATCAGCCCCTCTGTAGGATTTCAGACCTTCCACTCCCATGACTGATTGATATGAAACTATGGTGCTTTTAGTCTTTAGCCTAAATTAAATTTAAAAAAAAAAAAGGGGGGCAATAAAAACTGGGAACATATAGTAATACTACAGCACACTGCAAACTTCAAACTGCTATTATGAAAGACAGGTATTTTAATGCAAGGTACTTACAGATTTTAATGTAAGCTACTTTATTTTCCTTAACTGAATATGAAAAGTCACAAAATGAGCTTGAAGTAGAAAACAGATTTTTTACTAAGTTATGTATAAATACCCTGTAACAAGTGTTTCCTTGTGGAAGTTGTAAAGAAATTTTTACAGTCTTTTTTCTTAGTTGGGTATTCCCTGATTTGGTTAATATCACAAAAACATAACACTGTCTTCCCTCTGGCTCCTCTCCTTGTCACAGGTACTGTTCAGTCAAACGGACAGATTCCCCAAATGGTTCGTCGTTCCAGTGCAGAATTTCCAGACACTCAGAAGAAAGTGGATACATCCGAAGTACAGGTGAGTAGTTACTACAGTTAAATGTCATCTGAGAATGAGTTCTTCAAGTTTGTTTCCCTTCACCCACTGTCTTCCCCCTCAAAGTGCCAGTGAGAAGGATTTGGCTCCTGGGAAAAGTGGCTGCCCCTCCTCATGCTTTGCACAGTGCAAACAGTGTGTGTGCTGTGCAGAGCCAGGAGCCTCTGATGGGAGGTGAAGGCACAGCTGCCCACTGCTTCTGTTCTTCAGAACAAGCAGCCCTGAGTTCATGTAGCAGGAATAGGAATGTGCCTGCTGGGAAAGTCTCCAAGTGTCTGTGCTGCCAGGACCTTGGTGCTGTGTTCTGTGTCTGCCAAAAAAAAAGTCTTTCCTTAGAAACACAAGGCATACAGCAGTGTTTTCAGTAGGGTACACTGCACAGCTGAAGATGAGTGTGTAAGAAAGGAGAAACTGTGAAGAACTAAGGGAAAACATTACATGTTTTCCTTAGGCTCTAAATGCATTTCTTGGTTAAGCTCCAAATTTTGTGTACTTGCACCATATCTGGCTGTAAAAATATCATAGGGAAACAGTATGAGAACCTCAAGAACGTCATAGAGGAAAAAAAGCATGCATTTGTTTGCAGTTCATTATTCAGTCTCTCCATCATGCATGAAGTGCACAGGACAAATGAAATTAAATTCCTAGGATTTTTTTGTCACCAGCATTACATGTTCTACGCTTCTTGTTTCTGTCTTTGAGTTCCTCCTGTTTCTCTTTTCTGAACCTCACTTCCTCTGGAGCAGATCACATTCTCAGAACTCAGCCAGAGGTTCCCTACTCCTGTGTCTGATTTACTTCCATGTTTGTAGGCAAGGAGTGAGAATTATACATGTTATAATTAGCTCATGTCAGAATTAGTGCTGCTGACTACAGGGATGCAGAGCACTTTTCTCTAGAAGCAGCAAACAAACAGGAGGAACTAGAGATCTGTGTGCAGCCACTGGGCTTCGATCTCATTGCAATTGCAGACATGGTGGGATAGCTCCCGTGGCTGGAATGTTGTCAGGAAGGGTCACGTGCTGTTTAGGAGAGACAGACCAGGAAGGTGCAGTGGTGGAGCTGCCCTCGATGTGAGGCAACACTTGGAGTGTACCAAGCTCTGCCTTGGTGAGGATAAAAGGGCAGACTAGTAAGGGTGACACCATTGTGGGTGCTTGCTACAGGCCACCTGATCAGAAGGAAGAAGTGGATGAGGCCTTCTACAGGCAGCTGGAAGCAGCCCCACAGTCACAGGCCCTGGTTCTTGGGGGGCTTTAACTACCCTGACATCTGGAGAAGCAAAACAGTGAAGCACAAACAGGAGGTTCCTGGAAAGCACTGATGACAGCTTCCTGTCACAGGTAGTGGAGGATCCCACAAGGAATGCTGTGCTCCCCGACCTTATACTAACAAACAGGGAAGGCCTTGTTGGACATGGGAAGGTTGGGGCAGCCTTGGCTGCAGAGACCATGAGATTGTAGAGTTTAATATTGAAGGGAGAGGAAGCAAGACAGAGAGCAAGATTTCAACCAGGGACTCCAGGAGAACTAACTTTAGCATCTTTAAGGATCTTCTTGGAAGAATCCCATGGGAGAAAGCCCTGAAGGGGAGTCCAAGAGAGGTGGTTGATATTGAAGGATCATTTTCTCCAGGCTCAAGGACAATGCAACCCAAAGATACGTCCTTGATGTTAGTCTTACTAACTGCAATTATTTGAAATTTTAGAAGTACTCATCTTCTGATGACAACATTCAAAGAAGTACTATGACTGGCAACAGGGAGGTTTCCACTGTTAAACCTCTGTAGGCAGCTCTGGGAAGAAAATAAAATACTATTTTCACATTTCAGGCAAAATGTACTCTACTTCATTTCCCTGTCTACTACACTCTCCCCATGTATTTTCACATCTTTTTATGTTCTTAGGCAGTGGCATTAGTTTACACATTCACTGACTGTGTCTGTCCTTTTTTTTTTCTGCTTATTAAAGGCTGAAACAAATAATCCCAGTGCACCTGGCCTGGCACAGCCATTGCTGAGGCCACAGAACATCCGGAGTAAGAGGACCTCACTGCAGCCTCCTCCTCCACCTGAAAGGCGTTCATCCGCTATTTCTGCTTCACCAGTTCTACCCTCCAAAGTGAAACGAGACAGTGGCATTTTCCTAACAGATCCAGAGAGCTTTCCAGCACCACCACCTACATTGCAGATTGATTTTCCTCCACCACCACCACCATCCGATTTCTGTGAACCACCTCCTGATTTTGTGCCTCCACCACCACCAGTCTCCAGCAGCAGTAATGGAGATGTGCCATTACCCCCTCCACTGGTCTCCAGTAAGCCACCACCACTTCCAACAAAGAAACCTGTGCCACTTCCTCCAAAGAGGCTGGCAAACACAGGACAAGATGAAGAGCCACAGTCAGCAGGGCCACCTCTGATTGCAGGGGGAGGCAAGCAAGCAGATTTCATGTCTGACCTAATGAAAGCTCTTGAGAAAAAAAGGGGCAACAGCTCCTGAAGTCTGGGAGTGGGTAGACTTTAAGACGTAGCTGGTTTTGTGTTGCATCACAAAAGGTCACGCTGGATCAGGCTTCTCCAGGAGGAATTCTCCTTCAGAGTTCCTCTTGAGGGGTCTCAAGAAGGTGGGGCACCCTTTGTCCCCCACTTTTTCCCTGTAACCTGCTCTTTCCCCCTGCATCTCACCATCCCCTGCTCTTAACTCCCATTCCAGCACCAGGCCAAGGTAAGAATTAGCTGGAGAGTCTTGCTTCCCTCCAGAAGGAAAGCCAGGGGTGGTGGAGCAGCACTCTGGAGCCAGCCATTTCAGAAAGTGAAATGCATCTGCTGTGGCTGCCTTTTTAATAGAATTGGAGTTGAAGGAGAAATACAATGTCCTCACGCAAATTTTGAGAATTGGGAAGGAAGATCCCTTTTCACAGAATTGCCTTTAAAAGTTCTTTATCAGAAAACTCCCAGCTATGGGGCATTTTCTTCCAATAAAAAGATGCTTTAAAAATTTTTCTTCAATAGTCTGCTTTAAAAATGAAAAGCTCATCTAGATTATTGTGAGATGCAAGTCAGGGCCACGACCAGTCACTCCAAATGTTATACACTCCTGTTTCTATATGCAACTCAGTCATACCTGTCAGCATTCACAGCTGCTGCTTTGAAATCTCATTTACTTGGTTACCTTAGACAAAGAAAAAAATTAATTTTGAAATCATGTATGCTTCCATGGTAAGCAGGGTTTTTTTTCTGTTGGTTAACATTTATCTACAAACTGTACCTAGAAATGATCTGTCTTGTGAAAGGCTTTGTAATTACCTTGTACCTGACAGGAATGTTTCCTCCTACATGTTTTTTTCATTTGTTCTCCCCATTTAATTCTCCGTTGTTCATTTAGGAAGCATTCATTGTTAGTTCTTTAATAAAAATAGCTTCTATTTTGTATCTGTACAAAGTGTCACAGTTAATGAACAGGCATTTTACTGGCAATTGGAACTTCAAATATTTTAAAGAATTTTTGCCTATACGTTCTAGACTTAGTTTTTATTTATTCTGGTCTTTGCCTCTTCTCATGCACACTTGACCTTTTAAGGTATCTTCAGCAATGTATTTCTGTATTTTGAATTATTAAAAAGCATAAAAAGAAAGAAGTGTGGGATCTAAATAAATAAATAAATAAGTAAATACAGGGGGTGAGCATGCTGTGTTTGACAAAATGGATTCCTAGATCCAGAAGTGGTGGTGGAGGCAGGAGAATGACAAGCTGGTGGCAGTGCCACAGACTGTGTTTTGGGTCATCTCTAGTCTTATTTGTGGCTTAAGGTTGGTTTGTCAGTACTCACATACCTGCATAACAAGCTTAGCAGAAATAAGAAAGCTTGTAACCATGTCTTCATACAGAACCTTTACCCTTGAAATTACTTCCTTTTAAAATATTTTATTTATTTTATTTTATTTTATGCTGAAAACAATGTTTGAAACCACATGCATTTCTTCCTGAAATGATTTTGCTTTAAACACTGTGTTAAGCTGACACAGAGAGTCCATCCAGCTGTTAATGGTATTTGAGCTCCCTTGTTTTCAGCTGAACTGAGCAAAAAGCTCTCACCAAGAGAACTATGCCCACCACTAACAAAAGTGTCACGTGGAAGTCTTGAACTGACATGCTGGGACATTCAAAAGGTATCTCAGCACCTTCAAACTGCCAAACTGAGAAATGCTCTCAAGACCAGTGCAAGGCTCACACATTTAGTAGAAGCCTCAGTTCACAGTGCAGGGTTAAAAATACAAAAATACCAATTAGGTAAAAGTAAGAGGGTTAATACTAGGAGTTAAAAAAAAAAAAAAGAGGAAAGGATTACTGTTTGCCAGTCTCTCTCCATATATAACTGAAGTAAGCATTATGCAGATTCATTGAAGAGCTTGGTGTCATCTTCTGACAAGGTATTAGGAGTGCACTTTTTTTACATACTTAGGTGACAACAGCTGTCTGCTAGTCAACTATTTTTAAATCAAATGAGTTTTATGAAATACACACCCAGCATCAAAATACAGCAGAATATGTCCTTAGAAAAATGTTGCACAATAAGGTCACAAAGCAGTGAGACTTTTATGTGGCTTTTCTGGCATTCACTCTTCTCAACAGAACTCTCAGCCTCCCACCCTATTTCCTCCCTTCTCTTTTGTTACAACACAATAAAATTAATTTTATACATTTTACATCTGCAGTCAATCATAATTCATGCACTTAATCTTACACAAAAGAAGTTGAACTTTCTTCAAAGCAAAAAAAAAAAGCCGACAGAAAATGCCAGAAATCAAGTAAAATGCTATGATTAGACCTCTATCAACTATTTTGTGTATGTACGTGGTTACATTGAATTTCTAAAATGTAAGATTTAAACTCCATTCAAAGAACAAAGCTGCCTCCTATTGACACACGATTATCTGGCTTGATCATGTACCAAAATACACTGCAAAATACAAAAAAGATGTTCCAATGCTGTAATTCAGAGTGTATAAAAAGAAAATCCTTCCACCTCTACCTAACTTACTACCATATAAATGGTCTGTACATCACTAGAGCTTACAGTATTTTAGTCTGCAAAGATCTCAAATTGCAGCATGTTCTTTTTAACCTTTCTCCGTTCCTGAAATGGAAGCAGTCTCAGCAGCTGTCATCTCCTTTGGGCTCTTGAATGACTGATATGGAAGAAGGATCTACTTCAAGCAATCACTTTTCCATCAGTCCTTAGGATTGGAAAGGTTAGAGTTACGTGGAAAAGCCCCTACATGGGGGATCAGCACTGCTGCCCTTTTGTAACTGTCCTCTAATAGAGAAGGAGGATGAGAGTACAAATACCGGTTTGATTACCAGCCTCAGTATTGTTATTCCCCATCTGCTCCAGGATCACTGTTGTTTATGTAACATGAAAGATGAAGCAGCTTCAGAACTGCAAGTGGAAGCCAGAGATTTTCAGGGAACAGACCATGAAACATGGTATGAATGTTTACATTGTCATAATAAACCCCAATGATTAAGATCAAGAAGCGGAAAGGGAGGTGGTACAAAATGCTGAGCACAATGTGGGCTCATTTCTCAACTTCTACAAAACAGTTAACAGGTAGTTTTGGGATAACCATATGCTTTAAGTTTTTCATACACTATTTGTTGGCACTTTGAGAGTGAAAAAGTAGAAACATAAATGAATTGTGGCAAAGCTGCCAGACAGAACTATTGTTGATTGACAGTCTCACAATAACTGGGAAACGTGTATTCTGTTTGAGGGAAACAGAACCCAAGAGATTCAGTACCACTAAGTCTTCAGAATTCTCATGCTCTTGCAGAACAGGCTCAGGCACTTTGCTCCCCTTTAACAGTCAGTACTGACTGTTATGAAATGAGAATAGTTATTAAAGCCAGATGATGTAAACTCATGGTAAAACTAGGGGAAAGAAAATGGAGATTGGCCTTCATATAAACCAAGAAGACATGACCAAGTCCATGAACAAACTACTGGAAAGAAGAAATAGCTGACCTACTCTCTGCAGCCAGAGGAGTAGTGATACCAATTTTCAGGGCTTGCTTCATTCTTTCAGGTATTTTTTAAGAATCTGGAAAAAGTGTCACAGGGTGCACAGGGAGCAGAACATGCCACTGTTTGTAAAACAGCTCCTTATTTGAGCTGTTCTGGTTTCACCTTGTGATGCTGGAGGCTTTCTTTACCTGTAACATATGAATGAAGCAGAGGCCCACTTGCCACTAGAAGGATTTAACATGTATAAAACACTTTGAAGAAAAAAGCAGTATAGAAATGCTTTGTATTTATGCAGTTATTCCATGAGGTAAAGATGTACGGGCAGCCATGTTTGTCCCACACACAACAGAAACTTCCCAGATGTTTGGTTAAACATAAATTGGAGTTCTTGCCTTTGACCTAATTGGGAAGTGGGGCCCAAGCTGCCGTGCTGCTGCATTTACCCTGCAGACACAAATATGTTCTTCACATCATCACTTATTTGAGTGTGACCCCCTCCTCCGCAAGTGGCAATGCTGATGTTCCCACACTTCCTCACAACACCATTTTGCTTGGAATTGTCCCAGAAGAGACATCAATGCCAGGGTTCCAGTAGGCCAGAACACAGCCCAGAGCTGAGGGGCTTCCACAGGCCCCCAGCAGCCCACACCTCTGGCTGGAGGTGGTTCCAGCTCTGACACTGATCCCAGTGATGGCAGGAGGGCACTCGCTGCCTGCACAAGGAATGCTAACCCAGGCTGGACTTGCATACGTCTGACGCTCACACTTCAGACTGGATTTTCAGAAAACTGTATTTAAATACCTGTATTGTGCCCCCCATTATGATACTACTATTTACAGTTCAACAACTGCCTTTATATTTCAACAGCTGTATGTCTGAGGGGAAACTGTCCTGAATAGTTGTGTTAATTATAGTTAAGAAGGTATTCAAATATTCTTTTAGTCTCTGAAAGATTTGTAATAATACACATTTTTTTCCACATTTTGGGAAATAGATTTGTGAAATTTTAATTATACCACTTAATAGCCTCAGTTTCGTAATCACTGGCACTCAAAAAATTTGGAGATCCTAGAACAATCCATTTTGGTTTTGGGAACAGACAAGGTAAGATCAAGAAGTAACAAAGCCCTCAAATAAGAGATTTTTTTCCCTTAAATTTTCTAGCATAATGTTAGACCTGATTGCTGATGTATTAATTTTGGCTTAATTAGACACTTAAAGTTTTGTGGAACTAGAGTATCAAAAAAGAACAAGTAACAAGACCCAGGACTCAAAGACTAGTCTTTCTTACTCAGATGACTTCTATATAACAGCTTCAGTAGAACTTTAAATACTTTCCCTGCAAGATTTCTGTTAGTCCCTTACAGCACTGGGTGGCTGGATACAAAAGTGTACTGACCTGACTACATACGTAGTGAGATGCTTCCAAGACAGTCCATTTCCAGGTCCAAACAGTGAATTCTTCATATCTATGCACCAATAATCTTTCTGCTACTATCAGATACTTTCAAAGAGCAATGGTCCAGGCTTGATAGGCACCTGACACCAGCCAAGATACAAAAACTTATACTGGAGTAAGTCATTCCCAAGACAGACATCTTTGCTAATTATTTCACTGAATTTCCTTTAAATCTCTTGTCAGTTGATTGAGACAAAACATAATCAGGATGAGAAAAGGTGTCAAGGTCTAAGATGATCCTCTGTGCCAGGTCTGCAAGATTTAAGAACCTTTATGTCTGCAGAATACAACTGTATTTGAGCAGTGTGTAAGAGCAAGAGAAAAATTCATCAAAATACTGCATTATTAAAACTAGCTTAGATGGATTTTAAATTGATCAGTCACTAAAAGCTATTAAGACCCACCTGATCAGCCATGAATTTTGAGAGTTTAAGTGTGACAATTTGGCAGAACTTAAATACTGGGACTCAAAGTAACGTGCAGCTGAATGTGAAGGGCAGAGTCATCAATGCCAATATAATTTGCTGATGCAATAATACACAGTGATGCATTTCTTTAATCTTAAGACTTCATAAATTGGTCAGGAACAGTAGCAGATTACAGTCCACAAAGTCTAAGGGAGAGAAGTTCCTGTGGCTTGATGCATTAGCCCTATTTGAAGGCTTGAGCTTTGACCTTGATCATTCTTGCTGCTTGTTCAAATTTCCCTCAGGACGAACAGCTGACTTTCAGGTGCTTGGCCCAAGCTGGGGGGTGCAGGGAGTACCCTGCTCTCTCTGCAGCCTCCTGCCTCTGAAAGGGGTGTTGTAAAACCTGCTCTAGGAGCTGAACCTGGAAGCAATTAAAAATGGTTAAGTTTTTATACAAAATGTTTTCTGGTAAACAAGGAAAGTTGTTGCCTTATGCACCCTCCTGGCTCCAGAAACTATCACATGAATTCCTTACTATTATTATTACTACTGTTACTATAGCTGCTACTATTTATGTTATAATTAATGCTATTAATAATTTTGTTAATATTTTAAATAACAATTGGTGTTATATGGTACAATGTTGGTCAAAATGTAGTACAGTTCAAAGTGTAAATGTAAAAATTGTTTCACTGGCTATTATGCCAATAATTATTAAATCTGTCAAGAAAAAAAGATAATTTTACCTCTGAGAAATCATTCAAATTAGCTTTTTGCACTGCTGATTCCGCCATCCAATTCCTAAGTATGTATCTAGGATTAACAGCTGAAACCAAGAGTAAATCATGTTAAATTTAGTCAGACATATTCAACAAAAGGAAAACAGTCATTGAAACAAGTCACTGAAATCTTCAAGAAGATTTAAATTTGCAGATCAAGAAAAAAATGCATAAGAAGGAAAAGGAATTAATCAATCTACTTAATTCTATGAGTTGCTAAAAGGGTTTTTTAAACTTGCACTATCAGTAGTGCCGAAGTGCCAAACAGAAATTAGAGTAGCACAGAACATGACATTGATAACGAAGGATTTCCTGTTAGGAACACCAGCAGGCTTTTCAAGTGTGATGAGTTCACCATGGCCTAGGTTCCTGCTACATTGATGGAAAACGTATTTCAATGTTGTCAATACCTTCCTGGAGATCATAAAAAGGAATATTGTATTACTTAATTTAAAAAGTAATTACTAAGATATCCATTAAAGTATATGTACTTAGATATTCCTAAACAAAAGTTTAGCCATAAAAGCCTTTAATGTTACATTTCAGGTGTATTTTTTAGAAACTATTTTTTCAACTTTCCTTTTAATCTCCTGGCTGGAGGCAGGCAGAGTTCCTCAGTTTTTTCCACAGCTGTCTGTCGTATCCTTCTGGAAACCCTCCTGTCAACTGCACTGCTTCCCTGCCTTGTTTCAGGATGTTTGTGTCTAATGAGCAGTAGAGAGATTGTAGGGACATTAAAAATGAAACTGCTGAATTAGTAAACCAGGGTATATCCTACAGCAGAGCCACTAACAACTTCTAAAAGGAGTTCTGTCAAACTGTATACCAAGGAAAATTCTTATAAGCACACATGGCGTTAATTACCAATTTTTTTGCAGATGATGTCAACAAAATTCTTATTTTTGTTTTGCAATTTAAAAGCTAGAATTTTACCTGAGAAAGTTTTCCCTTTAACTAATGATCAAAATAATCTTACCGAACAATTGTAACACTTCAAGCCTGCTTTTATGTCTTAATTTGACACTGGTGTGTATATTTTCCCCAATTCAGTAGGCATTTACTACATTGAGAGATTAGTTAGTGATACCAAAGGCACTTCACCCAGGCACTTGAAACCAAAAGTCTGTGATTTATGGACATACACAAACTTCATCTCCTTCTCTTTCCACTGAAGTCCCCAGTATGTTCATCATTTTATAAGAATAAACATTAGTTTTATATATGAATAAATGTTAGTTTTATATATTTCTTTTTAAAAATCCATGGAGCTTTATAAAATATTCTTATAAATATCCATACAGTGTATTTGAAAGAGGGTATTGGAGAAAGCAGAAAATCAAAATTACCATCTCAAACTTCCCTCTACTCAATTCCTCTAATCAATTAGTTATTACTTTATTTTATTTACAAATAATATATTAGGAGGGGCCACAGACATTCTTCTTTTTCACATCCCCACTGTCCAGTACGTACTTACACATATTAAAAAAGCCAATGAATACAACCATCTATTGGAAATCCTGATAACCTCTACACAGGCATAACAATAACCTGCCCTGTTAAAAAAACAGTTTTACCACTTGGCAAAACAATTTGCTCTGCCCAAGAATTTGATTTAATCCAGTAAATGGGTTATCAATAGTAAAGTGTAATAACTATTTAAAAAAAAATTTAAAAGTGAAAAAGTTAACATATGACTCATTCAAAAAATGGTAATTCACATTAGAGCTGTGAGTCATTTTAGCAGGAGAATATTTGTCCCAGAAATAAATTCTTAACAATTGCAAACTGACAGGTTTCACAGTGGTATTAAAAATATCAGTATTTAACACAAGTGACAAGATAATTATGAAAGATTAATAAAAGCCAGGTAAGAAAAGGACAAAGCAAAAGAACTTTTTTGCCCTTTTAAGCATGATCTGGTCTACTTTTTTTACATGCTTCTTTTGTAAAGAAATACAATTATAGACTTGGATTGTCAAAACTTTTTGATCAACTCCAGAAGAGCTAAGTTTAGGCAGTGCAAGATAAAGCACTACTAAGAACTGAAAACTAAATAAAGGGAGAAAAAAAAATAAAAATAATGAATAAGTGATCAACTTCAATGATTCAAGATAATGTACTTTGAGAAGTGAGATATTTTATGACACTTACTAACAATTAGGGAAGGGTGATGAATAATGAGGTGTTAATGCCAATATATTCAAGGTCAGTCAAAGACAGCAATACACAATTTAGTGGAACTTCTGAACCCACATGAGAATCTGAGGAGCCAGGACAGTTTTGTCTTTTAACATGAAATTCTGGGTAAAAATGCAGAGTTAACTGAATTGAGCCAGACTTCTGCTGGAAGTTGTACTGACAAGGACAGCTGTTACAAGCAAATGCTTAAACAAACAAACAAATAAACTAACAACCCAAACAATTTTAAAGAGACCACAGGGGCATCTAAACAATCTATTTAAATGCATGGATGTAAAAATGTAAAAAAGAACAACAAAATTCCCAAAAACTTCTGCAAGAAATTTCAGTCACACTGGAATATGGAGCAGCTAGCAAAAATCCAACAGGATTTGCTGATTTTAAATAAAACAATAACAAATGAACATCAGTAGCCTATTATAAATTTTTGCAGCTCTGCAGTATGAATAGAGAGTGATGGTTGATTATATGGAAGAAAACTAACTGAACCATGAATCTTTGCAAATCAAGTTTTGACTGCTACCAAAACGAAGACCATTAGCACAACTGTGATTTTGGAGGCAAAACCTTTTCCAGGTTTCATTTGTCTCCTGTACTATAAGATCCTCTGAGGTGCATGCGGAAAAAACACGATGATGGTTTGCAGAAGAGCATCCACAAACTAGGATCCTTTCTGATTTGGAATAAAACCTCAGAATGTCATGATTTTCTCTAAAAGCAGATTCAAAAGATACAGAAAAATAAGAAGTGTGTTTACACAGTTTTCTGCATTCAATTTTAGCTGAGGAAAACAGGGGAGCTTGAAAACTCAAAATAATAATTGAGCAAAGGGCCTCAGAAACTTACAGTTAAGCTTCTTAACCCTATCAAAAAACAATAAAAGAAATCTTTCTTCTTGGTAGCACTTTTCATATTAACTTTCTAAAAATGCAAATAGAATTTTAAGAAGTGTTCTTTAAAATGGATAGAACTTTTGTTAGAAAATGGGGATGCAAACCTGAAACCATAAATTGTGCCCTCTGTAGTTTTACTATCTCATTACTGGAAGCCAGTGTCAGCTCCTGCCATGTAACTAGCAAATCGATTGGAGCTTTAGAAGAAAGTGGCCAATCAATATCTAACAAAAGAGTGCCACCATTTCCATCCTGCTTTGCAGGAAGCACCCTGCAAAGCAGTGTGACAGTGAAACCTCTTGAGCAGAGTTTGATCAGATCCTGCAGTTCCTTCATTCCCTTTTGCTCATTGATTTTCAGTTGCTCATTGTCTTTTATAGGCAAATTTCACGAATTTACCACAGCTTAGTGCAGATCAGAAATATCCCCCTCTGAACAATTCTTGGAATTTCATATCCACTGTTTCTGCTGTGATACCTAACTGCAGTACCTTTGCCATTTTGCATTTAGAATAACTTGGAGAATAAAGCACCTTCCTTTGCCTTCTACGACTAGATCGTCCTTTCACACAGTTTTTTCTCTGGGTGACAGAAAGAAAAAGTGTGTCCCTATCAGAAATCTGAATTCTTTTTAGCATGCAGAAAGGACAGAGACAGATAGAACAAACGTATAGTGTTACAAGATTTTGCAGCAATCTTATTCATTATAATATGAGTTTCATTGTTGTAATATGAATATCATTGTAATGAGAGTGTCTCCTCTTCAGAAAAATAGTATACTTCAGTGCTACCCAAAACCAAAAAACCTAACACTAAAGAAACATATGTAAATAGATATTTGCCATCTGCAAGCATATAATTCCTTTGGATTGTTTTACTCACTTGTCATTCTTGTTCTTCTTTTGGTGTCTGAATCACCCTTGTTACTATACATGAAAAACAAACCAAAAGAAGAAAAACAGAAAACACTTTAGCTAGTGAGGGTTATGCTGATTTATTTTTAGAAATAAGATATTTGACTTTCGTTAAAATCATTAAGTGTTCTGCATTTGTGTTCAGTGGAAGCCAGTGTGAATCTCTAAGAATGATTAGACTTGGAAAGAACTGCACACTTTTTTGTAGATTTTGTGTCTGGTATTCATTTTTTTCCCCTAAAAATTGTATTTACTGAATAAAATTTCCAAGTACCTGATATGTATTTCTTTTCATTACTATTAGCCATGAATACCATATATAACTAAGAAAAAATGTTAGATTCTTTATTGATTTAACACAAAAGAATCTCATGTGTTCCTATCTATGCAACATCGTGGTTTCCAAACACAATCTGTGTACTTGCAACTGTTCAACTTCCATCCCCTGTCACCATAAAGCAATGTTATTACACAGTAAATATATATATATAAACAGTAATTAAACACTATTCATTCCTATGTACTTGCAAAGCCTGTTTGTGATTCTTGGACTGAATCTGTAGGACTTGTATTTTAAGAAAAATTGTTAACCAAAGAAATCTGATCAGGTGCTCAGTGAAGGACAAAGAAAACAGATGACTCCTTCCATGTCATTTTTATGTACCTGTGTGTCAAAACAGAACTACAACAGTAATTACTGTTGAATCCAGCACAATCTAGAACCATTAACACAAAAAAAATGCATATGAAACCATGTTTGGGTCAGTTTATCAGACCCACTAAAGACAATGCAAAATCACTGCAGATTAAAGTTGCCTGCTTCTGGCAAATACACACTTTAAACTGCAATCAGACTTACCTGTTTAATCTCAGGAGGTACATAGTAACCCATTCTGAAAATAATTTGTGTTTACCCAGATCCTGGAGAGCCCAGAACTCCTAAAGAGAAAGAAACAGTTAATGGCAGGTAATCAGAACTCTTTTCCTGTTAAGCAAAAACCAAAGCAAGCAACAAATACTGTGTTTTAACCCCAGCTGGCAACTAAGCCTCACATAACCATTTGCTCATGCTCCCCCCTCACTGGGAGTTTAAAGTAAGGTTAAAAGTAAGAAAATGTGTGGGGTGAGATAAGAACAGTTTAATAATTGAAATGATTTAATAATAACAATAATAATAATAATAATAATAGCAATGAAAAGGAAAATATCAAAAGGAGTGAGAAATAAAGCCCAAGAGAAACAAGTGATACAAATGAAAAAACAATTGCTCACCAACCAATGCCCAGGCAGTTCCAAGCAGGGTCCCCCAACCAGCTCTCCCCTAGTTTATTTGCTGAGCATGACACCAAGTGGTGTGGGATACCCCTTTGGGCAGTTTGGGTCAGCTGTCCTGGCTCTGTCCCCTCCCAGCCTCCTTGCTGGCAGGGCACCCCAAGAAGCTGAAAAGTCCTTGACTTAGTGTAAGCCCTGCTCAGCAACAGCTAAACCATCAGTGTGCTATCAGCATTATTCTCAATCTAAATCCAAAACACAGCACTGTACCAGCTCCTAGGAAGAAAATTAACTCTATCCCATCTGGAACCAGGAGAATGAACAATAAAAGGATTTAAAAGGCAAACATACAATGACCCTTCAAGGAATTTTCTCCCTAAATGTTCTACTAGTATCTTTTCCTCTGTATTCAAATTATTTATTTTTCTTAGCATGATACATCCATATTAATCCATCTCTGTTATGACAAATTTTACCTAAACACCTCTAGCACTTTACCCCTCTTTTTCCTTGGCTTATTGTCTAACTTATTTCATTTTTTAAGCAACATTACTACAGGTTTTGCTCTTCTGAGACTTGTACATGGGTCAGATCTATTTGTAGAGATTTTTTTTTCAACAAAAACAGTACAATAAGCAAAATATGTTGATAAAGAAAAGGTGGAGAAAAAGGGAAACAAATACAGGGATAGGGGAAGACTGAGAAGAATAGAGACAGTAGGAGAGGAGACAGAACTTGGAAAAGGCAGCAAGAAATCAGAGCTTGGGGTTACTGTCTCCAGTGATGGACAGCAAACACAAACCAGGCTTCCCTGGCTGATTACACTGAGCTAACAGCTGCTTCATATTCCTTAGCTGAAAGCAGCCAAAGCTCACAGACAAAAAATGAACTTCAGAGAAAGAGCAGATTAGAATGAAATGGACATAGATAAAAGGAGGTAAACAGCACATATTCAAGAAAAAGATGTAAGGGAAATTAAAAGCAGGAAGTTTTGATCCTATCTGTGGGTTTTGGGGTTATTTTAAGGAGTAAGAGTAAAAAATATATGCAAACTGTATTTGATCATAAAAATAAGCACAGAAATGACTAAGAGCTGGGAAGCAGGCAGGTGGATAACAGGCAAGTGTGAGAATCAAGCATTTGTTCGAAGATGTGCTGAGTTAGGCTGCTTTAAGAGGAATTTCAGAATGTTTCCAGTGAACACTAAATATAAGGACCCCTGCAGTATTCCCAAAGGATTCTGGCATTTTTAGGTCAATTTTAGTATGCAGCTGAAAAAATCTTAAGTGATGTACAAATCAATATGAAAACTTACTCGTAAAAGTATTGGTGTGTAAATAAACAGAGGTGAAATTACTTTAAAATTGAAATTCTTTAAAACAATTACAACTTTTTACCAGCATAAAATTGTACTTGCTTTTCCACATCAGTTTTGGAACCCAGAATTTATGGGCTAAACAATTTCATTGCATGGAAAAAAAGATCAGGTTGCTACCAAGTGAAGACTGGAAATTACCCTCAGTGTAGGAACAGGGTCACTACTACACCATAATCGCTGGTTCCTCAGCCAGCACCTTCAAAGATGGGGAGATGGAGTTGCCATAAATGGAAAAATCCCTTGGATTCTATGACAAAAATACCTTCTCTTACAAACATACCCATCCTGTTATCAACCCCCTGTGCAAATGATTAATTCCAAAGCTACAACTCCTGGGTTTTTTGTTGCTTACCTCTAGAGTATCTCAACTTTTAAACCCTTAATGGCTTCAAGTTCACAGAAAAGGTCAGGATGGACCTCTTACTTAACAGATGAAAACAAGGAAAACCAGAAAATTTGGTCAAAACCACTATAATTGGAAAAAGAACCATCAACTCCTCATTTTCATTCTGTGTTTTACATAGCCACCCTGCTGCCTAAAACAACCTCCTAAGTCCACCTGCTCTGTTTTAAATTGGTTTCAAAGACAAACAGACATAAATCAGACGTTTGGGGAAGGCAGTTGTCCTGGGTTTTAGTGTATTCCATTACCATCCTCATGAGCTGTTGAAGTCAGGTGGGGCAGTGTTTCCTTGCCTCCTCCCCCCAGACTATCTTGCTGTTAATGGCCCATCATTGTCCTGTCACATGACTCAGAGATAACTCCCTCCGGACCATCTTCTGTTAATGAGCCCATCAACACTTGGCCTCATGACTCATTACCCCATTGTTGAGATGCTCCACCCAGAGGGAGGAACCAAGCATCCCGTCGTGGATATAATCTGAGATTCTGAACACCACAGACAACCTTCCCACTGGATTTCCAAAGGACAGGAGCTACACAGCCACCACTGGACCTTCTGAGGAGGAGCAGACCCTTCTTTTTCTACGGGATCGCCACTTTGGGAGGACTGCAGCCACCATTCTACCAGACTGCCAACACCACCCTGACTAACAGGGTGCCAGGTTTTATCCTCACTCTGTCAGTTTAACCCAGTGTTATCCACTTTTATTGTTTTTTTCTTTCCCCCTCCTTTTATTTCCCTATTAAATTGTTATTCTGACTTGGTGTCTCCCACTAGTTTGTTTTCAAACTAGTAGAGCAGTGAAGTTTCCCAGGCAAAATGAACAATATTCATTACATGGAAAAGGCACTGTATTAAAGAATAAAAGAAAAAAAAAATCATTTTGCTCTTGCAAAAAGGCTATTTTCTTTCCAGATCAGGTTGCTTGTCAGAAGCAGATCACAAGCTTCCTTTTCAGAATTTCCCCTTTGCTTCTTTATCCAATTATGACTTGCCTAGCATCTTACTCCAGTTCAAATATTTCAGCTATATTTCCACTTTTAAAGATTGCACTATATTCAGGTAAAAAAAATTAAATGCTCTCATGTCTTTTAAATATGGTTATACTTGGTCCTGAAGAGTAAGTTTAGGCTGAGATAGCAGCAACACAGGATGGGATACCAGGCTGAGCAGGACACAATAGCAAATGTATTCTTACACTTTAAGTTACATTTCAAACCAATCTCATGCTCGAGGAAGGGCAGAGGCCACTCTGGGCAAAGAGTTCTAGCAGGAGTTTATGATGAGATGGGATCTCACATATCATTAGATACTGAGACAAGCAAATAGGCTTGAGAGCAGAGGTTTCGGCCACCTAGTAAACCCATGGCAGGAATAGTTTGGTTGAGCTGAGGTTGAAATTTTCCTCATGAACCCTGTTCAACTTCACTTGTTGGACAAAAGGTATTCTTAAACAAAACAACAGGAAAAAAAAGGGAGGGGTAAGAAAGTTTTTTGTACCAGACCCACCTTATATGTGAAGAAAATCACATTCCCACTTGTGTATGAATATTTATGACTACTCATATTGGACCTGTAACAAAGGCTGAAAATCTGACTTCAGCATTCTTCATTAATGCATCTTTCATTAGCACTTTCCATTAACATATCCATCAATACCAGATACAGGCTTAACAAGGGGTGGTAGCCTGATACAGGTGTATTAGTCTCTCTGTCCCCTAATAATGACACAGTAACATATTTCCCAGATGAACAGTGGCTTGAGATAGCCTCTACTGTATCAGGGTTATGTTCAACTTGATTTACTTTTTTTATATTAAGTATTCCTAAGACTGGGTGCCTGTATTTATACCTCAGGAATACTGAGCTCCTTTAACTGGTCAGCAGTAATTTCACTCAGCTCTCGGAATGTCATTGTAAAATCAGCCTTTGTATCTTCCATGATCTAGTGAATAAAGATACTTCCATAAGTATTTTTCAAGTGGGGTATCAGTTCAGATGTTTGCCAACAAAATTAATAAAGTAAACTCACTTTTAAAAGGAAAGCAATCAAAAAGTTATCATTCTCATTCTCCCCAAGAAGACCCAATTTTGTTTTGAATAGTTCTGTGAAACTGAAAATAGTAACAAAGTAAGGAGATTGTGAACATTATATATATTTTTTAGTATTGTGATTAGAAAGGTTAAGTTCTGAAAGTGCATACCGGCTGTAATAGTGCTCACCATAGCCCTCCAAAATCTGGGAAGCTCTGAAAAACAAAAGAAATGTCAAGTTCTAAGAAACTAAAATGCTGCTGTGGGTATAGTACTGCTGTACACTAAATAACAACCTTCTGCCTGCTATCTCAGAAACACTGATATTCTGAATCATGTGGGATCTGTTCTTCCTATAAAAATTTTTACAAGAGGCTATTGAAATGCCACTTTGTTACTTCAGGAGGATGTACAGTCTTCATAAGTGTCTTACAGAACAAGCTAGACAAACTTAGAACAGAAAACTACAGGCAAAGGTCCTGCCTTAGTGAAAGGAGAATGGATCACACAGTATCTAATACCTCCCTGTGGTCCTATTTTACTATTATTTATGACCAAGAAAAACTTTTCTCCCCACCTTCCAATCTTATTCTGGCCAATAATTAATCCACAATCAATTTCCAGTTAAAAAAAAAAAAATTAAAGCTAATCCCTTTCTTTCCTAGGCCTATGGTGATTACAGGGTCTCCCATCTCACTAGTTCTTTTAAGCATTAAGATATTTGAAGGACTACTTACAGCTGCTTTTGCCTGGGATCCAATAAAGGTTTTAGAGCTTGTAACAGCTTGCTCAGATTAAACAGCCCAACACTTGCCTGATTTCCTATTTTATACTTCCTTTCATCATCGGATGTGTTTGGAACAAAATCTGTTTCAAACAAAACATTACTTTTCCATAACAGAGTAATTACAATATACTATCAATGTTAAAAGTTGAAGAACATTCATCTTTACACTTACACAACAAACTTATAAAATACCTAAAGCTACTAAGTATTTAAAATCAGATCAGAAGGATGCTTATTTAAAGTGAATTGACTCAAGATCTATTATTTGCAAATCTAAGGAATACATCCTTCACAGACAATGTGTGTCACAAGTGACATTTTCCTATCTAAAGATACAAAATAAATTCAGATGTTTAAATAGAAAAAGACCATTTTTTCATCAAAAACACTTTCCGAATTGAAACCAGTATTTTTACTACATATAGTGCTACTATTCAGAACATATGTTAAGCAAACAAATGACCAACTAAATTCAGGATGTAAGGATTTCTGGAAAAGTTATACATCTAATATACATGTATTTAATAGGCCACCTAAGCAAGATTTGTTTCAGTTGTACAAGCAAGCTTTGTATTCACATAAAAATTAGGCCTAATGTGTTCCAGTATGCAAATCCATTATCTGGGAGATAACAAATACCTGTCATACAAGTTACAAGTATCCAGAAGTAAAATGTATGCCTATCTGCAGCAGCAGTCTCTGAGGGGATCAGTGGGAACCCCTCACTCAGATCACATGCAGATAAGATGATCAATGCCCTAGTCCTCAGAGGACACTGACAGCAAATGGGGCATTAAGGAGGAAACTCCTAACTCATCTGTCAGATCTGGTGAGTGGTTCAACTCTGAATTTCGAATCTAACACCTCTCATCTGGCTCTAGGGTGCACTGTCTGGCTGGGATAGAGTCAGTTCTCTTCACAGCAGCCTGTCCACCGTGCGTTGGACTTGTGACTAAAACAGTGCTGATAACACAGCAATGTTTTACACATTGCTCAGCAGGGCTGGCACAGCATCAAGGCTTTCTCCATTCTCACTCTGCTACCCCAGAAAATGAGACTGGGGTGGGCAAGAGGCTAGGAGGGGATGCAGCTGGGACAGCTGAACCCAGCTGACCAAAGGGATATTCCACATTTAAAACAATAAAAACCGGGGGTAGTTTTTCCATGGCAGCTGTTACTTGGGGACTGACTCTGCATCAGTCTGGTGGTGAGATATGGTGAGTGATTGTCTTTGCATCACTTGCTGGTCACCCCTGCCCTTTTCTCCCCCTTGACTTATTCACATGTCTTTATCTTGACCCATAAGCTTTTTCTTAGCCTTACTTTTCCAATCCTCTCTCTCAAGGGTGAGTGAACAAGTGGCTTGTGGGTCATTAATTGCCAGCGGGGGTCAACCCACCCTACAGAGAAAGATCTAAAAGCCAAAAAAGCCCCATTTTGTTCAATACAATGAAACAATATGACATTTACTCTCATGAGTTTTCCTTAATTTGAGGCTGCAGGCATGAAAACACACAGCAAGATAACCACTGATGATTCTGAAGTTTATTCAGTTGCAAGCTATAAACAATATTCTAGTAATACACATTTATGTATATACTGAATGTGTATCTATCAATCCCAGACTGATTGAGTTGAGACTTTCAAATAAAGGTTGCCATGACTGTGTAGGGTTGATTTCTTTTCTTCCAATATATAATCAGCTGCTGCCACTATAAAGCTAAAGCTTGATGCATGTGAAGTTACTGTATTCCACTTCTGCTTTTGGCTGATTCCAGCAATACACAATTTTTTGTTTTCTAGGCTTCTGTTGTAGCATCTATTGAATTGGTGGTGTTCAAGTGGAAACAGTCTCATGGAAATGGGTTTAATAGTAATATTTCATTAACAAGACTTTTAGCCCTTGAATGCAACCTATATAGTGTATCATAAAACTGGTCACTGATGCAATTTTTTTCCCTAGAGTTCTTCAAAGAGTACACATGCTTAGGGTTTTTCTGCTAATAATGATAGGAGTTTTCATGCAATGGAAGCTATATAATTTAATATAAAAAGATTATTTTAAGTAAAAAAGATTAAAAATAAAAACAGGTGCTACACTCACTGGGGTCATAGGAGTCCATAAATCCAAACGGACCATAATCTATTGTTATGGATAATAAACTGAAGTTATCTGTATTGCACACACCTACAATTAAACAGAAAGGAGAAACAGAAGTTAAAATTCCACATGAACCCCAGTCTCTAGGCAATTTGATGTGAAACAGATCCACTGAATTTAGAGAGCTTTAGAGACCTAAATTTAGAATTTAGGAATCAGACTCTGGAAAGTTGCCCTGTCCCTCTGCCCCCAGCCCATGCCCTGCAGGACACCGAGGCTCCCACTCCCGCTGCTGTTTTGGGGTTAATCCCACAAATCTGCAGCAGAGCTGGACAGCTCTGCCTCCTGTGCACTGTGAAAGGCCAGGGCTTCATGTGGAGGGATCAAATTCTGAGCAGTTAAACTAATATATGGCATCAGTACACTGCCTTTGTACACTGCACTGTTGCAACAGCTCTGAGAATTCTTGCCCCCATATACTCGTTCTGTCACAGCTGTTCTTGGAGAGATCAGAGAGTTTTGTAACTCTGTTACAAAAGCCCCTTGTATAACAGATAAAGCTGTGGGCGAAGACAGCAACAGAACTGAAGACCAAGGTGACAAATAAAAGTCATTTTTAAGTATATTACTATAAAGTGTCCCTCCCCTAAAGCCAATGCCATCTGGCACCTTACCATGTGCAAACCCCACAGACATCCACATTGCAATCAGATTTGCAGTCTCTGACACGACTGTAGAGAAAAATTCCTAAAATCAAATACATCTTTTACTTTAAGTTCTCTGTATCAAAAATATTGAAAAACATAAGCATTTTATTCACCTTAGAAATATGTAATATATTCTATTTTTCAAATTTAGTTATCTGTCTGTCAGGACTTATCATTCCCGTTCCAAATCATGTGAGTACATAATAACCTTATCCAGCAAAGACTATAGTTAAATAAGTATACACAGATGCCCTGAAACAAATTAAGAAGTAAAATTTAAAAAAAACCAAAACCAAAAAACCCAGACACTATATATACTAGGGTGTCTACTATAATATACTATATATACTACAATTACATTAGCAAAAGCACACTTCATCACTTCATGACCACTGTTCACAGAAAACCTGAACAAAAAACAACAGGAAGTGGAAGCTTCACAATAAACATCTCCATAATGAAAACTGGTGGAAAATGTTCATATTTGACTTTGAGAAAACAAAAAAAATCAAAGCAGCAGATTTTCACTGCAGAGAATTAATAAACTTTTGCTAATAAAACCTGGAATCTTACTTCAAATTTTAAAATCTTGTCAAACTTGAAATTGTGAAGACCTTCCTGTAATTTTGTTCACATGCTTGTGGAAAATAAAAAGACTTACCAGATATCTATTTGAATTGTTCATAGCTATTGATGGAAAATGTTCCTGGATGATAAAGTCTAGCAACCTTCTGTAACAGAAGAAACAGAATTCTTTAAACAAAACTGGTACTTTAGAACTGATCATTAAAAATTCTTGTTTTCAAACAGCAAAATTGTGATCTACAGCTTGCCACAAATAGTTATTAAAAACCTCAGTCTATTTATTCCAATGAATGTTAGATTAAGCTCTTCCAAATGCTTAGAGACAGGCTGTAGTCGTAAATACAACTGGAAACTGCCACACAGAGTTAAAATTATTCCCACGTTAAACCTCCAGAGCACACCAGGACCTGGTTTTGCATGCACCAATATCCATTTTTTTAGGTAAAAAAAAAGAGTTCGCATTTCCAAAAAAACAGTATCAGATTACAAGGAATAATCATTCTACATCAGAATTCTCACAAAGAAAATTTTATGGCTGAATTCTTATGAAGTAGGGTTACTTACACAGTAACTGGCCATTCCCAAAACAGTGCTCTAGATTCCTATAAGACAGGCTTAGGGAAATGGCATATATGCATTAAAAGTTGCAGAACCTGTCACAGAAAACTGAGAAATGTAGGAACTTAGACTTTCAACTTACAAATTTTCCAAAACAAACAACTCCTCCCTAGTGCTTAGTTACCACAACTATTTCAGGAATAAAACTTGTCTCATTTTGTAAGATCCAGGCCTTTAGAAACATCTCGAGGGTTTTACCCTTGTGAGGTAAGATCTTTGGTATGCTTGTATAAAAACAGCAGGTTACCTTTCTAAATTATATAATCTTACTTGCTAATTAATTTATGTCTAAATTCCAACTGTATACATGAATTCTAATGCAATTTGATTGTTGAGAAAAGTATTATGGTTACTATGAAGATTAAATTCAAACCTTAGTAAATCCAGTTCCCCAGAGTGAGTTAAGATTTCCAAGGATCCTATACGAAACCATGATTTGGCAAGTCGTAGCACTATTGCACCTTAAGTATAGAGACAAGTGTGTTTAAATGTAAACAGGGTATCAGCAAAATAAAACAGTTCCATAGCAAAAGCCATCATGTGTTGTTTCTATAGACACAGTTTATATATACACAGTTAAACTGTTATTTTTGTAAGTATGCCTAACACATAACAGATGAAAATGTGTAATATTAGTTTACTACACATGCATTTTAATGATGAAGCTTGATTTGCTTCACCAGCAACCACAGGCAAAATTCTGTTAGTGCATTAATACTAGAATTGCTCCAGAAATACTAGCCTTAAAGATAGAACACAAACAGATTTTTCCCCATGCTGTGCCATCTCACTCTTTTTCAGAGCAGGTGTAGATAATGTAGCAATGACATGGCCACAGCTGCATTCCCACCATCCTGGTATTGCTATTAAAACAATGGAAAATTTCCCTAGTTTTCAATATCATTTTGGTAATGGGAAGTGAAAATCAAAATTATATTCTTGCAATATATATGCCACAATCATAGAAGACCTGTTCAGAGGGCTTCATTTCTTCAACAAAGATATTTCAGATTGATTTTCTCAGGAGAGGTTTTATATCTTAATAAATTAAATTAAGCCAATTTATTATTTTTATTACGCATTTTTTATGGAGAATTAAGTTACAATGTTGTAATATATTATTTTAAAATATGTTCATTACCTCTTTCCTTCTTAATATTTCCATTGTAAAACTGGTCTCTCCACACATCATCATCACTTACAATTAAGCTGTAGCAAACAAGAAACGAACATTAAAAATTATCTCAGCAAAAATAATTCATAATGAAGATCAAAGTCATATTTCACATAAATTCATTTTCTTCATAAAAAGAAAGATCTTTTGGTGGCATAGCTTTGTATTTACAAATGACACAGGCAAAGATGCTGGGGCTTACCAAGGTTCATGACCAAGATGCATTTATTTTGTATTTAATACAATGTTGTCCAATTTCATTACTCTCACTGTTCCTGGGGAGAAGGCTGCTCTCAAAAAGAGTAGTGCATTCACTTGGAACCTCAGTGACATATTAGTATGACTGTAAGATTAACTAACAATTTCCCTGGGGACAACATGGAAATTTTGAGGACAGAGAAATTAGAAACCAAATTGTTGCATCAGATGGAGGTTGCCCTTTACATGAGCCAAAATTATCTCAGAAACTTCAGGGACAGATCTGGGACCCTTAGCAATCACTGCTACTGGTACTTAGATTTTTAAAACCAATCTCTTCCTTTCATTTGCCTTAAAATTCTGCACATCCTATAAATTTTTATGTTTATCCAAATATTGAGATTTGTGAGAGTTCACTACAGCTTCCTTTATTCCACAGCTTACATTAATTCTGTGCAATAAAATACATCATTTCATTGTATTTTCTGTTCTATCACAAAAAATCAATCCTCATAAACTATGCAAGGGCATCATGTTCCTCTGAGGTTAACAAGTAGGACGTTTTCTCTCCAAAGCAACTGGGATTACACTGACAATCCAGCTTGGTGCCATCTTCTGAAAGAGATCTTATCCCTTCAATAGGCACAGAAGACTCCTTGTTCAAGAGTCTAGCAGGAGGATAATTTAGCTCATTTTATGTAATTCTTCTTTATCTTTGCTTGTTGATAACTGGAAAATATTATTCTATTCAGGAGAGACATAGACCTATTGGAGTGGGTCCAGAGGAGGGCCACAAAAATGACCAGAGAACTGGAGCACCTCTCCTATGAGGACAGACTGAGAAAGTTGGGACTGTTCATGGGGAGTATGGGAAGACCTCATAGCACCTTCCAGTCCCTAGAGGAGGCTACTAGAGAGCTGGACAGGTACTCTTTACCAGAGCCTCTAGTGATAGGACAAGGGGGAATGTCTGTAAACTGAAAGAGGGCAGGTTTAGATTAGATACTAGGAAGAAGTTTTTTACTCAGAGGGTGGTGAGACACTGGAACAGGGTGCCCAGAAAGGTGGTAGATGCCCCAACCATGGAAATATTCAAGCTCAGGTTGGAGGGGGCTTTGAACAACCTGATTGAGTGAAGATGTCCCTGCTCATTGAGGGAGGACTTGGACTAGACCAGTAAAAGTCTCTTCCAACCCAAATTATGATTCCATGATTCCAAATATAGTTGGGTGACATGCTATTTGATATTTAATGTAGTTACATATATCTGCTACTTATTAGGTAGTTGAAGATAGCAGAGAAGACAAAACCAAGCTTTTCTTTGAGGTATATAGCAAAGAAGATGCAAACCTAATATTCCATTCATAAATATGACTGAAGACAGTCACAGTGTTAATTCTCAAGAGTTAAATTTTTAAAGTACACAAAATTCTGGGTTTACATACTTGAGCATTGAAATTTTAGAAAGAACTCAGTTGAACCAACACTGTGGCGTATGCATATAAAGATAAATATGTACAAAAAGGTCATGAAAAGAAATAGCATGAAGTCTTACATAGTGCAGTTGCTTGCAACAGTAACTGTGGGTTTGAAACTAAATTATTGTTATTATATTCAGTATTTTTGAAGATACCTAGTAGCTATTCAAACTGAATGTTCTGTTAACTGCAAAGAACAGGCAGTGAATTTTTTCAGGAGGGGAAAAATATACAGAAATCAATCTGCTCCTTTTACTGGAGCTGTACTGATACAAGCAGAATTAGGGATTTTTTTTTTTTAAATACTCATTTGAAACCAATTGGTATGTCTGTAGGATTAAGTACAAAAAGCTCTGATACAAATTAGATGGAAGAAGAAAATCTTCATCCTTCAAGAGAAAACAAAAAAAATTAGAAGCAGGGAATGAACCTCAGACATTTACAAAACAATGTGTGCAGCAGAGCCCCAAGGGACAGAAGGCACAAAAGTTGGGCAACTAAACTTCACTGTTTTGAACAGACCTCTGCCAGAAAGGTTGTTTCCTTTTTACTATGTAACTCTTAGCAGGCTCTCTGCAAAATTCCTACAGAATACCAGCACTTCTATTGCTGACACAAAATTCCATGGGGGCATCAACATTTAGTTAGTACAAACATGCAGCACTTGAGAGCTGGCCAGGTAGCTGAGCAGCCACATAAACACAAATTCCCATTAGAAAAGTAGTTCTCCAATGGTCCCTGTAGTTGGTAAGTACCATTACTGGAGAGAAGGCAGCAGCAGACCAGCTGTACACTCGACACCGGAAACGGAGCACTGAAAAGCTCTTGCACCAAAGAAGCTGGAACAGGACTCACAGAAGGATGGATGGATTATATCCCTCCCTACCTGGCTCTCACTTAAAGGCTTGACTTTACACTAAGTGCTCTCCCTGCAGTCCTGCATGAACTATGCAAGTAAAGGCCACTCTGGAAACTTTGCATATTGGCTCACTTTTTTGACTTAATGTGTAACACTGCTCACTGGTAGTGCCAGTATGGGACTAAAATGGTACTGTATGAAGTGTTCTGTATCTAGCAGTACGGTCATAAACTGTAGCACCCCATTGGGAACACAGTACTTAAAATTAATAGAGCAAACCAACCTGCTGGGTGTTCTGGGATAAGCCATAAGGTTTTTCCTCCTACTTCTGCCAAGACTTGACAAGACCTCTGTTAAGTGCATCCCACCAGCCTCAGTACAACAGCTCCCCATCGGGAAGAATATGGCTGTCAGCTGGGGTTTTTCCAAATTAAGTCTTGCAAACAGTCTGCAGAGCTTGTACAACAGTTAAGAGAGCCAGGCATTTAACCAATCTGCCAGCAAGCAGAGAACTAAAGCACACTGTGTGTTCAGTAGAATGCATGCACAGTAAAGGGGTAATTTCATACTGGTTTTGCACTGCACAATTTGTTGAGATGACAGCAAAGAGAGGCTCTAACCTGCCAAATGATTTCCTGCTGATACTCAGACAGATTTAAAGTTCTGCACTAACAGCCAACAGCAAAGAGTCTCAAGATGAAGTCAGTGAATAAACCATCAAAAATGTCATTTAAAAACACTGCACTTCAACAGAGCAAATGAGTTAGAACTAATGCTTAAGAGATTTGCAGACACTTTGCAAATACAGACACCTAGCCATGTGGCAGCTGAGTACAAGCTTTTTCTGCAGAGGATTTACTTTCTCTGAAGCCTGAAACACTGCAGTATAGACTAAGACTACTTGGAACACAAAATGAACTTTTAAACATGTTAAAAATGAATATTTTAAACATAATCACCTGAAAATATTCAGTTACTTGATTCTGAGAAAATCATCCAAATGAATGTATGTGTTAGTCTCCTTTGGTTCAGACAGAATTAGTTTTAAATTATTTTTTTATGAAATCTCTCTCTGTGCTCAAGGGGTGTTTGAGAGCAATTGAGAGCAATTGCCTACGTTCAGTTCTACCGCCAATATTAATGTTTGTTCATATGACTGACAATTTTTCCCAGCAATCTTAAAAATGACAGTACAAAAAAAGCCACTTTCAATATTTTCCTAGTAGGCCAGGTTCTAGAACTTGGATTAACTTTATAGAAATGAGTCTTTACTACACTAAAGTTAAGTTGGATTTCTAGAATCCAGCAAACTATGTGATGCCATTAATTGCTAGAGCATATTATTATTGGAAAGTTTTATCCAAAAATCTATGGAAGGATATATTTTGACCTGATTGAATACATATGAAGAGATCTATCATCCTGAAAACTAACTGTCCTGCTTTATTGATGTTCAGTTAAACTCAGTCACAAAATTACCTCTAAATTAGGATACTGTGAAAAAGGAAAGAAAAATACCTAGCAGCTCTGCTTGTAGGAATTCCAAGATAGTGCATGGCCTCACTACACAAAAACTCTCGAACAGAAGAGCGAAGCACAGCTCTTCCATCGCCATTCCTATCAAGAACAGAGAGATAAGGAACAGGTCATAAAATCAAGGTAAATTTCAAAAAGAAAACATTCAGTTTTGGAGTACACAGAATAACTGCAACTTACCTGGAGTATGGGGTCTTTCCTGACCCTTTTAACTGCAGTTCCCACCTCTCACCATTCCTGCAAAAATACCATTGGCATTTCTAAAAGTATACCTCAGGTTAACCATGAATCAGCTAAATTGAACAGAGAGTTCAATCAGACACTTTAAAAGAAGTCACACCTGTTTGTATATACTCCGATCAAGTGGGCTCTTCCATCCCCCAGCTGACCTGCCCAGCTACCAAACTGACAAAAATTAAAATCAAGTTATTGTCCTCTATAATTTATAGAAATTATACTTGAAACAATAGAGATTACATGTAGGTCCTCACAAAAGACACATTTGCTCACATAGTCATTTAAATGTTGATCCCTAAGGCTGTATTTCACCAAAAATGAATCAGAAAACCACAGGAAAAGAGTAACACCAGTAATCCTCATTTTTTTTTACCTTCCAGCTATGAGGTACAGCTACAGACCTGTCTTTTTTGTATAATGAGCCTTTAAACCCACATGGCTTATTTTGGTTTTTTTAATTGGAAGTTACAAATCAAATTCTACCATTCTTCTCCATGAATAATCATAGCCATTTCAATGAAACTTGAATCTCAGTAATCATGATATTGCAGTGAGGCTCTGTCCTTCTTCACTCCTTTGAGCTATTAGTATCTATCATGAATCAGAGCTGGCCAGGCTGCTGGGGTGCTAAGCAGACTCGGCAGCTAATGAAAATTAGAAAGATCATTTGCTCCAGGCATAAACAAAAGCAGAGAAAGTAAATAGGGTGCTGTGGAAGGATATTATAGGTCTTTTCCACCTGCAGCCCTTATGAAGAACAAATCTGCAATCAAAAGGTTAGTAAGTGTTCATGTACTCACAGGCATATACTCATGTACATATAGGTATAATCAAGGTGTAATTCACAAGAAAAGACCAACACAATTCCACCTAGAAGAACGAGTGCCATACTTACCTGGTGACCCCCATACCTATGGGCCAATGGAACAGACCCAAATATCACTTTCGCACCACTGACGAACTCCAGAAAATCAGACGATCCTTTGACAGATACATCAAGATCCAAAATATTTTCAAGAACATCCTGGCGAAAGAAATAATACTTGAACATGATCAAATTTTCAGTGGAAATGAACACGTTTTCTCTACAGATTTCATTATTAAAAGACATCTCACAGTATGTTTTAAATGCTGTTTGTTTCAAGTATATATTGAGAAAATGTTTCACAATAAATAGCATATGAATATTGAAATATATTTTAGTACATGTATTAATAATTTCTACTAATTAGAGAGGAATGAAAAACAATAGCCAACCTTTGAAACAGCTGCAAGACGAACTCTAGATTTAAAAGGTGTAGGATAGACAATTGAAAAAATGCAGTTTCTCACATTGCGGACATAATTTTCTTGGATCACATCAACTGGAAAAGGACCTGTAAACATGAAACAGACAACAAATGTCTTATAAAAAACAATTAATCATATTATTCATAATAGCTTTCCTCTTAAATCCAACCAAAATGCTTTAAAAACAATTAGAACTTGAAACATTACCCCTTTACCAATGCATATTAAACCTTCATGAAAAACAAGCCCAAATTAATTCAGGATTTTATTGCTTGGAATTTCTGAATTCTGAATTCTGCAGTTAAGGAATCTTCCAGGGCATTCTAGTTTTAAGATCTAAACCATATCTAAGCATAGATTGAATTGACTGTGACTAGAACAGTCTCAGGGCAGTTTCATGTTGCACTAAATTATATACACCCTAAAAGATACTTGCACGAGACAGAGAAGTTCAGCTTTCCCCCCAGCTGAACAATGTAGTGCAACAGATAGATCTAAGTCACTGTGCACCAGTAACTGCTGTATACAGTCCATATGCAGCAATGATCACCAAGCAAAACAAGAAAACAGATGAATTCTTTTCTGAGTGAATGAAACAGTTAGAAGATGTAGTTCTTGCTGTAGCATAACGTGTGTACTCAGAAGTTGTGCTTCATTCTTCCTTCAGACCTGCTCTGTGCCCTTTTCCATGGCAACAGAGAGCAAATATGGTTTTAAAACAGTGTGGTTTACCATCATTTTGGATTTTTGCTTGCCACAATCTTACAATTCCACATTAATTATAAAATCCCAGTACCTCATAGTCACTGTTTTGTAAAAGTTTTAAGTTAGCTAGCATCTCTGGAGCTTTGCTGCTAGCCATGTTTCATACTGCCTCTAATGACAGATCCTGTTATACCCAGCTGCCACAAGATTTATCAGTGACTATGATTTCTAAACGTTCACAAATAACTGTGTCATCTGATTAAATTAGTTCTGTAATGTTATCATATCAATTATCATTATGATTACAAGCAGTCTTGTATGCCCGAGAGCAAGGAGAACTGAAACGCTTTGTGTACTTCCAGACAGGTGTCAGGTTATCAACTCTGCACTAACGCGTAATTGGGACTCGGAGAAAAAAAAAAATCAACAACAAAAAAGCTCCTAGTGGCCAATCTAGTCTTAATTTTAAAACTAGTATCTGACTGTGTATATAGCTCTTCGATTAGTTACTGGCTTTAGTAGCTGCTACCGCCCACCAAACAATAGCACCGGGCAGGGCAGGTGTGCACAGGCCCGGGAGGGGCAGGACAGGAGGTGCAGAGCCCCGGGGCAGGCGCACACAGCCCCAGATAGCGCCGGACAGGAGCACACAGCCCCGGACAGGCAGGCCGTACCTAGGAGGCTGTCGGAGGACAGGGCCCAGGCGCAGAGCTCCGCCGCCCGGCGCCGCGGGCACTGACCCGGCTCGGGGCGGGAGGCGTTTGGGGCCGGGCAGAGCCCGCGGGAGCCGCACAGCGCGGCCGCACAGCCCCAGGCCAGGCAGGCGGGCAGCCAGCGGCGCCACCACATGTCCCCAGACCTCGCCCTCAGGAGTCACCTACGAACCCGGCCTGAGGTCTCCCGCCCTCAAGGAGGCCGTAAGGGGTGCCCGCCCGGCACCCCGCCGGAGGGCGGTGGCGGCGCGGGGCTTCCGCGTCCGGGTCGCGGCGGTTCCGGGAGGCGGTGCCGGCGCGGCGGGGCTGGGGGACACCATGGCCTTGCGGTGGTGGTGGCGGAGCGGCGCCTCGTGCCGCCGGGCGCCGCCGCTCGGCTCCGTGCCGAGCCCCGGCCCCCGCGCCCCGCCGGCCCCCAGCGCGGCGGTGAGTGCGGCGGCGGCGGGCGGGCGCGGAATGAATGGGGCGGGGGGCGCCGGGCCCGACACGGGCGGACACCGCGGGGCCGCTGCTCCTTCGGCGTTCCGCAGCCTCCCGCCCGGCAAGTGCCACGGCCTGGGGGCGGCTCCGTGCCGGGGGGTCATTCTGGGGGCAGGAGCGTGCTCGGTGCAAGGTTAAATTCCGGCTTAAGGGTTTTCCGGCAGTGGTTAGTGTGTGTGCTTCTCGGAGCCGTCCCTAGGTGGGAGCGGGGGAAGCGGTTCTCAGCAGCGTGAGATTTTGATGGCGTTTGTGTGTGTTAGCGTGTGAGTGGTAATGGGGCAGTTCTCTCAGCGCCTTGGTTTGGTGCTTTTTCACGAGGCCAGGCTGCGGTTCTGACCCGCGCTGAGCTGCTCTGGCTGTCCTGAGCCTCGGGAAAGTGCTGTGGCGGATGTGTCCAGCATCCTGCAGGAGCCGCTGCTACAGGGTTAAGCAGAAGTGTAAGGGAGGGAGTCTGTGTGTGGCTGCACTGAAGGAAGAAATCAGCTATTTTTAGCAGCAGAACGCGGTGAGAGGTCCGAGAGAGCCACTTAGGAATGTCTTAGCCGTAGGGCCGGACGCTGAAGTCAGACAGCAGTGGGTTGCAGAGCTGTGGTAAGTTAGGGCTCCTCGCCTTCCTTTGTCTCCTTGCATGGCCTTGTGTAAGCACAGAGGATGGAAGAGTGCCCTTGAGCAATTACAGTGCTTTTGTTTCTCTCCCCCTGTCCAAGGAGAGGGAGGCTTTGATTCACGTACGAGGAGACGCTGAGGCACGAGGAACAGGTCTCCTTGAGCGTTTCTGAGTGAGTTTTTCCAGAGGCAGTTTGGTGAACACGTGGATTGCAGTGATTTTAAGTTGGCTCAGCCCAGCATTGGGCAGGGCTCGGTACTTCCTGGCAGCGCTCCCAGGAGCAGAGCAAAAGCTGTACTTCCTTTCTCAACCTATATCTGCTGGAATCATGTACCTGAGACCGTGCCTTCCCCCAGGCTCTTGGTCTCTGTCTGCAGGGAGAGATCACTGGAGAGATTGCTAGGTTTGGAAGTTGGGTTCTGGACATCTAGCAGGGAAGATGGACAGGTATAAATTATAGACAGCAAACTGAATTGAAATTGCTTCAGGGGGAAACAAGGACATGATTTTCTGTCAGTGTACTGGTTCATTGAAACAGCTCTTGTCCTTTTCTCTGTGTCTTGACTGGTGCAGTCCAGATTTATCTGCCAGGAAGGGAATGTTTGAAAATTGCACCTTGCACAAGTGAAAAGCAAGGTTTTATTGGAGCAGCTCTGGTAATTTAACTGATAAGCCTCCTGGGCTGGGCCTGCGAGGGGAGAAAGTCCAATGCTCCAGAGCAGAAGAGTCAGGTCAATGTGTCTATTGGTACTCATGTCTTACTTGGTATGGAAGGGGATTATGAGACTCCCTTTGCTGTTAGGTTGTTAAAATGGAGAAATAGAGCAATGGTGATGGATACATTTTTTTGTAGTCAAATGTTTTCTGTCAGTTTAAAGTTCTAATAAACTATCCCTGATTTTATTTCGTGCAGATGTGTCACTTTACCCAAAGAAGTTCAACTTTCTCGTTTTCAAAAATATGTAATATATTTTGGCGGTAAGTTGGAGATTTATATTGCTGTGTAGTGGGTAAAGACATAGTTACTGGGTGAACTGCATAGTCACCCTGTGAGCTGTAAACTTTGAAAATAAGGTTATTTACTCCAGTACATAGTTGGGTAATTCTGTGTAGGCTGCTGCTGTGGTGCTGAGTCTGAATCTCAGTCCTCTGTCTTGGAGAGTAATGGGCAAAGCAAGAATGCTGCAAGAAAATACATACAGTTCACTTTGGAAAAGGAAACACCAGAAGAAGAAACTTAAACAAACAAACAAATCTCCTAAGCTTAATGCATCCAGGTGGAGTTTTCACCCTTTCCTGATGAACTTTCCTATCATCATGCTACCTGGAAGCATTGATTTAATTTATTATGTAGCTGGGTGTACAAAGGGAAAAATTTCAATTCTAAGTCAGGAATATTTTTTCAGGAGTTTACAAGAGAGGGAAGGAAGTAACAGAATACTTGGGTTTCCAGAAGTGAAGGCTCCATTTCCAAACGTAGGCTGTACTATCCATAGCATATTCAGAAGGAATACATTGAGAGCAACGTAGTGTTCTGTGTCTCAGAAGACTTCTGTGATCTCTTAAGGGCAGAGTGTGTGTGTTCATTTGCCTAATGTGCTTTGCCAGCTCCCAAAGGCTATGATCATCAATACATAGCTCTGCTGTCCTTGCACCTTACTGTCTGGCTGAAAAGAATGTTTTGATGCCTTCCTGTATTTTAGCCTTTTGGTTAAATCTTGTGTGAGGGGAGAGGGGGAGAAATGCTTTCAGATGTTTCTGTTTGGGGAATCAGGGGAACTTGACTTCTAACAAGACCACTCTCTTAAAAAACACTGTCACCAGGTTTCATCATACAAGTACATCCCACTTGTGCAGCTGCAGTAAGACAATTAGTGATGAAAAATACCAAGACCCTTTTCAACTTGGTAGAAAAGACTTGAAGAATCTCTATGAAGATATTAAAAAGGTAAGGGATTTTGGTGGCTGAGGATTGGTGATGATTTGGTTCTGGGATGTTGTGATGATTGTTTTTAGTAGCAACCATCGATTTGGAGGATATTTATTGAAAGAACGTTGTTTATGAACAACTGTCTGAAACTTAAACTGAAGGTAAATTTCTCATATTTTATAGAACCAGAATGCAGTTTTTTGCTCCTGATTTGCAGTGCTGGAATGCATAATTTACATTTCAGATTACTCACAGTAATTTTTAGAACAACTTCAGCTTACACTGGGTGGAGTGAACGCAGGCAATAACCTTCTACAGGCATACTGTTTTACTTAGACTAAACAGATTGACTTTGTGACTTCCATGCTGAAATGCTCTTGTGCTTTTTATAGGAATTGCTGGTCTCTGCAGCAGAACTTAAGGAAATGTGTGATTATTACTTTGATGGGAAGGGAAAGGCCTTTCGACCAATGATTGTGGTGCTAATGGCTCGGGCTTGCAACATTCACCATAATAATTCCAAGTGAGTTGGTCACTTTCAGATACACACACTTGAAAGTTATCATTCTTGTGTTTCTGAAAAATACTTTATGAAAGTAAAGTGCTCCTCAGTAAAACCTGAATGTAAGTTCCCTCTTGAAGCTGTATTTTTGTAGTTGTCAGTGCAAAAGGAACTGCTGGCTTTGTTAGATATTTCCATGTGTTAAATTGTGGACTGTACTGTGGTTGTAACTGGGGTGCATAAATAATGTTGCCGAATTACAATACTTGTAAGGCTTTTAGTCAATTCTAGCTTCTTGTATAAATGCTTTATTAGAACCTTCAGTACTCTTTGAAACTATATAAACTTAATTAAAAGTATTTTTCATTTGTAACCACTCCTGTTCCTATTAAACACTGGTCACAGGTAAGAATTTTGCTGCGAGAAGGGACCTTCATAGATTTTTTTAGTAATTATGCAGAAAAGCTATTAAACAGGTATGATTATATTCAAAGCTGTGAGACTTTGAAAACAGAGGTTTTTTTCACCCTCTAGCAGCAAGTTTCTACACTTTAATATAACATTCTAAGCTAATGAATCTGGTGTAATCCTTATGATCTCCAAGTTACTTGTCTTTTGAAAGCAGTTTTAAGTGAGCACAACATCATGCTTGGCCTGTACTCTCTATCACTCTTTAGTCTGGCTCACTGCAAACGCTTCACTCCACACGTTCCTGTCAACTGCTATGTTTGCATTTTGAGGAAAGATGTTGTTGGCTGGACTGTTCTCTGCCTTCAGCTATGCTTCCAGTCTTGCCTTATATAGGTTTTCAAATAGAAAATCTTTGGTCCCTTTCCAGAAGTGTTTCTAGACTGATTTGTCAGTCTTAAGGGATTTCTCTGAGCTCTTGCATAATTTTTTTTCTGTAGCAGTAGTTTAATGCCTTGTTGGACTTGATTACTACCTCAGAGCATGGCATGTATTTTGTTGTGTGGATGGCACCTCTCCCTGTACTGTGTCCTATGTGAATAAAATTTTGAAGGAGAAAGCAAACCCAAGCTGGCAGTATCCTGTCCTGTGTGTGCCAGTTCCCCTTGTTTTAGGAAAACATTATCCAGGATTAATGAACTTTGCTCCAGCCAGATTCTCTTGTCAGTTCAGGACTGCTTCTTGTCATTGACTTACACATAGCAAAAGGAATAATACAAACTGTGAAAATCCTCAAGGATGCCTTTTGTCACTGACTTAATATTTTCATGAGTGATCTTGACATGAAGAATAGGAGTATGAGGATGGCAATTTTTGGTGGCAGAATCATTCTTGATGGTCAGCCATCTATGCTGAAATCTAAGGAAGCATAGTAAACCAAAAATCTCTGCTTGAGCTTGTAGGGTCATGGGTGTCCCATTAGGGCATAATCCCAGTGTGGTTTGCAACTACCTTCTCTATGAAAAACCTCAAAGATATCCTAGGATGCATCTACCATCCAGTTCAGCTACAGGAGTGTATATCACACTTCCTGAAATCACTGGCATGTCTGTTCCCTGTGCTCAAAATCAGTTAAGTCCAGCTAGCTTCAGGCATGGATTGCAAAGATGATCACAAAGAATGAAGACTTATGGTCTACAAATTTACCAGGAACAGGGTGGAAGAGCTATTTAAGACAAAGCATTACGTTGGTAAGAGGATGGAAATTTAGGAGGAGACTTTTAACAACAGGGACAGTGAGTTTTTGGAGCATCTTTCGACTCAAAATAATGGTAAAAATAGTTTTATCTCATTCTAGTGTGTAGCATGAGAAGCTTATGAACAAAATCATGTGTGCAGTACTGAGAAGGGTAGAACTGATGTCATACAGTGTGGGAGTTGAGCAGTGAATCAAGGAGGTAGCAGTAGAAAGACTGGTTTTGCCTTTATGCTCAAAGCATATTTGCTGTCTTTTGACATATGTATATGCTCATGGACATATTCTTGTCCATGTGTTGTGCTGTCTCAAAATGGTTAGGACCAGTTTTGAGACCTACCCTATGCCAGTAAGAAAGTGCCACATAGGCCTGGGGCAAGTGTTTGCTTTGCAGTAGCCAACCCTCGGCATAAGTCCTCTGATTTCTAGATGCCCGTGTCATTTGGCAGTGTTTGTACATCTGTTGCAGTTCTAATCAGCACCTCCAAAATATGTTCAGTGTTTAAAAGCCTCCTCAATAATCTGAATGTTCCTTGTACAAACCAGGCTGAGTCACTGCCTTTGTCGTGTTGCTTTTAGAATGAAATTCTTAGTGGCAAGGACAGAAATGTTTCAGCAAGGGAATGGAATGAAATCTCAGGGTATTTACCTTCCTCTCCTCTGCCCTGTGCCAATTTCTCCAAGCCTGTGATTGCAATTAAATATCCCATATGTTGATACAAGTCTTCACTGTACTGCTTGTTGGTTGGTGCATGGTGACCGATGTTTTCTGAAGGTTGGCAAGGCCATGCCAAAGGAATTTACATTTGTACTGTGGATACCCAGTTCCTGTGAGCTGATAAAATTTTATGGGCATTTTCTCCTCTTTTGCTTTTAAGCTTCTTGAAGCAGACTGTCTTAGGCCTGCTCTCTGTATACATGGACTTTAGTTTACATTGATATTGTGATTGATTCATTATTGTTCTTTCTTAAAGCAACATTGTCTCCAGGTGGCAAATAGTTCTGCCAACTTTTTTATGTTTGTGAGGAAATTTGTCTACGTAGAGAAGTAATACTGCATATTTTTAACTCTGCTGCTCTTCTACAAACCTGAGGGGAAAAATAGTTGCCTTCCATTCTGCTTCTCCCAATGTTTTTTTAATATGTTTTTCCACTTTCAAGTTGTCATTTCCCTTGAAGCATTTTATCATTCTTTTGCTCAGTTAATACTGATTATTCTCCCAGGCTTGTTTTCCTTTGTTGGGGCTTTGGCTTCCACACATGTAATTGAAGACCAGAGTCTGTAGACTTGTAGGGTGAGCCAGTATCCTGTGCTGTTCATCCCTAGCATTTTTTTTAAATTTTGCCTCTGGGGTTTGTATTGCTGTTGTTCAGTTTCTGTTTCATCTGCTGCCATTCTCAGCTATAATATAACTTGCTGGACCCAGCATACTTTAGCCTCCTCTTTCATTTTCTTTTCTTCTTTTGTGCAATTTTTGTATAAAAGGTAATACTTTTCCTTATTTGGCTGTTAAAATAACAGGACTCAACTTAGGAAGGCTACAGGTCCTGATTTTATGAGGCAATCCAGAGAAACCTTTCTCTTCACAGAGTCCCACCAGCATAGCTGGGATTTCTCAAGAGAATGCCCAGGTGGCTCTGCGTGCAGGTTAGGTGACATCATTTATGTTTAGGTGAGGTATTTACTATACCCTTAGCAGGTTAACTGTTTTTCTAGAGTGAGGTCACTTTATTGTGGTCATTATAAGGAAAATGACAGTTGTATAAAGACTTACCTGAACTATTACCAAAAAGGTAAGTGACTGAAGCCTGTTGTTTCTTTTCTCTTGAAGTTCTAAGTGTCAGAAGTCCTACCCTGAGTCTTTAAGTCCCTTGGGCAGTGGCTTTTTGCTTATTGATAGCAACTTTGCTTTGTGTGAGAGGAAGAATTGTTGTAAGTAGTTTAAGCTAAGGTCATGCAAACCCTCAATTTCACACATCCAGTGGCACTTCTTCACATACCTGTGTGCAGAATTTCACAGAATTATCACTTAGCCTGACAGGACCTAGTGTTTCTCTATTCTCCAAAGGTGTTTGCAAATACGAGTTTTTATTTTTCTGCAACCAAAACGAGAGAGACAAATAAGAGAGGACCTCAGAAGTACAGAGACAGTAGAGAAAATAATGAACACAAAAGGTTTGGGGGCAGGGGAAAGGGAAAGAAATTTATTGGAATAGTGTGAGAAACAAATAAAATGACCTGGCTAAACTCGATAGAATATTTCCTAAAGACAGGACCTGCCAGCAACCTTAGTTCCCTTTTGTTTCACTCCTCCAAACCGTTGTTGTCAGAAGCCCATGGTGTCAGCTGCTCTGCAGTTTTCTCCCATGTTAACACATGCATTCTCTGTGCTTCCCCTAGTTTGCAGTGCCCTTCTGTGTCACAGACTCTCTGACATGGTTGCTTCTTTCAACCACAGGACCTTAACAGGAGAAAGATGCTTGGAAGAATGTGGCTGTAGCACAAAAATTTTGCAAGTTCTTATGCTCATTTCCTCTCCTTAAACTGGCAGTATTTGCTTACTGGCAAACACATTGCTCCATGCTCTTTGCTGGAGAGTGTGAATCCTGGTTTGTGTGGTTTTCAGTTCCCTCCTCACCATTGTCGGGTAGTTCTGGTTGGTTGTTTTTTTGTTTGGTTTTGGAGGGGGATATTTGGAGTGTGATATTTAGGGATTTTTAACAGTATGGTCAGCCTTGGTTTGTTCAGTGTTCATGAAACAAGTTCTGTAATGGAAAACGTCTCAGGGTACAGTAGATCTATAAAACCTTATCACTGTATCAAGCAGGGGGTCCTACTGAAAAACAGAACACTATCAGTGGCATGAAATACCTGTGTAAATATACATCATCTTGGGGTGTCTTTATTTTGAGAATGACCTAAAAATGGCATCTTTCCACTTACTGGATTTGCAGGGACCCTATTATCTAATGACTTGAGTTACTGCCACTTTTTGCCTTTGTTTTGTAGGAGAGGCTGAATGAAAAATGGCAGGGAATGAGAAGGATCCTGGAGTTTGTGTGTTTCCCCCTAAAATAGGCATGCCCTGATTTAGAATTAGTCTCACAAGATGCATGTAGGAAACTATTACAGATCTTTTTTTGCCTGCAGTGGGAAGAACCTTGCTTGAGACTTTGTGGAAATAGTAGTTTTAAAACCCCTTCAGATTAAATTGTCATATTTGATACAACATTCTGGAAACCAGACACATAAACCATGAGCATAGGGACATGACATTTTTACTCATTGTCAGAGATGAAATACACTATAGTGCAGAACTTTTCAGAACCTGCTTTTGAAATAACTGGTTTTGTGCTGTCTTCATACTACTGAAATATTTCAGTGTGTCAGTGAGTGTTGCCATTTACTGCTGCTTCCCAGCAGGAAATCCAGTCTGCTGACATAATTATTGAAAAAGGGAAACCCCAGAAGGAGAACACTGCATGAAAGAGGCTGGAGACCTTTTCAGTTTTTTGAAGGTAAGTTTTTCCCTGCTTAGTAAGAGTAGTTTATTTTGGAAAACTATTTACACTGAACTAGCACTGGATTGAATCACTAGTCCACATTAAGACTTACCTTCAAACAACCATGGAGGTTTCCAGCTCTTATTTTCTGTTGTGTAAAAGCCATATTTTCACAGCCTGTGAGGTACCCATTCATCCTGCTATTGTTCAGGATGTACAACTCCCACTGACAGCAGTGCAGAATTGTGTATAGAGGTAGGTGTCAGAACGCAGTGTTATGTCAGCAGACCGCAAGATGTTCTTTCATTTTGTGATTAATCACTACAATTTTATGGACATAGGCAGTGCAGGAAGGCTTTAAATTCCCTTCAGCTGAGCTCAAATTATCTTTCAGTTCTTTTTCTGTTCTGCTGGAAAAGAGTGTAATTTCTCTGTTGTCTGTATACCAGAAGTATGGTATCTATATATCAGAAGTAGTTTTTTTCTTTGGTTGTGGGTTTTGGGTTTTTTGTGTTATTGGTTTGTGGGGGAGCGGGTTTAAATGTGGTTTTGTTATACCTGTGAGGCAAGGCTGACTGGGATAGCCATTTCTGGGATCCTGCATGTAACCCATGTTGAAAACAGAAAAAGATGGATACTGGAAGAAGACAGGGGGGCAGCTGGATAGGAAGGGAGATGGTGTGAGCTATCTTGGCTCTTTTATGTGCTTTTTGCCAGTCTTGTTCTCTAGATAATTGCTTCAGTGTTCTTCCATTACCTTCTTTTCACCTAGTTTAAAAAATAAAGTAGGTGTGAACTACTGAGAGTTGAATCATCAGTGTTAGATTTTCCCAAAGACTGAGTTCCAATAAGTGTTAGGTAGTTGGTGTTTACAGTCCTAAAGTGGCTGTAGTATAATTCTAGTTAATTCCTCACGCTTCTGAAGAACCTCTGAGGTTTTAAGGTAATCAGATAACATAAAGGATAAGATCTGTAAGTTAATGTCTTTCAAAGGTAGAATACAGGTTTCTGTGTCTTCTGATCTCTCCAGCTTGCTGGTTAGTAGAGATATCCAGCTTTAGAGAGTTTGTGATGCCACATTTATAGGTAGAGCAACACAGAGATAAGGAAAACTTAAAACTCATCTATAGAGCTACCTGGCATTCTTTTCTGTGCTGTTTTCCAGATCTCAGTCTTGGAGTCAAGCATCCTTGATGCTGTACTATTTACTGCAGTCTGGATTTAGAGGGATTAAAGTCACTAATGCAGGAGTTTTGCAGTACTGTTAATGCAGCAATGCAGAAACAGGCCTAATAAGGATGGACACACTCCTCTCCACTTACTGTACTAATGTGATCTTATTTTCTCTTGTCTTCCTAATTCCAGGTTTGAAAGAAGGGGATCACACCATGAAAAAGCAGTGACAGCTGTTTTCAGAGAAACATTTTTGTTTGGTTTTTAATAGAGATTTTTTAGTGTGTTGCAGCGTATATAATTGATTTAATTATTTGACAGTTCTTGTTTTTTATTTTAGGGAGGTGCAAGCAAGCCAGCGGTCTGTGGCCATAATTGCTGAGATGATCCATACAGCCAGTCTAGTTCATGATGATGTTATTGATGATGCAGATTTTCGCAGAGGAAAAAGGACACTTAATCAAATCTGGGGAGAGAGGAAAGTGAGTTTGCTAATGTTTAAGACTTGCCTTTGAGCTTCAGAAGAGCACAAATACCTAGAGGTTTGTAACGTTACTATCCTTAGGTCTTGGGATATGTGAGAAAACATATGAAGAGGTGTGCACAGTTTGTGGGTGAGACAAATGTGCTTTCCTTTTCTGAACTGTTGGAAGCATTAGATAATGAATGAATAAAGTGTGTAAGTGTTGGGCCTGTTCAGCCTCAAGAAGAGACAACTGAGAGGGGCTCTCATCAGAAATATCTGAAAACAGTGTTAAGAAGATGGATCCAGGCTCTTCTCACTGGTGTCAAGTAATAGGACAAGAGGCTGTGGACAGAAACTGATGGACAGAAGTTCCACCTGAATACGAACAGATTGCCCAGAGAGGCTTTGGAGTCTCCCTCACTGGAGAAATTCAAGAACCACCTGGACACAATCCTGTGCCATGTGTTCTAGGATGACCCTGCTTGAGCAGGAAAGTTGGACCAGATGACCACTGTGGCCCCTTCCAACCTGACCCATTCTGTGATTATTACTGATTTTACATTCCCTATGCCATTCTCTGCAGTGCTGTTGAAATACTTTCAACTTGCACCTCTTCCTGAACACTTATCAGTGGGAATTTTTTTTGAAAGTGGTGTTTCTTCATAGAGCATTACAAGAAAGGTCTTCACCAGAAAATGCAAGGAAGGAACTTAGGGCAATTCAGAGTTCACATGGCGTAACAGCCACAATAGAATGGACAAATAGAGAAATAATGTTCAAAAAAGCTTCATAGGCAAACACATGTTCAGGTACTGCATACAGGGAGGACAGTGCTTATACAGAAAAATATAAACAGCACTATAAGATAGGGATTAAAAACTAACTCAGATTTTTGGTTATGTGTTTTTTCTCTCTTAAAATGAGATATTTGTGCTTTATGTAGGAAAGTTACGTGATGTGAGTAGATCTGACAAATAAAGGAAATTGTACTGTCTGTAGTAACACGGGAAAAGACTTAAGGTATCAACTTTTTGTTGTTGTTCTTAGGCTGTTCTAGCTGGTGACTTCATCCTCTCAGCTGCTTCTGTAGCTTTAGCACGAATTGGAAATACTACTATCATCTCTGTTCTAACTCAGGTGATTGAAGATCTGGTGCGTGGTAAGATCTTTTCCTATTTTTACCTTCCAGTTTGTTTGCCTAAGCAGTAAACCCACAAATAAAACCTCCCATCTGTGCAACTTTTTAGGTGAATTCCTCCAGCTGGGTTCCAAGGAAAACGAGAATGAGAGATTTGCTCACTACCTCGAGAAGACTTTTAAGAAGACAGCGAGCCTGATAGCAAACAGTTGTAAAGCAGTATGTACGTCTGTCTCTTCTGAAGTTAGCATACCATACTGTAAGCTTCACAGCTGAACTCCTAGTATTGCTGTTTGCTCTGGAGACCCTCCAAAGCAAACCCTTGAAATGGTATTCTGCCAGAATGTGAATGGGTTTGACATTGTGAATTACATCACAGTTCAGCTGTGTAGCCTCCAATATTGGTTTTCACTTTTTCTTTGCATTTTTTATTTGTACACAGATTTATTGTTATTCTTACTTGAATCAAAATAAGGTTCAAATAATCAAAACAGTAACAGTCTTTAATTTATGAAATTCTGCAACTTTGAGACAGTGGTTTTAATCTCAGTTGATAATTTTTGAGCCTGTAGTTTGATTTTAAATAATCTTTGGCATCTGGCCCTACTCATTAGTGTTGAGGGAGACCTTAAATGGTAACAGTGGGAGGAAACAATTAATTCACAGAATCAGAGAGTATGCTGAGTTGGAAGGGGCCCATCAGGATCATCAAGTTCAACTCCTGGCCCTGCACAGGACACCCCAAGAGTCACACCATGTACCTGAGAGCATTGTCCAAACACTTCCTGAACTGTGTCAGGTTTAGTGCTGTGACCACTTCCCTGGGGAGCCTTTTCCAGTGCCCAGCCACCCTCTGGGTGAAAACGTTTTCCTGGTATCTCTACATCACATTGTAAAAAACGAGAAGCATGTACTTCTTGATTTGTTTGGGGGTTTTGATGATCAGTTGCTTTATCCAACCTTGTCACTCGGTTCTGTTACTTGATTACAAAAAGATCCAATTCAAGAGGATGTTCTTACTCAAAAATAGATGTTCAGTTTTAGTGCAGAAAATTGAGGTGGGTAATAATCTCAAAAAAAGGGTTATCTCCCCAAAAGAGAGTTTTGGTTATTCTTTTTAGTGAAAGGCAGTATAGCTGATGGATTCTATAGCAAGACAGAGTTCTAAGAGAATTAGACTAAAAATCTGTGCTAATGTTAATCATCTTCCTTTGTTCTCAGAGAACTGGTATGCTTGTGCAGCAGCAGTTGAAAATTGCTTATATCAAAAGGATGACATATAATGAGACACACAGATTTTGGGGGAGGGAAAATATGTTTCATTCTAGTTGGAGGAAAGAAATGAAGTCTTCTGGATTGCTCATATTAATGGCAGTCTGACCCTGACAATTTTCTCCTGCAAATGTTCTTTTGTATCAGTAGGCACTTGGACTAGTAATTCTGCTACCCCAAAAAAACATACACACGTTTTTATATTCATTTTGACAGTCTGCCTAAAAGAATCTTTGCAGATAGAAAAAAATCACCTTCTCACTGTGTGGATTCTCCTTACAAATGTGTTAATTTAAGATTTTTCCTTTTTGCGGCTTGCAAGAGTTAAGGATTTAAGCACTTCCCTCAGGATTGAGGCTGTGATGGTGGTGAAGGGGATGTTTGGCTGCTTTTTTTCTAGTGGCTGGTTTGAGTTGTTACATTGCTGAATTGCTGGAATTTTATATGCCGTAAAATTTGTGTTAGAAAGGAAAACTGAGAGAGAAGGTCTGTCTTCATGGCAAATCCTTACTTGCTGCACCCAGTACTAATGAGTTGAATATGCATGTTTCCCTCAGGTTCTTTCTGCATGGACTAGGAGAGCTCTATCGATAGCAGTTAAAAGGGATTTTTTTGTTGTTTGGTTGCGATTTGGGGGGGTTTTTGTGCGTGTGGGTGTTGAGATCTTTTTGTTTAGATGGCTTTGGCTACTGAGGAAATGGAATCAGAAGGGAGTTCTGTTTTCTGTAGCAAAAATGATAGGCAGGTGTCTTGGTTTTGGAGACAAAACTTCAGGAGGAAACACTCCGGAATGAGTGTCTCCTCCGAAGGGGAAAGGGCCTCCCCTTTTCCTCCACCAGTAAGACAAGCGGGTCACAGCAAGTGAAAGTGGAAAAAACAAAACTGTTTATTAACACCAAACAAAACAGGGTAGAACAGGGGAAAAAAACCCCTCAAAATAAACAAATTCCCAGAGAGGGAACAGACACCCGGGCTCGGACCAGCCGGGGCCACCCCCGGGGCCCCCGGACCAGCGAGGAGGGAAGGGAGGCAGTGAGGCAAGGAGAAGGAAAGGGAAAAAGAACAAGACAGACCAACAGAACCTTTTTCCAGCTAGCCGGAACACAACAGAAACCAAAAGCAGAGCGCAGCGGCCCCGGCGCGCTCCCTCCCGAGCCCCCGAGCCGCTTCCGAGCCGTGCAAGGCCCGCTCGGGGCTCCGGCCCCGCCCGCCGGGCCCGTCCTGAAGGCGCAGCGTCTTCGGGCTTGGAGCGGACGGGCGAGGGGTAAAGCGGCTTCACAGCCCAGGACAGCAGGATCGTCAGTTCTAGCTCCAAAGGAAATTCACTTAGGGAATCAAGAGTATTCATATCTTGTTTCCAGGGACAAAAGTAAGGAGAGATTATGGGTTTTTAAAGCAGTTCAGTTCCTGTTAATGATAGGGAAAAAACTGATTTGTTGCTGTGGTTAAATAAATTTAAGTATTAACTGGAAAGAAGATGTCGGACAGGTGGCACCTTAGAATTCCACAGTGCTATGCTTTAGAGATGGAAGAGTAGAGTATTCCTGGAAAAATGTCTAAACAAGACATACACTGTAATAGATTCTGTACTATCAAAGCATTACTGCATTTAAATCAAAATCCTTTAAGTTAGGACTTGGGGAAAGAACAGTCTGTTCAAGATGTTAAGAGCCATCCCAGTCTCTGGTCTATTTCTACAATAGTTCTGCATGGGGGAGTGTTACCAAAGTTTCAATCGAAGTAAAAGGAAACAGTGGTAGATGTCCCAGAGTCATTGAAGCCTTAGTTACTGCAAGGCATTTTTCAGAGAAACATGAGGTGACTTCAGTTCAAGAATTCAGAAACAATAAAGCTGAAGTGGAATTTCTGTTTAGTCATCAGGCCAGCTGGAGATAGCAAAATAACTTGGGCAGGTTTTCTGTTCTTTTTAAACCCTGCTGTAATGTGAGTTCCAGAGCCTCGTACAGCTGTTTATATTTTGCACAGTATACTTTCAGTGAGGGATTAAATCATGCTTGCTTTGAGGTAAATGTAAAGGTGCACTAGAGATTCTTGGTTTCTGTATTAGAAGGAAGCTTGTGCCTCCATCACCCCCTCCTCAAGAGTAGTTCCCAGGAAGGTTTGAGGAGCCTGGAGGGAGTCAACAGCATTCCCTGCAGCAGTGAAGGATGAACACGAGGAGGGTGCATTGCTGGCATTGCAGCAGCACTGCCGGGGCAGTGGCTGTGAGACCACAGGGCACAAGCTCAGAGTGGGATTTTTCTTCCTTGGAGATGCTCAGAAACCAACTGGACACAGCTTTGAGAAACCTGATCTAACTGTGAAGGAAACACTCCTTGGAGCAGAGATGACTCTCAGAGTTTCCTTCCAACCTAAACTATTCAGTGATTCTCCTGGAAAGAGGAACACTGCTCCAGTCTAGAAAAACGGTGGTGGATGAGCCAGGAATGAGAAGGCAGGAATCTGACTGCTTCTGGAGAGGAGAAAGACTGGTAAGGGGGAAGATTTTAGAGCCTGTTCCTTTCCATGGAGTCCACAAATCTAGGAGTGCAAGAACAAACATCACTTGTAGTGTTTATTTAAGCATGTTCTGGCCCAGCAGCAGTTTTTCCTCTCTGACCTACAGACTACTGGTAGAGATGTGCAAGTGCTTTCAACTCCAGCTGCCATATTGTCACATATTAAATATCAGAGCAGGATGTATCTACCCAGAGCTGATGATGCATTTTATGGATGTGAAATTCAGTAAAAAGGCAAAATTGGTTTATAGTCTCTCATATAACAGAAACAACTTTTTATTGAAAAAGGTGTGTTTGAAATAACACCAAGCAAATTATCTTGTTTTGTTGAATTCAAAGAACCTTTCTAAAGAATTTGTTCACTTGGTATTAGGAAGGATTTTCCATCATGATTTAGTGGAGGACAGGCTTGAATTCGTCATCAACCAGTCATACCTGTTTGGGGAGCTGTAGGATGTTTTTAAAGGGGGAGCTTTATTATTTAAACACGTCATTGCATTGACTTCGTTATCCTGATTTGTATTTGCTGTTATCCCAGGACGTTATCCCAGTCCAGCTCCAGTTAAGCTCCATGTGGGAGTGACAGGCTGCCTGGCTGCAGCCTGGCCAGTGTCCAGCTGGGGGCAACAATCTGCAAGAGCAGTTGGAGAAAATTGCATCCTGGAGGAACTGCCTGGTAGATACAACCCAGTCATTGCAGGTTTATGATCTGGTCGTGGTCAGAGGGTTGCTCACTTGAGGATGACTGGCAAATCAAATCTCCTGCATTTAAAAATTTTTTTTGGTATTTTATTTGTCTATGAACAAGAAATGATACTTCAGATTGAATGAGGAAGCTGTTTACCTGGCACTTCCTCTCACCCTCTGCCAGCTCTGCCACTCTGACCCTCTGCCATTAACTGAGGTTTTGTGACTGAATTCCATATTTTAATCCTCCACATGGAATGGAATGTGGCAGTAGGTAAGGATTTCATTGAAACAGGGTAGATGCAGTCCCCCTGCCATGCTGATACTATGTGATTTATATTACAGAAGCAACTAAAAGTTTGCATCGTACAGCAGTGGATGTTAGGTCTTCAGGCAAATACTGCTGTTTAAGAGGCAAGCATCAAAAGGAGGATAAAAGGGCAAAATGTTCTACTTTGATAGTCCCTGGCAAAATCTATTTAAATATCTCATTTTAGCAGTTCGCACTGTTTAATAGCCTTCAGGATTTTATATGATTATTAGAGATAGCATTATTTTCGTGCTAGTGTCCTCCTCTTTTAAATCAAAGTGGGGAATGTATGATGCTGTTAAGTCCTCAGTCATCCAGATTCCTCCAGGGTTTAGTTAGTATCCGCAGATGCAGGTTATGACTGGGAAGTGTTCTGATGCTCAGATGTGAAGTGCACTGATGTATGAAATAATGTCTCATTTTGTGCAAGTTGTATCACATTTATTAGGATATAATGTTGTTTCTTATGTCCATCTTCATGTTCACCTTCAAAGCTACTACTGGACTCACTTTTAATTTGTGCTTGGTTTTGGGGTTGGAGTTTTTTTTGATGATCCTACCTTACATAGTCTTAAAGAGGAATTTAGATAGATATATATAGAGAGAGACACACACACACATACACATCTATTTTTCTATTTTGTGGTTTTCCTAGCATATATTTTTAGTCTTAAGTAAAATGTCTCTTCACTCGTTGTGTTAGTCACAGCAGATTTGTAACGCCTGCAATAAACCAGGGTGGATTTTTGTCCCGTTAGTAATTGGTTTATTGAAGGTTGAAATAAATCTGAGTACTTAAATTTAACCAACCTCATTTTGCAAAATGTATAATCAGTACATAAATGCAAAAGCATAAATGCCCTTACTTTGAGGCAAGATACTAATTCTCAAACCTTAGTTATTGTCCTGTATTTTAGTTTTATGGAGTTTATTCAGCAAAATTTCAGTCTATCGAGTAGTTGATTGTACATTCAAGTAAAATATTTTGTTTGTCTCAGTTTAGTGACACCTTTGTCAGCTTGATGTGCTTTCTCCATTTGCTGTCTTTTTTTTGCCACTAGTTGTCCCTCAGTACCTTTGCCTGCAAACTCATCAACTCATCTTCCTGAGCAAGTCAGATACAGTTAACATCACCTTAAAAATAATCTTCCTTATCTCAACTGCCCCCCCTGTACTGGGTTCAACACATCCAGTTTTGTGATCTTTTATGAGACATGTAATGTCCATTATCTGTTGTCTGACCTCCAGTTATCCCCTGGCTGATTTATGTATGTAATTAGCTTAATTAACCCATCACTGGACTGTATATGACAACTGTGCTGCGTTTGAAGTGCATCCACATTTCTTCTCTCTTTATTCTTGCATTATAATTTCTAAGCCTGATAAATATTTAACGAAGCTAATCTCTTTGCAGACTTGAATGTAGTTTCAATACTGCACTGCTGTTCAGCCTTGTTTTCTGGTAAGCTTGGCTAGTCGTGTGTCTCCATGAACAAAGATAAGCCAAAATGTGCGCAAGTCAGGCTTTTTGCCTTTCCCAGATCCCTCCTGCCTGTGCTGGCTGTGTCACACCTATGTTCAGGGGCTAAAAGTGGATGCTAACCAAAGCCTTCTATTGACTTGTGTTTTTTGCCTTTTCAGGTTTCAATTCTAGGCTGCCCTGATCCCAAAGTTCATGAGATTGCATACCAGTACGGAAAAAACGTTGGCATAGCTTTTCAGGTAGTGTTTTTGTTGAACGAAATGGAATCTAAAATCTAAACTTCTTCAAAGTGCCTTAGAAATCAGTCGGCTGCCTTAATCCTTCCTACAAATCTTGTCTTTAACAAGGATTATTCTGTATTTAGCTATAATTTTTAAAAAAGAAATTTTAAACAATCTGTATGTTCGTTTTTTCCAGCTGATAGATGACGTGCTGGATTTTACATCATGTGCCGACCATCTGGGAAAACCAACAGCAGCAGATATCAAGCTTGGATTAGCCACAGGCCCTGTCTTGTTTGCTTGTCGACAGGTAAGTCAGCAGGAAGCGGTCTCAAAATAAAAAGCGTCAACTGCTCCTCACAGGACCAGCTGAAACACATCAAATCTCCAGTGTCAGTGATGAGCAGGGCCTGGGCACATGTGAAAAATCAGTACATTCAAGATCAGATGGATTCTGTGCACACAGAAATCAGAGAAACAGAACTTCCTGCACAAGTCTACTTACTGTTAGGCTCTTGTAGGTATTCAGAGTGTTTTAGCATGTTTTCTGTAGGTTATTCCTAAGTAGCTTTTTGCTTGTGTTCTCTCCTGAGACAACTTGTTCTTCCCAGGCTTGACTATGTATGTAGGCTTTTTTGCCTAGTTCTGGGCTTTGTATTCATCTGGGCCCAAGAATAGAAATCCCTGCCTTGCATTTAGGTGGGTACCTTTATTTACTGGATTTGATCTCTTCATGTCTTTGTCCTTGAGTATTATCCAGTTACAGTCATGGGTAGCTTTCCTGTCTGAAGACTGGAGAAGAGAAAAAGGACTGTCATAAATAAAAAAAAGCTTAAAATTGGTTAAGGTTTTCAGTGCCTTAAAAATTACTTGGAGGAGCAGAATGAAAACAGAAGTGTGAGCAGCATTAAAAGAACCTTAAAATTGGTGCTAATCCATGAACAGGAAAGCTGGTTTAATTCCTTGCTTGAGTGTCTTGTTCACCAGAGGCAAGCAGATTTGGGACTTAATAAGCAGTCCTTCTACCAGGCTTCACAGTGTGATACAAAAACTGGCACCATTAGTTCCAGCAGAGCTCTCATCTCTGATCTCTCAGTGGACTTGCTTAGAGCTTGACATGGGAAAAGTTTTAAATCATTTAAAAAAAACAACTTTGACATTTACTTCCCCCTCTTAAAGAGCCTGGGGTGGGGGGAGGTGGAGCATGCACATCTGTTTGCTTCCTTATCCTTCAGGCATTTACAAGGAGCTGTATCTCAGGAAGGACAGGGGAGCACAGAGTATCAGCCAGCTGACTGATACTGACTTTAAGGCAGATGAATGCACATTGAGAACAACCTTCTCCATGTCCTCAGTGTCTCCCCACGTACTCATCTGGGGGATTCACAAGCATGTTCTTGAATCATTATTTCAGAATTGTGTCATCAGCAATTGGAACCATCCAAAGAACAGTGAGACACTCAGGTAGAGAGAGAGGATGGAATTATGAAACTGGTTTTGTGTTTGGCTGATGCCATGTGCAGAGGGAAACAAGGCGTGTTGCAAATACCGAATTTTGACAGAGAATGGGTGACACTGATTGTGTTGTAGGTGTTGAATATTCCAGTTTTTAAATTAAAACTATTGTTTATTAATTTGTTTAGGTTGTCTGTCTCTGACTTTGAACTTCATCTATCTTTTAATTAGCTTTACAAGATAAATTAGTTCATAATATAGAAATACAAGAAAAGAAAATGTCAGCCCTATTTTAAAATCTTGTTCTTTGTAGGTCACTTTAAAATGCTTTTCCTTATTTATATCTTTGATAGATGGGAAGTATACATTTTTGCATTGAAAGATAACTTGACCATCTTACAAAGTTTTCTGCGTTAACCAGAAGGCTTCTTTGCTGAAAATTTCCTGCTGTTTTCAAGAAACTGGAAGAACAGCACTACAGACTTAACTGATACATAAACAAAGCACAAGTGCTAAAAAATGTGGAGCTTCAACAGACACTTACCTGTGCTGCTACTAAAATATATTTAATATATTTGTATCTGAATAAATTTCATTATTTGTATCCAAAATAATTATATTTTGGACTTGAAGACAGTCCAAAATACAATTATTAATTATAGGCTGTCTTTTCTCTTCAGATTAGTTTTACTGCTATCCTTTCATGTAGCTGGTACTACTCGAGTTGTCTTCCTGACAAACATTCTTTAGTTTCTAATGTGCTCTGGATCTTCAATGACAGATGCTTTTTCTTCCTATCCTCTCCCCTCCCTCTGAAATACATCTTTGTGCATTAGAATATAAAAGAGAAAAAAATGTTTAGCTTGATATGAAACCTATTTATTCAGTATTTAAAGTTAGGTCACTCAGTAAAAAAAAACACCAAACCCATCCCATTTATTTTTTTAAGGAAATTCACTAGTGTAAAAGCTACTCTTAAGCTAGTTGAGCTGAAGAATGAGGGTTTATTTTTATTACAAGCATTCCTGTGAAATGCTGATGTGTTGCCCACTAACTGTGCAGAGCTGCTAATAACAGCTCTGCCTTACAAGTTTGGGGATTTTCATGTCCTTTAGTGCTTAAATATAAAAAATGATCCCATATGCATCCTATATAATTGTAAATATGAATAATGTGGAAACGGATTGCATGACACTGCAATTAAACTGTCAGTACCCGCGAAGGAAGCTAGGATCTAGAAAAAGCCATGACTTTCTTCTTTTAGATGAAGTATGAGTCACCACTGAACTTCTGAATGTATCTCCAAGACTATGTATGAGTAAAAGGAAAATGTCACAGCACTGAGGGGTGCTACATGTTTGTAGCTGAACAAGGTTGTAAAGCTGCAGTTTCAGGACCAAAGGTGTGCAAGGAAAGCAGATCATTTTTTAGAAGTGTATGGCAGTAACATCATCTCTGTTTGACTAATCCTTTCAGGCAAGATGAACAAACAGCTCTTTCCCTTAAAAAGAATTCTTCTGTGGAGTAGCAGCCTTGAGTTGTGGCCTTACTTTGTTAAGCACTAGGTTTTTCTGGTTTTAGGCTGTCTGAGGAAAGAGGCTGCATATTTAAATAAGTTATGTGAATTTCTCAAGACAGCTGACTTGAGTTACCTACTTGATTTGTAAGGAATTGAGCATGCAGTGCTAACTACAAATGCTACTTGACTGAAAATAAAATACCTTATAGTTGTCATTTTTCTCTAATTTTAAAAAAAATTGTGTATATAAAATACCAGCACAGCGGAAAACCTAAGAGGATGTAACAGCCAAAGTTACCATGAGGGGGTTTTAGAAGTTGAACTGTACAATGTTGCAACAACAAACATCTTGGGTTCTTTTGTATGTGTGGGGGAACAGGTGCTTCTTCTAGGAGTGCCAACACTAACCATCACTTGTGATAGAAGAATTTCTGATGGCAGTTATATACCAGGTGGTAGCCACATCAGAAATTGCCACACTGGAGCATCTGCTTAACATGATAAAATGGCAGGTGCTGACTTCTACTTCTGCCGACTTCTGGCTACAGCCAGCAGAGCCAAATGGTTGAAGTTTTAAATGCTTGGGCTCTGCTACACTATAGTCCTGTGCAGACTACAAGTATGAACCTAAAGCTAGACCTGTAGCAACAACAGTGATTGAGGAAGAGGGCTGTACTTTGGTGTTGTTCTGACCTTAGCATGGCAGGCGGCTACATAGAAAACAACTCAAAAGCAAGTACAAACCCTTCTCCCTTTGTGCTTAGTTTCCAGAAATGAATGCTATGATAATGAGGAGATTCAGTAAGCCAGGAGATGTTGAACGGGCATGGAAGTATGTGTTGCAGGTAAGACTGATACGAAATATTGCTGCTGTCCCTGCTGCTCAGCCTGAAATTCATTGTCCCTGAAGTAAAATATGTCAAATACCTGCTGAGTAGCATGCAATGTACAATGCCAAGTTAGAACTCCCCTGCTCTCCTACTGGTATAGTGTTTTAGCAGAAATGCTAGGTACTGAAGAGCTTTTTTTTTTTTTTTCCCCCTACAGTGGCATAAAATCCACACAATAATAAGTAAAAAGCTCATGCATGAACTCAGTTCCTTCAGCTGGGGCATAGCTGTATCCAAGAGCTGGTATAAGAGGCACATAATTACCAGTCAGTCTTTTAACTGCAATGCACACCCCATACCAGTTTTAATTGACTCAGTCCTTTTTGACCAGAGTAATGGTCTGTGCAAAATTAGTACCTATTTTTCAGCATAGCATGGGGTTTTTGTGCATCTCTACTTAGGGCAGGAGGGGAAGGGCTAAACCATTAATTTCTAGTTTGTTATTAATACCAGTGCTTTTTTGTAAGTCACTTACATTTAACATGGATGAGTTTTAGTACCTTGACAGTTTGGGGAAGGTAGGTAGGCTTCCCTGATTACAGAATGAATCCTCTTCCTTTCCCTTCAGAATATAATGTGCTAGGGTACCTACTGACCTTAAAACTTGCCCCTGCCTCTTCCAGTCACAAAGGCAGGAGGAGGCTGATCAGTTCTCTGTTTCCTTTCTCTCTCTCCTTCCATCAGAGTGATGGTGTGCAGCAAACGACCTACCTCGCCCAGCGCTACTGCCACGCCGCGACGCGCGAGATCCGCAAGCTGCGGCCGTCCCCCGAGAGAGAGGCCCTCGTGCACCTGACAGAAATGGTTCTCCTGCGAGACAAGTGAGAGAACTCCTCTTCCACTCGTTCTGGCAGCTACTTACCAGACTGTGCCTAAATTTATTTCAAATGTTATTTGCTTCCAACACAAGCTACCAAAAATTATTTTTTTAAAAAAAAACCTCCCCTTTTTTTTAAGTTCTATTTTCTTTTTTTTTTTAAACAAAAGTTTAGAGTGTTTTACTGCAGGAAGCAATGCAATTCAGAGCAAATCAAACTGTGCTGTACAATTGTTTTAGCGGGGGCTATTGATTGTGGGGGATGGGGAAGATGTTTACATGTTGATGCACAAAGGCCACAATGAGAATAAATATAAATCAGTGTATGAAAACTGAAGCTGTTCCAAATTTCACTTGTTTACACTAATAAACAGAGCATGTATGTACAGGAGCTGGTAAACTCCTGTGAAGAAAGATGGTTTGAATGCTTCCCTGGCTGTTTAACAACAAAAGCATCTGGAATTGTATAGAGATACTGGTTTACTGTAAAAGACATGTAGATTTTAATTGGTTATATACATCAGTGAGTTCCAATTCATGCTATTGGTGGCTACTTGCTAGCAGTTAACATGATGCAGAATTTGAGACTGCTACCAAATGAATGCTTTCATTCAGAAAATGGAAGGCTCAGTATTTCTAACTCACACTAAAAATGAATGATTCACCAGCCTGCCGAACCTGCAACTCCATCACTTTCCATCACTCACTTACGGAACATACTCAGTACCTTCCCAGAAGCCTGCTTTGAAGTCCCAGGCACATTCCTCTCACAGTAATTACCCAGTACTACCACATTCCTTCTCAGGTTATTTCAGCCACAGAATCTGTAGAGCAGGGAAGCACAGCCTCCCTGGCTATCTGCCTGTGATTCCATAAAACAATGGTCAAGTTCCTGTCACATGTGTCCCCTGGCTGCTATCTGGAGGACAGCCTGCTCCCTCTGCTCTGTGGGGCACCTCACAGAGCCACACAGAGAGAGTTCCCACACAGAACTGTCAGGTACAGATGGTGTCCAACTTACTGCATGTAGGTAATTCAATCAAGAACCCTCACTAAAATTTAATGTTGGCAGAAAATAACTTTTAAGAGTATGTATAAGTGTGTAATTCAGGTTTCAGATCTAATTTATTTGCCCTCTGTCAGTGATAAAGTCACGTTACAAACATTTTAGTACATTGTCTGGGATAACACAGCCATGATTTTGCTACGTTAGCATTCCAAACTTCTTTGCCAAGCCAACCAACAAAGTAATGGACAAGACCTTTGGTTCACTTATATATTTATGAATGGAAAAAGTCATAATGTAAATTTACTCATTAAAAAAACTTGGGTACAAATTACACATACATAAGACCACCCATTTTTTGAATCACATGGACACCTTAGACCCAAACAACTCATTGTAATAGACTTTAGTGAGAATACTCCAGGTAAAGATTACAACAATTGGAAGCATCTTGGATTTTTAAAAAAGTATATTTCAATACATAAGTTTGTATGCATGCTTTAAACAAATATAGTTCAAGAATGAGCAAAGAGTCTAAACAAAAAGTAATATGACCAGCACTAACATTAAACTTCTCATCCAGGTTTTAATATGTTAGTCTAACGTAGTGTTAGTTACCATGCTGTACTGAAAAATGTAATGGCACAATCTGATCATGGTTCATTAAATATTATACCCTACTTCCCCATAATATTTAGGCTGGTCATAAAATTAACAATGCATAAGTAAATAAGTATAACCAGTTATAGACAGTTGCTTGTTTTACAAATTGCCATCAGGTAAGACATACTGTCCCCAGAGACTCAGAGATGGACATTCAATCATACCATTAAAACAGTATGGCCTGAAGAAATGGGCACAATTTTTTGAAAGTATATTAAGACAATTCTGTTAGCTTGTAGTTACCCCTTGTAAATAATCATGGTATGACTTGAATACAAGACCAAACTTTGAAAAGCAAAGGATTTTAATCAGCATAGTGCATGATTGATTCAACGTAATTCCCAGGAAACAAGCCAGTTACTCGATTGCAAACTCCTTCATACCAGCCATCATCGTTCTTCTTTATCACATAAATGATTGCACCCTCCATAAACGACAGCTCGTCATCTTTGTCCTTTGTATAGTCATATATAGCAACAACTGTGGAATAAACAGGGACACATTTTGCATTTTATTAATAGCAACAGTATTAAAAAATAATTGTACTTCAGAAAGTGTTAAAAGATTAGTTTGCTATTGTGGGATTTTCAATAATGAATTCACATGCTTTTCCTGTTTAATATTAAGCCCAGAAAATGGAATTTCACTCTCCTTGCAACATTAGCTAGCAGTAAGAAGTAGGTGGGGACTACACTGAACACTCAGTTAAGCAGAGAAGTACGTCTGACTGTGATACAGTAAGGTGGAGCTTATGGACACTTAAAAGCTGAACTAGGGAATAACTGACTCGTGTGGTACCCATTTCTGATCAGATTACCTCAAAAGCATATGAATCTCTTGATTAGAACATGGTTAAAAAAATTTTACAAAAATCATTCCACTAAGGCCCCTGCTTGCACCTCAGTGTGGCCTTGCACACATCGCTGCAAAAGCCACTGCACACAAATGAATGGTCTTTCCTACAGAGCTTTTATGTCATAAGGAGTTCTGGTGTTACTTTTCAAGGAGCTGCACTGAGTGCAAGTAGGAAAGTTACTGAAGAAGAATGTACAAGTGACATCTGCTATTTTTCAGTACCTGCTTGGTGAATACTTTACTCTTACCGACCTCCAGCTCGCTGTGTGCCATTAAGAAAGCGGAGATTTCCCCAAGGAAAGAATGTTGCCTCCACCAATACTGGAGCTAAAAACTACCACTGTGAATATACAGACCTCAGACATCACAGCCTTACCCTTCAAAATTTAATAGGGATTTATGCAACTGATCAGCTTTATGCATTCCAAGAATCCACTATTTTTTACACCTACATATATTCTCAGATATCTGATGTCTTAATGCCTAGCAATATGTGCTGCATCAGTTACTTTCATCCCATGGGTATGTCCTGCACACAGTCCAGCTTCAAGTGAAGGTACAGGAGCTCTGCCACAAATATCACAGGTACCTGGCCCCATTTCATACTCACTACAGCATGAGAAAACTTTTCATGAGAAAACTGGCATCACTATTGCTGGCAAAATGGTCAGTGCCACAACACAGGCAACTCCACAGGCAGGAAATTTGTTTCTCCATTACTCATGGGAAGAGATGTTTACTACGTGAGTTCATACCTAAGCACAGTTCACAGTCTGCTAATCTGGAGTCACTGATAAATCTCCAAGGAGACCTCAACGCATTTTATAGTTCAAAGTCTAGTAATCCACTCTAGTAGTATAGTTTGATGGGATAAATGCAGTTTGGAATTTCTGCCCATTTTGCAGCAGTTTGTAGATGACTGCCCAGCAATCCTAAGGTAGGTACAGACGGTCCAACTCATCAAAGATGAAAGCCATCCAATTTACATCTGCTTCTCATGAAGAAGCTTTCTTTTTCATCCATGCTAGAATACTTGAAGGTATTTTATAATTTGTCCAAAGAAGGATTATGTCTTGCCACATTAGGTGTAGCCACAAACCAAGGAAAGCACGGTTTGAATTCTGACTTAGGAAGGACAATGACTGTTTTCATCAGACCCACACGAAGTGCTTCATTCCCTTCAGGTACCATTAATCCTCTGATACTACACTAACACAGCAGCAATGCTTCTCTTACCTTTCTCTATATAGTTTTTAGGTGCCCAAGCAGGATCTCCATCTGCATAGGGATCGCTGTACTGCACAACAGCAGCCTCCTCATCCTCATAATCCACAGGGGGTGGGGGTGGAGGAGGAGGAGAGTCATCAAACATTGGCATCTCATCGGGAGGCGGCGGCGGGGGAGGAGTCGGGCTATCAGCAACTAGAAACATTTGGAGATTATTGTTTTTTCTTAAATCAAGACAGGGTGGAGATGCAAACAAACCTGAGGCTGTACACTGTAAATAAAAGGGCTGGGGGCGGGGGGACACACACAGCATGCACTATAATACCATGCACTGATTAGAAACAGAGGCTTTGTATTAACAACTACAACACACAACTATATTTGTTATTAGTGGTCAAATCTATGTATAAATGCTACTAGAGTCAAAGCACATGCTGCGGGGCATAAGCTGAACATCAGCAGAGAGGAAAGCTTCCTGCTCCAATGTCCATGCGCTGCAGCGTTAGCTATGGAGGACTCCGAGTGGCACCCTCTGAGCCAGGCAGCAACAGGCCTCTGACTAGGCCAGCAGCTTGATTGGTTTTTAATAAATCCTTTGTCTGTAACAGTCACTTTAATTTACTTCTGAGCACTGCTTCCTTGGATTCCTTCTCTCTCAGAGCTAGCATTAGGGAACAAAAAGATCTGGTGTGGATCATAAATACTAGTCTCTTCCCTTTTTTAAAATTTAACCAGGTAAGAGGAAGCCAAGTGATCCTTCTGCAGAAGAAAAGCTTTGTACAGATTCTTATCTTGCAGACTAACTTGTGTGTGTGCACACATTCAGGATTCAAATAATAAATGGAAAACTACAACAGGCAGCTGCTGCTCTTAGGGAGAAAGTGCTCAAGGAATTAAACGTATAATCCAAAATGTCAAATCTCTGCCCTGAGATTATCCAATCAGCACAATTACAAGTTGCTTTGGGAAAGGGAAAAAGAGAAAGACATTATGGTACAAATCACTTTTTAAATCAGTTCATTCAATTAGTTTCCAGTAACATTCACAGCAGCCGGCAGCAAAATAGAGAGATGGCACACTCAGATGCAAGACATCAAGTCACTCTATCCTATTCCTAGGGAGATGTGGTCCATTACACATGGACCTAGGTCTAAACCCTATGAAGCCACAAGTCAACTGAAAGGAAGCTACTGTTACTAACATCAACTTTGTTACACAGCAATACAGATTCATTTTCAAGAGATCTGGGATTCTGCACACTGAAAACATAGGCTGAAAACCACTGGTCTAGGCAGGGTTTGATGTAATGAGGCATCAGGCCCCAGAATGTGCAGCTCCAGCACACAAATTTTGAAAAGAAAGCCAAGCAACAGAGAAAAAAAACATTGCACTGAGTGAAGCTTTAACTGCTGATAGTTACAATGGCACCAGAGATTAGAAATAGGGGTTTTGTTTGCTTGAATGCCTTTTACTTTTGGCTGGTCACTACTCTAGCAGTGACTTAACCTTTGCTCTTCAGCCCCATGCCCCTGACAAGGGGCTTAGGCACTGCTCCTATGTCCTATCTGGGTCAGACTGGCTGCACTGGGACAGGTCTGGCACCTGCTTCCAGGGGCAAAAGGGGGCAGAAGCTGCTGGGGCAGGGGCTGCCTCAGCCGGTGCATCCAGCCCGCTCCCTTCCCCTAAAGGGCCAATTCTTCACCTGCAAGCCCAGTTCCTCTTCAAGTTGACCAGCTGAGCTGAACACCCCACAGCTCTCTCCATCAATAAGACTGGCTGCCACTGTATTAGTGATTCCTCTCCCATACAGAAGCCCATTTATGTCACTTGGAGACAGACTAACAAAGTCTTTGGCAGAGTGAATGCTACGTCCTGCCCGTTACTGAATAGCACTCACAGACAGGCTTCATTAATCCACCACAGACACATGACAACACCGTTTATGAATGGACTGGTTTTGTGCTGCAGTTTCAGAACATCTTCCACAAAATGTGTATCTCCCTTTAATTTCTGTCTGCAGCCAGGAAAAAAAAAACAACAGTGTTGAAATAACAATCATTTGAGATCTTGAGAAATCCTTACCTTATGAAATTTTTTAAAAAATAAAAATTGCAAAAAAAAAGTTACATTTATTTAACAATGAAGCTGCAGATTTGAAAAGAAGGAAAGAGGGCAGAAAATGCAAGTGTGAAAGCACCGACACATACTCTGAGATGCAGGAACTGCAAGCTTTATGGGAAACATTTAAAACAATTCAACTTCACATTTAAACAAGGAGAGAATGGAACAGAAAATTAGACAAGTGCCACTCCACTTGGAGGAAGTATCTCCTCGCCTCTTGGACTTTAACCCAGACTTTTCCTGGTTCTGAACTTAGCCAGACTCTAGGATGACATCACTTATCCTAGGGGAGGGGAAAAAAAGCATACAAAAAGCCATACTAAGTGAAAGAGTAAAAGGATGAGTATTTACATAGTTCCAAACTGAGACCTTCTCTTGTATATATTCCCATCCTTATTCTTTAAATGGGGACCAGCAGACTCCTTTTTGAAAAGACTGGGTGTGGGAGTACAGCAACTTACATCAAATCAGCTGTCCCTGAGCACCACACACACTGGAAAACCTCTCTGAAGGAGATGCCCACAATGCGGATGCAGGAGAAAAAGAAAACGTGTTGCATAGTTTCTAAGCCCTTTCTCCTTGCCCTCTGAAAGAAGTCCACAAGCAGAGGATGTTGCTTTCCAAACTAACAGATCTCTGTGATGAGGAAGACAAGTCTACCCATGTGTCACCTAACACCAGAGACTTCTTGCAGAAAACGAGGCCGATGAAAGTCTAGCACACAATGCCAAACTCAACACCAGCTTCTACAGGCAGCTTTGCTGAGCGTATGCACAGGCTGCCACACGCACCCCTGCCTCCGGAACAAGGCAGCCACAGCTCCAAGCCATACTTGTTATATAACTTTCCAACCCAAGGAACTATTAAGGAAATAAAGAACAATTCCTATGACCAGATTTCAAGCTTCAGCTATTTTGCTGCAATTTAATTCACAAGTCAGCTTGCATTTTGCTGTTGCACGCACAAGTCAGTCTGTCCCTTTCACCTCCACTCTCCTCAGGGCTGTGTTATCTCCAGGAGGACAATATTTGGAACAATTCAGAAGCAGGTGTCAATTTTCTCAAGTTTATCTGCAAGTGAAGACATTCTGTAACCTTCATCTTCAGCAGGTTTACCTCTACACTTTGTATTTTGGAAAGGTTTTCAACACAATTTTGTGGCACATTATTCTGCATCAACATGATTCTTACTGTTTACCTAGCACAGCACCAAATTACCTTCTTTTTGAATGAGAACCAGAGAGATGCCTCCAATCTCATGGGGAGTGCTCAGAACACAACCACTTAAAAGCTCTAATGGGAAGCAGAACAGCAGCACTACTCAGACCTGGGGTCCTTAAATGGATGCTGCAGCTATATAGCTAACTGTGTAGTAATAGCAGCCCCTGAGATCCTTGCAAACCTCAAAATGGCTCCCAAACACTTTAAAAACATTTTTTACTTACTTCACGCCTTATCTACATCGTATTTAGTCTGTTGTTTACAGAACTGCAACAAACTCCTACAGAAAAGATATCCCCAGATCAGGAACACGACTTTGCACCTGCACTGGCACTTGAGACAATAACACTCACCTGAAAGGAATCAAGCAGTAATGGTGAAAGCAGAGTTACCAGTATAAACACTCTGCAGCACAGATCACAGCTAGGGAACACCTCTCACAAACCTAACAAGCAGAGCTATGCTGCAAGAAGCTCAGCAGGGAAATAGGGCTAGAGAACACAAAGAAATGGAGAATGAAAGCTGCTGAGGAGAGATGCCTTACAAGCTCCTTTGTAATGCATTAGATCTTAAGACTGCACATATTCAATTGACTGTACTGCTTCCTGAAAAATGCTACAGTACTGGAATCAATGGTTACACATTACACATTCTGACAGTCTATATAAGCCTTTCTAATAAAAACTAATCAATTATCCCTAGTGAAAAAGGCAGGGTGATTCAACATGAAATCAGTGTTTTCAATTAAAATGGAATTTTATACTCACACCAAACATATGCCACATTTCACACTGTACTTCTGCAATAAATTTGCAGTTCAGAACTTGAATGGGTCAGTAATAATCATGCACATGTTATAAAAAATTGAAGAGTGTGCCCTTCAGCTCCAATAGCATATTGACACTAGAATGCAAGATGGTATTAGCTTCTGGAAAAGGAAACAAAATAGAGTCTGACTTGCCAGCCATGCATGCTAGAAGAGAGTAGGCTCTACCCTTTAACAGCTCAGCTTGTCCAAACTTACTGTTTTCCTGCACCCTGGCCACGAAGCCTGTGAGAGGTATCTGTGGAGTCAACTGAGGCATAGGGGGAGGGGGTGGAGCAATAGAAACTGGTAGCAACACACACACCATATTGGGAAAGTCAATGGACAAAGGAAAAAAAAAAAAAAGGGAACAAACAAAAGCAGCCGTCAGTAACGAGGACCACAAAACAAAGTATGTAAAGAACAACAAGAACACACACACACAAGAACCTTCTTCAAGCTTGTGTTTCCAACAAGGCTGAATTCGTGGTTAGCCAATGGAGGATCAAAAGCAAAGCATGCCCGTGTTTAGCCAGGTAACAGCCGAGCGCAGGCTGCGTGTCTGGAAGCTCACAGGGTGCGTGTGAAGGTTCTTGCTCTGTCACACATTTTGTGTGCTTCACCTGGGGAGCACATAAAATTGAGCTTTTGTCTTGCTGCTAAACAAGGATTACTCAATTTAGTAATTAGCTTTTCAAAGTGAGCTACTAGGAGTAGAGGTGATGTTTCGCAGGATTCTGGACTCCTTCTCTAAAATGAAAGTGGAGCGCTGCATCAAGGGCAGCAAAGCAGCACTGACACAGGCAACACTGTTGCAAGGGTACAATGTTCCAGCATCAATACTTCACATTGACACAGAGAACACCTCCCATCATTGTGCTCTGCTGGGACAGGGGCAGTGGGCTAGCTCACTGCATTTTTGTTTTTCTCAGAAAAAGGGGCCTTGTTGACTGCTGGTAGAAAAAACAGCTATGTCTTCTGTGGTGAGAGGGCACTCAGCAACCTAAAAGGCTGGTAAAGGCTTCTGCAGCTCCAAGTGGTTACAAGAGTGCACAGAGCTCCTCAGGAAGCACTTGCAAGCTCATCTTCTCTGAAGTATGTGCCTATCTGGCGAGTAATGAGACATGTGACAAGCCTGTGCTCAGAGACACTGGGCTGACAGCCCAGATGTTCAACTCTTCCCTGCACAGGTAGGGAAGAGGAATGGGAGCAGTAGGGCAAGCCATTCAAACGATCGGCTCTGGCAGGACCATTCTCCCTTAAGCACTAGGAATGAAAAGCATAAAACAAAACCCCACCCAGAAACTCAACAAAACATCAACTCATTTGTTTATACCGTGTCCCTTTCTCAGTGGAACTTCTCTTGCACTGGAGCAGAGAAATTCCTGTGAAGGTGGGAATTCAGCAGGATAATCCAGTTGGAACCAAATTTGAAAGAGGTTCTGTACTTCCAAGTAAGCAACAGTTTTAAATAAAGCTGTAACTAAGATTAATGTTCAATGAATTAAAATGAAGCATTTCGTTCATTACAAAACCAATAATCAAATAAACTGTATGGGATAAATGATCAATAAAAGCAGGAGAACAAACAGTGTCTCACAAAACTGAAGTAAACATCTAAGAAAAACCAGAGTATTTGTTAGCATGAAAAGTAAAACCTTAAGGAAACATGGGACCTGGGAATAATGTCAAGACAGTAGCACTAAAAAAAATAATCACCAGTTACAGAAACAGAGGAAAAAAGTTTCAAGTAGCAAAACACACCCATCAAAATACTGTTTAAAAAATGTTGACCATCAGTATTTTGAAAACACCAGAGAGGCTAGATTAAGAAAACAGCACCTGCATTTGAGCAAAAAATTGCTTTGGACAAATGTAAACGTTCAGAAACAGCGGTGTGCACAGCATTTAAGACAACTGAACAATTCCCAGAAGTAAAATCCTGTTTATTTAATGGAACGCAACTGTTCAAGCAGGAGGGAGTTTCTGTTGTTATGGTGAATTAATTTGGAGAAATAAGAATGTGAAGGAAAATGAAATGCTAGTATGGGTGAGCAAGAGTAGGAGGAAAATCAGAGTTGGAAAAAAAGAGAAGATAGATACTGTGTCTGCATATAAAAATGCTTTCTGACAAATGTAATACTTCTAAAGTACTCAGAAAACTCTTCACTTCAGTGTCTCAAATATTTTAAAAGCATTCTTTTCTTAAGAGTAAGTACACAACAGCAGACACTGGACCAAAGAAATCTTGAATCCAAACATCAACATTTCTTTTCAAAAGAAATATTCCTCTGAAGTTTAAAAGGGTTGGCATTCTGAACACTACCAAGAAAAAACATTATACAGCTACCACTCCACAATGTGTATTTGATCAAAATTTATGGAAATGGCAAGGAAGAAGTTTCCTGATAGAGCTTTCTACCAGCAGCCAAAATCCTTATTTTGCAGATCTTTCTGCAGTGAACCTTGATTGACCTTTTTGGGGTAGGCAGGCAGGAGGCTGCTGACTAAAATCTGCTCACTTGCCCATTGCATCCATCCCTTCCCTCATTCATCTCCTTCTATACTCCTACTAGTGTGAAAGCACAGAGAAGCTGTCTGCTAAAAGAGAGAGAGACTGAGCTCTTTAACAGTCAAGCTTAAAGCTAAGAACAAAGGAGAAACTTGGAATCAGGAAAGGATTTAAGAGAGACAGAGAGGAACTGTGTGACAGGAACATGAGCATTGTGCTCAGACAGTATTCTTTTGCCACTATCCAAATAGTGGGGGGCTGTACTACAGTCATATTAGGTCTCCTGCAAAAAAACCCTGGGTTTACTTTTTGTTCTCCAAGCACACCTGAAATGCCAAGTATAATGTGCCCATAATTAGACAGGCAATCCTAATAATTTCTTGTCATGAGTAACAGCAAACAAGTCAGAAAGGAAAACAGTATAATTGCATATAGTGCAATCACTGTACAATTCCAGTATGGTTTTTCTTGTTTGTTTTTCCTTCTGTTTCAGGAAAGAAAGCAGTAATCTCATTGATGCTTTTCATAAATGAATTAAAATGCCATGCATGCTTTTACAATCATTTTGCTCAAAACAGTTTGTGATTTCAGAGCTCAGCAGCTTACTTGAATTTTGAGAATAAAGAGGCCCGCCATTAACATGAGGTTGAGCAGAAAATGGGGCAGTCACAGAAGGATTCCGTCTGTATCCACCAGAAGATGCTGAAGAAGTGGTAGAGTTGTGTCGCGAGATTTGCCTGGTCATTGTGCCATACTGGGAACCAGGAGCTGAACCAGGAGCAGCTGAAAAGCATTAGCCAGAGGAACCAAGGAAAAGACTTAAGCAGAGCATTACTTGGGATAGAATGCAGAAAATAGAAAAAGTCCAGAACATGGGAAATACTTGATTACAGTTCTCCAATAATTTAAGGTCAGTAACAGGCGATTAACAGAAAAACAAACATCCCTGTTACAATCAATAATGAGAAAAAATACACAGGACATAAACCAACACTCATATAAAGGGCATTGAGAAATTCTGAGAGTACTTTGGGAGACTGGATTGGACTGGAAAATTGAATCCAACCTTCCAACTCTTAAATATATCTCAATCATACTACATGCAGTAATACCCTTTATTAAAAAGCAGACAGAAAAAAAATCCATGTTCTGCTCAAAACAAATGATTTCCATTGCAAACCTGAACTTGCTTCCAATCTAACATACAACAACAAAACAGTGAAACAAATGTCATGAGCTTCAGACACTTGGCACATTTATCAATCATATTTGCTGGTTGTGCTTTTATATTGATGGAATTTGCACTAACAAATCAGAATCACCAATGCCAGCTGACAGAAAAAGATGTCATTCATTCTTCATTATAAATGCCCATATTTACTTTCCACCTACCTGCTGCACATACTTCAAGGTTAACAAAACAGTTTAAGTTCTCTTTCAGATTAACCTCTGACTGAAAATCACACCTTGCAAACTAATGAATCTCACATGTTGCAGTCACTTGAATCAATGCAATTCTTAAATGCAAAAACTGGTTTGCAATAAAATGTTTTGTGCTTTTATACACATGTATCATATAATTATATAATACACAAACAGCAAGCAGTCAGAAGTTTGCAGTTCTGTAATGCTATCCAAAGTCACTTTCACTTAACATTTCAGTAAAGGAGAGTGCAAAGTGTTATGTGGGTCAAAGCCTCCAAAGCTAGTTTCATAACTCAATCAATTACTTTTGTCATCAGCCTGTGACAGGAATGGGTGGGGTATTTTTTCCTGTTTATTTTGAAAAGTACTACTTTTAGATCCCACCCTAACTGCTGTATATAATGCTTGAAGCAATTTCTCAAGAACTGTTAGTTCATATCCTCAAGTCTTCCAGTTTGACACCTGCCTGCAGCATTATGGAATCAAAGCCAAGCCACTGTGACAGACACTTGGGCCTTCCAGTTACTTTATACCCACAGAATAGAACACACACATCACCCTACACATAAGCTACCATTTCTAAGCTAGAGTGCAACTGCTGTGACTTAGTTTCTGTTGCAGGAGTCACACAGCCTAATACCAATATTCAAGCTGATTCTGAGATCTTATAGATCAGATTAATTGGATTTTAGCTTAATTTGGAGCAGATTTTAAGCAACTAGCAGCCTTTTTCTCATACCTAATGCATTTAGCTTCAGAGGCTTTAACCACAGGAAATTAGTGGAGATTAGATTTGTTGAAAAAAAAACCAACCAAACAAAAAAACCCCCCAAAATTGATTTTTATAATAAAATCACGTAGGTCCCACTATAGAAGAAAAATCACCCTCACTAAGTTCATTAGGAAGACATGATTATTGATTATGCAGAATGACTGCAATCACTTCAGCATTGACAAATCTCACCTATCAGACTGCCCATCGGGAGAGGTGGAGGCAGTGGTGGTGCTGGCGGGGCTCCAGGAGGAACAGAAATGTGTGCTAATAAAATAGTTTATATTCCCAATTAGGCCATATTATTAAAAGTAAAAAAAAAAGAAAGTACAGGCACTTGATAGGCTTCCCAAACAAATATGAAAATTCAACTTCAGTTAACTAATACAAATTCAGACCCTGATCCTATCCAGGGTTCTGTACCCGCCAATCTCTATTCCCATTGACTTTTACGGGATGCCAGATGACAGTAAAATTTCATGCCTATTTGTACCACTGCAGGACCAAAAACACCTGGGAAAGGAAAGCCTACATGTGTATAAGGAAGCGAAGCCTTGTCATCCAAGAAACAGAGAAATCTCTGCAATAACAAAATTACATTACACTAAAACTCCACTATTTTCTTATGCCTTATGGGCTTGCAAAACACACAGTAAATAAGTGACTGAGATGGTTTATTACTAAGATTATAATCCTGCCAGTTTATAATAAAGAAGGACGCTACTCAATCTCACCATTCACCATTCTTAAACACAAGGGAGCGTGCCTCCAGCGCTGAGAGATCCTGTGTGGTTCTTTCACCGCAGATGGCAAAGTTAGCAGGGTATTTCAGAAGCCAACGTTTCCCATTAAACATGTACATACTTGCTGCTGCTCTCAGGGCATCCAGAAATGCCAAATTGTGGACACACATTTAAAATTACAGTTAAGCTTTAAAAGGATACATTTGTCTTTTACTCCCCCTGTACACCTTTGATTGTCTTGTAAAAACATGGACCAGCAAAGGTGTTTTAACCATCCATTATTTAGTAACTGATTGTCCTGCAACTACTCTTGGTAAAGAATTAAAACTTTAGACATCACTCAGAACTCATAAATGACTTCCTGAGTAGGACTGTGCTTCAGAACAGTTTCTACCCCATTGTGTTTAGTCAAAGTTGCTCTGCAAACACAAGAAAGTAACAAGCAGCCTTAAGTTAGCATGGGAGGAGTCCCACATACCTGGCCCAATGGTTGGCGGTGAAGGTGTAGGCACGGCAATGGGAATGCCAATACTGCTGCTTCCACTGTTCTCTCGACTGCCACTTCCTCCACTACTGCCACTACAAAGAAAAACACAACTATTAGCACAGCATGTCCTACAAAAGCATATCAACAGTCACACTTCTTGTGTGAGCTCTGATAGCCTAACTCAATTACAGACTGCTGAAAAACTCCCTATTAAATGCCTCTGTCTTTACCTATAACTGCATACAGATAATCAAGTCTGGATGCATTACACTCCTAACAAATGGAATTAACTAAGCTGATAAACATCACTATTAATAAAATGTGCAATTAAATGCTTCAAAAAATAAAAAGGTAATCAACCATGCAAGTTCTAGGCAATGGAGTAACAACTGCAGAAGTAGTTCAGGGGCCTTGTAATAATTGAAAGTAGTATGCTGGCGCTGGAAGACTTCATGGCTAAACTCTAAATAATTATTTAAGATTAATTATGCTGCCAGCTGAAGGAACATTTCCTCTACTCAGAGCAAAAGTTTAGATTGCTAAGTTTTTAACTGAGAATGGACATGATAAATCAGCTGGGGTGGGGCGTGCTTAATTTTCTGTATATCTAACACTCCCCACTATCCATGCACACACCTTTTGTGTATAAGAAGTTTGTTTCAAAGACAGTCTGAAAGTTAACAACACAGCCAGCTCAAAATTTGTCTAACTACTGTTATATGATATACAAATCAGAGGCCAGTAATGCAAAACATAGTGAACTACTGGGTAACATTTCTACACATGCCTTCAGAGGCTGTGACACTTATTTTCTTTGAGGAAGCTGAAAAAGAATCAAAAATTGAGGTAGAATCTGTCCTTATTCTTATCTAAGAGCACTCCTTAGTCCAAGTCTTGAATTTATATACATTAAATGGATAATGTAAAGGAAACTAAGCAGACAAGATGTTTTGAAGCCAAATCTTCACTTTAATTCATCCATGTTAATTAAGAGTACTCAGTGAAGTTCTAGTTTATTTACCATTCCTGGATAGCTACAAATCAGTCAAGAGTCAAGTGCAAATCATTCAAATATCTCTTTAGAAAATAACGTCACAAAAAAGAAAATCGGTGATCTGAAATGGAAGCCAAGATAATTCCTTCAAAATTAGTGTTCTGCCTGCTGAAGACCTTGATCTTGTCACCATGGTTGCAGCTGAATTTCTAACTGCAGCCTACATAAAAGAAGATCTTGTGAGACAGGAGTAAGGAGCATTCACAGTAGCCAGCTAAACAGACTAACAAGATCCTCGATGCAGAGACATTTAGAAGTTATTTAATTCTGACAGTATTTCATCACCAACTGTGTCTAAAATACTCTCTCAGTCCCTGCTAGTGACCTACCATGTTTAACTGCCTACTGGGAGTTTTTAAAAAAAGAAAAATATTAAGAAAGAAGCTCTCTAAAAAACAAGCTAACCTTTTACTTCTAACTACGTTCAATTCTTTCATCTGTTTTTTCCCTGCAGTTTGAAGCCAATAGAAATCAAATTGGAAAAAAATGAACTCACTCAAGAGACTCTGAGAAACATTTAGCCTTGCAATTCAAGAAAAAAAAAAATTTTAAAAGCTCCACTCAGAATATTGAATATTAAGGCACTTCTTCATGTTAGGGAAGTCAGCAATACAGTAAAATTCTGTTGATGCAGTAGTAAAATAACTCACCTTTTTGCCTGTCAACAAAAAGCTGAGAGGCACAAAGCTTCGAGGCTTTTCTGTGACTTTAGTAAACATTGGGCTTGCCAGGCAGGGAAGACTTACTGTGGGAAAACACCCTACCTGTGTGTTCGTGGTCTCTGATTCAAGGAAGCTGTCCTTCCTGGACTGTGCTGGCTGCCCAGCCTGGCAGGGCTGGTCATGTAATCATTCGGGACTGTTGGCGGTTTGACTGGCTCCAGGGTTTTGTAAGGAGTATTTCGTCTGGTCAAGGAAGACAGAAAGATAAAGAATCAGAAGATTAAAAGGATAAATAAGTGAAGTTGTAAATCCATTTGTTTTCTAAACTTTTCATGAAACACTGTGGTTTATGAAAATTCCAACAGGCAGGGTAGACAGGTCACAGTCAACAGCCTAAATAGACAGGTCCGTACAAGTTGGCCTAAAGCACATAAACTGGTCAAAAAAGCCTAAGCTAAACTTACCACCCAAAATACATTATTTGAGCAATCTAACATACAACAGCTACATATAACACTCTGGGGTTACCTGTCAGCACCTGACAAATTTCCATTGTACCAATTTCCTCTTCCCTCCCCATCAGAATCCTTTCCAAAAGTATTCTTGGCTAAAGGTATTCATCTCATTAAGACATCAGCAAGGCTGAATCAAGATTCACAGAACAAGTGACATTTGCAATCACCAGTGCTTTTCCTAGGAGCACTGCTTCACGCAGCAATCAAGCAATCTCATCTCACATAAGCAGATCTGAAAGTACCTCACAGATGAGCTTCATTGTCTCCATTGGGCTCTCATTGTCAGCCCAAGAAAGCGAAGGCCAGAGAATTCCAACCTAGCAGACTGTGTCAAGTCAGAAATACAGCACAGATCTTTTGAGATCTATTTACCAGACCCATTACTGCCATAACAACAGTGCATTTATTGTACTGAATCGCAGAGCTCTTCAGTTCTCACCAGTAACAGAGATCCATTGCAAAACACAGAATTTGGCAATGCATCAGAGCTAAGCAAAACCAAAAACACTGAAGTACAGGCATTTAATAATTTGTTCAATTACTGGTTATAACTGAGTTGGTAAGTTATACTGCTTCCTGGTATTTCAAGAAACTTTCGGACTTTCTTTCTACATCATGAAAAGCAACAGTATTAAATTTACTTTTCAAGGTTATTTCAGTTGGAAGCACATTAACAGTCCTCCCTGCTTATCATTTCATTTGGTAGTCTTTAGATATCTATTGCTTACAACTGGAATACAAAATTTCTTTTTTTTTTTCCACAACTGATCTCTTTTGGCAGATCTATAGGTGGTGACAACCCTGCATATTAAAATCATCCAGAGTTCTTCACAGAGACAAGCTAATTTACAAACACTACAGTACATAAAAAGTTACAGTATTTCCACTTTTTTCTTTGAGAGGTTTTAATAATAAATTGTTATAGATGGAAGACAAAAACTTTGTTTCCTGACACTGCTCAGAGCTTCCCACCTCACTGTCCCCCAGTGTTTCAGGGTTATCCTGAGAGCTCTTGCCACCAGGGAGAGCTGCAGGGAGCCCAAGGCCTTGCTTTGCTCCAGGACCCTCAAGGAATGACTTCAACTACTCCCACCACATCCAGCTACAGCAGTTCACTCCTTCTTCCGTGGTACTTCCAACCTGAGAATCCAATGATTTCCACAATCCCTCCCTGGTCCTGTGAAGAGACCCCTGCTTCCTTCAGCCTCTTTCGCTTTTCACTCTGCGTGATTTCCATGAAGGATTCCTCCCCATAATATTCCTTTAGATAGTCCTGCCTTGGAGGGACAAGCTGCACAACAGGCAGCACATACCTAAAGGCCGATGTTACATACTAATCTCATTCTGGTTTTACATACTTATCTCTGTTTTCTGGATCAAAGGGAGAAGAGTAGCATCCTTGTGGTTTCTAGCCATTTTTTCTGCATAAATTAGGGTAAGTCATGCCTGTGATATTTCATGCTTTGGCAGAACGCGGCTGCTCAAGACAAGAGCTGTACTTCCTGAACAAGAAGGGCAGATAGAAATCTCTCTTAGAAACCCACATTATTCCTCCCCCTCAGCCAACTGCTGCCACTTGTCAAGCTCATCTGGAAATGACATTCAGCTGATTAATCCTTATCAGGCATCAGCTACGGCAACCAAACAGCTCTGGCTTGTTCAGGGGGGAGCATTAGAGAGAGGCAGCTCACCAGTACATCAACACTGCTGTTTGACCAGCAAGCATCCAAGAGGACATGAAAGTGCCTACCTAGGTTCCCTGGGCTGATAAACAACTCCCTCAGCTGGGATAAGAGACAACTGGAATACTGATTTCATGCCCTTGAGCAAGGGGAATTTTCAGAAAATATCTGAGGAAACCTCTAGTTAAATTTCTCTATGGAATATGCAGCAAACACTGCCACCAAAGCATCAAATTGGGATTAAAAATCACTAAGTCTTCAACAAAAGGAGCTGCTGCTTCTAATTTTCCTCGATCATTGCTCCTGATCTTCACCCTGTCTCATTATTCTTCATTTTTCCAGCTTCCTGCCTCTCTTGAGACAACATACCTGAAGCCAACACAACCATGCCAGTCAGCTTTACAGTGCCTCAGTCCCCCACAGTATAAAGGGAAGGCTAAGAATGACAAACAGGTAGAAGGTCATTTAGGATGCCTTTTGGAAGATGTTGCACAGTTGGACAGACAAAACCATATGGCACTTGCACTGAGCTTCTTAAGTATTAAATGTTTTGGTCTCTAGCAACAACTACTTGCTGGCACACCAAGATAAGCAGATTTCACTCCCCACAGGTCCACAGCAGCAAAACAGATGCAGGGAACTCTGCTCACAGTGGGACTTGGGAATAGCAAAATCCTTCCTCATTTAAGTATAAAAATAAAAATGCACAAGCCAGCAAGAATCAATGTTGCCACTGTGTTCACAATGCCATAAATTTTACTTAGATAATGCAACAAATACAGCACGAACAGCCAGTTCATAGCTCTTCTAATATTGAGAAATGAGTAGACAAGAACTTTACTAGTGAAGCCTTTCCCCCACTAAAGTTTAAACTTTAAGATTCTTTTCTGTCACTAGGGATTTCTCCCCAAAAGTCAGGAATAACAATAGCCTCCTCATTTACCCATATCCATATGAAATCCTTCCCCATGAAAAAAAGTTCTTTCAAAAAGTCATCCTGAAAACAAGAGTCAATACAGCTGAAAGGGTTTATACAAAAAATGTTACTGTGATTTTTTTTTTTTTTTTTTTCGCTAAAGGCAATCAGAATTGCCATCTATCCATGAATTTAAGAAACACCAACACTAGCACAATTAAAAATTTCTATTACACAGGAGGGACCAGGCAGTCCATTCTTACCCCAGAGTTCCCCGGCCTGACATGGGAGGACTTGGTGGTTTTTGTGTAGGCGGATTTGTTCTTGACAAGGTGCCAGTTCTTGCAGGCTGGTTATTTCCATGCTGAAATAAGGGAAAACATGATTTTATTTTTATAACAGAGCAGCTCTATTACTGACAGTTTCTTTTTTTTTTTTAAGTGTAAGAATATGAAGTGAGAATTCCCAGACAGCTGTCAAACAGCAAGTTTTCAGCTACACACTAGACAGACACCAGTAAGTACAAAGAGTCTAAACACAAGCTTAATGTTATTTTCACTATAAATTTACAACAGACATCAGAAAGGTAGGCAACTGACAGGTTCATGCACAAATGTCTTCTATCATTTTTTTCCTTAAAGGGAAGCCGCATTTGTATTCATTGCTATTTGGATGTTAATAATTTAACCCAAACTTTAACACTGACAGTACAATACAGCCAGCATGGCCCAGAATTTCTCAATTTGCCCCTGCTATTTGACTAGCAGAGTCATTCAGGTTGTCTGGGAAGTCTCCTGCAAAAAATGTAAGTGAAGGGAATCAAGGCATCTACTGAATTCAGAGCAAAGCACTATATGTGTTAGAGAAATTAATGTTTCTATGTAAAAATGCGGATGTCAATGTATCGTAGATATATTGACACGCTAAATGCTGTAAATGAAAAAAAAGTATAGCATGTTTAATCTAAATATCCTATGGAAAGCAGAAGAGAGTGTAAGAGAGCGCTAGTTTTCAGTTTTAATGGCTCTGCAGCCTCTACTATCAGTCACATGAGGCACTGTGGGTCAAAGGAGAAATAACACTTCTTACCTTGGCTTTTAGCCACTTAACGTTGGCAAAAAAAGGGGGGGAAAAAGGTAGAAATTAATGGCAGATCCATCACAACTGATAGGACAGGTTAAACTAAAGATAATCACATTTTAAAGAAATCATTTGTGTCTACTGATAATTAGCTCATCCCAGTACAATATGAGAGATTCTGCTGTGTCAGTTATTGAAAATTCTGTGTCTGACAAAGCAACCACAGGAAAAGTACTAGCGTCAAAATTAAGTTTAGCTAAGCTTTGCCAGGTATGTCTGCCAACTTTCTCATGGGCAACAAAGGGTGGAAAAGCCCTCTGCTGACCAGTCAAGTCCAAACCCAAATCAGTGCTATTTCAATGGCAAGATGCACTTAAGAATTCATTCACAAAAACCACAGTTTCAGCAATATGCACAGAATCGATAGGCCTGTTGCTTTGACACTTAACCTTCCCATGTTTTCAAGAAATCCTAGCTGCTGCATTGAATGGTAAATAAAGAAAAGGGAATTTTCTAGCAGGATGAGCAGCAGTGCCTTTCACCTCTGGTTTATTGATTGAAATCTGATTCAAGGCAGCACAATGCTGGCTGCTCAAAAGTGTGTTGGCAGGGATATAATGATTGTTATTCTGAAATTTTAGCTCTTAGAATCAAGTCATTATATGACTCCACTGTATCATTTTAACAGCCTTCGTGATTGCAGAGGAAAAAAAAAACCAAACAAAAAACTTGGCCTCGTGGAAAATGTAACATTTCAAATAAACTCAAGCCAAGTTCTTTCCTTTTTGGGGGAAGTGGGACAGGGGGATAGAGACACTCATTTTTGAAAGGGTTAATATCACCAATAAAAAAAAAAAAAGAAGCAAATACAAACCCCCAAACCAAAAATAATCCCAATGCTTTTTTTGAGGTTGTTTGGAATTAAACGTTACTTCCAGAACGAGCCTTCTAAGGCAGAGCATTTCAAACTGTGGTTTGCATCTTCTTCTCCTCCTCCAAGAAACACAAACTAATTTAAAGGCATCCATGAACTCAGTAAAAAAAGTAATTAAAACATGCTATACTGCAAACATGCATTTGAGACTTCTGACAGGGTCTGCAAAACCAATGAAAAGCAGCTAGGGTTTACAAATTCAATGAGGTTGAAAGCCACTGCCCTTAAGTTATTCATATTACAAGAACAGGAACATAAATCCTGTTCCAAAATTCAGATGAAAAAGTTTAACTCTGGTAACTAAATTTGAAGGTCAACCCATTTACTCTGAGCCTGGGCAGAAGTTCATCAGCAGAGTTTACAGGCATTTAAACCACCTCTGCCCCCACATATTTATTTTATGGATAAACAGGCAAGTTCAGTTTCCAAGATGCCAGAGTACTCTCCCAAGGAGTATATTTTTAAAACAGGCCTTTAGTAATGGAATTTGCTTTCTCTTCTCATAGGAATATGTGTCCCTTCCCCTTACTTCACCAGTTGCCAACGGCAATGGCGTAATACAAGGAATTTGTTAAAGGAGACCAAAAAATGAAACTCTTGGTTCTGTCCTTCCCCAGCAAACATAGATAGAAACTGTTTTGAAGGCTTAAAAGGAAGGGTGGCATGGTTTCTTATCCAGCCTCTACTACTAAATTTGCCTGCCTCAAAAACATAAAACCAAAAAGCTTCCTTTCTTTCCTTCTTTTATGCAGTGTCACTCAGAATTTATGGCGAGTACTTCCAGCCCCCTCCTAATCCCTGTTACATTCTGCCTCCACTGCAGTGACAGTATGAACATCAACATGTAGCAATAATTCAGTTAATCTCCATCTTATTTCAAACCTTTCTACTGCTAAGTACACTAAACATTTCTCTGAAGTCCGACAGCTCTTGACCTTTATTCCTATCTCTAGCACTACATCGGGTGAGCTTCACCTCTTTTGCTACCAGCTAAACAATATACAGACAGATACACACTCGATTGTTCAGAAGAATTAGAAACTGTTGTCATACTGCTTTCTATATGTAAAAAGGTCTGTAGATGTCCTCTCTGTTGCTGTCAATATAAACAAGGCTCATACAGGCAGGAAAACAGAAGGCCAGAACACAAAACGAGCTGGGATTCACATGGGAGAGCAACTTCTGATCCAAAAGACCTAAGTAAGGGGGGAAAGCAAATGAACCAAAGCAAGATGAACTGTATGGCTATTTAATCATGGTTAACAAGCTAATTAATTAGGAGGAGACTTCTTTTATTTATTGGCTGAGTTTACGAGGTCAACATTGTTGCATTTCTTGCTCTGAAAACCAAATGTGATGCTTTCTAAGCAATTTTAAAAACCTGCTTGGAATTGAGAACACTTTATGCAGCAGGGTCTAGACTCAGTGTGATTTGAAGAAGAAGGTGAAAAAAGACAGCAGAAAATCAAAAAGAGTAGCAGGTATGTGCTTAATGTATGTGCAAACATCTCTCTACAAATGCCTCTAGGCCAGCCAGCCTGCTGGCAGAACATGACTGTCACTGCCTGCCTAATCCATACCCAGAAGGTCAGAGCCAGGAAGGAGGGAACTGCAGGGCATGAGGAGGAGAAACGGTAGCATGCATACGGTTCACAGCTTGAAGAGGGAAGAGACTGTTCTGAGAGGGTGTAAAATAAGAGACAGGACATGCAAAAGGAAAAAAGCTTAGTCAAATGAAGAGCATCACTAAGATCTCCTGCAGAAGCTGTGAGGAGCATGATTCCCTTCTCCTCCTGCTACTTGTATTATTGCACACACAGGAGACAGCTTTCAGCCTGATACCAGCATCCTGGATGACACACATCAGAACAAAAACAGTCTGTAGACACAAGCTGGGAATGCTTGTTATGCTGAGGGTGAGAACCAGACAGACCAGGACGTTCCCAGAAAGGAAACAGGGTAGGCAGCAGTATTGGTTGGGGTTTCTTGCAATGATATAGCAGATCATGTTTTAAAGAAGCAAGCCGAACAATCTTGCCTTTCCAGGGACAGCCCAACAAGCATATGGCAGTCCTGGATAAAGCTTTAAGGGTTGTCACAAAACTAAGAGAAGGAAACCACAGTCTTGGGTTTGAGAAATAAAAGTAAATGCTACTGCATTTCCAAAATGTCACAGCTAGGGCAGTGACACATCCACAGGGTTTGTACAGCATGGGAGAGCAGACTGGCCTATGACTGAGCACCAGCAGTGGGCTGGAAAGGAGCAAAGCAATTAAGGCAACGGGCAGAACAGGCGCTTGCAACAGCCATGCAAGGCATTTATTAAAGCCCAAACTGAGGCTGCTCCTGTACCTGATGCCAGGAATTCAGAGTGATGCCTTAGCTTTTAACTTTTATAGTTTCCAAATTCTGTACTTCTTGGTGTGTGACTCTGAGGTTTCTTGTAGCCTGTTAATTTCTGCTCTCTCATGCTAGGTAGACATAACCAAGCCTCTCCGGGCCTGCTCTTCAAGGACACCAAGACTGTCCTAGGCCGAAAGTGTAAACCAAAGAGCCGCTAAGGGGGGGGGGGGGGAAGCTGAGGGGAAAACTGAAGCGTTAATTGGAGAATTAACCCTGATATGCAAATGAAGCAAACTTATAAAAGAGTTAAGAACTCGTGACTTGGTGTCCATCTTGGGGCCCATTTTTGAGAATAGCCTCTGGCTCCCCAGGGTGTACCTTTGAAGGCCTTTCAAATAAATACCTACTTTTATTCTCTTACTCCTGTCTAGCTCTGTTTCTGGGAGGCCTCTTAAGGCATCAAGAGGACCTGGATTTTAGAACTTCAGCTGTTGGTTTGGAAGGACAAACAATGACTGCCAGTACCAAGAGACTTACTTGCTTAAGGCAACTCTTTTGGCAGTTCCAGCATACTCAGTTCTCGTAGTCTAAAGAGTACAAAAACACCTGCTGCCAAAGGCAGTACTGCAGGTTGCTGTAACTGAAGTCAAAGGGACAAGACCAAGGATGGCATGAAAAGGAAGGGTGTGAGGAAATCAGAAGTACCTACTGATAGCCAAAGGATGTCCAGACATTGAGGGACTCTGCTGGCTGGCCTCAGGAGCCAGCTATCTAACTGTTTTTAGTAGTTTTCATGCCAAGTAACAAGTCATGGGGGAACATGAGTCATGATTCAGGGAACTATAAAGCTATCATTTGAGCTATAAACTGTGCTTGGAAAACCAGGGGTAGGAATGGCTGCAAATAACTCATTTATGTGAGCAAATTTATCTGTGAGCACACAAAAGACCACCTGCACACAGAAGCAAAATTCTTATCACACTGATATTCAGCAAGTTTCTCCTGCATATTTCAGCTACGAACTCTCCAATTCCAGAGTGCAGAAACTTCAGATCTCTATGCAGGCTGGTTGTACTTTCCCTGCTGTATTCACTCATTATTTCTCCGACTCCTGAATTTAAAGAGTCAATTTCACTCTATATTCTGCCATACCTATGATGACAGAAAGAGGTCATTAAAGACCACCCAATATAAGTGCTCTTCAATAGAAACAAGGTGTTAAAACATGTGCCAGTCTGATCTCCATTAATAGTAAGTATCTGGCAAACTTGGAATTTTTATACATAGGGTCTCTAAAAGCAATAATCAGCCTAAGATCTGTTAGCTTTGACCAGTAAGCACAGTCATCAACCACAATGGAAAAAAACCCACATGGTTGCTCTTGACTCTTTAGTCAACCTCCCTTTTACTTAAAAAGGTACTTCCTTTATTAGTCATGGGAGAATGTCCCTACAGAAAGGTAGCTGACCATAAGACCTTTTGAAATGCTATTCTGTGTGTGCAGCTAGGCTATTTTGTACAACACTGCCTTCTGTCTCATCAATGGGGCAGTTCTGAAATACCACAAGGTGACACAGTCAGAGCAAGAAAAGCAGAAGCTGGAAAGGTGCTGGTACATGAAGGCATGGGATGCCTGAGGAACGATACAGTAAAGCACCAAGCCTAGAACGTGGTTTCCTTACAGGAATCAAGATATGGAGCTTGGTAGAATACATAATCAAAGATGTTGTTCAGCAGGCAGACTGTATGTGGGTGTCAGACACTCAGGGTAACACTTCTGCCACACTAGTTTTGTGAGGTTTTAAAGAAATGATTCCTGTGTCTCAGTTTTCTTAATCACAATGGGTCACAAGTTTTTATTTGTTCTTCATTTCCTTATAGTCTATAGTAAAGCAGATTATTTTGAGGAAATTAAGTTTTCAAATTAATACTTCTTTAAAAACTGAACATATGTAGGTACATCTCTCTTCAGGGAAATTTAACCTCCTCTACTAATATTTGTAACCTAGTCACTAGTCTTCTGTTAACAGCAACCAGATGTAGTTTGTCAGTATTGCTTCTCTCCTTTCTTTTGTTTTATTTTAACTTTCCAATCAGAAAGCATTAGCATACAAAAACTTGTTGTGGATGATAGAAAACTTAACATTGTCCTCTCAGCACTCAGTCTTGTTAAGAGAAAGATACCTAGATTGCTGCTTTTAAATAGTTCAAGATTTTTCAGTTGAGTTGGTGACTTTGAATCTAACTACAATAAAGTAAGGCTAGCATAAAAAAAATTAGAAAATAAAGAGATCTCAATGTTTTGTGTTTCCTTTGCAAGCTGAAAGGCTTGAAACCTACATTACATCAGATGACATTAGGCACACTTCTGAATTTCCAGTAGCAAGTGTCCTATGGAAAGCACACTGTGTTAACACTCATAACAGAGTCATTGGAGTTGGCAACAGGAAGTTCCTTTTTCCCTCAGAGAAGCATTCTTTACCCTACAGCAATATTTACTGTTTGGCCGTGACCCCAGAGGGATGATGTGACATTAATGAAATTGGCAACACAACATCCTTTGAAGCGTGAATATCTGACAGAGGCTGTAAGGGGACAAAGGCAGGAGCAGCTCCAGTTCAGGATCCCTATCTCACTTAGGTTTTATTAGAGCAAATTATTTAAAATTTAGTATTCCAGTGGTTACACAAACAGTCTTATCCTAAAGGGTAAGTAGGCACAATTAGGTAGCCTTTCACCCTCACATCAGCATCTCATCTGCATTTTCATTTTGCACTGGCACAGATATAAGCATAAGGACTGCAGACAAGTAGGACATGCTGAGAAGCACAAGGGTAAGAGCAAGACTCCCTTCTCTAAGCTTAGCGTTTGTCAAGTTCTGGCCCAATCCCTAATTTAAGGGAGCCTTCCAACTTCTATTTCCTTATGAAAGATTTCTGAGTGCTTAACTCCTGTTTGACTTTCTGGGCTCAAAAGCTTCTTACAGCTTTCATGTGCTGAAATGCAAATTTTTTATGGTGACAAAATTACAATCTTTTTCCTTAAAATAAAACTGAAAAGTGATCAATCTTCATATACAATTCAAGTTTGGTTTTGAAGAACTACTAGTTCCATAAAATAAACTTGATCCAATTACAGCTATTAGGCATTTCAATTAGGCATGTATTCAACATTTTATCTGCCTTTACCATAAGGCATCATCACTTCAATTTCCTACTTAGCTGCCATTTTACAAATTGCTGCAATTCCACCTGCCTTCTATTCAAAAAGAAGATTATTATAAATTCAAAGGCCAATATGAATTTGGCTTTTAAGGGCAAATTTAAGGTTTTTAAGGCAGCTTCCAAGCTTCCTCCTTCTCCCTGCTCTTAAACTGAGGATTTTCTGTATGAGTAATTGTGTTTGACCTATTTATTTGCTGGCACAGTATTTTTTTTTATTTCCTTTCACAAGAAAAGGAGAAGAGGAAGAAGGAAATGTTAAAGTAGCCGCTGCCTAATAATTTCAAACCAAGCTCTACACAGGAAGGTAGATAACAACAGTTACTCTTGTTTACAAAGAATTACTTTAGCTACATCCCCCTATGCCCAGAGGGTAACAGCTGAGCAACCACTTCACAGACCAGCAAAAATGCTTCCCCTGTGTGTTTCTTGGAGCCATCAACACATATTTGTGTTGCAAAGGAAAGCCTTCTTGCTAGGAAACCAACTTTAAAAGCCTTCCTGATTTTGACTGATGCTAGCCTTGGCTTCATAGGGACATATATTTAAAAAAGCAATTTTTGGAGACATTGTCTGTATCTGTACCTGCAAAGGGAAGGGGCAGGGAGTGCCGCAGCTGGGGCACTTTGAGGCTGCCATAGAGGTTTCAGGCTGAAGGAGAAAGTACCTCTGTGATCCTAGGATGCTCTACAAAAGCTTTCCAACCAAGAACATGCGGAGGAGGAAACAGCACTGCCTTCCAAGGAAGTGTCTCCCATCAGTCAGGAAACCTGCTACAGAGAGCAGCTGCTTACCCATCACTGCCACCTCCACCCTCACCTGCCCCCACAGAAATTGCTGCATGCGTGTGAGACAGAGGGAGGCATGCAGAGCCCTTCTCCATGCCCCAAGCACATGCATCTGCTTTTGCATCCTTTCTACATAGCCATGACAAGCAAAGACAAACAAAGAAAATGAGCTGTGAGTATACACAGGAGGTGGTTTTGCATTTGCTCAGATGAAAGATACATGGTGAAGACAGCATTTACCCTGAGGATTATATACCTCCCTAATTTTGTTATTTAGCTCTGTCAGACATTACTTTTAACTACATTTTTCATATGAAACAATTCAGGATCACCCCATAAAATATACTGCATATTTGAACAACAATTTTTCCTAGGATTAATATTTAAATAAATAAAAGTAGAAACAGGGTATAATCCAGTCTGTATCTTTGATTTCTCCTCACTGTATTTTTCCTTTATGTTTCTTTATCAAATCCTACACCAGAACCAAGTCCCATTAACAGCAATAAATTGCCATCTACAGATTTTAAAGTGTTGTATAATTTTTATTTAATACTTGAATGCCAATGTATTATGTTGAACTGTATTTTACTGACACTTGCTACAGCAGAAAACATTCAAGGATCTGCAAGTTAGTCAAACTGACAATTGTTCTAAGCAGACCTCAAACTTACTTTTCTCTAGAAAAACATGGTTTCTAAGGCCTTATTGGACATGTTACTGTCCAACTTAGGGTGAAATCTTTGCTCAAGAAAATAAGACTTAACAGAGACTGAAGCATCTTCCAAGACCACTCTGGACAAGACAAAGTTTGTCATTCAGTTTATTGTATGCTCTCCCCTCACTGTAGATTCAAGAGGTAACTCAGATTCTCAGCATCATCTTTCATTTGTGCTGACTTCCAACAGGACATGATCCAGCTTCTTAAGTTGTTTTGGCTTGATTTTCTTATGACACCACTACCTACATCTAGGTGACTAAGTAAGCTACTTCCTTCAGAGCCTTGATCTGTCTCACACTCTTGGAACCCAGGTAATACAATGGCCAAAACATTTAACTGTGTCATTCACTAACTCAGCACACTCTTTTCAATACTGTCTCTAATGCATGGCAGCCACCTTGAACTACGTACCTGAGGTCTGGCTGGCAGTTTATTTCATTTGTATAACAAGTCTACATAAAAACACCAACTGTTTCATGCCTTTCACAGCTGTAAAACAGACTTAGGCAAGTCACTCAAAAAAACAATATCAAGATATAATTTGCACCTGTCTTGTAATTGAGTTGGTAATTTGGTTGTTACTAGAGGCTTTGTTACCTCTGAAAAGACCAAGCTTTTAGTATAGAATAAACCACTAACATTCAAAAAAAACCTTTACTAAAACCATTCCATAAGAACTGCCTAGAAATGGGTAAACAGCACCTCATTTCCACCCACTAAAAAAAGAGGGTCACATGAATAAAGACACCAGTACTCCCAAAAGCCAATAGTGATATTGGCAAATGCAACAGCTAAGTCTTAATAATCTCAGCCTTCATGGATCAAACAACCTGTTTTGAGTCTGCACAATGTGAGTAGTTCGGCAAAGCATCAATTTCAGAGACTAACAGTAAATATTCTACTTTTAAAGTCTTCTACAGCACTTGATCCCTGGAGCACTTAAATGCAGAAACCACGAACCTGACATTGAATTCCTGTACTCTCTATTCATAGAACATTCTCCTCAAATGCAGGCTATACTAAAAAAATTATCCATTTCTCTGACTCCAGTGTTTCTATTTTATAGCAATTCAGAACATGTCTGTCAGGATTCTACACAAGACTGTTATTCATCGAGACTGGTTCAATTTATTAGTGTAAAACAATCCTAAGAGTTACAGGTTTAATCCTCAGGTTTAATACAGGTTCACCTACAAACAAAACAAAAAAACCACGTAGTCTAAAGTCACTACACTAATTTATAGTCTAGAGCTGTCATGGTATAGAACTGCTTTCTAACTTGTACTGGAATTAGACTCCTGTGGGCATTTGGAGGGCTACTACGAAGCAGGAGGTACCCTGGTACTCTATTGTGCCAAGTCATTATGAAAGATCTGTCCCTTGATCTCAGAAATTCAAAGGGCACAGGATGGGATGATACAGCTGCACAACTGACTGACCAGAGCACATCAAGCTCTAGAGGTTACACAGGTTTTGAATAAATGCCATCCAAGAGAAGATTGTTGCAAACTGAATGTACCTGAAACACCTGGTCTAGAGGGATACAAAGGTATTTTTTATAAAAAGATGACCAGAGAGCAAATGGTGTTATATTAATTCACTCTAACTATGACCATTTCAAGAGAGGTAGGCAGTAGTTTATCAAGGCTTTTATTTAGAGAAAAGGAAAGTTAGGCTGTCTAATGGGAGTAAGACATCAAATGCCACTCAGATTTAAATGCACACCACCAAAAAACCCCACCCCCACCAGCCAATTTCCCTGTAAGAGATGACTTCCTTTATTTTTTTAGTTACTAAGAAAAATTGAGTGGCAGTGACAACATCTAGAGGAGGAAGTAGTGATAATTTTAAAAGTCAGTCATAGCTTTTTTGACAAGTCATTAGCCTAAGATCATGAGCCATTATTTCCTGACACTGTGACTATCACTGACAGTCATAAGGTTATGGCAAACACTGCTCAAAAAACCCTCACTGTAAAACAATCCATTTTGTTATCGAAATGTTTATATGTGGGAGCATATCACACCCATAATCCTTCCTATCATAAAGGAACTAAACATTCTAGTATCAGTAACATTCTGCCCCAACCCTATCTCCTGGTCTGTGTTATGTGGAGTCCTCAAGTGTCCAGGAGTTCTTACCTTTACGCCATGGCCAACATCATCCAGCACCGTGTAGTCTATAGGTTTTCGAATATACCTTACAGGACGTTCCATGTTCGCTGGTGCTATAATTTTGTGAGTTCTTGATGTGTTCTTATTGGTCGTCAAAATGCCTATCTCTCTGCGAGCGACCTTTTCTTTATGGATGTCCACAGTCTAGATTAAAAACAAGAAAGTATGGGTTTCTTTAGGCATTTGCTATTTTCTTTACAGAGCTAGCTACATGTTTAGGCTTCACTGTTAGACAAAGAGTCTGAACTGAGTTAATGCTGCTGGAAGGATGCCAGTTTATTGATGAAATTAGTTTAATCTACACGAACCTTGTTAGAAAATTACACCTTAATGAAATAACCAATATTAATAATAAAATTACAATTATACGTTACTGCTTCGACACTCCAAAGACACTATGCAGATACAGTCCTTGCAGATTAACCCTCAGCGTTCTTATGACTGACACTGGTAATAAATTACTCCAACTCCACAGCTGGGAAACCAGGACAGACAAGCTAAGCAATTTGCCCAGAGCCCCAGAGGGGGACTAAGCTTGGGAAGTCTGCGTGGTAATTTCTTTCAGCAAAGCCATCAGTGCATATCAGAGTGAGAGTCTGCACAGGGAGGGACTAATTTCAGCACTGGGGCTAGTTTCAGTCATACTGTTTATAGCAGCTTTACTGAAAGAATAAAACAAAGCTTTAAAGATGCAAGTAAAGGAATATAAAATACGCTGCATTTTATTTTAAAAAATTAAAAAAAAAAAGAGAAAGATCAGTCCAGCAGTCTGTGAAAAATCACACTAAGCTTCACATAACAGACATTCTTCTACGTGCAATGTAACCACTGCTTAAACCCTAGCTGAAGGAGAACAAGTGCAAATCAAGCACTGGATGCCATAGGAAGTCCCATTTCTAGGAAGCCTATTTCAAGATTCAGGGATTGAATGTACTAGTTTAAGTACCTACTAGAACCTCAGGATCTCATTGAAGGAGATAGTATCCGACAACAAAACCCACCCCTTTGAGCAAAACCTATCAAGCTACCACTTTATCCACTGAGGAAAATAAATCTTAGTCTATAAGCATCAATTCCTCCTAGAAAGCCTGTCACAGGGAAAAAAAAACATTGACGGTTAAGGAAGAAGAAAAATCCTTGTCATCCTAAATACTGCCTCATTTAGGTACATCTCTAGAAATGGTTTAATCTAAAATGAATGTTGTGATGTGCAAGGTTTTGTTTAGTGAAGCAAAGTCGAAGATGAAGCACAAAATTAGTTTGATATTTCTACTTCTATATGAGGCAAGATGAAAAAAGCAAGATTAGTATCCAGGAAATGAACATTTCTAGGAAAGCCAGCATTTAGCATTCACTGTGAAATGTCTTCAGCTGACCTGTTTTTTTCATTAATTGGTGCACATGCTCAAATAATCTTAAATTCTCCTGACTACAAAAAGACACAAACCCCTCCTTAACAGTTTTGATAGACGACATTGCAGATTACAAGCAGGAATACAGGTAGAGAAGCACTTAAAAGCAGTGATACCAAGCAAGCTTGTTTTCAAAGCTAAATAACAGACTATTTGTAACACTGCAAAAGGTTCTTTTACTTTGGAAGCACACAGAATCTTAATAGAAATAAGAATTGTAATTTTCCAAAGCAATGCAAGACATTGAATGTGTATGTCTGCATTGGCTTATCTGGAATAAATTCATTCACTGTCCCAATAAAACTTTGGAACAAGCTTTATTTTTCTAAATGCTCACACTCTGAAAAATCCCTGAGTCAGGAATTTAAAAAATGCCTTTCCAAATGAGACAATCCTATATACATCAAGTATTTACCACTACATCAGTATCAGATATCACCCACTGCACCCACATTTTCTCTTGCAGCCCGTTTCACAGGTGATAGAATGAAGACTAAAGAATCAGACTAGCCTAATTTTTTTCAAATGCAGCTATTATTTGTTCTTTTCCTTTTAGAGACTAAAACACACATCAGTTCTGCCTTTTTGTTGTTTTCTTGATCTTGCTGAAAGAATTATATGAGTGCTGTGCTACATGTTCATCTCTTCCAATTTTTCTGCACAACCTGAACCTTTCTGTTCAATTATAACAGCAGGTCTTAAACTGTCTTACAAAACTCTTTAATAATAAGCAACTCTTCATATTTTGTAATACATGAGCACTGCATAGGAGAGAAAAAGAAGCAACTTTGAAGTCCACTGAATAACATAGCAGTTTAGGAGGCTGAGAACATCAATTTAAAAAACATACAACAGTGTTTCAAAATAGGGGTTTTTAAAATACAGCTATGTCCCTTGAAATAAATCCATGCTAGTTCTAGTTCATCCTCACAAACCAAATCTGTTGTTACTAATAAATTCTTTTTTTCTTCAGTGGATGGACAAAGATGCATCTTTATACTAAGAGTTCTCTTAACATTGATAGCAAAAGAAAAAAGATAAAACAAAGCCCTTCAGAATACAAAAAGATGCATCTTTTTCTAGCAGGTAGTCCATGAAACTGACTTTTCCTCCCTGCAATGGACAATGAAAATTCCATAAGTTACTGGAAAAGAGGATAAGAAATTCCAGGAACAGATGCTGTACTATACATGCTTTGGAAACTGACATAAGTAATATTGCCAACAAATTGTTGTTAATGAAAAACCTCTTAGAACACGAAAAGCCCATATATTAATTTTATCAGACAATTTATCCAAAAAGTATTGCGCAGTGATTTGTAAAGTCTTTGCATGAATTTCAGTAAGGCAAAGAAAGCCAAAAGAAGAGTATCTGTGCCATAGTGCAGGGCCAGCAACAGAGCACATTATGTAAATCCTGAAAGGCATTCAGACATGCCCGTGCAAGAGACTGATTTGCTGTTCAAAGCAAACGAGACTTCAACTCCTACCACATCTGGTGCACTGGAAAAGCAAGGCAGGGTTTTACCCCTATGCAAAGCAAAGGCTCACAGCATATGCTTTGCCCACAGCTACAGGGTGATTGTCAGAGCTACAGCATCTTACTTCTTAAAGAATTTACTGGGGTTTTTTAGATCTGCACATTATTAAGTCTTATGTGAACATCATGCAAAACGAAACACACAACAATTGGTCATTCTTCTATTTTCATTTATATTTGCTTGATGTTCATCTGGAAGTTTATTGTTTAGTCATAGCTTTTCACTTTCAAAAGATGAAACATTCAATACACAAGCAATTTTTAGTAGGACAGCAAAGCTTTCCAGCCAGTCTACAGTTAATTTCCAAGAAAGACAAACCACATATACCAGGTAACAGCCAAAACAGACCATTCTCAAAGCTCTGGTCACACTTGACATCTGTAGCCACGAGTGTTTGTTCTGATATGGCAGCAAGACAGCTAAACAGTAGTTGGTTTGTGTTCATGCACAAAACCTACTTTTAGATATCAAAGATGGAGAGGAGCAAAGTATGGCTAGCTGGCACAGGTTAGCACAGGTTAACAAGCACTTGCAAGCAGTCAGACCAGCTTCAGCTATCTTTGGCCTATGCTGAAACAAATACATAACATAATTTAAAATTTGGGAAACAGGGCAGGGATTTTCACTCCTAGACAACATAATCCAGTGAGACAAAGCCCAGCTTTATACTGTTTTGGAGAAGAGGGAAAAGACAGTCCTTCCAAAAGCACAATGTGCTTCCTTTGGGAAGCAAATTTAAATGACCTCGTCAAACAAACCCCTTTGCAATTACAACTGAGTGCCAGGGACTATGCCAGCTAATCCAGAAGCTTCGAGGTTGAAGGAACTGTTAATTATTAGCTGTCTCCACTATCTGTCTTCTTCAAACCATATTAAAAAAAACAAACCAACAATCAGTTGAGCAACAGGATGTAGAGTTAAAATTTAACTATTTGCTTCCTTAGAAGCAGCCTCAAGGCCAAGGGAAGCACAGCAATGATACAACAAATAGTTGTTCTTTTATTATCCTGTGCTGCAGATACCACTCTACCCATGTGCTAGTGTGCTAGCCCAGAACAAAATTTACAATAAATAGAGACTGAGATATCTCTGGCCAAGCTAATATTAGGATATCTAAACATTTTAATAAAGCTCACACAGGGGCATTAAAATAAAAAAGGAAAAAGAGAAACAATTCAAAGCTCTACGGTCTTTTTACTCCTGAACCACTGCAACTCAAATTTATGAGCCAGATACTTGCACAGCTACCGCTTCTCTCACTAAATGCATACCCAGCTGCGAAAGAGCAGAGAATAAAAAGAACAACCTCAATCAAATCAACTCCACTAACTAGGCACCATCAACTTCAGGCTGTCCTGAAGGATAGGACAACTCATTATAGTAACACCACAAATTTACACCAAGCAAATACCCTTCAGATTTGTGTTAAATTAACTGATATTGCAGAAGTGCTGCGCAGGAAAACTCCACTTCTGGTTTCCTACTTTGCTCCTCCCCAGTTCCTCAGGAATGAAGCTGTAACAGCACACACTCACCTGACAGAGGGGACAGGAGAAGCACTGTGTGGTGCTCCATAGCTATCTTTCCAGCAACCTGGAAAAAGCTGCCGGGCTTTCAGGAAGAGCGAATGCTAGGAGACAGAACAGCTTCCTAGCTCTCAACTGTGAAAATGGTGGCTATCAGGTAAAACTCCCCAAAAGAGAGTCTAAGATACAGGGTAGAAAGTAACAAGTTAAAGAATAAAACAGACAAAAAAAGCCCGCTCCAAAACAAATAAACAAACATACACCACCAAAAAACCCCCACTCAGCAAACTCCCTCCTCCCCATGCCCCCCCCCCCACCAAAAAAAAAAACAAAACCCCAAAACTCAAACCACTACATGAGTTTAATGAAGAGCAAAAAGTCACTTCACGGGCATTTCCTTGATCTTAAAAAAATCTAACACTCAAACACGTAAGACCAAAAAAAAAATTCTGAAGATTACACCACCACTTTTAATGACAGCTTTTCAGGCCATTTCATGCAATGTTTTTAAGAACTTTCACATCATACAGACAAATGCCCTATGCCACACAGAGCTGCAAGCCAGTAACTTTTCAATTTGTCCCTAAACTCACTCAGATAAGAAGGAATATAAGATCACAGTCCACAGGCTTCCTTAACATCCGAATTTCTCTAAAGCAAGGAGACAAGGAAGACCAAGCAGCTTATTATTGGCAACAGTTTTCTGCAGTTTTGACATTGTTTCCCTTTTTTGCTTTTTCAGTTTGTGGTTAAATATAGGGTTGGGTCTCTTACTAACACTATATTTCAGGCAAGTAGAGCCCTGATTACAGGGCATCAGTGCTGTACATACCTAAATGTCAGCAGAATAGATTACAATTACTTTATACAAACAAAACCCAGACATAAGACATATCAGTCATGCAAGCAGCATGACCCACTACCACTTCCCACCCCAGTCTTCCTTCTGCACTTGCTGTAATTACATATCCTGGGCCTCAGCAACCTGTTCTGCACAAACTTGGTGCTGTACTTCCCCAAAGGAATCTGCTCCACACCTGAAGTCCTGTGAGCACTTTGGGGCACCTCAATGCAAGAAGGACAAACTATCAGAGCATGTCCAGAGGTGGGTGACCAAGATGGTGAAAGGTTTCAAGGGAAAGCCATACAAGTGGCTTTGTTTCTTCAGCCTGGAAAAGTGAAGGCTAAGGGGCACCCTCATCACAGCCGACAACTTCTTCATGGGGGGCAGCGCACAGGGAAGGTGCTGACCTCTCTTCTGGTGAGCAGCAATAGGATATGAGGAAATGGAATGAAGCCATGTCAGGGGAAGTTCAGACTGGACATTAGGAAAATGTTCTTCACAGAGAGTGGATGGTCAATGGAACAGGCTTTCCAGGGAAGTGGTCAGGGTCTCAAGCCAGTCAGAGTTCAAGGAGCATCTCGATGACACTAAGTCATATGGTCGAGCTTTAGGGAGTTGGACTCGATGATCCTTATTGGTCCCTTCTAACTTTAAATGATTTTATGATAAACACTGCATTATTGAATTCCAAGTTAATGGAGAGAACAGTATTTCATCCATTCTATACCTGAACAGTGAGATTCTCTTAACCAAAGGACACTGCTGGCAATGTAAGATAGAAGAATTGCTTAGGAAAAAAACCCCTAAGACCTCTAGTCAGGGACAAGTCAATTGGAACACTAGATTTGACGTATCACATCACAGCAATTCATCAAATATAGAACCTTCTTTCAACAGAAACTGCTCCTGATGTGACACAAAACACTGGGCAAAGGCACAGGTTTCAGACTGAATCTCGTCAATATAACCATGCAATGCATGGGACAATGAGGGAGGCAGAGGAAGTTTAGTTTCCTTCCTCAACCTGTGGTACAACTGTCTGGATTCCAAGTTTACTTCTTCACATTTCAATATGAAAGGTAGTATCTGTTCTACTGCTCACAAAAAAATCAGTTGCAGCTTCAGATTTAATTGGTCATACATGGCAGTAAAATATATATAGTTAAATGTTAAAAACTTTATAACATAAACAAATATTTTGTGCTACAATTTCACCACCCAGACTATAAAGTGTAGTGTTAACCAAAGGAAATGTAACTTAAGAAACAAACACTAAAGGTGCTTTTGGCATCCCTTAATAAATAAAAACAACCCAAACCTTCACTCTTTGCAATAAACCCAGCTTTAATATGAAACCCTTACTGTCATTCTCCAAAACAATGGATTTCATTGTCTTGCTATATAATTTATACAGTAAGCCTCCCTGAAATGAAAATAAACTGGTGAGACTAATATCAACCTGTTCTGTTTTAGAAATACAAATTCATTCCACTGCTACTTCCAGAAACAAAGCATATTTACTAAGACCTTTTAAATAAATGAGTTGTGGTTGAGTAACAGAGCTGAAGAGACCTGGACAATGCACACTGCACAGGCCACCTGCAAAGAAGTCAGTGTGACCTACAAAAAGAACAATGAATTCCCCAGCTTTAATTAGCTCGGTCAGACAGCTAACTTCTTCAGTGGGAGCACTATTTAATGCTGTTATTTTGTAAAGAAAGTTCAACACAGGGAAATGTGAATATATTTAAACTGCAAATAAATATTCTACAGAAAAGATCAATTATAGGTTCAAGGCACATCAGACATGAAAAACACAAGTGAGTAGTTTGGGGTTTTATGACATCATGTACAATCAGAGGTCTACACAATGTTACAAATTACATATTTTACTAACTCTTGATGGAAGTGCTAGTAACTTGAGTACTTGACTTGAAACTATCACATATATTACATATTGTCTGATTGCCACCAAGATACTGTTCAAGAAACTCAAGAAATTTACCTAGAGAAATAAAATAGTTTACTTCCATCTCTAGTCCAGGAGAGTCCAAGCACTAAGCAGGTCTGGCCTCATAGGCCTGGCCTCAGGGGAGACAGAGAGCAGAGCATCAGTGCAACTGGCATCGGTGACCCTTGTTTATCACTGTGCACACACATTTATTCCATGGGGATCTCCTCCAAAGTATGAGGCTGTACTGGTGTTGGGAATCATAACTGTCAATTCCATAGAGTAGAAATTGTTTGGATACGCCAGCTGTGACCATACCAACTCTGGCCAGTTTGGTTGAGCATTTGCCTCTTCCCAGTTCTTTAGCACAGACATCTGGTTCAGTTAAGCAACATATGAGAAGCACATAAAAAAGCTGAAAGAAACTTCCACTGAAGTACTGCCCTGTTATCAGGGACTGGTGGAGTCAATCCTGTCTCTAAGGTAGAAGACTGATGCAATCTTTTATCACGCCCAGTTAGCCATCAATTGTGTGAAATTCAAGTCCCTAGTTAGCTTTGAATGAATTTCATAAGAAGGTACCATACTAGAAGCTTTCTATTGGTTATCTTTCACAACAAAAAAGGGAAAGGCCTTTCTTACTATTCCCCTCTTCAAGAGATGATTTCAAGACATTTTCAGCCTCTTGGACAGTAACCAGAATCAAGCCTGCTAAAGCACAGTCAATTTATCAGTCAATCCACAGAAGAAACCCAGTACTAGCAACAAGGAACAGGTCCTAGAGGAAAAGAAAAAGGGAGATGTCTTTTTTCAGTTCCCCAAATTCCTTTAAGAATATAAGGATTTCAAGACACTTTTATTTCACATAAACAATCCTTCAATCCAATTTTCACTAAGGCTAATAGCTGACCGAATACCACTGTCTAAAGTCATTTGAGAATCCTCAGAATATCCTGCCATGCCTTTTGAACCTGCAACATGAAAATAAGGTTTCCTATCACTCTGAAGCATTTGGACATTCGAGTTTCACCTTGTGTGTTTGCTCTGTATGTGGTGCTGGCAATGTAGGAGGCAACTGAAATAGGTTTAAGAGTTGTATTTCCAGAGCTGGAAACCCAGCAATGTTTTCTGGTAGATTTATAGATAGAAGTTTCTCACACATTCTCTTCAGTATACAGACAAGTGACAATAGTAGGACAGGCTCTCCAGAACACTTCATCTTCCCAAGTCCTTGTAAATCCAGGCCTCTTAAGGTAAAAGGCTAGAGGAGCCAGATAAGCCATATCTCATGTAATCTGTCACCTTACTTTTCCTGCACAGAGGGCTCACATTCAAGAGCTTTTACAGATTAACACAATGAACTAAGGCCATCAACACAGATACATACAGCAGCTTTCACAGTCCATATAAAATGTTTGTCACCAGAAGAGGGGGGGAAGGCACTAGGGAGATCAAAAGAAAAATAATGAGACAAGTACTAAGTCCCACTTTCAGAAGCAACTCATGTAAATGTACACTTACAAAATACATTTCTATGCATAAAATGTAAATATATATAAAAAATAAAATCATAATGCTAACAATGCATTTTACTAATATCATCCAATGGAGAGGAGGGTTTAAAAAGTGTTGATTGGGGGCCTTATTTTGACAGTTTATCACTGTTTCTTCAATTATGTCTGAACACAGATTATATGTCAGTTTAATCCTATGGAGCTAGCCCCCGATTTAGAATTTAAATCTTTCTTTATATACACTAGCAGTTTTTCTCAGATTCTCCTAGCAATTGCCATCAGCATAAAGCAAACCACATTTCAGCAATGTTCACATAGAGGTTTTTTTTTTTTCTGGGATATCAGGACAGTTGGAGGGGGTAAATGGTCAGGGAATGAAGTATACCATAGACATCCCATTTACTCAGAACTGTTTGCTTCCTGTATGTTTTTAGAATTCAGAAGCACAGAATGTAAAACCATAACGCACACAGTTTCACAGCAAGTTTAAGCTGTATTCATTTCAAGACATACTTAACAAAAAAAATTATTCCTGACTGACAGAACATGTGCTTGCAAGTGTTTATAAAAGAAAAAAAGCCTCATTAAAATCAAGAAACTGAAAACAAAAGCTAGAGAAATAGGCTTAAAGATTACTAGCCATAGACAAATAGCCTCACCTTTAGCCTTTCTTCCAAAGGGAAGACTAGGATTCACTAGGAATTGGACCCCAACTGGACCCCAATTTCCAAAACACAACTTGTGGAGTGACACATACACCTACACAACTGCACAGGAAAAAGAGAGGCCTGCTCAGCTAAAGGATTATTTCTATAGATGCTTTTCAGAGTACCCTATTGTCAAATCTAGTCACGCATTCTGCTGGAGAAGCTGAGCAGAAAGGGGACACGAGGCAAAGACAGACCAGAGGGGCTGGGAGCGGGTACATGACATTCTAGGACAAGAATCAGAGCAAAGAAACCAGCCCACTTGTCCAAGAGCCAGACTTGGGTTCATGCCTGATTTTTCCTTCCTGGTGCCAAGTGGAAATGGGAGGAATGCTATGGAGGATTCATATTCATCCCTCAGACAGCACTGGAGGAAAGAAACTTCTCACATTATTCTCTTAAATGGCTCCTTCAAGCACTTTCATGCAAGAGGCTGATCAGACAAAATGGGGCAGCTGACAAAAGCCAGTAGGTCTCACCTGTGAAATGCCACCTCACAGAATTAGGGTCTATGCATGAAAAACATCTTTGGAGAGACAAAAGGAAGTCTCATCACAGCCTCACCCCTGCTCCCCACTTTCCCTGACTGAAAGGAAGTTGATGTCAACACAGAGCATAAGTACGGGAGGTCCACAGAGTATCTCTGGGAACAGGGAGGGCAATGTGGGAAGTAAGACTGGCAGATGGCAACTGAAGGCAAATGGAGTTTAAGTCCTACAGAGGAAGAGATTTTAGCAGCTCTAGAGAGGCCCTTGTTATGGAAAGAAAACAGTCAAGGCAACAGTCCTCCCTCCTCCCCACTGCATTGGTGAAATGCCAGAAGCATTTTGCTAAAGTTCACATAAGCATGGGGGAAATGGAACTTCAAACATCTGGAGTATGGAGGTCAGACAGCACTGCAGAAGCAGCTGGCCCTGCACGCAGAAGGCGGCTGTCTGCCAGGATGTCAGTGAGTGAAGAGGTGGGATGGGTCTGTGGCTAAAAGCAAGAGCCTGGAAAACAGCAGATTGAAGTTCTATTCCTGGCTCCGCCAGACTTCCTGTGCTATGCCAAGCAAGGAGCTTTGCTGCCTGGGCTTGGAGCTGTGCACCTGCAGCAGCACCAGGAATAGACAGAATATAGGTGGGCACAGGTACAGGCAGCACTGCCACAGCTACCTGCTCTGAGCACAGCAACACACAGTGACAGATTGCCCAGATTTCTCTGTCAAACACCTTACACTGATGTTTTTAATTGCTAATGAAAATGCACAAGTGAGTTACAGATCATACTTCCTGTGCTTTGGCAAAACCTACTGCCAATTTTAACCACTTGAGCAAACTAAATGTACAAACACTGCAATAAGAAGTGTATTATGAACATTATTCATTTAAACAAAAAAGCACGAGCCCTCCAATAACCTGTGAGACATGTTTATATGGAGTACAACAAATTTTTGTGTTCTAGATAACTTTTTTTTCTTTCAAATGCAACTGCTAGTTCAATACCTTCTTCAAGAGCTTGAGTACAATAAACAGGTAGAAAAAATGCATCACTAATGTAGATCTCTGTGGGAAGATACAGAGAAGAAACAAGGTATTTATCTCCACCTGCCTCCTAAAGTCCATGTCTTTTCAGCATCCAGCATCAGGAGTGGGGGAAGGGAGAGAAATAGCTTCCATAGTTTTATTCCCTGCTCTGACACAAAATCCCTGATCACTTTAGAATATAGTTTCCAGTATTAGCAGGAGATTCAGCTGTGGCTGAACCCCACACCCCACCCTTTCACAAGCACTGCATGACAGGAAGTACGAACCCAGCTCTGCACCAGATCAGAACTACAGCACATGGCAAAATGACTGGCAACTTTAGTTTCACACTGTACGACAAACACCTTTCTCAATATCAGTTCTTCTACTCAGCCCTTCCTCCAACCCACCACCTTCCCTTCACCAAGACAGGATTCCGATAAGAGAACTACCACGGTACATTCCCTCTCCTCTAGTGTTCTACACAGTGAACTGAACAGACATTTTAATGTTTAACTAACACCAGTTGCTGATTAAAACCAGTCTTTAAAGTGGAAGACACTTCAAAAGAGAAGAGTTTCAACAGTACAATCTGATGGATTTTTGACAGAACAACATTTGGGATGTGCAGTCGTGTCACATTTGTATTCAGCTCTAAAAAGCAGATAAATGCTTTTGATTATGCAAAGGCAAAATTCCAGCTGTATGCATGAGTGTATTTCAGCCTGTGAAATTAGATTTTAGTTACTTCAAAATTTTTTTTTCTGGGTATTCCTGAAGATATGCATGAGTAAGTCAATTCAGAAGACAAAGAAACTAAATATGCTTATGCAAGCTTCCATGTAAGAGTTCCAACCTTTTAAAGTAGCTGACTGAGTCCCTCTTTTCCATACTGGAAGCAATGCACTTGTCTAGAATGAAACAAAACATACAAACCTAAATACATTTTTTGACTGTAGGAAAGCACAACAGAAAGGAAAAATTAAACCGCTTCTTCAGTAGTTTGGACTCACTAAAGAACCACCATGGGAGTAGAACAAAACTGTATGTCAAACGAAAAGCATTCTGTGTGCCAAAAAAAGCAACTTCATAGGAGATGAACATGTGCAATTGCAAAGAGCACTGCAGGTGGCTGAAAAGGAAACCATCTAAAAAAAGCCTATGAAAAATAAACTCAAGAGAACAAGTCTGAATTTTCTGAAAGTTTGACTGAGGTAAGGTGCTGATAAAGCTGTAACAATGACAAGTCAGAATGCTTATGCCTGAACAAAACAAAACAAAACAAAAAAAACAAAGAAAACCCAAAAAACCCAAAGCCCAGTACTTCACATTCAGTTGTAAGCTGGCAAGCCAAATTGGGAAGAGCACAGAACAGAATCCATGCCAAGAGAAAGTAAGCTAATATTACCTTAACCTTAATTTATCACCTCTTCAGCACTTTAGTTAATCAGCTCTAATAGTAAACATAAAATATTTTCCAATAATTAAAGTTATGTTACATGGATGAGACAATGGATTTATTGTATATTTCAAAATAATTATTATGCTAAAGAAGAACAAAACTCACACATGAAAGCTATTCTCATTTATCACATGTATTTACTTGAAAGTGGTCTGAATTAATTTTCAGACACACACTTTTCTTAAAACAAAAAAATCCCAACCACCAAATGAACTAAAACCAACCAAAAATAAAAAAAATACCAAAAACACATATACACATATAAATACACAAACACACAAAAATGCCTCTCCCAAGCACTCCCCTTCTCCACATGAATTCAGGGCCTATGAGATGTCTAAGGCTGGTAGTTCTAGGAGAGACTGTTTCCCTCACACATAAAACAAGGACAACATATGCTGGAATGATGATGGGTATCCTTTAGCCACCTGCAGACATAGTTTGATTACAAATCACCCAATGTTACTTCTATCCCTCTTTGATCATATGTCATTTGATGGCAGTGATATAAGCTATTGGGAGATGTGCTGGTTTTCAGCTGGGTCAGCACTGCACCAGGAGTAGTTCATGAGTATTAATTAAACAGCCATCAAGTGGCTGAAGGCCACACGATCTACACCACAAACCCTCTTGGATTAGTGCCACAAACACAGCTTACCCTACATGAAATGTCTATTTCTCAGTTCCTAAGTGTTCAAGGGTTGAATATTCCACTTTGTTCAGAAAAGAACTACCGAAGGTCTGGACTTCTAAAACATTTTTTTAATAAAAAAGTAGGAAAGCTGCTATAGCACACTACTTCGTTGCAACACTATGAGGTGCTACTCCAGTGGAGTGATAACCACCAATGGCAACTCTTTCCTCTTGTCCCCACTGCCTATCAGTAAAATAGGGTGGCAGGAAGAACCCTCAGACACTATAGACTCCAATCTAAAAGTGTTCAGTACACATATTCCACTCTACAGTTCACTAACTACCCATTCTACTACCTCCTGCATATTACTGTAGCAAAGAGTTCTTCCGTGTCCCTTGAATACCGAAACAACTAGGATCTGCCAAGTTCCTCACTTTTGTTTTCAGACAAATATAGAACAAAATGGTTCAGTCTTCTGATGCAGCCTGTCCTTTCTCAAAATCCCTTCAGCAAGAAGGTACATCAACAGAGGACAAGCTTAGAAGCATCATGAACTTCCCTCAGCTCAAACTTCTTCTAAAAACTGAGTTTCCACAGCATCACATGTGGATGCCTATTAAGATACTCAGGCAAAAAAGGAGAGTTGACAAAAAATCCCTCACATGTTTCCTAAGACTGTGCTACTATTTTGGACTGAGTCATACAGACTTCTTGCAATTTGGGATATATTAAGCAAAACCAGAAGACAGACAAGCAAATCACAAGCAAATCACAAGCATGTATGACGTTTACCAGTTTAACAGGGTGGAAGGAAGGGCCAAGGCAGAGGGGGAATTGCTAAGGCTGCTCTTAATTCTCCATTGCCATTTTTATTTCCACACACAACTCAAACAGGAAGTTGCACATTGTTTCTGTAAATGGATTTCCCTTAGTCTCCCAACTCTTGGCCACAACTGATATGAAATACTGCAGTTACATCTGTTGGTAACATCCAGATGGCCTCAAAAGTCCCAGCAGCACTTACCCCATACTGAGCCACAACCTTATCCAGCCAAAACTACTTCTGACTAAGGCAGGGCACACTGGCAGAGGGAGCCTGGCCCAAGAAGAATCTATGCCATCATTCAGCCCCTCCACCAGGACCACATCTCAGGCTTGTACATGCACACACCCAAAACTAAGATCTTGACTCCATCCTGTAGAAGGGCACCTGAACACAAACACTGCAGCCTGATGGCAGATTAAAAGACAGTACAAGTCTTGAAGAGAACTCTCGTGCATAGGCACAGAGACACAGGCACACTACTATGTCCCTGCTGCTGAATGTATTATCCTACTATTGCTACAATCAATTCATTAGACTGATCATGTGCTCAGAAATTGGCTATTTCCACTGTGCAGTTATTAGCACAATGATTAAATATGATTTCAGCCACTTGGGGAGAAGCAGAGCATTAGCCATTGGAGAGGACATAGAGAATGAAGCCAGTCAAAGGAAGCAGCCAGAAGTTTGCAGTTTTCAAGGCCTTGTCTCCAGGATAATTGAGCCCACAATTAAAGGAATAGGGGGCAGAAAACAAAACACAGTCTGTCACAAGAGAATGGCAAGAAAAAGAAGACCGGCCATCTCTTACTACCACCTTAGGCAGAAGTTATACATACACTACACAAATACTGACCAGTGAAGCGTTTAAAGCTAACTGAGGGAGGGCAGACTGGTGCCACGATGAGGGTGCTCCAAACACCATGGTGGGTTATAAGCCTCTGAACAGCACCACAGAGTTTCAAGAGGCAGCTCTAACACTCCACAGTAACAACCACCATGGACATGTGCATGACTGGACACTGACCTGTGCAGTGCTGGACAGCTAAACACACACTGAAGAGTCACTGAACACCTGCAAGAAACCTGAGTACACAGGAAAGTGGTGGTGATCAATACTGAAAGTGGTGGGGAGTGATATGCTGTTACCTCAATCAGGGAGAGAGGTGCTGCTGAGTTCCCCAAGAGATGAAGGGGTGCATCACAACACAGTTTAACAGGCTACAAAAAAGACAGCTGTGCAAACTTCTGTAGACTACCTCTTCCCACTGGTTTGGTAAAGTCTGGGGAGGTCAATGCACTTCTTGGATTTAAACTGTGTATATCCATTCAGCAGTACAGAGTGCGTTTACTCCCAGAAGTATACCATATAATATAAACAACAACTACGCATTCGTTTTAAGAACTACCACGACTAAGGAATCTTGGCAAATGGGCAGGAGGGGAAGAGTACACAGGAAAGTTATCCAAGTAAGATCTGCAGACTGCTCACAATCTGTTTTCCCAGGATGTTTGCTTAAGTCACATAATTGTTTGCAGAACCTCTGCTTTCTAAAAATGCATTTGGAAAAATTCATTCCACATTTTCTTAAAACAATTTCTACTGCTTAGATGATGCTTTTCAATATTCTCAAAGTAGGTGACCTATCATTATCCAGTAATGACTAGTCAGCAGCATTCTCTCAAACGTCTTCTAGGCAAACATTTCTCATAAAAACCAGTATTTTAGAAGTTTTTCAAATAATTTTTTAAAAAATGTTAGATATATGTAGTCCAAGTAATTCTGCCAGCTCTAATAGAGAGTACCTCTGAAGAAATTTCTGTATTGACTGAAGGACTACACATTAATGCAGCCAAAGGAAATGCAATCTTGAAGTTGTTGAGCTGAAAATAAGATGCCAGTAACTTGGAGTCATGATCCCTTCACTCTCCTTTTGCTCACATGTCTGGAGGTCTAGATGTAGGAAGCAAGCTAACTGGGACTGAAGCTTGATACTCTTGATGCCAGCCTAGGGGCACACTGCACTGCAGGAGGAATTTGCTGCTTAAAGCAGCAAAATCCCCAGTGATTGAATTTGAATTTTGCTCCGTGAGGGCTTATGGAAACCATCCCCCACTTCCTGAGCTTTTTGTTATTTATTAACATGCCACAGCCTGAGCTCAGAAAAGGGGAAAAACTTGTTATTTTAACCAAAGCCACGAACGCCGCCAGAAATTCTCTCCTCCAGTTTTAGCACTCGGATGCCAGAGTACCATGAAACGCTACCACTACATCATAGGCACTTCAAAATGGTAATAGATGCAGCACTTCTGTGGCCAGCTGTGATGCTACCATCAAAATAAGGCACTAGCAGACACATCTACAGGTCTGAACACCATCCACAACACAAAACCAAATATGCTTAATTACTCATCAGGATGAGGCTAAACCAGGGATATGAAAGTGGTAAGCTGGCCATCCTCAGTATGTAGAATGGAACTAATAAAATAAAGGATGACCTGGCTCCTATCAGCTTACAGGTGATACAACCTTATCAGTGCTGTCTCTGAACATGAGATTTAGAGTGTATGAGGAAACTAAATCAAAATACAGCAACACAGGTAAGAGATTAGATAGTTGAGAAAATCTAATTTGTTTTAGGCCTTTTGACTGGACTTCTTTCTTTACCTTAATGACTCATAATTACATGAGGTTAGAACACTTCTGTTGCAACTTGGAAGTTTCTACATTTCCCAAATGGAGATTGTCCTCAATTACTTCAGCATCTCACTCATCACCACAGCAGGCAAAAAGTGCCCTGAGATGAACTACTGAAATAACATACTATTTCTACCATTCTTCCACTCTGAGATGCCATAATCTGCCAAGACACACATGCAGGTCAACTGCATAATTTCAAGCTAAATTTCTTTCTTTTTTTTTAATCTAAGTTTTAATCATAAGAAATTCAAGAACCATTTACAGGAACAAACAATTTGCTAGTCCACACAAGCTGGCATGTTATTAGCTTACCACTCACTGCCTATGAACTACTAAAGAGCAAATAATATGTACATTGCTCAAAAAAAACTTCTATTAACACCTTTTTCAGCCTAGCTTAGGAGACAAGCCTTATTCACAGTAGAACTCATCGTTTTTAGTCCTGTAGTACATCTGGCCATTACTGCATCTTGCTCAACACTTGACTTGACAACACACGTAAGAAAATCCTATAAATGGACAAAGAAGGATCAGCTTCCCAAAGACGACGTTTATCTCCTTTCCAATCAGATAAAGGTTGATTTGTGGTTTCAAGGCTTATTTTGCAACCTTATACAGCCTAGTTTTGAACACAGTTCAAAAATATTAACTTAAAATTTAAAAAATCTTCTAAGACACTGAGTTCAACAAGGAAGCAGAATTTCCTATGTTCAAATCAATCCTTTCAGTTATTATTCAATTTCCTTGGTTTTATATTTTCAAATGATGGCCCAACTGACTTTTCCTGAAGCAATGATATGTTTTATTATTATCATCATGACCCCTTTCAACTCTAAGGACCCCATCCTACTTGCTTTTACTCTATATTTAGAAGCCTAATAGCTTTTAATCATACCCTTGTTGCTCCTGGTCTTGCCGCACAGAGGAATTTGAGATAGTATGACAAGATCAGGTTGACATTATTTCTCTCTTGCAAGCAAGGACAGAGAAGCCAGTTAGAGAAATAGCAAGCCGTGCTTCAGTCTTGGTGTGAGACCACACTGAATTGTACCATTGGACCCATTGGAAATAATCGTCCTAGGACAATGTGCGAGGGCAAGAACCAAATGCTTTCAGGCATGAACAGGTGAAGCCACAAAACTACTAAACATTAGCACTCATACAAGGACACATTCATTAAAAACTCGTAGCTACTCAGCAGATTCTCAAAGAGGAAACAAACCACATACAAGACCTGTGATTCTGTGGTCACATATTGCTTACATTTTTATGCCCATAAGATAGAATTATGCACAATATTAGACAAAATTATTAAATAATATAACTATTTGTTGGAACCAGAATTTTTTATTAGAGAGGAAAATCACAGCTTTAGTAATCTATTTTTTGGAATTGAGAAAGAGGCACACCTACTTTTATGACGGTTACTTCAACATGCACAGTCAACATTCCAAATGGGAATGACTGAAACAGCAAATGATGGCCTTACCTAGTTGTCACTCAAAATGTGCTAGTTCAGAACACATTCTGAGTTTTCTCAAAAAATAAAAACCCTACCTACAGTATAGGTTTTAAACAAACAAATTTACAGTTTTATTTCCACTACCGGCACAACACCCTCTCTGTGATGGCACTAGCAGCAGGGTCAGTGAAGAATCAATAATAATCTCCAACAGGGTAAGTTGTCCCAAATTAATAATGTTCACCGTAACCTATTTAGGTCTTCAGCTGTAAATTATATCACCAAACACAATTTCACATTTTTTTCCTGTACAGTGAAGGGAAACTTTACTTTGTGATCTGTGAGGACTGCCCTAGTGATGCAGAGATGATAGCATCCCAGATGATATTAGGGAAGGGAAAGGGTACCCACCACAGCTCAGGAGCCACATAACAAGTGTTTAGTAAGATTAGCATAGTTGGATAGATTTTCACACTACATACACACTTTTTCAAAGTTACAGTAAAACAACAGAAGTTGTCCCAGCTTTAGAAGAGCAGCTACCAAGCCATTCACAGACCTCCCATGGACTAATAAAGTGTTCTCTGCATATATATGACATGTAAGGGGACTTTTACAAGACATGCATAACAGATATCAATGGGTCCCAAAAGGCTCCTAATAAAGAGAATAAAGTCAAACCAGTAGCAGCATAAAAAGTGGCAGTGTTATTACTGGCTTATAAACACTCATGGGAATCATTACTTGGTTTTCCACCTGCAGATCAAAGTTAACTAAGCACTTATGTGCTCCCAGTAAAATCAGCCAGCAGAAAGCACTAAGCAATTCCTGTTTGAATGGCACAAGAAGTCCAGCCACAAGTACCCAGCAGGACATGTTCTCGTGCTTGAGTGGAAGCTTCAGTGATGCTGTACAATGAATGCTGCACTCATCTGCTCCACAGTAAGTTTCTTGTACTTGTTTTTCCCCTCCATTTCCCCAAAAAGAGTCAGCTCAAGCAGACCACTACCCAGCTACCGCAAAAACCAACATCCCAAATAGCTGCACTGGATGGCACAGGTACAGCAACTGACTAAACGCTTTGGTAGCTGGTTACCTGCTGTTTTATTAGGCACAATGCTCTTATCACCTCGTACACTGCATTTATTCAATAAAAGCATCGACAGAGATAAAACTTTAATTCAGTGTAAACCAGGAACTATTCACATGTGAAGACTGCTGGTTTACTAAGACTTGAAATAGAAGGAAAATCAATTTCAGGCAGCAAGCTAATCAGATGCATCTGAAGAAAAAATAAAAACAAGACTCCTTGGAAAGTCCAATATGTGACTTTACATCAGGTTATAGTGACACATTTCATCTATGCAGTATATCTTCCAGATATGAGAGTTTTCATTAAAAAGACTGCACAAACACTGATGACTCCTTTGTTACATAAAATTGTCAAAAAGGCCTTTCAGAGTCGTGTTCACAGTCCTGGGATTTTTGGCTTTGATTTCAGAAAACAAGAGGCTGCATCAGGCCTCTTAATTTAGTATTTAATGAGGTATCTACAGCTTACAGCCAAATAACCATTGAGCAGAAAGAAGGCTTTAATGGTCTAAAACACATTGAAAAGTATGCATTCAGACTGTCCTTCTAGCAGATGGTGGAATGGGAATAAGCATATGAAGGAATTAATGACAGTCAATGGCTATGAAAGTTAGCAACTTTCCCTATGCCCCAAAAATATGTTCAAAACCTTGCATTCCACAGTGGAGGGTGGGGGGAAAGTGTGAAACAAGAGTTTCTGGTTCAGTTTCTTCTTCAGCAAAGCAATTGCTCTTTCCCCATCACAGAAAGGCTGACACTGTGGTTGCTCTCTCATAGGTGTACATAATCTAAGTATCATGGACGGGGGGAGTGCTTTGATTTTTTTGTTGGTAATGTGCTGGGGTTTTTTTTTTTTACTGCATCAGCCGAACTGCACAGGAATTACAGACATCCTATGTGTATTCATTTGTGGACATGAAGGAAATTACTGAATGGCTGACAAGGCAACTCTTACACATTATACTACTTTCTGAGCAATTTATATATATCATGCAGAAGCTGATATGCACAAAGTTGACAACAATTTTCATAAGCAGACATAAACAGAGCACACATAGTACAACTTCTTGGAGCCTCGGCCTCTATCAGGAAGAGAACAGGAAGAACAGGATTTGAAGCAAAAGCCACAGAGATAACTGTCAGCACTTTATTAGGAGAGGGAACATAACCCAAGGCAAGGTTAATATGAACAAAAGGTGCAAGTTCCTTGCCATATTTAGAGTAGTTGTGGCTGCTGACAGGCAAGGGCAATCCAAGAGAACCAGACAGAAGACATTATTTTTCTAACATATACAACATCACATGATGCACTAGTTCCTACTGATACTTTTGGTCTCTCCACACACTTTTGGATGTGTGGAAAGGAAAGTTTGGATGGAAGCGGAGCTTACAAGATTTGTAGATATGTGATGGCAGTTTCTCCCCTGACTTTGTAATTATCTCCCCCCCTCACCAATTAGTTCCTATAACTTATGATGTGCCTTTCAAGGATACAATGTCAGCTTTTAGGATGCATCCAGCTACTGCAATGTAAGACCAAAAAGAGTCATGGCAGAGATCCAGTGGTGCAAAACACTCCAAAATAAAACGGCTTTTCCCAACTCCATGTACTAATCCGCCAAGCTGCAGCTTGTGGCTAGCTGTTTAACATTACACTGTCACTACCAAGCCAAAGACTAACTGCAGAGACAGAAACAGACTTAAGTACTAGCAGGCTACCATAGCATCACTGCTTTGCTTTCTCTTTGTCAGACCAAACAAGCGCAACTCCTTCAACCTCTGCTTGTAGGCTGTATGCTCCGTGCACCGATCATCTCTGCATCCCTCTCTGCTGGACTATCTCCAGTTGCCCTAAATGACTCTCGAACAAGGCAGAGGTGACCAAAAAAAAAAAAAAAAAAACCACCACAGACCCAGCACTCCAATTGAAATTGCATCACTGCCTTTTATATGCCAGCCACAATCTTCCCAAGGCAGCCCCACCAGACTGCTTCACTTATTCAGAAAGCCTTGTGGTGCTGGCTCATGCTCAGCACACCAGCTTCTTTCCAGCCCATGGCTACTCACACAGTCATCTCTCAGTGCATACAAATGCACTTTGGGCCCTACCATAGGGTGTAGGACCTTGCACCTTCCCCAGTTTCCCAATGTTTTTGCTGATTCAATAAGACTCCCATGTACTAAGCATTTACTTCTTTTTAAAGAGGCAACTTCAGAGTAGAAGTACCTGGACAACTGTACTTTGGAAGCACAGTCACCATTAAGAGGATCTGGAAAGGTCTTTTGCTTCCATCCATAGCTGTACTGAAGTACACTTCACATAATTGTTCGTTTCTAGGCATGACCACCCACATTCATCAGCAGATTTGTCACATTTTCTACCCTCTTTCTACTTCTTGGCTTTCAAGCACGAAATTAAACTGTGTTGTGATCATGAACCACAATCCCTAAAAGCAGTATCGCATTAATCCAAAGTAAACACACACTCTGAAAGCTCCTTCCCACAAAAACTCAGTCATAAAGAGTCCCCACTGTACCTGTGCTGCCTTTTGCCTCTTCAAACATCAGAGATGGGCTGAGCATCTAACAGCTCTTGTGCTCCTCTTCCCTGTCAAACACCAACTTGTTCACCCCTTACAGTCCCAGAACATGTTCAGCAGGGCTTCTCTGAAACCTAATCCACATCAGTCCTGACTGGTGGCTAACCCAGTGGAAAAGCCTTCATATTTGGGATTGTCTATGCGTGACTGAACACAGGCTACAGCTGAGATTCAGAAAGCCTACATCTGCAGAAAGACACCTGCGTATCTGCGCTGTTGCTTGGACTTTACTTACACAACCACGCCATAGCAACACAAGGCATTTGGCTTTCTGCTTGCATATGGCACTTGAATTACACATGCAATTAATTAGACATGGATGATAACAGGCAAGATTCTTCTGAACTAATTCTGGGGAATTTTTAAATTATTTTATTTAGTTCTAAAAGCTAGCTTATAACTTTAAATGGTAACGAAAAATGTGCATGTATCTCTTTTTCTTTGCTGAGAGTGTTGTTTACAGAACACACTCTTTTGCAGTAGTCCCTATTTCACATTAGAGGAGAGCTTCAGATGCAAAAGAAAACCTTCATACTGAATGTTTAAGGGGGGCAGTGTTTCCTGGTGAAAATTATCATTTCTTAAAAAGGAGACTACTGCTTTCTTCATGCTTGGATTTAAATACTGAGCTATTTAAAAACTGTTAATGTAGAGGGGGAAAAAAAAAGGAATAGTTGCTACACCCAGTGCTGTGTCTCTGACAAACATGAGAACTGATCTGTTTTTCAGTTTTCAGTTTTGACACAGTAAACAAGGATGTCCCTGTCAACCTCTCTCCTCTGAGAAATCTCTAGCTGTCCCATCTTCATTCTCTTGAACTTTGTGGAAATGAAGCAGCAAAAAAATTTATCTTAAAGTACATGTTTAAGCCAAGTGTCATTTCCAAGAAAAGGAGAGGAAGAGCTGACTACAACCAAGAAACAGTGCTGACTACAGGGGGACAATCTCTTCCCCAGTCCTGCTGGCCACACTGTTTCTGACACAGGCCAGGATGGCACTGGTGGCCTGGCCACCTGGGCACATGGTGGGTCAGGTTCAGCTTCTGTTGACCAACACCCCCAGGTCCTTTCCTGCTGGCAGCTTTCCAGATACTTCTCCAAGCCTGGAATGCTACATGGGGCTATTGTAGTCCAACTGCAGCGCCTGGCACTTTGTCCTGTTGAACCTCAGACCTCTGGCCCCTTCCAATCCATCTAGCCTGTCCAGATCCCCCTGCAGAGCCTTCCTGCCCTCCAGCAGATCAATACTCCCACCCCACTTGCTGCCTCTGCAAACTGACTGAGGGTGCCCTTAATCCCCTCATCCAGATCATTGATAAAGATACTAACCAGGACTGGCCCCAATACCAAGCCCGGGGGAACACCACTGGTGACCAGTGACCAGCTGGATGTCATTCCATTCACCAACACTCCCTGGGCCCGGCCATCTTGACAGTTTTCTACCCAGCCAAGAGCACACCAGTCCAAGCCATGGGCAGCCAGTTTCTCCAGGAGATGCCACGGGAAATGGTGTCAAAGGCTTTACTAAGGTCCAGGTAGACACATCCGCAGCCTCTCTCTCATCCACTAAGTGGGTCTCCTTGTCATGGAAGGGGATCAGGTTGGTCAAGCAGGACTTGCCTTTCACAAATCCATCCTGGCTAGGCCTGATCCCCTGGTTTCATGTGTCACATGACAGCACTCAAGATGATGTGTTCCATGACCTTCCCTGGCACCTAGGTCAGGCTGACAGGCTTGTAGATACCTGCATCCTGCATTCAGCCCTTCTTGTAAGAAGAATTTAATGGCATTAATTTTGTTAAATTAATGCCATTAGTGAAGTCCTGATGCTTGCGTTGGTGCTAAGTATACACTTAATATCTTTTCCGCCCCAAATCTTGCCTAATGGGGTAAGTAGGATCCCTTATACCAGAAGGATTTTCAAACTTCTCCAGAAGAGTGACAAAGTCTCTGCTCTGCCGTATCAGAACGGCTTGGAAAGGTCAAGCCAGCTTGGCAACGCTCCAAGTCAATATGAAGGATTTAAACCAAAGAGCTGAGCTCTATGTGTACAGCCCCCCCATACTGGGTTTAGTAAATGATCACATGGCAGGTCACTCCAGAGCCACACATTACAGCTGAAAGTCAACTGTAACTGCAGAAAATACAGATGCAGCTGGGCAGGTTTTTGTTCTGGCTGCCGTGTGAAAGCCATTCCCGGAGCTGTTCACTACCTCCGTGTGCTCAGCAAAGTGCTCCCTCACCCCACTGCGATTACTCATGTGAAGCCTCTGTGTTTGTGCTCAACAACATACCAAAGCCAAATAATTTTTTTCCTACAAATCCAAGCACAATTTCTATTCATAAAATTATGCTCCAGTAACAATATAACACACTAGTCCATCACCTAACTTTCAATGAGTGCTTTTTCCCGTGAAGAAGATACACAGCTAGGAAAAATATGGAGAGGCTACTAATCAGGCTTAGTTATACAGGGATTTAGCTTAGAATCATTCTGGAGAACATGAATAGTCAACTGAAAAACAGTTGGGAACAGAAACGGTCTGTGGAGAGAAGAGCCACAGGATTTTCTTCCTTAGAAGAACTATCAAATTGTACCTTATTTCACAGATAGCTGCTCTTTTTTGCAAAACCCAGAATCGAGTAATTGACTGGCAATGCCCCAGATCTGTGTTTCTAGGCAATACTTCTTTCATGGAAAAGAATGCCATTTTGAGAATTTGTTCATCCCCATGCTTTAGTAACATGAAAACATTCACAATTGATAAAGGCACAGGGAAGGACACTCGGGAGATCCTAAAGCATTTAAAAACAGTCTACCGCAGCAATTGCACAGCCGATTCAAGAAAGGCAATTGAAGCATTTGAGCAGAAACACTTCAAAGCAAATAGCTGAGCTGATATGTGTTCATTATCTGTATCCAGTTTAATTCTACAAAATTAGTCTGCAGAGGTTCATTTATAAGCAAGGATTAGTTTCAGGCAAGACCAACCAGGACAGAAACTACAAGCAAGTGACCTTGCTAAACACTCCTCAAAAGCTTTACAAAGCGCTGATTGTTCACGGTCTTTAGCAAACAGTCCATGTATCAGGTGACTCCAATAGCTTTCAGCATAGTGCCTTCAATCCAAGCAGCAAATAGTACAGACGGTTAACACCTTTTATGCGAGTATCAAACATTTTGGCTTTTTACATGGCTAGTCATATTAGTGGGCCAATGAGAATTTAACAATAATTGCTTCACACACACACTGCAACTCTCAAACATTTAAGAAAAGATGTGCTCAGTATAAGAGGGCAATGTTTGGGAAAGTCCATAGATTCAGTCCTTTATCCAGTAATTTCTTAAGACATAGCCATAAACCCAGCATCTCTGAATACTTAACAGAACAAAAAACTTATCTACAGCCATTTCGTTTCCTCCTACTTTCCTGTTTCAGTGGCAAGTACTTTTAAAATACTTCACACAGCTTTTAACACTGTTTAGTTCTCAGCACATGTTAATCTCACATGCCTTTTTGATAGGTTTGTTACTATGAAGGCCCTTCCATATGCGCTGGAATCTTCTCCCTGCTGACATGCTTTCGATAAAACCACTGTTGTTGCCATTTCACAGAAAGATGTTTAGAAACCACAACTCTAAAAAACCAGTAAGAGGTTAGCAGGGCTGGGGAGGGAGACAGCAGAGTCCATAAGAAGCATTTTCTTTCAAGTATTTGGTCTAAGGTGTATCACCAACAGGATGCTGGTTGACCAACTAAGGTTTTAAATTCACTGGCTTCACTGAAGAATGTTTCAAGTTGCATCCTCTGCTATTTGTTTACGAAACATCTCAGAGAGACATAGGACACAGTCCAGTGAAGATCCAACTGAATTTCAGTAAGAGCATGACAGGGTGGATACCAGGCTTTTAATAACCCCCTCAAGCCCATTTCAGAACAGCAATGTAAGGGTGAAATAACTGAGTCCTCTCCCTGCCTTCACTGCCACTGATATGGCACACACCTGGTTATGCGACAAGCCACTTCCAGATGAAACACAACAGACGTTTTTGGCTGAGTTAGCATACAATCAGGCCAATGATCAGGTACAAGGCAGGCAGCAGCAGCAATGCTTCCCCCCCCCAAAAGCAGGCAGCCAGGGTGAAGCTTCAGCCAAGGAAATACAGGCTGCCATCTATTTCCACGTCCTCACTGCAGCAACTCCAATAATACTGCAGTCACAGTACAAGTCAGGTCAGCTCACTCATTCAACTGCCTCAGCTGGGAAGGAATTTGGCTTGAACAGGTAGTGGCAGCATGTGAACCCCTCTCCCCTTCCACACAGCACATGAATTATATCCTGCAAGGCTATGAAAACAAATGAACTCACTGCTTGTGTTAAATAAAATACCACCTCCCATATGGCACTTCGAACTGCATTTCCTTCAGAAACAGAACCCTTCTATCTACCCCTCCCTCAACTGCAGCTTCAGATCTTGAAATCTTAGTAATTAATTCCTGCTTTAAATCAAACATAATTCCAGCATTCTTGATACAGGAACTATTTTATTTTAGTCATGACCTTAATCACAAAGCATGTTTCATAAATATTAGAAAGAAAAAAGCCTTACCATTTTCTATCACAATAAAGAAGTCAACATAAACTATCCAACTCAATAATAAGAGACACAATAATGCCTCCTCCAACACTGTCAATCCTCTATTAAAAAAGAAAAGAGATTACCTGAGAGATATGGTTGATGGAGGACTCCATCCTCCGTAGCTGGGACGCTTGGATGTCCAGCAGTTGTAATACATTGTTGGCCAGTGCATTGATCTGATAAGCAACACTGGCTAGAGACTGAGTTGTGTAGGCTTTGGTCTCTTCTAATGCTTTCCTTTTATCTGGAGCCTGTAAAGCAAAAGAACAAGACATCTGCTTTAGGCCATGAAAAGATGGGGGAAAAGGACAGGAACAAAAGATACAACCTGTGTTTGTAAGAATCTGTAATCAAGAAGGTCTGATTGAGCAGCCAAAGTACTTGATCTGCATAAGATTTTAAAAATTCTCAATCATACGGAGGAGATAAAGTATTTGAAAAATACTTAACGATAATAAATTTACATGCCAAGAAACAATTCATTCAGTAGGAAAAATAACACTACTGTGATTTGTTGGAGTCAAGTTTCTAAAGCTTGTCCAATACCTCATTTCTCAAAAAGCCCCACAAACACTGAAATGCTCCTTTTGCCATCTCTTAGAAGGTCATGCAGCCCAGGCTAATCAAGACAGAAAAATATTTTCTCACAGTGGGGTGTCCCCTATTCCACATGCCATCTACAAAGTCAACCCTCCAGCTATGCTGGCTTCTCCTCTCACAAACCACGAGAAGGGAGAGTAGAGCATCAGGACAGCATGCACAGAGGCCTCCTGTATGCAGAAGTACTTGTGAAATTACCCCTCCTCACACAAAAGGTTAATAGACTTTCCTTGACAGCTGAGAAAGTTCATCATTGACTGAGAAGACACACGTATTTTGAGGTATCAGAAAGGAACATATGCTTCCCCCTGAAGGGTAAAAATATAGGGAAAGGATAACCTGAAATCACACCTCGCTAAGGTAAAGTCCTCAATCTGTCCTGAGGCATGGTTCCCGAGTCAGAGGGCAGGTTACTGTCCAAGATCAGGAACTGTTTACATTACTTGAGTTGCATGGCCCAAGTAAGTCCCTCCTCTCTGGCAGGATGGGAGATACCAACACCACCTCTACCATGAAAACACACAGACAGAACCCATTTTGAAGTACTCCCTGTATCACACCTTAGGAGCTGGCAGTGGAGGCCATGTACTTCATCTGTTACCCAACTTGCAAACTGCAGCTATCCAGAATTTCCTTTTCTTCCATTTGCAATAGAGATGCACTGCATAAGGAAGAGTTTGCAATACACAATGACTCAGTGCTACTATAGTTTCTTCCCAATTTTATGTATCTGTGGAATAAACAGCAGATCTCAGCAACCAAAAGAAAAGGTTCATAATAATAGCCCCTTCCAACTAGACTTCTATTTTTATTGTTTATTTCTTTGAATAACACTACACACATTGTATGCAAGAGTTACAATGTTAAGCACAAAGCAAGGAAACAAAGACGTTCCATTAGCATTCAACTGAGCCCTAGGTTTTCCACTTTCCATACACTCATTCATTTTTAAATCCTGTGTCTTGTTTTTAAGAGGAAAACCAGAAGGCAAGCTGTTCATATACATTATAAAAGTTTCATCATGACCTAAATACTGCAACATATAATGCTATGCTACATTTTGATTATATATTTTTTAAACATGGGTGAATTGCTCCAGTCCAGGAATTTTGTTCATATTCATGACTAACATTCCGAGTCATGTTTGACACTTATTAGTGACACTTGACACTTGGTTAATGCCATCCTTCAAATGGAATTCATATACAGATGCTTCTAAAATGTGAAGCAGCAAGAATGATTCAGTGTAATCTGTTGCCAAAAGGCAGAACAGCTATTGCATGTACTAAGGATACACTATGTAAACCCCCATTTTTTAGTATTTCCAAATGCAAACAAAGCTACCTTTCATCTAAAAAAAGTATTGACACATGTAGCTGTAAGAAAAAATTAGTAAAAGTCACTTTGCTACTTTAGAAAACAGAACCTGCGAAACAACTACTAGAGGTTCAAGAAACCCATTTCCAAAAGCACTCTGGCTTTCCAAAGAGGCATTTTAAACTTCAAACCACCACTAGCAGTGTCTTCAAAAACACTGTCCTACTGATCTACAGCCTAAAGAAAACAGCTGATAATTTATACACAAACTTCTGCCACTGCAGGAAATGGTAAAAATGCAGGTAGCAGCTTCAGTGGTGTCTGAAATAAAAGTTTTACTGAACCAGACATAACCAAGAAAGCAGCAGTCAAGGTTAGTGTAACTTCATATAAACTCAGGTGTAGATCTGTAGCCTTTACTCAAGCAGTTTTCATATTGCAAAGTTTCAATTAAATACTGTTAGGCTAAACACTAAGAAGTGACAAAGTCACAGGACTCCATTACTGAGTGCTGTCAAATGAGAAAACTTCAGTGTATAACAAGTTTCTTTTCATCTATAATGATTCATTGATTAAATGCCTTGTTCTCATTTGCCTAAGCACCAAATGTTTTAGTTATTTGCTCAAATTACTAGTTTGGCAGCAGGATTAAATGAACATAGTTGAGATGTGGAATGCATTTCATGTCCTGTAAGAACTAGATTAGGAACATTTTCAAGCCTTGCAGATAATTCAGGCAATTTCAGTTTGCAGATAACAGTTTAGGTTAGAACTAACTTGACATACAGTCTTTTGCAGTATTTTATTGAGAACTGCTGGCATCCACAAGATACAAGCTAAAAGCTTCACAGACAGCAAAGGCGGGAGGGTAGAGGGAGAAGCCAAGAACTGTGTGACAGAAACAGGAGGGAGCCGGGAGTTCCAATGTTCTTCAACTGTTACTTTCACATCTCTTTTTAAGCAAAAACTGAAAGCAGCATAGAAGATAATGCACATGTTTACATTCAACGTAATACATAATCACTAGTTAACTACTCAATTTTAAGACAACACATTACAAAGACTGCCACCTGCCTTCTTTCCTAACGGTTCAGAATTACTTTGCCATCTCGTATTAAAAGCTTCAAATAAACTGTTTTTCTCCAGTTGTCCTTGATAGAAACTAAATTTGATGTCCTTCAGTAGCAAAGTGCATATTCTTTACAGAACATTGCAGCTTTTAAGTTTCCCTCCTGTAAGCTCCCACCTTTAGTTTCCCACTGTAAGCCCCAGTTCACCTTTAACAGTCATGTTACTACGACAAAATTGCTGTTTGAAATTGCTTTCACATAACTAGATTTAACACTAAAAAATTAAAAAAGAAAACCTCTTATATAATTTAATGGGGTACAGTTTAAACTGTACAGAGACAGTTTAAACTACATGGCAGTCCACACTGCATACCATGTATTTTTGTCTAATGCAACTTGTATTATAAAGCTTCCTTGGAAAGTTTACATAAATACTATAGTAAAGCCGAAACTGGTTCTGCACCCAAGCAACTGACACAATAAAAAGAAAGTAGAAGTTTAATTACTGAGTCTTCAGTTCAGTGACATGTCAAGGTCAAATGATGAGGAACCTGTCCATCACTCTACAGCTGACCTTTACAAGTCACATTTTTTTCCCCTCTCCAAACTGCCACCCACACAGGCACATTCCCACAACATTGTGTGTGCATTGTTCAAGCCATCTGCCCTCCTATCTCTCTCTCTCAGCTAATTCCCACCATCTTCCAGTTCATACAGCACACAACTGCATGTACAGGCTCCCTCCACAAATCTCATCAGCTCACACTGCAAATCATCTTCAGAAGTCAAACTTCTACTGCAAACACACCAGTCCACACCCTCAGTACCTGTTGTCCAACCTTTCTTCTCCCTCTCTCAACTTCAGTTCCATTCACTGTGCTTGAAACTCCCTGTAAGATAAATTCCCCACCAGAACAACTGGTTCCATTTGAGAAAGGTCAGAGAGTAGCTCATCAGATCACACCAAAGCTGGCTGGCCTAGCAAAAACAAATCAAAATGCATCCTTAGTATGTGGCATGGGTTGCTCCACATTTTTCATCTTCAGCTGTTGGAATATGTGCAAATTCAAGTTCAGAAAAACTCATCCAGGATATACTAATAGAGAACTGCCCTAAAGCAGCCCAATAATCAGCAAGTTAAACAGAGCTCTTAAGTATTCAGAGCCCAGTACCTGTTCAGATGCTTGGAGTTCTGTTGCTGGGCTTAATCACTCTCCGCAATCAAGTTATAGAACAGCTTTACACTCAGTTCTATTTGCCTTTGCTGTCACTGCTCATGCAGCCTTAACAAATACAACGCTGCAGTACATTTGTGTTTGCTTCACAAGTAAACACAAGATAATTGTTCAGTTTTACATTTCAGTCTTTTTGAAAAAGAATTCCACCTATCATTAATTGATTAAAGAGAAAATTAGAATTACTACAATCAGTTGCCACAGGAATTCAATCTCTATTGTCCATCAGCATTCACATAATGCAACCATGCAAAAGTCACCAACACATCCATTAGTTCTCTTTTGTTCATCTCATCATGTGTCAATCTTTGATATTTACAGAATGCATGCTTTCTGATAACACAAACACTACAGTTGAGGTTTCCAAGTCCTGTTTCCTTCACTAAGGTCTTGCCATTTTAGCTCAGAGATCCATATCAAACCACCCAGTAAAATTTTTATCTTATGTTAACTACAACCCACAGCATCTCATTTTTCAAGTCAATAGGAAATACTTTTATAGAATGGTGAAGATGTACATTCTGGAAGTGGCTTGGAGACTTCTAGACATCAGTACTTTAACCTGCCTGAGAACTAGCTGGGGACACTCCAAAGCAGAAGGAATGGATTTCTGAAAAGTGGTTTCCCCACTCAGAAAACAGGAGCAAACCTCCCTAAAGCAAGAGCTTGTAACATTATGTGGAACTTCAGATATATGAGTCTGAAGTTGCTGCTTCACTGATCTGATAAGGTTTTTAACAATGCAAAGCTGGTCTTGAGGGTTTGTTACTTCTGACTGCTAATTGCAAAAGGCTTGGACATCTCCAAACTACTCACAATACATGTTCTTAGACCAAGTATTCCACATCCAAGCTGCAGTAATGTGTTTTTAAAAGGTTTAAATATGCCATATACACTAGATTAGACTTTTGGCTCCGGAGGTAAAAACAGTTTATGTTGAATATCATGTCCTGAGATCACTGTAAATAACTGAGGAGTTACACACTGAAATAAGTGGGTACCCCACAGATACAGGCTCTCCCTCACCCGTTTTCCAGAGTTTGTCAGACTGCTTTTTGAACACACTGCACCACGGTAGACTTTCTGGCTGTTACTGATGGTTATTACATCAGAGTATCAGTTATAAATGGAAGAAGAGAGTCACACTGGCAAGTCACAGCAGCAAGTGCCACAAGTTTCTATATTCTGAAGAACTTTCAGGAGCCAACTACCTACTTGGAAGCCATCCAAGTAGATCTACACAGACGGTGGTTATTAGTAGCAGGTACCCAGAAGGGAGCATTCAGGGTTTCTATCATCACAGAGATAGCATTAAGGGATACATAACGTTCCAAAGTGGCATGGGAAACTAAGGTTTCAAAATTTACAAAAAGGGATTGCTTACATTACGTATGCTATACAGGTAAAAACAGAGCATTGATCAGGTGTGTCAGTTGTCTCCTGCAACAGGTCTACTGTGCTTGTGCCACACAGCAATCCCATTGAAGAAATTCTCTCTGCAATGCATTAGGCTAGGCAACGCATTTAGTTCAAGGGGATGATGTGCTGAGTGCATCCCAATATCCACAGACCTACATTGGCTTGGAATTTACCTGCCTACAAATTACAGAGTTCCACACTGATCAGCACCTCAATTCCCCCACTGGAAAGTGAAGTAAGCCATCAGGAGAGTTAGCTCAGAAGTACAAACTGAACCTTTTTCCAGCATACTAGGACGAGAGGCACCCTCCTATAGCAGTACAGACAAGGCTGTAGAGGGTCACCAGTACACTTCATCTGTGGTCTTTCTTCAACATATGCAGATCACTATCCGTACTCTTGTTACTGGAACCACTTGCTCCACCGTTCATATCAATATTATCATCAGTAAAAACAACTGTGGGAAATTTAAAAGCAATAATTTATGTGGGGACAAAGAACAGGAAGGGATTTAGTCCAAGTACAGCCTGATAAAATGACAGGATCAGCCCAGCCTCCATATGAAGGGGAACTAAAGCCAAAAAGCCACACACATTCCAGATCACTGGCAAATTTCAACTAAAATTCGGCATGACAAAGATCAGTACTAAAGTACGTGCAATATAGAAATGTTCAAGGGTTTTACTGAAGTGATTTTTGCCATAACTTGTCATTTTGTGATACTTTTCTACCATTTCTGAATTTGTGAGTATACAAGTAAAAGCTCAAGGTTTTAATTACCCCATAGCTTGCAAGCTATTAATAGCAACATATTGCAGTCACTGAACATGTCCACCTCCTGTCCAAGGCCTCTCCAGGGAGCTGGCAGTCAATCCTTCACTGACAGTGAAAACAAGAAATAGAACAGACTACTCAACACACCTCTCTCCACACATAGTGGGAAGTAGTGTCAAATAGAAATATCAAAGCTCTCGATTACTTAAATAACTAATTGTTCCAGGAACGTGGAGGAATTTGAAAGCCAAGTATGGTATGGAAGGATGCCTAACCATTCAGAACAGTTCTAAACCCCAAGACCCCTCTCACCATGGAAACCCCAGAACTGAAATCAGCATGATTCAAATTCTTTTAAGTTCATTCAGTAAACAATAATTCTTCCCATCTACTAAGGCAGAAATCCTCAATAAACACGGCAAAGCTAGCATCTACAATTCAACTCAAGGGACTTTCCTTCCAGCATCTAAAACAAAAAAACCCACCGGTATGAAATAATACCATGTCTGTTGAGTTTCTCCAGATAAGATGCAGTAACTCAGCTATACAAAATGCAGAGAAACTGGTAGAACTTGGAGTGTCTTCTCCCCAGGTAAAGACCTTGCACAATAAAGCTGGCATTAACTCAAGGCACCAGAAGATGAGACGATCACCCACCACCATCACTAGACTGCAGTCCACAAACAAGATTTCAGTCTGTTTCTTTTTAGAAACACTATCTTGACAAAAATCATTGACTAGTAAGCTTCTTTATCTCAAGGGTCAAGACACATACCAAATTACTGTTTAACAAACACATACAGCAGTGTAACCAGCACTGCCTGTAATTCGCAAACTCTGTTTCAGACAGGCCCTTCCCCCAAATCCTGTACACGCTAGACAATCAGCTAGAAGCAAATCCTTCATTTCCATCAATAATATTCCCTTGACCAGTCCTGAATAGCCTTGATAGCAAATTAGCATTTCTATGGGCTGAGACCAATTTAGTCAATCTCACTGTGTCCCTGCTGATTTTCTTTTACTTGAAAGTTGCTTTTCATTCTGTTGACTAACAGAAAATAGAAGAGTCTCAAATTTTTAATCATCATCTTTTTTTTGCAGAAGGTAGAGGAAGAAAAGCTTCTTTATTAAGGGGAGAAGTCACTTCCAATGGAAAATTTCAGACATATACATATCATATATACACACACATACATACACACTTAATAAATAACTTAAAAAAAACAAAACAAAACAAAAAACCTGAGGAATTCCATTTTAATCCAGGCTGCAAACACTATAGCAAGAAACAAATCTCCAATAGGAATGTGATTTACAAAGCAATGCAGACTCTGACAGATGGAGCCTGGGAAGGTACATGCCAGCTGCTCTGTAAGTAGCATTTTCTGCCCAATGCAACAAACAAGGTACATGTTAGCTCTGGACTAGACCCTTATTAAAAACCTATACATATATACTATATATATATTTTTATATATAATATATAAAAATACTGTTGAAAATGTAATTTTCAGTTCTTCTGCCAACTCAAATCAAAGAGATGTCTTAGTAAATATGTTGGCACAATACATTGTTGCGGTCAGTGGTCACAGTCTGTCTATACAAGCATAATGGCATGCCACACTGAACTCAAGTGACAGAAGCAGACATGCCCATGTGTCATTTTCACACAACCCTTGTACACTCAATTAGTAAGGCTTCAAGACTGCACACGCAGCAAGGGTAAGAAATTTGGTCCAAGTCTTATACTGTGTGTTTTACATGATTTAGACAACATAAGCTTCAGTACAGAAACCACATATTCTGTTCCTGTAAAGCATGGCCCAATAGTAGCATATACAGTTGCTTCAAAACTACACCTTGAACTTTCTTGCAGTGTCTGTGATTTGCCATATGACATCAAACACAATTTTCTTCAGAGCTGACATAAAACAGGCTCTGACATCAGAGATATCAGCCAGAGCTGCAGAGTGGTGGATACACCATGCCTAGAGGTACTTAAATGATGTGTAGATGTGGCACCTAGGACATAGTTTACTGGTGGACTTGGCAGTGCTGGGTTAATGACTGGACTTGATGGCCTTAAAGGTCTTCTCCAATCTAAATAATTTTATGTTTCTGTGATTCTAAGGCCACCCTTGGACTGTTAGACAGAAAAGAAATCCTTAGCACTTCCTGTAGTGGTTTGGTCCAAAATACTCATTACTGTTTATCTGCTGAGATAAGAATTAGGAGAAATGCAAAGCAGGCACCAAACTTGAAAGAATATAAAGAAGTTTATTAACAGACCTAAAAGAAGGGAGAAAAGAAAAAAAAATTATACCACCTTCAGAACTCTCCTCCTCCCCCCACTTTCCTCCCTTCTCCCACTGACAATGTAAAAAGACAACCCTTAAGATGTTCAGTCTGTTACCACTTCCATAATAACCTTGTTTAGTCCATTTAGAAAGAGAAGTCTCTCCTTGCTCATGCTATGAAAACAGTATCACAATGAGACAGCCGCCCACTTCCAAATATTGTTCAGTCCATTTAGGAAGAGGAGTCTCTCTGCCTGCGTGTGAGTCCTTTCCCCCGACTTGCAGCTTTTCCCACAACTGCTTTCGAGGGTCCACTCTTGAAGTTTTTTGGGGTACAATTTTAAGGTTGAGCCGTTCAGAAACAAAAACAGAGGCCCTTCTCCTTCCCTGGGAGCAAAGGGTCTTCATCATCTTCATCGTTAGGACTATCTCTGGGAGCCTCTCTAGGGACTGAGGTTTTCTCCTTTCCCATTTGGAGCAAAAGTCCTCATCTGGTTCATCTCTCCCTGTCCAAACTTCTCATGAAATTACAGCTGCGTCAGCATCTGCCTATCTCGGCGCAGGTGCTTTTGCTTACGAGTTGAACACTCCACCCCCCATATCTTCATGAAATTACAACAGGATACTCTGATATATCATAGCTTCACAACAGAATTTCAGCTTTAAGCATCTCCTCTCTCTCTTCCCTCAGGTTTTCAGCTCTTCACAGCAATAAAAAGGGTTAATCTCACCTCGGCCTTGCAGCTTTGCAGCTGGAATGTTGAATTTTTCTTATCGCAGTGGAGAGGGGGGAGAGCCGAGCCGCTCCGGCTGCCCACGGCAAGGCAGTGGGGGGGGTTCCATGGCTGGAACAGGTCCATGGCTCCAGGATGGCCATGGCCCGGCCCGGCCTGGCCCAAGCAGGGCCTGGCCGGGCCCGCTGGCCCCCACACGGGGCCCGCAGCCACCTGTGCCAGCGCCGGAAACGAGAGAGAGCTTGGGGGGGAGTTTGCCTGTTCTTAAATGTGGATCACAGAGGTGTTCACAACTTTAAGTGGCTTAGAGAATTGTCCATATTCAAACTGGCCAGCTGATAGGTTCTATCAGTTCCCAGAGGAAACTGTAAGCACCCCTTAGCAAGGACATCCCTTCCGGGACTATGCTTGCTAACCTATGACACTTCCATAGCAGTCTTCTTCCTTCAACACTAAGAAAACTACCCAAGGCTTTGGAGCATATGATTATTTTGGCACACTAGACAGCAGATAACAGGGAATTAGAGAACTTACAGTGCACAGACAAACAAATAGAATGGCTCTCAAACATTGATCTTTTGTTCTTGTAATAGAGCTTGAAATTAAAATGGCTTTCTGTTTACTTTACTAAGTGATGGCACCCACCCACAAATTTTAGCTCATCTAGCAAGACATGCTCCTTGGTAAGTCAGAGACTTATTTTTCACTCTTTTTTTCTAGTGAGAATAAGAAGGAGACACTTCAGCATTTATTAGTTACATTAATATCCTCTTTGTAATGTAAAGGCAGCAACATAGAACCAACACAGAACCAAACTCAAGTTTCTCTAAATAGAGAGAAAAATCAGAACTGGATAGACTTTCATGTCATGCAAGCCTTTGAATCAAGACAGCTCAGAGTAATCTGCTTTGGGGAAAAGCTTTTCAGTTCACACCTTGTGAAAAAGCTTCATTGTCCACAACAAGGTTTCCTCCTATGGATATTGTTCACCTCTTCAGTTTACTCTCAAGGACTGGCAACTGCTGCCATGAAGTCTTTTATTTCCGTTTTGACAAATTAAACTGAAGGTCTAAACTCAGAATACAACAAATCTATATATAAACACAAGGAACATGCTAAAATTTTATGATCTTCAAAGGTAAGCTTCAAATACTACCTTTTTCTTTCCAGATTCTCACTCTCTAATCCTCCCTACCTTCTACGCAGGCCTAGAATCATACCAGATAGCATTGAGCAAGCAAGGTTAAAACAACAGGATTTAGCATAAAGGATCAAATTACAGTCTCATCTCAGCATGTCCTGGTATGACAGATTATTATCAAAGACATTCCAGTATTCAAAGGATGGCTACAAAAAAGATGGAATCTCCCTTTTTACAAGTTACTCCTGGGGAGATTCTGGTTAAACACAGTAGGAAAATTTTTCACAATGAGAGCAAGCAGTCAGTCATTGGAATAATTTTGTCAGGGAATTGGTGGAATCCCCAACACTGGACACCTTTAACATTCAACTGGACAGGGTGCTGGGGCATCTTGTGTAGATGATGCTTTCTTTTGCCCAAGAAAAGTTGGACCAGATGATTCTTAAGGCCCCCTTCCAACCTGGTATTCCATTGCTCTGAACCCCTACAACAGGGCAACCTCAACTTCTGCGTGCAAAACAAACACTCAATGTCAGCATCTGCTAAAGGATTGGTCCAAAACCAAGCAAGCTCAAAGCTACACTCTGCACTGCAACAGGTTTCTCTCCATGGAGATGTCAGAGATGTTGCACGACAACAAAGCAGTCAGGGAAGTGGGAAAATAGAGCACAGAAAGTCATTAGCAGGCCTGTCCAGCTCCAGGGAGAATCTCAAGGCAACAAAATGTAGAGCCAAGAGCTACACTGGCCTTTGGACAATCAGCAAATTTCTGGATTGCACGTGTTCCTAATTCAGGAAGAGTTCTCATGTTTAAGAAAGTCACTTTAGACACACAGCTGCTGCCCAGATTTTACAGTTCAGGCAGTTCCCAAACATCACAGTATTTTTAAAACAAAGAAAACAATGGCCACTATAGGATCAAATTCTCTTCTCATGCTTTGAATCACTACATTGCTGACTATTTAGTGTCTTGAAGATGAATACACTCAGTCCAGCAGAAAATCATCCCATACCTCACTGTACTTAGCAGTGCACTTAGGCCAGAAACTAGTGGATCCCAACAATTTTGTAGCAGATTGTTTCCCAGCACAAGGCATACTCTCACACAGCACACAGGCTATACAGTGATCTCATGGTAATAAAGTAATGGACTGCAATACAAGGAATGATTGTTTTTATAAGAACTTGCATGTAAGTGGAGAAAATCAACCTAGTTTCTGTCTGATCATATAAACAGCTGCTAATATTGCTCAGACTTTTATGCACTCCCGGACCGGACTGTACAATTTTTATCCGATAGTGGCTGTAAGCACACTACATCCAGCTTCTGTTAGAATAATTATTTTTATTATGTTAAAGTTTTATCCTATGGTTAGTAACAACATTCCAAAATCTTCCATGCAGAAGCTCATTTACATATTGGGTTTTTTCAGTTGCAGCAAGTAGAAGTTTATCCTCTAAAAACCACACACAACAGAGCAAAACAGATGGCTCAGGAGAACGGAGAGTCAATAATATTGTTTCTTTCCCCAACAAAAAGTGAACAGAAGAACAGATTACCATATTTTTTAGTTCTAGTTATCTCCACATCCAGCAATAGGTAAAACCTAACTTACAGAAATCAACAGAAGAAAGCAAGTAAATTCTTTACTCGGAAATATAGCATCAAGCTCAGGAGTGAGAGAATTGCTTTGTTTGGGTTTTCTAAACAAAGTCCTTGGTGAGACAATTGCTGTGGTGTTACAGCAGCAGTTCAAGTAACTTTCCCTAGAAATACAGCTGCAACGTCTCTTGCAGGCACAATTACAGCACAGCACAGTTTTCTAATCAGTGTTGAAGTTGCACTGGTGTTTTTAAGATGAACCTTCACATGATTTTCAAGACTGCTTCCCCTTCATGCACAATGTAGGGGGCAGATTTAGGCATATGCAGGGTGTGCAAAGAGTCATACAGATTACAGCAGAGCTGCACTTCCATACAATCAGATGCATAAGAACAGTCATATCCCCTGTCTCCCTCCTCCAGCAGTAAAACAAAACCTGAACTATTCTATTGCAGCACTTGTCATAGGGCCATCAGGACACCTTGCTATCTCATCTGTAATCAGCTTGAGTGGCCTTATTACAGCCACAGAGGAGCTGTATTCAGAGAAATAGTCCCCTCACAACAGGAACACATCACCACAGTTGTGTATCCACCCACACCCACACTGCCACTACCTCTGCGTCTGTACACCCAGGAGGAAGCTGGGTTAAAATACAGGGCAGGCCATGGGAGGACACGTACAACAGTGGAGCAGCATGTGGGACAGTGGATCTGTCATTTCCAACTGCTTCAAAGCTTGGGATGGCCTCCCTACACTGCAAGAGGCAGAAGTAGTACTCCAAGAAAATTTTATGCCCATTAAGTCTGCTGGTAAGGCTTACTATCAGAGATAAGAGCCTCACTATGATGTGAGCATCTGCAAGCAAGCCCAGGACTGGAACAATTACATTTCATAAGCTCTGTTCAAAACTAATTTAAAACAGCAAGAAGTGGCTGTGTCAGTAGAGAAGAGGGGGGGGAAAAAAAAAAAAAAGCAGCAGCTATACTCTAAAAACATGCTCTTGGTTTTACCAAAGAATACACAGTATTTACATGTAAATGAAATCCTGCATGAATAGGGGGACAGAAAAGAAAAGCTTTTTATACAAAACCAGCCCAAACACTGAAGATATGTCCAAAGCAAAACTGGAGACTGGTCTTTTTACCACCTCCCCTCCTCACCAGCTCTTGGGTTAGGGAACTGCTTTTCAGCTTTCTGCCTTGTTGCTCTCCAAAGGAAACTGGAAAGCAAAAAACCAAACAGATCGACAGCAAACATGTTTTCTGTTCAACAATTACAAAAATTAATTTTTCTGTTCACAAAAGGAGAATTTTCTTATCGTCATGGATAGCCACATTTTTGCATCCATTATACTTAAATGATGATGCATTTTTCTTAACTTTCATAGTGGTTGTTTGCATTTAGTCATTTTCTGAGGAGGCAAGAAGCTTAAATGAGTGCCTTTGCTCATTATTTATGTTCTCTATTTGCATAACTCCTGCACAACTGCTCCATTAAACACCTCTTCCCCTCCAAGGCCAATTTTAAAAAGCCTCCTGCTTTATGAGACTGACAAGTATGACTCACAGTATTCCCCACACTCATTCCCCCAGGCCTCGTGGGATGTTATGCAGCCAGTAAGTACCTGTTCCAGTTCATACTCCCCCACTCCCACTGCTGCTGCAGTAACCCCTTACAGCAACCTGGGAAAACAGTAAAGCTACTTCTCTGCTGTAGGCAGGAAACAAACAGTAACAGTATTTGCTTTTCATATTGTCCTCAGCACCACAGTTAGCCAGAGAGAGTGGCTGAACACAATGAAGGAAGGTTACACTCCTCCCCATTCTTCCTGTGTTCTTACCCACATCAGGAACTTGGGAGTTTCTCAAGACCCTCAAATTGCTTTTCAGTCATCCTTCAAACCATTCCCAATTTCTGTCAGCAAGGCAGAAAGTTATTCAACATAGTAGATAAAGTATAATCTCTTAGAGTTCCTTGCATGCCCAAGGAACACATTTAAATACTCCACACATATGAAATTCAGGACCAAAACCAGCAACTTCTCCCTCCAGCAGAGAAGCAGAAATCAATAGGTACCATATCCCTGCATACTTGGCTTCTATCCCCAGTAAACAAGCTTCTCTCATAATTACAGAAATACCTCCCTCAGCCTCTGAATAGTCAATATTCATTCACTGCAGAGTACTGAGAAGAGCTGATTTTACAGTTCTTGTTCATAGACAGTAGGTTTTCAAAGAGGGAATACGTGCTAGAAAGCTTTCCATTGGCTGTTATCATTCTTCACTGGTTAAAGGACAGACTGATAAAGAGGAATGAAATACACATTCAGAAATGACAGCCACTACTGAAGAGATACAAGATTTCTTACAAAGTAAGCTGCATTGTATGAGCCCAAGATTCAAACACATCTGTGGCAACAACAATATCTCCAAGTTAAATATACCTTAGAAATTAGATTCAAAATCTGTTGCAATTTAAGATAAATTCCAGGACTACTGCGGCAACCAGATCATTTCAGTGCTGGGAGAACATATGGTGCGTTGCAGCAGGAAACACCCACGGTATTTGAAGAGAGCCCTTGTAGAGCGAAGCACTTCCAAACCAGACGCATATTTTATCTAATGCAGCTAAAGCCAGGAGTCTGCATCATAGAAACAACAACTCCTCCCAGGGATTTAGAAATCCTGCAAGTTAGACAGCAAATAAAAAGCTGAACAATCCCCAGCCAGGTCTCAAAGATCTTGCCAATGTAAGTGCATTGACCCACCATACCTGTACTTGTTAGTCTGACACCCTCTGGACCTTCACTGAAGCATCATCCAAGCCACCTGCCATTAAGCTTCTCAGTGAAAACCCTGGAGGCTACAATCATACTTTATAAAATCCTTTAAGGATCAGGTCCAGCTCTGCTTTGTGGACACATGCATGTTAAGAGAACACCATTCCTGACACATTCACTTTCCTTCACTGTTAAGAGAACCAAAGCCCTCCAAGCAGAATAGTTTCATTAAGCCCATTTTACTCCTTAGTTTCAAAAGGGTAACAAAAGGACCAGCTTCCTGAAGAAGACAGGTTTCTTATAAAGAAAAGGCCTGACTGCATATAAATATGAGAGGCCTCCTAAGATTTTACTAACAGGGAGAATCACATCAGTCCCATTTTACATTGTCTTCCCAGCTGCATTCCATTTCCTCTGTAGCCTGCTCATCATGGCTTCCCCAGGTAGTTACAGACTACTGCATAGACAAGGCTTTAGTTTCAACTCTGTGCCAACAAAGATAATCTAAAAAAGAAATGTGCATAAATGTCTTCAGTAGCTGCAGGTTTCAAATTACAAAACCCATGCTAGTAGAAACGGTTTGTCAGAAAGGCATCGTGAAAAATAGCTGCATAATGTAAGTTGCAAGGCAGTAAAGGGTATGTATCTGGTAAAAGATTCTGTGGGGGAAAAAAAAAGCCAACAGAAAAACCCCACACTTGCCTGATAAAATATAGCTTAGAAAAAGTACTATGTGGAACACTGGCGTGAAAGTAGCCAGCAGAGTCTACACTTCAATTCCTTTCCAAGAATTGTTATGCTTCAAGTAGTAAACAAACTTTTTTTTTTTCTTGGAACTATTTGTAAGTACACTACATTCAACTCTAAGGATGTCAAACCAACATTTGTTTTAGTAAGACTCCTCTATGCGAGTTCTGAGAGGTTTTCCTGCTTTCTTAACAAAAGCAGGAACAGTACCACATTTTATTCCTATTTGTCTTTGAGGATACAATAAAGTTAGGACAGTGATGCAGAGTCTCCTCCCCATCAGTTCTTTAACTGGACATCACTACAGTATCAGACCTTCCTTGTACATGGAGTAGCATGCTTGCACTTTAACTTCTGCTGTATAAAGAGTACACAGAATTGATTGTTTTGGGCTCAGAGAGGGAGGGATGACATTATCACAAATATAATCTGCTATCTTAACATAAACACAAGAAAGACGCAATCTCATTGCAGAAGAGAGAACTTTTGTTGTTCTTTCAGAATGTTCCACAATGTCAGAAGAAACAGTATGGCACACATCTGTGGAGGTTATGAAGAGACCTTATAACAGGGGATGCTCAAACCAAGGGAAGTTTTGATTTTCAGATACTTTTTCAGTTTGCCAAACCCCAGCACTTAGTAAACATATTTGATCTGGAACCTTTGACAAGACTATTATTAAAAATAAAGTCCCCTTGTAGTAGTCAAAGTAGTCAATCTTTTTCAGAGTTAAACTAATCTGCTTCTTTAGCTTAGCCAGCAGGTTACCCACCAATTCCAACTCACGTTAATAGAAACTGCTGAATTTTACAAGTGGTACCAGAAAATGCTATACTCATGTTTCATTCCAAGTTGAAAGTCTCATGCCGGATTCCCCATCCCTCCTTTTCTTCCACAGTAACAGCATCATAGTAACAAATATATGCTCTGTAAAGCATGCATGGCTCCTGTTAACAGCATTAAGGGCTTGCATAAGTAATGAGCAACACTATTTGCACAGTCTCAAGCAAAGGTGGCATCTACACTCTTATTAATTAACCCAAGGAAAATAATGCATTCCGTCTAAAATCAGGAGGAAGAGTTTAGAGTTCTGCTTTCATCTGCTGCACAGAAAATTGATTCCTCAAAGAGCCCACCTGTTAGAAATGCTGTATTTTCTATTTCAATATCTGGCACTCAGCTGATGAAACACTTGACTGGGCCCCTCCAGCACAGTCAGGACATGCTGACAGGCTGGAGGTGCAGGAGGAAAGGCACCTGAAGTACCATCTTGCTCAGAGCTGTGTTCAGGAGCACACCGCGACCTATTCTCCATAGCACCCTGGTCTTGGCTCTCAAGGGCTCTGTGCAAGTTTTGAGCTGCAAAGGCCTGTTTCTGCAACCCACAGGAGACATCAAGTCTCTGCAGCAGCTGCCTCACCAGCAAGGTCAGGAAAAGGGAGGAACCACACCAAGGCACATTATCTACTATTTCAAATTCAGCAGTTACTTCCCTTTACTTAGGGGTGGAGGGAAGGGAGGATCCCTCTGACCAAGCCCACCTGCTTCTGTCACCAGCACTCAGATTTGGGAAGGGGTGGAAGGAATAGCATCAAAGGAAGACCACTCTAGGAAATACAGATGCTAAAAAGAGCAAGAATGCTCAGGTGATTATGAACAAGCCTGGACACTGAGTAATCAGTGTCCCACAAGTGATTTCCTACCATGCAACAATAAAAACCACGCTATGCTCCTTTAGACTCCAAGTCACTAAATAAGGACTGAATGCAGGCAGAGAGAGCAAGATACCCCCTTATCCCTCAAGACCATCTTGCTATGCCAGGACTGACGCTTTGACCACACAGTTGCCACTGCACTGTTCTGTAGCTGAGCAAGATTGCGGTCACCAGAAATGTCAAACACAGACTGCTTTCACTAAGGAGAAATAGAGCGGCATCTTCTCGTGCCTCTGCCAAGACCCACCAACACGCAGACAAACAGTACTGTGAGCATTATGCAACTCCAGAAGTTCACAAAGCAAAAAATTAGAATCTCAAGCTTCTTATGAGAGGCAATACACAAAATTCTTAAAAAGTGACTGCTGCTAATGAGTTCAATGCTTTCAGGTGCATATTTTCCCAAAAGAGTCATTACATTGCCTCTGTGCATACTGTCTCTGCATTTCTGTGGACACCCACTTTTTGCACTGTTGCAGTATAACAGAGGCAGTCTGGAAAGGGGTGGGGTGGCAGGGGGAATCCTCGTGAACAGCACTGGAAGTCCACACAATCAGGTTCTGTTCCCAAATCTGACAATATGTCCCTATATGACCTTCCCTGAGCCAGTTATAAATTCCATGCCTTCACTTATGCTTTTCTAAAATGAATACAGTTCAAAATGCTAAACAAAGATACCGGGAAGTTGCATCAGTTCTTTTGTTTCAGAGTTCAGGGGTTTTTTTTCTGTTAAACTTAGATTAGATACTAACAGGAACTTTGCCCTCAGAGGTACACTTCCTACTTGCATCAGCCTGCTCCTATACTCTTACCTTCATTCTCCACTTCATGAGACCTTCCCATCTATTTTCTCTTCACTGTAAGAGCTACTTACTGTAACAACCTCCCAAAGAACCAGAGGGAAGTATTAGACTGTTGCCCCACTTATTCACTCTTCTTTCTTCCTTCCAACAACTCCACAGGACTGTGCACAGCAAGAGCAGCACAGGGAGCAAGGATCACACTTGGCATACACTGACCACAGACAACCTGCAAGCTTCTTCCTTCCAACAATGCACAAACAGAAGGGAGTGGAGAGTGCTTCCCTTGGGGAAGAAACAAAACACACCTGTAAAAGCTTATCCCAATCCCCTTTACTCTGCCTGATTAAGGTAGCACAGTGCTGACACAATGATCTGCTGAAATACCAATGAAATGCAGTGGGAATAGCAGCCAACATCTTGCTGGCTTCTTAAACCAAATATACCAAAATTAATGGACACATTTCAAATTTGGAAAAGCTCATCTCTTATCTACCTCCTCTAGACATACAAACCAGCCATACAACACTCTAGGATCAGTTTTCTTTAAACTCAGGGTAATCACTTGCTTGATTTAGTGAAGTTGGGCTACAGTCTTCTTGCTGCCTATGAGCTAAAGCTTTATTTTCCAAAATACAAAGACACTTGCATGGGCATAGAAGACCTATACAAGGCACAGAACAGCTACAAGCCTAACCCACCAACCTGTACCTATATTATTATTAAAAAAAAAAACCCCCAAAACTGCACACAGAACAGTCAGTACCTTTTATACTACTTAAACTACCTTAAAAATATTATTTAAAAGTATGATGCAACACCTTTTTTTAAATAATATTATTTAAACCTACAAAGCATAATAGATGATACATTGGTATTTTACCTCATTGCTCTCTAATTCTGAACTATATTTGCTGTTACAGAAAGTGAACTTAATTTGTGGGGTTTTTCTTGTTAAATGTTCCAAATATAGCAATTAAACACGGGGAAGAAAAAAATTACTGTATTTACTCTCAATACAACCTAATTAACCTATGAATACAAAAGCATGCAAGTTCTCACAGCACATAAAGATTTTGTATTGGTGACAATTTAAGAAGTTTATCCTTTTAGAGCAGCTCATTTCCTGAATTAGGCATTCTGAGTGAACTTCTTTGTACTGAACTAAGTTAAGCCACTTTCCATGTGTGAGGCAATGAAATCAAATGTCTGACCAGTTACCAACGTTTAAAGAAAAGCCACCAAAAAAGGTTCATTTGTGTTGGAAAGGAAATATCTACTGTATAGGAAGTGTAGAACATCCAACTTATCAAATAAAAAGAATTCCTCTGCATATCTTGGAAGATAACACAAATATTTATGAAACTTATTGCATGCAACACTTCTGCTCAATGCTGCACATTTACTTTTCTACCAGCTGGAGAAATACTTTCATTTTTTTGCAATAGCAGTTAAAAGCATGGACAGATTTCAGTTTGTCTGTTTTACCCAGAATAGCTTGTTAATTCACCGTTCAGTTTCCACATACCAGTCAGAAGCTACAGAAGGAAGTAACATGACAGAAAAACACACATTTAGGCAACACAGCACTTACTTCCTTAAAAGGTCTCTCAATTTATTTTTCTAAAGCTGCTAAATCTACCCACTTGAGACCATCAAGATGAGAACTTACACAAGGAGTGCAAGCTATTTGTTTAGAGATTCGCACAATCATATTAAAATTATATTTGGGCTTAAAAACAAAAATTACAAAGGGATCTTCACAAGTGGTCTAGAAGCTTGAGACTGACAAAAATTATGCATCTGCATGTGCATAAACAAGGCTATAAGGAACACTTGATTTAGACAGTAGAAGAGTTAAAAGCAGCATTTTACAGCACAGAGAGGCCTCTCTGGGATATACCAGTCAACTGAAGTTGTTCAAAAGAAAGTAATCAGTGCAGTAACACTGCAGAAGCTGATTTCCTGTGTCATTCTAATGCTTCATAAGCTAGTTATTGTAGGTCCCTTAAAACATGAAAATAACACAGCCAGAAAAATTACTAGAGAATCTCTATGGAAGTTAGTATTTTTCAGCTGAAGAATCATAACTAGAACTGTAAATGCTTTAACTCTGTTATTTCCGTATTAAGTAGTACTGATCAAGTTCTTACTGTCTAGGATACTGATGAAACTCCTCACTAGCATCTTCAGCTTTATGCTACAGATTGTCAGTTAACCTTTGTGTTACAAGCACGCCAAAAGGGACTAGTCCCAGAATATACCTGCAGGCAAAAGGAATTGGGGAAGATATAAGCTATGGGAACTTACATTTTGAAAATATATTTTAAAAATTAATACATCTATATATAAGAAAATTTACTTCAGAAGGCAAAAATATGCCTTAAAGATCTAAGGTTCAAAACCTGCTCATAAGACTGTTCAGAGTTTAAACCTCTGATCTAAAACAGGAGTCTAATTTTCTACCTGCTTGTTACTGAAGCTTCCAACCAGAAACATCACAGATTTTAAATCTTGTGGAGATTAAATACACTAATGTACTTATAATGCCCTTTTCCTTCTATTCAAAGCCAAAATCACCACCAAAACATCACTATGTACTTCAGTTACTACTTCTACACTTGGTTTTCTTTCCTTTTTCCTGTCACTCTTTCTCTCCCATCCCCCCAAGACTGGCACCATACTGTACTTTCCTTTTGCCACTGCAGGTCCTCCTTAGAAGCTCATTTGCTCTGCTTCTCCTGAACTCTTTTCCCCTCCTCACAAATAAACTTTCTAGATAACCAGAATACACATGATCTGGAGGGCAAACTGTGTTACCAGCCGGCATTCTGATATAGTTACAATGTGCCTTAGCAAGAAACCGTTTCCGGCTTTTCTAAGAACAGCAATTTTTAACTTGAGTTTAGCGACTGCTGTCATCTTTCCTAAATGCTTCAGTAAAAGGATACTTACTATCCATACAGCTACACTCACCGTCAGGGAGCCAAGCTCCATCCAGGCGAGCTTTTTTCCCCCCCATGTCACTTTTCTTTTTCTTTTATTTTTGAGGAATCCCTAAAGACATTGAAGACAAGTTTTCCTCAAAAAATCAGCATGACTGAAATTTCACCGGAATTATTCTCATCTTTAGTACAAGAGACAAAACAAAATTCCCATATTTTCAAATACAAAATACATATATAGCTTGAATACAGCAATATTAGGGGTGGGAAATTACTGTCCTGCTTAAGTCAGCAAAGAACATAAACCATAACACTGAGAACATGATTTTGTCTGCTATTACAATCACTATAAATTGTTAAGTGCCGGCACTCAGAATAGTCTGACAAACCTATTCCACCTCAATGGCACAACTCAGAGTGGGAAACACAGTAATTTTTACCACTATGGAGCACTTAAGCTTTTTCCACAGAAAAAAAAGAAATCCCTCCAAATTCAAAGCAGCTGAACTAAGCCAGCTACATGCTACCAGATAAGTTACAATACATAGCTACTTGTGAAGTATTTCAACATTCACTTCATGGCCAGGTTTCCTGTTCTGGTCTGCCTTTTTTATAAAATTCTCAATTACATTAAACACACAGATTTTTGTACTGTATGTTTGTTAAGCCTCTTCCTTTCCTTGTCTCCCTTCCCACCCCACAATACTCATACCCCCAAATCTCATAACCCAGTGCCCTGTGTGATATTGCCTAATCCGGCAGTGGCCCCACCACAGGCACTGGCAGTATAATCTGTTCAGTAGTCCAACTGGACAGCAGATGGCTTTGCATCCAGCGCTGATTAAAAAAAACCACCTCCATCAAACATTTTAAAAAATACAGTTGTATCAATACATTTACCATTTCTACTGAGCAAATGTACATTACATGCAAAATACAAGTGAGGTATATACATTTTCCAAAACTATTGTGCAAGACTGCATTAGGAATTTTGGAATTTCAGCTTCCTTTCAAAAGAGGTAAACACAGCTGTACACAGATAAAACAGACCCCACCAATCCCACATCCAGCTGACCTTGATACTTGAGGTGAAAATGAGCTACCAAATTCAAAAAAAAAAAAAAAAAAAAAAAAAGGGAAAAGCCAGATGACCAGATAGGAATTTGCTCAAGTGTTGCATTTATTTGGTTTGTTTGATTGAAGTAAGAAAAGACAAGTTTTATGACTCTGAAGAAAATGATGTTGTAACTGAAGATTCTCTGTACCTTTCTGACATAGAGAAAAGTCAGGAGCAGGAGACACGTCAAAACTTGTACTGCAATTACCATACTCATGTATTTGTCATATTTCCCATGAGTAAAACCAAATGAACCTCGCCTCTTAGAAGCGTTTATATCAGCAGCTTTCTTTGGGTGGAGCAAACAACTCGGAAGCATAAATAGACATTAACTCATACTACCTCACATACCACAAAAAAACCAAAACTTGAAAATATGGCTTGTTAGAGCAGTTTTAATTCAAATATCTCATGAAAAAAAAATCACTTCATATTATTCAAGATGTGTTTCCGTATCTGCTGCTCCATTACTAAAAACAGTAAGATAGCTTACCAGCAATGATGGATACCAGAGACTTAAGTAACCTGTATCAGATACTCATCACAGGTGACCTAGTATTAGATTCAACAAGTTCACTCTAGTGAACAGCTATCTAATAAGTAAAGTTCATTTACCTTTCCCCTTCAAATTTTTTACAAAAAAAAAATGCTGAATTTCAGCATCTCTGGATGGTTCTGCATCCACACCACTGTGACTAAATACGCAGACTTAGAGAGTCATGTGATGTAAATCCCGAAAAAATAATAATAGTAAATTGTGCTTAAAGTAGCTTCACAAAAATAGACTTAAAGCAAGGCCAAGAAGCACTGGCAATCCATGGGAGAGAAAAAAAATCCACACCGACCGGTGGAGAGACGTTACAACCAATGGAGCCTCTTCCAGCATGAGAGACCCGGTCTGCAACCACTGTTGTAGGGTGCTAGAGCCGGGCAAGCTGCAAGAGGCACAGATTGCCATTTTGAAACACCGCCTCACGCTCACGGCGGAGCCAGCCCACGGGCAGCCTCCTGCCCCCGCACGCCGCTCACGGCGGCGCTGCGGACCCGCAGCGCCGCGGCTCCACGGGTCCCGCACGCCGAGGAGGACCCGGCGCGGATCCCCCGCGACCGAGCTCCGTGATGTCACCCGTGTGCGGGGCCCCTTCCGCTCCCCGCGCAGCTGCGGCGGCGGCCCCGGCGGAGAGCGGTGCGGGCCGCCCGGCACCCGCGCCCCACGTGCGGCGCATCCGCCCCGGCCGCCGCCACCGACCGCCGCCCCGGGGCCCGGCCGCGGCCCCCGGAGGGAGCCCCGCCGCCGGGAACCCGTGGGGAAACCCGGGATACCGGGTCTGAGCCGGCCGCATGGAGAGGCTCGGGGGCCCTCACGCTTCGCTCACCCTCACCCCAGCCCTGGGAGGTCTCCGGGATGTGACTCATGATAAATAAATACGGGGGGGGGAAGGAAGAAAAAAAAGGAAAAAAAAAAAAAGACACACCCTCGCAGCCGGACTGACATAATAACCCCCTCCCTTCCCCTCTGGAGCGGGGGAAGGGAAGCCTGGCCGCTCAGCTGGGAAAGTTGAAAGAAAAGGCAAACCCGAGGGGGGCTGCGGGACGGGAGCCGCGGCGAGAGCAGCCAGGCGCCGCTGCCCCTCGGGCGGCTCCGGCCCCGCCGCCCGCACCGGAGAACCGAGCCCCGCCGCCGGCCCCCGGTGCGCCGCCCTGCCGCCCCTCACCTGGATGTAGTTGTTTTCGCAGTAGTCGGCGACTCGAGTGAGGTTCTGGTAGCTCTCGAGCAGAGCCCGCTTGCCAGAAGGGATTTCCTCCTCTAGCAACATCTGCAACTCTGCCATTTTCCACCCCTCCGCATCGCTTCCTCTTGCATTAAAGAGACAGCGGCAGCGCCGGGCGCGCAACCCGCCTGGTATTGTGGGATTCCTCCTCGCCTCGCTTTCGTGAGCGCTCGCTTTCCCCACCCATCCTTCCCCCTCCGAGGGGAGGGGAAAAAAAAGAAAAAAACAAAACCAAACCGAGAAAAAAAGAGGAAAAGCCCGCCCCCACTGCGCGGAGGCAGCCGGGAGCTGTAGGCAGGGCCGGCCGCATGCGCGGGGCGGGCGCCGTAATGGGCACCGCCCGGGGGCCGGAGGGACAGGGCGGAGCCGGTAGTGCACCGGCCTGGCTGGCTCCTGCGGCGGGACGACGGCAGCCGGGCTGCCGGCCTGTCCTTTTGGGAGCCCAGAGACGAGGGGAGACAGTGGTGCCCATCTCTCGCCCCGCTCAGAAAAGCCCCAGCCCCACAGTGCTGCCCGGAGGCGGCGCCTCTACGCAGGAAATGCCAAAAGGGTCTGGGAGGGAAGCGCTGCTCTGGTTATCTGGTCGTCCGGCACGCTAGAAATCTGGAAGATCGCAGAATCAATTAGGTTGGAATAGATCTCTGAGATCATCGTGTCCAACCTATGACTGAACACTGCCGTGTTAACTAGACTATGGCCCTAAATGCCATGGCCAGTGTTTCCTTAAACACTTCCAGGCACAGTGACTCCACCACCTCCCTGGGCAGACCATTCCAAAGATGACAAAAGAGTAGTAAGACGTCAGAGAGATCATGCTTTGGGGCAACTAGACCTTTCTAGGGAGTTAGCCCTGAGGGGGAGAGAGAATTACTGAATCCAGCCTGTGTAGATCTTTGTGAAGGCGTGCCCAGTATAACTACTAACAATTAGCGATTGCCTGGATTTAGGTTCTTAAGAAGAGCTTAAATACTTGCCTGAGATAAACACAGTATTCCTGCCACCCATTAGCCTCAGTTGTTAATCATTGTTCAGGGCCTCCTCTGGCTGTTTGCAAAGGTATGGAAGACAAGGTTCTGGTGATTATTTAGTACAATATTTCTTGCATCTGTGTTTTTTATAAGCAAAATCCTGATTCTTCAACAGTGCCAGAAGATAAGCCAATAATAGCAGGTGACTGCTCTGCTGGGATGTCCGTGCCTGCTTTCACAATGAGTAACAGGCCCAGAAGAAGCCATATCCAAGGCCTACTGTTCATGCCATGTGCTGTACGTCTGCAGTTACGAACACAAACACAGTCCTTGCATTTTAGTAGTTGTCCCAGAGAAATCCACGCAGTGGTAAAAAGTCAGCATGTTTCAGAAAAAAAGTATTCTCAAGCACATTACAGTAAGAGCAGACTGCCTCATCTCTGCATAATCTTGTGGTATGTTACATGTTCTCTGTAGTCTGTCTCCTGTTTGCAGCGCTGAAACTGTTCTGGTCAGGATGCTTTGGTGTACCTGCTGCTGTCTCTAAATCAAGGTGGAGAGGGAAAAAAATAGATCTCCCTTCACCTCTGAAGTCAGCAAAGTCCAGCATCTCAGCCCAGAGCTGCAGAAGCAAGGATAAAGGTAGGGAGCCTAGAAAGGACCAGTGGGCCTGCGAAAGTCTTTGCAGCTGGAGTTAAAAAAAAAATACCCCTGTCTGGGAACAGCCAGACAGGTAACAAGGAAATTATTTGAGATCTCTTTGAAGAGAGGAAGGAGCTGGTACATTTGCAGCACTTGCTGTGGGATAGAAATGCATCCACATTGCTATCTTCTACTGATTAATTTATTTGGCATCTTAGCAAAATTGTTTCCAAAGGGGTTTCAATAACTATCTTTAGGACAGCATATAATTTCCAATAAAACACTTTATTTTTGATTGGTTTTAATGTAAAATAATTCAATTTGTTTGTATTGAGATATTGACAAGCTTTAAATGTGTCCCAGGGCAAGTGTGACCAGAACCCCCATTGGGCACTGGCTTCTCCTTGTTTCCAGTACTGACTTCTCCTTGTTTCCAGCTATATATAATACAAAGACAAATTTGATTTCTCTATTCACTTTGGCTGCAAATTGCTTAACACCCATTGACTTGGATGAGTCTGTAATTGCCTACAGACCACAGACTGGCTGCATGGAAGCTGTTAACATCCTCAAATGTAGCACAACTGTTGTTGGCTCTTCTTAAAATATTATGGCCGCTCCAGTAAAGGATATGGCAGATGCACGGGGCCTTGCACATCAACTTTTTTCAGTATGAGAAAAACGAGTGCCGTGTGTTTTGCTAAATGTAGTGTGCTTCAGTTCGGTGAACAAGCTCGTCCTGTAAGCCCACGGTGGGACAGCCACTGAGCAGGCAGTGGGGGCTCCCACGAAATGCATCCACCTCACACAGCAGAGCAGTGGCTCCAGGAGGGCTTGCAGCCTCATGCACTGCTGTGGTTCTCGACCTGAAAGGCCTTGCACAAACCCCACCAGCTCTACTTCAAAATGTGCTCACGACTCAAGAAGACCTTGGAGGAAGACATCAAAGGTCGCCACCTTGTGACAGCTGCATTGAGGCTTTTCTGCAGCTGCCATGGCACGGCCAGGCATTATCCCCATGCCCTCAGGATAGACCTGCGGTAGATAAACACCCAAGCTGGCTCCATGTCCACTCCAGCAGGACCTTTTCAGCTGGATGCTATACAACCAAGGCAATGCTGCTGTGAGGGCCACATAATGTAAGATGTACTGGGAATTATGGTGTGGATATGCTCAACTGATTAGATCAGCAGGCCTTATTAGTTACTGCCCCATGCTAGCCCTCCTTCTTTCTAAATAACACTCTGCAGAGTCACTTGAGTGTCTTTGCAGGCTGTTCCTCGTGTCTGAGGCTCTTGGAGGGTGCATTGACTCAGGTGCAATAGATCAAAGCTGGCTCCATGAATCTGCATGGTGTGTACACCAAGTGACTCTAAAGCACCTGAAAGAGTGCAAATCTAGCAGAACCAGCGCTGAACAACAATCAATAAACGTTGGGCTTGAGCTGACATTTGCTGAAGATAGTAGTGTGCATCTAAACTGCATTCACTGTTTTTTGGGGTTTTTCTAAGAAACTATTTTATTTTGGTTTTTTTTTCATTTTGGTTTAGTTTGTTGGGTTTGGGCTTTTTTGCTCTGTCACCCTTTCTCATTCCACCAGGCAGTAAACTGCTGATTAGAAAGAAAAATTACCTAACTTAGAAAAGATACTTTGAGTGTGCAAAAGATCTGGGAATTAAAATTTTCCTGGCTGAGGCTGCTGGACTGGCAGAGGAAAAAATGTAATGATGTCTGTCAATCCCCACCTAAACAATCACCCAAATGTGATTCTACCCAGAGTAAAATGTGCTTATGTATCTCTCAGTGTCTCAACTTTACATCTGAGATTTTCTCCTTCTCAGTGGGGCATGATGATCTCCAGAGGCAATACTGTCTTTCTGGGACAATAGCCCATTTTTGGCTGGGAGAGAAAAATGCGACTATATTCTAAGTGCTCTTTAGAACAGCAGCAAAGCAGCAGTATCACAGCAACTTCTCCTGCACTGTAATTTGTGTAGCTCTGTAACTGTCTATTCCCTTTCCTAGGCCATAGATTGGCATGTGTCTTTGTTTTTCCGTTGGGAATGAACAGTACTTGCCTCAGTAGTGTTGATTGGAAAATAACCCTTTATTTTTTGTTGGACCGTTTCTCAGCTGGATTGATTCCTGATTTGGTTGTTTAGCTGCACAAGCACTTCTGACAGTGCAGTGGAAAGGGAGATGAGGGATCTGAGGGGGCAGCTGGAAGCGCAGAGGACACAGGGCCTGTTCAGATCAGCCACATCAGCTCTGCTGCCAAATGCCAAGTCTTATTTTCTTGTAAGGAAATTTTTGTTGATTACAGTGATAGTTACACAAGTATGGCTGTACTGGGACAAGCCTGTGTGAATACTTAATACCCTAACTTTTTTTTTTTCCTGGTACCAAAATTCGCTTTTTCAGTATTTCCTCCGCCAGTTTAGTAGCTGCCCAAGAAGGTGCATAGCTGCATTGGTTTGCTTTCTTTTGCTTTAGCACAGAGCCTTACTTAAGAACCGGAATAATTACCCATACTGATATTTCAGTTATCATCACAGGTTGTCTGAGTATTGCAGAGATGAATGGGGCTGTTCCAGCTTTTTGGAGACAATTTGTAATGCACTCTGCACTCTTGTGGTCACCTCCACGTGCCCTTTTTCCCAATTAATATTTTTAAGGTTTTCATCACAGCTGTTAACAACTGAAGATGCTGCCTCCTGGCTTGCCAGGGGAGCAGGGGTGTTTGGGGCAGGACTGCACCCCTGAGCTGGTCAGGGACCCCAGTGCAACCCCCTGGCAGTTGCTAGGCAGCCACGAGCTCTGTGCAGCAGAGCCGGCACAGCCAGGCATTGCTAGGCAGCCTGAGCTGCTGGGGAGCACAGAAGTAATAAGATTCAAAATTGCAGCTTCAAGAATGCACAAGATAAGAGTGGCACAAAAATAAATAGTTTTACTGTATTTTGACATGACCTTTCTCCTCTAATATATTTTCACTTGCAGGATCTGCCTTCTGTCTCAACCTCATTTTTCATAAAATTCTCTCCTCTTCATCCCTCCTGCATGCTTATCTTTGCTTCTCAGCAGTAGTCTGGTGTTAGCAAGCCTCCTTTTCTGTCACCTCCGCTACCCTTTTCTCCATCTGTCATCTCACTTGTTCTCTTCCCGTGTTCCACTGGATCCCATGTTCCTTTGGCCTCTTTAATTTTGGTTTTCATTCTTGCATCTTTCTCAGCTCAGCCTCTGACCATCATGTCTCCTGATTTTTCCTTTCCACTTTCACTGCATCAAGGAATTCCTCTTATATTTTCAATTCCCAGCTCCCAGTCTAGGTCCCTTCTGCTACTCTCACTTCCAGCTGCCCATCACAAGGTAGGCTTGTCTTCTTATTCCCTCAAAATACTGCCAAGGCACGCACTGCCCTAAGAACATGAGAAAGGTGGGGCATCTAGACCCTGGTGATGCAGCCAGATACGTGCAGAACTTCAAGAAAGCCCATTTCTTTCTCCTGGACCTACCAGGGAAGATGGCTATTGTGTGACAAATGACAGGATGGCTTGCTTCTTACACCACTAACAAATGGAGCTAAACTGTTTTGGTATAAAAACATTTTGAGGAAGGGCTGACTTTAGAGCAACCACTTAAAGCAGGAGGTGGATTTCTGGCAGTAATCCTCTTTATTAGCATTTTTTTCCATTCTTTTATTTTATGGCTTTGGAAAGGTAATTTAAATATGAAAAGAGTCGTCTTATTGCAAGGGGTAGGCATGGAGTGAAAGTCAGCTTTCTGAATAGACCCATGCAGGTTTGGCATACTCATTAGAGGGTAGGGCGGGATTTCCTGAGTTAATAGCTGTTTGTTGGAGGATGGCAATCCTTTAAAATGGAAGAATTTCTTTGATATGTATATATGAAATAAAAATTTTCCTGGGAAAGGTTTTTCACCCTGCATATAGCTTCTGGTCAAAAGCAGACAGAGAGACACCTTGCCCAGGAAAAAGTAATATTTGCATAATTCACAGTGAAAGGGAATATAACAGACCCAAAGACAAGTCTCCTGTGACTTTGATTTGAAAGCAGGCACTGAAAGGGTAGATGGCCCATATCAGCAGTGTCCTACTTGCTCAGCTCTTTGGAGTGAGCATCCCTAACAGGAAGAAAAACACTGCTTAAGGTCTTGGGAAATGTTTTGAAGTCTGAAAACACCTTTAGCACAATTTCTGTTTTGTTTTGCACTGCTTGATAAAGGCTATGAGAATAGCACAAACAAAAATGTTCCTAGGAGAATGCATATAGAGCCACCCCAGGCTTAATGAGACTCAATGGCTCAGACATTGTTTGCCGAGCTATAACTGCTTCCTTGAGAAGCAGAGCCTAAGATGGCTTTGCAAATTCATGCAACACTGCAAACGATGCCTTGAGACCACTGCCTAGTGCTGGACGCAGAGTTAATAAGGTCTTTTGGACTATATTTACCACACACAGAACTGAAGTGTCCCTGGTGTTCCTTCGAACAGCTCCACTATCTGGGTTTTTCTCTTCTCCATCAGTTCTCAGCCTCCTATGATCCCAGATAATGGAGAGTTGATTGTACTATGCTATCACCTAGTTTATCCACACCTCAAAATTGATTACTTCATGCTCCTGGCTATACCTAACTTACCCTATATATACCTAGACTAATTTATTTACTATCTTCAGTACTTAGTTTCTGTGTTTGGTACAGTGGATGAATAAAAACCAGAAAACAGTAAACATCTGTGTTTCAGAGCCAACATATGAGCTGTCTCTGTGGATTTTTTTTTAACAATTAAAATTATTTATCTAAGTCGATTTTTATGCTTAATAAAAAGAAATGAAAGGCCTATCAAAATGTGCTTAGCATAATGCAAAGCTTAAAAAGAATATATTATTGTGAAGATAATCTAATTGCACAATTGCAGTTTTTCATTGTATTTGAGGAAATCTGAGCGTGGATAGGAATTACTTTCATGTTCTTTCTATTTAAAAGATTGGTGTTTTTCTAACCACCACAGTTTTTTTTTATGCAGATTAAAAGCATTCGTATTCTGTACTGATTAATTGGTATGCCTCTTTTGCATTTAAATATATACTTCATTGAATTGCAGTTTTCCATCACAAAGCAGAAAAGAAAAAATAATTAAATGATAACATCATGCTACTACAGAAGGAGTGCTATTTCCCCAATAAAAATAAATATTTGACAGCAATTCTGCAGTGATAGTATTACCAAGCACAGTATTTGGATGGCAAAATAAGGGACAACATAATAGTATTTTTTTCAGCAAGTGAAAACACATTACCGTTCTTGGGTCTGTTCCAGCTCCCAGTGAAACAGTAAAGCTTCAACTGGAAGCAATGCTGAGTCTGTAGGGTTGAGCGGTGTTTGAAAAGGACCATCTTCAATAGCACTGAAGGCAAAAGGGATCAGATTAGATGCACAGCAACCTTCAGATGCAGTTGTCTACTAGAAAATCACTTCCACACTAAGATAACAATGACATCCTCCTTGGTATTGTCCCAGTCAGAGCTCAAACACAAACTGTGCAGAAATGAGGGTAAAAAGTCATTACACATAGACTGAGGCTATTCTCTGTTGGGAGCATTTAAAAATAAATCAGGCCACTTAGTGCATTCCAACAAAATTTAAAGGATAAGCTTTAGATATTCAAAATAAATTGGGTTTTTTCTTCCTGTTACTTTTCATTACATAACAGGAACAATCTCTTGTGCCTATGAGATTGATTACATGTCTCAAACTTAGTTTAGATATTAATCAATCTCAGCAACCACTTCTTGTTTCCTGTAGCATAATGCGGTAAAAATTGTCCTTTAATTACCACTAATGAAAGTTACCTGCAGTGAAAGTGAATATATGCCAGTGGAAAATGACTTGGTTCAGAGGACAGCAAATGCAAATACGAACAATCTTAATGGTGCACAGGCACAATTAGAAGTGAATATGTAAATTACTGATGACAGCTTCCTGCTATGCTCAACTATTTGCTGTCACCATTAGCTATGAATGTTTCAATTTATTTGGTCATAACCATAATATCCCACGGTATATTTCTGGACAGTGTGTTTTGTAAAAGGTTGGGGACTTTTTAAACAGTGCCATTTAATAAATACATACTTATTCAGTATTAAAAATATTTCTAACATTCTTTAAAATAATTCTGAATGTAAGGTGGATAATTATGTGTGCCATCACTTCCCTTTAAATGTCTGACTCTTCATTCTGTGTCTGACATGTTTGTAGTTCTCAAAATTTCTTTGATATGTAAGGTAGATCCTATCTAGGTTTTTACATAAATTGAAAGATGTCTCACAACTAGATATCTTTTCTAATATGCCAAGAAAAAAAAAGACTCATACTGTTCTGACTGAAAAAGAGCTCAAGATGTTGTTTTTCATAGAAGATATGTTATAGAGCCCTCACTGTACTGTATGTGAAATTTGCAGTTCTTTCCCTTGTAATGCTTTGCTTCTAGTTGCTTATACCTTTCTCAGTCTTAATGTAGCCCAAATAGCACATATTTCTATTTTAGACTTTATTTTTCCCCTTTAAGGAATTTGTGAGACAGAAACAAGAAGAAATGCTTTCTGTAGCATCATTACAAATATTTCAGCCAAGAGGTTACACCCCCAGGGAGCTCTCTATTTTGAATGAGGAAGGTAGTTAGTAGAAGGTAGTTTCAGGGCCATACCTCCTGCTCTTCCTGAAAAATCTGACAACATTTGGTGAATTCCTAAAGTTTTAAAACTAATATATTTGCATACATTCTCAGTAGAGTTAATAAGAGCTAAAATATATCCACTGAGGAACTGGGCTATGCTGATAATGTTCCACTGTGCACTGCAAGGGTCAAGGGATTTTCTCTGCACTTTTTTTTTTTAAATACAATATCACTGTGACGGATAATGGCGTAGAGGGATTGTATCCCCTGGAATGTAACAGTATGATGAATTCTGGGAGAAGAGATAGTGGAAGCACTTGCAGGGGCCAGATAGAAGGGGCATGTACAGGTGTGAAAGAGGAGAAGAGGAACTATGATGAGATGAAGGTTGTTTAGATATGTGGTGTCTGATCATGGCAGAGAACAGGTGGGCTGAGGAAAGCACTAAAAAGCTACAAACACTTCCTACACAGGATATAGACTTGGACTCAGGACCTTGTTTTCTCTTGTTTTCTCACAACAGCCAAAAAAATCACAGGAATCTGTGGCCGACAGTCTACAATCATTGCAAATTACTCCTGCTATGTAAAGGTCATTTGCTGTACATCTGAAAAATCAAATCGTGATGTTGGTACTTCTGTTGACCACACACCAAACTCTTAGTGAGTTTAAATAATGTATTGGCCAGTTAATTACCTAGGGAGTGCCATAATCTCTTACGATCTTATGGACATCATACTTGGCTGGGTATCATAATACAAGCTACTAAAGGGGGCGAGTCCTTTTTATACTAGAAAATTTGTTGAAACAGGCTCTCTTTTGAAAACTTCTTTGGTTTCCAGTGGAAAAAAAAATGTTTTGTAAAAAAAGTTGGGCTGAATATCTTTTCTCAAGTGCCTAATACACATAATTTTTAATTATTTTTATTGTGTGTCCGAAAGGTTCCTTATCTCATTTCAGAGAATAGAATTCAGTATTCAAATGCCTTCTTGTTCTGCATTAGGAAAAGAGCAGCAAATCTGACACACAGATATTATGTCTTCATAACTGAAAAAGCCTCATTTCAGTAACCTCTTTGAGTACTATTTACAATAGCCTCCTGCTATAATAGTCTATTAGAACAATAAAATTGCTATGAAGTGATTTCCCATTACAGTTCTGTGATGGATATAAACGAAATCAACCTGTAACCCAAGACTGTAGCTGAAGCTGTTCCGTTGCTGCAGTTCAGCTGAAAGCTGGGAGGTGTTGGCTAAAGCAGCAGCAAGCCAGTCCCAACTCTGCCGCCTTCCAGCCAGGTCAGTGCTGGCCTTCACCCACCGGGGTTAGGCCGGAGACTGGCAGCTGCCAGGCATTCCCGTGGTGCATGGCAGACAGCTGCATTTTCTGGATCAGAGTATCACTTGTTTTTCCATTTAAGCAGTATTAGTGGAAATGAGTGGAAGAGTTACTGAATGACAATGTGAATATTGTGTATTATCAGTACATAACTAAGATACTAATAGGAAGTGCTAGGAGGTTATCCCGTACATATGTTGAATATGGCAAAATTGTCCTCTGTACTTTATATCCAGCTTTTTATACCCTCTAATTTTAAATGTACCTAACTGAAAACAGCCTGGAGCTTCCAATCCATCAGCTGTCAGACTGTTCCACAGTCCGCTATGGTACTGGACAACTTGTGCAATGCTAAGAGTGACAGTGCCATATAACTTTTCACAGATTTGCATAGAAATGTACTTTGCAAAGGTTTTGTGAAGCCACAGGGGAATAGATTTATTTATAAGTGCCTAGGAATAAGGGTCACAGCAATAATCTAACAATTTATGTATAATCCATTGCTAGTGCTTATTCACAAAATAGACTGTATAAATTATGCTGTCTAATTCATAACCATTTTTGTATGAAAGGTTTTAATCAAATAAAAGGAAATGTCCAGAGAAGGTCGACCAAGCTGGTGAAAGAGCTGGAGAATGTCTTACAAGGAGCAGCTGAGGGAGCTGGGATTGTTTAGCCTGGAGAAAAGGAGGCTCAGGGGAGACCTTGCAACTCTCTACAACTGCCTGACAGAAGGTTGTAGCCAAGTGGGGGTCAGTCTCTTCTCCCAGGTAGCAAGTGACAGGATGAGAAAAAATGGCCTCAAGTTGCACCAGGAGATGTTTAGATTGGATATTAGGAAAAAAAATCTTCACTGAAAGGGTGGTTAAGCATTGAAAAAGGCTGCCCAGGGAACTGGTGGAATCACTATCCTTAGAAGTGTTGAAAAAACATGTGGATGGGGCACTTCAGTGGGGAACATGGTAGTGCCAGATTAATGGTTGGACTTGATGATATTAGAAGTCTTTTCCAACCTTGACAGTTCTAGGATTCTAAGTATTTTTAATTCATATGCAGAGTAATACCAAAACTATTATATCAGTTTTAAATTCATGCCTTAATTTATGTCAGAAATCTCACAATAGCAGGCTGGATTTTGTGTGTCCCTTCCCTCCTCCCCTTGCCAAGCAGATTTCTCCTATCATTTGTCTTCTGAATTTGTGTAGGAAAACTTCAGAATAATGATAAGACATGTTTTGCCCTCAGCTGGCATGTATTTATATATTAAAGCAATATACCAGTATCTGATATGTCTCATACGTCTTATCCTTCTCTGTTGGTTAGTAGGAAGATATTTAGTCACAAGAGGGTTTATTTTCATATGAATCAGTAATCTGAAAGCTAAATTCAGGACACAAAAGCAGTCAGTCTCTGATTTTAGCTGGAGGGTTGGTATGAATTTCTTCCTTTTCACTATTCCTGCCATTTAGAAATCTGGTTTGATATTTGATTATATTACTCAATAATTAATCCAGAATAATTTAGCATATCTCCTAACACTTAAAGTTATTTGGTTTTGCTCAACCATTTCTCAACATCATACTTGTAGAAGGGGAAGGACAGAAATTTGATTACTATAAAACATACTGCCACATCTGTTACACAGGGAGGGCCATGTTACATCATGAAAAAATTAATCCTATCTATCTGCTTAATACAGATGTTTAGGACACACCTGACTTTTGTGCAGGTGTGAATGGAGAAATGTGTCTACCTCACAAATATCCTGCTCCAGCAGGATAGAAAATACCTGTTACCATATTTCCAAAGTGCTTCAGCTCAGCTGTGGGAGCCTGGTTCTTCAGGGCAGCGTAACTAACCCCAGGCCCAATCCCAACTGTGCCATGACCATGGGGGTTTGCTCAAACATCTACATCCATGCAAGAGGCTTGTGCTGGAATGGTTTTGTGGCCAAGACTTGGCCATCCTCACACAGCCCTGCCAGGGCAAATCTGTAACAGGGACTTGGTCAACACCTTTAAACTGTTTGACTGAACCTCCTTTACTCTGGCTGGAAGGAGTAGAGGAGCATTAAGGAGAGCAGTTTCAGAGGCAGATCAGAGGAACAGCAATCAGCAGCCCTAGATGTGCAGGAGATGGTCACCTCAGCCTCTTGGAAGTAGCTAGCAAGAAATGTGTGAATGCAGGTTGAATTTGTGGTAATAGGTTTTGAAAATTATTTACTTTATTAAAATGTAATTTGCCTCTGTCAGTTAAAACAGGGTAAAGCTTGAAAATTAGTAATTTGTTCTATTTTGTTTTTCATTCCGAGCCTTGGATTGAGGGAGGAATTCAGTTATGCTACAGGGTCAGTTGACACCCTTGTTCTGGCACCATCCTGCTCTTTTGAATAGTGCCTGATCTGTGAGCTAATCTGATAAATGAAGACATTTTGTGCACACATGGTGTGCATTTTAAATAGCTTCAGTGTGTTAACAAACTGATCTGAATATGGTGGCCTCCACCAGAAAGCACATAATTTGATGAACATGAGAAAGAAATGCAGAGCTGAGGAAGTAAAGAAGGTTCATTTGGAATGACTGAATAGCCACCACAGAGCTGCTTTCTAGGATGGGCATGAGCTTTCACTTGCTTTTAATACAACTATTTAAAATGTGCTTTCTCAAATCATTCCCAATCACTTTTCGATACCTCTTTTCAAGAATGCAAAATATCCAGACCCATTGATTTGGGGGCTTAACCTGTTTCTTTGTACCTTCAAATTTTCTGTTTCAAGACATGTAAGACAGCTTAATATTTTCAATATCTGTGGTCAAAAATGTAACAATTTTATAATTTTTGTGCATATTTATTCTGTTATCATTGATTCCCTATACCAGTTATACCAGAGATTCTTTAATGAAATATATTACAATGATGCTTTGGTGATGCAGATGATGGCATCCAGCAACCATGAACCTCTTTCACAATGACTTAGAAAATACCCATCTGTGAATCCTACTGTGAGTGCAAATCTGAGTCAAGAAATAAGGGAATGGCAGGTGGCAGGAGTAAAAACCACAAGGCCAGAACTCCTGACAGCCAAGGGCTTATAAATGTATATAGGACTAAATTTTATTATTATAAAATCAGTGGGATGCTCAGGATGTTGAGGTTGAACATGTGCATAATCACAGGCTTAAGTCAGCACAACTGCTATTTTATCTTCAAAAGACACATATTTGGCCTGTGGTTACAGTGGTTTGGTCTTTGATTTGTGAATGTGTCGTGTTCCTTCCTCTGTCCTGCACATAATTTTGGATTTATTTATGCAGAATAAAAGGGGAGCTGTGGTGGGAGTGGGGTCAGAAGGTTTGTGCAGCCATATGAGCTACACCCACCTAATCCATGGGAGAACCCTGCCTGGAGTACTGCATCCAGCTCTGGGGTCCTGACTACAGGAAAGACATGAACCTATTAGAGCGGGTCTGGAGGAGGCCACAAGGATGATCAGTGTGAGGGAATAACTCTCCTATGAGGAAAGGCTGCGAGAGTTGGGGCTGTTCAGCCTGGAGAAGAGAAGGCTCTGGGGAGACCTTGTTGTGGCCTTTCAGTACTTAAAAGGGGCAAACATTTTATCAGGACCTCTTGCAATAGGACAAGGGGTAGTTTTTAAACTAAAAGGTGGTAGATTTGGACTAGATACAAGGAAGATATTTTTTACAATGAGAGTGGTGAAACATGGGAACAGGTTGCCCAGGGACCTGGTAGATGCTCCAACCCTGAAAACATTCAAGATCAGGTTGGATGGCGCTCTGAGCAGCCTGATCTAGTTGCACATGTTCCAGCTCATTGCAGTGGGTTTGGACAAGATGATATTTAAAGGTCCCTTACAACCCAAACTATTCTATGATTCTGTGATTTTACCAATAGGTCATAATGTACTCATCAATTTCATATAGAACATCACTACTTTATACTCTATTATGTATGTACAAATATACATGTATATAGTTGGTCATTGCACTGTTCCCTCTGTTATAAACCAGAAATACATTCTCCAAAGATTTAACTATTTTAAAACTTTTTGAAAAAGGAAGTCAGTAAATAGTGTCTGCAGTACATTTATCATGACATAGACTCTGGAACAGAGAACACTACTAATCAAAAGCTTTAATCACAGTGTTTAAAACCCATATTTATATTTATATTAAAAGGAAAAACAAGGGAGATCTAGTTATCTGCATCTTCTAAAATTAGATCTCCTTACATAAGCACATACAGATTAATCACATCCAGGAATTTTTAATGAGCCAGCAGAGAGTGTTACAGACTGTTAATATTCATTCTCAGACAGTTTTCAAACATTGGAGAAGTTCCAGAGCACTGAAAGAAGGCAAAGGTTGTGCCAATATTGAAAAGAGATATATAGGTATTATAGCCCTATCAACTTAATATTGATCCCAAGTATATGGCAGAATGACTAATAGGAGATTCCACTAAGAAAGAATTAAAGAAGAACAATTTAATTAATGCAAATCAATAGGAATGTATGGAGAAGTATACATATTTTCAGGATAACTCAATATCCTTTTGTGTGAGAATACAAGTTGAATAGATAAATGTGTTGTAGAAATGTATTTATACTTCTGTAAAATATCTAACTGTAAAAGATCTGTAAAATATCTAACTAACAAAACTTTGAGACACCACAGTAAAAAAAATTAAAATAAATAATTATTTTAATAGGAAATCATTATGGTCCATGTGAAATAAAAAAAGGCTGATATGCTTCAAAAGTGGCCATAAAGGGTATATTGATCTTGACTCCTTGTTGCTTAACTTATTTTGATTATCCTCCAAGAAAACAATAAAATCATTGCTGATAAAAATTTGCACAGAGCACAGTGATAAAGACAGTGACAAATAATTAAAATAACAGACTGACATGATGACAGTCTGATGAGCTAGTTTCAAAAACAGCAAAACTGATTGCAACCCAACCTTGTTCCCACCACTCCGAACAAAAACTTTAGGAGTACACAGTTAAAACAGGGGTCCTTGACTACAAGTAAGGTAAGAAGATCCTGTGCTTTGAGACCTTCACCCACCTCTATATCCAAAAGGGCCAATGAATTCTGGACATAAGAGTGAGAATATTGAGTTTGGAGAAGGCAATACTTCAGTCTTGTATTGCCTCTGACATTAATGCAAGTATTCCTGAAGCATTGTACCTAGTAGTAGTATCAATGATTCACAAAAGATGTTAAAATATTGGAAAGATATAGCAGTGAAAGAATGAATTTACTGGAGTGAAAACATGGGTGAATTCAATTCTAAAGAAAAGAAATCCAGGAGCTGCTTGATTTCTATTTATACAGGTTCGTAGGATTGTTGGAGAACCCTTCAGGAGGATAATAGGGAGCTTAATAACCTAGTAGACATGGCTGCATGGGGATTAAAAACTGATATTTTTAATATTGTGCATGGCATTTTAGTATTATTCAGGGCATATTTTGCTGTTCTGTTTCTTTTGCATGGCAAAATGTAGTATTAGTATTTGTTTTCAGGATGTGTTAAAGTAATCTCTATGACACTGAAGACTTGGGCTCTTTAATGGGTACATCTTTGGGAGGAGACTTACAATGCCTCCTGAAACTGCCCTCTGCCCTCTGGTAGATAACTCTGTTTCAGATTCCAATGTAATTGTCACAGTGACGTGGCCGCCCAGCTCCCCACTAACTTTAGGGCTGCACTTCTGTCTTTATCTGCTGCAGACCTTTAAACACCTCTCTTTAGGTGCATTCAGAGACTTCTGTGGTTTCAAGGATCATTTTCATTTTATATAGCTAAATTGTCTCTATTTCTTGGGTTATTTTTTAAAACCAACAGTAATTTACTTAGGAATCTATTCAGCAAGTTCTTTGATTTTTTTCTAGTTTTTGGGAAACAAAAACTGACAGCTGTCTTTTCTCATTAACCTATCATTTACAGAAGCTTTGATATTAACTTTCTCATGCTGAACATATGTTATAGTGATCAGAATATTTTAGTGCAAAGAAAACTAAAAAACCACTTAAGACACTTGATTTCCTCACTTTTCATCCATCCTATTTATTCATACAATAGTTTTCTGCTTTAGAATACTCAGTCTAATAATTAATTTTTTGTTTTAAATGGCAAAACCCATAAGGTCTGATCTTGAGATGTTGTACATTGTTGTAGTTCACCCATCTACCCCATCTAAGTGAACTGGACAGGCCTTATCACCCCAACACTATGAAGCAAAGACAGTGCCTTTTGGAATTTCAGTTGAGCAGAAATGATTTAACGGTATAAACTGAAACAGTTCCTGAATGTCAAACTTCTTTCTCAATAAATCTTCCCAGATAAATTTTGTTAGAAATGTCTTGCAGCAAATGTGATCTGAATATGAGAGTGAAAAATCCATGGTTTATAACTGGAAAAGTGTCTAGCTGGCACTGATTTCTACAGAAGTCTTGTTGGAGTGAAAGCTCCTCTGGACTCAGGCCCAGAGGGAAGCCAAAGCACAGGGGTTGAATTAAAACCTTTGGACAAGCTGAGATACATGAAGCCACACCAAAGTGAAATAGAAATATAGATTTTTAACTTTTAGTAGAAATATATGCTAAGTGCCTTAAACATTAAAAAGCTGTAGCAGAGACCTTAGACACAGTTCTTGCTGCAGCAGTGGTACCTTTTCACAGAATTCTTTACATTAGACAAAATATAGATAGAATTATACTGTTCCCATTTTTTAGATAGAGTGTTCACATAAACAATAAGAGCTGATAGAAACTGTATATGCAAATCTGTGTAATACCTATGTAACACTTGTGTAAGACTTAAGACTGATAGAATTAGACCTGGATAGGTTAAGAAAAGGAAAACTAGAATTGTGTGTTAATCTTATTGGTCAGTTAACAAATATAATTCATACTTCTGTAAGAAAATTATAGAGTCTAGAGTACAGAGCATATAGAGTATAGAGCATATAGAGTATAGAGTCTAGAGTATAGAGCATATAGAGAATAGAGCATATAGAGCATATAGAAGAAGAAGAAGCTGGTTTTGCCAGCTGTTTGCTGTTGCTGCTTGCCTTTATCATGTAACCCCCTTCGAACTCTGCCTTCAAGAATGCTATGAGACTATGAAATAAAGAACTTAGCAGAACAGCAGCCTCCTCTGCTCTTTTACCCTGGTCCAAGAAGGAAGGGTACCCCATCAAAAGCTCAACAAAGTCTGATCTTTACTACGACTGGTACAGCAAAAGAGCTGGGTGCTTATGGGGATTGCAATGGAATGGGGGTCCCATGCTGAGACACCCAATTAAACTCACTCTTAAATCCTTCTGAGAGCTTGTTGGAGGACTCATTCCAGTAATTCACCAATCTGTTGAATTAATTGTTGAAACCCATTTACTAAAACCACAGTGGTATATTTTCTGCCTGGATAAATATCCACAATGATAAACACAGGCCTGCAAATACTTGAGATGTTTGCCAGTTATATTCCAGGCTTTGTACACACATTAAAAATGTCATTAAAATCACCAAATTTTCACAAGGTCATTTTTCAGACTTGCTAGAAAGAATAATAAAATTCTTTGCTAGAGTTTTAAAAGAACATGCATAAAGTAAGGGTGTTTCATTTTTTTCCCCCTCCAGATACTGAAAAGAAAATATCACAAGAGCTGTCTGGCTATAAATATGCCATTGCATAAGCACATTAATATGATCCAGTCACAGTATTTTGTCTCCTGTTCCCAAGAGGCAAATTACACAGGGATAGGCTGCTAAAACTTTAGAAGCAGTAGCTGAGAAGACAAGAAGCACAAATGTCAAAATGGAAATAATATACCAGACACAGTTCAATTTTTCAGAGACAAATTCTTACTCATTTGCATTATGAAAATGTGTAACACCATAAATATTATTCCCAAAATCAATCAAGTAATTCCAAATTTATATCACGGTAAATGACAGCAGAATTTGACCTCCAGAAACTGTATATTTTACTGAAGGGAAAGGATTAAGTATTTATTATGAGCTGTCTTCTGTTGTTTAATAAGACACAGTTTGTCATTGCTGCAAGATGAAACTACATAGTTTTCAAAGTTCAGTTTACGGTTCTGTAAGGGAACGGGATTTTTAAAATGTTCTTTCTAGAATATGCAAAATCTGAACAATTCTCTTATAACTATCTGCTGGCTCTACAAGAACAATACCTTGAGGCAGTAAGGAAAACTGAACTTTATTAAAAATTTCATCAAAGAGATGAATAGTAGGCTTGGAGAAAAAAAGAGGGACTTAAGACACAATATGGCACTGCATTATACTTCAGAACCTACGAAGATATAAACCTGTAAAAGGTTTTGACTTCATAAGTGCTGTATAGTTCAATGCAAAGTCAAATACTGCTGCATGTCTTTGAAAGTATGATCATATTTTGTTCTTCAAAGAGCATTTTATGAAACAGATCTAAACTTATATTCTTGTTACTCCATCTACTTTTTTGAAATATGTGTGAAGTGGGGGAACGTGGCAGAAAACAAAAACATGGGTTGAAATATTGATCACTGAAAGACCTGAGATGCCTGAATTGAATCACTCAAAAGAGATTTGAAATGGGATCTGTTACCTTTAATGCCTTTGACAACAAGGAGGCTAATCCTTAAGCAGAGAAGCTGCTGTTAATAATGGTTAAAAATAATTCCAGTACTTAATCCCCAACTGTGAAATGAATGGGTATTTCTAGTTGAGTTATTAAGGGGTGTAACTGAACCTCACAAGGAAACTTCTATCCCCAAAAGCATTCTTGTTTGTGTCAAACTAGTCCTTTGCCCAAAGGGCTTTTCCCAAGGAACACAGATTGGCCTACATAAGTGAACAAATTTCAGCTGCTGTTTTTGCCATATTCATGATAAGTAAATAGTTCTCTTTCTCCAGAGCTGTTGGTTTTGACACAAATATCCTTCACTGTTTCATTAAAAAATCCTCCAAGTAAATGTTATTTGAAACATTAGCCTTTCTACTGTAAACAGTATAGAAAGTTGCTCCTTACAAAAAACTCTTCCCTTCTTAGACAACATCTTTTCATTCTTCATCAGCATGTAGATTTGACTTAGAAATTGTAATGCTAATTTAGTTCTCCATAATTATGACTATTAGGTTTTAAATAATTCATTTTTCCTCCCCGCTGGATTACAAACTTCAAAAAGTAAGCCTTGCTAAAATTACACGCTCTTGGATCTGGTAGCTTACAGAACTTGCTCATAATGCATATGAGACTATGGTCCACTTTCTTGAGAACAATTTTTAAAGTATTCTGTAAAATACACTCCTGTGATTCAGACCCTTGAGGGAGCAATAGGCATAATTGGTTCCAGTTTCAGCTTTTCACTTGCATGATTTAACTGACTCCTTTGTCCCTCAAGTAAAATGAAGGTGCTCTTCAAGCTGGGCTGGGGTCTAGCTCAGCACTGCAAGCAACTGCTAGAAAACTAATGCAGTAGGATACAAATGAAAATTATATGAAGGGAGAGTGGCAGCTCACAAAGAGCACAAAATTAGGATTATGAGGTAGCTCCACACATCAGACTTTGATAGACTATCCTGTGGCATAACAGCACTGAACTCGATAACCATCCCTAATGCACCTGTGAAGGATAGGTCCAAGGTTACACTCAAAATCATGATTGTCTGCCTTTTCTTCAGAGTTCCCCTAAATGTATGCCTTTGGCAACTCCAAAAGCATGCTTCCATACAAGATATTATGTGTCTTAACGCTGCTAGGAATGCCTCATATTAGTGATTCATGTGCTCTCCATAAGTAGTTCGTGAAACACCAAGTGAAGAGGAGTGTGAGGACTGCAAATCATTCAGACATGTCAAGTGTCACACATTGCACTTGCTGCCAAATCACACTGGTAGCAGAGTGCCATGGTCTCTCCTCTCTCACATCTCAACCGATGGGCAGCATTGGTCACTGTTTCTATCACAGTTCCAAAAGTTTGGCTTCTCATACATTGGATGATAAAAAAAATAAGAGCAAGTCATACTTAAGATTACTTTGGAAACTGCTCTTGTGGAACAATAGAAACACAGCCCAGTTTAACATACATGTTATAATTAGATTTTGCAAGCATGAATATAATTTTGTTCCCTAAAGAATGGAGCCTAGGTCCTCCTTGAGATAAAACTGCAGATCCATTCCTGGCTGTCTGTGAGAGATGAGAGGGTCTCCTTTATTACCTGTACTCCACATTTAATTATTGTTAACTCTTCATGGAAGTCACAGCACCGAGAATGCAAAATATACATAAAGACATCTAATAACAATGCTAATTAGTATTATATATGAGCATTAAAATTAACTAGTCATTTGTGATATGTTCTCACAATATGTTCATCAGTGCTCAAAATTTGCCTCTCATTTACTATTTCATGCTTGTGTCAGAGCATGATGGTACTGATTATTTTGGGTTATTTCAATTACCTCATTCTGGATCTGCAGATCTTACACTCTCACACATCTTCAGTTCAAAGAGGGCAGCTTCTGTTTCTGTGCACGGCCATTAAATAGGTTGTCATTTGCATCTCTTTTAAAGCCTACTTCCAGTGAAAGTCTGGGAACATTCATTATAAAAATGCAGACTGCATTTCTCTTAAATCAATTAAAAGGTGAACATCATTATGGATTGTCTCGGATAAACAGAATTTGCACATCAGCTGGCGTCACAAAGAGCTCCTAATTTTTATATTACTTTTTTTGAAATTAACTCCTTGAATGCTCAAAGAATACAGAAACCCATTTATCTTCAAAAAGCATTTCTCTTTGATCTGAGCTTCTGTCATTGCTACCTTCATGGATAAAAAAAGATGATAGATCTTAGTATGAAGCTCACAAGTGCTTTAGAAATCTAGCACTCAAAATGAAAAATGCAGAGAAATTATTCTGTAACATTCAGGAGTGGTGCAGTGCTCATAACACGGCTTCATCGTTTGCCCAGTGTGGGGAATCCCATCTGAACACCTCTGGAAGTGTCAGCTTCTCTCCAGCAAAGCTCTCCCCAGGCCAGCTGGCTGCTGACCTTGTGGAATGTACTAGCTCAGCAGAGCTGGGGCTGATCTGCTCTAATTCCCTCTCTCTGGAGCTTTTCTGTCCCACCAGAGGACACTGTGAGCACACAACTGCCTTCAGAGGAATTTAAAATATATATTGTGTACTAGATAAATGAACTGACTTGAATGCCAAGATTCTGTACTCAGTTCCATTCAATGGGGCTGTTAATTCATCCTGTTGCTCACTGGGTAAATTATTCCATTTGCTACAAAAGCAGTTGGTTTAGCATACTTTTGTTTGACTTTGCAGAGTGCTGGATGCGCAGCGCTTTTGAATAAGGCCATTCATTTATTTAGCTACTGAGCTAACTGGTAGTACTGTGCTGGTATTCACCCACATCTCTGGATACCATGGAAATAGTTGCTCCCTGGGTTCTAGGCATGCCTAAAATTTTAATGTAAATAAGAGTCATTGAAACTATTTTTAAAAATGTGTCTACAGTGGTAATTTAGGTGAATTGTGTGGGACTAGGTGCGGGTATGAGGATGGCTGTGAGGAGGGGGAGGTAGCAGCACAGCAGGCTGCCAGGGTGCTGGATGGTAGATGTCCTGAGGATAGCTGAGGTCCGTAAAACGGGTGGATTATGACACGTTTCTAAATTTTCATTTTTCTGTATTGTAGCAATACAAGCAGGGGAGAAAGAGGGGAGGAAGAGGAAGACGAAGGAGAGAGAAAGAAACTACGTTTCCCGGCGTGCCCCCGCGGCCTCGGGGCGGTGCGGGAGGAGGGAAGGGCAGGGAGCCACTGTGGGAGACGCAACATGGGCGCCTGAGGCCGGGGCGGAGGTCGGGGTGGGCTGAGCGCGGGGCCGGGCGGGGGTGCGGACGAGGCCGGTCTGAGGTGCTGGGCGGGCTCTCCCGGCCCCGCCGGAGGGGAGGGCGCGGGGGCGGGGGCCGAGGCCGGGAACGGGGTTGGGGCTGGGGCTGGGTACGGCCCGGCACCTCCCGGCACCGCCCCCGTGCAGGCGGCTGCGGCGGGGGCGCTGAGCTGAGCCTGCCCCGCGGGACGCGGCCCGGCAGCCGAGCAGGAGGCGGTGAGGGGCCGGGGCCATGGCCGAGACCGGCTCTGTGCACGCCACCAGGTTCGAGGCGGCCGTGAAGGTGATCCAGAGCCTGCCCAAAAATGGTGAGTGCGGCGGGGGGGTCCGGCGGCACCTGCGCCACCGGGGCCGGGCGGGCGGCGGGGCGAGGCCGCGGCCGCGGCAGGATCAGGGTAGCGGGGCCGCCCCGGCCGGGCGCTGTCAGCGGCTGGAGAACCGCTGGAAATTCGGCATTAGTGCTGCTCTCCGCCTCTCGGGGGAAGCACCGGCTCGGGGGCTTCCGAGCCCTGCCAGGAGTTCCTCAGTCGGGAGCCTGGACCAGGGGATCTGTCAGCTCCCCGCGATTTCAGCCTCCCTGAAATCTTGAAGTTGCTTTAACAAAGCTGTTACCGTGAGTTCCCCTCTGCTGAAAGAGTTAACAAAATGGAAAAGCAAAAAAAAAAAAAAATCAGAACGTATGTTTTTGATAAGAGTTATGATAATAATTTTTTTTGGAAGTTGATTATTACATACATCATTAATTCTGGTGTAAGTAAAATCGCATTTTTTTGAGGTTCTGAGGTAAAGGTCACTGTAAACTTCTAATGATTAGAATCCAACCTCAAGCTACTTGATTTAATGGATTGGTTATGAATCTTCACTGCCAGCTGTTAAGAGTTTTATATTTACATTTTCTACCTCTACAAAAGTGTGTTCCACGAAGGAAGAAGAGAAAAACAAATCGGGAGGTATATTGAAACTGTTACTGAAAGTGTTGTCAAATACCTAAAGCAAACAAAAACACTGCAGAAGGCTGTGTTTTGAGTTAATTGTGTTTGTTTGGTTTGTTTATTTTTTGAGTTCTGGAGACTCTCAATAAGTTATCATTTGTTAACAGTAAAATGACTTGCAAGATACTTTATTTACTGGGAACTAAACCTGTCCCTTTAAACTGAGTGAAAGGACATTGGCTTTATGTTACTTATTACCTTTTTTTATTCTAATTGTGGAGTCTGACCTTAGCAGTAGTAAAGGTTATAGTCCTTTAAACTCCATCTGAAACTTGCTGTTTGTACAGTAAATATTTTCAGTGGTGCTGGTTCTCGGTAGATGAGGTGAAGATGTTCTCTGTTGACTTATATTGTACTGCTGTGAGTCAGGCTGTAACAGACTGCAGGCTGTTTTCTCACAGAACCATTAAGCTTGTAAAATACTAATATTCTTGATGACAATTTAATTGTCTTTTAAAATGCTTTCACTAGGTTCATTCCAGCCAACGAATGAAATGATGCTCAAGTTCTATAGCTTTTATAAGCAAGCAACCCAAGGACCCTGTAACATTCCTCGGCCTGGATTTTGGGATCCAATTGGTAGATACAAATGGTAACTTTTCATGAGTTGTTGTTTTGGGGATTTCTTTTATGCTTGGAGTGGAGATGTTTAGAAGAGTAGCGCTTGGAGAAGAATCTCACTAAACTCCTTCTTTTTAAAATAAAAATAACATTTACAAACTTTGATGCTGGAATTAGTTTTCTGTTGTATTCCAGCTTTCTAGCTCAAATAATTTATAACTTCTCAGAGTTGCAGGTGGAAATGTTCCCTTGGATTATGCAGGTGGGCAGGTTTTTCTTGGACAACCACCATCATGGTACCTCTGCAGTGTTTATCCCGTGTTGTAAAGTGAAATTTTAGGTGCTCTGCAGAATAAGTGATGTGGATGAGTGTCTGGAGTTCTTCCTTCTTGAGTTTTCATGTGTGATGTGAACCTGAAGTAAATAAGTGCTCACTGGCAACCACTAATACAGCTTCGAGCTCTTTGTGGGGAGGTTGGGTTTATGTGTCTTTCTGGTTTGTCTGCTCAGTGGAAGGGCTTCCCAATGTCTGTGTTTGCCTTGTCCTGGGAAGACCTCTGATTCACCAAATTGCTAAGTTCTGTTTGAAAAACCAATGTGAATGTTTTGCTTACAGTATTTTAATGATGATTTGTCCTGAAGAAAAAAAATTCTTGCTGTGTTATGGTCGTGGTGGTCTTGGGAATCTGTGAAATGATTCCTAGGACTTTTTTTTTCCTCCTTCCTTCCTCCTCAGCCTACCAAACCAGAGGGCAGGGGATAGACTAGGCCAGTGAGCTTTCATCCACCTGGCTGATTGTAGCTGGAGTGTGAGCCACCAACCTTGGTGGTTTTCTGTGAGTGGGACGAATACTCTAGAATGTCAAGTCCTGTGCAAGACTGAGGAAATGTTTTATTACAGTCTGTGTTCTGACAGATTCCTTGTGCAATACTGATAAATTTGGTTAGAGTCTTCTGTCTTGCAGAGTTGGAGAGGGGAAGATTTTATTTAGGTTATAAGTAGCTGCTATGATAACTGGGCTGATGGCTACACTATTTGCCTAGTAGGCTGATGTGTCTTTTCCCAATTGCTAAACTCAAAAAGGACAGATTTTTCTTTTTGGCCTGTTCTGCCTCAGTGACAGCTGTTTGTAAGTGCTGGCTGAAGTGTCTGGGCCTGTTTGTTTTATACAGCAGAGGATCTTAAACTCAACTTAGTCAATAGGGTAATGTTTGTGTCTTACTTACAGCTTACTGGGTACAAAATCATAGGCAGTCAGTGAGGAGCTCTTCAGTCCCTGGTCTGTTCAGTTTGTTGCTGCTTCTTCCGCTGTGTGATTATCCTAGCAAATTATATATTTGTACTTAAAAAAAACAGTGAATCGCTCTTGCATTTTACTTGTGTCAGAGAAACTTCAGACATTACATAACCGACCTACTTAAGGCCAAGTTGAAAAAAATCCAGTATGCCCTGAAGATACCGAAGGTGTGCGACTTTCTTTCCTAGGGATGCTTGGAGTGCCTTGGGAAACATGTCCAAAGAAGAAGCCATGATAGCCTATGTTGATGAAATGAAAAAGGTATGTTTACTAATGCAGGGATTTTCTAGAACAAATGTTCCAGAAACAGAGGAATGTGAGTTGGGTCTTGCTGACTACTACTGCCAAAGCTCGAAATGAGTTATCCCCTATGTGAACTGTTACATTTCAGTACTATACTGTTTGGCCTGTGGGGAGAAGAAAATTCCAAAGTTCCTTTGTAAGCTACAGAATTTGTGTTGTTTTCAGAGAAACATGAGAGTTCTAGCTGATTAGAGGCTTCAATGACAGAGCTAAAGAAAGTGAAATACTGAAATCATGGTTAAGGGGGCATTAAGGAAAAAAAACTACTGCAAACTGCATCAGCTCTTAGAGCTGAGAGAGGTAAGTGATCCTTATCCCAGAAAAGAGACTAAAACAACTTTCCAGAAGGACTTCAGGAGAAAAGATCTCACTCTCATGACTGGAGACATGAATATAATCATATATGTAAACTTAATAATTTTTGATTTTTCAGGAAGAACTCAGCAACCTGAATTTTCTGTACTTGTCATGAAAATACACCATGTATATTATAGTTGCAGTGAAACTGTTAGCATTGAGTAATGTGCCCTGTTTTGGAATAGATGTGTAGCTTGTAAACAGTCACAGTTACCATATTAAGCAGGAATGGCAGCATTAACTAAATTAAATGAGTTAAAGTTTCATGTCTTTTACTAACTAACCCTTTTCACTGCAGTCTTTTCACTGAAACTTCTAGAAATTACTTTTCCAGTTTAAAGATTGTTTGCTGTCAATCTGGATAAAAGTATAATTGTAATCTGTTATTACAATGAGGTTAGCATCAAAGGGAGAAAATCAAGCGGAAAAAGTTCTACTCCAAATACACGTGCTTTTTTCCTAGGCCACTATCTTGACATCAAACTCTGAACCTGTTTAATGGATGATGCAACAAGAATTTTTACTAGGCAAGGAGCTGGAGTCTGATTTACTGTTCTTTTGCCTGTCCATAGTTTTGGTAATTTAGTTCCTGCTGGTATTACTGTATCTGCTTTAAAATGAAAAATAAGCTACTCCTGAAAACACAGAAGGCCAAATACTGTTTGTTTGATTAAAAATCCTACTAAATTTTAATAATTACTTTGAATGTGTGCCACAAGGTTTAGTGCTTAATTTCAAATCTTGGATTCAATATATGTTGATATTTCAGTAGATTGCCTTGTGGGTTTTTTTAGGTGCAGTAACTGGTTTGGTCAGGACACCAAAACTAAGTGAAACTGCAATGTTTGTTCTAAAACAACTCTAGTAAGCCTCCTTCTAGGAAGTCTGCTTACTTCACCCTAATGAACCACAAATACTCTTCCTCTGTGCGGATTACATGTAGGGATTGGAGAGCAAAGGACTTCTTGCCTTGCTCAGCTTTGAAACTGGAGAGTCTGTTTACCTTGCTTTTGGTTTCAGCTCTCACATTTGGAATACTAGCTTCAGCTTTTCCATCCCAATTGATTCTACTTGAAATGTCAATGGAAGTGCATTTCAAATGTTTCCACTGGGTGGTTCTATCAGCACATACTGCACTAATCCTCGTGGACTTACTGTGGGCAGTCTGCTGTTGCTGCATCCATGTCTAAGAGACCAAAAACCCACTTGCAGGCTGATATCCCAGAACTGTGTTTAAGGGTGTATAAGATTCCCATATTCTCCCAGCCCTGGGGCATTCCCTGGCATTTGCACATTGTATTTGGGCTATACATGCATCAGATGACCCTGTCACAAAATTCTAAATTTGTTTTGGGGTTTTTTTCTCTCCTTATGTGGTAACCTTGAAAATCACAGTTGAGGAATGTGTCTTGGGTGAGATTTTGATATGCTGGTGAGAGGTGATGAAATGTCTTATTTTAAAATAAACAAAATGCACCTGAGCTCAGATTCAAGGTTAGTTTGTTTCAAGTAGCATTTCTGAAATTTATTTTGCAATGCTGTTTAAACTAATTTGTTTACATTTCAGATACAATGTTTTGTTACATATTACAAATAAGTGATATCTTAGCCTGAAGCATTAACACTATATGGTGATTCTAATTTAAAACATGAGTATATATGAATTATGTGTCATCCAAGGAAAACAGTAAATCAGGATACATAATAACTTATTTTTCACTGTCAAATTTTGAGATTGCTTATTAAGCCTCGTGGCTATATAAGTAAGGAGTTGCTTTTGTTTGTGGAAGTGTTTTTTCTTTCCATGCTCACCTAAAAGCTAGCAGGTAGAAAAAATTCTAAGAATTGCTGTAGGTAGCACAGAATATATTGAGGTCTATTTAGAATACATGAAGAGCAGTAATGTGCAGACATCATAGAAATGCATGTATGAAACAGTTTACAGAGCTGACTATAGAAATAAATACGTAACAAATACAAGCCTTATTCTAGAATAGGCTTCTTGTTTCTCTCAATGTTATTGAAGTGAAAAAAGGCAATCACAAAACTGTTCAATCTCTGTTTCATATCCAGCTCTGTATCTGAGTATTTCTCCCTAACAGAGACAGAATGAATTACGTTCACTGGACAGATCAGAGAAGTGGCAATGAAACTGCAGGTTGATAGAATTGTTGTCTCTTGGTATCGTTGACTGGTTTGCAAGTGTTGACTTGCTAGGTGTTAGCCTGCCTGGAGCTCCTGCTTTGTGCAATAACGCTGCAGCTTTTGCTCCTGCTGCTTACTGGTGTGCTTGGTGCCTTTGAGCAGCATGTTCTGTGGCAGCATGTACCTTCATCTGTTGCTTTCTTGGTGCCCTTCAGGAGGAGGAGGTGTGCTGTAGCTGTTAGTTTGTTTCAGTCTGAGTTTCTACCTATAGCTATTGCCACTTTTAAAATATGGTAACTAAAGAAGTAGAGGATGAAAAAGGAACAAAGCTATTGGCAAAAAGCTTGTTTGAAAGGACTTAAACTAGAATGGGACAATAATACCATGTGCTTTTAAAATAGTATCCAACTATTTAATCTCTTCTGTTTAATTTATTTTAGATTTAAGATTTTGCATTCCTATCATATGATCAAAGGTATTGTTTTTGTAACTTATAATGAAGAAATGCTCCACATGACTTCAAGAGCGGAACTTGGTTCTAGTTTGTTCTTCTTCTGAGTGTGTCTTTGTGCTGTCCCAGTTTTGCTGTATTCTGTCCATTTCTTCGTTTGGGTTTAGAAGCACCTAGTAGTGCACTTCTGATCTGCTCCTTGTGTTCCATTGAAGATGGCAGGGTTTGACAGTACGAAGAATCCTCTAAGACGAAAAAAGTATTTCCATTTTATTTTCTTTGTGGAAAGACTTGTCTATAAAATAATTATATCAGATAATAGCAGCCTTTTGAATTTTGAGATGGTTTAGTTCGAAATTGCAGAAATAATGGATTCCAAGGTCTACTAATAAATACGGTGTCAAGGGCTGTGTTTTAGTCTTGGCAAATGCGTAAGCTCTCTCATCTTGTCTTCACCTGAAGAAAATTAAGTAGAAGATTCTTGTTCAATAACTTAGTTTTATGTTTTTTCCCTGTAATTAAAAAAAGTTTTAAAAAATCAGAATAACATGTTTAGTGACTTAGTGAAGTGTTACTGAGCTTTACAATGACCAGCAGTTTCTAAAATCAGTTGAAATGAATGAATGAATCATTAAAATGCTGTTTCATAAGATGCTTAATGTTTTGGATTTGTGCAGATTCTTGAGAGTATGCCAATGACGGACAAAGTTGAAGAGTTACTACAAGTAATAGGCCCATTCTATGAAATAGTAGAAGATAAAAAGAACAGAGGATCTGACCTAACATCAGGTTCGGACAAATAACTTTCATTGTACTACTGATAATCATAACTCAGTGTTTTGGGGGGCTTGTTTTCTGTAAATAATTTAAAAGCTAAATGTTACATCTCTCTGTTCATTCTCTTTACCATATGGCAGTTCGAATGGAGAAAGTCTCTAAGTATTTGGAAGGTAGGAATAATAAATTATGTGTAAATCCATCGTTTCCATTGTTTTGGTGCTGTAGGAACTTCCTGCTAACACTTGTGACTTCTGAGCTTGCCACCTCATTAGGCTGGGTTTTGTTTTATTTTACTTTTGGGGTGATTAGATCCAGAAAGTTGCATGTTTAGTCCTTGTAGATGGGCTTTTTGAGCTTCTGAAGGAAGCCTGGAGACAGGAGAGTACTTAAAATAAAACAACTCTCCCAACCAAATCTACATTGTGCCTTTCTATTATGAAAAGGAACAACTAATGTGTACTGATACATTCTGATGTAGCTGTGGATTATCAAACTGAATGCAGTTCTGGTAATCCAGCTCTGTCATCTAATCTAAAATTAAAAAAAACCCACAATCAAACCCCATGCTTTTTAAATCATGGCTTCTTTAACACACAAAAATTTTCTGATGCTCAAGTTCATTAAAGGAATATTTGAATAGTTTAAATTACTGTCAGGTGGCAAACCTAGTGGTGTCACAGCTGCATAAAAATCAGTGTGTTGATTTATATTTAGCAATACCATTGTGAGGCTGTTTTGATCATACCAGTTATTATGTGTTCATAAGGTTGTCATGTAAGTCTTACAGTTCTTTAAATCTGGCTTAAAATGACATTTAAGAACTGAAATGCAACAGGGCAAAACTTGAAACTGATTTTAAAAACCAAATCCATTGCACAAATAAATTGGTTAATGTCCTTAAGAAGTATGAGTCAACTGGTTAAGTTGCCTTTTGTGTGTGGCTTCTTTCCCCCTACCTTAAAGGAACATGGTTTTGTTATCAAGCGTCAGAGAAACAGAAATAGTTTTTCATTGTTTTGGGGGAAAAGTAATGGTGGAAGTTTTTACATGGCCATTTTGAAAGTGCATATGACTTTTTCTCAACTGAAGTTGTGTATATTTCATGTGTGGGAGGCAGTAAGTTTGCCTGACAGCTGGACTGATAGGCAGGTATGAGTATCAGTAGATTCAGGTCGGTGATCTGTCTAATAAGGATTTACTTAGTCTTGGTGTCTATGGCACAGTGCCAGAAGCCACTTCTTTAAAAAATGACTTGCCTAGATACACAGAGAATCATGGAAGTTAAAGTGTACCTGTTTCCATAACAAATCTAACATACTTGTTTTTTAAAGAGGCAGTTTAAACATAAGGTGGTGTAAGTTAAACAGAATAGCAAATTTCAGCTTTACCTTGTTCTGTCATTGTTGCAATAATTCTGGTGGTATGTCATCGTTCATACCGCTTACAGGTGCAAGCAATATCTGATTATGCCACAATAAATTACGGCAGAATTTTCACGAAGTCCCTTGTGTGTTACAACTTTACCATTGCATTTAAGGTTTTGAAGCCCTTTCTTTGGCGCTCTTACCACTTCCCTGAATAAAAGTGAAGCTGGAAATAATTATTGTTGTTTACAGTACAGATATCAAAATATTTCACAGAAGTATGGAAGCATGATTACCTTCAGTCTTTCAGATACACACTAAAGAATAGAACCAACGTACCCAAGTCTGTGTTTGAGATAATACAGACACTGGTGACAATACTGTTAAAAATTGACACATGGTTATGTTTTGATTGTTTGAGTTTATCCAGTCCTGTTTCTTTCCTCACCTCCAAGCCCCTACAGTCTGTATATTCTGTTGTGGAAGGTATGTTTTTCAGGGGTGCACAGTTGGTATGTTCTGAAAACTGGGACCCTTCTCTGGACTACCTTGCTTCATACTGTACCCCGTCTTCTGGTCCATTCTGTTTTGAGTTTGCCTTCTGTTCTTCCATCAAACTTTAATCATGCAGATCATTATCTAACTGTTTAAGAATTGGATGCCACTACCTCAAAATCAACCGTTTCTTGAATTAGTGGAGAAGCATTGTCTGTAAGTTCAGTGTACATCACATATGGATTCTGTATTGTCTCTAGCAGATTGGCCTCAACAGAAAAGTATAGCCTTTTAAAATTGCATTTCTAGTCTTTGTGGTTTCTTTGAAAATGTTAAATACAAACCATTGAAATACTGTCTTTCTGAACCAATAGAGCCTGTGGCTCCTTAATAAAGAACACAGAAGTCTGTCATGTCAGCATTGAAATAAATGACTTGTAACATGTACTAGAAAACCAAGACAAACTTACTGGATCCATGAGTTACAAATATCCAGACTTGAATATGTTGGTAAAGAAAGAAAAACAAATAATTCCCTCCAATAGGCTGAGCAAATCTGAGAGTTATTTTGAAAGCATGTAACCTGGGTAGTGTTTGGAAAGGTCACCCTGCAGCTGTGTGAGAAGCTTGACTTCTCTGGAAAGCTGTGTCAGTAGTCTCTTTCTGACAGGTATGAAGTGCTTCTTTACAGAAAGAGCCACTGACAAATTATTTTTGGGTACATGAAATACTTGACATCAAAGAAGAAAGTGGGCTCTTAGCTGACATAGCACTGCAGAAGGGAAGATGCAATTCTTGCAGCATTATAGAAATACTCTTGTTTGTAGCTGCTGGAAGAGTAGAGGGACTGTCCCATAAGGTGGGAGGGTGCTTTAGAGGAGCAGCATTTTAACATTTTGTACTTGCTAGTAAATGCACAAGAAATCTGATGTCTAAGCCAATGCTAAAAAGGCAAAGAAGCTTCCAAACACCATTGCTCAGTAAATGTGAAATTTTTAGAATGCGCATTCAAGCTTTCTTGTGTAATACTTGAAGAAGCCAAAGATGGGCTAGGATTGGCACCCTAGTCATCTGATACTGTGTGGAAAATATTGAGAGTTTCAGAACCAATTCATGCTTCAGAATGTTCCCCTGAAATGTTTGTGGATGCTTTCTTTTTTCTGAATGAGAGTAAATCCAAAGCGGGGCAAGAAAATCCTGTCTGACAGGCCCACACTAAGTTAAGGTATCTGAACAACTAAGCAAAGTATCTGGAAATTGTTTACAAGTTGTTCAGTAGAATTTTTCTGTATAATCTTCCTGCTTTGTGATAAGACATTTAATCTGTTCTAAAATCCTATCAAATAAAGACGACCCTTTGCCTGCATGCTGAGTAGTAATGGTGTTAGTAAGCCTGTGAAAATGAAGTGCTTCCTCCAGTAACAACAAGCTGGATACTGCAGAGGTGGTAGGAAGTTTCAGCATTATAATACTCTTAAACTTTGGCTTCCTAAGGAGTGTTTCTCGCCCGAAAGCTTTGCTCCCAGCTGCGTTGCAGTTGCACCAGATGAAGGTCTATTGAAGTAAGGTGCTGTGTATTGCTGCATATGCTGGTTTTGGGCAATGCTGATGGCAGCATGGGCTGTTAGAGAGGAGCCTGTGCAGGGCACTGCTTGTGTGAATGGCAGAAGTTGGCCTGGCTCACGGGCAGACACAGCTGTTTAACAATTTGGTGTCTTCCTGCATTGGATGTGGGAGCTATGTTTAAAAGACAATACTCACTGAGGTCTGTGTGCTTTTAGAACAACCAAATACATGTAAACATTTGTATTTCAAGGGGAGTAGTTAGTACAGGACGTAGGTCAGCTTTGAAAAAAGTGAACCTGTTCTTCATTATTACCTTCCAAGTGGAAATACTTTTCTTACTCTTAAAACAGTATGTTTTCCAACTGTGTTTCTTTAGATTGCCTATGACTAGTTTATCTTTTTGAATAGTTTTGTTTTATCAAAGACCTTCTCAGATTATTTTCAACATCTTGGCTTTCTAATGGGGAATTTGGTGGCTCTTCCTGCTCGTGTGCGAGCCTTTGCTGTGAAACACACTGTTTGCTTCATAAGCTCACCTTTTCATGGCAGTTTGACTTCAAAGATACTTGCTTAACAGATTTCCTTCTCTTTCCTTCCACCTTTCTTCACTAGGATTCAGTGTTGGTGAATCTTCTTAGTCATTCACAAGAAGAGGAAAAAGAGCTAAAATCCATGTTGCTCTGAAGTGCAGTGCGTTATTAGGTTCTGTTAGTGGCTGCACCATAGTGAGGAAGTGCATTGAGGCAGGAGGAGCTGCTGGGTGTGTGGGTGAATGAGGTTTTTAAAATCCCATCCTTTAAACTTTTCTCCCCTTCTAGTTTCCAGTGATAAATTAACAGGTGTAATCAAGGTTACAGATGATATTCAGAAAGGCTAGTGTGAAACTTACTATACAATTTTTTTTGTTACTATCTCAGCAATTTAACCTTCAGAAGTGTCTAGAACATTCTCTCCAGCATTTGCTGCAGGCTGGGATTATTATAAAAGATTAAGGGCTGGGCCAGCAAGTGTCAGTCAGTGGAGAATCTCAGTGAGATGTGGAATCAGTGTCTCAACAAGCCATGACTTGTCCTGTTGCAATCTATACCTGCTTCAGGTTTTACATGCCAAATCTCAGCCTTCTTTGTGACTCAACTCCAAGCTGATGGCTTTCTGTCAGTGCTGTCTAACAGTGCTGGAAATTAGGGCAGAGCATCAGTGTAGCTCTAAGCTTGAGTATTTCAATGGCTCTCCTCTCATTCAGAGTGGTAGAGAATATATTGCCACGGGTGAGCAGCAAAGTATCCGATTATGAAAATGTAAGATTAAAAATTGTTTCTTTCTAAGTGGAGGGAGCTATGAGAAGATTTCTTCTATGAAAAAAAAAGCCTGTCTGTATTGTGATTCATGCTGGGTTGAGTCAGCAGTAACAGTTTTGGTGCATAACTGGTTGTTGAACTTGGATTTTTTTCCTTCCAGCCAGACAAGATTTCCCTGTAAAAGGGAAAGTAAATGTCAAAAGCTCTTCAGGTTTCATAATCTAGAAGAAGATGTACCCACTTGCTATAAAATTCTGGTGTTTTATATTTTAGCTGTCTCATTGTAGTTAAGATCTTGTGATGAAAGAACTGGAATCCATATTTCTCACAGCTCTGTTCTATAAAGACAAGCTACAAAGAAGCAGTGGATAGAGGTGTGGGAGGCTGGGGAAGGACAGCTGTAGGTAGTCCTATCTTGATTGCCGTCAGAAAAGTTCCCAGTGGACACAGACTGGTGTTTCATGTTTAACTTTGTATAGCAAAAATAATTAATTATAGCCTTTAAGGTGCATGGAAAAGACATACATTTTACCTCTGAGGCTGTGTTTGATACGGGCTTTGTAAAAGGCAGTTCAGATGGTAGGCTTGGAGCAGATGGCAGGAGAACACGATCTTAGTGTTGTTTCATTTTTGTTTGTTTTTTTCTTGTACAGGGCAAAACAATTTTTGATTCGGGCTACAATATGTGACTCAGTAATGTGGCCTTGTGTTGTTTTCAAGCATAATTCAGTTTTCTTTATAGAGTTCTGAGTTCACTGTGCTCGTGTTTTGCATTTTCTGGGACAGAACTCAAGAGTGTTATAATGCTCCTTCCTATTTGCCATGCAAAGTGAAAGTTCCAAATGATGACTGTATCTCTTCTGCACAGAAGAGAGCTTAGCAAGTTTTGCTCCTCCCAGAGGGAAGTAGTACCGAACTTGGGGACATCCTGGATCCTGGAGTGATCTTACTATGCTTGCAAGTTACAATATCTAAGAAGCAGCTGTTGTTCATGTTCATTCTCACATGTTGGCTAAGGTGCTGACAGTAAGCTGGCAAAGCCTGGATCTGTTGGTCTTGCTGCACATGCACCGCGTAACCAACCTGCATGTGCTTGGTGACCCTGTGCTCTGGACATCTGGGGGCCTTTGTGGAACTACCTGCTAGTGCTGGGAATGCCTGTGGAGCAGCTGCTGTTCTCCCTGGGCTTCTGTCTGCCAGGAAATCCCAGGAAGGTTGTCTCTATTGCAGAAGACTGAGGAGCATCAGGGAGGAGGGAAATGCATCCAAGTCAACCCCAAAACTTGGTATCTTTATTTATATGGCACATATTCTGAAAATTCAAGGGAAAAGGTACTGGTGATATGGATGGAAATGACAAAGTCCATAGATAATATTCATTAGATGCTGGAAAGTGTAAAGGTCTGGGATGACTAGTCAGTAATCCTAAGTACTGTACTTGCAAGTTAATATAAATGTCTGAAAAGTTGCTGTTTTCTGTGTTTGTTCTTATCTACAAGCTATTGTTTTAATGCTTATTAATGGTAAATAAAGGGATTAAATTGTTTTATTAAATACAGTGGCATCTCTTTGGGTGTAACAGCCTGAAAAGCACATAAGCAGAGAGAGGAGTGCTGACAAAACAAGGCTGTAGTCTTTTGGAGTATATTAAAAGAAAAATAAAAATAAGGAGAGGCTTCTTTTTCTGTTATAGTAAAGTTTAGGAAGACTAAACCACAAAAAAAAAAGGAAAACTCTATAGAGGAAGATGTGGCTGCCCCAATATGTGTGTTTAGGGTGTACATTTTTCAGAGAACTTGTACCTAATGCACTTAAATTTAAAAAAAATAAAACCATGGTAGTTAAAGTGATGAATTTTAGATTTTTCAGTCTGTGTTTCTGACAGACTCTTCTAAAATCTCTTTTTATTTGTGATGGGCTCTTGTTTGAGTAGTGTAGAACAGATGTTACAGAGCAGGCTGGGCCCCCGGAAATTTTCTTTGTAGTGTTCTATATTAAAAAGAATGTAAGGAAATGAGGGTATAGAAACTCTTGTTCTAGCTGAAGAGCTTATTGCTCCCAGATGCTTGCATGTACCTCTTGTGTCTCCTGCAATCACTCCTTGCAGTATTTCAGTATATCAGTTTCAAAATGAGGTGGGGATTTGTGTAACCACGTGTATTGGAAACAGCAGAACATGGTTGCGCAATCTTGGAATTGAAGCAGAGAGCCTACTTGGATCGGTAACAAGCATGAAACATCAAGGGTTGATGGCTAGAAAATAATTATAGTTACCTGATTATCAAAACAATTTTGTACAGTATATAGGTCTCCTGGCGGTTTAACATAAACACAGGCATGCAGGGAGATCCCTTTACAAGGTGATAAAAGTGTAGGTCATGGAAATAATCTTCTAGTGGCTAAGATTTTGCTGCTATTGAGCAGATAATAAAGTTAAGGTATTTCATGAAAGCATGTAATTTTTATTAAACAATGAGGGTGTACACAGCTAGCTAAATATTTTATCATGTCTTTCATGTGCTGTTGTAGACTGGCTCCTGATCACTGGTGTTTTCAAAGCATGTGAGAGGCTGTAGTACTTGTATGAGGATGATACTGGGCTAACCATCAGTACAAGTCCAGCAATGCATGTTAATTTTGTATAAGAATTACATGCCTGTTCATAAAACAAAAATACAAGGCATTTGAGAAAAACCTGCTAGGCAAGGTTCTCTTTGCAAAGTGACCTTCAAGCTGGGGCATATCTACAGAGGCATTTAAGCTCTGAACTCCCATCTGGGTAACGAAAACGGCCTCAAAATATGTGGAGAGTTAGAAATCACATACTTTTGAGAAACTTAGCCCCATTATACAGGTCATCGAAAAGAATTGTAGTGCTCCCCTTAAAGAAATGTATTTAGAATGGCTTTAGAAATCCCTCAATAGAGCTGTGACTAGAGAATAAACATCTAGTGAAAGTTTGTGGAGAAGCTGCATGTCTGTTCTTCACATCCTTTCCATCTTGCTTTTTTTTTTTTTTTTGGTGAAATCGTCTTCCTTTCTATTTCGTCTTGTTACTGTTATACAGCTCCTACTATTTAGCTTTCAAAACTGTCACAAATCTCACAGTTTGATGTTGTATGTAGTGAGATGAAAGTAATAAATGAAGAGGAATTCTATAGTATATAAAGTATGGCAACAGAAAGAGCTACTAACATTTTGCATGCAGTTGAAGTGAGTAAATGAAATAAAGGGGTGAGGGGTGGCTGGGTGGGATTAGCACAAACCAAGTAAGGTTTTAAAAGCTTGCTTAACTTGTGTCATTCACATTAAGAATATACATTCCTCACAGAACAGCCATTAACCTACTAACAGGGGATGTAGAAGTCACTGCTACTTGGCTCTGTTTAGTCTTTAACCCTGTCACCCCCAGGATTAGTCATCATATCTGGTTCCCTAGCAGATACTCAGCAACAAGGATGGCAGCCAACCTTGGTTTTACCGTGTAGTAAGAGCAGTTGGGGATGGACCTGAGGAGGGATAGCAGTGTAAGGGTTCTGAGGAAGAGCACACAATCAGGCCTGGCCTTTCAAGTGGCCAAACTGTACAGGGTTTTGTTCTTAGAGTCTGCATCAAAGCAATGCCTCTTTATGGTCTTTGGGAGCACTGTTGCTAAGAATGACTTTGTGGAAGAAATACGCTCCTGATGGATTTCAGTTATCCAGGTGTCCTGTGGTGTGATACCATAAATCTGTAACTGTTGATACATTCTCCTAGTTCCTCCTCTTAATTTAAATGTATGTGATATATCATTTAGAAGTTTCCCCAAATGAATAATCACCTTACTGAAAGTAAGCAAAGAAAAAACATGCTTGAATGTTCAAAGACCTTCCTTTCAAAAAGAAAATAAGTAAATCTTAGGAAAAAGCTTATGGTATAGCTGGTGCTTTTTACAGTAGCTTTGGTAGGCTGAGGAGCTTTACAGTTTTAATTCGCCTTCACAGCTCAGTGTTCCTCCTGGTCTTGTCTTTCCTGTTCACTCCCACGGCTGGGTAGGACGCACGGATGATTGTGTCCCCACTCCCTTGTTGTTCAAAAGGAAGGGTGATGTGTGCCTTACGGTGCCAAGGGGGCTGTGTCTGTGCCTAATGCTCATGCTGTGAGGACATAACTGTTGCCTTATACTTCTTATGCTGCTACTTCTCAGAAAAACATCTTGAGAACTTGGATTCACAATTAATGAAACACGCACGTGAGAAAAAAAATGAGAATATGTTGGTATTTCTCTTTTGTGAAACAAATTTCTGTGCCAATAAGAAGTGTCCTTCAACAAGGAGAAAATGAGCAGGTGCTTATATTCTTGTACTGTACAAGACAGACAATTGCTTTTCCAATTCTCGTTTTACAATAAAGCAGGGTTTTTTTAATCTTCAGATAAGAGATGGGTTGGCAATCCAAAACAGTGATGCAGGGTGCCCACAGAAACATTACCTTGCAATAAAACTCAGGTGAACTTAATATTTAACATACTCATTGTTACTATACAGTAAGTTATTTTACCTTTTTTTCTTTTTTTTTAAGTGCTGTGGATAAGCTTGGAAACTAGAGAAATGTGGGAAGGCTCTTCATGGGAAGGTTAAAGTAGAAAAAAGCCTTAGCCTTAAATTAACCATGCAGCAGAGAAAGTAGTGAAGCTGATTTGGCAACTCCAGTGTAATTGGATACTATTTTGCTGTTTAATGTTAAGCCTAAATGTAAGAATAAATCTTTCAAGGTTCTGACAAGGGAACATAGCAATTATGTAAATGAAATGCTGTGGTGACAATGAAAACAGTCAGATTTCAGCCGTGGAGCCAGTAAACTGTGTCTCACAGAAACTCTGTACCTTTATACTCTGTCCTGACATAGGAGGCTTAAATGATCGTCAGGATGTATTTGACTTTAACTTTTTTTACAGGATGTGGTAGAATTGTCCTTTTATATACTTCATATTTTTAAAGAGTCTTTACATTTCAGTTCTTTGTACAGTTACAGTAAATTGTGATCAAAGATATGGAAAACAAGGATTTGGTAGTTACTTAGTCTATTTCAGTATTTGTTTTTTTAAATATTTATGAAAAAAATGCTCAGTGTATATATTAATGTCATCAACTTTTTCACTGAAATCAGAGAACTTATTTCCATGTGTCGTTTGCTAGGTAAAGATCTGTATAAATGTAAGTCTTCTTACCATATTTTGCATCTGCATAAATTACAGCAGATGTGTGGAATATTGTATTTACCTTATTCAGAATTCTGTTGTTCACATAATTGAATAGATTGTTTCAAGATTTGCCTTTGAACTGTGAGCAGTTTTGAAGCATTTCAGCCCAAAAGGGAAATTCTGTTAAAACACTGACTTCTGGGTTTAAAAGAACATGGCCACATCAGTCCCAGCTGCAGCTGTAACGTAAATACCGTAATAGGCTTGGTCTGAGTCTTCTTCTGGAAGTGGCTGCAGTCTCTTTCCTGTGGGTTGTCTCAGAGTCATTGAGAATATCTGCACCAGTGGTCAGGCACTCAGTGATGGGCCACAAAAGAGAAACGTTAAGCCAGTTAATAAAGAGCTTACAGAAATAAGCTGCCATTATTTGGTACATCTTCTAATATGGAAATACTTTCCTAGAACTGTGACTGATAGTTTTGGGTGTGGTAGTGTATATTTGTTTCTTTTAAAATACATCTTTTTTTCTTTGCTTTTTTTCTTAGACCTTAGTAATGTTATGAATTCCACTCCAAATATAAAGGCTGTAAATGGAAAAGCTGAAAGCAGTGATAGCGGAGCAGAATCGGAAGAAGAAGGGCTTCGTGAAGAGGAAGAAAAAGAACTGCAGATAAATGGAAAGGGTAAGTTTTCCAGACCATTGGGTCTCCCAGAGTTATTCTTAGTCACCTAAGTAGTGAAGTATCATGAATGCTGTACTTTTCCAAGAGAATTAGATGTGAGTACATGTGAATGCATATGTGAAAAATGTCTGTGTTTCAACCTAGGCTGTAAGAATTAAAACTAGTACAAATTTGTAAACTATGCCATATGATTTTTGACTTGCCTAGCAAGTTCTGTCAGAAGGTTATCTAAATATCTATACCCTGCCTTGTTTTGGGTTTTGTTGCCAGTGCTTTTTTGTAAGAGCTGTGACTGGCTACATGGCCTGTATGAGTAGAATTGAAAATTATTTTCTTCAGAGAAAATAAAACAGAACTTTCAGTGAGATTCATTCAGAGAGTCCATAAAGAATTGGATGCTGAAATAAGAGTATCTGCTGAAAACCAAATGAAATTGCATACTTAGAATTCTATACCGATGTTCTCCAAGGACATTAGGATTATTATTTTGTTTAGCAGAGAGATGTACTTTGTATTTACTTACTTATGTTTAAAGTATCTGCTCTTTATGCAAATTAAATTTTACATTTATACTTTTTATAAGGACAAGACAATCCACACAAATGGGAATCTAGGAGCATTTACATGTTTTGTTCTGCAGATACATTGTACATACTGTCCATTAGCAAGTTAGGTGCTTGAAGAAATATGTTTTGAGCTATTAGGTGTAGAGCTTTCTCTTTGCAAAGTTTTCTTTTCTTTTACAGATTATAAGAATGTGAAACCTGAATCAGCAGCTGCTAAGGATTTGGAAAGTATTGTTAGTAATGGCTGTTATAAGGACAGCTTTATCCCAGATATGCAAAATGGCATCCAGACCAAATCTGCCTTGAACGGCTTGAACCCAGAGGAAGAAACAAATAAAATGGAGCCAGGCCTAGAAATAGCTCATAATGCTGCTCACCAAGGTATTGTCCTTCCAAGACCATGTTTTCATTTACATATGTTTATCATGAAATACATTCTTTTTCTGAAAGCTTAATCCCAGGATTCAGAGAGTAGCAATGGTGTCTTTCAGTTGCAAAAACCTGAAGACAGAATACTAAAAAAAAAAACAAAAAACTAATTCCAGTTTAAAATAAAGCTTTTTTTTTTTTTACTATGTCCTACAGAAAGAGAGATGAATTCAGAGACAGAGAGGCCCAAGCCTACAGAAATAGAATTGTTTTCTTGTAATATCATTATGTTACCTATGCAAATACTATTTGCCTTTGAAAGTGAATTTGTAGTAAAACAAAAATCACTTATATCTGATTTATCATTCTGAAAGGCTGAACATTTTATAAATGCCAGTTTGTTGAAACTGGGATCTGAATATATACTTTTAATACTAATGTAACTTTAGGCAAAACTACTTTATACTGAGCTTAGGAAGGAGATGGTAATGAAAAAGGCAAAATTAAAATTTATAATGCAGAAAAGTCAATATGAGGTATAGTTTTCCCATAGTAAAGGTTTTATGTAATTCCTAAATTAATATAACATCTTTATTCAGAATCTAGGATGACAGTTGTAGATAGACAGGTCATTAATTGATGCTCACCTACACATTTTAACTCATTGCACTAGTCTTTGCCAGGGTTGGCTCACTGACTCACATTTACAAAGCAGGTGTGCTATCCACCCTTCCCTGCAGGTGCAAGTGAAGAGAATACTGAAGAGATCTCAGCAGCTCAGCACTTAACCAGTGATTCAGACAGTGAAGTTTATTGTGACTCTATGGAGCAGCTTGGACTAGAAGAGGTAGGGGTTTAGTATTCCTGGGTGCATTTTGAAGCTGGTATGCTGCTTATTTTTTAATAGGTTCCTCTCCATCAGGTGAACATGGACATGCAGAGGTGAATGATGTGGCTCATGCATGCTGTCCTTCTGTTTGAACTATTGTCAGCATTTTACAACTTGGTTACTGCTGATCTAAAAGCCTTGAAGCCCTCAGAGAATTTATGTGAGGAGAAGGCTTCAAAAACAACAGTATAAAGAAACAATTGTTAAAAAAGGAAGAACAGTACAAAGAAACTAAGGTCTGTGCCCACAAATTAATTTATGGTCTCATAACATGTGTAGGGACCAAAATTCAGCTATTTTTAAGAAACGAGAAGTATCTTTGTAACAATTCACTTTTTGCTTGCTTTTTTTATGCCCTGATAAATTCTGCATTTGTTTCTTAGAATAAATAAAGAATAAGCATTAGCAGGTGGCCTGTAGACCAGTGCCTGCAAGTAGCCTAGGTCTAAAGTGGGAGATAACAAGGACTTCTGTGTTCTCTTGTATTCTCTTCAGTCATAATGTACATCTCTGACTTTCCTATAAAAGGTGAGCACCAACTGTGCTGCCGTAGTTTTGACTGGATTTGTGCTCCTGCTCATTACTACTCATAACTGTAGTCTTAGGTGGCTTACTGGTCTAGACCTCCTTCAGAGGCCCAGGTTAAGTGTGGGCTTTGTAGATTGTACTCAGATACCTTGTTTCCTAATTCTAGAGAGGAATATGTGAATGGGGCCTGGGATCAGAAAGGCCAGTAAGCACTCGAATATTGCATCATTCTCTTGTCTAGCTCTTCCCTGAGTATGTAGGGAATTAATTTTAACAAATCAAAATTTTGCCCAGTAATGAAGCATGCTGGGAAATGTAATTTGATAGAAGTGCTGCAAGCTGTCTTATCTAGCTGATTTCCCAATCTTGTGTATCGTTCAAGCTTGTTTGAGATTCTTTAATTGAAGTGGGTGGATAATTTGTCAGTTTCCCAACCTGCATGAGGAAAGTTCTAGTTTTGCACAAAATAACAAATGTTTAGGTATATGTAGATAAATACACAAGTAGAACTACAGGTGAATGAACTCAAACTAGAAGAGGTTCATTTAAAGAAATAAATATAGCTGTTTCTTGGAAAAAAAGTGGCAAGCACTCTGCCCTTCAGTTCTGATGATCCAGAACTGCTGTTTGACAAATCTGGGCAGCAGTTTCCATTTCTCTGGCCAGCCTTTTGGTTATTTTGGCCTCTCCATGAAGGTATTTTTTGGCTAACTGAGGTCCCGAGTCTGCTTCAGCATATCCTTGTGCAAGGGCCTGTCCTTGCCCTATGCCAAGGGCTGCTAGAACCACCCACCGTAAGACAGTCCTGGTGCAGAACCTGAACAGCCCCTGTGTCATCCTTTTTTAATGTCCTCCTCCAGTACCACCAGTTTTGAGTGAGAAGTCGATAGAATACTCTGCCTTTCCTTTGTGTGGTACAGGGTGCAGCCAAGCTGTTTTGAGCAGGCTGATGATAAAGCAGCGTGCTCTTTTTGCTGTGAGTACAAACTGCCTACTCAAGGTTGCTGACAGCATGGGCCTTCTGACTGCGGGTCCCAAATTCAAGTGAAGAGACTGTTTTACTGTCTAGGGAGTAAAGCCAGTTTTACAGGGAGAACTGAATGGTTTTAGACCTTAATGTTCTATTTTAGTAATTATTGAGTATTTGTGTATGTTGGAAATATCTAAAGAAATTCCTGTGGCATCACTGTTGTGAGATTTGCCTGAAATGCCTTCTCAATTTGGAAATGACATTTAGACAATAGTAAGTATATTCTACAGGAAAACAACTGCTGCCCTCAAAAGAAAAGTCTTAATTCTGGGCAAAGTATTTTCTTAACGTGAAAATAAAGATTATATTTTTTTCCTTTTTAATGTTTAACTGTCATATTTTACAGAATTTAATTACTTGCTAATGTTAATTTGTAGCCCTTGGAGATCATCACATCAGCTAAAGGATCTTTAAAGCATTCATCCCATTTCTTGGATGTAGATCACAGTCTTCTGTTAGAAAATACGGATTTTCCAAGGCACACTTGCATGACTTATGGGAATCTCCAACCTGGAAATACTGGAGAGGGAGTAGCTGAAGAACAAGGTGAAGTCAAATGTGGAGGAGAAGATGGCAAAGCCAGTAATGGGGGTCCTCACAAAGAGAAAAAAGGTGGAGAAAAATCAGATTTCTACAATGTCAGAAGAGGGAGAGGTACTGTGACCCTGCATTTGTGTTCCCCACTCTCCTCACTGCCATAAGTTACTGGTGCCTGAGAAGCACCTGTCAACACTGTCCAGTGGGACAGTCATGTGTATAGTGCTTCTGCTCTTCACAATAAAAATAGATGACAAAATGCTAATACAGTGGGTAACTTATACTCCAGCTGCTGCTTATGGCACCTAGGTTTTTAGAGATGTAACCCTCAAAACCAGTCTGTGCTTGAGAAGAGTTTCTTTAGAAGTTACGTATTTATTGTTAAATACAGAGGCATTTATAGCTCTGTGGTGGTTTATCTGAAACCATGGAATGCCTCGGAAAGGTATCAGTGACACATTGTTTTGTATGTAATTGGACTGTTAGCCACACCTTTGAGTGATCCTGATACTATCCATTATGATTCTTAAAACTTTATGATTCTTAATCCCATAATAGCCCAGATGTTCAATTTATGTTGAACCTCTGCGCTTTTTAATTCCCTAATACTTCTAATACTGTCACCTACAAGAAGCACCATATTCCAGTGGCATGATCTGTAAAGTCAAGGATAAAATTAGTTTATCTTGTACTTACAAAAAAAAAAAAAAAGGCAGAAAGTATTTTATTTATATATGGCATGTCTTTTTGTATAGCACCTATAAGTAATCAGATGGAAAAATTAAAAAGAAAATCCAAATAAAACATTTCTGTTGAAAACTATTATAAAGAACATACTATAGTTAACCATCTCCTCTCCTCTCTCTTGTTTTACTGAAGTTTGCTACTTACAGGCAGAAACATGACAGGCTAGTGGTAGTTGTATCTAGTTTAAGCAAGTATTGTAGATTTCAAATAATTATCTTATCACTGTATTCCAGAGATCTTTGTTATCCAGCTGGACACTTTGCCAAACTTAAAACACATACTAAGACAGATCTTTTTGCTAGGGCAGAATTTACTACTGAACTTGACTGGTTGTGAATTAACAGCTTTTTCTAAATGTTTTTTCAGTTCTAGGAATTTGAGTTGTTCTAGGAATTTGTCACACTGAGGCTGTAGGGAAACATCTCAGATGACATTTCAGTGACCACCCAGTGCTGCTGAACTGTCTGAATATAGCCTGTGACGAGGAGTACCACACTCCAGGGTGAAAATTGAGGGAGGAAATTGAACTGTTAAACATTTTCAGTAGAGTCATAGCCCATTCTGTGTTTTTTGTTTGTTTTTCCCCCCTCAAAACAGGACATAGACTTCAGCCTTTAGGACATGGTTCCCAGGGTGGCCAGATGGGCAGTGGAGGGGATGGTGAGCGCTGGGGCTCCGACAGAGGTCCCCAGGGAAGCCTCAATGAGCAGATTGCAGTAGTGCTGATGCGGCTGCAGGAGGACATGCAGAATGTCCTGCAGAGGCTGCATATGCTGGAGGCTGTTGCAGCATCACAGGTACTATTCCTTGGAGTTATTTGATCACCTTTTACTAAATGTCTTTGGATATTTGTGTGCTTTTTCAGATTAAAATTTCAGACAATATTTTCTTAAACTATAAAGACATTTCAGTTATATTCTGTAGCTGAATCAAAGTTAAAATTTCCTATTGGTACTTACTCTCAGGAGCACAATTCAGGACTCTGGTACATGTGAGCAAAACCATGCATTTTCACCTAGAAATTAACCATATGTTATTTCACTGATTCTGATCAGACTAATCTTAGCCATAGTTACTGATACACATTACACAGTTTCTATATGGAGACTCCGTAGTTAATGTTAGTAGTACAGGATCCCAGAGAATTCAAAGTATTTTCAGAGAAAGTGGGAAATTATCTTCATCTTTCAGATGGTAGATGTTTGCAGGCAGAACTTCAGATTCCATTTTTCATTTAGCAAAAGACTTGATTGTTCATAGCTTTCTTTCCTCGTGAAGTAATCCAGCTTTATTGGAATTGTACATCGTGTCCTCATGCAGCCAATAGAGCTCTTAAGCAAGTGTGGATGTGGATTGATACAGTGTTTCTTTTTCCTTCTGTTTCAATAGAAATACTGTATTCTTCGGGAGAATAGAACATGTTGTGAATATAGTTGAACCAGCAACCTGAAAATGTTTGGTTTTGTTTGACTTGCTGATATATTTCGATCTCCATGAGAATGAGCAAGCTGTACAAGCACTATCCTATGGGATGCACATGTTCCAAATCTAAGGCAGCCATGGGAAAGGACTTATTAAAACCATAATTTTGCTATCACAGATACTCAAGAATCTAATGTTTGGTTAAATACAGATTGATTTTCTTTCTTTGCCTGAGCAATGTGTGAAGAAAGAGTAAAAGATTCTTCCCCAGCAGTTCATGCTGTGCTTGCTGTCCTTATGTAAGGAGAAACAGAAGCTTCTGTTTCACGCTTACATAAATTAAGAAAGACCTAGAAAACCAGCTGCTTTGCTTCTGTGGTAGCACCACAACAGTGTATGGGAATAGTCTTGGAAAGTTTCTTGTACTTCCATTTTCAGGATTGCCTGGAAGACATGGAACAGAGTATTCTCTTTCCTTTATGGTGTTAGACATGGCTGTAGCTGTAGCCCAGGGCAAACTAAAACAGTGCTTTTGACCTCAGTATAGACATGCAGTCATCCAAATTAAGCAGCTGGATTTCTGCTCTGGGTTGGAACTGGGACTAGACCAGAGTTGAGAAAGTTGTAATGACAAATTGGGCAGGGGAGCCTTCAAAAGCTGTAAAGAGGTCCAGTAAGTGACACCGATTCGTTTTCTAAGACACAGAGATGTGATAAAATTACTATAAAGAGTAGTGGAAACATGAGAGGTAAGTTAGCAGCTGTGTGGGATCACATGGGGGGTGGTTCTGTGCATTAAACTGTGATATATACAGATTGCAAAGCCATCACAAGATGAAAAACCTCATATTCTTGTTTTGTGAAGCAGAAGAATTTTACTTGCAATTCCCTTTTTTATACTTACCAGCATTTGTTTGTATTTAAAGGCAAAACCTGCAACACTACAGTCAAATTACCAGCCCGCCTCCTCTGTCAAGGTAAAATACTGTTTTTATGATCTGTAAAAAGTGTGAACTGTGAAAAAAGATGAGTTGAATATTTTATCTCTAGCTCTTGGTACATGTTTTTTGTATTGTCTCTTCCTTGACTAGGAGATAAAAAATAATCTGTCTAAGGAAATTACTTGATAATCTTTTCTTCTGGTCTTACCATTATTTTCTGCTTTGGTACTATAGCATTTGAAGTGATGGAAATATACAGGTGGTATTCAATATGTGCACATAGATGGCTGACTGGAATTTTTTTCTGTTTTCCTTAGAAACCATCATGGTGGCCCTTTGAAATTTCTCCTGGTATTTTAGCTTTTGCTATTGTATGGCCATTTATTGCCCAGTGGTTGGTACATGTGTATCTCCAAAGAAAGCGAAGGTAAAGAAGTGCATTCAATAGAATACATACACTGTGTGTCACTGTTTAAACCAATAGGTAGTATTAACATGTTATTTATACAGGACATAAAATTCTTTGCCTTCCAAGTTTGTCAATATAAGAAAGTATTGGTTAATTTGACTTTATATGTAATATGCTTTATATGTGGCAATTTATGTTTAAATCTGTGAAATGTGATGCAGGATAAATAATTTTGAGCATACACAAGTGGGTGAGGCTGGATAGCTTGGAAGCGTCTCCATGATCCTCTCACTTCTCATATCCTCTTGAGCCATTTTCGCTGCTTCTAGACTCCCTATTCCCCTTCTGCCATGAGAATTGTTTTCCTATCACATCCTTTGTAGAGTGCCATCTGTCACCTATATTTACCATCTACTAGCACCTTACTATGATATTTTTGTTATATCTACCTTGACTTCCTTCAGCTGAAGGAGAGTTGTACTCTGGTCTTGCCTTTTCTTAGCTCTTTAAGCATCAGATAAAGTGAGTGTTGTCTAGTTGCTATCTGCTTACTTCAGCCTCATACCTGATTTTGTTAGCTTAGTGTGCTCTTGGCTTTTACAGTTTTTTCCTCTGTCAGTCTGCAGAGAGTTTGCATGTGTGTGGATCCTGGGAGAATTAGCTGAATTTGTTCTAGCTTTTCAATGTTCACTAGTTTTCATGGTATAGTTTTGTCTCCTGTGGTAAACCACAGGAACAGAGTGGTTGAGGTTGAAAGGGGGCTCTGCAGGTCATCTGGTCCAACATCCCTGCTTAGCCAGTTGCCAGTTGCCCAGGACTGTGTACAGGCAGGTTTTGAATAGCTCCAAGGAGGGAGGTCCCACCACCTCCCTGGGCAACCTGTGCCAGTGTTTCTCTCTCCTCAGAAATGCTCCAGTCCTTTAATGTGGCCCTTTGTTGGACTCTCTCCCGTTTGTCCATGTCTCTCATGTAGCCAGAAGCAGACAGAGCACTCCAAGTGTGGCCTCTCCAGTGCTGAGTAGAGAGGAAGGATCACCTCCCTCACCCTGTTGGAAGGGATAATGCAGCCCATAAAACCATGAGCCTTTGCTGCAAGGGCACGTGTCTGGCTCATGTTTACATGGGGTCCACCAGCATGCCCAGATCCTTTTCTGTCTAGCTGCCTCCCAGCTGGGCAGGCCCCAGCACATACTGGTGGCTGGAGTTGTTTCTCCAAGCATGCTGGGCTCAGCACTTCCCCTTGTTGTACTCCATGAGGTTCCTGTCAGGCCATGTTTCCAGCCAGTTGTGGTCCCTCTGGATGGCAGCACCACCCTCTGGTGTATCAGCCACTCCCAGTTTTAATCTGCAGTTTTGCTGAGGATGCACTCTGCCCCATCATCCCTGCCATTGTTAAAGGTGTTAAACAGGACTGGCCCCAGTGGGGACCCCTCGCATTCACCACTAATTACTGGCATCCAACTACACTCCTGTCGCTGATCACCACTCTTTGGGCCCAGCCCATGGCTTTGTAAACAACACAGCACCCACAAAGGCTGCAGATCTGCCAGGGAGTTCCCCAGGCTCAGAGCTGTCAGCAGCAGCACTGGTGTTGCTGCACTGTGATGAAACCAGAGATTGCACTATTAAGGCTTTCAGGCGGTTACACACATTTTGCTTATTCTTTGCACTAGCAAGTGCAAATTTCCCCTTGTCAGCAAGGACAAAGTTGGGTTTTTACAAAACAAAACATTTTTTTTAGTATTTTACGTGAAGCTTCTATGAACTTCAGTGTTCTGCTAATTGCTCTTGCATGGCTGTATTTTCTCTCTCTCTCTGAACAGTGCTGTTCTTGAAAACCTTTTTTGATCATCTGTTCTGATCTCTGTAGCACTCTCAATCCAAGCACTCTCAATCCAGTCACAGGTTCAGTCAGAAATCAGTTTTTAGAAAAGCACCCTTTCCAGCAATTTTTCTAGTATTTTCTCAGATTCAGAGCTTTGATGAATAAATACATGGTACAGTATTAAAAAAAAAAAAAAAAAGCCCTAGGGTATATTACTGTGTCCTGCAGCCATAGGGAGGAGGAGAGAAGATCCAGCAGGCAGGCATTGTGCAGCAAGACTGATTTATTTAATTATTTTACAAACTCTTGACTTTTTTCTTCATAGTCTAATTGGACAAAGGATCAGCCACCCCTTGGGGTGATTGGCTAAAATCCTAAAACATCCATTGTCAAAATGGTTTTCTACTATACCACAAACAAGACTTTTCAAGGTTGCAGGTGTTTCATTGTTTACATAACTCTGCTACCTCTTCTGTGAGAGAGAAAAGTCTCTCACGGACTTAGAAAATAGCAAGAAAATCCTTGCTAGCAGCATTTTTGTATCCACAGTACACTACTTTTAGTTTGGATTTGTCTAGCTTCAGTTTTCATCCATTAGATTTTCCTGTATCTTTATGTAGCTGACAAAGAGCCTGTGATGTGTTTTTCCATGGGTACTTTTTTGCTATCACCAGGTCATCTCATAATCTCTTGCTTAAACAAAACAAATGGAGCAACTGGAATCTCATTTTAAAATTGTTTTCCAGACTTAGGATGATTCTTGTGCCTCTTTCCTAAACGCTTCAGTTTTTCAACATTCTTTTTGAGTTCTGGACACCAGTATTTGTACCAGTGGTAAAACCAGTGCCAGTGTGAAACACAGAAATATAGCCCCATGTTTTGTTTACTCATTCATGGATTGTTTTGAGATGAACTTCAAGAACAGAAACAACTAAAGAATTTTCTGTGTTCTTCAGCTTTTCTGTGTGTTCCTGAAGAAGTCTACTCATAGCCAGAATTTAAGGACTATGTGCTTCTGCAGCACGTTTCTGCCTGGAGTTCTAGCTCCTTTAGCAATGCATAGGAAGCTGATCAAGTACACTCAGTGAGAAAACTGAATTGCAAAATGAGTCTTGCTCTCCTGTCCCGTGGCCAGTTTCAGTTTGTGCTTGGTTAAGGTCTGCAAGCTCTTAGGCAACAGCTGTTCACAGTGCCTGCACCGACCGTGTCTGTACTTTTTGTTTTAAACTACATGAACTGTCCCTGCAGCAGAAACCTTGAGTCTCTGCTACCATGCAAACTTCTCTCATGCTGCAGCTGTGGAGCCATGAATTCTAAACTCTTTTGCACAGTGAAGCAAATTCCATGTAACTGGTGGAGGGACAGCCTTCTGTAACCAAGAGCTTTGTGTTTAGCTCTTGTCCCTGGACAAGGGTAGCTCAGCTCCCTCCGAACTCCCCAGTGTACAGCATCTCTTAACCTGTCCCCTCTTCCTTTATGGGAAACTTAATGCTGAAAATCTGGGTATTCACAGTGGGGCCTTCACTGAACAAGGCTTGAAAACCTGAGTCCTGAGGGCCCTAAACCCAGATAGAAATATATTTTTATAATAATAAAAGTTGTCTAGATTCAGTGCATGATTTTAGAACCCTCTAACTGTAAATTTTTTGGAGTCCTGGGGAAAACAGCTCTTAAGTGCTGCTCTGCTAAGCCAGCACACATGGGGTCAGGGATTGTTCTGAGGAATTCCATCTGCAGTTCCAAATTCTTAGTGAATTTTCTACTCCTTGGTGTAAGAGGGCAAATTTTCAGGTATCTTGAAGCTATGTTGTGTTTTATTGAAATGGAGACCTTTCACATGTGACCTTAATTGATTGGTTTGTTTAGACAAATGAAAAATCATGTCATATTTGAAGGTACATTAAACTAACCTACTTGTTTCCTCTTCTAGAAAACTGAACTGAGAATTCGTGACTACGCTTAAGGACTTCTAGAAGATGGCCCTGGAAAGCAAAGGAAGTATGAATTCTCATAGAATCTCAGAATTTGGGATGATCTTCCTTATATTACAGTAATATTTTGTACTACCTTTGAGCTAAACGTTTAAGGACTAATATTATTGAAACTTGAATGATTCACAGCTCCTAGGTTACAAATAAATTTAATAATTCCATCCTCAAAACCATATGAACAATAATTATTTTGGAATGTGCTTGTGGATAGGGCTTCAGTAATTACTGGCCTTGCTGATGTCAGTTGATGAAGAGAATAACATCTTTGTAAAAGACTAAGTCAAAAACATGTAAAGCTGTCACTTTAACATTGAAATAATTTTACAGTCCCAAGATCCCTGCCTGTTTTTCCATAGGGTTACATATTACCAGCTGAAAGCTCTAATAAAGCATAAATTCAATGCATTATAAACTGTTGGAAAAATACAATATAGCTCTGAGGAATTCAACTTGTTATTTTTGCTGCTAAATCAGTGTGGGGCAATTTCCATATAAATTGGTCTGAAATGAAGTTGAATCCTTCACTTATCCTGTAAAATTGTAAAGGAGATTTGGGAATTTGTATACATCCTGAAAGTTAGAGCCTTTAATAACGGGGACTGTCAAATACAAGTTTGGAAACAGCGTGTGGTACAAGGGATCCATGCAAAGAGGCTGCACCTTATCTTTTTAACTTTCATAATTGTATTCTTGTTGACAACAGCTTATTTTAACTGAAATGCATAGTTTAGGCACAAGGTGCTTTAAAATGAGATGAAAACTAGCTCTGTAAGTCTAGCTCTAAGCCTCTGAAGAGCTCAGTGCACTGTAAGTTTTCTGTTGGCAGTTTACGTTAAAATAAACTAAGATTTAATCTGTTGTGGATTTTCCCCAAGTCACATCATGAAACATATCAATTCTGGTATGTCTCTCTTATCCTTCTACTTCCGATCAAAAAAACCTTTTCAGCTAATTTTGGAGCTGATTTTTTTTCCCCACAGAGTATTTATTAACCCATATACAGATAGAGGCACAACATCGTGAAATTTGCTTGACTAAAGCATGCTTTACACTTAATTTTAAAATAAATTATAAGGTGTCTAAATCTCTGGAAAATGCAAATGCACTAAAATTAGATTTGACAGAAAACTTACAGTTCACTATGAAGAATTGTATCACAACATAATCCATGGTTAAGCTCTGAATCTTCAGAAATTTCACCACTATTGATGTGCTTTCATTTTCCACCTGGACTACATCCTATAAATAATTTTTAAGGAAAGTTTTTTTGGTCCTTCCTGAAAATTTTTTATAGTTTGGAAAACATTTTTCATACAAGCTATACTGTATAAAAATGTAATCACAGAATTTAATGTTGGTTTTACCAGAGAAATTTTAATCTTGTTTTTTAGTTACGTGCAGATTTTTTTAGTTACTTTTCCCCTCTTCTGGTTTTCTTATTGTAAAGCTGAATTAAAAAATAAAATAGTTGTAAGCTCTTTCAAGACTTCTGTAACAAGCAGATGGTTTCATGTGCCAGAGATGAGTTTTGGCATGAGATGTACTGAAAACTCAGGTTTGAACAAAGCTTATCCTGGAAGGGAAGTTCTGCTGGGACCTGAAGCCATTGTGCCTGAGCTTAAAATCCTAAAAGTGATTGATTTCTTATCATAAGGGATAGAAATCACACAGGAAGGATGCTTGAGCTTGAAGGTCACATGAAAACCCCAGCCTCCTGAAGCAGCATGTCTTCTGCCAGGACAAAACACCCTGGAGTGCCTCCCCAGCTCAGAACGGTGTCACCTGTAGGAGTCCAGCTCTTAGAGAGGGGACAGACATTCCCAAAGGTACCTAATTGTTAATTTCCCCCTGAAATAAATATAGGCTTGTACTATCCTTGTTATTTATTCATGTTTCAATAAATCACTCCCTTAATATTTTGTATTTTATCTTGAATTTAATATTTACTAAATGCTCTACATCAGATGCTGTGACTGTACAGAAGAGCCTGGTGGCTGTACCATGAAGAATCAGTCTCAACCTGAAAGTTGTAATACAAAACAACATCACTTGAGTAACAATTCACTTGTAACTCAGAACTGGGCCTATCTCAAACTCACCATAATTTGAACAGGTTCCTGTTTAGCTGGTATTTCAGCCTAAAGGTAAGGAAAACTGATTTTTATTTTTTTTTAATAATTTGCCCAGGTGCAAAGAGACGCAGCTTTGATGTGGAGCTAGTAATAGAAGCAGATGGCTGGAGGTCAGACGTGGGTTACATAGTTTCAGCCTGTGCTCTCGGGAGGGCTGGGAGCCAAAGCCGTTCTGCAATAGCGCTGGAAAAGGCCAAACCCAGCCCAAACCTCCACTTGTGAAGCAAACATCAGGCTGGTTTCCTGCAGCAAGTCAAACTTCACCTGAAAGGTAGAAGTTTGCTCTGTATCAAACCAGATTAGAGACATTGCACCCCCTCAGAGCTGCTCAGCTGAGAGCATGGAAGCAGCGCCAGGTCTGTGTGTGTGCATGGTGCTGTTGTTCCATCCTCAGGGCTCTGTTTCTTCTGTTCTGGTGCTGTGGCAGCACAGCAAGTGCTGAGGAGATGGAGCCATCTTTTCTTGACTCATTCTAGTTATGCAGAGGAGGAGACTCCCACCCTGCAGCAGTTACAGGCCCGTTCAGGACTCTGCTCTGCTGCCATTAAGTACACAAATGTAGCTGGTACTAAAGATTGCAGGCAGAGGCTAGCAAGTTATGAACTAACTGAAGGACATACACTGTATGAGAAAGTAGTAGGCATTTCCTTACTTAAAATCACTGTCTTTGCTGAGGTAGTGGGATGCAGTCAGGGTTTCTTTGTGTAAAAATCCATGTGCCCCACTCCCAGCACGGGCAAAAGTACCACAGTTTAAAGAAAAACAATATGCAGAAGCAGCAGCACAACTACACTATTTTATTTTATATATTTACACAAAAGTAAAGTAAATTTTGAAGAGTGAATTTTGAAGTAAGTCCGAAGTGAACTTTTGGAGAATGGAGTATAGAGGAAAAGAATGTATTTTATTGCCAGAGTAACCATGGGTAAATCTGATCATGCTGAAACTAGAACCTCTGAGCTTGACAACACATGGCAGCACTTCAGCACCTTGGCCCCCAGATATTGCGCCGTGTGTGTAGGGGAGCCCAACAGCACATGAGGGCTGGGAATAACTGTCCAACACTGCTGCTTCTGTATAACAAAGTGCTACACTGATCTCTACAGTAGTTTTTAGATGGACTGTGCTAATGGCTGATAAACTGTCTCCCAAGATAACCTGGTAGCTACAGAATTTATATGTAGGTTTTGCACATAAAGTTTACGCCTTCAGGGAGCACCATGTAACAGCTGGAGTACTTGTCAAGTGGTACTCCACAGCTCCTACGGATCACAAACTTTTGCCAGCCTACACAATTATCTGTAGACCATTACTAATGAGAAGAAACTTTAAATCTCTTCCAGCTACTATATTACACCTTTTAAACTTTTACCTGTAGTTTCAAGTCAAGCAACAAGTGCGGCAAAACCAGTGGGATTAAGAGTTGACAAGGAATTCCACCTTGAACAATAAAGCTAGGATTCACCTTTTTACAAAAGATAAACCTCACCAACCAAAACAGCCCACAACAAACAAAACCACATTGTGGAGGCCAGTGGGCCTGCTGGACAAGGAACAAAAGGAGTCCTACAGTGAGATAAGTCCTAGGTTCCTTTCCAGTTTATGGTGGCTCAAAAGCTTCCCCCCAGAATGCTCTGTTCTGTTAATGTACCCCAGTTCTGCTCCCCTGGTTGGCTCCATTGGCCACCACAACCCTTGTTACCTGATACACTCTCAGAGTTGCTCCATTAGTTCCCTTACCCTGGACCCCCCACTGCTCTGCCCCAGGACTTCTCTGAAACCTTGCACGAGTGCGGATGCATTAAATCTCTCCTGTAGAACCCTATGCGAAAACTCTTCCTGCTCATTCATCGTCGGACTGTTTTAGCTGGCTGTCTGTTGTGTGTGCGTGCAAGTGTGCTGGCTGCACCAAGAGGCTTCCTTGGAGGCACTTTTGGGAAGGTCATGGCATGTTACCATCTAACAGAACCGTGACAATTGGCGCCCAAACAGGGACTTCCTCAGAACACTCCTAAAAGCGTCTCTAGCAGCCTGCGCTGCTGGAAGTTCATGTTTGGCACAGCTGCTTCACCAAAAAGGAAGATTACAGGGTCAGTCAGAAGCGGCGAAACAGCTTGCCCAGAAGGTGTGGGGATGCTGCCAGGGCCCCCAGGCGCACCTTGGTGCAGGCCACCAGGACACAGCCACTGTGCATTCCTCCACAGGACCCCACCGCCTCCAGCAGGCTGTCCAGCGAGTGCTCCTTCAGCCGTTTCAGCAGCAAGTAAGTGATGGCCTTCAGCTCCTGCTACAGAAGCAGCCTCCTGTCCCCCGCAACTCCGGGAAGCTGCTGTTGACCACACCGTACAGGCAGCGGCAGCGCTTTCTTGTTCCCCTGGGCCCTCCAGCAGCAGCTGGGGGAGGACAGCAGCGGGATGAGGCTGAGTGCTGCCCAGCTGCCGCTCCAAGAAGAGGCAGCAGGTCACAGGCCAGCCGGGGGCGCGGAGCCGGCCCCACGCCACTCCACCAGGAGGTCCCCGTGTGGTGCCGCCTCAGCTGCTGCTCCTCCATCTCCCGCCGCAGCAAACTGAATGCTACCACAGAGAGGGCCCCTGAGAGTTTTCTTTGACCCCAGAGTTTCGTGAGAGAGATATTAAGTCACTTTTCTCTCTTTTCCTTTTATTATTTTTCTCTCTGCTGTTAAGAAGATGGGAGATGGGAGCTAAACTGAGCCACTCCCAGCAGGACATTTATATCCAAATCAACTCAGTTCTTTTGTTTGGGGAAATTGCTGTTTTTCAAGGGGGGAGCTGAAGCATTTCGTTCACTGGCTGTGTAAACATTTTCCTTGCATTTCATGGGACTCACTCTTTTCTAAAGACTTTTGGGATCAAGTTAGGACAAAGTTGGGCGTTCTACAAGCGAGAGGGGACTTAGTGGTAGGAAAGTTTTATCCTTTATTTGCAATGATTGTTAAATGTGTTAAAGGCATTGAGCAGTGTTCAGGAAATGTTAGCCCCCGTTTAAAAACCCCCTGCTGCCGTCTTCCTGGCACTTCCCCTTCCCAGGACAGCACCAGTCCTGCTGTCCCAGCTCTTCTCCAAATCTCCCACCTATACCCACTTTCCAAGCTATGTTCCGACATGGCATCAGCCATGTGGTGCAGGCTATTTTGCAATCTCGGAACCTCCCCCCCCCGCCCTCTCCTGTACATGTCATCACGCACATGTTCCCCCCAACCCCACTGCCACCCCTGGCCAGCCCCTCCCCACCAGCTCCCTCACTCCTGAACCTGAAAGTGGGAGCAGCACCAGCCCAGCGGGAGAGGCCCCAGCCCCCACCGGGCCACAGTGGCAGAGCCGCACAGCCCGCTGTGTTGCACACTGGGATAACCCCTCCTCCTTCTCCTGAGAGGGAGACAGCAACCTCTCAGAGGCTGAAGATTATTGGGCAAAAATAAAGAAAAAAGTGGCAAGGGGGGGGATTGGGAACTGGCAAACAGGACTGAGGTTAAAGCAGCTCCAGTTCACTATGATAGAGGGAGGAGGAACCTGAGGTGGGAGGCAATCCCTTATGAACAGTTGAAAGAGTTATGCAAGGCCACGAAAGATTATGGGCGGGGGCTGCCCTACTTTAAAAACTTGCTTCAAGTCACTCTCTCCGCTCTCACCCTAGTGCCCCAAGATATTAAAAACATTATGTCACATCTCCTCTCTCCCACGGAATATATGCTGTGGGAAAGAACATGGAAAAGACAATTAAGACAGCTTCTACAGACTTATCAAAGAGACCGTACTAGAGCTCATTTGACAGCCAAGCATCTGAGCGGACAGAGTGACTTTGAGTGCCCCCAGACCAGGCCCAAATCATCCCCAAGGATGTCCTAGGAGACATCAAAAGAGTAGTAGAGGCAGCGCTTCTCCAGGTCCCAGATGGTGCCACTTCCACCCTGAACTTTTCAGATGTTAGGTAAGAAGGCACAGAAGAGACTTTTACTAAATTTATTGATCGTTTAAACAGTTCTATTGAGAGGCAAGTCAAGAATGCAGAAGCCCGCAAAGAGATTTTGCATAGTTTGGTAATCACCAACTCAAATTCACAGTGTAAGAAAATTTTAAGGGCCCTCCCTTTTGACTTTAAGCCTACAATAGGCCAAATGATCGAAGCCTGTGCCAAACTGACACATAATAGCAACAGTGGTCTCAAGAGGGGTGGCTGAAGCCTTAGTGGCATCATCAAGGGATAAGCAGAGGTGTTTTAACTGTAGAAAGCCTGGACATTTTATAAAAGACTGCCTAAAACACCATGTAGCCAAAGACTCATCGACCGGGAGGGTGCCCACACCACCAGCAGCAGCATTTGAGAAACAGATATTTTGCAATCTCACGACCTCCCTCCGCCCTCTCCTGTACACGTCATCACACACAATGCATCCCCCATCGCCGCTGCCGCCCCTGGCCAGCCCCTCCCCACCGGCTCCCTCACTCCCAAACCCAGAAGTGGGAGCGGCGCCAGCCTGGTGGGAGAGGCCGGTGCCCAACCCCAGTGCAGGCAGAGCGCAGGATGGCCTTTGCTACACCTTTTTGGGAGCAGTGTTTCCCTCACTCCACACAAGAGAGAAGGCCATAGATACCATCTGACACTTCCTCCTGGTGTTTGCCACCCTGGGCATCCCTGCAAGCCCAAGGCAGCTTCCAGGAAAGAACATCAAGCCTTACACCGGCCCAGCAAACACTACCCCCATGGACACAAGCCCACCAGAAACCAACAACAACCTAAAGACCAAAGAAATGCAACTCGGAGACAGTGCAGATCTCCATTACAGACACCGACCCACCATCCCGTCACCAGAACTTTAACCACGGCATCGACCAGGTGTCAGCTATTATGGTGCCTCCTTAAGCCTTTCCCAAATTGCCTTCATTATTGTAATCCCTACCCCCTTCATCCTCCTGTTGCTTTCCCACCAGCTAATACTCCCTACCTCCACCCCTCTGCTTTGCCCTTCCCACACCCACACTCCCCAATACCCCTAACTGGGATGCTTTCTGTTGCATTGCATTCCCCTTTTATTTACTCCTTGTTACCCCTTCCTCAGCCACGTAACCCCATACCCCTGTCACCTTACTACCACCCCCCTTTTTCCCAGGCTTTTAATTAATAAAGAAAGGGAAATGCAAAGAGGGAGAGAAAGGAAGGCCCCCCTCCTGAAACTTTGCAAATTTTTTTTAACAGTCTTGTTTGAAAACCCCTACAGAAGCAGCTACCCGAGCCCTTACCCGCACCCAACACCATGATGCCTAGCACCTGCCTCACCACTTTCTTCTGGATGCCCTTGGCAACATTGGCCATGGATGCTTGGTTGGTAGTGAAGCCCAGAGAGAACAAACAGTGAAAGCATCCATGCCAGCATTCAAAAGATGAAATACTTAATCATAGACTTGAAGAAAGAAAAACCACCTGAGTGGTTTGAGGGCTTGCTGGGAGACTGGGGACTCACGAGGTGCTTAGCTTCCCTGTTGAAAGTTGTGTTATGGATTGTTTTAATAATTTTAGTTGTTTGTGTGTGTTCAGTTGCTTAAAACTTTTGCTTTTGAGATCCCTAGGAAAAGCCCTTTCAATTAATATAGAAGGGGTGTAGTGAAGGCCGGTGGGCCTGCTGGACAAGGAACAAAAGGAGTCCTACGGTGAGATAAGTCCTAGGTTCCTTTCCAGTTTATGGTGGCTCAAAAGCTTCCCCCCAGAATGCTCTGTTCTGTTAATGTACCCCAGTTCTGCTCCCCTGGTTGGCTCCATTGGCCACCACAACCCTTGTTACCTGATACACTCTCAGAGTTGCTCCATTAGTTCCCTTACCCTGGACCCCCCACTGCTCTGCCCCAGGACTTCTCTGAAACCTTGCACGAGTGCGGATGCATTAAATCTCTCCTGTAGAACCCTATGCGAAAACTCTTCCTGCTCATTCATCGTCGGACTGTTTTAGCTGGCTGTCTGTTGTGTGTGCGTGCAAGTGTGCTGGCTGCACCAAGAGGCTTCCTTGGAGGCACTTTTGGGAAGGTCATGGCATGTTACCATCTAACAGAACTGCCACACCACATCACAAATCTCAACAATCAACATCTGACATTCAACTCCATGTTTGCTATAACCAGGATAAATACAAGATAATGAAAAGAACAGGGTATTGCAATATCTTCAGGGCTAATTGGGAAAAATTTAAGTTTTGGACAGCAGTGTAGTGATAACTTTACAATAAACATTCAGATTTGTCAATTGTCTTATTTACTGTTCTACATAGTCTATGTTTTTGTACTGCATTAATCAACTGGCAGATACCTCACAATCTTAGAATAAAGTTTTTATAGAAGCTTACTTGACCCTTGTAGATGATTAAGAACTATTTCAAGAGGTTAGAAAAGATTATATCAGTGCAAAAAGTTTCTTCCACCTTGATGGGAATGTGTAATACTGCCAAATGGCAACAGGTGTAACCATTTGTAAAGCACTGAAGACAAAGAGCTGTTGTGGTGTTCAGTTTATATTATTTCTTCAACATGTAATCATAGATAATTCTTGTAAGACTTGCTTTCTTAAACCACACTACTAGAAATGGAAGAATAAATTGCATAAAATACCAGTGATTAAGGTACCCTCCTGCCCTGGTTTATACATTCTAACTGTACACAGGAAAACCACTAAAGAACTTCTTATCACTTTCAGAGAATGTTGTCTATGAATACTGCTTCAGTAGTGCATTAATTTGTTTGCAGCTTTTCCATCATGTAACAATTTCAGTGAGACTGAACAATTTAGAAGTTTTCTGAAACTGCAGTCCTTAGCACAAGGAGTGAGATTCACTGTATGTTTTGCAACTTGCCAAGATTCTGTTTTACAAATTTGAGCTATCACACAAGAGCTGGGATTCGTTGTTCTGAGCTATTAACAATCAGCTCTCTTTAGATCTTTCTGAGAAACTTCCTTTTTCTTCACCATTCCCCCATTCCTTTCCCAACAACCTGAGGGGACAGCAGGAAGCCTAACAGACAATGTTTGCTCAGAATTCCATCAATAAATCCTGTCTTCCAGGAAGCAGGGTAATGAAGGGACAACTCACTAGCACTACAAAAAGGGTCAGTTCACGAAACCAAAAGCCACTTGGCAAAAATCAGTGCCAAAATGCTTGGCTTCTGGCACATGGCCCTTGGCTGGCAACAACAGCTAGCACAAATGATCTTTATCTAACATGTATAAACCTGAAAAATTAAAATCTTCTTTAAGTTAGAGGTATCTATGCAAGAAAAATACTGAAGATTATTTAAACAGGATTATCTACAAATAAACTTCTAGAACCTAGCAGATGGAAGCTTTGTATTGCATTTAAAGATAAATTTAAATATACTTCCCCCTAATTCAGGTTTATAATACAGAATATACACTTCTATCTTATGTTCTAGTCAAAACCCAGTCTCTGGCTGTGAGTTTACAGAACAGTCTGTTAGTCTGCAATACATTATGGTCTTTAATATTTGGCAGCTTCAGTATGAATACTACTTGTCAGAAAACAGAAAAATCACCTGTCACTTGTCATCTGACACAAGTGAGCACATACACACTGGGCATTTTTTATATAAAACCAGTTACTACTAAAATGTATGTTCAGTCCAGTTGCCTACAGCCCAGGTGGCTACAATGCAACAATTTGAGCAGAGCAGTTGTTTAACAGACTTGCCCCAAGTATCCATTCCCTGTCCCATTTCTCCAGGGAAGGATAATAACCAGAGGAACTACTGCCAGTCTCACGTGCCACTTCTAGCTGTGTTAACTTGGAATACTTTTGTATCTTCTTGTCCCTTCTGGGGAATAAGATAAACAGAAGACAAGACATTTCAATGCTACATTAAGATTTCAATTTTCCATCTTGAATAGAAATGACTAGTTTTGCACAGTGGCTATATATTCACACTGATCAGAAAGGACTGCTCCCAACCCAGCCTGTCACCACACTGAACTTACCAATAGGTAAGTTATTAATTAGATACAATTAGAATTCATTTATATCCTTTCCATATTACGTTTAGCTGGGAAATAATGCCACACTTCCTAACTGGAATAATTCATTGCTATTAAAAAGCCCCATTATTGCCAAGAGTTATTAGCTCCAAGAAACACAATGGTCTGGCCTCTTAGTAAGGTGCAGTGAGATAAAAAGTAGGATGAAGGCACTTGATACCAGTTTCATACAGCAGTTTCACTTTACAATAAAGGAAGCTATAATAAAAATAGACTGGTAACTTGAAACACACTAAATTTGGCCAGGAAACTTAGCTAAGACCAAACTAGGGTTACAAGACAACCTGTAAGTGTGCAAAACCACAGAGAATGTTCACTTATCTTGATGCTATAAGCTAAATCCAGACACAGTCAGGTGCTGAGCATTGTTTCTAGCATCAAAGTAAGAGGTATCAGTCTCATCATCCGGTTGAGGTATAAATGGCATAGTTTGATTCTGGAGATTATCCCAGTCCACCCCGTGAAAGAGGGGGTGATGCTTCAGCTCTGAAACAGAAGTTCACATAAGCATTATAAACTTACTTATGTCCAAGCCCCATAGTGACTTTGTTCCCTCATCTATAACTGTCAGTAGATTTGCTCTATATTACTTTTTAGAGGTTCATAGAAGTGTAAATTGCAACTGGGCTTTGATTATCCCCAACTTTAGTAGGATCAAACTGTTGGCATGACAAGTAACTGCCAGCCCCATCCAGGGAACCTGTTCCACACAGTGCACAGAGCCAAAGGTGGCTTTAAAGCTGCTCTTACCCAGAAAGATTGAACTTAGAGAAGCACAGCAGCACAACATAACTGGGATTTCCCAGTGCAAAAGGCTTCATGCTGTAGCAATAAAAGGGAGAGCACACATCTTGGAGAGGGGAGAGAAGATGACAGTGATGGAAACTTAGATATGAGAAAAACTGAACGGTTGTCCTAAAAACTACTCATCCAGCTTCCCTTCAGTGGACTATAAATTGGACAAAGAGGCCAGATATAGTTTAAGTCTTGACAAAGAATGACTGTCGAAGAAGGTCAGAGTGGAAGAAATAATTATGTCATCTATTTTAAATTTCTGTCCTTGACAGGCAATTAGATTTCACTCTAAAATCCAGAAATAAAGACAATAACTTGTGTTTAACTAAAACATTTTCAAATTGCTTTTTGGGAAATACTAACACCACAGGATTTTCTGTTGACATAATCTTAATTCATAATCCTGTGCCTTCACTAATTTGATTTGGTTTGATTTCAGCTTCTAGTATTTAGTCTCTTTATGTGTAAGCATTTCCATAGTAATTTCCTTCTGTAGTGACTTCTTTCTCTATTTCCAAAATATCTCACTCTAAATTTCTTTCATGTTATCAACTTTTTAAAAATAAAACATAGCCACTGTTAACAATAGCAAATGTTTAAGCCCTTCTACAAGGGAAAAAAAAGCAAACTTTGTATAGCAAGTATTGTCCAACTTCGTATTCTTCTATGCATTCAGCAAAGACAGGCTGATTCCTAAGAAAAAAAACACTCTCTCTGAATTAACTGTTTGTTGTAGGAGGCTTCTCTCCCAAACAATCATCTTTTAATCAAAGTTCCCAATGTCATTTAGGTTAAAAATTCTAAATACCAATTAGATAAGAGAAAACTTTGGTACATCAGATGTCAAACACTAAAAATGCATAGCAGAACAGCAGTAAAGCAAAACAGAAGTTCAATCTAAAAAAACACCCCAAAAAAATCAACAAAACAACCCACCCCCAGAATTACCTTGTTCAAAAAGGAAAAGCCCCCCAAGCAATACAGAAAATACCACAACTTGTTAAGTTCTGTGGTACTATACATGGAACCTAGTTAGGCATTGAAGTTTATTAGTCTAAGTTTCAGGAGATCACCACTTCGAAATTTGCAATTAGTTGCAAAGAACAATTTTAATACTAACCCTTCAGTCCAGCTCTCTTAGTAGTGTCAATTGTTAGAAGAATATCTATTGCATTTTGGGCATTATCAGACAGCTTTTCTTCACCCTCAGGCCAGGGAATATCTACAGACAAAGATACAAATGAATTGCTAACTCAAACCATAAAATGTTGGAAATGCACAGTTACCATGATTAATGAAACAGATTACCTCTTTTCAAAATATTTTGGAAGACCTGTGTTGGGGTTTCATCATTAAAAGGTGGAATTCCAGTTAGAAACTCAAACAGACAAACTCCAAGGGCCCACCAGTCCACAGCAGAACCTGGTAAAATAAATCCACATCATTACACTTACACAAATGACACTTGCAAAGACTTGAAGACTAGCAGAAACTGAGGACTGTTTAAATTCTGCAAGTTTCTTGAAAATTATGAAGAGACAAAACAAGTTGTATTTAATATTCATGCAGATTAGAAATATTAAAAGGCTTTTTAAAGCCACTCTGCTCCTTAATTCAATATAGATAACACTGGGGTTTACTGATAAAACCAAAGGGCTCTTAGTAACAGTCTAATTATCAACTCCCATCACAGAGAAATCAGAGATTGTTCAAGAATCTCTTCAAGAGATTGTTTTGTGATAAGAAACAGATGCCTCGTGACTGCTCTAGAGTCTGGATGAACACTCCATGTTGCCGCCTGTGCCTCTCTCTCGGTTCTTTAAAAAGTCTCCCAAACTTCAAACTATTGAATCTAATTTTCATTTGTCTAAATTATTGTGAACATCATGAAGACAGCTTGCAGAAACGAGCCAGCACACATGAAGCTGGCATTACCTTCCAATACACTGAATTGACTGGGGCAATGTGTAGTTACTAGCTATCTCTGCTCTGTAATTACATGGTTCTGGTTTTCCACTTTCCAGGGGTTTGTTCCTTTTGCCAATCTCTTAATTATCTACATCAAAACAAGCAGCCAAAGCAATCCCAGACACCACTGCATGCATTCTAAGCTTTCTGCATCTTCAAGCCATGCCCACTCCACTGTAAAAAGAATAGATGCCACAATTGCTGTTAAAAAAAAAAAAAAATTGAACTAAATCTAATTGTTCTTGGCTTTTCTGGCATATAAAAGAACCTAAGACACCTCCAAGAAAATGAATGTTTTGAGCCATTTCACAAAGACTACTGTTTAGTAATGTTTAGAAATGCTGAAAACCAAAGTGTTTTACCAGTAATTTAATAAATACACTTTTAGCAACTTTTAGCAGCAGTAAGAGTGCCCCACCAAGCTAAGCACATCAAAGCATTGAGTTCACATCCACTGTTGTTAGAGTACTTGAATGTTCAGTAAAATACTCCCAGCTCCAGTCAAAGTCTAATAAGATCACAACTCTGAACAATGTAATAACCAAGTTTCAGCAGCAATTTTTCCCACACAAAGTCTAACTAAAATTAGATTAACTGCTACCATATCCCTGCTAAACAGGACCCAAGGACAGCATGAAGCTGTGCCAGGGGATGTTTAGGTGGGATATTAGGAAAAGCTTTTTCACCCAGACAGTGGTTGGGCACTGGAACAGCTCCCCAGGGAAGTGGTCACAGCACCAAGCCTGACAAGGGTTCAAGAAGCATTTGGATAATGCTCTCAGGCACAGGTGTGACTTTTGGGGCTGCCCTGTACAGGGCAGGAGTTGGACTCAATCCTTGTGGGTCCCTTCCAACTTGGGATACTCTGTGATTCTGCAATTTGAAAGAAGCAATAACACCAAGCCTTGAGCACCTGAGCCTTCCTCGCCCAGAGACAAAGTAAATCAGACTGACTGCAATAAAGTGAAAGGCAGCAATGAGAAAAAGAGTCTCTGGCTTTACCTCCTGTTACACAATTTCAGAATGCTGACTTTCTTTCTGAAGTACCTGCTTACATGTGTGATTCCTGATAGCTTAGTCACACTAATACTGATGTTTCCTGACTCTTGTGAGCATCACACATTTTTATGTGGAGGTCTTTCTATATAGAAACATTGTTCACCCAAACAGTGTTCTCAGAAATTGTAATCCAGTTATACTTTGACTGTTCAGTTACACTGAACACTTCAGTTCTGCACAGAATATAGAAAACTCACCAGAGATGAGACTCCCTGCATATGAAAAGACAATGAAGTAAAAATATTACAATTATTGCCAAAAAGCCATAACAAATATGAACATTGAATATCAAGTACGATATGAAGGCATAGGAATGAAGATATTTTTCTAAGGTGGTATTCCACAATAAAGAAAGATGGTAATGTTAAATCTAAGTCAGAAACAAAAATAAAATAGTTTTGTAACACAATTAATTTAGGATTAAAAGTACATTTACAAGCATCTCAGCATGTGAAATATTTAGTGAGGGAAAATTTGGAGTTCCAAAAACCCTTTGGCTTTGCTGAAAGTAATGGGAGATTTGTAATTTCCTGACATAAACCCCAGACTCTGCAAGTTTTCACTGAAGTCCCGAAAACCCAGTAACCACAGAGAAATCACATTGTGACCAAGTTTCACATTGTCTAAGTAGCACTGACTACATTTCCAAAATATTATTCAGTTTCAACATCTGCCAGATAACCAGGAATCCTAAATGGAAGTGCAAAACAACAACTACATATGTTTAGTATTTTCAGAGTTTTTACACTCTGAAATTTTAAATTGCTAAATCTCTTCATGGAGTTTCAGTTAATTTATATTAGCAGAATTTTATTGTTCCACAGGATACCTCTCAATTAAGGTCTCTCTCTCATATAATTTTCCCAAGACTTGTAGCTCTACAAAATAGTTGCATACTTTTGACAGGGAAATAAAGTGCAATTATACCTCAACAACTGTATAGGAGATAGACACGCTGCATTTAATTTTTGTTAATGCTTCTTGCAAGTTAGCAGAAAACCATTTCAGACTTTTTGTTAATCTCAGTGCATCTCAGAATTTGAGACAAAAATTTATGCCCTTCAAAGTTGTGCTATTTTAGTACAGTATTTTGAAAACAAACAAACAAACCAATCTCCAAAAATCTGATGGCTACTGCTGCACCCTTATATAGAAGATCCTGTCAGATGTCTGAAGTGTTTCATGAGGTCACTCAACTCAACTGATTTTAAGGCAACTTCATTAAATTGTCTAGCTTCACATAACACTTCAATATCAATAAACACAGAAGACATTCTAAAAATAATTGGAGGCATAATCCTGTCACTCCAAAATTTCACTAAGTTCCTCCTTTCCCATCCCAAAGAATCTTTAAGGACACTCAGGATGACCAAGTTGTTACTCCTAAGCCACATACAGGTCTCAGGCTGCCAAAGCAGCTTCCAATGCTGATTGGCAGCAAGCAAGACTGATGGACTACCAAGACCTCTAGTTATAAGAAAGCAGTAAATGAATGGAAGGAGCAGCTGAAGCAAACACAGCCATTCATGATGGCAAAAGCTTCGCACTAGCTATTTTTGAAGAATTCCCAATCTTACTGCTTGAAGGGTTTACAGTTCTAGTGACATTTAGAAATGTAAAGATGTCACCTTTCAAGTACTTACAAATGGCTGGTTTGTCTTACCATGAGGCTGTGTCAAAAGCAGCTCAGGAGCCAGGTAGTCTGGGGTCCCCAGGATGCGTTCACCTTCTACAGGGGCAGCTCCTCTTCTAACACTCTTTGGAGTCCTGTATGGTGTGCCAGCATCCCCCCGAAGAGGGGTCTTAAAAGATGGGACAAAGATTTCAGATGTCAAACAAAACCAGCTCAGAAACTCCCATCTCCAGGTTTAGTCATGGATGTAATAATTGATACTTAAGTTCAAGTCAAGAACAAGTTACAAAACATTCCCTGAAAAGTATGTGTGAAATGTGCTTCCATTGCTTTATCTCAACAGTCTTGAAGCATAAAGATGCCTACTGTTTGAGAAACTTTTCCCTAAGTTCTTCCTCCAGTGTCACATCCACAGCAGCTATCACTGTTTACATCAATCTTTGTAATAGGCTTTTAACTGGCATCTGACAGTATACATTACACCATCACTTTTACCAGCATAAAAAAAGAGAAAGTAGCAGGTACAGTGGCAGTTAGGAGCAGCTGAACAGCATTTACAGACTGTCCTGGGAAGGGTGCAGGATGAAAAACGATAAAAAATAATCAAAGACTTCCCATTACATTACACAACCTATAATGCTCACAGTAAACACTACACTGCACTAGAAGCAGAATGAGACAAAACAGCACAGGCTTTGTTCACTGTAACTACAAAGATGTCTCAGGGATGGACAGTCAATGCATGTTGAGCCAAAGGCAAACAGTGAACACAAAGCTACTGCTAAACTCTTACAGAAATTATCATGTTGGCCACACAAGTGCAGTAAATGAACCCTGTCTGCAAAGGTAATTTTGAGACTACCTCAAACTACTCAAGTTTTCCCTGAATTTACAACTGAAATAATTTTTATTACCTGAAATAATTTCAGGTCCCTAATGTCCAATGCACGCACAAAGTTTCTACCTGTCTCCTTACCTACCTGATAGACCTGATATGGTCTTCCTTTCTGTAATGGAGTGATAGCTGTTGGGTAAGAGCCACTGCAAGCAGGTGAAAGATCCATTATATCTAAGGAAGCCATGCTACATGGATCAGATACATTAGATATATTGATTGGACTATTATAACTCCGAAAAACAACAGCATTTTTTTTTAAGAGACTCAGTGCTTCCATCATCTTTTCTGAAGGAGAAGATACTGTGTCAAGGTAAGTTTCTTCCATGTGTTTCTGGTTATTATCCTTTCTCTGATGTAATGGCTTGCAGTCCTGGACTGTATGTGACCCCTCTCCGATCTGCGAGGCATCTCGGGACTCTGATGATGTTATTAGCACAGCTTCAGGTTTTGGTTCCTCAAAGGAGAGGTCTTTAACACTTTTGTCCAAATCTAAAAGCTGCTTTTCTAGATGGCTTTCTGTAACAGACACTTCAGGAAGTAAGTCAGAATCTGCACTGAAGACTTCCAAAGGTTTTTCATCGTCAGTGCCTAAAAAACTTGAGTTCATGTACTCCTTTTCATCATCCTTTCCACAGTCTGCATCCAGATCACACAGAAGATTTTTGGCTACAGTTGGAGTAAGCAATCTTTCTACTGTTTCCTGGTTATTAATAAAACTCTTAACTTCTTCCTTGCTTTTGCAGGTGTCACACAGGCATCCATCATTACAAAGCATTAAGGACTGAATTTCGGTTGTCAAACCTGTCCCTTTGTTTGCTGGAAATTCAGAGATCTGACAGCCACGTTTATATTCTGCATTGCTTTTTTTAACATAGTTAAGTTCCTGACAAGGACTAGTGTCAACTGATTCAAAGCTTCTTTTTACACCTGGCTTTTCAAACATTTCTTCCTCTTTGACAGGCTCATTCTGCCTTGAAGGTGACTGTTGTAGACTGGAAGTCTCTGCTGTTTCATTAGTCATGTCTCTTTTATTTACAAAGACTTTTTCTTTCCAAATCTTATTTTCAGAAATACACTTTCTCACTATGCCTTTCACACCCAGAGTGCCCACGGGAGTATCTGCTATATTCAAATGTTCACTTCCCAGCTTCTGCCTACTGCCAGAATCATTGCTGCAAATGGGAGAAATGGCAGACTCAAGTTCTTTTTTCTTTAAAACTTCAATACCTTTGCTATTTGGCAACATAACATTTGAAAGGAGAGCTGACCCACTGTTACTGGTTTTGCATGTTGTAGAACAAGGTTGATCTTCACTTTGCTGCAAAGGAGCACATTAAGTTTTGAGTATCAAGAAAAATACAATTACAGCACTATAGCAATGTTTAATACATGTGAAATACTTTATTACAACCTCCATAATGAAATGCAGATTTGCAAGCATTATTCATTCTTTCTAACTACTACCAGTGAAAAACCATACTTCAAAATACAAAAGTCAAAACCAAATAAGGGTAACTTGATAATTGGGCTTCTTTTAAGAACATAAAATAAGCTTGCTGGAATACAATAGAAAATGCTGTATTTTTAAATGCCTAAGGATGAAACAATAGAGCAATTGAAGCTTTATTAGTGATTTTATGTTAAGAAGTTAAGCTACGAAGTTTTCCATTTCCAAGAAAGTCCAAAGGAAAGAATCCCATCATACTACCCTGTGGTATATTACACGTCAGAGATGACAAAAGGAAAATCTGATATTACTAATGTTTTGATAGTACAATACCAAAACCAAGGCCTAAGAAACAGATAGATACAGAATAATAAATTGTTTTAAATGTAAGTTGTTTTGTATGCTCTAAATAGGAATCATGGCAAGGAACTACATAGCACAGCAGCATTTTCTTTTAGGTCTGTGTTTGTGCAGAATTTCAATAACAGTTTAAAATAGGATAAAATATTTTAGGATAAAATATTATCAGCTGTAATTATTGGTGTTAGATTAGTTGATACAAAACCCTTCAGTAATAAAATCATTAAACTCTTTCAAGTTTAAGAGCTAGTAGAAGTTTGAACTGTATTTTATTATTTTCTCAAGTTCTACCTTTTAAAGAAATTCTTTTGTCTGCAATGCTGAGCAAATAAAGCTATAGGGATAAGATCAGCTTCCAAATAGCCACTGCTCCCAGCAATGCCCACCTTGTGCAGGATAGGGCTAAACCAGTGATGGTCAGTGAAGCCTTCTCTTTCACTCCTTTGTTGCAGGCTCAATAGCATTTGCTTTTCCTGTTATATTGCAGAGGACTAATATTTGTTCGAAGAAAAAGGTTATATCAGTTTGATCCAAAACCCTCCTCAACAGGAATCATAACCCCTGTTGCTTCTACTCTAGGAAAGTTTCTCAACACTTGAAATAACTGCGGCAAGTAAGTAGAAGACGTTTGCAACACTGCATACACAAGTACAAACTAATTTTAATTGAGAGTGGGAAGATGAAACAGTCCTGACCTCTACATCTTTCTCCCACTTAGGGCTGCTGCAGTTTTCTGATTCCACACTGGACAGGTATGTGTGAGACTGACTACTGGCACTGGAGGTACCAAACCTTTTTCTTGACTGAAGCAGAGTAGGAGTTAAACTTCTCACCGGCATCACAGGTGTCAATTGAGGATTATCCAGATCTTAAGAGAAAAAAAAAATTCAAATGTTGATACAGACAACAAATACTGACTGACTTCACACTATGTTAAGCTTTCACATCAAAGGAAGCTATGGAACGCTATGTGTGACAACAATTTCTCTTGTCATCTCTCCTGCAGTCAATTCACGCATTTTTGGAATTAGGGACTTGCCAAGAATGTAAAAGCAGTACAAACAATAGCAGCATAGTTGCCTTCTTTCTCATTTCAGGTTAGAAATGAGAAAGCAGCAAGATAAGACAATTTAAATGAAACCATACTACATTAAACAATTTTCAGTGAAAATATGCCAAGAACTGACACTATTTCTGCAAAATGTTAAATGATAATTTTGAATTCAGGGGTCATAGTTTGAAAAAAATACAACCAAACAAAACCACTTCAAAAGATGACATAAGTAGAGCCAGTGAACACATGTCAGATGTAAGGCACTGGAGGAATGTTGGACAGCAAGACACCAACGAAATCACACTTTTTATGAAGTGGGTCCAAACTACTCACATAAAATAAAAAGACCACAACCTTACAGCCAGAGTATTCCTCAGCACAAGGCCTGGTATACTCACGTGTTTTGAACAATTTAGTTGAAAGAGGGGTATTTTGCTTGTGGGCCATAGGTATAGGAGAAACCACTCCATGCAGACTGTCAGATGATTGACTTGAATTGTGCCCTGGCACTTTCATTCCAACAGGAGGAGTATACTAACAAGCAGAAAGAAGCACAGTTAAAAGTTAATGGAGTCTGAACAAATTCTCAATCTAGGAGTGAGAGTGTAACTTCACCCATTCTTTATTATATTTGCATTGGAGCTTGGCCATGCCCATTTATAAGTCAGCAATTCAAAATACAGTCCAAGGTAATCACTTCATAACTTCAAAGTACTCTAAACATATCGTAAGTAATTTCAACAGCTTCCAAAAGAGATGCAAGAATTATTGAATTTAATTAATTACTGAATTAATTGAAATCCATACTGAATTTAAGATAGCAAATAAACTAAAAGGATAAAGTACTTCAAAGACAGTGAAAATTACTTACAAAGCCCAGAGAACTGATAAGAGACAACAATTGTCCTGGAGTACGTGAGTAGTCTTGTTTTGGCTTTGCCATTGATGGGGTAGTAAGGATATCTATCATATTTATCTCTACAGAGAAAAAACCCAAAATCAAATAGGTAAGGTTTTCATTTTGATATTAAACAAAGGCAAAGTTACAGACATTTACTTCAGTTTCATGAAGAGGAAGAAAAAATTTAGTCACATACTCAATTGAAGACTTACCTGTACATTCTTACTCAACCCAAGCTGTTTTTTCCTATACATCCATAAATTTATACATACAGAAGTTGTAGAAGTCCTATTTCTTTTCCAACATACTGTGCTAAAAGCATTACATTTTCTAATTTGATATCAGCTGAGGGAAAGGTATGCATCTGCAAAAGGCCAAAGCCACCAGCTACAACTGTCCCCAGCTGAGTTTGGGGTGGGGGGAGAGCACAGCTCACAGAAGCCAGGTTTACACAGACTCCCCCCAACCGAGGGGGAAGGAGGAGGTTTTGGGTGCATGGTGCAACCTCTGGTGAGAGGCAATAAACAGCCATCCTCCGATTACACAAACCAGCCCAGCTGTGGAAGCCCCAACCCCACAGGGCACATCCACAGGACATTTATGTGAGAGGATTTGCCCCACAGGACTGCACGTGGTGCAACAGACCCAGAGTCTGCTGTGAGAGACTGGCCCCCCACCTCCAGGGGGCCATGGCCAGACATGCCCACCTAGCCTGAGCACATATACCCATCAGACTCTGTGCCTTTTGGGGGGACCTCCACCACCAAGAGACCAGCTGGAGACATTGTCGGGATCCACAGAGTGATGATATTTTCCTTATTCTGTCCCTGTCACTCTTTCTGTCCCCTCCACCTATTTTCTACTTCTTTCTTCTTTCTCTCTCATATTTAACATCAAATAAAACCTTTACTATGTCACTGGCATATGGTCTCATTTGCACCTTAATTCAGGCAGAGGCATTTTTAAGAACCTTAAAACTGGATCATAACACTCTCCAAAAGACATCTCAAAAAAGCTACAGAAGATTTTTTCTTAGGTGAAAATTCAACCTTGGTTACCTTTTTTTGCTCACTAGCAGTAAGTAGCTTTAAAGCTTCCATATAATGTTCAACTAGACACAATAACCTGTCCCATTAGAACATCAGTTAAAGCAGTATATCAAAAAAAATACAGAATACTTAGGATTTTCCTTTATATTCTTAAAACCATGAATCAAACTCCACAGACAACTCTGAATTTCTACATTCCTTTAACTACATAAAAAGGATGCACCCTCCAGCAGCTGTCTCGAAAAATGTAAACTGGTGCTGTGCAGCGTAAGTTTGGATGATCTGGCTTAGGAGGTACAAACCAGTTCAGAAATTGGCTATTCACCTTAAGACCTGCAGCCTGTGCCAGACAGTCATGACTATTCAGCTATATTTTCTGCTACTTGAAAAGAGAATGTTCAGATGCCGAAGCACTGATCTAATCTTCTGTTAAGGACTTAGCACCTTCTCCCGTCCCTCAAATTAATGTCTGGAATGTCCCAGTTAATTTATTGGAAACTAATATATACAAGGACTGAGAGACATGAACTGAAGGGCAGAAGTAATCAGAGAAACAGGAACAATCCAGAATTACTCATTCACCCATTGAAATCTCCTAGCGGACTTCAGAAAACTTTGAAATCCATATCCCTCCAAAGAAAGGGCTCCAGATCATATTTCATACACCCTTGTCCCAAAGAATAAATATTTTACCTTCCAAACTGCAATGCAAAGAGCAGACCCTTTACTAGCACATAGCTAATCAGTACCTACCTATGAGAAATCAGGTATTACTCCAGCATGTACATTTATTCAATTGAAAGCTGCATCAGACCTAAGCTTTATGAAATAAGTACAAATTGTCAAAAACGCAAACAGTGAGAGCTACTGTGCATTTAAATGCAGCAGACATCCTCTACAGGGATGCAAAGCATTCAAGAACACAGAAATGTGACCCAAAAATACATTTTAATATAACTGAAAGGATAGGGACAACTCTTACCTCTGTTCAGAGTAACTCTGGATAGCCCAAAGTCTGTCAACTTTATATGTCCCTGATTAGAAATTAGCATATTGTCTGGCTTCAAATCTCTGAAAATATGAATATAGTTGAAGTCAGCAAAAAGAGCACTGAGTAACACTAAAAGTGAACTGACCAGAAACACTCAATACAAAACATTGGTTAGAGCTGTTTCACAGTAACATCTCTTAGCCAGCAGAAGATTCCAGTTTGTGGAACACACTAAAAGAATTAAATATATTTAGCATTAAATATGGCACAAACATCTCAGGCTTTGTAAAAACCAGTGTGCATGTCAAGAATTGCAAATTTTGTGTTTCAGCAGGCTCAACAAGTAATCTTCACAAATACCACCATCATAACATTTACTAATGTGCAGCTCCTACAGGTGACAAGCAAACCTCTAGTAAAAGTTTTCATGTGTGTTCTCTGTAGCACTGCTGAATGCAAAAAGAACTCTCACTATGGGGGAGCTTTAGGGTAGTCAGTGTCCCTTTGTCCTACAGGCACATCAGTGCAGTACCCAGAGGGTTCCTGAACCATCACAGCTGCTAATACACCACTGGACTGGGAAAGAGCTGGCAAGGGAAAGCAGCATGCTTTTGTGTGCTCAGCACACATGAACAGATTTGACTTTAGCCATTGTTACACAACATCGCTGCAGCGCACAAGTGCAAAAAGAGCTTCCAGGAGCTCTAGCAAATGAGGTACCTGTGGTAGCTGCCACAAGGAAATGGCGACCGTTATGTGTTAGAGTGGAAAAATAAAAAACCCCAAACTACCAAATACTTATTTGTTAGAAAAAAAAAGAAAAATTTCACCTGTGGATTATTCCATGCCTATGAAGATAGTCAAGAGCCAATGCTGCTTCGGAAATATACTTAACAGCCATTTCTTCATCAAAATATCCATAAATATGGAGAAGAGATTTGACATCTCCACCAATAAGGTACTCCATCACCTGTCATTCAAGCATTTTAAATTTAAAACACATTTCAAAATTGCAAGTAGAATACAAAGTAACTTTCACCCCTAGAAAAATATTATTTCAAGGAGCAGAAGCAGATAGAAGTACCTTTGTGCAAACCTCATTTCCCACACAATACTTTTCACTTGGATAAAATAACCAAAGTTTCAAGTAACAGCAGACATGAAACATTTTCTTTCTGTAGACCATTTGCTTATTTTATTTGCCTAGATTACTCTTAGAAGCTAATTAAAAAGCTGAGTACAGCTATTTGAGAGCTGACTACAGCAAAAATTCTATATTATATATTTCTATATTAAATATTATGTATTTTAACATATTTATATCAGTATATTAATATATATTTAATTTAACATTGTGTATTTCTATATTACAGAAAATGAAATGCAAAGTACTGTGAAACTCAAGGCCTGAAGCCAAAGACCACCTGTTCTATACAAATCAAAGTATCTCAGTATTTTGTCTTGCAATCATTTATAAACAACATTTAATTGAGACCTAAGCTTTATGAAATAAGTACAAATTGTCAAAAACGCAAACAGTGAGAGCTACTGTGCATTTAAAACACGTGAAAAAGAGTGTAAAAAGAATACACACACCAAATAAGCCATTATGCAGACACATTATGATGGCCCATGTCATATTCAAAATAAAATACAAGTCAGCAGGGCTTCTGAAACTCACTCATTGATGCCAAGAGTGCATTTACGGGGTTTTGGTCATGAAATCTCACCAGTACTTACATTCCAAAATACAATATTATTCATTATATCTGTGTATATATATATATATACACACACACACTCAGACATGATTCTAGCATCTCCTTTACAAATTTGTCACCCTGAAGTCCTTTACTCCATGCATCATTTCAGAGATTCCAGAAAAAGAAGCCTTTGTTTACACTCAAAATGCATTATAGGAGTGCATAGCAACCTTATCTCTGAATTTCATCAAGCTGTTCCCTGTGTGTGCTTACAGCAATCCACACAAATTGTGCCAGACATTTGGCAGACAGTCTGAATCCTTATGTGGAGGCAGTATATAAAGCCATACACAAGTCCTGCTGTGCTCCACAGTGCTCTGTGTAGACCAGTACTTAGCTCTGCCACACAGTTATCATCTTGTCATGTAGGCCAACAGCCAAAACAAAATTTGACCACAGGCAGTAAGTCAAATAGATTTCCTTTAAGTGAGCCATGGAGTACCTTTCAGTCACTTGGATTCTGCTTGAACAGAATGATTTCTTGTTTTCCTTAAGACTTCTACACATTCCTAAGACAGAGTAACTATTAGAAAAGCTTCTCCTGTAAGAGGGGAACATGGGTGGAAAGAGCCCAAAGATACCAGAGGAAGAGAAATATTTTACTTGTTCAACCACTCTGAGAAAGATGTAAAAGTGACTAAGGAATACCATTAAAAAAATGTTTTCAGATATCACTACAGTACATACTCAATTTTCAAGACTACCATAAAACACCACAGCCATTTTTTTACTCACTAAATAGACGTTGTTTGCTGACTGAAGTGAGTAGTATAAGTGCACAATGAATGGACTTTTACTGAGAGCCAACGCATCCCTCTCTGCCTGCACCTGGTGAACCATATTCTTGTTGATCATGTCTGCTTTTTTCATGACCTGAAAAACAAAACAGAGTACACAAATGCTTTAAACATAAAATGTTAATGATAAAACCAGGTATAGACATATAGCTCTGCAGAGAAATGCCTATTATGCATTACTTTTTTTACGTTTCCTATTCTTTGTGTACTGTGCAGCTTGTTATAATCCTTTTAATCACAAAGTCAAGTTTGCACAAATAATTGGCGAAGTTCCTACTAATGACAAGCTTAGATTTTAGTCCTTGGTGTAACAACACAGAAAACGGTTTTTGTTGTTTTTTTTTTAAAAATACGAACTTTTTTTATAATTTATTTTCGTCTTGCCCCCAAGAGGGGGTGCTTTCGCCCCCGGGAAGGTGCAGCAGCTGAGGGGGCTCAGTTACGGCAACTGTTTACAAGCGAGAAGCCAGCAGCGCTCTGGCACTTGAGAAGGTTTTCGTCGTTATTTCCCCTTCTTTGGAGTACTTATAAAAGCAGCTGTGGTTATCAGAGGCCCCCTGACCGAGCCCTCCAGGGCTTTAGCGAGGGGAGAGCGGGACACGGCCGTGCTGACAGCGCGTCCCTGGGCACCGGGTGTGCCCGAGCGGCGGCCTCTCGCCGAGACCCGGGGGCTCCTGCCGGGGCCACACCTCCCCGTCCCCTCGGGGCGCTCCTTTCCCGCACGGGACTGCTCGGGAGCGGAGGCGGCAGCGCCGCGACCCCGGCGACACCTCACCTTCACTGCATAGAGCCGGCCCGCCTTGCGGCCCAGGTACACCTTCCCGAAGGCGCCGCGGCTGATGGGCTTCACAATGGTAAACTCCTCGATAGAGGGAGGCCGCGGCACCTCGACGCGCTTCGGGCCGGCGGCTGTGGCGGCACCGGGACCATCAGCACCAGCCCGCTTTCCCTCGGGCCGCTCCAGAGCCATGGCACAGCCGGGCCCGGGCCCGCCGCGATTCAAAGCGGCCCCGCCCCGCCCCGCCCGCGCCGTCACCAACGGGCAGCGGGCACTCTCGCGAGACCCCGCGCGGCGGCCGCGGCAGGCGGCGGCTGGGGCAGCTCAGCGGCCCAGGGCCGGCCCGGCCTGCGCCGCGCTCAGACCATGCCCGTCACTGTCCACACGCCTTTGGGCTGGCTGACCGCTGCTCAGGTGGTCATCTAGGTGTCCTGTTTGGCACTAGGTTGTAACCTGCTGGGAGCAGGTACTGTTCCCTCATTCCCATGGGAGGCTTGAAGGTGTGGGAATTCAACAGAGCTTAGTGTTGAAACGAGGGGCTTGCCTTTACAAACAAGCTGTGGGCCTGCTGGAAGATAAAACTAGTACTGAGAGATAAAAGAAACAATGGGAATGATTCCACTGATTGATGAGTGGAAAGAAATTTGTCTTTACAAATGAACTATAGGTCTGCTGATAAATGAAATTGGATATTGAGAGATGAAAGAAACAATGGGAAGAAACATAAGTTCTGTAAGAATTAAAATTAAGGGGGGGGGGTATTATACGTTAGAAGGGAGTCTTAGGTATTAGGCATTTTGGGAAGTCTGTACCTCTCGAGTACCTCAGCCAATGGGGAAAGAGAGAGGGAAATGTGGTTGGGAAATTAGGATAAATAGGAGGCTGCACCCTCCAAAAATTTGAGAGACCCCGTGGGAAATGCTCCGTGGTGTCTCCCCCTATTCAAATAAAGTAATAGGACTCCTCTGTCTCTTTTTTGGACATAAACCTCTGGTGTTTGTGGATTGATTTTCCTGTCAGTGTGAGACATAAGGAACTGGAAGATAGTATTTATTTAGAAAGAAACAACTGACTTTGGGCCCACATTATCATTTTCTCTCATGCTTCACTCACATCTAAGTTCAAGAAACATTTGGACAACACTCTGGGGCACACGGTGTGATTGTTGTGGTGTCCTGTGCAGGTACAGGAGTTGGACTCGATGATCCTGATGGGTCCCTTCCAACTCAAGAATATTCTATGTTTCTATGATTTTCTCACACTTGCATACTTGATAGGTCCAAGACCAGTGTCCAGATGGTACAGCTGGGAGGGCTTGTGTGCCACAGAACACGCCCTGTCCAGTTATCACTGTTGCTGTTGATCCCATACTGTCTCTTGGCATTCTCTGGGTTGGTGGTGGCAAACTGCTCCCTGGGTGGGTCATTACTGGTCAGGAGTTATATTAATGTAATCTGTTGCTTCCCACCAATTCTTGATTACTTCACCTGCTATTTATCTTAGGCAGGGTTGTTTTGCAATTGGTTTCCTTATTTTGGGTATCTCCATGGCTACATTCTGCCTCCCTCTTGTGACAGCAGGGGCAGGGATGGCATTTACAATTTACTCTGACCTAGCTGCCATCCTCCTGTTCCCAGAGCACAGGCCTTCTGCTCTGTTTACACTGCACAGCCCTCAGTGTTTACCAGTTTTACTGCTCTCAGCTGTGTTCTAGGTCACTTTTTTAACCCTTGCCTTACTGCTTTTATGTTGCTTTCCCATATACATTGCTGTTCATGTTTCATTCACACTGATTTTAATTGTTCTGTTGCAGCCTGTGCACCAGCAAAGAGCTGTCGCTGCAGAGGTCAGGACAGAACAGTGGCTCTCACACAGCGGATTAGTCATTAGGCCCTTGTTTTGCTCCGACATACATCATTCATAATCTGACCCTGCTCAGAGACCACGCCTTGCTTGTATGTGTGACAGAGAGCTGCTGTCCCACAGATCCCAGCAATACCTGCAATTTAATGAGAAAATGTAGAAAGCATGTTTTAAATTAGCTTTGAAATGGTATGAAATGCAATGTATCGTTGTCTGTGTTTGTCATTTAACTCTGCAATGTTAGTTTAGGTGTGTCTCACCGGGTGCAATGCCAGCAGAAAAATACAGCTGAGAGGAGGGGGGGTTGCTTCTCGTGCTGGCATCCTGTGCAGACATCAGGTTATGCCAGCAATGTGAATGCATCAGGAGCGTGTACTCCACTACAGCCTGAGCTCACTGGAGAGAGGGTAATGCCTTTGCTCCCTTCCCTCGAGGCAGCATGAGCCGTTGTACAGCTGTGTGGAAAACTGCTTCATGGGGTGGATCCAGGTAAATGGTCATCACCTTTTAGGTTTTTTTGCTGTTGTCAGGTTAGGTTTCTGCCAAATCAGCAAGCTGAGCTACATGACTTTGATCACAAGAGTGCTAGTGGAAAACAAAAGAGATGTACACAAAGGCAGGGGGAGGCAGCACTGGGGCTGCACTCATTTAGAGCAGTGTAAGTTGGTGTGGGGTAGCACTTTCAGTGAAGAGCAGTGGTCAGGTGAAAGAAAGAAAATGCTAATAAACCCCCAAGATAACTGGCTTTATGAAGTCCAGATAAATGACATCTGTAGCCCTCCCCTTATCCACTGATATAGTTACTCCATCGTAAGAGGCCACTAGGTTGGTCAGAAAGGATTTTTCGCTGGTGAAGCTGTGCTGGCTGTCTCAAAGGACCTCCCCATCATCCATTGCTTTAGAAACATCATACACTTGGCTAATATTTTAAGGAAGAGCAAAGACAATCCCAAGACAAATAGGCTGTCTGGATAAGAGCCACCAGGAGTGAAGTCAGGACTGAGCAGTGACTGGGGAAAGGAAATTCTGGCAGTGGGAGACCCTGACCACCAACTCACTGACCACCTACTCAGAAAGGACCCCAGACTTAAATGGAAGGAAGAACTGCACCTGGAGACTGATTAGCATGAGAAGCGGGATCTATAGCTACCAAATAAGGGGTTGAACTAATTAACCTTAGACTTATGTGATTTGTAACCAATGAATGCTGATGCCTTTGTTAAAATGTATAGTGTCAAGTTTTCATGATTGGTGAGCCAGCCCTTCGTGGGTTACCACCTATGTCCCTACTTAGCGCAAACTAGAATAAAAATTGGAAATACCTCGCCTGGATGCGTGAAGTGGCGCTGCGCGCCGGTTAACGAGCCCGCGTTCGGGACAACACCCGGGGGCCGTGACCCCGAGCAGGGGCAGGTCCCTCTGGCAGCTGCACCGCCCCCGGGTGACAGCGGGTCCCCCGCTGGGCCCTGCCCGCCCCTCTGCCCGGGCACCCCCGGCCGCGCCTCGAGGCGGCGGCTGCGCGGGGCAGCGGCAGCGGCGGCCCGGAAGCGATTTCGGCTCCCGCCGCTTCCGGGGCGGCTCGGCCCGGGCAGCGCGGCCGCGGGGCGGACATTTCCCGGAGCGGAGCCTCGGGGCCTCCTCAGCCGCCGGCGGCCACAGCGGGCGGGCTCCTGCGGCTGGGCTGGGAGGCGGTAGAGGCGCCTGTGGCCGCCGCCGGCCCCGCCGGGAGGATGTTTTCCTTTTCCACCGTGCAGCCCCAGGTGAGGGGATGGCGGGACGCCCCGGCCCGGTGCGGTGCGCGGTTCGCCGCGCCCCGGGCCCGCTGTCCCGCGGGGGCTCGCTTCGTGTCCGGGCGGAGGCGCTCGGAAGGCCCGGGGGTTGTGGGCCGCGGCGGGAGGAGCCGAGATCCCGCCTGCCACGTTCCTGGGGCTTTGGGCGTGAGCAGGGCCGCAGCGGGGAGAGAGCGGATCGGGTGGGGGCCATGGCGGTCTGGGGTCCGTATCGAGGGAAAAAAGTGCTTACATGGAGGAGAGAGGAAGGTACAATAAAATCTTATAAAGAGTAAAAGCAGGCTGAAATGACGAAATAACCATAGATGGCGTTTCTTAGTATCTGTTTGTGTAGTAAAAGCAAAGGGTGGTGATGTGTGTTACTAAACTGCTGTTAATTTTAACGGGTTGTTGTGAAAGCCAAAAGGAAGTGACTTAGAAGCGTTAGGGGAGGGAAAGCTGTCGGTAATTTGTTGTATAGAACAGTCCGAAAGCAATCGGGAAGACATCGTTAACTAGACAGTGAGTTTGATGGGGCTGGTGAGTTTTATGGACTTTGATCTTAACCAGTGGTTTTGGTTTTATTTTTAAGTTTTGTATCAGTATATGATAGTCTTATTCCACAATGCAATGTGATTGTTCTTTTCACATGTGGAGAATGTATTTATAGCTTTCATTAGAGTAGTGAAATGGAAGAATTTGTATGTTTCTAGGAATGCGTCATTTCACCAGAGTGGTAGATGCAGATGGAAAGTCTGGTTAGTGGTTGAGGTGTTGGCTTTGACCTCTGGAGGCTTTATGGTTTTACCACAAACTCTGAGTCTAATTATAACTTTAGACAATTAATTATGAGGCAGTTTTCATGTCTCACAGCATTGTGTCTTTTGATTGTCTGTCTAGTCAACACAGAGATGGTAGTCCTTTCAGAAGGACATTCAAAGATATACCCAATTAAGCTTCAATCAGGTATTGCAATCAGGGATCATTCCAGCAGCCAGTTATATTCCAGCTCCTTCCTAGTGACGTGTACTGAGAATGAGGAGTTTCAGAGCTGCTGGAGTTATCTGTACCTTGTATTCACAAGAGATGTAGTCACGTTAAGAGGAGGAGCCCTGATATGTGGTGCACCTGGGCTTCTGTACTGATTCATGAGGTGGAGTTGGCTGAATGCTGCTGAGCTGCAGATTTGACTGTGTGTTTTGCATAGTTTCGTTTTGATCCTTAAGTTGAAAGTGGGATCCCAAGGAAGAAAACATAAAGGCAAAATTTGGGAATAGCTTTTAATAATGCAGGAAAAAGTATAGATAATTCAAGTTATAAAAGTATTGCTTTACAGATGAAAATATGAGCTTCTAATCTGTCATACATCCTTAAACTTCCTTTTTTTTCTCCTTAAAAAGAGGTATCAGCTAACACTGTAGTGTTGAAGGTCATGTAGTTTATAGTTAAGACCTCAGTTAAAAGGCAGTGTACAAGATACACAGTTATAAGTCAGAATTTGGAATAGAAGTATGTTTAAATAATTTAAACAAGCTTAAGTCTTTATCTGTTTTTTTTTTTCCAGGCTACTGTTCCTCTGAGTCACCTAATCAATGCCTTTCATTCACCAAAAAGCTCCACAACTTCTGCCAGCAAAGCATCCATAAAGCCTGTTCAAAGGGACACCTCCCCAGAGCATGATCCTCAGAAGAGTGAGGTACTAAAAACCTTTTCAAGAAGTGATGCTTTGGGTTTAACTAAATTAGATCTGAATAATATCAGTGGGAGTGACTGTAATATTCTGCTGGTCTATAAAATAATGTAATGGGACTAAACAAAACAGGATTTTTTTTTTCAATGCATTTCTTACAAGCTTTGTAACTAAACACGTTTTTGGGAGGAAAATCATGGAATCTCTCAATAACTGCAGAACACTGGAAATCAGCATGGGTTGTACTGCTCATCACTGTGTTGTGATTCCATTGTTGGGTTTTTTTGGGGGTTTTTTGTTTGGTTGGTTTATTGGGGTTTTTTTTTAATCTGTATTTGCTTTTGGTGCTGCTGGGATTTCTTTTCTCTAAAGTAATCTTACGTAATCTTTCCCTAAGGTAATCTTACGTAAATTTTGAACATTTATATCTATTTTTCAGTCTGTGCTTAGAAATTTAAGAGATCTGGGTTTGTCTGATTTGAAAGCTAACCAGTTCAGAGAGTTGGTGAACAGGCTGCTTCCTGGCTACTGTACAGAAAGCAAAGTCTCCTCGCAGTGGCACACATCATACATCTCTGCTCAATCCTTCTTTGAAAATAAGCATGGTATGTTTAAGTGAAGTGTTTATGAGAGTTGGTGAGAGTTAAATTGTAAAGGTGAATACAGTTACTCTTTAGTTTAATCTTTTGTGCTGTAGATAATTTGTAGTTGAATGTATTTAATAAAAACAGTATTGATGTATTTTTTTTTATATATATATGTTGTCTCTAGAGTGGTGCTTTTGAAACTCAGGAAATTTAGAAAATTCAATAAATTGTTTCTTCAGATTTCGAGTTGGTTGCTGTTAAACGTTTCTGAACTCAGCTGTAGTACAAGTGCATTTCTCTTAATGATGAGCTTGAGCTGTGAATTTTTCCACCAGTTTGTTTCACCAAGACATTAGATTTTGCTAATCTACTTATGTCATAGACATTTCCAGTTTACATTGTTATTAATTTTTTGCTTGAAGCAATGTTACACAAAGACACTGATTAGAAAGGAGTTCAAGGTGGCAAACTGTTAAGAGTCCATGTAGAGTGTTTCATTGCTGAAATAGACAAGAGTGGTTCCTTGCAGGTAAAGATGTTTTGTTGGAATTAGTCTAAAATGCAGAAAGTAAGACCATTGTAAATACTTAAGAATGTATTAGAAAAATAACTATATAGCTGGCATTTGAGATACTGCCTATATAGTATTGCAGTAGAGAGAAAGAGTATTAAGAATAATATAATATATTAATATATTTTATATATATAATATATTATATATATATTTTACATATATATAATATTAATACAAAATAATATAATATATTAAGAATAATATATTATTCTTAATAAAAGAAAAAATATTAAATTGCATTGTGTTGTGAGGTACAAAAAAAACTGCTCAGTGACAGTTACCTGAAAGTGAACAAAATAGTTGGAAATGCTTCAAAGCTTTGATAGATGTTCTGGTAATTTGTTTAATTAAAGATGCCTGGAGGACTGTAGTAAAATAGAATTAATATTTAAGAAAATAAAAAACCAAACTGTGCAAGAAGTAATATTGAGTTGCCATTTAAGATAGGGTGTATTTACACTTCGTTGTATCTTTTTGCAGGTTTTGTGGATGTTTTCAGTGCTTTACGGTCATCTTGTTTGTACAGACAACATCCTAATCCCCTCCAAAATTTTTGTTCAGATGTTCGGTGTTGGCCAGGTATAAAGCAATAAACTACACTGGTTTTAGTCACTATAGTATTTTTCTATTCTGGAAAAGTATTTTTCCATTTGTTGTAGAGGTGTCACTTGGGAAATACCAATAAGCTTCCAGGAGAAACTGATGTCGATATTAACACTTCAAAACATGAAGTTATTTTTGCATCCGAGTAGTATGTTTCCAGAATTTAGTAAACACCATGTTGTTCCAAGATGTCAGTATATATATTCTTGAAAGACCATAGATGAACTGACTGTTTTTGAATCAATAAATATGTTGAATTCAGTACTCATCCAGTTGAATTTTCTGAGGGGTTTGGTGACTGACAGCATTAGGGAAAACATAATCAAGAGTTCAGGAAGTTCATGTACTGTCCTCAATTCAGTTCTTCTGATGCTGCATCTGGGTATATCTATGTTTGTATCCTGTGCTGAAGAGAAACGCTGACAACATGGAGATAGCCCAGTGATGGGTCACAAGGAAGGGTGCAGATTTTTAAGCATTTAATGTAGGCGGGAAGCTGAAGGATCTGAGGTTTTAGTTAGCAGAATAGAAGGAAAGGAGTGATCCAATTGCTGTTGAACCTTTATCAGTTCCCCTTCTCAAAAACACTTCAAAGAAGAGGCAACTATTCCAAGTAAAAGCATGTAAAATCTCTTTGAAAATTTTCAAAACGAGAATGGCTAAGTTCTGAAACAGATTGTCTGGAGAAGTTTGGTTATCTTAATCCTTGGGGATATTCAAAACTGAGCTGGACAAGGTCCAGAGCTACCTGATCAAATGTTAGACTTTTTTTGAGCAGGGCTCAAAGGTCAGCTCCAGAAGTTCTTTTTATCCGGTGCTGTTCTGGAACAACAAAAAGCTTAGTGAAGGCAATATAATTGACTGGGATTGGTGTTTATTTTAAAACATAGTAGTGAAAGAAGATAAATATTCTTAGCTGGTGGTAAAATGTCCATCACAAGGTTTCTGATGTTGTAGGAGATGACTTAGAGTGCTATAAACTCACTGGGATTAAGTGGTCTCATTTCTTTTGTCAGTTTCAAAGGTAACAGCACACTGAAGCTGTTCCAGATCTCCTCAGAGCTTTTAGACAAAGCATTATTCCCATCCTTCTGGATTTGCTTCTGAATGTTTCATGTTTGTCAGCCTGCCTGGGTTTAATTGTCTGAATGTCTCCTGTTCCCCAAGTTGGTCAATTAGCTATAATTTATAGCATGAACTCCTGATTATTTTAACATAAAATTTTATGTGAAACAGAAGTTTGCTTGGTCAGACTACAAATAGGGTTTGTGATGACATAATTATCCATTTACAGTACAGTGGATATGTTGGGAAGATTATATTCCATATTCTTTCATATAATAGTTTCTGAAATTTCTTAAGGCCTTTTTTTTGTAGTGGTAGTAATGATTAGTTTTTAACTGTTGTTTATTTTTACTGCTTAAAGTTTACATACAGTCACGGAACTTTAAGACTTTGAGATCAAGAGCAAGACGTCTGCAGTCAACATCTGATCAATTCACAGAACCAAAAAGTTCACTTTCTTCAATTTTGAAGGTAAATACAAGTAGCGTTATGGAGTTGTTTTGGGCTTACTCAGACCATCTCTTTCTCTTGAATGAACCTTCAGAATTTACCAGTTTTCTTTCACTAGCATGAAAAAAATCTCCTAATTTTGAAACTTGAGCTAATGGCAATGTATTGTTTTTTCTTATTAATACATATATTTGCTTCATATATCACCAGTAATAAGATTATTTGAATTTTTAGGAGAGTAGTTTCAGCATATAACTATGGTTGTAACTCTAGAAATTAAATTCTTTACACTCTTATTTCTGTGACTTTGAAACTAAAAATAGCTTCAAGTCAAAGGATTTTTTTTAAAAACAGAAATACATCTAGTTTAACATACAAGAATGTGTGTTTTCAAGTCAGCAGGTAACTATCCAAGTTTGGGGTGGAAAAGCACTAACGAAACCAATTTAACCTGGGTACTCTTTGCTTCTAATTGCTTGTACAGAAGTCAGGTCAATTATGATTTCTGATTTAACTGTGTGTGTAAATTACCTTTGAACTCTTCTCTTCATCTAGGCATATGTGGTTTATTTAATCTGTGGACTAGGTGTACTGTGGATGAAGATAAACCAGAGCTAGCTGCATGCAGGGCTTCTCTTAAATGTGATAGGGCACATGAGATGTATTTGCTTAAGCTCCATCAAAATTATACTTGCAAAGGTATTTTGCAATTGGAAATAAAGCAAAAAGCTTAAGCTAGTAAGTCCCACTGAATCCAGTGAATAAAGCTGGCTGTGTACAGATCTGTCTTAGGCTGTGTTTTCAGTTTGGAACTGGGATCCAGGAGGGCTCCAAAACTGATTGTCTCAGCAAAAATGGGAGTGCCCCTGCTCAAACCATTGGGATTCCACACTCAGGCTGCTGGCCTGTACCATCTAACTAACCCAATTGCACATGATTTATATGGTGTTGTAGTTTTAATTTTTTCCTATCACCCATGTTAGCCAGGTGGTAAGTTAACTATTTATCCAAACTTGGTGTATACTAACACTGCTTTGTAAAATATTGCAGGGTTTTATCCTGAGAAAGCGACGAATTGATGTTGAAAACCTAGACACACTAATGAAAACAAAAAATATCCCAGAGGCACACCAGGATGCTTTTAAAACTGGTTTTGCAGAAGGTTTTTTGAAAGCACAGGTATTCCTGCAAAAAACACTTGGTAAGTTGTTTTACTTTACATATCTTGTCTTTGCAATCAGAAAGTAGTTTATTTTAGCCCATTTTAAATATGTTTTTGTTTTCTTTTACAGATTCCTTAAGAAGATCACGTTTGCTTTCTTTCTTTCTCTTCGTTCTTTGTTTTTATCTTGCTATATATTCGTCATTTTTACCTGGGAAAGGTTCCTTTTCTGATGCTGGTTAGTTAACTTTTTTTTCCACACTGTTTCACTTGCATTGTTTCTTCCAGTAGGTTTAGCATAAATTAAATATGTTTTGACATTATGATTGGTTTTCATTAGTACACTGAAAAGTTATCATAAGAGTTATTTGCTACTTCTGGCTACAGCCTTTCAGATGACAGTGTGACAAAATGTTTATGAAGACAAAAATGTTCTCTGTCAGTATAATTATTTTATTTCTTTTGGTGAAACAGTTACATAGAACCAGAGAAGTCAGACTGGTCACCAGTTATGTATTTGTCTTTCAATTTAGATGATGTGTTACCTAGATCAGCTGTAGGCAAGATGGCTTGATTTTGTAATCCCAGCCTGGTTTATAGCAACTAGGAACTTGGATTGCCAAACTGCCATCTTGAGAAATCTGTTGGAAATAATGGAACAATCAACAGGCTGCGCTAATGTAACTGGAGATATTCAACTTGATGCTAAGTTACCACCTGGGTCTCAAGCGCATTAGGATATGTGCAGAAACATTGAGGGAGAAGTTCTGGTTTTGTGTACATGCTTCTGGATCAAGAGCTTTCTGTACTACACGTGTCTAAAAGGCATATCACTGAATTAATTGCAAATATTTTAAAGATTTTTTTTTGAAACATAGATCTTATTCCTGGTGGACACTTGTAAATGAACACATGCCCTTTCAAAAGGGCAGGTGTAAGGTCAGTGTCTTACCAGCATGTGTTCAGGTGCAGCACTCAGTCTTGGAATGAAATGACGTTGTGTATAAATTTGTTGTTCGTCGTCTGCTGTTTGCTCTTAGTACGCTTTCGAACATCAAGTATCTTTGATGCAGCAGTTGATCCAATCCAGTTGAAAAATGTCACCTTCGAACATGTTAAAGGGGTAAGATCAAAAGTAAAATGTGTGCAAGTTCTTGTTTTAACTAATTATTATGAGTCTGATGTTTAACTGATCATTTTGAGTCTGATGTTTAACTAATCATTATGAATGTCTTACTCTGTTCAGGAGATTTCTTTGTATGAACTGAATCTTTACATGCATTGGCCACTCCAAGATGAAGGAAGGTTTTAACCACTCTTTTTTTACTTTGTTTTTGTGGCATTTAATACGTTTTAACAGGTGCACTCTCCACTTGTTGAATAACAGTTTTAAAGGCAAGAATAGCAAATGGCAGGCCAAATATCAGTGTTAATCTACCTTTTGCAGAAGTTAATTAGTACAAAAAGATAATAATGTCATTTGATCATTTCTCTCTTAGTACCATCTCTTACAGGTGGTGTTATTAGGATAGGAGATCTGGAGATTCCCAGAAAGAAGTGGGCATGTCACTGCTGATGGGATACCTCTTTTTCTTCTGTTCAGTTGGTCTTTGACTGTTAGTGGCAAAATGAGGACCTCCCCCTTTCCTTCCCTTTGGACAAACAGATAGAATTAATCTCTTTATAATTAATAGGACTAATATCTTGATGTAGACCTTTTGACTTTGTATTTATTTCTTTGGTCAGATCTCGTCTTGAACTGTTTGGTTGTTCCTTCACTAAGTTTTATGCTTACTTAGTCCTGCAAACTTTTTAAGGATAGGTTGAATTAAATATTGGTATCCACAGAACGTCTGTGGTACACTTCAATCTTCAATCTTTTTCTGTCTGTATTTTTGATCAATACACAATTAGGGACTTAATTGCTAATACAGAACTTACCTATGAAAGCATGCAGTATTTTATAAATGCTTAGTTATATTTGTGGCATGTTTTTCATGTATAGGTTGAAGAAGCTAAACAGGAATTGCAAGAAGTTGTGGAATTTCTGAAAAACCCCCACAAATTTACTGTATTAGGAGGTAAACTTCCAAAAGGTAAGAATCATTGCTCAGCAGAAATGAAAATCTTATGTAGCCATGGCTATGAGGCATGTTCTGTCCTGACAGACTACTTTACAGCCTAGTTTCTTACTATTTTTTCATATATTATGCAAATGAAAATTTTGGGGTTAGACAAAATATACTGTGCCTTTTTTAGTTATTGAACTAATAAACAGTAGTACTTTTTCCTGTAAAGCAGGGGGGTTTATTAACCTTTATTTCTTCCTTATGGCTTTTAGCACCTTTAGTGCTTGCTAACTGCTTTAGATAGTTCAGAAACAAATATTTTCATGTAAAAGGATGATTAAGATCATAATGGAAGTCCACATGACTCTGGAATGCATCGACCTGATAAATCTGTTTCCTGTTAATGCTCTACACTGTTTAAAGACAATTACTTGGAAGGATTTAATTTTTAAAAAAAGGTTCCACAGAAACAGCCAGGAAAATGTCAGTTTGAAGGAAACACTGTTGTAGATTCAGGTGCTTAAGTCAACAGTAAATTTACAAAATACTTCAGGCTTCTGTTTTGATGGTCTTACAAGTCTTTGTTGTTTCTTAAATACGGATCGGATTGTATCTAGATTGGTTACACGGAGCTCCTTCACACTGGCAGTAATGAGCAGTACCTGAAATGGGATCTTAACAACTTTTTGGAGCCAAGTGTACATGATTAGATTTCTTCTAATGTGTGGAAGAAACTAGTCATATAATAAGACCGTGTGGATTTGGTGGTTTTGTTGGGTTTGTGGGGGTTTTTTTTGTCTTCTAGGTATTCTGTTAGTTGGACCACCTGGCACTGGCAAGACGCTTCTTGCACGGGCTGTGGCTGGTGAAGCTGACGTTCCATTTTATTACGCGTCCGGGTCAGAGTTCGATGAGATGTTTGTTGGTGTAGGAGCCAGTCGCATCCGAAGCCTGTTCAGTAAGTGAAATATTTGTGGGTTTGAAGTCTTTTCATGTGCAAGATCAAGTATTCAGCGTTGTTTACATGGCTTGATTAGTTACAATTCTGGTTACTGGAAAGTAATAGTATATAAGGCTAATAAATAAAGCTTAAATTGTGTAGGTAAATGTCACAATTCTGTGAGCATCAGTTAATTGTAGAATCTTCCTAACCATCACATGAAATTAGAGCAAAACTTACAACTGATGTTAAAACAGTCCCAGAGAAAAGTACTAATTTAATTAGAAATGTAATATTCTATAAACTAAATTGAATATTTGAGGTTGTAACTTACTTAGTCATACATAAATTGTTGCAATTTTGAATTGTAAATTTAAGACTAAAAAATTGTGTTAACCTTCTCAATTACTGGCATCATTTTTAGATTTTCTTTTTTTTAGTCTGAATGAGAGCTTTATGTCATCATAGCATAGCAGTAAGCTGAGATTTCCTTTCTCACACCTACCAACAGGCTCAGAATAAAGGGCATTATAATGAAACTTTCAAAATGAATGTCTAGATTTATAACTTTCACAGAAGAAGGTTCCTATTTTAAGTGTGAAAATATTATTGGGGAGGAGAGAATCCAGCTTCTCTCTTAAATGGAAGATTGATGGTGTCAAATATATACAATGCACAAAGTAGTTTGCATTTGTAGAAAAAACATGATTTGCTTCACATGGATGGGATGCAAAATGTAAGGCATGTAGTACCTTAAAACTGCATTTCCTTCTGTTGACTGCCTAAGTGTAGATGCCTGACTTGTACATTAATATTAATGTTACAGATATATCTGGCTGGGTGAGATGAGTTACATCCTGGTATGCATGTACCAACTGATGGTTTTCATGTTTATTACTGCATTTTTGTGGTTTTAATACCTGTAAACTTGAGTGTGAGCCCTTCACTGTAAAATAACAAGTTCTATTAAAATAAGTTAGTGATGAGACCCATCACATTTCATATTGTTTTTATTTAATAGGCAAATACTCTCTATCCAAGCCTGTAAAATAAACTCTTGTAGGGAGTTCATACAAAATACAAGAGTTTCTTAGTTTATTTTACTAGTGATTTCTTGCAGCATGATAAAAACAGGCTGATAAGGAGATATGTATTTGAAATGATAGATACAGAGAGATACAGAATATGGAAAGATACAGAGAATCAAGATTCTATTTCCTTTTTTTTTAGGCTAAAAGCAGGACAGTTTTGGTGATGTCTAATAGAACACTTTATAATCCAAGAATAATAGAAACAGGAGAGTCCTAAACTACATGATATACTGTCTGTTCCTTTGTGTGGTTCAAGGCTCCTTCTGCTATTTTCCTTTTGTCAGGGGAAGCAAAAGCAAATGCACCTTGTGTCATATTCATTGATGAATTGGACTCTGTTGGTGGGAAGAGAATTGAATCTCCAATGCACCCCTATTCAAGACAGACCATTAATCAACTCCTTGCTGAAATGGATGGGTAAATATATGGATTCTGAGGGCACAGAAGGTGCTTGACTGACTGGTATTTTGGATATGTGGGTGAACTTTTTCTTCTTGACAGCTTTGAAGTTCTGTGTAATTTTTTGTTATGCTTTTAAGGATATATATTTAATATGTTTTTATGGTTACTTTCTAGTGCTGACGAGAGTAGCATTAATGGCCTTGTTGGAAAGAATATAGAAGCTGCTGAATTGTAGTTGCACAGAAGCTGCAGTTATTTCAAATAATTTCTCAATTTTTTTAGCCTGGTTATATATCTAAAGGAAGAAGTTCTACACTGAGATTAGAGCATGTTTTTAACCAGTTGCTGGGTTAAACGTGGTCATTCTTGGATCACGTGTGTGAAACCATGTTTTTGATGGGCCAGTGAGGTCAGTAGTAGTTACTGACAAAATTGTAATTTCTGTGTCCAGAACAAAAATAATTCTCACCTTGTTTTCCCCACAGCTTTAAACCAAATGAAGGTGTTGTGATTATTGGTGCAACAAACTTCCCTGAAGCATTAGACAAGTGAGTATAATGCACTGATTGTTTTACAGACCATGTAGTAAAAAAACCCCTGCAACAAAACCAAAGTTGCCTGTGATAATCTTCTAGTATTACAGTGTCATAGCTGGAGTTTTCCCTCTTAAAAAGGATGTGTATTGACCAGTTTTTGGCATATAATAGGTTGCAGACTTAATAATTAATATGTTTCTAAGTATTTAAAATTTCTGGAAGTTTTTCAGCAAATTGGTAAGCTGCATCCCTTGTTCACAAAGTAAAATGTTCAAATGCAAAAAGTCTTTTAAAATGAGTTGGCAGTAATACCTTTCATTTGTCTTTTTGTAAGTAGGTAAGAAAAATATATTCTTTGTGTATGTTCATGAGACATAATCTATGTAGATATCTATGGAAATAGCAATGGATTTTTGTCCCTTGATATACATTAATTAATTTACTGCAGCATTTTTGAGTCAGTGTACTAAATTGTCGTTTCTTTCAGTGCTCTAATACGTCCTGGTCGCTTTGATATGCAAGTTACTGTTCCCAAGCCTGATGTAAGAGGTCGTACGGAAATTCTGAAGTGGTACCTTAACAAAATCAAGTATGACCCATGTAAGTAAATATTTTACTGTAGTAAATTTTTTTGTAACAGTTTCTGTACTGGATCAGCCCCTGTCATATTAGTCCTTTATTCCATCAGCACATGCGGCTTTATTGTGTTAAGAGAACCAAAAAATTGTCTAGTATCTAGTGTTTTCCTCTAGTTGCTAAGAGTTCATAGTGTCTTGAGAATAAGCTCAATTTCTTTTAAAATGGATTTTTTTTTTGTTTAATGCATAATTTTCAATAGAATATGATTCTTGCTTAAAATTTCAGGAGCCATATCGACTCTAATAAACAAAAGGGTTTTGTTTTGTTTTATTTTCTCCCCCTACAGCTGTTGATCCAGAAATAATTGCACGAGGCACAGTAGGATTTTCTGGAGCAGAGCTTGAAAATCTTGTAAATCAAGCTGCCTTAAAGGCAGCTGTTGATGGAAAAGAGATGGTAACCATGAAAGAACTAGAATTCTCCAAGGACAAAATTCTAATGGGTAGGATTTTATACAAAAGACATACATGTATATTGTAATACACACATAGTGTGTATTGTAAGTATGTTATATTACCTCACACAGAGGTTTTTTTCTGGGGGGGAGGGGGGATGGTTTGTTTGGGGTTTTTTTTAACTAATGAAGTTTCCTATTAGTTATTTTTGAATAGAACCTTTTGAGACCAGAGAGTAGTATGTAAAATCTAGTGTGGAATACATTCTTTAAAATTTGATACTATTTTTAAAGTTAAAAATGCTGCATGTTATACTTCAGCCTAGAGGGAGAGACAGGCTTGACTTCTTATCCTTCCCCGCCTATGATCAGAAGCCTGGACTTCTGTTTAACTTCTCATAAGGTAGCACAAAGCTTAACTGTCTCAGGCATAACCACTATAAATCTGGTCTGTTCATGCTTGAGAGAAGAAATTACATTTTCTCAGATACTTAGACTGCATTTTAAATCTATTCCTTTAAAAGCAGCTTGTCTGTAGAATATGTTCGGGTCCATTTTTAGACATTAAAATCTGACTTGTAAACATTTTGCACTTAATAAGTGTTAGTTCCCTTTGATTACATGTTCTTTGGCTGCTTTGTGCTCTGTATAATGTGTGGATTGTGGTGGCCAGCTGTACAAAAAGGTTAATTTAATGTTCCTCTTTTTAAGGGCCTGAGCGTAGAAGTGTAGAAATTGATGAGAAGAACAAAACCATCACTGCTTACCATGAGTCCGGACATGCCATCATTGCCTATTACACCAAGGATGCGATGCCGATCAACAAGGCCACGATCATGACACGAGGAACAACACTGGGACATGTGAGTATTTCTTTATCCAGCTCTTTTAGTATTTTTAAATTTTAGTTTATTAATATTTCTTTGTTTAGTTTTATTTTTATGTTGGTTTGGTGGTGTCGAGGAATTTGTAGTGATGCTATTTGCTGTGATTATGTTAATGAATATTGTAATCTGTTGAAATACTCAGTTTTGAGCAATCTCTCGGAAAACCCATGGTCATCTTTTCTGTGTGTTAGAAAGCTTGCTTTCTTCATTTTGTAATAAGTTAGTGTGTGCTAGTATAACAGTTCAGATGTGCAAGGAAAGAAATATAAGTAAGTTTGGTTCTGCTGCAGTCAAAATAGCACCCAACAGCAAAATTTTGAAGAACATCCAAAGGACTGTTAAGTAGAAACTCAGCTGTACTTTTAATACAAACATCCTTTATTAGGTTGTTCTTTGTCCAGTGTGGCTTTTTTAAACTTCATCAGTTACCTGTATTGTTTTTAGCATGGATATCCATAAGTTTTTCTACTTTGCCTTTATCTGCCAAGCATTTGAACAGAATAATATTTCTATTACTGTCTCTTCCTGTTGAACTTTTTTCAAGTTAATGTGTTTGGTTAATGAAAAAACCATTGGTCTGAATCCCCTGGGCAAGTTGATTTGTACACAGACCAAGTGCAAGGAATAAGGAGAAATTGATAGAACAGGTTGTGCTGTTTCTTCTGGTAGTAGGTGTAAGTTGCCCACATTGATGTGGTGCTCAGGGTCTGAGGAGACTGTTTCAGTGGTTCAGCTGAGCACCTCCAAGCAAACCTGATGAATGCATATACCAGGGGCAGGCCAGAGCATGCAAAGAGTTACATAAAATCTTTATCGGCTTTGGATATAAATAAGAATATTTTTGAGATTACTTCAGTATTTCTTCAGTTTTTGTTACCTGACCACAGTTCTGTATCTTACAGGTATCTTTGCTCCCAGAAAATGACAGATGGAGTGAAACTAGATCCCAGTTGCTTGCACAGATGGATGTCTGTATGGGAGGAAGAGTAGCAGAAGAGCTCATATTTGGAAGTGATCACATCACAACAGGTCTGCTGATTGGTAGTTAAAAGAGTTTTTGATCAAGGCTGTGGACTGGCATGTTTAACATGGTTTCAGTAATGTAACTTAGATCTGTTTGCTCTCTAGGTGCTTCCAGTGATTTTGACAATGCTACTAAAATCGCAAAACTGATGGTGACTCGATTTGGAATGAGTGAGAAGGTAGTATCATCAATCTTTTAATATTTATATGGAGCAAAACCAAGTTCTATTCTGTAGCTAAAGCTATTTGTCTTTCAGTGATCTCTGAGATTAGGGTAAGTAGTTTTCACAAAAAGAGTAAGCCTTATGACCTGGTCTGCTATACAGAGCTCAGCTAGAAAACCTGTATATTTGACAGTTTTAAAAATTATCTTGCAGGATTTTCACTCCAAAATTGCCTTGAAAGTTACTAATATCTTCAGAAAATAGTTTCAATAAAGCCAGATGTTTTGGAATTGAGGATAATTTTGAGTCTGGGAGGGTGAAGGGGGTAACAACAGTGAATTTTCTAGACTTTCTTTAGAAGCTTCTTTAGTCATGTTTATTGTCCATCAGGTATCAGTAGTCTAGGCATTTTGCTTTGGTTTTTAAGTAAGAAAGCACTTAGTTAGGATCTGTACTGTGACCAATTGAAATGGAATTCTGCATTAACTACATAGTTGATGAATAGGCTTCTTGTTTTGCTTCTGCTGAAAGCACTTCAGCAGGCATTTGACTTCATGATCTTATTTGTTTGCGTGCAAAAGCAATAGGTGCTGAAACTCGTACAGTGTTTTATGTGTATGACTGCAACAGCGGCAAGATAAAGTTATTTTTGTTGTTGTTTAGCTTGGTGTTATGACCTACACTGATACGGGGAAAGTCAGCCCTGAAACCCAGTCTGCAATTGAACAGGAAGTGAGGACGCTTCTACGGGTAAGAGCCTCTCCCCCTCCACTCTCATACTTCTGAGATAAATTGAACACCTGATTGCTTAATTCATTTAAGTAATGTATACAGGTTAAAATACACAGGTGGGTAAAAGTATTCCCAAGTATTTAATGTAGCTGCAACTTTTAACCTCTGCATATCAGAACTTTTTTTTGATTGTCATGCACAAGTAGAGTGAATCAAGTTGGTGGCATTGGACTCTTTAATATACTCATTAACACTTCTCTTATATTTGGTCAGGATTTGTATTTTGCCTATTCAATTCACAGGAAAGGTATGGCTACAAATTGTTTTAGAACAGATGTGAATGTTTTATGTTACTTTCACATTTCATAACTCCCAAGATGAGTAATTTTGTATAAAATCACAGGAATGGCCGTATCAGATCAATGTTGGCCTTCAGTATCCCTCACAGGGATCAGTGTCAGATGCTCAGGGAAATTTGTAACATTTGATAACCACTGAACTTTCTGATCACTGTTCTGGTAATCTGAATTAGTTTGGTACAGGCAGGAGAATTACTTAGATTGTAACATTTAAATGATTAACACTTTTGCTGTAATTGTTGTTGAACTGACTTGGCCTTGTGAGAACTACCAGGATAGAACTAAAAGTTGAAGGTGGTAATGCTGGCATTGTGCATCTCCTTGCAGCAACTGGTGACTTTTAGTAGCTGGTAGCTTTCAGCTTTCTAAAACTACATAGTATTTTGAATTTTATAAGTATTAAAAAACGATAGTCTTTGAGGAACAATCTGTGAATGCTGTAGCTTTGCTCATAGTGCAAAAAAAACCTATTTTGTTATAAAAATCAGGAAATTTTCCAATCTAGTAAGTCTTTTCTAAGTCATATGTAACAATACTAAGGTTTGTCTCAGGATTTTGTTTTTATGCCTACTTGTGCAAAATTCAAAGGTGGCATAAACTGTTCGGTTTTTTTTCATTAATTATGCCAGCTATATTTTAAATCTTTGTGACTCAGGAGCTGTGCTAGCTTTGAAATATAAGGTCCAACTTCAGATGTTTGTCTCAAGCTGTATTTACCTGGAAACAATTTTTGAAGTGGAATCTTATTGTTGTTCTTGTTCTAAAGTCTTAAAATCTCCTTCTACCTGTTCTTAATATTAGGACTCCTATGAGCGAGCGAAGAACATCCTGAAGACTCATGCAAAAGAACACAAGAATTTAGCAGAAGCTTTATTGAAATATGAGACTTTGGATGCCAAAGAAATCCAAATTGTTCTAGAGGGGAAAAAACTAGAAGTAAGATGATAACTTCTGGGATATGTAACTGATAATTTGAAGAATGTACATCTAGCAATGCCGTAGTCTTACGCAGCATAGCCTTTTTTTCTCTTCCTGATGTGTGTATGGCATTAGTGTCACTTTAATATTAGTCTGTCTCTTGTGAGCTTCTGTTACTCATCTATTTGTTGTGTCTCATGAGAATAAGACACAAAATAAAGCAAGTTCCTCATCCTCTGCTCCCTATACTCTTCGCACAAGAAGTTATTCAGAAGGATAAATCTCAGGGTTGAATTCAGCATTTTGATTCAATCAAATGTGTTGAAGCTGAGAAGAAAAACATGCAGATACACTGGTGTGTGTTGGCACAGCTTCCTGGGCCATGCTGCTACATGTGCGTTTGAAGCGATACCCCACAGTATGTGCTCTGGAATGTGTTAAGGAGAGTGACAGACTGAGATGTGAAGCATTAGGATGTCATGTAGCTATTGCTCATGCTCTGTTTGAGGCTAGAGATCACTACTAAAGGCTTTTTATTTAGAAATGTAACAAAACATCTCAAAGGATGAACAAGCTACATTGTGGGAGCACCATGCTAGACAAAAATACTAGTGGTCATGTTTCCAGTACTCTTGGGGCTAAAATACACATGTATGGCTGAGAGAGAAATTTTAAATGCAAAAACAACAGGCTAAATGTATCTAAGCCTCTTTGGACCATGTTTTGGGTGGAACCATAGCAGGGATAAGAGAAATACCTGTGACCTCTGATGTGCTGCTGACAAGTTTCTTAAAGTTTTTATTACTGCAGTAGACAGATGACAGTGCTTTGATGACAGTGCTTTTACACTGCTGGAGATTCTACAGAACTAGTTTCTAGTAATACTATGTACGGGCGTTTGATAATCCAACAGATAATCTCTTTGAAGAGGACAACATTGCTCACTGAAGAGTAATTCAGAAAATGTTTGAAGCATGTGTTACTTCAAGTAACATTCCCAGTTCTGTTCTATGGTAGAAGTAGGGAAGTAAAACCTTTTCTTTCAACCTTTACAGAAACCTCGGGAAATTCTAAGAAAATACAAAAAAGGTTTTGAAAACAGGAGCTGTTTCCAATCAAGTGGAAGTGATGGCTAGCAATTATATGCCAGTATTCTTCTGATCTCATGGAACTGGTTTTTAGGAATAACACATATTGATAATAATCCTTCTGCACAATCAGTTGTAGCCTTGTGGGATTACAAGCTTCTGTTGCGGAGAGGGCATGTATTAGCATATAAATGTCCAGGGTTAACATACTTGGACATGAAAATAGCTGGGCTGGTGCCAATAAATGTCATTGGAAACTGGTAGCTACATGTAAAACTAGAAGTAACATAGTATTCTAGAATTTTCTGAGTGTAATGCTTGATTTATAACCTAGTTTTTTTAGTAAGAGCACATGGGGTTTTTTCCCCTTTCAAAATGAGATCAACTTTCTTCTTGCCAGTTTTTGTCAGCTTACTATAGTGACATCCCGCTCAGCGTGGGAGTCGAAATGTTATAAAACAGTATAGGAAGTGTCTAGGCTGACTAGTTACAGTTGTACATGTATTTCAGAAATATGCCAACAGAAATATACTGCATATTTGGCATCTGGTTTTGGAGTAATAAAGGTTAATTTTAATTATGCACATTGGTTTTCTGTTTATTCACTGTAAATTGCTATAAAATGTAATACCAAGTTCCCTAGTATGTAAATTAAGTGTATAAAACATTTAAAATTGTAAATAAATTTAAGAATTATGGCAAGATTGCACTCCCTAAATGAGATTTCTAGGGAATGTTCTCCCTAGAAATTCACACCTATTTTCAATTGCTGCTTCAGTAGTGGGACTTGAAAGGGATCTTTTCCAGCTAAATAATGCAAATTTGCATTTAGAAAGAGAAGCAAAAAAAAACTTCTCTTGTTTGAAGTTACTAATATCTATACTGAATGATCTTTTTGGGGGGTAAGTCCTTGAAGTCCAGCTGATTTTTCTTATTCAGAAGCTTCTTGCTATATGCATAGAAGTAGGACAGTCTCAAAAATGAAAAAAAATAGTGATATATCATTGGGTCATGAAAGATTGTTACAAGCTTAGCCATAAAGTATGAAAGGTATCTTTGCTTTCTGGCCAACTAACAACACAAGTGTTACTGAAGAGTTTACTGTCTGTCGTTCCTAGTTAGTTTAGTGCATGTAACATGTGCGGGGTTTCCAACAAACTTGTCTACTGAGACATTGGATTTGACCACTGGTGTTCTTGGGAGCATCTAGGAGCTGGAATTTCTCCTTTCATAACTACTGGGCAGAGATAGGAGAGCACTGGATTGGGTTTGTTTGGCAGGATTTTTGTAATGAGGAGGCTACATGCATGGCATCTGGTAGAAGATGCCTGAAGCTTCCCTTTGTCCAGTAGAGCACTGCTAGACAGCTCTAGGAGGACCTAATCTTGTCCAAGGCTGAGCCCATCAGCCCCGGTGGTAAAGCCTCTGAGACAACACACTTACAAAGGGGAAGAAGCTCTGCCCAAAAGCAACTGCAGCCAGAGAGAGGAGTGAATATGTGAGAGAAACAGCTCTGCAGACACCAAAGTCAATGAAAGTGTAGCAGGGTGAAAGTGGGAGTCCCTGCCCTGAGGAGGGAGGAGCAGCAGAGACAACCTGTGATGAACTGACCACAACCCCAATTCCTGTCCTCGCCCCTGCTCTTACCACTTGAGGGGGAGGAGGTAAAGAAAAGCAGAAGTGAAGTTGAAAACGGGAAAGAAGAGGGTAAGAGAAGAGGTGGTGTTAAGATTCGGTTTTATTTCTGGTTTGATTGGCAATAAACTAATTTCCCAAACTCAAGTCTGTTTTGCCCATGACAGTAAGCGATGAGTGATCTCTTTCTGTCCGTATCTCAACCCACAGGCCTTTTGCCATGTTTTGTCTCCCCAGTCCAGCTAAGGAGGGGAGTATAGAGTGGCTTTGGTGGGCACCTAGTGTCCAGCCAGGGCACACACACCATAACCACAAAAGCAGCTTCCAGAAATGAATCAGAGCGTGTACTAGTTTGAAAACAAACTAGTGGGAGACACCAACTCAGAATAACAATTTAATAGGGAAATAAAATAAGGGAAAAAAAAAAAACCCAACAAAATAAAGGCAGAAAACACTGGGTTAAACTGACAGTCAGGATACTACCAGACACCCTGTTAATGAGGATGGTGGTAGCAGCCCTCCTGAAGCGGTGATCCTCTAGAAAAAGGGTCTGCTCTTCCTCAGAAGGTCCAGTGGTGGCTGTGTAGCTCCTGTCCTCTGGAAATCCAGTGGGAAGGTTGTCTCTGGTGTTCAGAATCTCAGCTTATATCCACGATGGGATGCTTGGTTCCTCCCTCTGGGTGGAGCATCTCACAATGGGGTAATGAGTCATGAGGCCAAGTGTTGATGGGCTCATTAACAGAAGATGGTCCTGAGGGAGTTATCTCTGAGTCATGCAGCAGGACAATGATGGGCCATTAACAGCAAGATAGTCTGGGGGGAGGAGGCAAGGAAACACTGCCCCACCTGACTTCAACAGCTCATGAGGATGGTAATGGAATACACTGCAACCCAGGACAGAGGGTGAGAATAATCTCAGTACCTTTAAGTAGGAACAGCCTCCTGCTGCTGAAAACGGGGCAGAGCTAAGTGCTTAGATGGACTGTTTGCTTTCTAAATACGTCTGAAGTGGTCACAAGCAGAGTGACACATAAAAATAAGAAATTCAAACTTAGACATAATTCTGAATGTTCCGTATTCCTGAGGCTGGCATGCCAGAATTCTATCAGCAAGCTTAATACAAAGGAAATACAAACTTCCAGTGAAAGTTGTGGCCTGCTCTTCTGGCTGCTTCCTACTCTGTGATGATCTGAGTCAGCTGAAATGTCAGAAGAGTTTTCTAAATCCCAATCCTTTAAACTGGCTGTGAAGTTAGAGCAATCAAGCCATTCCTAACTTTCTGCTCTCTTGATCTGCTTGGAAACTTTGACTAGAAGCAAGGAGAGCTATTTTTGCTTCTAAAACATGGCCAAACAACACAATGAGAGGTGAGAGTATGCACTTCAAATAGGCCACTCTCTCTACTAGCATCAGAAGTAGATTTCCCTTCTCTCTTTCCAAAAGCATGACTCACATTCTAGTGTTTATTAAGAGGCCTTCCTCTGGTGTTGGCCAACATGAGAACATCATCTGCTCCTTCCACAGCATCATCAGTGCATAAATGGCTGCAACATTTGCCATTTAGAGCATTGGTATTGACCATGAAACATTTAATGGGAGAAGGGGGGACTCTAGTGCATGGGGTTGGGGTTTTGTTTCATTTTGTTTCTTCCCAAATCTAGTTTTGTGGTTAGTGCCCTGTCCTGGAAATTTAATGCTGCCAGTTTTAATTCTGAGATTTCAGCACTGGGTTTTGACATTGAGCTCAGAAGTATATGACTTCTAAGATTAATATGAGTTTTCAGTCTTTCACTACTCTTTCAAAAACTGTTCTGGAGGAAACTGAAGGATCCTGCCCTGTCTACTGGGTCTATGAAACTGGCCAGAAATCACAGAAAATAGAGGTGGACCCTGTCACACTTGCTCAGTCTCTCAGAAGAAACCCTCCACAGCAGCAGATTTGGACTGAATGGTTTAATAAGTTCTATACCAATTTTTCCAGAATTATAAACATCAGTTACCATAATCCATTTATTTCCAATGGGTCATTCATTATTTTGGCAACAAATGATGAATTGCCTTTCACCTACTGTCTTGTCCCTACAAGTTAGAAGACCACTTTGTATATTCTTAGCTCTTATTCAGTGAAAGCTCCTCTGCTCTATCAACACATCACAGGACAAACAGAATAGAACTTATGGGTTTACAGTTTTAGGGCTGACCTGCTTAAACTGGAGTTGCTTTTTCACTTTGTCCCAAATCAGGGTGTGATTCTCTCTAGTGAATTCTTGCCCTGTCATACCATGGCACAGCATCTCCCAGGGTGGTTACTCAGGAAGTCCACACAAACTCAATAACCTACAGCACATCCCTTTGCAAACTGCAGCCAACAGAAGCTACACACAAAATTCCTAAAGGTACCAGATGTTCAAGCTTAGCTAGAAAATGGGACACCAAGAAAAGGCTTTGAATAGAAAACGAGACACCAATAAAAGGCTTTGAAGAGAAAATGTCACCTTGGGGTGAGTCCTCCCCAAGGGTTTCTTGTGCTGCATTAGGAACAAGCAGATTTTGTCACCTGAGGACTTATGAGTTATTGCAGTCTGAGACAGTTCTGACCTTTTGTAATCTTGCTGTAAAACACCCAGATTTGAGCCTCTTGGGCAAAAATTGCCTTCCAGCTTAGTGCTGGGATGAGTTACACCAGCAAAGCAGACAGGTGGAAAACGCAGTCCACTCATCCCCACTGTGAACACATCCTGACAAACATGTAATGTAGTCCATTAACCTGTAGCAGTGGTCAGTGTTTATAATAATTTTAATACATTCAGTAAACACAAAAAAATATTTAACAACATTAAGATGTTGAGGCAAGAACACACAAAAATGAGAAATACAAATGCAATCTCTAAGTTTTAATTTCTTCTGTCATTTTTCTTGCCTGGCTCTTCTGAAGCCTTTGCTTCCTGTTGTGTTTATTTTTTTGTCCTTCTTTTTCTTCATGTCTTATATTCCCTCACAGTCATTGCAACTGAATCTACATATAATAAATATAAACTATAGTACATTAAACTTAGTCATGAACAATCTTTATAATTTCTCAAGCTCTAGGTTTTTAGATTTGGTATTGGGTGATCTGCCAAAGTTTCCAAAAAATGTTAAAAATACTGGAATAAAAACAAGACCATGAAGAGCCCCAAACAAAATAACAAGGAACATGATCTTGAAGAATGTCCTAAAGATGTAGGTGTTTGCTGCAGCCAGGACAACTACTCCTAGTATTGTAGAAACTGCACCTTGAAGTACTGGGTAACCTAGCAGGGACAGAGCTTCAATTGCCCTTTTATTGGCTGATGACTCTCCACTCGCAACAAAGGCATAGGAAATATGAGCAGAAAAATCTACGGAAAACCCTATGCAAATAACCAGGTTGATCATGGATATGGAATCGAGATTGACGTTCCAGAACGTCATGAAACCAGCAACGCCAACTATAACAGAGGCTATAGCAAAAGTCACCCACAAGCAGCACAATGGGTTAGGAATGAGCAGAAGGGAGACAACGAGCATCGCCCCGGCAGCCACGGCAACGTTCTGAACAGTGTTCTGCACTATCACCAGGTACTGGTCGTAGTAGATGAACGCTGGGTGATACACCTTCAGTGGAATGCTGCACTGCTCAGCTGCCTCTCTTAACTGATTGAGGAGATTCTTCTCATCAACGGCTGACGTCACGTTCACTGTCTGGATGAAGAAACGTGAAGCTTCTATTTCATCCTGAGTCTTGTTTATGTCCCACTCAAAACTGGGACGAAATTTGAACAGTACAGTTAAGTTACTAAAGAAGTCAGTCTTATTGTTTATATTTATCAACCCCCTTTTGGCAAGTTCTGTGTATACCCTCAGCCATGACTCTGAGAGGTTCTTATCTACATAGGAAATGTTCTCTAAATTCTGTGCACAGCTCTCAATGCCAAGACGCACCGTCTCATTCCAGTAATCTACGCTCTCAGTAATGACAACCATGACCCTGGGGCCGTATGTCGAGAAGTATTTCTCATCATCATCATAGTATGGAATAACGTAGGAGTCATCATTTGCCAGATTCCGGAGATCGATGCCTTCCCTGATCTGCGTACACCCATAAACACTGCCACCCAAGTATGCTCCGTACAGCAACACCACGAGCAGCTTGATCCATTTATTTGTAATAAAAGGGCCGTAATACTTTTTAAAGAATACGCTCATTGGATGCTCACCTTCTGGCTGAGATGGCTGCCTGGAACAGCTGCCAATACAGCAAGCATTGTACAAGCAGGAGTTCTCAGCCTGATCTTCACCTACTCCCACACGCATACAAGTCAGCCAGTGGCGGTTCTCTTGCTCCCTTTTGTGATTTAATACCAGAACAGCCCCAAAGAAGGTCATGGTATATACATAGCAGAAGACAAAAGCTGTGCCCGTATAGAGGCAAAAAGACCTCACGGATGGAAAAGCCGTCCAGGTGCCAATGAAGAAGGCCAAAACATCTGTGAGAGTGGTGATGGTCACAGAAAGTGCTGCTTCTGCATAAGTCTCAGCCAGCAGAGACTTAACACTGGATTTCTCTTTTTTCCTTGAACTTTGTTCCCAGGAAGCAATCATGATGAACATGTCATCAACGCCAACCCCTGCAAGAGGAGACACTGTTAACGCTGCACTGCAGATGACAGCTTCCACCAACACCCAACAAAACGACCTTATTCACATTTCGGTCTGCATAAAATTTTGAAAAAGGAAGCTGGGCTACTAACACTGCTCTAGTGTTGATGCAACTTACATGAGAATCTGGAAAACACATCCTTCACGTGTAGCTGAATGTGTTATCTTTCAGCACCTCCTGGTGACCTGGTAAGTTGTTGATCCCCCACTGACTCTGCTGAAGGACTGAGCACACCTACTGCATCTCTGACAAGTATCTTGTAGCTGATGTCCACGTGTCTCCTGATGCAGATGACAGATTTCAAAGCATCACATATTCTGATGCTCAACTATTCTTATCACTGGAAGCATCCCCCATTATCTCTGGAATCTCTTCTTCAGCACTGCAGCAACTTAGACCAATAATTTCTTGTTCTGCCTTCAGAAGACAGAAGAGCAGTTGCTACCACACGGGAGAAGAGTGATTCCAGTTTTCCAGTGGCTCACTTTTTAATGCTCTTTGCTCTCCACTTCACTCCAGTTCATCCTTCAGCACTTACTCACGACTTATTATTCATTTATCTTTACATTTATACTGATGTACTCACAAATATTACCCACCAGATCCCTGGGAAACCCTGCCAGCAAGACTGGATCCTGGGCCTGGGTTTTTGCTAAGATGCCAAAGCGAGAGGAAGTTCAAGAAGGAAGAGCCAATGGGCTTCTCTCAGCTCTGCTAACTCTCAAGACTTTAATCACACACCTTTCAGTATTTTGCCATGTTGTCAAGAGCTCTTCTATTCACTGAAAATTAATCACACAAAAGGGAAAGCAGGGCTGCGCTAATAGTGGAGTGAGATTTAGTCAAGCACAGAAGAATAGATGAAATCACTACTGGCTACCTGAACAGGCAATTGCCAGTAAACATTCAAAGAGGAATTAAGCAGCACGTCACAAGGTACTACTGGATGGCATCGAGCCAGGCTGCTTCGGAAAGCAAGCAGCCTTCAAAGCAAATCCTCTGATGTACTGAGAATTTTGCTTTAGCGCAAGGAAGACAAAAGTCTGTGTGTTATTTCTGAAGATCTGGCTTAAGAGACTGGCTTAAGCCCTTTCCCAGGTAAACAAAGGGGTCTTTTTGATAGTCAGAGCCACTGCAATTGATGAGCAAACAAAAGCAAATAAAAAATGCATTGGAATTATGCAGGAAACAAGGAAACAATGCCTGCCCTAAGGAGCATTTGCACTGGAAAGCTAGGATGATGCACAGCCTCTGTCAACCTGGGAGCTCCACGTGTTTTCCTTAGCACTATACCAAGCCCAAGAAAACATCACATGAATACATCATATAGGAGATCAGTAAGGATCAGTAAGGATCTTTGTTTTGCAGTAATTTGCAGCAACATTATCTAACAGTATTTGGAAATTTCAGCACAGGCTGTTAAGCAGTCTGTGCAACAAGGCTACAATGATACCAACTTCCTTGGGTTTTTTGGGGGGCAGGACTGCTTGCACAAATGGTGCATCACTTCAGTTGTGTAGCTGAATGAGACTGGTTAGTATATAGCAATATAACTACATATATATATAGCAATATATATAGCAATATAACTATTGCAGAGGATTAATCATCCTGGCTACATTTCCAGGGACACTAGAACAATCCTGGAAAGTGCTAACCTTACCACTGTCTCATTTACAGTTTTCCGGCTGTAGCAGTGGATCTAGATCAGGCCTTGTCTTCTGGGAAAAGCTGCCCCTGCACCAGAACCCATCTGCAGTCCTGCTGTGGGCATGCTGAGCTGAGCTGAGCTGAGCTGAGCTGAGCTGAGCTGAGCTGAGGGGCTTGCCTGCCTTTAGGTGTTCTGAGGAGGCTGCACCTCTAGGTATCTCCTCCACTCACTTCAGGAGAAAATGTTGTATTATCTGACATTCACATCATAAAAGACTGACACCATTAGGTTGTTTTAACTTCACTTATAGTCTTTGTAGCTGAATCTGACTCACTTTTTCTACTTACCCAGAATCAGGAATGGTGCATTAGCCACAGTGACCACAAACGGAACTCCACAGAAGAGCATCAGTCCAAAGCTGCTCAATACAGCTAAGCCGGAAGAAAGCACTCCACAGCTTGCAAGCCAGATATTATTTCTTATACAGCTCAGTCTGAAAATATTTCAAGGAATATCTTAGTTATGTGTCAAATACTTCACCAATGTGTTTGGCATGACAAGTGCACAGATACAGCGATACCCTCTCTCAGAAGAACTCCTGATGAAAGCTGCTAGCAGAGTTCCCAGGTGTCAGCATTGCATAAAATTAATTTCTCTAGGAGGCGTTATACACATTATTACCACTGCCCAACTATATTCGGAGGAGTGAAGATGTGTACTGCTCTTTGCATTAATAACCAGAGATGTCAGAGATGTCATAAGCTCTACCAGTGACACTAGACTTAGGGTGACCCAAAAAACTGGTGAATTTCTAGCAGCTCTTTGATTTTACATGAATTCTTGCTGTAGCATATCACTGGAAGCACCTTTCAGGCAGTAAGTGCTGTGTAGAGAAATTTTCTCAGCAGACAGACTGGCTACCAGCCTTTTGCCAAGATGCCCCTGAGCACTGGTTCAAGCATTCCATAAGGTGCTTTAATAGGTATGATGCTTGATGCAAGTGCTAAACCAGGCTGCTCACCCTGCAAGTAGAATTTCTTTTGGAAGTACAGGACACAAACACTGCAGTACAGTTGTTGAGTGTACAATGGCACTTTCCATCAGCACAAAGAAAGGGCAGATTAAGTTCTCTGTGGACAGCAGGTAAGCCTCTGATTCTACTAGCAAGCAGAGCAACTAAAGCTGTACCCAGACTTGCAGGAATCTATGAAGCTAGTGCACATGCACCCGAACCTTAACTAAGTACTGAACACTTGTTCAGGTTCCCATCTGCCATCTAAGCAGCTGGGAAATACACATAGGTAGACAAGGAAAAGCAAAAAAACACATTTTGCCTATAAATTGTCACAGGAAGTCTGCAGCTTCAAGAACACCTTCAATCGGCAAAAGCAGAAACCAGCTGAGGCAGGTAAAGAAGAGCAGACATCACTACTCACTGAGCCATAGCTTAGAGACATTTTACCTTAGGCAAGAGATGACCGCAAAGGTTATTGTCAGGAAATATGTTATGGAGAAGAGTGGGATCACACTCTTGGTATTTCCTTCAAACTCCTGTTGTCTGGACAGCGAGGTAAAGTAGGTCACCTGCCGTTAAAACAACAAGGAAAGAAACAATGAAGCACTTTCCCTCTTCTTCGTGCTCTTTGTACACACGCGCAGGCAAGGCCAAACATCACGTTGGCAGAGGAGCATTGCCCTGGCCCTCGCAGCCCGCCCGCCTTGTCCCGCCGCCGTCTCCTTTCCTTTCCTTTCCTTTCGGCGAGGGGGCTGCCCGGACATTTCGGGCTCGGCCGCTGCGCACGGCCGTACCCGCCCGTGCGTTACCTGAATGGAGCCGAGGCGCAACTCCGCCACTCTGGACGAGATGTTCTGCAGGAAGCTCTCCAGCCACCGCCGGCTGTCCTGCGCCTCGGGGCCGTCCTCCCGCAGGTAATACATCAGCTTCAGGGCCCGCGCCCTCCGCACCCGCCCGTCGTCCGTCTCCACGCCGCCCAGCGCGGCCCCCAGGAAGACGCTGTCGTTGACGGGGAAGCGGAGGCTCCCCGGGGCGGGCGGTCCCGCATCGCCCCACCGCGACAGCAGCGGGTTGGGGCTGGCGCAGCCGCCGGCGGTGCGGGCGCAGAGCCGCTCGTACTCGGCGTCGTGCACGGTCGCGTTCAGCCGCAGCACCTCTGCCCACGCCGCCGGCTCCAGGACCGAGGTCCCGTTCGTCGCCACGGCGATGAGGGAGGCGTAGGCGCCCTCGGTGGGCAGCCGCGGGGCGGAGAAGCGCTCCGAGTCGTCGGGGGGGAAGTGCCGCCGCACGAAGTCGCGCTCGTCCTTGGCGGGCCCCCACGTCGGCGTGAACTGCCCCTCGATGTCGTTCGCCTGCCGCTGCGGCAGGAAGAGGAAGCCGGCGCCCAGCCCGCCCGACAGCAGCAGCGGCACCAGCACGAAGGGCCAGGGGCAGGCGGCCACGCCGCTCGCCAGCCCTTCGAAGAGCCGGCGCAGCGGCCGCTCCACGCAGTTGGTGTTGCGGCAGGAGCAGCGCTCCGCGGGGTCCCGCGGCCCCGCCATGGGCGAGGCGGGCACGGGCTGCCGGCGGCGCGTCCCACGCCGGGGCCCGACGGTGCGGTCTGTGCCGGCGCCGGAGAGGAGAGGGAGAGGAGAGGGAGAGGAATTCAAAACCGCCCTCTGCTCTTCAGGACCTCGGACCGCGTTTTTCAATGGGCGGAACCGCCCCCGCCGTGACTCAGCGGGGCTTCCGCCGCCTCCCGGGTCCGGCAGGGGGGGCCGGGAGGGCAGACCAGGCTCCCCTCGCTGCGCCCCGCCTCGGGTTCATATCTCCCCTGCCCTCCGTTTCCCCCCCGGCTTTGGCTCCGCGGGGTCCGGCCCGTTTGCAGCGCCCGCCGTGCCGAGCCGCTGCCTTGAGCCTGGCTCTGGTTCCGGCTCCGTGCAGACCCTGCCGCTTCCCGGCACGGCCCCGCGCTTACATTTCATCCTGTAGACATCATCGGCTTTTTTTAGCGTTTTCCCCGAAGCTGCTGCAGTCGTTGCTTCACTACTGTGCATTTTTCTTCTATCTGAGAGCAAAACACAGACGGTGATGCACATCTTCCGGTGTTTGCTTTCTCAGTGTACAGGTTTATAAAACGGGAAAGTGACAGTGAAAGAAATAAAAGACTTTGAAACAAGGGTTAGCAATTCCAATTGGCAAGTCCCAAGAATATCACCAGTGCGATGTGCCAGAGCTTTATGCAGTAGCAATGATAGAAAGGATCTTTCCAAGTCCAGAAACTAGCCTGCAGCCTGGTGTTCTTGACACTGGTGACAGTGATTTGAGTAGTTTTGGGCTTAGAAGGACATTAAGCTCAGATGCAACAGTGCTAGAGAGGTGTCCAGACTATATGTCACAGGCAGGCACTTCTCATTGCCTTTGAAAGAAGCAACTCTCTCCTCTCCTGCCAGTAGTTGCAGAAAAGTTGTAGGTATCTCTTCTCTCCCATCTAGGGAAGACAGACTTTGCACCTGTGAGTGTAAAATAGCCAGCCAGGCTCTGAGCAGCGTTGTATATCTCCTGCTGTGCTCAGCATCTAGGGCAGGTTGGATCCTGGTGATTCTCTTTTCCATGCACAGGTGTTCTGAGACAGGTATGTCAGACAGGCAAGTTAGAAGCTATTTCCTGTAGCTTCTAACTTATTGAAACCTAGGAACTGGCTTGTTGGCAGTAGCTGCCTAGGGCCCTCATTTGGCACAGACTAGTGCCTTTAGGTTAACTCTGAGATTTGGGCATCTGGCCTACAGCATGGAAAGATGGCTCCACCAACTCTCAACTCAGAGTGGTGTTCAAGCAGGTAATACATGCCAGTCTTCTCCCAGAATCTGAATGCTTGTCCTTGTTCCCTGGCCCATTCATGCACTTTATATTAAGTTCTAATATGATAAAATATGCTTCTTGAGGCAGGGCCAGGAACTAGTCATAGGACTTCCAGCAAGTCAACCTTTCTGGTATTTTTTGGATGAAGGCGCAGTCTCTCTGTTGTTATGTTACTTTGCTGGAAGTTTCAAAATGAGATTCCAGTGAATTACTGTTTGGCCTTCCTTCCTTCCTTCCTGGAATCCTTCCTTCCTTCCTTCCTCTTGTATAGGAGGTCAGGGACTAACTTTCCAATTCCCATGCCAAGTGTATAATAAAACTTTGTGATTTTTTGTGGACCCTCTAAGTTTTGTTGTTTCTTTCAACCATGAGCATTTACAAATCTTGGGTGCTCCCTTCCCTTAAAGGGTGTGACATCCCTTTTTTGGCATCACGGACAGGATGCTATGGTTAAAGGGGTCCAGTTGAGATATCATCCGTGAATTCCAGACAGGTAGTGATGGGAAGAATATAAGGCATGCCCAACTCCCCTGGGCACAGAATGTGTAAGTGGAAATTGGTATAGTCCTGAGGCAGCGGTTAAATAGATAAATGTGGTGTTAAGTGAACAAAAGGTATGGAAGGGGAAAAGTAAAGCAGTTTTATGTGCAATTTTTTGCCCAACAGGAGAGGTATGCTATTACCGCAGGCCTAGGCCCTAGGGTATATCACCGTGTCCTGCAGCAATAGGGAGGAGGAGGAGAGAAGATCCAGCAGGCAGGAATTGTGCAGCAAGATTGATTTATTTAATTATTTTACAAACTCTTTTATAGACTTTTTTCTTCATAGTCTAATTGGACCAAGGATCAGCCACCCCTTGGGGGTGATTGGCTAAAATCCTAAAACATCCATTGTCAAAATAGTTTTCTATTGTACCATAAACAAGTATTTTCAAGGTTGCGGGTGGTTTGGTTGTTTACATAGCTCTGCTACCTCTTCTGTGAGAGAGAAAAGTCTCTCACGGACTTAGAAAATAGCAAGAAAATCCTTGCTAGCAGCATTTTTGTATCTACAGTATGCCAACAAACAGGCAGAGGGAGAAATGATTGGATCTCTGCAGGGTTTGGTGAAAGAACTGCAGGATCAGTTAAATGAGAGAGGACACAGGCTTCGGTAGCAAGTGTTGCCCGCTGCCGAGTGCGACGGTGAAAGGGAGAGTAGGCTGCAGGGGAGAGTAGGCTGCAGGCTGCTCGCTGCTGAGCGCCCTCAAGGGAAAGGGAGAGGCTGCCGGCAGAGGCGTTGCTTGGAGCGCTCCAAGAAGCTGCAGGCACAGGGGCTGCTCGCATCTCAGCAGGATCGGGAAGGGGGCAGGGAGCTGCAGGCAGAGGCAATGCTTGCGGAGTAAGATCAGGGAAAAGAGGAGGCATTGAGAAGCGGATGTCAGCTACTTGCTCTGCAATTAAAGTTCATATTGAAAACATTCTGGATTTTGATATTCTGTGCCTTTAACCGCTGCTGTGCTAAATTTTGCGAAACTGATAAGTCAAATTCAGAGAGCATCCCACTCATGGAGGGCAACTCTAATTGCAGGAGCCGTCCCCCTGAAAGGTGGAGGAAGCAGCAACAGCAGTATGGCAAGCACTTCATTAATTGAAAGTTGAGATTCTACCTGAGGAATATCAAGGCCAAACTGTCCCTGACAGACCAAAGAGATATTTACTATTCAACTCAGCTGCATTTAAAGAGACAGAACAGAGATATCCTGAGGGGGAAAAGGACTTCTATCACTAACCTGAGCTGTTAAACAACTTAAGCCACTGTTTGGACTAACGCCTCCAGGACTTGTATTGTTTTCTCTTCCCAGGAATGATACTGGGAATGATGCCATGCACCCCCACTGAAGATCAAGCTAACCATTGAAGGACTTCTTATCCTTGCAGGAGCAATCATTGCCAGCGTGAACTAAATTTGGTTCACACGTCAACAAGCTCAACCCACAAGGTGGAGACCCTCACGTCTTTATTTATGCTAATCAGTATGGCAACTCTAGTACATTCTGCACCACACATGCTTCTCAGTTGTGGGTGCAATTTACTGTGGCAGAAATTATAAAAGAGATGAAAGCAATTTGCCTACTGAAATCCAAAAGGTAACCTGAGGTAATGGAAGTAGATTTAAAAGGAAATTCCACTCTTTGTGTTAACTAGTTAATTTCACTTATAACCCAACCAACCGTCAAGGCAACATTTTTGTTTTAACAATGCACAGTGCTATGGTATGTACTATATAGCCAAGCACTGTGTCAGAATTAATCACAACGGAGCTGCACCCTATCCCCCAGAGCATAAAGTATGGGCCTGAGGGAGTGGATGTGCCTGGATGAGAACCTATTGTGGCTCTGTACTTGTAGACAACCTTATGATAGATTCAAGTAGTTACCCTTATATTTGTGTGTGTAAATTTGTTGAAATGATAAGATGTGGTTTTATTATTCAGGTCCTGTTATATCTTATCTATTGTAATGATTTAATTATATATAAGATCTACAGTCTACCCCTATTGGCATCAATCTCACCTTGATGAGAAAGCTTCTATTGAAGGAAACACAAGAAAAAGGACAAAAGACTTTGATTATTGTTCATCACCATGTGGAAGAAATCCCCTGGTGCAAGTGAAGAAAGACCTGGAACTCCATTGGTGGGACGTTTTATTTGGATGGTGGAACAAACTGATACATACTTGACACGCCTAAGAAGAGAGCTGAGAGGGATAGCTGGTGCCCCACATTTAAGTGGGTTGTACTTGCCTCTTTTCAAGATCTGTGGGGACCAAGCCATACAATCAATTAATTTTTAATATCTTATATGACCTTATCTCTAGGTGGTGTCAGAATGTGCCTGACACTGTCCACTTTAAGTCTACATAAACCAGCCAAGAACAGCTGTAAGAAAAAGCCTGAAAAGCAAAAGAACAAGCAGATCCCATTCAAGTGTCTGAGTTGTGTCCCTGTTGCACAGGACTCATGGTCAGATCATTTCTCAGGTGAGCAGGAGACCCGGTCTCAATCCCACCGTCAAACTGAGGTGGCAGAACCTTCTCTCTTCCACAGCAGAGCCCACCATCTGTCTCTGGGGCATTTATACCATGCTCAAAACAAGAAGAAAGAAGAATGATTCAGCCCAGGTCTCTCTCAGGCAGAGCCCAGGTAGGCTTGCAAATGCAGACATGGCTTTGGTTGTGGCCTGAGTGTCACGAATGGCTCCAGGGCTGAGCCAGGACCTAGCTGAAGAGACACCAGGGTAGGGAGAGAAAATGCAGTTTTTTGAATGTATGACCTTCTGCACAGCATTTGAAATTAAGAAACAACATGTGCCTGGCTGGTGAGACTCCCTGCTTCACAGCCTTTTTTTGTTTGAAAACTCTTCTTCAGTTTGCCCCATCAGACTCCATTTCCCTCTACTTGGAACAGGGCTCATCTCCTGCTCTGGCCACTGCTGCCTGCTTTTCTCTGCTCACAAGCTCTGTGGTAATATTTATTTATTTTGAAAAGGTAAAGCTGTCCTCAGTAATGCAGACAAACATTTTCTTCTTGGTCTCTGTATTCTTGTGTCTTCCAAACATTTACTGAGCCTGGAAGTGATTCCAACAGTTTTGTAGAATCATGGAATAACTTGGGTTGGAAGGATCCTTTGGCACTCGTCTCACATGCGCCCTGCCCAGAGAAGGGCTGCCGTGGGTGCTAGGCCAGGTCACTCAGGGTATTGCCTGCTGAGTTTGGCGTTTCCTCCAAGCGTGCATATTCCAGAGCCTCTGGGCAACCCGATTCAGTGTTTGACTACTTCATCATGATTTGTCCCCTCATAAATGTGAAGGTTTTGGTACAGGGGCTGCAGAGGTGGCCTCTGTGAGGAGAGACCAGGCCTGTCCTAAGCTGGTCACAGTTGATGCCAGCAGGATCCAACACACCCAACTTAAGGCATGGCTGGGCCCATCCTCAGGGGAGTCTGTGGCACCTCTGGGAAAGTGCCTTAAAGTGAGGGTAGCAAACACGAAGCAGAAGGAGAAACAAGGCCAGGCCGGGAGGAGATGGAGGGAAGAAGTCCACACTGGATCAGGAGGAGGGAAGAAAGAAGAGGATATGTGGGCAGGGATTGGATCCAAGGTTTTGCTAGAGCAGGAGCTGAAAGGTGTAGCCTGGAGAAGCTGCTGCCAGTGAAGGAGGCAGCCACGTGTGTGCTGGTCCCAGTCTCCTGCACTGGCCACTGCCTCAGCAAAGGAGCTGAGCATGGCCTGGGTGAGGGGGCTGAGGAGCAAAAGGTCTGGGGGGCGGGGGGAAGACAATGTATGAAGGAAAGCAGGTTTTTTCCCTGAGGGTTGGTTAGTTTTTTCGGTCTCCCTTGATACCAGAATCTGTAATTAATAGATTGTTAACTGGCAAATAAATTAAATTCATGGAAATTCCCTGAAGGAGTAAACAGGTTGTGCCTGTGACAATATCTAACTGGAATTTCTCTCATACCATTTGTAACAGTTGGTCCTTGTTCTTTCCCAAGATATGTCTGAGAGCAGCCTGGCTGTGTCTTCCCTGTACCTTCCCATCAAATGTCTGAAGACAGCAAGAAGATGCTCCCTGCCTGTGGTCATCTCCAGACTAGATCTAGGTCCCGTGCCCTGGTACATTGGGTGCTCCAGGACCCAGCCATCATGGTGCCCCTTCACTGGTCTCACTCCAGTGAGCTGGTATCTCTCTTGTACTAGGGAGCTTTGCCCAGAGCACCGTAGTGATGATGAGTTATTGTGATGAATGGAGGAAGATAATCACTTTCCTTAAGTGCTGGCTACGCTCTTGCTAATGCAGCCCCCAATGTGGTTGGCTGTCACCACCACAAGGTTGTGTTGTTGACTCATGTTCATACACTGCTAACTCATGCTTATTTGTCTGGATGGTGAATATAGACTTAAAATAAAACTGACGTGTAAATTGTTATGAAATAAGGAGGAAGGGATGTCAACAAACTTAGCACTTTTTAGTTTCTCAGCTCCATGAGTAATTCTTTCCAAGCATGCATTAATGACAATCTCTATCTGCTCTGCGTTTCATAGAAAGAAAGTATCTTTGTGATTTCTGTCCTTTCAATAAATCCCTTTAGCCTAAAGTAATTTCCTTATACAACTGCAAAGATCTTTTGCAATCATGTTATTTGAAGTAAAATGCTGTGAGATAGCATTTCATATAAGTTTTCCCAATTTCTTGAAAACCTTGTCAGGAATTCGAGCTTGTATGTTCTATTGTTTGGAATGTTCAGTTTACAAAGGAGAAATTACAATTTTTCTTTGCTTTATTTTAAGTTATGTTAATATTGTTCTTTAACTACTTTTAATTTCTCAGCTGTCTGCTGTCATGAAAAAATAGGAAATCAAAATGTTGCAACTAATTTTAAAACAAAATAAATTTCACAGAATAGTTCTGGTTGGAGAGATGTTTAGAGATCTAGTCCACCCTGCCCTGCTGAAGGGTCAACTAGAACAGGTTGCTCAGGACATTGTCCAGTCCAGTTTTGAACATCTTCACTGGTGGATACTCCCCAATCTATCTGGGCAACCTGTTCCAGTACCTGAGAATCCTCACTGTAAAAAGGTCTTGGTTTGATTCTTACTATAGAGGTAGTCCAGAAAAGTTGTAAAATCAGCTGTGAACACCAGTGTAGCGGGTTTGGTTTGCAACCAGGCAGAAACACCAATTTAGTGTAGTGGTTTGGTCCAAAATACTCATTACTGTTTACCTTCTGTGAGATAAGAATTAGGAGAAATGCAAAGCAGGCACCAAACTTGAAAGAATATAAAGAAGTTTATTAACAGACCTAAAAGAAGAAAAAAAATCATACCACACCTTCAGAACACTTCTCCTCCCCCCACCTTTCTCCCCTCTCCCACTGACAATGTAAAAAGACAACCCTTGAGATGTTCAGTCTGTTTACCCCTTCTGTAATAGCCTTGTTCAGTCCATTTAGGAAGAGGAGTCTCTCTTGCCCATGCTATGAAAACATTATCACAACGAGACAGCTGCGCAGGTTGGTTCTCTGCTCTCATGTGAGTCCCTTCCCATGACTTGCAGCTTTCCCCACAACTGCTTTTGAGGGCTCACTCTTGAATTACTGGGGTACAATTATAAGGTTGAGCCATTCAGAAACAAAAGTTCTCTTCACCCATCTCTGGGAGCATTTAATCTCTAAGAACAGAGGCCCTTCTCCTTCCCTGGGAGCAAAGGGTCCTCCTCATCTTCATCTCTAGGACTATCTCTGGGAGCATCTCTAGGAACTGAGGTTTTCTCCTTTTCCATTTGGAGCAAAAGTCCTCATCGCTCCCATCTCTCCCTGTTCAAACTTCTCATGAAATTACAGCTGTGTCAGCATCTGCCTATCTCAGCACAGGTGCTTTTGCTTACAAGTTGAATGCTCCACCCCCCATGCCTTCATGAAATTACAACGGGTACTCTGATATATCGTAGCTTTACAACAGAATTTCAGCTTTAAGCATCTCCTCTTTCTCTTTCCTCAGGTTTTCGACTCTTCATAGCACTAAAAGGGTTAATCTCACCCAGGCCTTGCAGCTGGAATGGTGCTTATCACTGTTGCTCACCACTGTTGCTCACATGATCCTTTGCCGGACAGCAGGGCAGCTTCAGCTGAATCTTGGCAGCACTGAAGAGGGGGAGCCACCTGTCTGCACATAGCAGGGCTGTGGGGGGGTTCCATGGCTGGAACAGGGCCCATCGGCTCCAGGATGGCCATGGCCTGTCCTGGCCTGGCCCGAGCAGGGCCCGGGCCGGGCCCGCCGGCCCCCACACGGGGCCCAGAGCCACCTGTCCCAGCACCAGAAACGAGAGAGAGCTGGGGGGAGGGGGGTGTCTATTCTTAAGTGTGGATCACAGAGGCAGTCACAATTTTAAGTGGCTTAAAGAATTGTCCATATTCAAACTGGCCAGCTGATAGGTTCTGTCACGTCCCAGAGGAAGCTGTAAGCACCCCTTTGCAAGACCATCACTTCCAGGACTATGCTTTTGCTAACCCATGGCAACCAGTGCAGCTCTGAAGAAGCTAAGGAATTAATTTGTCTTGTTTGTCTATTTTCATGAAGTCTTTGAGCTCAGTGGTAGACTGTGGTGAAGTGTGACACAACCAAGTCTCAGAAATCACAGTGTACTTTAATTTCAAAATGCAGAGCTGTGTTCTTACATCAGGAATGGATGTTTGTGGTTCCAAGTTCTCAGTCAGAGCATAGATGGCTTATTTCTGACGTTCACTTTGGAATGTCAGGACAGAGGGGCATTTCCAAGTGCATCCAGGCTGCCCTTGGAAAGTGCTTTGCCAATTGTGTGAGACACACTGGACACTGGAGTAAAACAAAGTGACATCAAGAAGTCTTCTATCCCATTTCTTCCACTGTAATGCAGCATAATTATGCTGGTGCCATTTATGAAGGAAATTTGATGGACCTGATCTTTACAGTGTCCCCCAGAACACCTGACAGAGAAGTGCTATGCTATGCTATGCTATGCTATGCTATGCTATGCTAGGCTCTTCTTTCCATGCACGTGGAAAATGCAGCTCCTCAAAGCCCTGTGTCCAAAGGGAGCAGTTTAATTGTCAAGCTGGGGGCTGCCAGTGGGAGACGTGTGCCCTCTGTGCCTTCACCAGCCAGTGTGCAAGAGAGGATCACATTTCCCTTGGCCTTCAGGAAAATGCCCACAAAGGAATGATGGGGGTGGCCAGGTGATGGGGGCAGTAGGATGGGAGGTGAATTCCTGGTTTCCTCTGCAGTGGCTTGTCTGTCTAGAATATAAGATTCCAAAGAGAACCCAGAAGTTACCCTGGCACCAGGACCCAGACGTTTATTTGTGTTGAGAAGCTGCTTTTCCTTTGCTTTGGGAGCGCCCAGTGACGCTGTGAAATTGCCATGTGCTGGGTGCTGGCAGGATGAGTGGCTCCTCTGCTGCATGATGAGACATGTCTGTGCTCATTTGATTTTTCATTTTTGTTCTTGGGAAGAATGAAGGTGCCTAAGTGTTTTAACTCTCTGGGTGATACTGTGGTTAGAAACTGTCTGTTTCAATTGAACATTATCATGATGAACAGAATTTCAGCTTATCAGTGTAGGATACTAGAGAGGCAAGGTGAGCTGCCAGATTTTATAACCTTAACTCTGGGAATATTTCTTTCCAAGCTGACTTAAAGAAAACTTCCTGTCTCCACAGTGATTTCATAATCATGAGGTTTTCCATTAAGACTGCATAAAACCCTGGAAGGCGATGATATGATGTAACATGGCACTACCGAAGAACCTAATCAACTTTTGTGCTTGTACATCCTTATAAAGGGTCCGTAACATTTCACTTTCCTTAAGGTACGTGAATGATTTCCCAACTTACTTCCACGAGAACTGCAAAAGGTTTGCCTCTTTGATCAGTTGTTGTTACTAGGGAGTATGTTATCTTTGTAGACTCCTTTTTTATTGCATACATGTTTATAAGTTTCCTCATAAAATGGTCACCCGGGTCTCAGTGATCTTCAGGAACTGTAAGAACATTATTTATGGAGAGAACCACAGAGTAAAACTAAAGTGCTCTCTTTTATTCCTGCTTTGGTCAGCCAATGTCTGCTTGAAATTTTTTGTTAGCTTGTATTTTAAACACTACCTTATTATATTGAATATTTATATATCAGAGAATACTGATCTGAACACGAACTGAACTCTGATTTATTAGAGCTCAGAGACACAACAAAGATATTGCATGGGCTAATGTGAGCATTTATTCTGTTATGCATGGAGGGGATGACCTTTCAAATCCCTCCCTATTTTATTTACTGGAAGGAAATGTTATACTTCCATGTAAGGGAAATTTTCTGCCAAACACACAACTAATGTAACTATTGCCCTTCTGCTCCATAGTGTGTCTGTGCCAACAGGATGTTAAAGAAGTTATCTCCATGACAGATCAATCCAGTCTCTCCTGGCATATGTCGATTTATTATGGGTGGGCATGTCAGGGTAATACCTTCTTCTGTTGCTGGTGCAAACATGGAAGTCTGCTTGTCTGGCTCTATCTGTGCCTGTATATTTTTATCAATGTGTGGTTTTAAACTTCATTTTGTGAGCCAGAATATTTGCCAAGATGTCAGGACCTGGTTTACATACAACATAGCAGAACCCTGTAGAGAATTTCATCTTCTTGCATTCCTGTCAGCTTGGGACTGTGTTTCCTTGAATGCTGACATGTCACATGGAGACTTCATATCCTTAGAAAAAACCTTTTTGATCCCTAAGTATTGACAGCCACATTCAATATTACGTCTTATAAATGAACCAGAATGCATCCTGATCCCACTTTGGTCTTTGCCTTGTACTTTCTTCACCCTTTTCTTTTTCCTCACTGATCAGCTACTGGAATATAGTCCAGGGAAATGACTCCTGTTCAGTTAGCAATGCTTTCAGATTACTAACTGATTACAAGTGTAATGCTGGCTGCCTTCCTTTCCCTTTACTTTTCTTGGATAGGAATTTATCCTCTAACTGAGTCTATATCCCTCCTTTCCCAGCCATTCCTCATGTTCCCTGCATCCACATGGAGTGGGAGTGCAGTGACCACTTGCACTGGTCCAACATCTGGCTCTCTTCAATGCTCCATTCCCTTTGTTGACCAGATGCACTAATTTAACCCCAGGCAGCAACCAAGCACCACACAGCTGCTCACTCCCTCTGAATTTCAGGTCAGGTTCAGACCAATGTTCCTGCCTGTCCAGTGCAGCAGAACAGAAACAGCAGGAGCACCCTGGCCACCTGCCAGCCCAAGCACATTGCCATGGCTGTTATCAAGGTGTTCCCAGGCACAATTCTGTAAGGTGGTGAGTAGCAGAGCACTACAGCAAGCAGCAAAAGCAAAAAGCAAAAAGCAGTCACCAAGTTGCACTAGGCTCTAACATGCAGTCAGGAAAGTGAGCCCCATGGCAGGCATAGGTGCCTACTCATTACCAGCTAAACAGCACTAACAGATATAAATTCAGTCTAGCACATCCCAATCAGATCTGTCATTATCTCAAACCCTTCAAGCCCCATCTTGGACATGAAAAAGGACTATCGTGGTTTAACCCCATTCAGCAGCCAAGCCCCAGACAGCTGCTCGCTCACTCCCTTACCTGCAGGATCAGGAGAGAGAATTGGAAGAATAAAAGATAGAAAAATCATGGGCTGAGATAAAGACAATTTAATAGGGAAAGCAAAAGCTGTGCAAACAAGCTGAGCAAACCAGGGAATTAATTCACTGCCTCTCACGGGCAGGTAGGTGTGTTCAGCCATCTCCAGGAGAGCAAGGCTGCATCATGTGCAGTCCTTACTTGGGAAGACAAAGGCTGTCACTCCAAATTGTTCTGTCTCCCCCACCCCTTCCTCCTTTTACTCCCCAGCTTTATATACTGAGCATGATGTCATATGGTATGGAATATCCCATATATTGGTCAGTTTGGGTCACCTGTCCCAGTTGTGTCTGCTCCCAACCTCCCAGGGACCCTCAACTTCCTTGCCAGAGTGGTGGTACAAAAAGCAGAAAAGGCCTTGCCTCTGTGTGAGCCCTGCTCAGCAATAACAAAAACATCTCTGTATTATCAACTCTGCTCAGCCCAAATCCATAGCACAGCCCCATGTCAGCCAGTGTGAAGAAAGTTAACTATTCCAACCAAAACCAGCACACCAGATCTCCATAAATTGTTAAAGGCACTTTGACACTCATCTCCCATGTAAGTAGATCCTTATACTGTCATCATCTAGAGTGGGTGGGCAGTTGTTGCACGTAGGTAAAACCTTATAAAATGAAGGCCTTGTTGCCTTTGTAAAATCATGGCTCAGGCCTGTTACTTTGGCTAAGTAGAAAAGGACTGTGGGAAAGAGACACAGCTGAATTAGGGATAGAAAAACATGCTGCGTGACCATCGCGTGCTCACATCGTGGTGGGTGGTTGAATTATGTTTGTTATGCCTTAAAACTATGTAAACTGATAACCGGCTAACTGCTTAAAAAGGCCGGGTTTTTGCAATAAAGCAGCTCTCCTTTGCACTTGCCTGGGGAATCTGTGTCACTCCTTATCGCAACAGGCAGTTCTAGGTAAAGAGGCTTTAATTTATGTGTGCCAGATCAGTACGTAAATCGGCAGTTCACGTGCCTGTCTGCCAATTCCATGAAGTCTGTTTAGAAGAATAATGTCTTCTAAAGAACTCTTTTGTCAGTAAAGCAAAAATTCTGCTGTCCAGTTTCTTCTGGCTCATTCTAAGGCTACAGGGTTACCAAAACAAGTTTTTAGGAAGAGCCAAATTTCCACAACCAGAGACTAGTGCTGAATGGTTCAATGTCCAAAAGGAGATTAGTGATGAGTGGCGTTATCAGGCTTCCAAACTGGGATCAGTACTATTTAATACCTTTATCAATGGCATAGACAGTGGGGTTGAGCACACCCTTAGCAAATTTGTAGATGACACCAAGCTCAGTGGTGTGGTTGACAGCCCTGAAGGACAGGATAACATCCAGAGGGAGCTGGACAAGATTGAGAAGTAGTCCCATGGGAATCTTATGAGGGTCCACAAGGCCAAGTGCAAGGCTCTGTACCTGGGTTGGGACAATCTCTGGTACCAATACAGGCTGGGGGATGAAGGGAATGAGAGCAGCCCTGCTGAGACAACTTGGGGATACACTGGTGAGCAAGAGGCTGCACTTAGCCAGCAATGTGTACTCGCAGCCCTGAAAGACAACTGCATCCTGGGCTACATCAAAAGATGTGTGGCCAGTAAATCGAGAGAGGTGATTCTGCCCCTCTGCTTTCCTCTTGTGAGACACCACTGTGACAGTGTGGTCCCCACCCTGCCTTTTTCTGCTGAAGTAATAGCCACCGGGTCGTGGCTGTGATGGCTCTGTCTGACTTACAGATAACAACACAATAGCTAAGGGTCGTAAATCTTGCTCAACAGCTAAGGGCAGTTAGTTTTGCTCAAGAGCTCAGGGCTAGTTGAGTGTGCAACAACCCAAACTACGTCTGGCATGTAAGTATGACTGTAAGTCAGTCTTCTTACTCCATGAATAGTGGACAGCCTGGGCCCGTTGAGCTGTCCTGCATGGGAGTAACTGCATGCCAGGATCTCCCCTTGAGAAGGAATGCCTCTCAGGTCTACTCCTTGTGGCTGAGAGACTTCTTACTGCAACAGATTCTTGGTAAGTGGTTAATCGCATGCTAAACTTTGAAATCATAGCTGAGTGATATAAAGGATTAATTGTGTACAGATTATCCTTGAGGCATAAACCACTGACCTAGTCTAAGTCTGCATCCAGCTGCATCTAAATGCCCCTCAGAAAGCAGTTTAGAAAATAAGGAGTCTTTCTGAACCTCGTGACTCAACAGGAGGGTGTCCCTGATAGTTTTGTCTGACTCTGTCCTTTATGCAGTAAAAAAATCAAGTTTTTTAAACCACTGTCACATTTACACTGTCAGACTTTGTTAAATTGCTTGTTTGTATCAATAAATATATTGCTACCTCTCTCTTACAGGTGAAGTGCATCACTTAATCTAATCTGTGATACTGTCCTGGAATACAGCATTCAACTCTGGAGTCCTCAGCACAGGAGAAACATGAACCTGTTGGAGGGGGTACAGAGGAGTGCCACAAAAAAAGATCAAAGCAATGAAACAGCTCTGAGAGAGTTGGGGTTGTTCAGCCTAGAGAAGAAAAGGCTCCAGGAAGACCTCGTTGTGTTCTTTCAATACTTAAAGGAGGCTTATAAACAAGACTGGGACAGATTTTTAATAGGGTTTGTAGTCATAGGACAAGGTCTCATGGTTTTAAACTAAAAGAGGGTAGATTCAGAGTAGATATAAGGAAGAAATTTTTACAGTAAGAGTGGTAAAACACAGGAACAGGTTGCCCAGAGGGGTGTTGGCTGCTCCATCCCTGGAAACATTCAAGATCTAGTTGGACAGGACTCTCTGCAACCTGATCTAGTTGAAGAGATTCCTGCTCATTGCAGGGGGCTTGGACTAGATGACCTTTAAAGGTTCCTTGCAACCCAAACTATTATATTTCAAATCACTCTGAGATCTTTTGCTTAGTGGGAATAGTTTGAGTTAAAAAAATCAATAAACAAAATACCAAGAAACCAACTCATTCTTCTTTATTGGGAGGACTGTTACTTGATGTGGAACAAAACCTCTTGCAGAGAGGCAGACCAAAGGAGCAATTATTTTTGGCACAGCACAACACTGCTGTTCCTCTCCTGAAGACTCCTTCAACATCTGTATTTACCTGTCTTCCTTCCTCTGTTTTGTGATTGCTCGCACAGGGTGCCCTGCTCAGGAAGAAGCAGGGTAACTATCTGCTACAGGATAATTGGGTCAAGTGTGCATCATATTCTTTATGCTTTCATTTGGAGCATAATACCTGTCTCTGAATGGGATCTTCTCTGGGATTTTGAAAGTTCAAAGGCACTTTTTGGTTCATTTCTTGATTTTGCAGGTTTTTTTTTTTTTTTTTTTTTTTTTGTCATTTGAGAAAATATGTGGAAGATGAAGATTAGTTCACGCATCTTTTTAGGCTTATTTTCTATGACATAGATTGTCAAGAAATCCCATCTCACTTGGCACTTTGAAACTTTTCTACAGCTTTTAGAAGAAATCAACTGTGGATTTATAAGGAAGACTATAGCCAGAAAGGATAAATTCATTTGGTGGGTAGATGGACTTTAAGACTTTGATGGTGGACACTCACCTCGCTGATAGGCTTACAGACTTTGCAGTGCATCCAGAAGCTAAAGGTATATAGGTAAAGGGCTATAATCCCCCATTGGGATGAAGAAATTGGAGACTCAAGAGGCCAAATAACAAACAATGCAGAGATTAAGGAGTGGAAAGAAGTCCTACCTACCAGTGAAAAAGAGAAAATGACCACTCCGGGTGGCATTGTTCATCCCATGTTTTACAGGCTGCAGATGGGTAATTTTGTGTACCTGGAGTTAAAAAGAAGTGAACAGCAACCAGGTAAAGAGGTGCCAACTTCAATAGCCACTTATTGCCTACAGCCACTGTCCAGGAAGGGTTGAGTGTGGGTATGAGTGCCTTTAGCTGAGTGGCTGCATGAGGATGTTAAAGAGGGTGCCAAGAGGGCAAGCACAAAGGAGCTTGGCTCTGCAGCACAGTAGTGAGGGTGCTCATTTGGGCGGTGAAAATGACTGATTCTTCTTCTGAATCAAGACTAGGGTTTTTTCTGAAACAGCTACTAACTTCACTAGCAAAATAATTCAGTGTAGATGGTCCAAAGTCTTTCTGGTGATTCCCTAGTGATTAGGTGTGCAGATGATTGAGAACCTCATTATGGTGAGCAATTTATTAGCTCTGGCTAAAGGCTGAAAATGTGTCACCACCTTCAGTGTCCACAAAGCTAAATTAAATGAATGTCATCGGTGCTATGTTTCGAAATAATCCACATGCGTTGGTTGTGCTCTGGGCCTGTTAAACCAGATTGAACTCACAGGAGTGTGTAGTGTGTCTCTGGAGTCTCATAGGCTTGCTAGAACAGGATGCTTACTTTTTCATCGCACAGAACTTTTGGGTATGAACAGGACAACAAGAGCTCAGGGATCTTTTAAGCTGAAGATAGAGGTATCTTATCAGTTCACATCCTGGTTGGATGGGTGAGCAAGTTTGGGGGTCTTTTTGTTGGCTTGGTTTTGTTTTTAATTAAATTTGTCTGTTAAGTCCCAAACATTCACTGGAATCCTGAGATAGTTCTTGAAATCTTTATTTGGATATAGACTATATTGCCTTCCTGTTGACAATGGTAGATAAACACAGTTTGTAAGATGTTTTTTAATCAGAGAACAAAAATAATCTTTGTTGGAGTGCAGCATGGAGTACAGAAAATAAAAGGGTCATTGCATGCTGGTATCTACACCATAGAATCACTTATTTAGTAATTTTTTTCTACTTCCATTACTAATGTGTTTTGGAGCCTAACTTCAACTTTCCAGTTTTCACAGAACTCTGTTGACAAGTTTTAAGTTCCTGCTTCAACAGGGGAGTTGAATCAGATGATCTCCATAGGTCCCTTCCAACCCATACTATTCTGTGATTCTACAAAAACTTGCATTTCCCACAACTTTTGTTGACATGCCAATTCGTCATGCCTGCAGGGGAGCAAGCACACAGGTGGTCAGGAGAGTCACAAATAGTCTTTCTTCCAGGCTGTTGTTCACCTGTTATTTCTTCTGTTGGAGATAGTGCTGTTAAGAATTATAAATACTGGAACTGTACCCTGAACTGCAAATGTCTGAGGTGGATCTGAGTTTACTTTGCTAGGAGCATACAACACATATTATGTCTCAGGAATACTTCTGTTAGTGAGAAGCTCTGTCTCTTAGTCTGCCCACTTCTTAGTCCCAGAAGTATATTTACAGTGCAGTGCTTATCTGCATGACCAGTTATATGTTGACTGCTTTTTTTCACTGAAAGTATGAATGTGTGTCACTGGTATATCTGAGATCCTGCAAGGATTATTTAATTCCCTTGTCTTTAGCAAGGAATATTTAATTCCTTTGATTTTACTTATCTCTCTGTTGGCTAATATTAGCCATTTGCACTTCATGATCTGGTGTATGTTTGGGAGGTGTGCATGTCTTGTGTGTGAATGTATGCGAAGTTTATTAAAATAGTTAAATAGGTTATTGCTGTCTACAAGACTGACAAAGCAACCTGTACATTTGGCCAGTTAGAGGCTCCCTTCAGTAATACCTATGTATATTTAAATAGTTTTATGGTTGTCTCACCACTTGCATAAGACCCTTGTGAATTGCCAGAAGATGTAATTTCTGTGAAAACTTGTTTGCTGTCTGTAATCTTGTAATAGCCTGCCAATCTGCAAAGGCTGATACATGCTCTTAAGTTGAGGGCTGCTAACAGGTTTACAGGGACTAGGAAGAAAACCAGCTTATCTTAAGGGAACAGTTTTGGGTTGATTGAGCTGTTGAGGCCTCAGGCTGCAATTTATTAGCTGTCCAATAGAGAGCTTCTGCCTTATAATTGTTTTGGTTGCAGGCTAGATTAAAATGTACGCAATTTATTTTTACATTAAAATTCTTAATTGTTCAATAATTTAATACTGGAGAAAAGTATAAATTATCTGCTCTTGAACATTAAGGAAAGTCAGTGAGGCATGCAGAGGTGGCAATGGCAAGGCCTATGGCTGAGTGTGCATCAAAGGGTACAGGGGGTTCCTGGTGCCAGGGACACCCAAGGCAGGGCAGGAAGCTGCTGCCTGCAGCCAGCAGCTTTCGTGAGACAGGCTTATGCAGTTCAGGCCTTGCCAGGAGCCACAGTGGGAGACTGAAATGGCTCTGGGGAGTGATGCGAACAGGATGGGCAGATGGGGATCGAGAGGGTAAACAGGGATTGAGAGAGTGCAGCAGTTTGCACAGATGGGCATGTGAGAAGGGCTGTGCACCCTGCCTGTGGGCCCACAGCCCAGGGAAGTGCTCTAGCTCTGCCATAATGGTGGGCATGTGCCTCAGATATAAATCCAGTGTTTCTACAGAGAAAGCCTCTGAGATGTTTGACACTTCCATGAAGATGGGACTGGTAAGAAAGGAGACTTCAGTAGAGGCAGTAGGTTGCAATAAGTGACCCTTCTGCAGAAAAGGTAAATGTCTGCAAAAGATGTGCACAGGATGTTGCATCAGCTGGCTGAGTTTCAGGAAACAGTTAAAAAACTCTGCAGTACTAGAGAGGCTGAGATGGAGATAAGTGATTTCAGAACCATACATTTGTAGCAGACAACACAGAGAATGTGACATCTTTGACCCTCGTGACCCACAAAAGCCTGACTCTGCTTCATTCCCCACTCTCCATCATCGCAACCAAAAACAGATACAAAGCTTTAACTGCTGTAGACACCCACGAACAAGGTCTGCAAGGAGAAACTGTACCAGCAGCATGCAGTGGATGCCACAAAAGGAAATGACAAATGCTTGTAGTGGGCGACGCACTGTTAAGGGGTATTGAGGCACCCATCTGCTGGCCTGAGAACTGGACATCCATTGATCACCGCAGCTTATTCGGGTGGGATCGGACCCACCTCTCTAGAAGAGGAAGGGCGATCTTTGGTAGCAGGCTGGACAACTTGGTGAGCTTTAAACAGGAGGACTCTGGGTGTGGGGTCCAAAGTGGCAACACTTAAGCCATTGCAACCAACTGTGCAATCAGTCAGGCCAACGGAGTAGTGACGATTTTCCTTATTTGCCTGGCCAGATAGAACCAGGAGGCAGCCACCTCACACCTCAAGTGTATGTTGCTCAATGCACACTGCCTGGGGAACAAACAGGAGGAACTGGAACTTCATGCATCAGTCAGAAAGTTAGGATATCACAGGAATAACTGAACCATGGTGGGACAATTCACATGACTGAAGAATTACGCTGGATGGCAATAGGCTGTTTTCTAAAGACAGGCAGGGATGAAGAGGAAGATGAGTCATGCTGTATGATAAGGAGAACCTAAATACGTAGAAGTCAACTACAGGAGTTGTGGAAGTCCTACTGAATGCCTCTGGATCAAAATCTTCTCTGTGGGCATCTTATAGTTGGCATCTTCTACCAACCTCCAAACCAGAATGACAAGGCTGATGCAGTAATATTTGAGTCACTTAAATAAGCTTTGGGTCAACAGAACCTGGTACTTAAGGTGACTTCAATTAACCCAGACATTTGTTGGAAGAACAATAAAATGGCTGACATCATCCATCATGTTCCTGGAATGCACAGAGGATTGCATCTTATACAAATGTTATATGTGCCAATGAGGAAAGAGGCTCTGCTTTGTAATTGTAAATGTAATCTTGTAACATTTTATTGTAATATTGCAATGTTAGTGATGGCCGTGGTTGCAGTGATCACAACATTGTGGAGTTTGGGATCATGTTGAGTGTGGTGAGGGTTTGTATTAAGACAAAGGGTTTAGATTTTAGAAAAGCAAACTTCAGCTCACTCAGAGCTCTGTGGGAAGGAACCTGGCCTGGTTGGACAAGCAGTTGAATAGGAGTGCACAGTCTGCTGTTGTGGCAAAGAAGCCAACAGGCTCCTGGGCTGAATCAACCAGAGCATTACCAGCAGAAATAAAGATGTCATTATCCCACTGTACTCAGCACTTGCCAGACTACACCTGGAGTAATGAGTTCCGTTTTTGTCCCCACTGTGCAAAAAATAGGTGGGCAGCTGGAGAGGGTCCAGAGAAGGGCCACAAAGATGATTCAAGGGCTTGAAGCCTGCCACGTGAGGAAAGGCTGAGAGAACTGGGCTTACTCAGCCATGAGAAAAGAAAGCTCAGGGGAGACCTGATGGAGGTAATGGTTTTAGTATTTAAGGAGTGACTACAAAGAAGATGGAGAGTCAATTTTTAAAACAAGACACATGGAAAAGACAAGGGGTAACAAGTACAAGTTACTCCTGTTGAGATTTTAGTTGGACAGAAGATGAACATTTTTCACAACAAAGACAACCAGTCATTGGAATAATCTCACCAGGGAAGTGGAATTCCCCAACTCTGATATTTTTAAAATTCAGCTGGAGACGGTGCTGGGCCATCTGGTGCCTCTTCTAAAAAGATTGCACCAGATGATCCTTGAGATCCCTTGCAACCTGGTATTCTATGATACTATGAAAATGCTTGTTTATATTTACTATAAAGGCTACACATAGCTCAAGGCTGGTTCTACCTTTTTTTTTTGTATACCTATTTATGCACAGTTATGTTCCATCTTTTAAAAAAAATAACAGCTTAAACATCTAAATTTAAGCCTTCATACCAGATGCAATTACTCAATACTGGAATTGTCAGGGGAACTTTTTGAGATAGCTGAATGCAATGTCATGAACCAGGAATAGAGAAAGAGGGGATTTGGCAGGATGTGTTATTTCTTTCTGAGAAGCTTCAATTCTGAAAACGAAACTGGGAGTCCTGTTAGATAATAATCTCATTTCACATCTCAGATTAAGTGTATGGAAAAAAGAATTTATGTCATCCCTGCATACACGAAAAGGAATATTGAATAGGTATAGAGAAATTATTGTTGTACTGCATTTGCCAGTGGAAGTGGTTTTATATAACTGTAATTACCTAAATTGATCTGATTTTCCCACTGCAGGTTTTTCTCTGTTGTCTTCGGAGGAGAAAGCTAGATGGTTAGCATGGACTATGTGCATAAGACTTAGGTAGCTTAGGCTAAATGGGGCAAACCCTATCTATGTCCCAGCAATGTTCAGAGTTTACAAGGCATGCGGTTTCCAGATTCTACCTTTAGGAAGTTAACAGAAATCCTCTTGTGCTCCATCCTTTCCTTATCTTTCAAATTTTAGGAAAATTTTGCATACATCTTCCTACATCTTCATGATGTCATATCTTCTCTTCTATTTGTTGATCATCAGGAAACTAGTTGCTTCTGTCCATGCTCAAACTATTAGCAATGGCACCACATTATGCACGGTTGGTCTGAATGAGGCAGGGCCTGGATATTATTTCAGGCTTTCAGCAAATGCATGCAGACAGCTTTGCATCATTAACTGTCATATAAAAAGCTTTTTTTTTTTTTGCAACCATACATGAGATTACTATTAAAGTGGGGGGAAAAAAAAAGAAAAATAATTTAGAGGCCAGAAGCTGCTTCTTACTTCTGTTCCTCCTGAGTAGCCCCATAGTGCAGAGCTAATAAAAAGAACTAGGGGTTGTCACACATATTACTCTTTGTGGTGGGGTCCTTTTTCTCCCTATGGATTAGTAGAGCTCCTAGCATAGCAGAACCCTGCTGTGCTTGGTGTTATTAAAACTTCTATAACAGTAACCACAACAGCAATAATAAGTGTACTGGAAAACTTCATAGCTGTAGAATGAAAAATGTAAAACTTCTCCCTTATTCAATGACACATGAATATCCATGATTTATAATTATGTTCAAAGCAAATTTTTGAGATTTGACTGATTGGAAATTGTTTTGCCCAAGAGCCAGTTCCTTTTCTTACCAGGTTTTCATGATAAAGCGGAATGACATATTTGTGCCACAACCTCCTCTCTTGTCAGAGCACTGCTTCAGTGAAAAAATAACATCTAGTGGTTTGTGTAGTAATCCTTCTTGTGTCTTGATGGAAACAGGGAACCCACAAGTATTTTACTCTTAATATATACATGGAATTAAAAAGCATTCAAAACCTTTTTGTCCATGTTGTCTTTGAAAGACATGCAATCCCATAGATACTTCACTCATGCATGTTTTCCCACCAGAAGACATTAAAAACTCGATTGAAGTAATGATAACTAGGCAAATAAATAGCTATTTTCCTATATTTGAGTCTCAGTAGGATGTAATTGTTTGGGGAAATACACATATATTTTTATCTGTCTTTTTGGAATTATCAGATATAAGTCTGGATAGAAGAAACCAAAGGTTTGGTTCAGAGGTGAACACTGTAAGGGCATGGGAGACAAAACAAATGTAGTGCCTCCCGTATGACAGGTCTTTGTTTCCCTTTTGAACTTTTTACTTTTAAATTTAGATAAAATGTGTAATAAACTTGATGACAAACCAACATGTAATTCAGTTATAAATACACTGCCTACGTTAGTAACAGACTCAATCCATTATTGCTACATGTCCATACTTAGTTCCTATTTCTATTGAGCAATCACTTGGGTTTATTAATATATTCCAGCTATGATGTGACTAGTGCAAGTCATCAGCACTCAGGCAACACACTGCTAAACTGTAAACAAGTATGTTCAGAACCAGTGACATAACAGCACTTTCTTAGTTAGTCTGGCACATTGTTCATACTGTGTTTGGATCACTGGGGTTCAGATTGGTTTAACTTGCAATTTATGGTCACAGATGTGCAGGATTTATTTCAATATTCTGCCAATACCTAACCAATACCTCAAAATATGGCTTAGCAACCATTGGTTTCAGGTGCTGATTGTGAAATTGTAATGGAGGTCCCACAGTGCATTCCTAGTTCACTTGATGAATCCACATTCTGTTCTGCCAGGGAATGTTGATGGCACCAGCACTAACAAGAGTGCTCTTCAGAGATGTGTAAACTGTGGAGATTCTCAAGTCACCTTCAGACTAGCCATCTTGTTAATAAGCCTTATAAGGATATCAGGGAAGTGGGTTAATTAAGTTAAAAAATCATTAAATAACTGCCAACAACCTCAGAATTCAGAAAAGTGAGTGACTGAGGTATTCAGCTATGAAATGGAGAGCAGAATTTAAAACTTTTCAGAGCAGGTTATGAAGCTGTTTGATGGCAGAATAAACTGTCTCAGCACAATGCTTTTTTGCTGTCTTTGTGGAACGAGTTGGGTCCTGCAATCAAGGAAAACTAACCATAAGTAAATGTAACCCTGTGTTTCCATTACAAAGTCAAAAGAGGAGAAAGATGAGTTTAGGTGGTTGGGATTAATTCAGATGAGGGAGAGTGAAAAAGGCATCTAGCAGTGACTACCGGACTTGATCCCTTCAGAGGTTACTTCTGGATATTTCACTGTTGTCTGGCTTTTAAGAAGATGGCAGTTTTTAGAAAGAAAGCTCAATATTGCCTTTAATATTTATTGATATAAAGAGCAAACCAAATTGAGTTGTTATTTTAAGATAGAGCCTTTTAAATAATATTCTTAGGATCATAAATTTTTTATGGGCTATTTCATGACAAGATATCGCTAATTAACTGTTTTGCTAACTGTAAAAATTTAGATAAGACAGGTTTTACTACTGCTTTGGTGTGAAAACTTACGACATCAAGAATTTATTACTTCAGGGAAGTAGTTTTGAGCTTTAGTCAGGGTTACTGACTAATCACATGACTCATTTTCTTTTTTCCTTTGAAAGGCGTTAACAATTTAGCATGCCCATTTAAAAAAGAAACCACACAGAATCCTATATAAATGACTTCCACAGACAGCCTATTACTCCACCCCATTGGGATGATATAAGGTAAGAGTTATATAGCTCATTGGATAGCTCTAGAGATGCCAAAGATTTTTTTTATGTTGTGATTGGAAGGTCCTTAATTTTCTATTACTTGCTATTTAAGTGCCAACTTAGGAAAAATGCTTAGAAGTACTTTTGTACAAAGTATTTTGTTGGGCTTTACAGCTTTAGTTTAGCAATTACATTAAAATAAGAAATCATAGAACCATAGAAATCATAGACAATTCTGAAAGAATTTAAAGGAAATAATTCTTGTGTCAATTTTGAATTTACCTCATTGGTAAAATGGAATTTGCTTCTAGAAAGCCAGATTCTCATCTCCTTATTTTTGCAAGGTGGCCTTTTAACTTTTTCTCTCCTAGCTAATGGAACCTGGAAGTAAATTTTTCAAAGTGTGAATCTGAGCAGTTATTTCTGATTTCACCTTTCAAATCAAACCTCCGAGAAATGATAACTCTGAATGATGTGTGGGGCTGTAAAACAGCCTCATCTCTGCTTCACTGCTGTCAGTCAGTGAGAAAGACTCTCTGGGACTTGCTGTGGTATCCCTGAGATGAGAATCTCTCCCCACAAAACCTTCTAGAGGAATCTTCTCCTCTTTGTGGGTTGAAGGAAGTCCAGGAGGACTGCAGGGCTTAGAGGTGGGCATCCTAGTGAGTTCTAATTAGCTCAATTGAACTGATTCTCATCTGACAAGTTCCTTTCCCAGAATCAAGGAAAAAGAAATCATCTCTCACTTCTATACTGGGGTATTTAATTTGATCCCAAAGGGAATTCTTGTCTTTGCCATCTAATTTGTTGAAAAGATTCACCTTTTGTTAGCAGAGGTTAAACAGTAAAAAGGAAGTGTCTGTGCATGAGAGAGTTTGGGGAACTAAATGGGGATTTTCCTCTAAAAGTAGAGACAAGAGGAAAAATATAGTCCAGCTCAGGTCACTTGTGGGAAGTGCCGTTTGTCGTCACAACCAACAGTAGATGATTCAAGATTAATCAAGTTTTGAACAAGTTTGTGTGTTTGTGGGAAGTTCACCTTTTAACCGAGTATTTATGTAAAGGTAAATGCATAATTGTTTGACTGGACTGACACTACTCCTGTCTTGTGCAGCCCAGGAGATGGAGATTGAGACTGCAGAGGAAGTTGCTATTGTTGGAATAGGATGCAACTTTCCCGGAGGTGAGTCGGGGGTAAAGGCAAAGCAGGCTCTGAGTGGACATTGAAAAGCAGAGTCTTTTATTAATGTTGAAAAGGAGGAAAACACCATGTTTTTCCCCTAGCAGAATCTGTTGCTTTGCTGCTTGTGGGATCTTTTTGAAAGGTGGCGCTGTGGTGGAAACGAATTGGTTTGAATCTGTCTGCTGACAGACAGACAGACAGACAGAAGAAGCTGCAGTGCTGGCTGTGGGCAGGGCATTGAGCTGCACACGAAACTCATACAAAGGAGCTGGATGGGTCTGGGGTGATTTGAACTTTCTGCGTGTTCACTGGCTGGGTGATTGTGCATTGTTACAGGACTCTGCATGCCTAGGGACAGGACAGACCAGGGGCTGGACATTACCATCAGCTTTGCCTGTCCCATAAACTGGTTGGGTTTTCCTCCAAGAAAGCTTCTTGCTTTATTACAGTATGTAGAATAGATGCAGTGAGATGGTAGGGAAACGGGGAGAGAAGGTGGTTAAGGATTTTGTGGGGCTCCTTTGCTTTTAGACAAGCAGTGAGGAGATCAGTCATGCTTTTTCATTTTCCTCTCACCAAAGACTGATCACTTCTTTTGGTGGCAAGTCTTCTTGAGCAGCCTAGATTGACACGTGGGAGGTCCTTGTAGCTGATTGTGCATTTCTGAGCCTGCACGGGGAGGGGGAGTGCACAATTTAATCTGTTTTAAAAACTCTGCACAACAGGAGATGGAATTGACAATTTCTGGAAAGTCCTGGAGGAAGGCAAAAACTGCACGGTAGAAATCCCCCCCGAGAGATTTAATGCCAAGGAATGGTATGATCCAGATGATAACAAGCCAGGAAAAATATGTACAACACGAGCTGCTCTTCTCGATGAGTGAGTGTGTTACCCTGCTGCACCTCTGGTTTGTGTGGTACTTAGATATGGGTACAGCTGTCCAGGGGCTGTGACCAGTGTGAAGAATAGCAGATTACAGATTAAGGTCAGCATAAGTGTCTGTTATTTGAATTCCACATTCACCTTAAATCCTCAGGCTGTAGAGCTTCATTCAAAGGAGATGTTGACATGCACAGAAGAAACATTATTGTCTCCTGAGATTGATACTTGGCCAGGTTGAATCATAGGACCCAGAATTAATTTAGTGCTTAGTCCCATGTTAGCTATTGAATCCTGCTCTGAAATCAAGAGATGATAGAAGGCCATACAAACCTGATCTTGGGACACAAGATTGAACTTGGACTTGGTCTTTTGTAAGCATGGGCCAATTCTGAAGGTGCTTTTAAAGACAAACACACACATACACCCACTGAAAGTATTTTGAATATATTGTTGGAGAAACATGGGTATCCCTTGAAAACACCTGAGCTGATCCTCTACCTTTTGGTTTTAAATTGTGAAGCATTGGTCCGTATTGGCTTAAAATGATGTAGAAAACAATATTTGTTTATAACTCGTTGGCCATGACCACATTACAGCAGAGGGAGTCTCATTCTGCACATTTCATGATCTGAGGAATCCAGTTGGTACTAGTGCAATAACTATAAGAATAAAAATGGGTAGGAGCGGGCTCTTACCTCTGAAATGCAGAATCATTGATAAAATGACATATTTTGTGGTGGGACATGAAACATCTTTGGTTTATAAACATTTTCTTCTGAATTTCGGAAATGGGACCTGTGGCCTAAACACCAGTTACTGCTCTGCTTTTCCTTGCAAAAAATGCTTTTCCTTGCAAAAAGTCTAGAAGTAAAAGCATCTTCTATACATATGTCATATCATATTCTGGTCTGTGCATTTCAGATTTAATTCATTTGACAACCACCTCTTTGGGATTAATAATATGGAAGCTGAACGCATGGACCCACAGCAGAAGTTACTGATAGAGTGCACATACAAAGCCCTGGAGGATGCAGGAGTTCCTGTAGAATCTGTCAGTGGCACCAGAACAGGTGTTTTTATTGGTAAGATGAAACTTTCACAGCAAAGAAAAGAAAACCTCACAAAGATTGGAGCACTCCTTCATAACCTTTCCATGTTATCTAGGCTGGATCTAGGCTGGATCTAGGCTGGCTCTAGCCTGGAGATCTAAGGCTACTGTGCTATGGCACTACTGGTTACTTTTGGTAAGAATTACCAGGAGACTCTGGGAGTTCATGGTAGAATTCCTGTGTCTCTTTTTGGTGCTCTTCTTCCTGTGTTCAGACACTGAAGTGAAGCAGGAAAGAGTTAAAACTGCCTCCCCAACCCAGCCCTTCTTGGGAAAGATACTCCCAAGCCAGGCTGTGACGTTTCACCCTTAAGGGGAAGGGAACACCCAGGATTCGTAAATGATGAGGTCTGCAGGAAAAGTTTTATTAACAAATTACACACTTGGCATGGAAATTGGAATGTTGGTCACTGACCTGCTATATCAGCACACAGCAGCGGGTTGTGGATAAAGAGGTAGGGTGGTAGAAAAGGGGGAAAGGAAGAGATAAAGAAAGGGAGAGAGAAAAGGAGTGAAAAAGAGATAACCACTCCTGATTCCAGAATCAGTCTGGCCAATGACATGTCCAGTGTCCTGGGGGCACCCCCTGGCCTAGATGGGGATACCTTTTTATAGATAGGTTTCCCTGCCCTGAAGACATGTTTCTCTCTTTCTATGCAAATTAGTTGTCATGTCCAGTCCCTTCTTTCAGTCTTTTCTGGAAATGCATCAGAGGCTTTAAAGGTCTTGACCCTTCCCCTGCCCAGACTGACCTTGGGTCAACGCTTCATTCTCACTTCTGTGATGATGCTCTCTTTCGTTTCTTGATGGGGACAGAGTGGTCTGAAAGTGGCCCAGCAGAAAAGGGCCTGGGGGTGCTGGTGGACAGCAGCTGAACATGAGCCAGTGTGATCCCAGGTGGCCAAGAAGGCCAGTGGCATCCTGGCCTATATCAGCAATAGTGTGACCACAGGAGCAGGGCAGTGATTCTTCCCCTGTATGTGGCACTGGTGAGGCCACAACTCAAGTCCTGTGTCCCCTTTGGGCCCCTCAATTCAGGAAGGACATTGAGGTGCTGGAGTTAAGTCCAGAGAAGTACAGCAGAGCTGGGAAGGGCCTGGAGCATAAGTCCAATGAGGAGCTGCTGAGGGAGCTGGGGGTGATTAGCCTGAGAAGAGGAGTGTCAGGGGTGATTTTATCTCTCTCTACAACTGCCTGAAAGGAGGGTGTAGTGATGTGGGGATCAACCTCTCCTCCCAGGCAACAAGCAACAGGATGAGAGGACATGGCCTCAGGCTGTGCCAGATTGGTTCAGGTTGGACATTAGGGAGAAATTCTTCACAGAAAGGGTGACTGGACATGGGAATCGGCTGCCCAGGGAGGTGGTGGAGTCAGCGTCCCTGGAGGTGTTAGAGGAAAGACTGGATGTGGCATTTAGTGCCATGGTCCAGTTGACAGGGTGGGGTTTGACCATATGGTGGACTCAATGACCTTAGTGGTCTTTTCCAACCCATTTGATTCTGTGGTTGTGTCTCTGGAGCAGAACAAGGAATGTTTATCCCAGAAAAGTGTTGCCCTACTTCCCCATGGTGCCCTTCTCCTCTTGTTCTTTCAACAATTCTTGGTTATTACTGACAATCCTTGGTTGGCTCCCTGGGTATCTGGCAGCCAGTGTTTGACATCTACACATTAGCCCCTTATCTTCTGGGCTTCTTACAAAGGCCTACCCTTTTTTGCCCAGCATACTGTTTTCCAGTATAATGTTGGTTAAGGTGTTGTGGGGGTTAATATCCTTTCAAAGCAGCAGGAATCCTCCTGTGGACATTAGAATGGTACAGGGGTGCACTTGTCCAACTGCTTTTGTCAGTACCAGAAAAGTTACTGAGGAGATGATACCGAGGGCTGTTGGAAGACATTTAAAAGACAATACTAGAGGAACAGCACATTATTGCTGGTGTAATCTGTGTCTCTTTAAGGGGGAGTTTTCTGGGGTAGTTTGGCTGATGTGCCTATAGGGGAAATGCTTTCGATTACCTTTTAGTCTGAGAGGTGCTCTTCTTCCACTGAGGGCACTATTCCTTGCTCTCTGAAAACAGGTGCTGCATTGTCCACATGTGGACTTGGGGATCCACGGTATTCCAAGCATAGTGTTCCCAGAAAAAGGACACAACTGCTCTCAGAGGCCCCCTTCTTCTTTTCTATTTCTTACTGGCTCACAGTGTGAAAATTGATGATAAATACAAAGTATTGGATGTAGTTTGTGCTGTGACCTTTAACTTGGTACATCTGAGGAACTGAAGCTAATGTCTTGTACATTTATATCCAAGCTATGCTATGTGTAACTTGTTGATAAATATTCTCATAGCTGAACTAAACCACGCCGTCGCAAACTGAGATACAGGGGTCTCGGCAGGCTACAGAGACCTTAGCTGCATCACACAGTGAGCTAAGCCATCAGGAAAGGCCTGTTGTTTCCAGGGCGGGTAGGAATTTCAAGTGTTAGGTCTGTTTGTGTAAGTTGAGTCCAGGGGAAATTGCTGTGAGTTTTGCCTTTGACTTGTTTTGGAGCAAAGTTTCACCATAGGAGCACAGATGCCACGTGGTTTTGTCTTAACGCTGAAAACCGAAACACGCCGTCAGGTTTCGAGCTGTACGTGCCTGTTGTTGGCTTGGGTTAACTTGACACAAATCTGATGTTTTCCAGGTCTCATGAATCGAGACTATGAAATCATAACCAGCAGAGCAGTGAGTGAAATAAATCATTATGATGGTACTGGAACAGCAATGAGCATTGCTGCCAACAGGGTCTCTTTCACATTTAATCTGACTGGACCGTCCCTGACTGTTGACACTGCGTGTTCATCTTTTCTTTTTGCTCTGCACTACGCCTTGCGAGCCATTAAATCAGGTAACAGGACTGAAGAGATGCTGGACAATGGAATCAGGATTGCTACTGTTCCTATCTATCACCTGGGCCTTCTCAACATGAGTATGTTTCTGTTTGACTCCAGGAGACTGTGAGGCAGCAATCTGTGGTGGGGTGAACTGCATCATCGATCCCCGCACCTTTGTATCTCTCAGTAAAGCAAAAATGATCTCTCCGGAGGGCATAAGCAAACCCTTCTCCAAGAAGGCAGATGGCTATGGAAGGGGAGAAGGCTGCGGTGTTGTTTTCCTCAAACCACTGAAAAAGGTAAGGCTGCTTGTGAAGCAGCCTGAAATAAGACTGGTTGCTTGCCTGGATTTTGTGTCTTCAGCTCTAATAACTTCTTTTCCAGAGAAGTTTTTCCAATTCAAGCTTAAGATTAATGAAGCGTTTCTTAAGCATTCATGCACTTCCCCCTAGCATAGGAAAAGGATCCCACATTTAAAAGTTAGCATCATATTCTGTGTGCTCTTGGCTTTGGTGTGGTGTTTTGTTGTCTTCTCTACAGAGAAAGCATGAGTTTATTAAAGAAATTTAACTTTTCATGGAACAGGCAAAGGAAGACTACAGCAAAATCTGGGGTGTGATAAACATCAGTGCGGTCAATCAGAACGGCAGGTCCATGACTCCGATCACGAGACCATCTCAAATAGAGCAAGAGAAGTTACTGCGCAGCATTTATGAAAGTCGTGTTGATCCCTCAGTTGTGCAGTACATTGAAGCCCATGGCACCGGAACTGCTGCTGGAGATCCTACTGAAGCTGAAAGCCTGGGTAGTGTCATTAGCAAGAACAGGTCTTCCCGAGTTTCCATTCTGAAAATCGGTTCAGTGAAAGGAAATATTGGGCACACGGAATCGGCTGCTGGAGCAGCCGGGTTGATCAAAGTGCTCCTGATGATGCATCATGGAAAGATTGTTCCATCCTTGCATTACTCGAAGGAGATGAGCAGCATCGATGCAGAGAAATTAAACCTTGCCGTGGCCACAGCTGTAGAGCCCTGGGAAGAATCCAGTGAGTACGGAAGAGTAGCTGGCATCAACTGCTTTGGATTTGGAGGAACCAATGCTCATGTTGTAGTCAGGCAGGTGAAGCAGCCAGAGGCTCTTCCTGCCTTTAAGAAGCCCCTGGAATTAGTTCTGCTGTCAGCAGCATCCCGTAGGTCCCTCCAGATGGCAATGGCGGATACAGCTGAGCAGCTGAGCACAAGGAGCTCTGTAACTCTCCCGAGCCTGGCCTATACATCTGCCTGCAGAAGAAGCCACGCCAGCTACAGGTACCGAAAAGCGTTTGTCACAAATTCCCTCCAACACTTGCAGCAAGAGCTTAAGTTGGCGGCGAGCACTGAACCTGCCATGTCCAAGGTGGAACCACAGCTGGTGTTTGTGTTCTGTGGCAATGGTGTCACGCTGCAGGAGTTCAGTGAGGCACTGCTGAGCTCAGAGCCAGTGTTCAGAGACAAGTGTAAGGAGATAGAAGACCTTTTTCAGCAGCACGCTGCCATCAGCCTCCTGCCAGGGAGAAATCGTAGCTCAAAGGACTTGTTGAATCCAGAGCTTTCCCAGCCCTTGTTGTTTGCCCTGCAGGTTGCTGTAGCTTCCCTCCTGAAGCACTGGGGTATTAAGCCCATTGCTGCTGTTGGCCACTCAGTGGGGGAAGTTGCTGCTGCACATATTGCTGGGTACCTTTCCCTGGCAGATGCAGTCAAAGTCATTCATCACCGGAGCAGGCTGCAGGCAAAGACTGCCAGTGGCAGAATGCTGGTGGTTGGAAACATCCCTGTTGAAGAGATTGCTGAACGCCTGCATCCCTATTTGGGAAAGGTGTGCATTGCTGCTTTCAACAGCCCCGTTTCCTGCACCTTGTCTGGGAGTGTAGACACTGTGGAAGCTGTCCAGAGAGACTTAGCTGAAGCTTTCAGACAGAGAAACATCTTTCTTCATGTTTTAAATGTTCCAGTTGCATACCACAGCCCCAGCATGGATATGATCCTTGGGGAGCTGGAAGAAAAAATAGAGCCTTTAGAAAAGCAGAAGGGGGAGATTGAAGTGATTTCAACACTGACTGGTGTGGCTGCATCTGAAAACGACTTTATTCAGGGCAGATTCTGGGCGCAGCATACACGTGAGCCTGTTGCTTTCACACAAGCCATCCAAAGTGCAGCCAGAGGCAGGGAAAACGTGGTGTTTGTGGAAATAAGTCCTCACCGAGCATTGCAGCGAAGCATAAAGGAAACTCTAGGAAAAGGCACAAAGGTGATGTCCTCTTTGCAAACGGATGTAGAATATCAGACGCTCTTCACTCTGGTAGGAAATCTGTTTGAACTGGGGTATAATCCCAACTGGCAGCACTTTTATAACGGGTATCAAAGTGTTCCGGTGGCCATTCCACGATATCAGTTTGATCGCCAAAAACTCATGGCCTGTCTGGATATCCACCAGCAAGCAAACCAAAGAGGTGTCAGCGCCAGTCATCCTTTGATTTATGGCATAAACAGTGACAATGTGGAGTTTGGCTGCCTGGTGTCCCAGGACACAACGCCATACTTATATGAGCACAAGAACAATGGGGTGGCCTTAGTCCCTGGTGCTTTCTATGTGGAGCTTGGTCTGGCCTCTGTGATGAGCAACTCAAGGCCTAAAGTGCCTCTGAGCACTTGCCAGCTGAGTATCAGTTTTTCTGCGCCGTGTGTTCTCACACAGAGTTCCCAAGTGCTGAGTATCAAGCTGAGTCCGCAAAAAGCCATGACAACCTTTGAGGTTCTCTCTTCCTCCAGCGCGGTTTATGCTGCTGGCCAAGTGGCAAAGCAGCCTGAAACTGTGGTGGAAGAAAGCAGCATCTCCTTCCCAGCCATCTATCGAAGATGCAGGTCAGTGATTAGCAGAGAGGAGGTTTATGAAGCACTGTCTCAGGTTGGCTTTCAGTATGGCTCCATATTCAGGCAGCTCAGTGATGTGCATTATTGCCAGGAGCTAAAGGAAGCTATAACCAGCATAAAGGTGAATGAGGAGACCGTCAGAGACATGTACAGCTACTGTATGCACCCAGTGCTGCTCGACTGTTTTCTGCAGATGACCGCTGTCTTGACCTCAAGGACATTCCAGTCCAGAGCAGGCTTTCCCTCAGGGATAGGCAGCCTGGTGGTGCTCCGCCCACTGGAGGAAGAAATGATGATATATATGAGAATGAGCAAGTCCACTGGAAACTGCCTTGAGGTCTGTGGATGCTTTGTGGACAAACACGGCTCTGTCTTGGCTGAGCTCAAGCGTGTTGCCATCACTTTCGTGAAGGAAGCGTCTTCCAGAGACAATGAATTCCTGTTTGAAAACAAGTGGAAAGAAGTCTCTCTTTCACAGACAATTGGACATCTGGGGTTTAAGCCCAGAGTCGTTGTGTTTGCAGACAGATTTGGGATAGCTGAGCAGCTCAAAAAGTACTTGCATTCTGCTTCGAGATATGTTATGTATGAAGACTGGGAATGCCTTGCGGAAGGCCAGACACAGAATAAAATGAGAGCAGAGGTTGAGGCTTATGATGAAATCCTCTTCCTGTGGGGAATTCAAAAGTTAAATGAAGACTTCCCAAGGGAAGCGGTAGATCAGTTGGCAAAGTGCTGTGAAGCCTATCGCCAGGTAGTGGTGGCACTAAGAGAGAAGACATCCCGCTGTTCCATCAGAGTGATCACCTACAGAACAACGGAGAGATATGTGGACCACGTTAACTGTGGGTTTGCATTATATGGCATGACCAGAACTTGTATTGTTGAAGTTCCAGAAATCACATTTCAGTTGATTGACCTCAGCTCTTCCACTTCCCTGGACATCTCAGTGCTAGCAGATGTTCTTGTCAAATACAAAGGTGGGGACTATCCAGAAGTTTGCATCAGCCAGGGAAGGATTTATGTGTCCGAAATCAGACGCACACCTTTTGTAGATGCAGATTACAACCAACCCGTAAGATCTCTCCAGAAATCACAAACGTTCACTTTGTACACTTGTGATGCGTACGCAGCAAAAGACTTGTCTGGGGAATTATCCACCGGCACTGCTACTCAGCTGGACAAAGAGAGTGTTGAAATTCAAGTGGATAAAATTTGTCTCCACTCAGAAGATTATTTTCCCATTAGTGTTTCTAGCTGCAACTTTGGTAATACACTGTATTGGAACTCACAAGCGGGAGACAGGCACAGACTTTTAGCTCTTGATTTCAGTGGCACAGTCACTGCAACAGGCATTGACGTGAGAAAAGTGAAAGTGGGAGATCATGTGGTTTCATGTTATCCCACTGCTGCGTCATCCAGAGTTCCGATTCCAGCAACCGTTTGTTTCAAGGCAAAGAAATTCCCCTTCCTCCAGAGTGTTCCTTGTGTGTCATACTTCATCATTGCATGGGAAATTTTCACTCAGAGGTTATCCAAGGGGAAACATGGCAGAACTTTGGGTATTATAACTACAGAGCCATCATCGGTTTTGTGCCACGTTCTTTCTGCAGCAGCAGAAGAAATGGGTTGGAGACCAGTCCTTGCAAAGCCCGCTCCTAACGTATTCCAGTATATCAACCTGTGCAATGCCCTAGTTCTTCTTCCTCCAGTGAACAGACTGTCTTTGGAGGATCTGGCCCACATGTACTTTCTTAAAGATGTGGTGATCGTGTGTGGCAATCAGCAGTCCGAATGTATCCAGAATGTCAGTGAAATTGATCATGAAAACATCAGCTTTCATGTCCTTGTCGTTTCCAGCCTTTTCCGGAAAGCACCTCTAAAGGAATTGCACAAGACTGTACATGCCTGGGTCAGTTCCATGGATATGAAACAGTTTAGACATCTCTCGGGTTCTGTTTTTCAGCAGACGGAGAACTTTGAAGGGCTAAACTCTGTGATGTCCTATTTTACCTGCACTTCTGTTCCCCTTGCTGTCCTGAGAAGGCAGAAGGACATCAGTGTGCTTTCAGATATCCCGCTGTACGAGCCCCAGAGGCAGCTGTTCAAGCAGAACGCTGTTTATGTGGTAGTCGGGGGGCTCACTGGACTTGGCTTTGAAACGGTGAAATTCATAGCTGAGAATGGAGGAGGGTGTATTGCAATACTCTCCAGGAGAATTCCCAGCAGTGAGAAGCAAGAAGAGATGAGGGCTTTGCAGCAGCAGTACAAAGGGAGCAAAGTAGTGTCTGTGCAGTGTGACGTGACTTTGACCGGTGATGTTGAGAAGGCTTTCCAGTCCATTGCCAACACCTTTGTGGGGAGTCCGATCAAAGGTGTATTCCAAAGTGCTGTTGCTTTGCACGATGGCCACCTTGAAGTCCTGAGGCTGGCTGACTTTCACAAAGTGCTGAGCCCAAAGGTAGCAGGGACCCTAAATCTTCACTGGGCTACCAGAGGCCAGGAGCTGGACTACTTTGTGTGCTACTCCTCTGTTACTTCCTTTCTGGGCAATGCCACCCAGACAAACTATGCAGCTGCAAACTCTTTCCTGGATCTCTTCTGCCTCTACCGGAGGAACTGTGGGCTTTCAGGCCAGGCCATTAACTGGGGTGCTTTGAACCTTGGCATTCTGCTCAATCAAAGCCACATTCAGAGCATCCTGGGATCCAAGGGCATAGACATTCTGCAAGTGCATGAAATTCATGAGTATCTCAGGAAGACCTTACTTATAAACAACCCGCAGCAAGCTGTCGTCAAATTGAACTTTCAAGCTTTGTATCATCATGTTTTCACTCGGATTATTTCACTCAAAAGTCGCTTTGTATCACTTATGTCAGAAGATTTCAGGAACAAGATTGGAACCCCTGAGGAAACTGAAGTCCCAGAGACTGCCTTTCTCAAATCCGAGGACTACATCACCTCACTGGTGAGTGACCTCACAGGAGTGAATGCAGATGAACTAACCATGAATACACCCCTTTCATCTTTGGGCATAGACTCTATGTTAGCTATGACAATTCAGAACCGTGTCTTTCAAGAGAGAAAGGTGGACATACCTCTTGTGAAACTGCTTGATCCTCACACAACCCTGTCAAGTTTAGTGGTAGTTTTGGAAGAAACAAGCAATGCAAATGGAACAGTTGAAAAGAAGAATGCTGCGGTTGAAAGTGCAGAAAATGACACCTTGGTAGAGGTGTCTTCTTATTCAGGAATTGTATAACTTGACAATACTCAGACCCTTTGTAGCATCTCAGAATGTGTCATTTTGGATGGGGTAGGACATTTGGTGATGCTGAATGTCCTCTTCTGCATTGACTCAGAAAACCCACACCAGGTTCTTCTGCCATTATTCTGCTAGCTGTGTTAATTTCAGTCAATCGTTTGACTTTTTGCTTTCAGTGTCTTTTACCTTAATTTTCAATAGTTTTAACTGGAAATATGTAGGTAAATACCTACACATTTTCACTGTACATTGCATTTTTAAACTCTATTCAAGTTTTGATGAAAATTGTATATTTGCACCTTTCAGCGGTAAGTATATAAAGCTGCATGAGCTTATCATATTTTTGTCATATTCTATTCTTAAAATATAATTATTTTTAAAATATTACTAAATATTTTGAAATACAGGCATCTTTTTGAAAGTCTGATGTGAATTTCAAAAACCTAGTGTTTTGCTTATGTCTTCAAAAATATTAAGAATTTATCAATTGTTTCCAATTGTGAGGCATACAGTAAAGTAAATGTTTTTTATTATTAAGTAACCAATTTTTATGAAAGCCCAAATAAACAAGAATAGCAAAAAAGTTTTTAAAAAACCAAACCTGAAGTGTATCTTTATCTTATTTGATTTTTTTTGTCCCTAATCTGCTCTCCTACTTTAAATTTTTGTGACTCTAATACCTGCCCCGCTTTTGTTCCAGTGAGAAAATACAGACTTGTCCCCAAAGACACTGAAGGAAACTTTGTTTAGTCTCTTAATATGGGAATAGGGTGTTGTACTATTTCTCCCTTATTATGATGAGTTGTCCCTTGCAGTTCTGGTAGTATTTCCAATGAGTGGAGTATCCATGGTCTATGATGTCTCCCTGAAACCATCTGATCTCCAGACTGAAAAGTTCCCTTGGTCTCTCTTAGCTCTGGTGCTGCAGCCCCAAAGATCTTGGTGGCCTTATGCCAAATGTATTCAGGCTTATCTATATCCTTCTCATAGTAGAAGGCCCAGAATTGGACCAGGGTTCTAGATGTGGTGTAATGAGTCAAGTGTGGTGGAGTGGTGGTGCACGTTACACCAGTGTGATGCAAAGAGTTCCCTGCCCAGCTGGCTGTTGGCTTTCACTGCTGTCAGCATGCACAGTGAACCTGTGTTTAGTTCACTGCCCATCGGGATCCCCCAGTCCTTTTCATCGAGGCTGCTCTGCAGCCAGTCCCTGGACTGTAATGCTAAATGCTTTGCCTGTCTCATGTGTAGAATAGGTGGAGGGGGGGCTAAGCCATCCCAGGTGCAAGGCCTTGCATTCACCATGGTTGGAAATAATGAAGATTCTGTAAAGCTGTTTGTCCCTCTGAATAGTGGCCCTCCCTTTCAATGAGCCAAATGCTCTCACCTAACTTGATGTTGGCTAGGCTGTTAATAAAGAGTCTGCAGGGTGCTGCTACTGGCTCACTGCCAGATGGACTTGGCACAGCTGATATCACCCTTTAGGCCTGGCAGTCCAGTGAATATTCCACCCAGCTTATAGTCGTCTTTTTCAATCTATCTAGCATCAATTTGGCTACAAGGATGCATTGGGACACTGCTGAAAGTCTTTATGGAATCAAGGTGCATAAAAACTCTCTCTCCTTAGTGTTTTCATTCTTCAAGGTAATCAGGCTAGTCAGCTGTAGGGTATGCCCAGCCACTGCCCTGGAGGGACGTCTGCTGAGATAAGGAGATTGCTCAATCTCCCAGCAGGACCCCTCTGGGAAGGCAGCTACTCTTCAGTTATGGCAAGAAGAAGACAAACTCAGAATCCTCTGGGAGACCCTATGCAGATCCTTTGTAGCCCATTGGCCTTTACCCTCTGGCACCCACCCCCTGTATCCCTATAAAGCCAGCCCCCTGCCCCTCCGAGGGAGAGCGCTCGTCCCTGGTTCCCCTTCGCCAGTACGGACCAATAAAGCTGCCTCGTGGGGAACAGCTACACGAGCCTCTCGTCTCTCCCTGTTCCGGCCTGGAGGCTGCCCTGCAGAGCTGAGCTGAAATCACGAGCTGACAATCACTAAAGAGCTGACAGCTTCTGCAAGGGCCCTCCTGCCAGCAGCTGAGGGAAGACACCGGGCCTCGGGAAGGCGATTCCTTTTGGGACCATCTCTCTAGACCGGTCACAGCTTCCTCGGTCAGAGCTATTGACCCATCACCAGCTGTCACAGTCAGCCACCATATCTCTGTGGAAAATCCATGATGGTTGTTCCTAACCACTTCTTTGTTCATGTCCCTTACTACCTGAGTCATTCTGAGTTTATGGTTCTGTATGGGCAGAGATCCTTGTGACCTTGCTCAAACATTTGGAGGGAAATACAGTAATGAAGTGAGGAGCAGTTAACTCTATAAGTATACATATACATGTGCAGAAAGGCACAGGGAGGATTTCAAATCCAGAGTGCTTCTGCTGTGGCAGAACCTGACCAACAGCCAGGCAAATCACAAAGCAGAGAAACACACATTTGTTGTACTTTTTGTCTGTGCTGCTCCCTGTGCGAAAACACAAGAACTGTGCAGCACTGATGTCAAGGTCAAAGCAGTAATCTAACAGGGCTGCTTTGCACAGCAGGAGTAGATAAAGGTATGTTAGACATATGTTAAGTGTATGACAATCTCTTACAGCTGTCCATGTTGCACAGTTGTGACTGAACCTATTGATTTCAGCCTTTATACAGACAGGTCTGATTCTGAGAGACTGAAGCACCTACTTTGGCTGGCTGCAGCCAGTACTGCTCTTTGGCTTTCTTTCACCAAAGCAATAACTGCCCTGTCAGTACTGTGAAATCTCTTATCTCTTCTACATGTTTTGCTTTTGACTGCTTCTGTGAATCTGCCATAAATGTCCCAAAGGTCAGAATATTTGAACAAAAACAAGATCATTGCCAGCCTCCAAAAGTACAGTGAGAAACCTAATCTCGAAAGATGCTCTGGCAAAGGGATTTTCAGCTGTATCCAGGTCGATTAGAATTAGCAGTTTGTAATGCAGGGTAAGGTAGCAATGGCAGAGCACTGACTACTCTTTCATTTGTGTCTGATAAATACATAGAAAATATTACCAGAAAAACAGCCTGGAAAATCCACACAGATGACACAATAGCTCAGAGATATGTTTGATGTCCTGAAGGCAACAACCAGCTGAAGGAGAAGGCAAAGATATCCACAAGCAACAAAATGGACTGCAAAAACATAAAAACAACCTACAGTACTGTAAGAGCAGTGAGAAAGTCCTGAGTCCTGTTCTGTACTACCAAACATCATAAATGGAACAGATAAACAGGCCTTTGCAGTCCTTGCATATGCCTCTGAATTCACAGAATTTCAGAGTGGGTCAGGTTGGAAGGGGCCACAGTGGGTTGTCTGGTCCAAACTCCTTGCTCAAGCCAGGTTATCCTAGAGCACATGGCACAGGCTTGTGTCCAAAGGGTTCTTGAGTATCTCCAGCAAGGGAGACTCCACAACCTCTCTGGGCAACCTGTTCCAGTGCTTGGTCATGCAAGCAGTAAATAATCTTTTCCTCATGTAAAAAGTGGAACTTCCTGTGCATCAGTTTCTGCCTGTTGCCTCTTGTCCTGTTGCTTGGTACCAGCAAGCAGAGCCTGGATCCATCCTCTGACACCCTCCCTTCAGTTATTACAGACATTGTTGTGGTCTTCTCGCAGTTGTCTCTTGTCAAGGCTGAACAGGCCCAGCTCCCTCAGCCTTTCCTCATAAAAGAGATGCTCCAGTCCCTTAATCATCTTTATTACCCTCAGCTGGACCCACCCCATTAGCTCCATGTATCTCTTGTACTGAGGAGCACTCTAGACACAGCACTCCAGATACGCCTCACCAGGGCTGAGTAGAGGGGCAGGATCACCTCCCTCAACCTGTTGGCAATGCTCTTTCTAATGCAGCCCAGGATCCCATTGGCCTTCTTGGACCCCAGGGCATGCTTCTGGGCTCATGGACAGTTTGTTGTCCTCCAGGACCCCCAGGTCCTTCTCCGCAGAGCTGCTTTCCAGCAGGTCAGCCCTGAGCCTGTGCTAGTGCAGGGGGTTATTCCTCCCCAGGTGCAGGACAGTGCACTAACCCTTGTTGAATTTCAGTCTGTTCCTCTCTGTCCATCTCTCCAGCCTGTCAAGGTCTCTCTGAAGGGCTGCACAGCTCTCTGGGGTATAGCCACTCCTCCCAGCTTTGTGTTGACAGTGAACTTGCTGAGGAGGCCTCTGCCCCTTCATCCAAGTCACTGATGCGTAAGTCAAACAATACTGAGCCTGGTATTGAATCCTGGGGGACCCCACTAGGGACAGACCTCCAGCTACACCCTGTGCCACTGATTTTCACCCTCTGAGATCTGGTGTTCAGCCAGTTTAGTTTAAATAGGTTTAAAAGGTGATTTTTTTCTTCATCAGCTGCTGTCAAACGTGATTGCAGAGATCTGTACTGCCATTTCCTCCTGAAAAATGATGTTCTTCTCAAAATCTGAATTGTACTTAGATGAACTACTTGTGAAAAAAAATCTGTATCTGTATTTAACAGAAGGCTTTTAGTGACAATGTTCTTTGGCTTTTGCAATTAATCTCAGATAGTTAACTACATAGGGGTATTTTTAATGATTCTGTGCCCTCAGTCTCCAAACTCTCAATACTGTTATCAGAGGAAGGATCCCATTAGCAGGATGCGTATTCAGTAATCAGATAAATGTGACTCTGGGACAATACTTGAAAAACTATTAATTTTTCCAGTCAGTGCCTGAAGTGATATAACATTTGGACAAACTGCTAAAACACCTGGCTCTCCTTCTCTGAGTGCAACCATAAATGCAATTAGTCAGATACGTTCTAAACAGAAGCAACATAAATACAGAATTAATGGCACAAAGCCCTAATGTTTCTTTGGAAAATGTGCTTGTGGATGGACTTTTTACTTAGGCACTTCATCAAAACATCCTCCTGTTGCGTAGCAGGGCCTTGCAGACTGAATTAATAAATCCATTATCCTCCAAGTAAACCAGTATCTGTTTCTGTTTTTTCCTGGATCATAAAACACCTGATAACATCCATGTTGGCCCAGAGGCGTGTTCTGCACCTGGATCAGGGGCCACAACCCGCCTGTGGCAGGATCATGACAGAGCAGTGGCCAAAGCTCTGCCAGGGCCCAAGACCAGGACTGGCTGTGGCCATGGCCTCCCCACTGTGCCTCTGGGATCCTCTCTCCATGGTCCCAGCTGAGCTGCCTTGGCCCTGGGCCCAGGCAGCCAAACTACAGCATCTCATGAGGGCAACATGTGTTTTCTTCTTCAGATAACACTCCAGAGAAGTAGGCATTCAGTTGACAGTAGGAATGTTACTGATAATGGCTTCTCTCAGTCATACCTTATAACTGCACCAAACATTGATTATCACTGTAAAGTAAAAATGCTGTATCCTAAATGGATCCATGTAAATGTTTTACTTAATGTAGTCAACAGATTAAGACACGTCTTACTCAACAGGCTGTTCCTATGGTGCTGGTGGAATGTAACCCTGGCTCTACTACTTAGTGTTTGCACTTGTGACCTCAGAGGTAGTTATAAGAAATGGTGACAATAATAACAAAACAAGACATACATTTTACAGGATCCTTGGAAAGCTACAGCGAAATTTTTCAGACACATGAGGCTGTTTGGATGATTAAGGGACTGGAGCACCTCACATACGAGGAAAGCTGAGACAGCTGGGATTGTTCAGGAGAGAAGGCAGCTCAGGGGTATCTTATTAATGTATATAAATACGTGAGGGGAGGGTGCAGAAGGGCGCAGAGCTGGGCTTCGGTGGTGCTCCGTGACAAAACTGGAGGCAACAGGCACAGACTGACATATGAGAAGTTCCCTCTGAACACCAGAAAACACTTTTTTATTGTAAGGATGACGAAGCACTGGCACAAGTTTCCTGGGGAGGTTATGGAGTCTCCATCCTTGAAGATATTCAAAAGGCCTTTGGACATGGTCCTAGCGACAGGTTCTAGGTGTTCTGGCTTGAGCAGGGAGTTAGTCCAGATGGCTTCTGAGATCTCTACCAAGCTGCTGTGATTCTGTGAAATCCACTGGCAGATGGATTTGATCATCTCCATCAGTTCAAATCTTGGGTAATGTGTGACACCACCACATTAAATAGAGCCTTGTGGAAAAAGAAAGTGATCAATTTAGAAGCCTGTGACTGATCTCCCTCTTTCCCCTTTCCATCCCTTCTGACCACCCTTCATGCTCTAAGGGAAGACCTACCCTCCACTTTTGAAAGTAGTGCCCAGAGAGACAAATTTAATGATGTTTATGTATCAGTACAACAATTCCACAAATTCCAGAGTATTTTTTGAAGTATTTTGGTTAAAAATCAGACCATCATATTCAGTTTGACATCTAACTATAAGACATAGTTTTTATACTTTTAAGAAAGTATTTTCTATTGTAAACTTAGAAGCAAATCCCATGCATCAGTCAAACACAGAATACAATTTCCATGCATGCTGTCACTATCTGTGACTTTATATGCTACCCGAAATTCATTAGGAGATGACAGTCTTATCTACTCAAGCACACACCCTCTTCAGTTAGTCTCTGCAGGTCAGACCAAATTGTTCTAGATTAGTCGAAGGTGAGAACAGTACTTTGAGAATGGCTGCCACACCTCACAGAGCAGACAGGCTGCTCATTTCAGCTGCAGTGTTAGTTTCCACTACTTAGACAACAGCATGTGACCCTGCAAGAAAGAAGCCAACTTGTTCTACTATTTTCATGGATGGATTTAGAAAAGCGACATCTTCAATGCAAACTTAGTCACACACACTCCATGCACACATACACAAAAAAAGAGAAATATTTTCCAAGAAAATAAACATTCAATAGATTTGAATGAGGCCTAATGACTGCCCTCTCTAAAATACCCGCTTTACCACTGGCAGCAGGAGGACCCAGAGCAGTTGGCTCACACAGTGCTCTCTTGGAGGCAGCCAAACTGATTTTGTTGAATATTCACAGAAATTCAACCTGCATAAGCATGGATGGAAAATCTGTAGCCTTCTGGCCTATGTTTGGCAGAAGTCTGTGCAACTGGACACGGGGCTGAGTATGGGAAATATCAGACAAAATTCATTATGGTATTACTCAAGTCAAGTCTAGGTGTATCAGCCCCCAGCAGAGGAGTAGCCTTGTCCATGCCTGTGACATGGATGACAGCCGATGGAACCACTGGAGCCACAGTACTGGCTCAGAAAGATACAACTTTTATATAAGACTAAAGGAAGATTTCATTCAGATAACGGGTTTCTTTTCAATACTGGGAAGAGGAAGAACAGGCTTCTGTGTAGAAATGCAGTTTCTTGTCATTGATACAATTTATTGCCAAACCATTGAGAAATTCAGACAATGCAATGTTTCATATTGACATAATGTACCTTTACTTCCATAGGTGAACTGAAGAGAAAAAAGTTGATTATTCTGCTTTTTAAGTAATGCAGCCACTAGGTGATGGAACCGATGATTTCTGGGAACAGACAAAATTATTATCATGGAAATACTATTGGAAATATTTACTATCAAAATATTGTGTACACAGCAGAAAATGTGCATGGTGTGAGCTGTCTTCCTGTTGAATAGGTATGTTACTGCAATCTGAAACTTCAAATCAGATTTTTAGCATGGAGACTCTAATACTGTTCTCCATGAAGTCAGTAACATTGGTTTTCATGAGTTGTGGAAGCCTGCCCCAGTGAGCTTACAGACAGCTGTTCCCTGTTCCTTAGGCTTCCAGGAATTTAACCCTTGTTTTGTCTTGAAAAACTTCTGGACTTTACATTCTTGAAGTGCCATAGGAAACAGTGGTGATGGCTGGATTGTATCTCCCATGTAATCACCTGGACAGTTTGCATGTTTCCTCATCTATTTTCACTATTTCTGGATTAACAGTTCTTCACCTCTCAGCTGTTATTAGATATAATAACAAGTTTGTTACAAGTGCAGATGGGCACAGGACAATGTTACCTGTAACCTCACCTCCTATGGTGGTTGCTGTGGGTAGATGTGGCTGTGGAATCCAGTTCATGGCCAGGATTGCACTGAGCAAACTCAGCAGAATGTATCCGCTTCTTTGGAAACTGCTTAAATCCACAAATAACTTACTTGCTGATGCTGCAATATTTTTTCCAAATCAAGAAACCACCCTCTAAGCAGCACCACAGTTGCTGTGCTAGCTTTGCTTTCAGGGAGACCTGTTTGAGAAAAGAGAAGTTTTCAAGATAGGACTTACGTGTATGTGAAATATTCTTTTGCTAAAAATTCTTGTTCCAAACAGTTTCAATGAATAAGGACTTGACTTGTCTTAAATGTTATTTAGACAAAAATCTGTTTAAAGTTTGCTGCCTGAAGTTGCATTACAGCAAACATAAGCTCTTTAATAAACTGGTTAGACCTACCTGCTGAAGCTAAAAGATTTTTACTTGCAGCTAATAGTGTGAATGTAAACTCAGGGACAGCTCCCAAGTTTTAAAAACAAAAGAGACGGGCTGTGATTAGCAACGAGGTATCTTTTTGCAGCAGCACAACAGTGAATAAAATAGCCCAGGTCTTTGAACACCAGGTTATGTTATTCAGAAGGGAATTTGTGAGGTAATGGTGAGCTCCTCATTAACTGGTGTTTAGACTAGAAATAAATATGCAGCAATTTCCAGGGCTCTCTGGTGGGAAGAAGATACTGTAGAAGTCATGTATTTTTCTCACCCAGCAGAAAGACATCTGGAATTTGTGACATGGGGACAGGAGATACAGATTCAAATATTTTGGGGGTCATAAAGTCAGTAGTTTAATGGCAAGAGAGTGCTGTTTGCTACAACTTGAGACATATATCTTCTCAGGTACATAGAAGGAACTAAAATACATGGAAATACTAGAGCTACTGAACACTAGAGTTAACACGGTAGGAACAGCTTTGATAATTCTTGTTGACATTTCTGAACAAATATTATGTCTGCATTTTATAGATTATATGCTACAAATACTAGTGTGTTAAATCTGAACAGACAGTCCATACTGTGGCTGCAAACCCAGCTCAGTTTAAAACAAGACTCCATTTGGTCTATTTACCAAGTTGATCATTGATCAGTTGGGCAGTCTTCAAAAGTGCTTACTCTGAAGACTGACTTGGTTAAAAATCAACTGGGTTTAATTAAATTTTCTTCAAAGAATGTTTGCATCACATCAGTGAAGAGACTGTTCAATATCTGTGCTCCTTGAATGCATGCACAACAGAGTTACGAAGAAGTGAAAGTTCCTGTTTTCGGTGTCTTTATGCAAATAAGAAGCTGGTGAGTTTGGGAAAATATGGGGCTGAGGGGGGATAGGTTTATGGGAAACAAAGCCTCAAATGGTTTATGAAAATACCGACTGCTCCTCCCAGTAGAGGAAGCCTGGAACTATTTCTCTTTTCCCAAAATATAAAACACACCTGAGCAGCTGAAAGCAAGAAATCAATTGCTCTCTCTGGGCTTGCAAAGGTACCTCCCCATAGAAATGTCAAATTTGCTGGTGCTTTTCAGAAACATTTGGTTTTAGCACTGTCATGGTTTAATTCCAGCTGGCCACAAACTACCAGGTAGCCACTTGCTAAATCCCTCCCCCTCCTTCCCCTAGTGGGATGGGGATAAAAGGCAGAAAAAGGTAAAACTCATGGGTAGAGATAAGAGCAGTTTAGTGATTTAAATAAAGTAAAATATAGTAATAGTAATAATAATAATAAAAATTAATAGTAATAGTAATGAAAAGGGGAGAGAGAGAAAGGGATAAAACCCAAGAAAAACAAGTCACATTTAATACAGTTCCTTATCACCTGCTGACCCATCCCACCCCCAAGCAGCAATCGGCGGCTCCAGGCCAATCCCCCCAGTTTATATATGGAACATGATGTTCTAGGGTATGAACAACCCTTTGACTTTCTCAGATGAGCTCTTCTGGCCATCCTCCCTCCCAGCTTCTTGTGCACCTTCTCGCTGGCAGAGCATGGAAAATTGAAAAGTCCTTGATTTAGAGTAAGAACTAGAAGCAACAAAGAAACCATCAGTTTGTTACCAACTTTGTTCTCATACTACATCTAAAACACAGCACTGTACTAGCTAGTAAGAAGAAAATTAAATATCTCAGCTGAAACTAGAACAAGAATGCAAAAGAAGAAATGTTTGTCCTTATCTTTTAGATGTCTCAGTTGTGCTTCACAGCTTGAATACCCTACTAGAAACCAAGGAAAAAATAGTACTGAATTTAAACCAACAGAAGTGGATCCAACACTTCCTGGGATTGCTGCTTCTTCAGAGACCACTGAGCAATGCATGAATAACTTGATGCTGCCTTGTTTTTAGGCAAGCAATAGCACAGAAACAGGATAAAACCCCAAGTGTTTGTAGAAACGTCCTCAAAGAGAGGTTAAGTGATATGTAGACACTTGGCACACTAACACTGGATATCACAAGCCCGTTTGGTCTGGGGTGTAATCCAGACTGGCAGCCCCTCTGTGCATCATTTGCTCTTTACCTGAATCATTTCTCCGAGTATCCCAGTGCCTGTTCCACAGTACCCATTTGATCACAAGAAATTCATGGCCTGTCTGGATATTTGTGCTGCTAGGAAGTTCTGAACCTGGAACTGCCAAAGGCCCTTTCATTGCTAGTTCTGGACTAGTCAGAGGACACATGGGCAAAAATACAGAAGCTGAATAAACCTGGCATTTCTCTGAACTTAAATTCCATTATGACATTTGTCAAATAAAGAGAAAGGACAGGTGCAGGACATCTGTCCTGGTTTAACCCCAGTTGGCAACTAAGCCACATACAGCCACTCACCCACTCCCCAGGGGATGAGGGAGAGAATTGGAAGGGTAAAAGTCAGAAAACCTGTGGGTTGAGATAAAGGCAGTTTAATAGGTAAAGGCAAAAGTTGCATGCACAAGCATAGCAAAATAAGGAATGAATTCACTAATTCCCATTGCAGGCAAGTGTTCAGCCATCCCCAGGACAGCAGGGCTCTATCACGTGTGTAATGGTGACTTGGAAAGACAAATACCATCACCCTTTCCTTCTTTCCTTCTTCTTCCCTCAGCTTTGTATACTGAGCATGACACCATACGGTCTGGGCTATCCCACGGGTTGATTACAGCTGCCTGTCCTGGCTGTGTCCCCTCCCAACTCATCGTGCACCCCCAGCCTCCTCCCTGGTGGGGTGAGGAGCAGAAAAGGCCTTGACACTATGTAAGCACTGCTCAGCCATAGCTAAAACATCCCTCAGTTATCAACAGTTTCCAGCATAAATCCAAAACACAGCCCTGTACCAGCTACTGTGAAGAAAATTAATTTATCCCAGACAAAACAACCACAAGCTCCAAGCATTAAAATAAAAGCAATAAAATTGTTTTTATGGAACAGAGCAGAAACATGAAAATTTTGACCACTGCCACTAATTGTAGCATCACCTACATCTTTCTCTTGAAAATTTTACTTCCCCCTGCAGTTTTTATGGTATTTACATAACATGCAGCAAAACTGAAAGCAGTGGAAGTATCACTTCTCTTCGTCAGTGCAATGAGCTGTGGGCTGTATCTTTCTTTGTATTTGTGGCATTTCTGTGAAAGGGTGGGACAAGGAAGTGGGTTTTGCTTGCATCAAGCTTCTCAGTTCTTTTCAGTGGGGAGCTCCCAGTCCCAGAGCCATTTCTCAGCGATGGTGCCTCCTGCCTGTGAGCACTTCCCAAGGCTGACACCCCTGTGCTGTGCAGCTGGGCAGGGCCAAGTGCAGGAGGAAGCCCTCTGCCCATCCTGCCCTGTCACCAGGGCTGGGTGCAGTGTCTTGTTTCCACTGACCACAGGAAGTCCCTGCAGTACTGCAGTGGCATTGGTCCAACAGCCAGCTCTCTTCAGTGCTTGATATGAATGAGTGTTTAAGATCACTTAAAAAATCACTGACAAGAGTATCAGTGAAAACCAGATTTAATATTAAGCAACAGCACAAACAAGGTTCATTGGCAAGGTTCATTCTTCTACTTACAGGACAATTAAGACACAGCGAGGAAAAAAAAGGAACAAAATCCAATCAGTCAAAACAGAAATGAACTCAGAACTATCTGTGCATGTTTGCATGTGTGTGTGTGTTTAGTTGCATGTGACAAAGGATAGAAAGGGCAAGGACAGAAAGGAATACAACCTAAAAGCTTAACAACACTCAACAGTACTTGTATCTTAAAACTTAACCTTACAAATTTAGCAAGGGATTAGTGATAAACAGCATTAAACGTGGCTTATAACTTAAACTTACTTACAGGCCTAACTTACTTAGATACCTAAGGTACTTAAACATCAAAAAGAGTAGCATTTCTCCCAGATTTGCTATAGCATATGTGTACATGTGTATGCACACAGACATAAAGGTCAGTGCAAGGCACCTGCGAGAAATTCCCCTTGGAGGTAGTGAAATACTCACTTTGGATACTTTCGTGTCTTCTCAGTAGGTGAAGGGTTGAGCCTCAAGGGGTGGGGGTTTTGGCCCAGGATTTGTTGTTGTTCAGTGATTCTCCAAGTACAGCAAACTTGAGAGTTCTCTGACTCTGAGAGGCCCCACTTGGAGGGAGGTCACTGGTCGCAGCCCACTGCAGCCCAGAAGGACTCATTTTGGACTGCTGTTTATAGGGCTGCAAGTGAGTGGGCTTTATTCAGAACAGTGTTGTAACCTGGCCACACTTTGGGTCAGCACAGTTTCTTTGAAAGTGTGAGAACAGGGATATTATGCCATTCAGGCAAGGAAAATAGTTTCCAAGGCTGTTCATGGAAAATCCTGGAGCTCACTAGACAGCAGCAGTTCCTGGGAGCAGACAGTGTTTCTGATAAGCTCAACAGGAGCTGAGCCCAGGTGCTGTTCATCAAGGCCGAGGCCTAATGAGCATGTCTCAGATCACAGTGTGGCCTGAAGAAGGGAGGGGGATGCACCACCACAGTGCTCATTGCCTTTATTGACCAGACCTCCAGTAACTGTTACAGGGACTTAGACACTCATCTCCCATTTAAGGAGATCCTTACACAGTCACCGTCTAGAGTGGGTGAGCAGTTCAAGGTAAAGAGGCTTCAATTTATGTGTGCAGATTTATTTGGATCTGCAGCAGACTCCCCCCTCACAGTTCATGTGCCTTTCTGCCACTTCCATAAAGTCTCTTTAGAAGAGTAATGTCTTCTAAAGGACTGTTCTTCCAGTAAAGCAAAAATGCGTCTGTCCAGATTCTTCTGGGTCGTTCTAAGGTTACAGGATTATAGAAGCAAGATTTTAGGGAGAGGCAGATTGCCAGGAAGTATTCCAAATCCCTTTGTTGTCTCATGCATTATTGTGAATGGTCTGAGTTTAAAACAAACCCAATACACTGAAGAGCAACAAACAAACAAACTCATTTTACCTGAACAGGGAAGACTGTTAATTGGTGTGGAACAGAACCTCAACAGGCAGGCAGACCAACTCTGTGGAGAATGCATATACCACAGTTTTCAAGCAAACCTCCAAGAAATGATAACTCTGAATGATGTGTGGGGCTGCAAAAGAGCCTCATCTCTGCTTCACTACTGTCAGTCAGTGATTGAGAAAGGCTCTTTGGGCCTTGCTGTGGTATCCCTGAGATGATGTCCCGGTGACTGTATGATACTGTATTCCCTGTTGTCTTCCCTGTGCCAGAAATTAATCCTGTGCCTTTAAACTGAGATCGAGAGGGGGGAGAGAAAAAAACTGAGTGAACTTTTAAAAGCAGTTTGTGTTCAAGGACACAGAGGCTATTCCTCTGTGTGCTTCTACGGTGGCAAGAGCAGAGGAAGCACCCTTTTTTTTTCTTCCGAGTTTTTTGGCTGTTTCTCCGGAGAGAGACGGAGAGTTAAACTCCTTTGCTTCCCTGGGACTTTGGCTTCTTCTTCTTCTCTTCTGGAACTGTTTAGAACACCAGAACATCAGAACCTCACCTGGAGACTTTACATCTGCCCAGAGCGGGGGCCTCCCATGCCAAACTCCAGCTCCAGGGAGAAAGAGAGACCATACCCACAGAAAGGACTCTAAAATTTTTCCAGGTTTCTCTCCACAGCGAGAGGTTTTATTATTTAGCATTATTCTTTTCCCATTGTGCACTGTGTCTGTTAAATAAATAGTTTTTTCCTTTCACTTTCCTCCGAGGAAATTTTTTTTTTTTCCTGAACCTGGTGGGGCAGGGGTGGTTGTAAGTGGACTTCTATCAGAAGATATTTTCCTCCAAATTTGTCTACAGCTGGCACAGATGAGAATCTGTCCTCACTGCCAAGAATCCTCCACAAAACCTTCTAGAGGAATCTTCTCCTCTTTGTGGGTTGAAGGAAGTCCAGGAGGACTGCAGGGCTTAGAGGTGGGCATCCTAGTGAGTTCTAATTAGCTCAATTGAACTGATTCTCATCTGACAAGTTCCTTTCCCAGAATCAAGGAAAAAGAAATCATCTCTCACTTCTATACTGGGGTATTTAATTTGATCCCAAAGGGAATTCTTGTCTTTGCCATCTAATTTGTTGAAAAGATTCACCTTTTGTTAGCAGAGGTTAAACAGTAAAAAGGAAGTGTCTGTGCGTGAGAGAGTTTGGGGAACTAAATGGGGATTTTCCTCTAAAAGTAGAGACAAGAGGAAAAATATAGTCCAGCTCAGGTCACTTGTGGGAAGTGCCGTTTGTTGTCACAACCAACAGTAGATGATTCAAGATTAATCAAGTTTTGAAGAAGTTTGTGTGTTTGTGGGAAGTTCACCTTTTAACCGAGTATTTATGTAAAGGTAAATGCATAATTGTTTGACTGGACTGACACTACTCCTGTCTTGTGCAGCCCAGGAGATGGAGATTGAGACTGCAGAGGAAGTTGCTATTGTTGGAATAGGATGCAACTTTCCCGGAGGTGAGTCGGGGGTAAAAGCAAAGCAGGCTCTGAGTGGACATTGAAAAGCAGAGTCTTTTATTAATGTTGAAAAGGAGGAAAACACCATGTTTTTCCCCTAGCAGAATCTGTTGCTTTGCTGCTTGTGGGATCTTTTTGAAAGGTGGCACTGTGGTGGAAACGAATTGGATTGAATCTGTCTGCTGACAGACAGACAGACAGACAGACAGAAGAAGCTGCAGTGCTGGCTGTGGGCAGGGCATTGAGCTGCACACGAAACTCATACAAAGGAGCTGGATGGGTCTGGGGTGATTTGAACTTTCTGCGTGTTCACTGGCTGGGTGATTGTGCATTGTTACAGGACTCTGCATGCCTAGGGACAGGACAGACCAGGGGCTGGACATTACCATCAGCTTTGCCTGTCCCATAAACTGGTTGGGTTTTCCTCCAAGAAAGCTTCTTGCTTTATTACAGTATGTAGAATAGATGCAGTGAGATGGTAGGGAAACGGGGAGAGAAGGTGGTTAAGGATTTTGTGGGGCTCCTTTGCTTTTAGACAAGCAGTGAGGAGATCAGTCATGCTTTTTCATTTTCCTCTCACCAAAGACTGATCACTTCTTTTGGTGGCAAGTCTTCTTGAGCAGCCTAGATTGACACGTGGGAGGTCCTTGTAGCTGATTGTGCATTTCTGAGCCTGCACGGGGAGGGGGAGTGCACAATTTAATCTGTTTTAAAAACTCTGTACAACAGGAGATGGAATTGACAATTTCTGGAAAGTCCTGGAGGAAGGCAAAAACTGCACGGTAGAAATCCCCCCCGAGAGATTTAATGCCAAGGAATGGTATGATCCAGATGATAACAAGCCAGGAAAAATATGTACAACACGAGCTGCTCTTCTCGATGAGTGAGTGTGTTACCCTGCTGCACCTCTGGTTTGTGTGGTACTTAGATATGGGTACAGCTGTTCAGGGGCTGTGACCAGTGTGAAGAATAGCAGATTACAGATTAAGGTCAGCATAAGTGTCTGTTATTTGAATTCCACATTCACCTTAAATCCTCAGGCTGTAGAGCTTCATTCAAAGGAGAGGTTGACATGCACAGAAGAAACATTATTGTCTCCTGAGATTGATACTTGGCCAGGTTGAATCATAGGACCCAGAATTAATTTAGTGCTTAGTCCCATGTTAGCTATTGAATCCTGCTCTGAAATCAAGAGATGATAGAAGGCCATACAAACCTGATTTTGGGACACAAGATTGAACTTGGACTTGGTCTTTTGTAAGCATGGGCCAATTCTGAAGGTGCTTTTAAAGACAAACACTCACATACACCCACTGAAAGTATTTTGAATATATTGTTGGAGAAGCATGGGTATCCCTTGAAAACACCTGAGCTGATCCTCTACCTTTTGGTTTTAAATTGTGAAGCATTGGTCCGTATTGGCTTAAAATGATGTAGAAAACAATATTTGTTTATAACTCGTTGGCCATGACCACATTACAGCAGAGGGAGTCTCATTCTGCACATGTCATGATCTGAGGAATCCAGTTGGTACTAGTGCAATAACTATAAGAATAAAAATGGGTAGGAGCGGGCTCTTACCTCTGAAATGCAGAATCATTGATAAAATGACATATTTTGTGGTGGGACATGAAACATCTTTGGTTTATAAACATTTTCTTCTGAATTTCGGAAATGGGACCTGTGGCCTAAACACCAGTTACTGCTCTGCTTTTCCTTGCAAAAAATGCTTTTCCTTGCAAAAAGTCTAGAAGTAAAAGCATCTTCTATATGTATGTCATATCATATTCTGGTCTGTGCATTTCAGATTTAATTCATTTGACAACCACCTCTTTGGGATTAATAATATGGAAGCTGAACGCATGGACCCACAGCAGAAGTTACTGATAGAGTGCACATACAAAGCCCTGGAGGATGCAGGAGTTCCTGTAGAATCTGTCAGTGGCACCAGAACAGGTGTTTTTATTGGTAAGATGAAACTTTCACAGCAAAGAAAAGAAAACCTCACAAAGATTGGAGCACTCCTTCATAACCTTTCCATGTTATCTAGGCTGGATCTAGGCTGGCTCTAGCCTGGAGATCTAAGGCTACTGTGCTATGGCACTACTGGTTACTTTTGGTAAGAATTACCAGGAGACTCTGGGAGTTCATGGTAGAATTCCTGTGTCTCTTTTTGGTGCTCTTCTTCCTGTGTTCAGACACTGAAGTGAAGCAGGAAAGAGTTAAAACTGCCTCCCCAACCCAGCCCTTCTTGGGAAAGATACTCCCAAGCCAGGCTGTGACGTTTCACCCTTAAGGGGAAGGGAACACCCAGGATTCGTAAATGATGAGGTCTGCAGGAAAAGTTTTATTAACAAATTACACACTTGGCATGGAAATTGGAATGTTGGTCACTGACCTGCTATATCAGCACACAGCAGCGGGTTGTGGATAAAGAGGTAGGGTGGTAGAAAAGGGGGAAAGGAAGAGATAAAGAAAGGGAGAGAGAAAAGGAGTGAAAAAGAGATAACCACTCCTGATTCCAGCATCAGTCTGGCCAATGACATGTCCAGTGTCCTGGGGGCACCCCCTGGCCTAGATGGGGATGCCTTTTTATAGATAGGTTTCCCTGACCTGAAGACATGTTTCTCTCTTTCTATGCAAATTAGTTGTCATGTCCAGTCCCTTCTTTCAGTCTTTTCTGGAAATGCATCAGAGGCTTTAAAGGTCTTGACCCTTCCCCTGCCCAGACTGACCTTGGGTCAACGCTTCATTCTCACTTCTGTGATGATGCTCTCTTTTGTTTCTTGATGGGGACAGAGTGGTCTGAAAGTGGCCCAGCAGAAAAGGGCCTGGGGGTGCTGGTGGACAGCAGCTGAACATGAGCCAGTGTGATCCCAGGTGGCCAAGAAGGCCAGTGGCATCCTGGCCTATATCAGCACTAGTGTGACCACAGGAGCAGGGCAGTGATTCTTCCCCTGTATGTGGCACTGGTGAGGCCACAACTCAAGTCCTGTGTCCCCTTTGGGCCCCTCAATTCAGGAAGGACATTGAGGTGCTGGAGTAAGTCCAGAGAAGTACAGCAGAGCTGGGAAGGGCCTGGAGCATAAGTCCAATGAGGAGCTGCTGAGGGAGCTGGGGGTGATTAGCCTGAGAAGAGGAGTGTCAGGGGTGATTTTATCTCTCTCTACAACTGCCTGAAAGGAGGGTGTAGTGATGTGGGGATCAACCTCTCCTCCCAGGCAACTAGCAACAGGATGAGAGGACATGGCCTCAGGCTGTGCCAGATTGGTTCAGGTTGGACATTAGGGAGAAATTCTTCACAGAAAGGGTGACTGGACATGGGAATCGGCTGCCCAGGGAGGTGGTGGAGTCAGCGTCCCTGGAGGTGTTAGAGGAAAGACTGGATGTGGCATTTAGTGCCATGGTCCAGTTGACAGGGTGGGGTTTGACCATATGGTGGACTCAATGACCTTAGTGGTCTTTTCCAACCCATTTGATTCTGTGGTTGTGTCTCTGGAGCAGAACAAGGAATGTTTATCCCAGAAAAGTGTTGCCCTACTTCCCCATGGTGCCCTTCTCCTCTTGTTCTTTCAACAATTCTTGGTTATTACTGACAATCCTTGGTTGGCTCCCTGGGTATCTGGCAGCCAGTGTTTGACATCTACACATTAGCCCCTTATCTTCTGGGCTTCTACACAGGCCTACCCTTTTTGCCCAGCATACTGTTTTCCAGTATAATGTTGGTTAAGGTGTTGTAGGGGTTAATATCCTTTCAAAGCAGCAGGAATCCTCCTGTGGACATTAGAATGGTACAGGGGTGCACTTGTCCAACTGCTTTTGTCAGTACCAGAAAAGTTACTGAGGAGATGATACCGAGGGCTGTTGGAAGACATTTAAAAGACAATACTAGAGGAACAGCACATTATTGCTGGTGTAATCTGTGTCTCTTTAAGGAGGAGTTTTCTGGGGTAGTTTGGCTGATGTGCCTATAGGGGAAATGCTTTCGATTACCTTTTAGTCTGAGAGGTGCTCTTCTTCCACTGAGGGCACCATTCCTTGCTCTCTGAATACAGGTGCTGCATTTTCCACATGTGGACTTGGGGATCCACGGTATTCCAAGCATAGTGTTCCCAGAAAAAGGACACAACTGCTCTCAGAGGCCCCCTTCTTCTTTTCTATTTCTTACTGGCTCACAGTGTGAAAATTGATGATAAATACAAAGTATTGGATGTAGTTTGTGCTGTGACCTTTAACTTGGTACATCTGAGGAATTGAAGCTAATGTCTTGTACATTTATATCCAAGCTATGCTATGTGTAACTTGTTGATAAATATTCTCATAGCTGAACTAAACCACGCCGTCGCAAACTGAGATACAGGGGTCTCGGCAGGCTACAGAGACCTTAGCTGCATCACACAGTGAGCTAAGCCATCAGGAAAGGCCTGTTGTTTCCAGGGCGGGTAGGAATTTCAAGTTTTAGGTCTGTTTGTGTAAGTTGAGTCCAGGGGAAATTGCTGTGAGTTTTGCCTTTGACTTGTGTTGGAGCAAAGCTTCACCATAGGAGCACGGATGCCACGTGGTTTTGTCTTAACGCTGAAAACCGAAACACGCCGTCAGGTTTCGAGCTGTACGTGCCTGTTGTTGGCTTGGGTTAACTTGACACAAATCTGATGTTTTCTAGGTCTCATGAATCGAGACTATGAAATCATAACCAGCAGAGCAGTGAGTGAAATAAATCATTATGATGGTACTGGAACAGCAATGAGTATTGCTGCCAACAGGGTCTCTTTCACATTTAATCTGACTGGACCGTCCCTGACTGTTGACACTGCGTGTTCATCTTTTCTTTTTGCTCTGCACTACGCCTTGCGAGCCATTAAATCAGGTAACGGGACTGAAGAGATGCTGGACAATGGAATCAGGATTGCTACTGTTCCTATCTATCACCTGGGCCTTCTCAACATGAGTATGTTTCTGTTTGACTCCAGGAGACTGTGAGGCAGCAATCTGTGGTGGGGTGAACTGCATCATCGATCCCCGCACCTTTGTATCTCTCAGTAAAGCAAAAATGATCTCTCCGGAGGGCATAAGCAAACCCTTCTCCAAGAAGGCAGATGGCTACGGAAGGGGAGAAGGCTGCGGTGTTGTTTTCCTCAAACCACTGAAAAAGGTAAGGCTGCTTGTGAAGCAGCCTGAAATAAGACTGGTTGCTTGCCTGGATTTTGTGTCTTCAGCGCTAATAACTTCTTTTCCAGAGAAGTTTTTCCAATTCAAGCTTAAGATTAATGAAGCGTTTCTTAAGCATTCATGCACTTCCCCTAGCATAGGAAAAGGATCCCACATTTAAAAGTTAGCATCATATTCTGTGTGCTCTTGGCTTTGGTGTGGTGTTTTGTTGTCTTCTCTACAGAGAAAGCATGAGTTTATTAAAGAAATTTAACTTTTCATGGAACAGGCAAAGGAAGACTACAGCAAAATCTGGGGTGTGATAAACATCAGTGCGGTCAATCAGAACGGCAGGTCCATGACTCCGATCACGAGACCATCTCAAATAGAGCAAGAGAAGTTACTGCGCAGCATTTATGAAAGTCATGTTGATCCCTCAGTTGTGCAGTACATTGAAGCCCATGGCACCGGAACTGCTGCTGGAGATCCTACTGAAGCTGAAAGCCTGGGTAGTGTCATTAGCAAGAACAGGTCTTCCCGAGTTTCCATTCTGAAAATCGGTTCAGTGAAAGGAAATATTGGGCACACGGAATCGGCTGCTGGAGCAGCCGGGTTGATCAAAGTGCTCCTGATGATGCATCATGGAAAGATTGTTCCATCCTTGCATTACTCGAAGGAGATGAGCAGCATCGATGCAGAGAAATTAAACCTTGCCGTGGCCACAGCTGTAGAGCCCTGGGAAGAATCCAGTGAGTACGGAAGAGTAGCTGGCATCAACTGCTTTGGATTTGGAGGAACCAATGCTCATGTTGTAGTCAGGCAGGTGAAGCAGCCAGAGGCTCTTCCTGCCTTTAAGAAGCCCCTGGAATTAGTTCTGCTGTCAGCAGCATCCCGTAGGTCCCTCCAGATGGCAATGGCGGATACAGCTGAGCAGCTGAGCACAAGGAGCTCTGTAACTCTCCCGAGCCTGGCCTATACATCTGCCTGCAGAAGAAGCCACGCCAGCTACAGGTACCGAAAAGCGTTTGTCACAAATTCCCTCCAACACTTGCAGCAAGAGCTCAAGTTGGCGGCGAGCACTGAACCTGCCATGTCCAAGGTGGAACCACAGCTGGTGTTTGTGTTCTGTGGCAATGGTGTCACGCTGCAGGAGTTCAGTGAGGCACTGCTGAGCTCAGAGCCAGTGTTCAGAGACAAGTGTAAGGAGATAGAAGACCTTTTTCAGCAGCACGCTGCCATCAGCCTCCTGCCAGGGAGAAATCGTAGCTCAAAGGACTTGTTGAATCCAGAGCTTTCCCAGCCCTTGCTGTTTGCCCTGCAGGTTGCTGTAGCTTCCCTCCTGAAGCACTGGGGTATTAAGCCCATTGCTGCTGTTGGCCACTCAGTGGGGGAAGTTGCTGCTGCACATATTGCTGGGTACCTTTCCCTGGCAGATGCAGTCAAAGTCATTCATCACCGGAGCAGGCTGCAGGCAAAGACTGCCAGTGGCAGAATGCTGGTGGTTGGAAACATCCCTGTTGAAGAGATTGCTGAACGCCTGCATCCCTATTTGGGAAAGGTGTGCATTGCTGCTTTCAACAGCCCCGTTTCCTGCACCTTGTCTGGGAGTGTAGACACTGTGGAAGCTGTCCAGAGAGACTTAGCTGAAGCTTTCAGACAGAGAAACATCTTTCTTCATGTTTTAAATGTTCCAGTTGCATACCACAGCCCCAGCATGGATATGATCCTTGGGGAGCTGGAAGAAAAAATAGAGCCTTTAGAAAAGCAGAAGGGGGAGATTGAAGTGATTTCAACACTGACTGGTGTGGCTGCATCTGAAAACGACTTTATTCAGGGCAGATTCTGGGCGCAGCATACACGTGAGCCTGTTGCTTTCACACAAGCCATCCAAAGTGCAGCCAGAGGCAGGGAAAACGTGGTGTTTGTGGAAATAAGTCCTCACCGAGCATTGCAGCGAAGCATAAAGGAAACTCTAGGAAAAGGCACAAAGGTGATGTCCTCTTTGCAAACGGATGTAGAATATCAGACGCTCTTCACTCTGGTAGGAAATCTGTTTGAACTGGGGTATAATCCCAACTGGCAGCACTTTTATAACGGGTATCAAAGTGTTCCGGTGGCCATTCCACGATATCAGTTTGATCGCCAAAAACTCATGGCCTGTCTGGATATCCACCAGCAAGCAAACCAAAGAGGTGTCAGCGCCAGTCATCCTTTGATTTATGGCATAAACAGTGACAATGTGGAGTTTGGCTGCCTGGTGTCCCAGGACACAACGCCATACTTATATGAGCACAAGAACAATGGGGTGGCCTTAGTCCCTGGTGCTTTCTATGTGGAGCTTGGTCTGGCCTCTGTGATGAGCAACTCAAGGCCTAAAGTGCCTCTGAGCACTTGCCAGCTGAGTATCAGTTTTTCTGCGCCGTGTGTTCTCACACAGAGTTCCCAAGTGCTGAGTATCAAGCTGAGTCCGCAAAAAGCCATGACAACCTTTGAGGTTCTCTCTTCCTCCAGCGCGGTTTATGCTGCTGGCCAAGTGGCAAAGCAGCCTGAAACTGTGGTGGAAGAAAGCAGCATCTCCTTCCCAGCCATCTATCGAAGATGCAGGTCAGTGATTAGCAGAGAGGAGGTTTATGAAGCACTGTCTCAGGTTGGCTTTCAGTATGGCTCCATATTCAGGCAGCTCAGTGATGTGCATTATTGCCAGGAGCTAAAGGAAGCTATAACCAGCATAAAGGTGAATGAGGAGACCGTCAGAGACATGTACAGCTACTGTATGCACCCAGTGCTGCTCGACTGTTTTCTGCAGATGACCGCTGTCTTGACCTCAAGGACATTCCAGTCCAGAGCAGGCTTTCCCTCAGGGATAGGCAGCCTGGTGGTGCTCCGCCCACTGGAGGAAGAAATGATGATATATATGAGAATGAGCAAGTCCACTGGAAACTGCCTTGAGGTCTGTGGATGCTTTGTGGACAAACACGGCTCTGTCTTGGCTGAGCTCAAGCGTGTTGCCATCACTTTCGTGAAGGAAGCGTCTTCCAGAGACAATGAATTCCTGTTTGAAAACAAGTGGAAAGAAGTCTCTCTTTCACAGACAATTGGACATCTGGGGTTTAAGCCCAGAGTCGTTGTGTTTGCAGACAGATTTGGGATAGCTGAGCAACTCAAAAAGTACTTGCATCCTGCTTCGAGATATGTTATGTATGAAGACTGGGAATGCCTTGTGGAAGGCCAGACACAGAATAAAATGAGAGCAGAGGTTGAGGCTTATGATGAAATCCTCTTCCTGTGGGGAATTCAAAAGTTAAATGAAGACTTCCCAAGGGAAGCGGTAGATCAGTTGGCAAAGTGCTGTGAAGCCTATCGCCAGGTAGTGGTGGCACTAAGAGAGAAGACATCCCGCTGTTCCATCAGAGTGATCACCTACAGAACAACGGAGAGATATGTGGACCACGTTAACTGTGGGTTTGCATTATATGGCATGACCAGAACTTGTATTGTTGAAGTTCCAGAAATCACATTTCAGTTGATTGACCTCAGCTCTTCCACTTCCCTGGACATCTCAGTGCTAGCAGATGTTCTTGTCAAATACAAAGGTGGGGACTATCCAGAAGTTTGCATCAGCCAGGGAAGGATTTATGTGTCCGAAATCAGACGCACACCTTTTGTAGATGCAGATTACAACCAACCCGTAAGATCTCTCCAGAAATCACAAACGTTCACTTTGTACACTTGTGATGCGTACGCAGCAAAAGACTTGTCTGGGGAATTATCCACCGGCACTGCTACTCAGCTGGACAAAGAGAGTGTTGAAATTCAAGTGGATAAAATTTGTCTCCACTCAGAAGATTATTTTCCCATTAGTGTTTCTAGCTGCAGCTTTGGTAATACACTGTATTGGAACTCACAAGCGGGAGACAGGCACAGACTTTTAGCTCTTGATTTCAGTGGCACAGTCACTGCAACAGGCATTGACGTGAGAAAAGTGAAAGTGGGAGATCATGTGGTTTCATGTTATCCCACTGCTGCGTCATCCAGAGTTCCGATTCCAGCAACCGTTTGTTTCAAGGCAAAGAAATTCCCCTTCCTCCAGAGTGTTCCTTGTGTGTCATACTTCATCATTGCATGGGAAATTTTCACTCAGAGGTTATCCAAGGGGAAACATGGCAGAACTTTGGGTATTATAACTACAGAGCCAACATCGGTTTTGTGCCACGTTCTTTCTGCAGCAGCAGAAGAAATGGGTTGGAGACCAGTCCTTGCAAAGCCCGCTCCTAACGTATTCCAGTATATCAACCTGTGCAATGCCCTTGTTCTTCTTCCTCCAGTGAACAGACTGTTTTTGGAAGATCTGGCCCACATGTACTTTCTTAAAGATGTGGTGATGGTGTGTGGCAATCAGCAGTCCGAATGCATCCAGAATGTCAGTGAAATTGATCATGAAAACATCAGCTTTCATGTCCTTGTCGTTTCCAGCCTTTTCCGGAAAGCACCTCTAAAGGAATTGCACAAGACTGTACATGCCTGGGTCAGTTCCATGGATATGAAACAGTTTAGACATCTCTCGGGTTCTGTTTTTCAGCAGACGGAGAACTTTGAAGGGCTAAACTCTGTGATGTCCTATTTTACCTGCACTTCTGTTCCCCTTGCTGTCCTGAGAAGGCAGAAGGACATCAGTGTGCTTTCAGATATCCCGCTGTACGAGCCCCAGAGGCAGCTGTTCAAGCAGAACGCTGTTTATGTGGTAGTCGGGGGGCTCACTGGACTTGGCTTTGAAACGGTGAAATTCATAGCTGAGAATGGAGGAGGGTGTATTGCAATACTCTCCAGGAGAATTCCCAGCAGCGAGAAGCAAGAAGAGATGAGGGCTTTGCAGCAGCAGTACAAAGGGAGCAAAGTAGTGTCTGTGCAGTGTGACGTGACTTTGACCGGTGATGTTGAGAAGGCTTTCCAGTCCATTGCCAACACCTTTGTGGGGAGTCCGATCAAAGGTGTATTCCAAAGTGCTGTTGCTTTGCACGATGGCCACCTTGAAGTCCTGAGGCTGGCTGACTTTCACAAAGTGCTGAGCCCAAAGGTAGCAGGGACCCTAAATCTTCACTGGGCTACCAGAGGCCAGGAGCTGGACTACTTTGTGTGCTACTCCTCTGTTACTTCCTTTCTGGGCAATGCCACCCAGACAAACTATGCAGCTGCAAACTCTTTCCTGGATCTCTTCTGCCTCTACCGGAGGAACTGTGGGCTTTCAGGCCAGGCCATTAACTGGGGTGCTTTGAACCTTGGCATTCTGCTCAATCAAAGCCACATTCAGAGCATCCTGGGATCCAAGGGCATAGACATTCTGCAAGTGCATGAAATTCATGAGTATCTCAGGAAGACCTTACTTATAAACAACCCGCAGCAAGCTGTCGTCAAATTGAACTTTCAAGCTTTGTATCATCATGTTTTCACTCGGATTATTTCACTCAAAAGTCGCTTTGTATCACTTATGTCAGAAGATTTCAGGAACAAGATTGGAACCCCTGAGGAAACTGAAGTCCCAGAGACTGCCTTTCTCAAATCCGAGGACTACATCACCTCACTGGTGAGTGACCTCACAGGAGTGAATGCAGATGAACTAACCATGAATACACCCCTTTCATCTTTGGGCATAGACTCTATGTTAGCTATGACAATTCAGAACCGTGTCTTTCAAGAGAGAAAGGTGGACATACCTCTTGTGAAACTGCTTGATCCTCACACAACCCTGTCAAGTTTAGTGGTAGTTTTGGAAGAAACAAGCAATGCAAATGGAACAGTTGAAAAGAAGAATGCTGCGGTTGAAAGTGCAGAAAACGAGAGCTGGCTATAGGAATCTTCCTGGTCAGGAATTGTGTAATTTTGACATTACTCAGACCCTTTGTAGCATCTCAGAATGTGTCATTGCAGGACTTCTGGTGATGCTGAATGTCCTCTTCTGCATAGACTCAGAAAACCCACACCAGGTTCCTCTGTCATTATTCTGCTAGCTGTGTTAATTTCAGTCAGTTGTTTGGCTTGTTACTCTTTGTACCTCTACATGATGAATATACATGTAAAGAAGCATAAAATCATTTTGGAGTTATTGTATTTTTATGTATTTTTCTTTTTTTAAATATTAACTCAATTATCAAGTAATTTGATTATCCAATGTGTATAAATACCCGCATCTTTTTGAAAGTCCTTTAGATGTTGTGAATTTCAAGGTTTCTTCTCAAAAAATGAAACTTGATTTTTTCCTTATGTTTTCAAAACTATTAAAAATGTACCAGTTGCAAAGCATACAGTAAAGCAACTGGATTTTTTCACTATTAACCATCTTATGAAAGCTGAAATAAACAAGAATAGTAGAAGAGTTTAAAAAGCAAAACTTAAAGTGTATCTTTGTCTTATTTTATTGTTTTTCTCCCTCACTCACTCCCCTAGCTTAAATTTTCCTAATCCTAACATGTGCCTATGTTTTCTTCCAGTGAGACCTACCTCACACTTTTGAAAGCAGAGCCCACAGATGGAAAAATTTAATGATTCTTATGCAATAGGGATCCAATTCTAGAAGTTCCAGTGTACTTTAAAATGTATTATGATTAAAAACCAGAGCATTGTATTCGGTTTTAAATCTTATTATATAATTTTCATACTTGTAAGAAGGCATCTTCTTACGTTTTGCACATAACAGCAAAATCTCTGCATTGAAGTCAAACACAGAATATCGTCTGCTATATTGCATGCTGTCACTCACTACCTGTGACTTTATATACCACCTGAAATTCATTAGGAGATGACAGTCTTGTCTACTGCTTTGAACACAGATCCTCTTCAGTTAGTCTCTTCAGGTCAGGCCAAATCATTCTAGGTAAATCTACAGTGAGGATAGTAGTTTGTATTACACAGAAGAAGTTATAAATGCCTTTGATCAATCAGGAATCAGCATTTTAGAATAACCTTGAAGAAGTTATAAGTGCCTTTGATCAAGCAGAAATCAGAATTTTAGATTAATCTTTTCCTACAGGGCGTGCTAGTAGTATTAAATCCTATGGTGCAAGTTAAATTTAGTGTTAAACCTTCTCCGCAAATGATATCTAAGTGAGGTACTTCCACATCTCATCACCAAATTATCCACAAATAACATTGTCCTAGAGACTCACTGTTAACATCCCTGAGATTCCAAAGAGAAATGAAACAGAGCAAGAATGGTACACTAGCTGAATTGTAAAGTATTTGTTCTATAGAGGGGAAATGCTTATGCTTGTTTTGGAAGTGTTTACTAATCACAGAGTGGATTGAATTTAAAAATTTATGTATCTTTTTACATCTCCTATGTCCAAAGTGGAGGAAAACTTTTAATGACTTTTCAGGAAATGTATAGAATAGTTTGAGTTGGAGGAAAACTTTAGACAGGCCTAAAAATCATGTCTGCTCTCCTAAAAAGCTATATCCTGTTCACAGTGTCGGTGGACAATATCTATCAGGACAGGCTAAACAAATTCTGAGCTCAGAAGACTCTGCCCATCCTGCCCCATCTCCAGGGCTGGTTGAAGTGCCTTGTTTCCACTGGCCACAGGAGGTCCCTGCAGTACTGCAGTGGCTGAAAGTCTTTGAAATCTCAAAGTCTTCGAATTCTCAAAGTCTTCAATCCTGGCCCCATGAGCACCCTCAGTCTCACCCTGTCCCCCAGCTCTCCTCAGGTGTTTCTCCTTTTTCTTGGGAGCTGATCAATGTGCTGCAGAAGGCAAACTCCTCAAATAAAACATATTTAGTCATGCAGCTTAATTCACTACTTGGTCACAAGTAATAAAGAAGCCCAAGAACTTCAGGGCTTCTACAGGCCAATTTGAGAAAGCCTCCACACCCCTCTCATTAGCCTTACCCATGAGTAAACTTTGCCTGGGCCTGATGGGCTTTTTTGATCAAGAACACAGGTATCTGCATTTGAACCAGGTTTCCAGATTCCCTTCAGTTTATGGGAGAGGTAACAACTTCTACAGCAACTACGCACACATAAAGTCCAATTAGGCAGAGGGCCTTAAATGAAAACTTTTCTTTCTCTTCACTGAATGCAAAAGGAGCATAATGTGATGAGTTTAACCATGCACATCTTCCCTTCTACCTGTGACGATTCCCACACTCTGAGAAATTCCATAGGCTTCTGCTGTTCTCCTGGATACCAGCTGGTGAGCTATTTTCTGCTGAGCTACCCTCAGTAAAACTACCCAGAAACCCTAAGGAAAATTACTCTGGAAGTCCCAGAATTCACATATTCCCTGTGGCACAGCAAGATTTTAATTCTTGCATGGGTATGGACTCTCATGCAAGGAAAGCCAAATTCTTAACACCTGCTTTGCATCTGAATCTTTAATATGCTGGTTATCTAAAATGTACTTGGCTGACTCCCCTTTGGAAAGGACGAACTTCACAGAAGGAAATGTTCATAATGCAAAAGAAGGGCAGGTCTGTGAGACAGAGGGAGAGAGATGGATGAGTAGAGCAGCTTGTACTGTGAGCCATGTTAAACACAGCTAAGGCCATCTCCAACTTCCAGCCCACTTGCCCGGGAAGATTTGTGAGCAGGTGTCTCAGCTGCATTGCCAGGAGTCACGGTCTTCCTTCTACTCTCCGTGTTCTCTTTCACTCGTGTGTTGTTCCCATAACCCCTCCATTCCCTCCCCTCTCCCCGGAGCCCCTCAGGCCCATCCCCTGGCCGGGAATGCCCTTTCCTGCCCTCGGGGATACACTTTTGCGGGGACGTCCCGGGTGCGCCGCGGCGGCAGTGCCAGTGCGCGGCCAGCAGAGGGCGGCGCCGGGCGGCGCCGGGCCGGGAACCGTTCCCGCCGCCTTCCCCGTTGGGAGTTCGCGGATGGAGCTTTGAACCAGACTTGGCGGCGGAGGCGATGATGTCAGGCTTGCCCTTTGACAAGCCAAGGTCTGAGGGACGGAGTGCTCGTCAGGACCCTCTGCCAGTGGCTCTGATTTGTGCTGACCACACTTGAAGTCTTATGGAGATCAGCCAAGGGCTCCTGAAGTAGTAGGCGCCACCAGGAAAGTATCTCAAAGGAATTAAGAGGTGTTCCTCTAAGAAGGCAACACGGCCAACATCCCAGCTGAAGTGCCTTTAGACTATTGCATGCAGTATGGGCAATAGCCAGGAGGAGCTGGAAGCCACCTGCTGTTATAAAGCAGTGACCTAGTTGCCATTACTGAAACTTGGTGGGACAAATCCCATGACTAGAGCGCAGCTATCAATGGCTACAGGTTGCTCAGAAGGGACAGAAGAGGAAGGAGGGGTGAAGCGGTTGTGTTCAACATCGAGAGGTGGATTGAGTGTGAAGAGCTCTCTTTGAAGAACAACCATGAGCAGGCTGAAAGTCTGTGGGTAAACAAGAGATGAAGGCGACAAAGGGAACCTCGTAGCTGGTGTCTAGTACAGGCCACCTGCTCAAGGGGACTCTGTGGAAAAAACCTTCTTGCTCCAGCTACAGGAGGCATTGTGCTCACAGGCTCTTCCTGCTGTGGGACTTCAACCACCCTGATGGAAAAGTAGCATGGTGAGCTGTAGGCAACCCAGGAGACTCCTAGAATGCGTTGAGGATAACTTCTTGAGCCAGGTAATGGATAGCCCTACCAAAAGGGATGCATTACTAGATCTGATGGTCACCAACACAAATGAGCTAACTGGGGACATCAAGATTGAAAGCAACCTGGGCTGCAGTGATCATGCATTGGTGGAATTGGCAGTCCTGAGGGATGTTGGTCAGGCAAAGAGTAAAGTCAGGACCCTGAACTTTAGGAAGGGAAGCTTCCAGCTCTTCAAGAAGCTAGTCGATAGGACCCCCTGGGAAACTGTTCTCAGGGACAAGGGAGCAGAACAGGTCTGGCAGATCCTTAAGGATGCCTATCACATGTGCAAGAGCTAGTGATCCCTAGGTGCAAGAAATCAGGCAGGGAAGGCAAGAGACTGGCATAGTTGAGACCTGCTGGTCAAAATAAAGGGCAAAAACCAAGTGCATAGACAGTGGAAGCAGTGCCTGGGAAGAAGTATCCTGGGAAGAGTATAGACATGCAGTCTGGTTGTGAATTTAGGAATGTCAAGGCATAGCTGGAGCTGAACTTGGCAGGGGATGCAAAGAATAACAAGAAGGGCTTCTATAGGTATGTTAGCCAGAGAAGGAAGGTCAAAGAAAGTGTACCTGCCTTGTTAACCAAGGCTGGCAAACTGGTCACAAAGGATAAGAAGGCTGAGGTACTCAACCACCTTTTTGCCTGTCTTGAAATGCAACCTCTCTTCCCACACCTCTTGAGGGGGTGGACAGTAAGATGGGGACTGTGGGAGCAAAGTCCCTTCCATTGTAAGAAAAGAGATTCATAACCACCTGAGGAACCTAAGCATACATGTATCCATGGGACCTGATGAGATGCATCCCAGAGCTCTGAAGAAATTGGTTGATGTAGTTGCCAAGCCACTTTCTATGCTATTTAAAAAGTTGTGGCAGTCAAGTGAAGTCCCAGGTGACTGGAAAAAGGGAAACACTGAACCCATCTTCAAAAAGGGTAGAGAGGAAGACCCTGCGAGCTACTGACTTCTGTGTCTGGGGAGATTATGGAACAGATCCTCCTAAGCTATGCTAAGGTATGTGGAGGACAGGGAGGTGGTTTGAGACAGCCAGCATGGTTTCACCACGGACAAGTCCTGCCTGACCTACCTAGTGACTTTCTATGATGGAGTGACAATGTCAGTGCATATGGGAAGCGTTATGGACGTCCCTGTGCTTCTTTAAGGCCTTTGACATGGTCCCCCACAACATCCTTCTTCCTAAATTAGAGAGCGATGGATTTGGTGGGTAGACTGCTAGGTGGATGAGGAACTGGTTAATTGGTTGCACCTGAGGGGCAGTGGTCAGTGGCTCAGTGTCCCAATGACAAGTGGTATCGCTCAGGGGTCCATACAAGGAGCGATGCTATTTAATGTCTTCCTCAATGACACAGACAAAGGCATTGAGCAAGTCTGCAGATGACACTGAGCTGAGTGGTGCAGGTGACATGCCTGAGGGTCAGTATGACATTCAGAGGGACCTGGACAACCACAAGAAATGGGAATCTCATGAAGTTCAACAAGGCCAAGCGCAAAGTCCTGTACACGGGCTGGGAGATGAAGAGAATGAGAGCAGGCCTGCTGAGAACAACTTCAGGGTACACTGGTGGATGAGAGGCTGGACATGACCCAGCAATATGTGCTTGAAGCCCAGAAAGCCAATTGTATCCAGGTTTGCATCAAAAGAATCACAACCACCAGGTCAGTGGAGGTGATTCTGCCCCTCTACTCTGCCTGGAATACTGCATCCAGCTCTGGGGTCCCCAGCATAGGAAGAACGTGGACCTGCTGGAGTAAGCCTAGAAGAGGCCACAAAGATGATCACAGGGCTGGAGTACCTCTCCTATGAAGACAGATGGAGAGAGATGGGGTTGTTCAGCCTAAAGAAGAGATGGCTCTGGAGAGAAGGGGACCTGGAATAGTGTCAGGGACAAATATTTTAGCAGAGCCTTTGATATAAGACAAGCAGTAATGATTCTAAACTAAAAGACAGTTCACTTAATACAAGGAATGTTTTTACAATGAGGGTGGTAAAACACTAGAGCAGGTTCCCCAGAGAGCTGTAAACATTCAAGGTCAGGTTGGACTGGACTCTGAGCAACCTGATCATGTTGAAGATGCCCCTGCTCCTTGGAGGGAGATTGGACCAGATGACCTTTAAAACGTCCTTTCCAACTCTAACTATTCTATGACTCTGTGAAAGAGAAGGATCCTGCCCTGTCTACTGGGTCTCATGAAACTAGCCAGATATCCACAGGGAACAGAGGCAGTCCCTGGCTTTGTCACACTTGCTCAGTCTCTCAGAAGAAACCCTCCACAGCAGCAGATTTGGACTGAATGATTTGATAAGTTCTACACCAATTTTTCCAGAATTACAAACACTGGTTACCATCAATTATTTTATTTCCAATGGGTCGTTCATGATCTTGGCAACAAATTATGAATTGATTTTCACCTACTGCCTTGTCCCCACATGTTAGAAGATCACCTCCTATATTCTTAGCTCCTATTCAGGGAAAGCTCCTCTGCTCTATTGACACATAACAGGATGGGCCACCACTGATGAACAAAATGGAATTTATGGGTTTACAGTTTTAAGACTGACCTGCTTAAAATGGAGTTGCTTTTTCACTTTGTCCCAAATCAGGGTGTGATTCTCTCTAGTGAATTCTTGCCCTGTCATACCATGGCACAGCATCTCCCAGGGTGGTTACTCAGGAGGTCCACACAAGTTCAATAACCTACAGTACATCCCTTTGCAAACTGCAGCCAACAGAAGCTACATACAAAATTCCTAAAGGTACCAGATGTTCAAGCTTAGCTAGAAAATGGGACACCAAGAAAAGGCTTTGAAAATGGGAGTCAGCTTGTCTTCCTCAAGGGTTTCTCATGATGCATTAGGAACCTAAGCAGATTTTGTCACCCGAGGGCTTATGAGTTATTGCAGTCTGAGACAGTTCTGACCTTTTGTAATCTTGCTGTAAAACACCCAGATTTGAGCCTCTTGGGCAAAAATTGCCTTCCAGCTTAGTGCTGGGATGAGTTACAGCAGCAAGGCAAACAGGGAGGAAATACAGCCCAGTGGGAGTTAGTCTTCCCCTCTGTGAACACATCCTGACAAACACGTAACATAGTCCATTAACCTGATGAAGTGGTCAGTGTTCGTAATAATTTTAATACATTCAGTAAACAAGTCACACAACAAAGACAATTAACAGCATTAAGGTGGTAGTCAAACATACTCAAAGGTAAAAAATGCAAATCCATTCTGTGTGGTTTGTTGTTACTTTTCTTGTCTGGCTTTTCTGAAACCTTTGTTGACCTGATATATTTATTCTTCTGTTCTTCATGTCTTATATTCCCTGACAGCCATTGCAACTGAATCTACATATAGTAAATATATAATATGTTATGTTTAACTTATTCATGGACAGTCTTTATCATTTCTAAACCTGTGCTCTAACTTTTTAGACATGGTATTGTGGGGTGAGCCACCAAAGTTTCCAAAAAATGTTAAAAACACTGGAATAAAAACAAGACCATGAAGAGCCCCAAACAAAATAACAAGGAACATGATCTTGAAGAATGTCCTAAAGATGTAGGTGTTTGCTGCAGCCAGGACAACTACTCCTAGTATTGTAGAAACTGCACCTTGAAGTACTGGGTAACCTAGCAGGGACAGAGCTTCAATTGCCCTTTTATTGGCTGATGACTCTCCACTCGCAACAAAGGCATAGGAAATATGAGCAGAAAAGTCTACGGAAAACCCTATGCAAATAACCAGGTTGATCATGGATATGGAATCGAGATTGACGTTCCAGAACGTCATGAAACCAGCAACGCCAACTATAACAGAGGCTATAGCAAAAGTCACCCACAAGCAGCACAATGGGTTAGGAATGAGCAGAAGGGAGACAACGAGCATCGCCCCGGCAGCCACGGCAACGTTCTGAACAGTGTTCTGCACTATCACCAGGTACTGGTCGTAGTAGATGAACGCTGGGTGATACACCTTCAGTGGAATGCTGCACTGCTCAGCTGCCTCTCTTAACTGATTGAGGAGATTCTTCTCATCAACGGCTGACGTCACGTTCACTGTCTGGATGAAGAAACGTGAAGCTTCTATTTCATCCTGAGTCTTGTTTATGTCCCACTCAAAACTGGGACGAAATTTGAACAGTACAGTTAAGTTACTAAAGAAGTCAGTCTTATTGTTTATATTTATCAACCCCCTTTTGGCAAGTTCTGTGTATACCCTCAGCCATGACTCTGAGAGGTTCTTATCTACATAGGAAATGTTCTCTAAATTCTGTGCACAGCTCTCAATGCCAAGACGCACCGTCTCATTCCAGTAATCTACGCTCTCAGTAATGACAACCATGACCCTGGGTCCGTATGTTGAGAAGTATTTCTCATCATCATCATAGTATGGAATAACGTAGGAGTCATCATTTGCCAGATTCCGGAGATCGATGCCTTCCCTGATCTGCGTACACCCATAAACACTGCCACCCAAGTATGCTCCGTACAGCAACACCACGAGCAGCTTGATCCATTTATTTGTAATAAAAGGGCCGTAATACTTTTTAAAGAATACGCTCATTGGATGCTCACCTTCTGGCTGAGATGGCTGCCTGGAACAGCTGCCAATACAGCAAGCATTGTACAAGCAGGAGTTCTCAGCCTGATCTTCACCTACTCCCACACGCATACAAGTCAGCCAGTGGCGGTTCTCTTGCTCCCTTTTGTGATTTAATACCAGAACAGCCCCAAAGAAGGTCATGGTATATACATAGCAGAAGACAAAAGCTGTGCCCGTATAGAGGCAAAAAGACCTCACGGATGGAAAAGCCGTCCAGGTGCCAATGAAGAAGGCCAAAACATCCGTGAGAGTGGTGATGGTCACAGAAAGTGCTGCTTCTGCGTAAGTCTCAGCCAGCAGAGACTTCACACTGGATTTCTCTTTTTTCCTTGAACTTTGTTCCCAGGAAGCAATCATGATGAACATGTCATCAACGCCAACCCCTGCAAGAGGAGACACTGTTAACGCTGCACTGCAGATGGCAGCTTCCACCAACACCCAACAAAACGACCTTATTCACATTTCGGTCTGCATAAAATTTTGAAAAAGGAAGCTGGGCTACTAACACTGCTCTAGTGTTGATGCAACTTACATGAGAATCTGGAAAACACATCCTTCACGTGTAGCTGAATGTGTTATCTTTCAGCACCTCCTGGTGACCTGGTAAGTTGTTGATCCCCCACTGACTCTGCTGAAGGACTGAGCACACCTACTGCATCTCTGACAAGTATCTTGTAGCTGATGTCCACGTGTCTCCTGATGCAGATGACAGATTTCAAAGCATCACATATTCTGATGCTCAACTATTCTTATCACTGGAAGCATCCCCCATTATCTCTGGAATCTCTTCTTCAGCACTGCAGCAACTTAGACCAATAATTTCTTGTTCTGCCTTCAGAAGACAGAAGAGCAGTTGCTACCACACGGGAGAAGAGTGATTCCAGTTTTCCAGTGGCTCACTTTTTAATGCTCTTTGCTCTCCACTTCACTCCAGTTCATCCTTCAGCACTTACTCACAACTTATTATTCATTTATCTTTACATTTATACTGATGTACTCACAAATATTACCCACCAGATCCCTGGGAAACCCTGCCAGCAAGACTGGATCCTGGGCCTGGGTTTTTGCTAAGATGCCAAAGCGAGAGGAAGTTCAAGAAGGAAGAGCCAATGGGCTTCTCTCAGCTCTGCTAACTCTCAAGACTTTAATCACACACCTTTCAGTATTTTGCCATGTTGTCAAGAGCTCTTCTATTCACTGAAAATTAATCACACAAAAGGGAAAGCAGGGCTGCGCTAATAGTGGAGTGAGATCTAGAAGAATAGATGAAATCACTACTGGCTACCTGAACAGGCAATTGCCAGTAAACATTCAAAGAGGAATTAAGCAGCACGTCACAAGGTACTACTGGATGGCATCGAGCCAGGCTGCTTCGGAAAGCAAGCAGCCTTCAAAGCAAATCCTCTGATGTACTGAGAATTTGTTTGCTTTAGCGCAAGGAAGACAAAAGTCTGTGTGTTATTTCTGAAGATCTGGCTTAAGAGACTGGCTTAAGCCCTTTCCCAGGTAAACAAAGGGGTCTTTTTGATAGTCAGAGCCACTGCAATTGATGAGCAAACAAAAGCAAATAAAAAATGCATTGGAATTATGCAGGAAACAAGGAAACAATGCCTGCCCTAAGGAGCATTTGCACTGGAAAGCTAGGATGATGCACAGCCTCTGTCAACCTGGGAGCTCCATGTGTTTTCCTTAGCACTATACCAAGCCCAAGAAAACATCACATGAATACATCATATAGGAGATCAGTAAGGATCAGTAAGGATCTTTGTTTTGCAGTAATTTGCAGCAACATTATCTAACAGTATTTGGAAATTTCAGCACAGGCTGTTAAGCAGTCTGTGCAACAAGGCTACAATGATACCAACTTCCTTGGGTTTTTTGGGGGGCAGGACTGCTTGCACAAATGGTGCATCACTTCAGTTGTGTAGCTGAATGAGACTGGTTAGTATATAGCAATATAACTACATATATATATAGCAATATATATAGCAATATAACTATTGCAGAGGATTAATCATCCTGGCTACATTTCCAGGGACACTAGAACAATCCTGGAAAGTGCTAACCTTACCACTGTCTCATTTACAGTTTTCCGGCTGTAGCAGTGGATCTAGATCAGGCCTTGTCTTCTGGGAAAAGCTGCCCCTGCACCAGAACCCATCTGCAGTCCTGCTGTGGGCATGCTGAGCTGAGCTGAGCTGAGCTGAGCTGAGCTGAGGGGCTTGCCTGCCTTTAGGTGTTCTGAGGAGGCTGCACCTCTAGGTATCTCCTCCACTCACTTCAGGAGAAAATGTTGTATTATCTGACATTCACATCATAAAAGACTGACACCATTAGGTTGTTTTAACTTCACTTATAGTCTTTGTAGCTGAATCTGACTCACTTTTTCTACTTACCCAGAATCAGGAATGGTGCATTAGCCACAGTGACCACAAACGGAACTCCACAGAAGAGCATCAGTCCAAAGCTGCTCAATACAGCTAAGCCGGAAGAAAGCACTCCACAGCTTGCAAGCCAGATATTATTTCTTATACAGCTCAGTCTGAAAATATTTCAAGGAATATCTTAGTTATGTGTCAAATACTTCACCAATGTGTTTGGCATGACAAGTGCACAGATACAGCGATACCCTCTCTCAGAAGAACTCCTGATGAAAGCTGCTAGCAGAGTTCCCAGGTGTCAGCATTGCATAAAATTAATTTCTCTAGGAGGCGTTATACACATTATTACCACTGCCCAACTATATTCGGAGGAGTGAAGATGTGTACTGCTCTTTGCATTAATAACCAGAGATGTCAGAGATGTCATAAGCTCTACCAGTGACACTAGACTTAGGGTGACCCAAAAAACTGGTGAATTTCTAGCAGCTCTTTGATTTTACATGAATTCTTGCTGTAGCATATCACTGGAAGCACCTTTCAGGCAGTAAGTGCTGTGTAGAGAAATTTTCTCAGCAGACAGACTGGCTACCAGCCTTTTGCCAAGATGCCCCTGAGCACTGGTTCAAGCATTCCATAAGGTGCTTTAATAGGTATGATGCTTGATGCAAGTGCTAAACCAGGCTGCTCACCCTGCAAGTAGAATTTCTTTTGGAAGTACAGGACACAAACACTGCAGTACAGTTGTTGAGTGTACAATGGCACTTTCCATCAGCACAAAGAAAGGGCAGATTAAGTTCTCTGTGGACAGCAGGTAAGCCTCTGATTCTACTAGCAAGCAGAGCAACTAAAGCTGTACCCAGACTTGCAGGAATCTATGAAGCTAGTGCACATGCACCCGAACCTTAACTAAGTACTGAACACTTGTTCAGGTTCCCATCTGCCATCTAAGCAGCTGGGAAATACACATAGGTAGACAAGGAAAAGCAAAAAAACACATTTTGCCTATAAATTGTCACAGGAAGTCTGCAGCTTCAAGAACACCTTCAATCGGCAAAAGCAGAAACCAGCTGAGGCAGGTAAAGAAGAGCAGACATCACTACTCACTGAGCCATAGCTTAGAGACATTTTACCTTAGGCAAGAGATGACCGCAAAGGTTATTGTCAGGAAATATGTTATGGAGAAGAGTGGGATCACACTCTTGGTATTTCCTTCAAACTCCTGTTGTCTGGACAGCGAGGTAAAGTAGGTCACCTGCCGTTAAAACAACAAGGAAAGAAACAATGAAGCACTTTCCCTCTTCTTCGTGCTCTTTGTACACACGCGCAGGCAAGGCCAAACATCACGTTGGCAGAGGAGCATTGCCCTGGCCCTCGCAGCCCGCCCGCCTTGTCCCGCCGCCGTCTCCTTTCCTTTCCTTTCCTTTCGGCGAGGGGGCTGCCCGGACATTTCGGGCTCGGCCGCTGCGCACGGCCGTACCCGCCCGTGCGTTACCTGAATGGAGCCGAGGCGCAACTCCGCCACTCTGGACGAGATGTTCTGCAGGAAGCTCTCCAGCCACCGCCGGCTGTCCTGCGCCTCGGGGCCGTCCTCCCGCAGGTAATACATCAGCTTCAGGGCCCGCGCCCTCCGCACCCGCCCGTCGTCCGTCTCCACGCCGCCCAGCGCGGCCCCCAGGAAGACGCTGTCGTTGACGGGGAAGCGGAGGCTCCCCGGGGCGGGCGGTCCCGCATCGCCCCACCGCGACAGCAGCGGGTTGGGGCTGGCGCAGCCGCCGGCGGTGCGGGCGCAGAGCCGCTCGTACTCGGCGTCGTGCACGGTCGCGTTCAGCCGCAGCACCTCTGCCCACGCCGCCGGCTCCAGGACCGAGGTCCCGTTCGTCGCCACGGCGATGAGGGAGGCGTAGGCGCCCTCGGTGGGCAGCCGCGGGGCGGAGAAGCGCTCCGAGTCGTCGGGGGGGAAGTGCCGCCGCACGAAGTCGCGCTCGTCCTTGGCGGGCCCCCACGTCGGCGTGAACTGCCCCTCGATGTCGTTCGCCTGCCGCTGCGGCAGGAAGAGGAAGCCGGCGCCCAGCCCGCCCGACAGCAGCAGCGGCACCAGCACGAAGGGCCAGGGGCAGGCGGCCACGCCGCTCGCCAGCCCTTCGAAGAGCCGGCGCAGCGGCCGCTCCACGCAGTTGGTGTTGCGGCAGGAGCAGCGCTCCGCGGGGTCCCGCGGCCCCGCCATGGGCGAGGCGGGCACGGGCTGCCGGCGGCGCGTCCCACGCCGGGGCCCGACGGTGCGGTCTGTGCCGGCGCCGGAGAGGAGAGGGAGAGGAGTTCAGAGCCGCCCTCTGCCCATCGAGGGCATAGAGGGAACGCGGAGTGTTCAGCGGTGGGCGCGGCCGGGACCGTCCTTCGCCCTGGCTGACGGGCTCCCCGGGACGGGCAGGAGGGCCGGCCAGGCTCCCCCCGCTGCGCCCTGCCGCGCCCCATCTCGGTCTCGGGTACTCCTGTGCTCCCATTTCCTGGTCCCTCTTTTACCGTATCCCCCCCCCCCCCCCAAAAAAAAAAAAAAGAAAAAAAAAGTGACTTTCTATCTTTCTATGTATAGAGTGAGCTGAACGAACTCACTGGGGAGTCAGGTGAGTGCTGGGCCTGTTGCAAGGGGAAGAGTCAGGTACAGCAGGAGGAGAGAGCCTCTGGCATCAAGACTGTGTCATGCACAGTTATCTGATGAAAGCTCACATAGTGGACAGCGGGGATTTCAAGTAAATTTGGGTCTACCACTTGGGATCTAGTGTCTTGAACTCCCTGTAGTAAATAGGATTTAATGTGATCCTTGGGTGTATGAACAGAGAACATGCCTAGGGAAGGGACTTCCACAATAGCTAATGGAATCAATAAGACCAGTGTTACAATATTAAATACAGAACTAGCTTCCATGTTGTAAGAAAGAAGCTGCAGAATCAAAAGGTGGGAGATGAAGTGTAGTGATCCTGAGCAGGAGACCATTGCCTATTGAGGAGTTAAGGAGATCACATGGCAGTGAGCCTGTGCTGTGCTGCATGGCCAGCGTAGCCCTTGCACCAGTCTGTGCCTGCAGGGTAGCCTCAGCCAGCCCATGGTACCAGACGAGCCAGCAAAGCATCTCCCACTTTGTACCAGCAATCAGAAAACCTAGACTTCTCTTTCTTGTGTTCTCCAAATCTGCTGCAGCCGTTACTTCCCCACTAAAAATTATTCTTCTGTCTGAGAGCAAAACACAGACAGTGGTGATGTACATCTTGCAGTGTTTGCTCTCTCAGTTTACACGTTTACAAAACAGGAGTGACAGCAGAAGAAATAAAAGACTTTGAAACAAGGGTTAGCGATTCCAATTGGCAAGTCCCAAGAATATCACCAGTGTGATGTGCCAGAGCTTTATGCAATAGCAATGATAGAAAGGATCTTTCCAAGTCCAAAATCTACCCTGCAGCCTGGTGTTCTTGACACTGGTAAGTGACAGTGATTTGAGTGGCTTCTGGCTGAGAAGAACATTAAGCTCAGATGTGGCAGTGCTAGTCAGGTGTCCAGATAATTAGCTAACACCTAACAGGCACACACTTCTCCTTGCCTTTGAAAGAAGCAACTCTCTTCTCTCCTGCCAATACTTGCAAAGAGAAGTTGTAGGTATTTCTTCTCTCTCATCTAGGGAAGACAGACTTGGCACCTGTGAGTGTAAAATAGCCAGCCAGGCTCTGAGCAACATTATATATCTCCTGCTGTGCTCAGCACCTAGGGCAGGTTGGATCCTGGTGATTCCCTTTTCCATGCACAGGTGTTCTGAGACAGGTATTTCAGCTCTGAATTTCTCACTGGGAAACAGGCACTTAGAAGCTATTTCTTGTAGCCCCTAACTTGTCGTAATCTAAGTTCTAATTAGCATGACTCCAGTGATAGCTTGTCCCATGTTCAGGTCTCGATTTCCTTGAATGGATTGACATTATGTTAGAGTAAGAGCTGTTTACGTAGGAGGAATCTGACAACAGAAAAAGGGGTAAGCTACTTGATGTCATGTAGATACTTAGGTCTTCGTGTCAAAGAGTTACCCACCTGGAAAAGATAGCTTTTCTTACATAGAGATAACTAGGGAGAAGAATGTATGTGTGGCTGGAATAAATTACAGAGACACACCTATCCATAGCCAGACACCAAGAAGTTTTCTAAGAAAACCTGGCACTTAATCCTGTTGTGGAGGATTCACTGACATTGCAATAGACATGAAGAGATGGTGTCCAGCTAAATGCATTTACTGTAAAAAACAGCCGTGAAGTGTTACTGACTTTTTTAAGCTCAGCAAGGCAGAAAATAAAATGTAACCACTTGTCCTAGCCAGTTTCTTTCTGGCTCCTCAGGAGCTTGAGACAAATTCTGGTAATGGTTAAGAGGCAGGAATGGCCTAATGGCAGGACCTATCCAGTCAGGGTACTCAGTACACTGGGCACAGATTAACTCTGCCCTTAGGTTAACTCTGAGACTTAGGAATCTCACCTATGGCATTGGAAGATGGCTCCACCAACTCTCAATTCAGAATGGACTTGAAGAAAGAAATATATGCCAGTCTTCTGCTAGAACCTGGATTCTTGTCCTTGTTCCCTGGCCTATTCATGCTCTTGATATTAATTTCTAATAGGATAAAATCTGAAATGCTTCTTGGGGTAGAGCCAGGAGTTGGTCTACAGGACTTGCGGCCAGCCAGCTTTCTGGTATTTTTTGGATGAAGGCACAAGCTCTCCTGATTGTTGTGTTGCATTTGCTGGAAGTTTCGAAGTGAAATCCCAGTGAATAGCTGTTTAGACATATTGCCCCATAGGTAAATACTCACAGAGCAACATTTCTTTGTGTTTCCCAGTGCTAAAGAAATGGTGTAAAGGAAAGCTGATGTATGTATCGGACATGCCTAGAAGACAGGTGAGAGGGATAACTGGTGCCTCACATTTAAGCAGATTGTACTTGCATCTTTGCAAGGTTTGTGGGGACTCAGCAATACAATCAATTCATTTCTAATATCCCCAGTGGCCTCATCTCTAGCTGGTGTCAGAATGTACCTAGCACAGGTACACTGTCCACTTCAAGATGACATAAACCAGTGAGGGTGGTAAACATGAAGCAAAAGGAGAAACAAGGCCAGGGCAGGAGGAGAAGAAGGGGAGAGGTCCTCACTGGAGCAGAAGGAGGGAAGAGAGAAGAGGATACCTGGGCAGGGGCTGGAGCCAAGGGAGCAGGAGCTGAGACATGCAGCCCTGAGGACTTGTGTCCTGGTGTGCACTGGCCCCCGTCTCCTGTGCTGCCCACTGCCTCAGCAAAGGGGCTGAGCACGGCCTGGGGTGAGAATCAAAAAGGGTAGTGGGAGGAAGAGGTGTCTAAAGGGAAGCAGGGTTTTTCCCTCAGGGTTGGTTGGTTTTTTTCAGTCTCTCTTGATACCGGAATTTGTATTTAATAGATTGTAAATTGGCAAATAAATTACATTTATGGAAATTCCCTGAAGGAGTAGTTTTTGCCCATGACAGTATCTTACTGCAATTTTTCTTCATACAATTTGTCACAGTTGGTCCTTGTCTTTTCCCAGGACAAGGACACTTGCATTATCAAATTCTCACGTGGCTGCTTTATGCCTCTCTTTTGAAATGCCAGAACAGAGGGACATTTCATAATGCACCCAGGCTGCCACTGGAAAGTGCTTCACCAATTGTGTGAGATACACTGGACACTGGAATAAAAAAAAATTGCTGTCATCAGGAAGACTTTTATCCCATTTCTTCCATCATAATGCAGCATCAGGCATGCCTATGCCGTTTATGAAGAAATTTTCACTAACCTGATCTTTACAGTGCCCACCATAGCATCTGACAGAGAAGTTGTCGCCTATCCCATCTCCTATCCTGTATTAATCCTATCCTATCCTATCCTATCCTATCCTATCCTATCCTATCCTATCCTATTCTTTCCAGGCATTTTGATGAGGCAGGAGTACTCTGTGGGCTGCTTAGCTACTGCCTGTGTTTGCATACCTGGCTGAAACAATAGGACTTTGTTACCTGTGCTAGGCAGTGACAGCCTGTGGCCCTGAGGTTGCCTGACCACAGATGACATGAGAAATGCAGCACCTCAAAGCCCTGTGTCCAAAGGGAGCAGTTTAATTGTCAAGCCAGGGGCTGCCAGTGGGAGATGTGTGCCCTCTGTGCCTTCACCAGCCAGTGTGCAAGAGAGGATCACATTTCCCTTGGCCTTCAGGAAAATGCCCACAAAGGAATGATGGGGGTGGCCAGGTGATGGGGGCAGTAGGATGGGAGGTGAATTCCTGGTTTCCTCTAGAGTGGAGGAGAGTCTGTCTAGAATATAAGATTCCAAAGAGAACCCAGAAGTTACCCTGGCACCAGGACCCAGACGTTTATTTGTGTTGAGAAGCTGCTTTTCCTTTGCTTTGGGAGCGCCCAGTGACGCTGTGAAATTGCCATGTGCTGGGTGCTGGCAGGATGAGTGGCTCCTCTGCTGCATGATGAGACATGTCTGTGCTCATTTGATTTTTCATTTTTGTTCTTGGGAAGAATGAAGGTGCCTAAGTGTTTTAACTCTCTGGGTGATACTGTGGTTAGAAACTGTCTGTTTCAATTGAACATTATCATGATGAACAGAATTTCAGCTTATCAGTGTAGGATACCAGAGAGGCAAGGTGAGCTGCCAGATTTTATAACCTTAACTCTGGGAATATTTCTTTCCAAGCTGACTTAAAGAAAACTTCCTGTCTCCACAGTGATTTCATAATCATGAGGTTTTCCATTAAGACTGCATAAAACCCTGGAAGGCGATGATATGATGTAACATGGCACTACCGAAGAACCTAATCAACTTTTGTGCTTGTACATCCTTATAAAGGGTCCGTAACATTTCACTTTCCTTAAGGTACGTGAATGATTTCCCAACTTACTTCCACGAGAACTGCAAAAGGTTTGCCTCTTTGATCAGTTGTTGTTACTAGGGAGTATGTTATCTTTGTAGACTCTTTTTTTATTGCATACATGTTTATAAGTTTCCTCATAAAATGGTCACCTAGGTCTCGGAGATCTTCAGGAACTGTAAGCACATTATTTATGGAGAGAACCACAGAGTAAAACTAAAGTGCCTCTCTTTTACTCGTGCTTTGGTCAGCCAATGTCTGCTTGAAATTTTTTGTTAGCTTGTATTTTAAACACTACCTTATTATATTGAATATTTATATATCAGAGAATACTGATCTGAACACCAACTGAACTCTGATTTATTAGAGCTCAGAGACACTGACACAGGTTCGGGAGGATGCCCATGCACAAAAAAGTCAAGATGCACTCAGAATTACAAAGGAAATTAATTTTATTAGTCACGTTACCAATTAATACATACTGACCTATGGATTCTGGAGAAGCTGCCGAGCAGAAGGAGATGGAGCATGGCTTCTGAGAGGGAGGGGGGAGGCACCTTCAGGGCATCCCCTGGATGAAAACAGTGTGCCTCACGTCTTCCTCTCCCCTCCACCCCAGGACCACACCTCATATCTCCCCCTCAGGAGTGGCCAGTTTTGACATCATCTCACATGGGGCCAGCATGTGAGATAAGGTCATAATGGCCCATGATAAAACTTCCATGCCAACAATGGCTTTACTGTGTATTATTCCCCTTTCACAGGATGAATCCCACCAGGTGAATGATACATAGTTTAATTTCTGAAAGTTAGAGTCCTACCAACTAATAATAAGGTCTTTTTCTACGTTACCTTGTCGACATGCACAACAGTGGACCAAATGTGGCAGGCCTTAGACTCACCTTTGTCCCTGACACACAATAAAGATATTGCCACACAATAAATAAATATTGCCACACAATAAAGATATCTTTTGGTCCCTGACAGACACAATAAAGATATTGCATGGGCTAATGTGAGCATTTATTCTGTTATGCATGGAGGGGATGACCTTTCAAATCCCTCCCTATTTTATTTACTGGAAGGAAATGTTATACTTCCATGTAAGGGAAATTTTATGCCAAACACACAACTAATGTAAATATTGCCCTTCTGCTCCACAGTGTGTCTGTGCCAACAGGATGTTAAAGAAGTTATCTCCATGTCAGATCAATCCAGTCTCTCCTGGCATATGTCGATTTATTATGGGTGTGCATGTCAGGGTAATACCTTCTTCTGTTGCTGGTGCAAACATGGAAGTCTGCTTGTCTGCCTCTATCTGTGCCTGTATATTTTTATCAATGTGTGGTTTAAACTTCATTTTGTGAGCCAGAATGTTTGCAGAGATGCCACTACCTGGGTAACTTGCTTTACATACAATATAGCAGAACCCTTTAGGGAATTTTCTGCTTTTCATAGAATGCTGACCTGTCAGATGGAGTTTTCATGTCCTTACAAAAGGATCATTCTGATCCCCGAGTTTTGATAGCCACATTCAGTATTACTTCTCATAAATGAACCAGAATGCATCCTGATCCCACCTTGGTCTTCCCCTGGTACCATCATCTTTGTTCACCCTTTTCTTTATCCTTGCTGCTTACCTGGAATATGGTCCAGGGAAATCACTCCAGTTAGCATTACTAACTGTAAAACACAAATGTAGCGTGGCCTGAAGAAGGGAGGGGGATGCACCACCACAGTGCTCATTGCCTTTATTGACCAGACCTCCAGTAACTGTTACAGGGACTTAGACACTCATCTCCCATTTAAGGAGATCCTTACGCAGTCACCGTCTAGAGTGGGTGAGCAGTTCAAGGTAAAGAGGCTTCAATTTATGTGTGCAGATTTATTTGGATCTGCAGCAGACTCCCCCCTCACAGTTCATGTGCCTTTCTGCCACTTCCATAAAGTCTCTTTAGAAGAGTAATGTCTTCTAAAGGACTGTTCTTCCAGTAAAGCAAAAATGCGTCTGTCCAGATTCTTCTGGGTCGTTCTAAGGTTACAGGATTATAGAAGCAAGATTTTAGGGAGAGGCAGATTGCCAGGAAGTATTCCAAATCCCTTTGTTGTCTCATGCATTATTGTGAATGGTCTGAGTTTAAAACAAACCCAATACACTGAAGAGCAACAAACAAACAAACTCATTTTACCTGAACAGGGAAGACTGTTAATTGGTGTGGAACAGAACCTCAACAGGCAGGCAGACCAACTCTGTGGAGAATGCATATACCACAGTTTTCAAGCAAACCTCCAAGAAATGATAACTCTGAATGATGTGTGGGGCTGCAAAAGAGCCTCATCTCTGCTTCACTACTGTCAGTCAGTGATTGAGAAAGGCTCTTTGGGCCTTGCTGTGGTATCCCTGAGATGATGTCCCGGTGACTGTATGATACTGTATTCCCTGTTGTCTTCCCTGTGCCAGAAATTAATCCTGTGCCTTTAAACTGAGATCGAGAGGGGGGAGAGAAAAAAACTGAGTGAACTTTTAAAAGCAGTTTGTGTTCAAGGACACAGAGGCTATTCCTCTGTGTGCTTCTACGGTGGCAAGAGCAGAGGAAGCACCCTTTTTTTTCTTCCGAGTTTTTTGGCTGTTTCTCCGGAGAGAGACGGAGAGTTAAACTCCTTTGCTTCCCTGGGACTTTGGCTTCTTCTTCTTCTCTTCTGGAACTGTTTAGAACACCAGAACATCAGAACCTCACCTGGAGACTTTACATCTGCCCAGAGCGGGGGCCTCCCATGCCAAACTCCAGCTCCAGGGAGAAAGAGAGACCATACCCACAGAAAGGACTCTAAAATTTTTCCAGGTTTCTCTCCACAGCGAGAGGTTTTATTATTTAGCATTATTCTTTTCCCATTGTGCACTGTGTCTGTTAAATAAATAGTTTTTTCCTTTCACTTTCCTCCGAGGAAATTTTTTTTTTTTCCTGAACCTGGTGGGGCAGGGGTGGTTGTAAGTGGACTTCTATCAGAAGATATTTTCCTCCAAATTTGTCTACAGCTGGCACAGATGAGAATCTGTCCTCACTGCCAAGAATCCTCCACAAAACCTTTCTAGAGGAATCTTCTCCTCTTTGTGGGTTGAAGGAAGTCCAGGAGGACTGCAGGGCTTAGAGGTGGGCATCCTAGTGAGTTCTAATTAGCTCAATTGAACTGATTCTCATCTGACAAGTTCCTTTCCCAGAATCAAGGAAAAAGAAATCATCTCTCACTTCTATACTGGGGTATTTAATTTGATCCCAAAGGGAATTCTTGTCTTTGCCATCTAATTTGTTGAAAAGATTCACCTTTTGTTAGCAGAGGTTAAACAGTAAAAAGGAAGTGTCTGTGCGTGAGAGAGTTTGGGGAACTAAATGGGGATTTTCCTCTAAAAGTAGAGACGAGGAAAAATATAGTCCAGCTCAGGTTACTTGTGGGAAGTGTCGTTTGTTGTCAGAACCAACAGTAGGTGATTCAAGATTAATCAAGTTTTGAACAAGTTTGTGTGTTTGTGGGAAGTTCACCTTTTAACCGAGTATTTATGTAAAGGTAAATGCATAATTGTTTGACTGGACTGACACTACTCCTGTCTTGTGCAGCCCAGGAGATGGAGATTGAGACTGCAGAGGAAGTTGCTATTGTTGGAATAGGATGCAACTTTCCCGGAGGTGAGTCGGGGGTAAAGGCAAAGCAGGCTCTGAGTGGACATTGAAAAGCAGAGTCTTTTATTAATGTTGAAATGGAGGAAAACACCATGTTTTTCCCCTAGCAGAATCTGTTGCTTTGCTGCTTGTGGGATCTTTTTGAAAGGTGGCGCTGTGGTGGAAACGAATTGGTTTGAATCTGTCTGCTGACAGACAGACAGACAGACAGACAGAAGAAGCTGCAGTGCTGGCTGTGGGCAGGGCATTGAGCTGCACACGAAACTCATACAAAGGAGCTCGATGGGTCTGGGGTGATTTGAACTTTCTGCGTGTTCACTGGCTGGGTGATTGTGCATTGTTACAGGACTCTGCATGCCTAGGGACAGGACAGACCAGGGGCTGGACATTACCATCAGCTTGCCTGTCCCATAAACTGGTTGGGTTTTCCTCCAAGAAAGCTTCTTGCTTTATTACAGTATGTAGAATAGATGCAGTGAGATGGTAGGGAAATGGGGAGAGAAGGTGGTTAAGGATTTTGTGGGGCTCCTTTGCTTTTAGACAAGCAGTGAGGAGATCAGTCATGCTTTTTCATTTTCCTCTCACCAAAGACTGATCACTTCTTTCGGTGGCAAGTCTTCTTGAGCAGCCTAGATTGACACATGGGAGGTCCTTGTAGCTGATTGTGCATTTCTGAGCCTGCACGGGGAGGGGGAGTGCACAATTTAATCTGTTTTAAAAACTCTGCACAACAGGAGATGGAATTGACAATTTCTGGAAAGTCCTGGAGGAAGGCAAAAACTGCACGGTAGAAATCCCCCCCGAGAGATTTAATGCCAAGGAATGGTATGATCCAGATGATAACAAGCCAGGAAAAATATGTACAACACGAGCTGCTCTTCTCGATGAGTGAGTGTGTTACCCTGCTGCACCTCTGGTTTGTGTGGTACTTAGATATGGGTACAGTTGTTCAGGGGCTGTGACCAGTGTGAAGAATAGCAGATTACAGATTAAGGTCAGCATAAGTGTCTGTTATTTGAATTCCACATTCACCTTAAATCCTCAGGCTGTAGAGCTTCATTCAAAGGAGAGGTTGACATGCACAGAAGAAACATTATTGTCTCCTGAGATTGATACTTGGCCAGGTTGAATCATAGGACCCAGAATTAATTTAGTGCTTAGTCCCATGTTAGCTATTGAATCCTGCTCTGAAATCAAGAGATGATAGAAGGCCATACAAACCTGATCTTGGGACACAAGATTGAACTTGGACTTGGTCTTTTGTAAGCATGGGCCAATTCTGAAGGTGCTTTTAAAGACAAACACACACATACACCCACTGAAAGTATTTTGAATATATTGTTGGAGAAGCATGGGTATCCCTTGAAAACACCTGAGCTGATCCTCTACCTTTTGGTTTTAAATTGTGAAGCATTGGTCCGTATTGGCTTAAAATGATGTAGAAAACAATATTTGTTTATAACTCGTTGGCCATGACCACATTACAGCAGAGGGAGTCTCATTCTGCACATGTCATGATCTGAGGAATCCAGTTGGTACTAGTGCAATAACTATAAGAATAAAAATGGGTAGGAGTGGGCTCTTACCTCTGAAATGCAGAATCATTGATAAAATGACATATTTTGTGGTGGGACATGAAACATCTTTGGTTTATAAACATTTTCTTCTGAATTTCGGAAATGGGACCTGTGGCCTAAACACCAGTTACTGCTCTGCTTTTCCTTGCAAAAAATGCTTTTCCTTGCAAAAAGTCTAGAAGTAAAAGCATCTTCTATACGTATGTCATATCATATTCTGGTCTGTGCATTTCAGATTTAATTCATTTGACAACCACCTCTTTGGGATTAATAATATGGAAGCTGAACGCATGGACCCACAGCAGAAGTTACTGATAGAGTGCACATACAAAGCCCTGGAGGATGCAGGAGTTCCTGTAGAATCTGTCAGTGGCACCAGAACAGGTGTTTTTATTGGTAAGATGAAACTTTCACAGCAAAGAAAAGAAAACCTCACAAAGATTGGAGCACTCCTTCATAACCTTTCCATGTTATCTAGGCTGGATCTAGCCTGGATCTAGCCTGGATCTAGGCTGGCTCTAGCCTGGAGATCTAAGGCTACTGTGCTATGGCACTACTGGTTACTTTTGGTAAGAATTACCAGGAGACTCTGGGAGTTCATGGTAGAATTCCTGTGTCTCTTTTTGGTGCTCTTCTTCCTGTGTTCAGACACTGAAGTGAAGCAGGAAAGAGTTAAAACTGCCTCCCCAACCCAGCCCTTCTTGGGAAAGATACTCCCAAGCCAGGCTGTGACGTTTCACCCTTAAGGGGAAGGGAACACCCAGGATTCGTAAATGATGAGGTCTGCAAGAAAAGTTTTATTAATAAATTACACACTTGGCATGGAAATTGGAATGTTGGTCACTGACCTGCTATATCAGCACACAGCAGCGGGTTGTGGATAAAGAGGTAGGGTGGTAGAAAAGGGGGAAAGGAAGAGATAAAGAAAGGGAGAGAGAAAAGGAGTGAAAAAGAGATAACCACTCCTGATTCCAGCATCAGTCTGGCCAATGACATGTCCAGTGTCCTGGGGGCACCCCCTGGCCTAGATGGGGATACCTTTTTATAGATAGGTTTCCCTGCCCTGAAGACATGTTTCTCTCTTTCTATGCAAATTAGTTGTCATGTCCAGTCCCTTCTTTCAGTCTTTTCTGGAAATGCATCAGAGGCTTTAAAGGTCTTGACCCTTCCCCTGCCCAGACTGACCTTGGGTCAACGCTTCATTCTCACTTCTGTGATGATGCTCTCTTTCGTTTCTTGATGGGGACAGAGTGGTCTGAAAGTGGCCCAGCAGAAAAGGGCCTGGGGGTGCTGGTGGACAGCAGCTGAACATGAGCCAGTGTGATCCCAGGTGGCCAAGAAGGCCAGTGGCATCCTGGCCTATATCAGCAATAGTGTGACCACAGGAGCAGGGCAGTGATTCTTCCCCTGTATGTGGCACTGGTGAGGCCACAACTCAAGTCCTGTGTCCCCTTTGGGCCCCTCAATTCAGGAAGGACATTGAGGTGCTGGAGTAAGTCCAGAGAAGTACAGCAGAGCTGGGAAGGGCCTGGAGCATAAGTCCAATGAGGAGCTGCTGAGGGAGCTGGGGGTGATTAGCCTGAGAAGAGGAGTGTCAGGGGTGATTTTATCTCTCTCTACAACTGCCTGAAAGGAGGGTGTAGTGATGTGGGGATCAACCTCTCCTCCCAGGCAACTAGCAACAGGATGAGAGGACATGGCCTCAGGCTGTGCCAGATTGGTTCAGGTTGGACATTAGGGAGAAATTCTTCACAGAAAGGGTGACTGGACATGGGAATCGGCTGCCCAGGGAGGTGGTGGAGTCAGCGTCCCTGGAGGTGTTAGAGGAAAGACTGGATGTGGCATTTAGTGCCATGGTCCAGTTGACAGGGTGGGGTTTGACCATATGGTGGACTCAATGACCTTAGTGGTCTTTTCCAACCCATTTGATTCTGTGGTTGTGTCTCTGGAGCAGAACAAGGAATGTTTATCCCAGAAAAGTGTTGCCCTACTTCCCCATGGTGCCCTTCTCCTCTTGTTCTTTCAACAATTCTTGGTTATTACTGACAATCCTTGGTTGGCTCCCTGGGTATCTGGCAGCCAGTGTTTGACATCTACACATTAGCCCCTTATCTTCTGGGCTTCTACACAGGCCTACCCTTTTTGCCCAGCATACTGTTTTCCAGTATAATGTTGGTTAAGGTGTTGTAGGGGTTAATATCCTTTCAAAGCAGCAGGAATCCTCCTGTGGACATTAGAATGGTACAGGGGTGCACTTGTCCAACTGCTTTTGTCAGTACCAGAAAAGTTACTGAGGAGATGATACCGAGGGCTGTTGGAAGACATTTAAAAGACAATACTAGAGGAACAGCACATTATTGCTGGTGTAATCTGTGTCTCTTTAAGGAGGAGTTTTCTGGGGTAGTTTGGCTGATGTGCCTATAGGGGAAATGCTTTCGATTACCTTTTAGTCTGAGAGGTGCTCTTCTTCCACTGAGGGCACTATTCCTTGCTCTCTGAATGCAGGTGCTGCATTTTCCACATGTGGACTTGGGGATCCATGGTATTCCAAGCATAGTGTTCCCAGAAAAAGGACACAACTGCTCTCAGAGGCCCCCTTCTTCTTTTCTATTTCTTACTGGCTCACAGTGTGAAAATTGATGATAAATACAAAGTATTGGATGTAGTTTGTGCTGTGACCTTTAACTTGGTACATCTGAGGAATTGAAGCTAATGTCTTGTACATTTATATCCAAGCTATGCTATGTGTAACTTGTTGATAAATATTCTCATAGCTGAACTAAACCACGCCGTCGCAAACTGAGATACAGGGGTCTCGGCAGGCTACAGAGACCTTAGCTGCATCACACAGTGAGCTAAGCCATCAGGAAAGGCCTGTTGTTTCCAGGGCGGGTAGGAATTTCAAGTGTTAGGTCTGTTTGTGTAAGTTGAGTCCAGGGGAAATTGCTGTGAGTTTTGCCTTTGACTTGTGTTGGAGCAAAGCTTCACCATAGGAGCACGGATGCCACGTGGTTTTGTCTTAACGCTGAAAACCGAAACACGCCGTCAGGTTTCGAGCTGTACGTGCCTGTTGTTGGCTTGGGTTAACTTGACACAAATCTGATGTTTTCCAGGTCTCATGAATCGAGACTATGAAATCATAACCAGCAGAGCAGTGAGTGAAATAAATCATTATGATGGTACTGGAACAGCAATGAGCATTGCTGCCAACAGGGTCTCTTTCACATTTAATCTGACTGGACCGTCCCTGACTGTTGACACTGCGTGTTCATCTTTTCTTTTTGCTCTGCACTACGCCTTGCGAGCCATTAAATCAGGTAATGGGACTGAAGAGATGCTGGACAATGGAATCAGGATTTCTACTGTTCCTATCTATCACCTGGGCCTTCTCAACATGAGTATGTTTCTGTTTGACTCCAGGAGACTGTGAGGCAGCAATCTGTGGTGGGGTGAACTGCATCATCGATCCCCGCACCTTTGTATCTCTCAGTAAAGCAAAAATGATCTCTCCGGAGGGCATAAGCAAACCCTTCTCCAAGAAGGCAGATGGCTACGGAAGGGGAGAAGGCTGTGGTGTTGTTTTCCTCAAACCACTGAAAAAGGTAAGGCTGCTTGTGAAGCAGCCTGAAATAAGACTGGTTGCTTGCCTGGATTTTGTGTCTTCAGCGCTAATAACTTCTTTTCCAGAGAAGTTTTTCCAATTCAAGCTTAAGATTAATGAAGCGTTTCTTAAGCATTCATGCACTTCCTCTAGCATAGGAAAAGGATCCCACATTTAAAAGTTAGCATCGTATTCTGTGTGCTCTTGGCTTTGTCATGGTATTGTTGTCTTCTCTACAGAGAAAGCATGAGATTACCACAGAATCAATCAGGTTGGAAACGGCCACAGTGGGTTTTCTGGTCCAAACTCTGTGCTCAAGCCACGTTATCTTAGATCAATTTGTACAGGATTGTGTCCAGATGATTCCTGAATATCTCCAGGGAGAATCCAATCCCTTTCTGAGTAACCTGTTCCAGTGCTTGGTCATCTGCACAGTGAAGAATTTCTTCCTCCAATTCAGGTGGAACTTCCTGTGCATCAGTTTCTGCCTGTTGCCTCTTCTCCTGTGTCTTGGCATCACCAAGAATGGCCTGGATCCATCCTCTGACACCCTCCCTTCAGATACTGACAGACATTGATGAGGCCCCTTCTCACTCATCTCTTCTCAAGGCTGAACAGGCCCAGCTCCCTCAGCCTTTCCTCATAAGAGAGATGCTCCAGTCCCTTAATCATCTTCGTAGCTCTCCTCTGGACCCACTCCATTAGCTCCATGTGTCTCTTGTACTGAGGAGCCCAGAACTGGACACGGCACTCCAAATGTGCCTCACCAGGGCTGAGTAGAGGGGCAGGATCACCTCAGCAGTCTTGCCAGTGCTCTTCCTAATGCATCTCAGGGTACCATTGGCCTTCTTGGACCCCAGGGCATGCTTCTGGGCTCATGAACAGTTTGATGTTCTCCAGGATCCCTCCAGGTCCTTCTCCGCAGAGCTGCTTTCCAGCAGGTTGACCCCCAACCTGTCCTGGTGCAGAGGGTTATTCCTCCCCAGGTGCAGGACCCTGCACTTACCCTTGTTGAATTTCAGACAGTTCCTCTCTGTCCATCTCTCCAGCCTGTCAAGGTCTCTCTGAAGGGCTGCACAGCTCTCTGGGGTATCAGCCACTCCTCCCAGCTTTGTGTTGACAGTGAACTTGCTGAGGAGGCCTCTGCCCCTTCATCCAAGCCTCGATGAATAAACTAAATAATACTGGGCTCGGGGGACCCCACTAGGGACAGGCCTCCAACTAGACCCTGTGCCACTGATTATGACCCTCTGAGACCTGCCATTCAGCCCATTCTCAATCCACCTCTCTGTTCACTCATCCAGTCCACACTTTCTGAGTTTTTCTATGAGGATGCTGTGAGAGACAGTGACAAAAGCCTTGCTAAAGTTGAGATGACAATATCCACTGCTCTCCTCTCATTCATCCAGGCAGTTGTTTCATCATAGAAGTCAATCAGGTTGGTCAAACATGATTTACCTTTAATGAATCCATGTTGACCACTCCTGATCACCTTATCTTCCTTGTGGATAGAGATGGCCTCCAGAATGAGATGCTCCATCACCTTTCCGGGGATTGAGCTGAGGCTGACTGATTGGTAGTTCCTTGGTCCTCCTTCTTGCCCTTTTTGAAGACTGGGGTGACATTTGCTTTTTTCCAGTCCTCAGGCATGTCTCGTGATCGCCACGACCTTTGAAAGATGATTGTGAGCAGCCTTGCTATGTTGTCCCTCTGCTCTCTCAGACCTCATGGATACATCCTGTCAGGGCCCCTGGACTTGTGGATGTCAAGTTTGTTTAGGTTTTCTCTGACCCAATTCTACTTGAGCAAGGGAAGGTCTTCCTTTCAACATTCCTTTACCTTAGTCTCCTGGGTCAGCGATCCCTGAGGGCTGGTCTTGTCAGTGAAGACAGATGCAAAGAAGGCATTCAGTAACTCTGCCTTCTCTGCATCCTTTGTCATCAGGGTCGCCCTTCCATTTACTAATTAATCCATATTATCCTTAATTTTCCTTTTGTTGTGATGTATATGAAAAAGCCCTTTTTGTTATCCTTTAAACATCCTTGGCCAGATTTAATTTCAGATGGCCCTTGGCCTTTCTAGTCTAATTTCTGCTTACTCTGACAACCTCTCTACATTCACTCCAAGTGGCCTGACCCTGCTTCCATCTCCCATATATTTCTGGCTTATATTTGAGTAATAACAGGAGTTCTTTATTCATCCACAGAGGTTTGTTGCCCTCTTTACTTGCTTTCTCTCTTACTGGGATGCACTGTCCTTGAGCCTGTAGGAAATGAGCCTTGAATGTCAACCAACTCTCTTGGACTCCCCTTCAGGGCCTTCTCCCATGGGATTCTTCCAAGAAGATCCCTAAAGATGCTAAAGTTAGTTCTCCTGGAGTCCCTGGTTGAAATCTTGCTCTCTGTCTTGCTTCCTCTCCCTTCAATACTAAACTCTACAATCTCATGGTCTCTGCAGCCAAGGCTGCCCCAACCTTCACATGTCCAACAAGGCCTTCCCTGTTTGTTAGTATAAGGTCGGGGAGCACAGCATTCCTTGTGGGATCCTCCACTACCTGTGACAGGAAGCTGTCATCAGGAACCTCCTGTTGGTGCTTCACTGTTTTGCTTCTCCAGATGTCAGGGTAGTTAAAGCCCCCCAAGAACCAGGGCCTGTGACTGTGGGGCTGCTTCCAGCTGCCTGTAGAAGGCCTCATCCACTTCCTCCTTCTGATCAGGTGGCCTGTAGCAAGCACCCACAATGGTGTCACCCTTACTAGTCTGCCCTTTTATCCTCACCAAGGCAGAGCTTGGTACACTCCAAGTGTTGCCTCACATCGAGGGCAGCTCCACCACTGCACCTTCCTGGTCTGTCTCTCCTAAACAGTGTGTGTGTCTCACTTTTTGGAGATAAAATTTTAGGGGGAAGCACTCTGGAATGAGTTCTTCCTCCAAAGGGAAAAGGGCCTCCCCTTTTCCTCCACCAATGAGACAAATTGGTAACAGCAAGTGAAAGTGGGAGAAAAACCCCAAACTGTTTATTAACACAAAACAAAACAGGGTAGAACAGGAAAAAACAAAACTCAAAATACAACAAATTCCTGGAGAGGGAACAGACGGCTCGGACCAGCAGGGGCCATGGGCTCCCTGGACCAGAGAGAAGGGAAGGGAGGCAGTGAGGCAAGGGGGAGGGAAGAGAAAAAAACCCAACACAACCTTTTCCCAGCTAGACGGAACAAAAAAAACCCCAAAGAGCAACACAGCGCTCCTGGCACACTCCCTCCTGAACACCGCCGAGACTGCTGGAGCCCCGAGCTGTTGGGTTGAGCCGTTCAACTGACCCGACCCGCACCCAGGTCCTGTGACTCAGGCCCTGCCCCCAGGTCCATCTTAAAGATACAGTGTCCTTGGGCATTAAGCAGATGGTTAAGGAATAAAAAAGTACCCTTATAATATCACTCCAGGACAGCGTGGCCCTTCCTGACAACATTCCAGGCACGGGAGCTATCCCACCATGTCTGTAATTGCAATGAGATTGAAGCCCAGTGACTGCACACAGATCTCTAGTTCCTCCTGTTTGTTCTCCCTACTGTGTGCATTGGTGTACAGCACTTAATAGAAGTATTTGATGGTGACAATATCCCAGTGGAGGCGTGAAGGGATGTCCCATAGCCCTGTCTAGTGGTTGCATCTTTGACTGCTGGTGCTTGATCAAGATACTCCCTCATAAGCCTTCTTTTGGTACTGAGGTGTTTCTCTGATATTTCCATGTTGGCTTCTATTATCTCAGGAGCCCCTGGCTTGTCTCTGTAAGATTGCTGGTGTGCTCCAGTGTGGCTGGTACATATCAGAGTCACCTGCAGAGGGGCCTCAGAAGTACCCTATCCCTCACTTTTTCATAGTATCCCCCAGGTTGCTAGGGACTAGCCTGATATTACTGCCCTCCCCCATCATAACTAGTTTAAAGATCTCCAAGGAGTCTTGCTAGTTCCTGCGCAAAGACTCTTCTTTCTCACTCAGAGAGGTGAGTCCCATCTGATGCCAGCATGCCTGGCTCTGCATAGGCCATTCCATTGTCAAAACCCCCAAAATCTTGGTGGTGACGTCAGCTGTGGAGCCATGTCTTAGTAGACTCAGCCTGTCTCCTTCTTTCTGTGTTAATGCTTTAAACTACTGCTGTTTTCAGTATTTTTTGTTCAATATTGCTGCTTTGAACTGGAAGTATGGAGGAGAAAATAACCTGTGCCTCAGATTTCCTTAGCAAATGTCCCAAAGCCATGAAATCTTTCTTGATTGCTTTCAGACTACGTGTTGCCATGACCTCACCCCCTACATGGAGGATCAGTAATGGGTAGTAGTCTGTGGGCCGTACCAGGCTTGGAAGGTTCATGGTGACATCTTTCACGGTGGACTACTAGTATTATTAAAGATAATTCAACTTTTTATGAAACAGGCAAAGGAAGACTACAGCAAAATCTGGGGTGTGATAAACATCAGTGCGGTCAATCAGAATGGCAGGTCCATGACTCCGATCACGAGACCATCTCAAATAGAGCAAGAGAAGTTACTGCGCAGCATTTATGAAAGTCATGTTGATCCCTCAGTTGTGCAGTACATTGAAGCCCATGGCACCGGAACTGCTGCTGGAGATCCTACTGAAGCTGAAAGCCTGGGTAGTGTCATTAGCAAGAACAGGTCTTCCCGAGTTTCCATTCTGAAAATCGGTTCAGTGAAAGGAAATATTGGGCACACGGAATCGGCTGCTGGAGCAGCCGGGTTGATCAAAGTGCTCCTGATGATGCATCATGGAAAGATTGTTCCATCCTTGCATTACTCGAAGGAGATGAGCAGCATCGATGCAGAGAAATTAAACCTTGCCGTGGCCACAGCTGTAGAGCCCTGGGAAGAATCCAGTGAGTACGGAAGAGTAGCTGGCATCAACTGCTTTGGATTTGGAGGAACCAATGCTCATGTTGTAGTCAGGCAGGTGAAGCAGCCAGAGGCTCTTCCTGCCTTTAAGAAGCCCCTGGAATTAGTTCTGCTGTCAGCAGCATCCCGTAGGTCCCTCCAGATGGCAATGGCGGATACAGCTGAGCAGCTGAGCACAAGGAGCTCTGTAACTCTCCCGAGCCTGGCCTATACATCTGCCTGCAGAAGAAGCCACGCCAGCTACAGGTACCGAAAAGCGTTTGTCACAAATTCCCTCCAACACTTGCAGCAAGAGCTCAAGTTGGCGGCGAGCACTGAACCTGCCATGTCCAAGGTGGAACCACAGCTGGTGTTTGTGTTCTGTGGCAATGGTGTCACGCTGCAGGAGTTCAGTGAGGCACTGCTGAGCTCAGAGCCAGTGTTCAGAGACAAGTGTAAGGAGATAGAAGACCTTTTTCAGCAGCACGCTGCCATCAGCCTCCTGCCAGGGAGAAATCGTAGCTCAAAGGACTTGTTGAATCCAGAGCTTTCCCAGCCCTTGCTGTTTGCCCTGCAGGTTGCTGTAGCTTCCCTCCTGAAGCACTGGGGTATTAAGCCCATTGCTGCTGTTGGCCACTCAGTGGGGGAAGTTGCTGCTGCACATATTGCTGGGTACCTTTCCCTGGCAGATGCAGTCAAAGTCATTCATCACCGGAGCAGGCTGCAGGCAAAGACTGCCAGTGGCAGAATGCTGGTGGTTGGAAACATCCCTGTTGAAGAGATTGCTGAACGCCTGCATCCCTATTTGGGAAAGGTGTGCATTGCTGCTTTCAACAGCCCCGTTTCCTGCACCTTGTCTGGGAGTGTAGACACTGTGGAAGCTGTCCAGAGAGACTTAGCTGAAGCTTTCAGACAGAGAAACATCTTTCTTCATGTTTTAAATGTTCCAGTTGCATACCACAGCCCCAGCATGGATATGATCCTTGGGGAGCTGGAAGAAAAAATAGAGCCTTTAGAAAAGCAGAAGGGGGAGATTGAAGTGATTTCAACACTGACTGGTGTGGCTGCATCTGAAAACGACTTTATTCAGGGCAGATTCTGGGCGCAGCATACACGTGAGCCTGTTGCTTTCACACAAGCCATCCAAAGTGCAGCCAGAGGCAGGGAAAACGTGGTGTTTGTGGAAATAAGTCCTCACCGAGCATTGCAGCGAAGCATAAAGGAAACTCTAGGAAAAGGCACAAAGGTGATGTCCTCTTTGCAAACGGATGTAGAATATCAGACGCTCTTCACTCTGGTAGGAAATCTGTTTGAACTGGGGTATAATCCCAACTGGCAGCACTTTTATAACGGGTATCAAAGTGTTCCGGTGGCCATTCCACGATATCAGTTTGATCGCCAAAAACTCATGGCCTGTCTGGATATCCACCAGCAAGCAAACCAAAGAGGTGTCAGCGCCAGTCATCCTTTGATTTATGGCATAAACAGTGACAATGTGGAGTTTGGCTGCCTGGTGTCCCAGGACACAACGCCATACTTATATGAGCACAAGAACAATGGGGTGGCCTTAGTCCCTGGTGCTTTCTATGTGGAGCTTGGTCTGGCCTCTGTGATGAGCAACTCAAGGCCTAAAGTGCCTCTGAGCACTTGCCAGCTGAGTATCAGTTTTTCTGCGCCGTGTGTTCTCACACAGAGTTCCCAAGTGCTGAGTATCAAGCTGAGTCCGCAAAAAGCCATGACAACCTTTGAGGTTCTCTCTTCCTCCAGCGTGGTTTATGCTGCTGGCCAAGTGGCAAAGCAGCCTGAAACTGTGGTGGAAGAAAGCAGCATCTCCTTCCCAGCCATCTATCGAAGATGCAGGTCAGTGATTAGCAGAGAGGAGGTTTATGAAGCACTGTCTCAGGTTGGCTTTCAGTATGGCTCCATATTCAGGCAGCTCAGTGATGTGCATTATTGCCAGGAGCTAAAGGAAGCTATAACCAGCATAAAGGTGAATGAGGAGACTGTCAGAGACATGTACAGCTACTGTATGCACCCAGTGCTGCTCGACTGTTTTCTGCAGATGACCGCTGTCTTGACCTCAAGGACATTCCAGTCCAGAGCAGGCTTTCCCTCAGGGATAGGCAGCCTGGTGGTGCTCCGCCCACTGGAGGAAGAAATGATGATATATATGAGAATGAGCAAGTCCACTGGAAACTGCCTTGAGGTCTGTGGATGCTTTGTGGACAAACACGGCTCTGTCTTGGCTGAGCTCAAGCGTGTTGCCATCACTTTCGTGAAGGAAGCGTCTTCCAGAGACAATGAATTCCTGTTTGAAAACAAGTGGAAAGAAGTCTCTCTTTCACAGACAATTGGACATCTGGGGTTTAAGCCCAGAGTCATTGTGTTTGCAGACAGATTTGGGATAGCTGAGAAGCTCAAAAAGTACTTGCATCCTGCTTCGAGATATGTTATGTATGAAGACTGGGAATGCCTTGTGGAAGGCCAGACACAGAATAAAATGAGAGCAGAGGTTGAGGCTTATGATGAAATCCTCTTCCTGTGGGGAATTCAAAAGTTAAATGAAGACTTCCCAAGGGAAGCGGTAGATCAGTTGGCAAAGTGCTGTGAAGCCTATCGCCAGGTAGTGGTGGCACTAAGAGAGAAGACATCCCGCTGTTCCATCAGAGTGATCACCTACAGAACAACGGAGAGATATGTGGACCACGTTAACTGTGGGTTTGCATTATATGGCATGACCAGAACTTGTATTGTTGAAGTTCCAGAAATCACATTTCAGTTGATTGACCTCAGCTCTTCCACTTCCCTGGACATCTCAGTGCTAGCAGATGTTCTTGTCAAATACAAAGGTGGGGACTATCCAGAAGTTTGCATCAGCCAGGGAAGGATTTATGTGTCCGAAATCAGACGCACACCTTTTGTAGATGCAGATTACATCCAACCCGTAAGATCTCTCCAGAAATCACAAACGTTCACTTTGTACACTTGTGATGCGTACGCAGCAAAAGACTTGTCTGGGGAATTATCCACCGGCGCTGCTACTCAGCTGGACAAAGAGAGTGTTGAAATTCAAGTGGATAAAATTTGTCTCCACTCAGAAGATTATTTTCCTATTAGTGTTTCTAGCTGCAACTTTGGTAATACACTGTATTGGAACTCACAAGCGGGAGACAGGCACAGACTTTTAGCTCTTGATTTCAGTGGCACAGTCACTGCAACAGGCATTGACGTGAGAAAAGTGAAAGTGGGAGATCATGTGGTTTCATGTTATCCCACTGCTGCGTCATCCAGAGTTCCGATTCCAGCAACCGTTTGTTTCAAGGCAAAGAAATTCCCCTTCCTCCAGAGTGTTCCTTGTGTGTCATACTTCATCATTGCATGGGAAATTTTCACTCAGAGGTTATCCAAGGGGAAACATGGCAGAACTTTGGGTATTATAACTACAGAGCCAACATCGGTTTTGTGCCACGTTCTTTCTGCAGCAGCAGAAGAAATGGGTTGGAGACCAGTCCTTGCAAAGCCCGCTCCTAACGTATTCCAGTATATCAACCTGTGCAATGCCCTTGTTCTTCTTCCTCCAGTGAACAGACTGTCTTTGGAGGATCTGGCCCACATGTACTTTCTTAAAGATGTGGTGATCGTGTGTGGCAATCAGCAGTCCGAATGTATCCAGAATGTCAGTGAAATTGATCATGAAAACATCAGCTTTCATGTCCTTGTCGTTTCCAGCCTTTTCCGGAAAGCACCTCTAAAGGAATTGCACAAGACTGTACATGCCTGGGTCAGTTCCATGGATATGAAACAGTTTAGACATCTCTCGGGTTCTGTTTTTCAGCAGACGGAGAACTTTGAAGGGCTAAACTCTGTGATGTCCTATTTTACCTGCACTTCTGTTCCCCTTGCTGTCCTGAGAAGGCAGAAGGACATCAGTGTGCTTTCAGATATCCCGCTGTACGAGCCCCAGAGGCAGCTGTTCAAGCAGAACGCTGTTTATGTGGTAGTCGGGGGGCTCACTGGACTTGGCTTTGAAACGGTGAAATTCATAGCTGAGAATGGAGGAGGGTGTATTGCAGTACTCTCCAGGAGAATTCCCAGCAGTGAGAAGCAAGAAGAGATGAGGGCTTTGCAGCAGCAGTACAAAGGGAGCAAAGTAGTGTCTGTGCAGTGTGACGTGACTTTGACCGGTGATGTTGAGAAGGCTTTCCAGTCCATTGCCAACACCTTTGTGGGGAGTCCGATCAAAGGTGTATTCCAAAGTGCTGTTGCTTTGCACGATGGCCACCTTGAAGTCCTGAGGCTGGCTGACTTTCACAAAGTGCTGAGCCCAAAGGTAGCAGGGACCCTAAATCTTCACTGGGCTACCAGAGGCCAGGAGCTGGACTACTTTGTGTGCTACTCCTCTGTTACTTCCTTTCTGGGCAATGCCACCCAGACAAACTATGCAGCTGCAAACTCTTTCCTGGATCTCTTCTGCCTCTACCGGAGGAACTGTGGGCTTTCAGGCCAGGCCATTAACTGGGGTGCTTTGAATCTTGGCATTCTGCTCAATCAAAGCCACATTCAGAGCATCCTGGGATCCAAGGGCATAGACATTCTGCAAGTGCATGAAATTCATGAGTATCTCAGGAAGACCTTACTTATAAACAACCCGCAGCAAGCTGTCGTCAAATTGAACTTTCAAGCTTTGTATCATCATGTTTTCACTCGGATTATTTCACTCAAAAGTCGCTTTGTATCACTTATGTCAGAAGATTTCAGGAACAAGATTGGAACCCCTGAGGAAACTGAAGTCCCAGAGACTGCCTTTCTCAAATCCGAGGACTACATCACCTCACTGGTGAGTGACCTCACAGGAGTGAATGCAGATGAACTAACCATGAATACACCCCTTTCATCTTTGGGCATAGACTCTATGTTAGCTATGACAATTCAGAACCGTGTCTTTCAAGAGAGAAAGGTGGACATACCTCTTGTGAAACTGCTTGATCCTCACACAACCCTGTCAAGTTTAGTGGTAATTTTGGAAGAAACAAGCAATGCAAATGGAACAGTTGAAAAGAAGAATGCTGCGGTTGAAAGTGCAGAAAACGAGAGCTGGCTATAGGAATCTTCCTGGTCAGGAATTGTGTACCTTTGACATTACTCAGACCCTTTGTAGCATCTCAGAATGTGTCATTGCAGGACTTCTGGTGATGCTGAATGTCCTCTTCTGCATTGACTCAGAAAACCCACACCAGGTTCCTCTGTCATTATTCTGCTAGCTGTGTTAATTTCAGTCAGTTGTTTGGCTTGTTACTCTTTGTACCTCTACATGATGAATATACATGTAAAGAAGCATAAAATCATTTTGGAGTTATTGTATTTTTATGTATTTTTCTTTTTTTAAATATTAACTCAATTATCAAGTAATTTGATTATCCAATGTGTATAAATACCCGCATCTTTTTGAAAGTCCTTTAGATGTTGTGAATTTCAAGGTTTCTTCTCAAAAAATGAAACTTGATTTTTTCCTTATGTTTTCAAAACTATTAAAAATGTACCAGTTGCAAAGCATACAGTAAAGCAACTGGATTTTTTCACTATTAACCATCTTATGAAAGCTGAAATAAACAAGTAGAAGAGTTTAAAAAGCAAAACCTAAAGTGTATCTTTGTCTTATTTTATTGTTTTTCTCCCTCCCTCACTCCCCTAGCTTAAATTTTCCTAATCCTAACATGTGCCTATGTTTTCTTCCAGTGAGACTTACCTCACACTTTTGAAAGCAGAGCCCATAGATGGAAAAATTTAATGATTCTTATGCAATAGGGATCCAATTCTAGAAGTTCCAGTGTACTTTAAAATGTATTATGATTAAAAACCAGAGCATTGTATTCGGTTTTAAATCTTATTATATAATTTTCATACTTGTAAGAAGGCATCTTCTTACGTTTTGCACATAACAGCAAAATCTCTGCATTGAAGTCAAACACAGAATATCGTCTGCTATATTGCATGCTGTCACTCACTACCTGTGACTTTATATACCACCTGAAATTCATTAGGAGATGACAGTCTTGTCTACTGCTTTGAACACAGATCCTCTTCAGTTAGTCTCTTCAGGTCAGGCCAAATCATTCTAGGTAAATCTACAGTGAGGATAGTAGTTTGTATTACACAGAAGAAGTTATAAATGCCTTTGATCAATCAGGAATCAGCATTTTAGAATAACCTTGAAGAAGTTATAAGTGCCTTTGATCAAGCAGAAATCAGAATTTTAGATTAATCTTTTCCTACAGGGCGTGCTAGTAGTATTAAATCCTATGGTGCAAGTTAAATTTAGTGTTAAACCTTCTCCGCAAATGATATCTAAGTGAGGTACTTCCACATCTACTCACCAAATTATCAGATGCAAAATAGCAGATATTTGCTGCCATTCAGGTTTCCCGCTCTGAAAATGCAATAAAGTCTTTGCATGGCTCTTCATCTGTGTGTCCCCAGTGCAAGTATAAAAGGGATTTCATCTGTTCAATTCTGGTTATCAAATAAACCAATTACAGACAAACCACTCTAATCCCTAGCAGAGAGGAGAATAGCTGACACACCTCACAGAGCAGACAGGATGCTTTTTTCTCATCTACAATGTTAATTTTGACAATTTTGACAACAGCATGTGACTCTGGAAGAAAAAACCTTACCTGTTCTTGTATCATTTTCATGGATAGTTTTAGCAAAGGGGAACACCCTCAATGCAAAGTTGATCAGTGACCAAAAAAAGAAATCTTATCCTAGAAAAAACATGAAGTGAATTTGAAGAGCTGTACTGTAGAAAGTCTCTGAGGCCAGTAATCTCCCAATCTGATCATTTGCAGTGTACATCAATTGTATATTGCCTAGACATGGACTCCCCCAATTTGTTATGACAGACTGCAGTCTGGACGACAAAATCTGGAAGAGAGCTGGAAGAGAGCATGCAGAACACTGTTTCTGGTAATCCCAAACAAGCAGTTCCAGGAAAGTAAAGCCAGTATGGTTCAGAGACTGAAGGAGATGCATAATCTGGAACAGAGCCATACTTTCCTCTTTAACCAAGGACTCCTACCAATTCCCTGTGAGCCAAACTTCCTGATTAAGGACAAAGTGCAGTGGAAGGCAGATGCCAATCTGAATATAAGTAAATCAACCATATAAAGACATCTAAGTTATGCTCCTTATGCATGACTATCACTCCAAGCCCTGCAGCTGTGTCTTGGGGTGATTTTATTATAATACTGTATTTCCCTATCCTCTGCTTTGTGCTCAGAAATGGGTCCCATAGCTTTAAACTGGGTCCAGGAGAGGGGGGAGAGAAGCCAGGCGAATTCTTCAGCATGGTTTGTGTTCAAGGACTCACAGACACTCCCCCATGTTCTCACCACTGCAGAGCTGAGGGAGCACCTTCCTGCTTTTAGCCAGCCTGTTAGCTGAGGCAAGAAATTTTCCCATACCGGCATACTGGAATCCTCTGGTAATTTCTTCATCTTCTTCTGAAACTGTTCAGCCTAGCTGTGGTCTGAGAACCAGATCATTGGACCCTGTGGACCGGCAGGGAGGCTGTGGGGATGTTGCATCCCAGCCTCAGACCTCAGGAGGGGCTGAGCCAGCTACAGAAAAGAACTTTGAATCCACCAGCTTTCTCCGCAGCGAGGAAGTTTATTATCTAACTTTACTCATTTGTTTCCTTTGCCTTGCCAGCACTCTGCTTGTTAAATAAATAGCTTTTTTCACTTTCATCCAAGAAATTCCTTTTGTATTGGTGGGGAAAGGAGTGGGAGGAGAAACCTGTCTTCTGGGGAAGAGATGTTCCTTCCAGAGCGTTTCCCCCTAAACTTGTCTCAAACCGAGACAAGCTGCAATGTGGGTTTCATGTACAGAGTGACAGCTAGTGGCCTCAGGGGTTGCAGTTGTGAGAGAACTGCGCCTCACTCAGGGTAGCATGTATCTCAGAAAAGCAGGTGTCTTGGAGTCACATGAGATGAAAAGAGTCAATTTTCTGGTAGGGAAGGATTTGGAGCTGGCCAACACAGATAGGGTCTGATGTGGAAAGAATGGAGCAATAGGGGATTGTGTAGGGCCACTACAGAAACAAATGTCTCAAACTGGCAATAGAAAACACAGCTGAGCAGCTGAATGCAAGAAATCAATTGCTCTCTTTAGACTTGCTGAGTTACCTGCCCATACAAATGTCAGGTTTTCTGGTGCTTTTGGTTTTAGCACTCAGCAGAAGAAATGTCTGTCCTCACCTTTAAATGTCTCAGGTGCATTCCATAGCTTGAATCCACTACTAGAAACTATGGGAAAAGCTCCTGAATTTAAACATATAGGAGTGACTCCTCACTGCCTGGGGTTGCTGCTTCTGCAGAGGAGATCACTGAGCAATGAATAAAAAACCTGAGGCTGTGTTGGTTTTAGGCAAGCAATAGCACAGAAATAGGAGAAAAAATGGGAATAAACACATCCTCAAGATTACATGATATATAATAGTCACTCTGCAGAAAATAAGGATTACACCTCCTTGTGCACTAACTCTGGATGTCACAAACCTGTTTGATCTGGGGTGTAATCCAGACTGGCAGCCCCTTTGTGCATCATTTGCTCTTTCCCTGAATCATTTCTCTGAGTGTCCCAGTGCCCATTCCACAGTACCCATTTGATCACAAGAAACTCATGGCCTGGCTAGACTTGACAATACGAACAAGGACTGATAAGAACCAAACTAGGATGTTTCAGGCAAAGGGTTAACTTGGTGCTATAGGGTCTGCACTGTGAAATTCAAGGGACACAGCTCCACTGGTCATGGCACCGTGGCTGTGCTTGTAGTCTAAAGGCATCAAGTTTCCCCATTCCTTTCAGTGGGGAGCTCCCAGTCCCCATTTTGAGAGGGGGATTTCCCCCTGATGAGAGCCATTTCTCTCTCATGAGAGCCATTTCTCAGCGATGGTGCCTCCTGTGAGCACTTCCCATGGCTGACACCCCTGTGCTGTGCAGCTGGGCAGGGCCAAGTGCAGGAGGAAGCCCTCTGCCCATCCCGCCCCGTCGCCAGGGCTGGGTGGAGTGCCTTGTTTCCACCGACCGCAGGAGGTCCCTGCAGTACTGCAGTGGCTCAATGTCTTTGTACCCTTAATGTCTTCAATCCTGGCCCTAGGAGTGCCCTCAAGCTCAACCTGTCCCCCAGCTCTCCTCAGGTGGTCCTCCTTTCTCCCTGAGAGATGAGCAATGGGGCTGCAGGGGACAGATACCAGATAAAACATACTTAGTCATGCAGGTTAATTTCCCTTCCCTTCCCTTCCCTTCCCTTCCCTTCCCTTCCCTTCCCTTCCCTTCCCTTCCCTTCCCTTCCCTTCCCTTCCCTTCCCTTCCCTTCCCTTCCCTTCCCTTCCCTTCCCTTCCCTTCCCTTCCCTTCCCTTCCCTTCCCTTCCCTTCCCTTCCCGCAGAGGCCATGCTGGGTGAAGTGTCCCTGCCATGTTCCCTGCTTGGCTCCTGCCTTGGTCTGACAGTTCTGCACCTCTTCCTTGCACCAGCACCAGGCTGGGAGCCTATCAGCCGGGCAGAAGGATGATAAGATGCCGGCTCCAGGAAACAGAGTTCCTCAAAAACTTCAGCAGCCAGCAGCCTGCTTTGTTTCCCTTTCCCCTTTTTCTTTCCATAAGGCTCATTTGCTGTTTTTAATTGCCATGTTTATTTGTTGCTGAAGCCTTGGCAGCACTTTATCTGATGGCTCAAGTTTGCAGTAACAGTCATGACCACAGTAGCCAGATGAAAAGTGAATACTGAAATGCTGGCTTGGGTCAGAAATGTCAAAACCAGGGAAGCAAAACCAAAATTGGAGCCTGACAGAGGCTTACAACTATGAAACCTCTAAGTGAAAGCAGTTAGCTCTGGACAGTGTGTAGGAAGGTAGGAGAGATTTGTTTGAGGATTTCTATTTCTGTTCAGCATATTGACCAAACTAAAAAAAAAAAAGCTAAGAGATAATCCAAAGCAGGATGTATCCTCCCAAAACCTTTCTTGGCAAACACTTGTTTAGCGCAATCCTTGAAATATTCCAGCAGTGACAATTCCACAGCACTCTTAAGTAACCTGCTTCGGTGCTTTGTTACACTTAGTGTAAAGAAAGCTTTTGCTGATGCATTGCACTACTTCTTGATACTTCCCTCCTTTCTGTATTTTTGTTTGTTCTAGTGAAATATTTTGGTTCTTTCTTTATGTAGCTCTTCTGAAGCTCTGAAGCTCTTTTTTTGGTTTCTTAAAACTTTGAGGCAACTTGGTTTGTTTCGTATTTATCACTTGCTCATGACTCAGTTCCAAAATATGTTTCTATTTTCCAGAATTATTTCACTGATATACATCCATTATGAAACTATTCAGGTTGCATATTTTTAAAGCTTCTCATTGATATAAATATTCTGCTATGAACTGGAGGCAGCTGTCTGTGAACCAGATTGCTAAAATTAATACAGTAAAAGTTATCATGTAAGAATTGACCTTGGCTGTTACACAGTCTGCACATGCTTACACTTTCCCCTAGTGACTTTCCTGATATTAGTTATAAATTCAGGGCTGGGTTAATATTTTGGCAAAATATTCAGAGCTTCCCAACTTGGCTGACTAATGAGCACCAAAACCAGATGTTCATCCTGACATTTCAAAGAAGTAGCAAATACGCTTACTGCACAATTAGCAAAAGTGACAGAAATCAGTATTTTTTAACTGTATAACGGACAGTTGTAAAAAAAAAAAAGGAAAAGGTGGGAGAGGACCTGTCTTCTTTTACCCAATGACAAGGTGAAATTTTTAGAATGTCCTCCTTTTCTGAAAAGCAGTGCAAAACATTCCCTTTGGCAATATGTGAGAAAAAAAGAGACCACTGGTTCTCTTCCCTGCAGACAGCTCACAAAGCAAAACAGAAGACATGCATGGAAAAGTTCTAAATATCCTACTTTCTGATGGTCATGGAAATACCTGGAATTTGCTTATGGTGAAGACAGAAGTCTAGTTTCAGATAGAAAGAAGAGTGCATCATGACCTTAGATGTACAATTAATGGCTTTGATTCTTCTGCTTTGAAGGAAAGGACCTAAATCACTGCCAAGTTAAACTGAAATCAGAGGACTTTCCACATCAGTTCGTCAAGGAATGAACATGCTGCTGTCTGCTAGAGGCTGCTGGGTCCAGCACAGGGAGGAAACATCCATTTTTTTCTCATCCTTCCGGCTTTAAAATGACCGTGTAAGCAACACTTTTAACCAATTGCTACTTAAAATTTTCATCATGTAAGCCTGTGGGTTGAGTATTCTTTTGGCTTCTTGTTATTGTCAGTCCTAATCCTGCCATATTGTTAAGGGCTCCACAGTGTTATTAAGCACTGTGCCAATACCTCTCAAAAGCTACAACTCTCAGCTTTCCAAACACAGTGGTAAATTTTAAAGTAATGTTTTCAGTCATGCCAAAGTGACTAGGGGCCCTAAGCCAGAAATGACTTAGAGATGTATGTTTGTACTGGCAAAAGCACTTATTCCCCCATTCAGTCTCACTGAGTGTCTGCCTGTGCTTCTACATGCCAAAGGGCAAGAGACAAGGAGATACATCCTTGCAAAGCTTTCAGTTCATCCTTCTTTTAGCATGCTGCTGAGTTACTTTGCATACATGGGGGAAGTCAAGTGGCAAGAATAGTGTTAGAAATACACACACATATCTATCTTTCCCTGACAGGAACAACCAATTCTTTTTAAGATTTACAGTGAGAAGAGCAAATGTTTTTGGACAGTGACTTCTGGCTTTTCCCTGCCTAGTTCCTGGTGCCTAAGTCATCTATTTACAGAGCAGATCTCTCAAAGCTGTCAGATCCTGATTGCACTAAGCCGATGAAATAAATGCACTTTCCTGCCAGCTAAGGAGATATTTTCCAGATAATCCAGTATACTGGCAGGACAGTGTCTCTCAAGAATTGTTTCCCAAAGGCATTCCAGTGGATTCTGTGCAGGAACTTGCATGAGCTCCAGGTGGCAGCTGAGACAGGGCAAATCAGCACCATCGGAGCCACATTGTGAGCTAACAGCCCCACAGAGCTGGTGCCCCAGGGCCGACACAGAGAGGTTCAGCTGGGTGTGGGGGGATGCTGAGAACAGCAGCTGGAGAAACAGCTCAGCTTCACTGTATTCAAATGCCTCCTCCCATTCCATGCCACAGTGCCTGAAGTCCCCCCTGTACGCTCCTACCCTAGGAAAGCAATGTACATGGATATTACCAAAGGTGCAAGAAGTGAGCTTCTGACACTGTCTTGAGCTATTTTCCAAGAGTAACTGGATCAACTGTTTTACTTCTCAGCTGCACATACTTCAGTGCAAGTTTATGCGCGAGCATTCACTTAGGAGTAAGAATTTCCTATCTTGACTTAATTAAATTTACTTAATTAAAATTACTTAAAAAAAAAAAAATCTCCTTAAATTAAGTCAGGGGTCTTATTTTTGTCCTCATATAGCTTCGTACCAAGGTTGCTGGAAGCGTAAATTAGACCGGATGTAGTCAGTTCAGTACCAGTCTGTGTGAAGAGGAAATGCTCCTGTGAACTGATCATCTGAGGATTTTGCAATACATTTCTTCTCAGCAGTTACAAGCAGCAAAACACTTCAAGGCCTAAGCCACAGTAGCATGTCTGGACAATAGAATCCATAAAAAGCTTACCATGGCCTGTGATTAAAATAGAAAATGGCTTGTTTAACTTCAGACACAAATCCCATCGCAGAACTTGACCCAAACCCACAGGAGTTTTTCCTGGGATTGGGGAGAATTCACCTGGTTTGGGCACCAGTCATGCCAATGCGTGGCTTCTTGCCATTACAGTTCATCAGAAAATAATTATAAAAGTCATGTTGGTGATGCTTACAAAGTGCCTGTAAAGACACATCAAGTAAGGTATTCTGCTCTCTCTCCTACTTACTTCCATACACAGAGAGCTGCTATTTCTCAGCCCATTGGCTGCTCATTCTTTTACACAGAAAAAGGAAATTCCAACTCTTAGTCTAAAGACAGCAAAAATTCTGGAGAAATGCAGCAACAAATATTTACTAATCTACTAGGAGCAGTTTTTCTTTGCTGGTCTCCAAAGGAAAGAGAGAGAAGGTAGAAGGGCCAGCTTCTCAGGCCAGACTTAAAAATCACAATTCTCTTCACATGTCTACATAGGCATTTATGCTAGGAGATATTCCCATGTTTGGTCCTGGAACACCATGTGAACAGGTATGTGCTTTTATACTTACAAATTCAACCCTTACAGCTTTCCATTAGGCATGCACACAGAAATGCAAGCCATTTTGAGGTGTAGATGGTAGAAAAGAAGCAAGTAAATAAGATGTCTATTAATCTCTGATGGGGGAATCACTTTCAAGCCTATGTTCTGATAAGAGTAATTAGCAGTTAAATACAATGAAGGCACAGGGAAGATAGGAAAACTTTAACCCCCAGGAAAATATACATAACTTCTTGTCATGATTAATATGGAGGTTTCTTTGGCTGATATCTTCAACAGCAGAAATACAATACTTACAGAAAGACATGTGCCATCTTTTAAGTGTTCTATAATTTAGCAAAGCCCCAGGACCTAGAAGCAGAGAATGGTCGATTCCTATTTACCTTCATGTATCATTCTGCCTCCTTTGCTGTTTGTTAAATTTTGAATTAAGATCAAATTACCTGACTTTCTTGCGGCTAAATGCACCTCAGCAGTTATATTAAGACTCTCAAAACTAAACAAAACAATCCCTGTTCCAAGAGGAATGAACAGAAGGCTGAATTAAATAATGACTACAGACTATCTTAAAGTGAATAAATGTTAAGAAATTATCAATGGCAAATTTTCTGGGCTTCCTTTTAGCTATTTGAGAAAAAGTTATCCCAGTTCTCTTAGAGAAGAAACTGGTTGTCAGTTGTTTGGCAGCACTTACTTAGAGGAGAGGCCTAGCTGAACATCATGTATTTATTTTCATTTTAAAACCTGTCTTTGTGGAAGGTGGCATTAGATGGTAGTTTCTTCTCAGACTACCTTAATGCCCTTTTCCTGCCATAACCAATCTCCTTCAGGTTCTCTTCTCATAATTCCTAGATCTCCCTTATGATTCATGCCTTCTCTCAAAGTCAAAAGGATTTTCCTTTCACAACTTTCCCTACCATTCTTTGATTAGCTAAATTGTATGATAACCTCTTGGGATTAAACTAGTCACCCAATTTACAAGACATAAGGCATAAGGTGCTTTTTCACTGTAAAATTGCAATTTTCAGGCAGCTGAAAAGGAATTCTCAGTGTCACACAAAGATCTGAAATTCTGAAAATAGGAATCTCTCTCTGCTTGAGACATCTCCATCACCCTGCCTTCCTAACTCACCTGATCAAGGTGCCATTTGCTGCTCACTTGCACTGACTGGTGACCGTGGCACCTCAAACATTGCCACTATCACATCTTTGAGTTGAAAGTCAGGAGGCAGAGCTGAGAGAGAGATAAGAAAGAAGAAATAGATGTGAAAATGATTTATCCAACTAGGTTTCACTTCATTTCCTCTGTTGAGATTTGAGGAGGAAGCTGTGATTGCCATTCTCATCTGCCTACAGAGGAAGAAAACAGCAGTGCCACTGACAGTACAGCCAGTTTGATTGCCTGTAGGAACTGCTTCCTTGCAGGTGTTTTTCTTGATGTCTGCCAGACTACAGCACTGGCATGGCCTTCCTTTTGGGCATTAGTTTATTTGAAATTATGTTCCAAAATGCATACAAAAAAAGAGCTGTGAATGGGAAAAGCTTCCCTTTACTTTCTTGATGTGGAGGAGAATCATTCCCTTTCCAGAGTCCTCATTGATGCTCTTTCCGAACATTGTTACCTTCTTTCCCCTTTTTTCTCTTGCTCTTTCTAAGGGTATGGTGAAATCTGCAATACCATCAAATGCTTTTCTGAGTGTCCATGAAAGATATTAGCAGCAGGAACACTTGTGATGAGAGAACGGAAATGGTATGGAACAGGTTGGAGTAGGATCTATTGTCTCTGTTTCTGGCACTGGAAAAGAAGGAGTGGCAACAGCAAAGTTTCCTTACTTGGAGATTCCAGAAACATATATATATATAGAGAGAAAGCGTTCATATTTAATTCTGAAAATGGAAGCCAGTCAGAGGATATGGAAGGAAAGAGCATGAGGTAGACAATGTCTTAAAACTTTGTATTTCCTTCAAGCACTTCAAATATGTTCTCATTAAGGGTACAGTAGAACTTTCCAAATCTGATACTGATTTTTGAACTTGCAAATTAATGTTTCAATGTCTATATGACACAGGTTATGGTTTATTTAACAACCATTAGTTGTGAACTTCAAGTAGATATTGTTCCTGCTTTTATCACATATACCAAGCCATATAATTTTTTTTCCTTTTCTTAAGGGCCTGTGTTTCTTTAATTGTAAAGAATATGCGTGAATTTCAATTTTTGTAATAAAACAATATTCTAATACTTACCCTGAAAGCTTGAAAATCAAAACAAACACATGAATATCAGGAAGCAAAATTTTGAATAACGGTTTTTAATATTGTTTCTGGTGATGCTGGGACTGTAAATGGGAAACCAGGTTTCAAATCAGGTCTTTAAATCCACATCTATCCCCAAGAGTCTGTAGGTGGTCAGTGTTACCGAATAGAATCACTAAGGTTGGAAAAGACCTCTAAGATCATTGACTTTGACCATTAACCCAGCATTGCCCTGTTCATGACTAAACTGTGCCCCCAGGTGCCACATCTATATGTCTTTGTACACCGTCAGGAACGGTGATTCCATCCCTTCCACGGGTAGCCTCTTCCAGGGCCTGACCACCCTTTCAGTGAAGACATTTTTCCTTATATCCAATCTAATTCTCCCCTGACGCTACTTGAGGCTGTTTCCTCTTGTCCTATTGCTTGTTACCCAGAGAAGAGGCCAATCCGCACCTGGCTGCACCGTCCTTTCAGGCAGTTGTAGAGGGCAATAAGGTCCCCCCTGAGCCTCTTTTCTCCCGGCTAAACCCCCCCAGCTCCATCAGCTGTTTCTCATTGGACTTGTGCTCCAGACCCTTCACCAGCCTCGTTGCCCTTCTCTGGACATGAAAACATTGTATATAATTATTCTGCATATAAAGTCCTTTAGCAGTGAGTTTGTCCACTCAAAAGACGAAGGCTCTTTCCAGTAACATCCCCTGAATCCGCGCTTGCCTTCCCGGCGCGATGCCGGCGCATTCCCGGCGCTCCCGTCGGGCAGCCGGGAGCGCTGCGGTACCGGCAGCGCGCGGCAGGAGGCGCGCGCAGGACGCGCTCGCCTGCTCGGCATTCCCAGCGCCAATCCCGGCAGGACAGCGGCGCTCGGGAGGGGCCGGGCACAGGCGAGGATGTTCATTCGCTGGGCTCGGTGTCGGCCACGCTGAGGATCATCATCAGCGCTGATGGTGTTGGGGGCACGTTTTGCTGCCGCTCAGGAGACCTGTCAGCTTTACTTCGGGCTTGATGATCTTAGAGGTCTTTTCCAGCCTAAATTATTCCGTGATTCGGTAGCACTGAAAGCTGGAGTGGCTGTTTCAAGGGCTGTATCACACACGCCTGCGATACTGAGGGTGGGTTTTGGGAAAAAACTGGGCCCTGGGGAACTCCTTGCTATGGCCGGTTAAAAGGTCAGCGACTTTTTGCTTGCCAAGGGTGGTATAAAACTTTGAGCAGATCCTGTTGTGAAGCTCTTGCTCAGGCAATGTATAAAGTGTTTGGTTAATGTAAAACACATATTTATAGTGATTTCTTTTAAGTGTGCTATAATTTAGTAGTTAAGAGCCTGCTTAGTGATGACATGTGGGAATGGATGATAGCACACAAATATTAGAAAGACTATTGTAATAGCTGTGGAGGAATTATGAGGACCCTGAGTTCCTATAGCATTAAGTTTTATTTTAAGGGAAGGGTTTGGTTTGTTGGCTTGTGGTTTTTTGTTGTTGTTGTTTTCCTTTTTTTTTTTTTTTTAACAGAGTATAGAATTCAAAATGGAAAATCTAAGATTAAATCTAAAGCTTCTAGCTTACAAGTGAGAGGTAAAAAAGTGTCAGTCTTCAAAGTAATAGTATTCCACATGGCAGCCAGCAATATTTTCCATTCCTGTTTTTCTTTTCAAATGTTTTTTTCTGGTGCTGCTGAACTTCTTGCCCTCTTGAATGCTTTGCTTTCTGACACTAGAAGCACTGCAAGCTCATCCTTTTTGAAAGGAGCTATTTATTCAGTAAAGCTTTTGTCAGACCACTTATGTAACTTCAAAACCAATTCCCAGTGCTTTCCTTTTGCTGCCTCTTTGTAAGAAGCATATGGATTCTTGGATTGAATGGATATTATATAAATACTGTACACTGTGCTGCCCTATCAACATCAATTGCTGCCATTGGATTGCCGACGCTGTACAGATGCAGAAAGGAAATGGTCTTGACAAATAGGATACATGGGATTTTTCCAGTACAGTATTTAGAAAGAGCTGCCACATGAAATCCCCATTAGACAGCAGCATGACAAAGATACAGGCAAACTACATGAAGCACCACAGCAGCAAATTTGAATCTCTCCCTTTCTTACTGAATTGCTGCAATCATCACCATGCCTAAGTGTAGAAGAGCAAAATGTGTTGCATTATTACACATAGGAAAGCTGATGGCTGATAGAGAAAAGCAGCTTCACTCCAAGGCACAGATGGGAAGCACATACTGTCCTGAATTTGTCTGCTTTTCCTTTAGGAAATGACAGGTATTTAGCATTATACATCCCCTGGGTATCAGTGTTGAACCATGAGTGTTAGACACATATAACATTTCAAAGCAGTGGTACTGCTGGCACAGTTACAAACACACTTGATTAAACCATCCTACACTATGAAAAGAGGTTAAAAACAATAGATTCAGGGTCAGCTTTTCTTCTTGGCATAGACCTGCTCTGAAGGCTTCAAGTAGGTCAATTTACTGGCCTCTGAGAGAACTGGTGAAATGAACTGTTTTATTGAATGATTAAATTATATTCTGTTGTTAAATTATTTTTGCTCTTCCCTCTTTGTTTATCCTAGCACTAAGCAGTGAGGTTTGCATTATTTATACAAAATAGTAGGGAGACTTTGCAATACAAAAGTACTGACATTACTCAAACATGCAGTAATATGTTGAGATTATTCCATGCTCTTCCCACTAAGGATGATGGCACCCAGCTCCATCAAATAAACCATACATTGGCCCATTGCTAGTAAAAATACTCTTTTTCCGTTAATAGAACCTGACAGGAGGAAGACAAGACTCAGCCCACAATCTGCTGTCTTGAGGTTGCCATTGACAAAACATTTTACCCAAATATTTTCAGGCATTTGATGAGGATCCAGTGTCAGATGGATTGGAAAAGGAAATGACAGGGAGATTGTGAAGATTTTTGGGACAGACCTGAAAAGTGAAAATGTCTTTTCCAGATCTTTCCAACATTCCTCAAGCTGGCCAAAAAAGGGAAGGCATTTTGCATCTAAAGGCTATTTTAGTAGAGAATCCAGAAAGTGCTACTGGAGGAAAAAAACTTACCTTTGAAAACATCTTGGCCATCAAAGGAAAGAATTAGACTGTCACTGGGCTATTAAATTATTTGAAATACGAAGGATACTATTGAAAGGGGTATTGGAAATGATGGATTATACCTATTTGCTACACAGTGGCAAAATAGATGCATAGTAGTACAGTTTCTAGTGTGCCTCTTTTTTATTTCTAGTGATTTATTGGCAGGAGGCCTGTAAAAATAATGGAAAATCAAACAAAGCAACCGGTTAGTTTAAAAATGATAGCATTAATACTCTTAATCTGTTTGAAAGCCATATTTTCATTTTAAATAATAATAGTAACTTTTAAAATAGGGTATTGTATGCTGTGTCTGAGGTCAGAGCAGGTACATGGTGTTTGCATAACTCACGGGGTACAAAGATCTCTCTGCTATTTCAGGATGCTCAGAGCACCACTGAACCAAGACTGTGTACTTATAATGCGCATTTTCTTATCGAAATTCATGTGTGTCTCTGATCATAATTCCTACATAATTACTTGAATGTCTCTGTGCAGTTTAAAGTCATGTGTCAGAGTCTTTTTAACAAAGTGATTTGCACAAAATGAAAATACACTAAGCCCTTTTATCTTAAACCTTATCCTCCTAGCAGAAGAAATGGATTTGAGTAGAAGAATACTTACTGTTCATATGAAAAACTGGAAAATGTATAAAAGGAAAAAAATACATTAGCTGTTAACACTGGCGATTTAAATCTTTTGGATGCTCTAATTCTGAGAACTAAGAGAATGTGTGTTCTGCTGATGAGGTATCTCCAGTGATGGAGAAGGAACAGCCTGAAAATGTATGAGAATTTACAGGGCACAGTCTAAAAATAATTTATCAGAAAAACAAGTTTTGAAAAGCACCATTTCAAAAGTCTGTTTTTACAATGAAGGATACAAAATTACTCATCAAGTGCTTAATCACAATCTTCTATAGTTTCTTGGCTGCTTTCTAATATGAGTATTACCACCCAGACTGATTTAGTTGGCCTCTTCCCTTGATGGCTTAAATGATTTACTATCCATCCTTCTGAGAAAACAGACTCCAGGAACACTCGTTTCAATCTCTAGGACATGTCTGCTCTAAAGAAGGCTTTGGGGTTGCTTGGGGGTTTTTTTGGGCATTGTTTGGTTTTTTGGATGGGTTGGTTTTTTTGGGGGGGGGCGGGGGGGAGGTGTTTGTTTTCTTGTTTCCTTTCTGTGTGTTTTTTGGTTTTGGTTTTTGGCTTTTTTTGGTTGGTTGGTTTGGTTTTTTTAGGTTTTATGTTTGGTTGGTTTTTTCTTTTGGTTGGTCGGTTTCATTTCTGGTTGTAGTGTTTTTGCTGGGGTTTTTTTGGAGGGGAGGGAGAGGTTTGGATATGGGTTTTTTTGGTCTTCTTACCCTTTGGATGAAACTGCTGACAAAAACACACCCGTAGGTTGTGAGGTGGATGTTGCACGTGCCATTTGGACCTGTTCAAATACTAGACACATAATAACTCTTGCTGAATACTGAATATCCTCTTGCATAAGGGAAGATGAGAGTAAAGAGACTGAGTAAATTTATCAACTTTTGCAACAGATAGTAGGTCAGTGATAGCTGAGATGGGAGAGCATGAATATAGTAGGGTATATATCCTATTTTTTGAGAAATAAGTGCAACATGCTTACACATGTTCAGAAGCAACTCTAGTGTCTTCTCTGTCTCTTTAGCCATCCTTTGGTAGGTTTGTTTAATATTATAGAGTTCAAAAGACTTGAACTGTGTCTATTGGGTTAAAGTTTAAGCAGTCCCTACTCTGTGCTTGCCTTTCCCTGCCTGGAAACCTCCTAGTTTGCTCCAGACCACCCTGCCAGTATCTGTGCAGTGGGAATCACCAGGCAGCCTGGGCTCAGGTGACCATCTGCTGGGGAGGGGATTCCACTACCTCCAGGTGGAGGGATTTCTGCTCTATTCTCACTCTTGGTTTATGGTGCAGTGCCTTTGGTTTCAGTCCTCTTCTTCCCTTCAGTTGGGTAGGAACTGTGAGGAACAGAGGGAGCACACAGATTTCTTTAATTGAAGCATTGTTTTGTATTGACAATAGCAGCATAATAACATGTAAGAGGAAAGGATTTTGAGTAGCAGTTTTATATCACATGTGTGCACCTGCCATCCTGATCTCAAGCAAGCTTCACTTCCCTAAAGACTGTGGGCTGTTGCCCTGCTCTAAATCACTCCACTCTGCCTGCCTTGCTTTTAACAGTCTCTAACCTGCTTATAGCATGTCCTTTCAATTTGCTGTGCTCATCAATTTGCTGATCTCTGTCTGCTGTGTTCACAAGAAAACCTATTTCAGTGAGTTCTGCAGGGGCTTAAGGGTAAAACACTCAAGTGAATACCCTTTCTATCAGTAGTTCTGTAGATTTGCAGTCTTCAGCCACTGTCATATGTCCTGCTTATTCTTCCAGGGTGCTGTTACACTAAATGGACAGAGTTTTGCAAAAATACACCAGCAATAGGCCCACAACCATGCCATACCCAGAAAATAGCAGAGAGCAGCTGTGATACAGGAAGAACTGGGAATGCTAACTTGAAACTGCTGGATCATTCTTTAACCTGAGGAATGAAATAACCAAACAATAACTCCTTTGGGCTGAATTTTGTGTTTTTCATAATTAAGATTTTCTGTTTAATGGGAGTTTTGACTTAGGAGCCCAGTCCCACATCTTCACTTTATTAGAGAGAAAGTGAAATTTAATGTTGAAATAGAAGCAGATGGGTAAGTGTAATGTTGGATTTTCTCCTCTAGACTTTGCTTTCCTGACTAATATGTCTGTATTTAGTTATTGAAATATAACATATGTGTAAATACATATATAAATAATGTGTTATTCTGTACAATTTGAGTACATCCATTGTTTTGTCTTCTTTTTATCTTTTTTCATGTATTAGAGATGCTCAAAATGATACAGTCAGAAAAGCTAATCTGTTTTATATTTTATGTGTGTAACATAGGAGAGCCAAAGGCTATACCAGTTTTTCCACTTGCACACACTAATGTTTGAAGAATGTAGCCATAACATTTTCTTTGATCACTGTAATACATTTTGCATGCACAGTTTGATATCAGCAGCAGAATACACTACTTTTGTAACCAAGGCACCTTACATGCAGTCTCTAAGTAGCTCTTTCAATAGGCAGAATTAATCCAAGTTACTGTGTGACTGGAAAGATCTCTAGAGAACAAGCTTAGGCAATGGCACGGGTGATGTGATAGACTGGGCTCTACCAACAGAGCAGACTGAATGAGCAACCCAATTCTATACTGAGAGGCCTTTTTTGAGGAAGGCCCTCACTGTATTTTAGATAAGACATAAAACTGAGACTCTCACTGCTTGTGGTCATCAGAGAGCTTAAACTACTTTTGTAATGTCAACACTAGCACTGTGGCCAAGGGCCACATGTGTCATTGCTTTCCACCCAGTCAAGCCCCCCAGCTGTTTCAGTGTATGAGACCCTTTTTGATTTCCAACTCTCAGCTTGCATTCCAAATCATTCCAAATTCCAAATTCACTGTTAGGCAGCTGCTGTGCTCCTTCTTGGGGTGGGATCCCTAACTCTTGGGGCTACTGTACAACATTTAATATTTCATCCTCCATCATCCTCTGAAAGAAGGAGATACAGAAAGCCAGAAGTACATGAATGTATATGTATTTAAAAGCTTGTTTCATAACTCCAGAAGTGAACGCCTCTCATGACTGGCAGTAGTTTAAATCTTGAGCAGAACTTTGCAGGAGACTCACAGTTGTGATACAAGCAAATTCTCTGAAACTTTGACAATGAGGCAAAGTTCTGGATTCTGCACCTGGGATGGGGCAACCCTGGTTGTGTGCACAGACTGGGGAATGAGAGGCTGGAGAGCAGTGCCATGGAAAGGGACCTGGGGGTCCTGGTCCATGGTAGATTGAACATGAGCCAGCAGTGCCCTGGCAGCCAGGAGGGCCAAGCGTGTCCTGGGGGGCATCAGGCACAGCATCACCAGTCGGGCAAGGGAGGGGATTGTCCCACTCTGCTCTGCACTGGGGCTGCCTCACCTCGAGTGCTGGGGGCAGTTTTGGGTGCCACAATACAAAAAAGACATTGAGCTGTTAGAGAGTGCCCAAAGCAGGCCCCTGAGCATGGTGAGGGGTCTGGAGGGGAAGCCGTGTGATGAGTGGCTGAAATCACTTGGTTTGTTCAGCTGGAGAAGAGGAGACTGAGGGGAGACCTCACTGTGGTCTTCAACAACCTCACGAGGGGAAGCAGAGGGGCAGGTACTGATCTCTTCACTCTCATGACCAGTGACAGGACATGAGGGAAAGGCATGAGGCTGAGTCAGGGGAGGCTTAGGCTGGATATCTGGAAAAGTTTTTCATTAAGAGGGTGGTTGGGCACTGTAACAGGCTCTCCAGGGAAGTGGTCACAGCACCAAGCTTGACAGAGTTCCAGAAGCATTTGGACATTGTTGTCAGGCATGTGGTGTGATACTTGGGGTGTCCTGCACAGGGTCAGGAGCTGGATTTGATGATCCTGATGGGTCCCTTCTAATTCAGGATATTCTATGATTCTCTGAAGTTTTAGCTATCAGGTAACTGATATTCAGGGGAAAACACTTTCATTCTTCAGGTAGATAGGGCTGCTATTTATTTCTCATTCCCTTTTTAGTCTCCAATTCTTTTGCCCTTTGCAGTTATTTATTTGTAATGGAAATAAACATTGGAGTAGATTTCTTTGCAAGAAGTAGCAATCCTTAGCAGTAATTACTTGGTTGGAAACTTAGATGGATACTTAGGAACCTTGCTTAAGTGGAATCCAGGATGGAAAACATCCAGGAAAATCTACTGGCAGCTCAGATTGTACTGAATAGTGTTAGAAGATTTAAGTCTCTCCAGAGAGACTTAAATCTCAACTAGATTCGACAGCTGCAGCATCTGCTATAGCTCTGGTTAAAATAAAATAAAAGAATAAAATAAGATAAAAGTTGAATAAAGTTAAGATACTAATATGCCATGCTAAAGTGCAGTATCCATACTCAAATGAAAGATGAAACTAGCAGCATGGAATCTAGAAAAAGAGATGTAACTGAAATGATATCAGAAACAAATGTCACCAATGTCAGTCACCAGGCAAAGATTTTCAAATAGCAGATCCCTGTACAGGTGCATGGGGTATTGGCAACAGAACAAGAAAAGTTCAGCTGTGACTCAATTTCACTGGAAAGGAATGAAAGTTATTGATATAATGATCTCAATGAAAATAGTTATGTTTCAAGACTGTCATTCACTTTTTTTTTGTGCATCTGGAACATATTTTTCTTGGAACACAGGTAAAGATAAATCCTCATTTGAAGCCCAAAGAACTCAACAGAATTCTTTAAATTGACTTCAGTTGATTTTTTATCACACCTGTGACTTGCGCACAGTGTAAGCAGAAGCCATAAATGAGAATCAGGTTAATACTTTTGCCTTGCACTGTTGTGGATGCCATTGCTATCATTCTGGATGGGGGAGCAGAAAAATTTTTATTAAAGTATTTTGCTTTCTTGCAATGTTCATGAGGCATTGGTGACAAAACCAACACCAGAACCTTATAAACAGCAAGAAACAACAGAGCTCTGGAGGGATGTAACTCTACCAGAGCTAACCCATCCATTTAATTTAAGCCTGGCTCATTTGCTAATCTGGAGCCAGAGTGCCCAATGCCAGGCATTAATAAACCCTCAATGCCCAGTCATCAAGAGGCTGCCACAGGGACTTAAGATACCAATTTCAGGAGCTCAGAGGTTTCATGGTATTTTTCACTATAGTTTTTCCTCATTCAGCAGTGTTTAAGTTTCTTTTGGGCATTCCATGAGTAGGCACTGACCCAGTATTTATCCTTTAATGAGGAACAGAAGCATTAAATGCTGTAAAGTTTTCCAATAAAGATGCAAACCATTACTGAAATTCACTCATTTTATCCTAATAACATTGCATTTCCTGCCAATAGCTTGAAATATGCCGTTATTCTGCCTGAAAAAGAAAAAGGTCTTAACTCTAAAATAAGACTGTGGAAATGATATAATATCAACATGTGCTGACATTAATTACTGTAATATTTATGTGTAAAACAGATGGTAGTGCTTTCAAAAACGTGTGAGCAATGATCAGAATGAATTCATTAGGCATTTGTACTGCTGTCATGTACTCACATAGGTGTTGCCTTGGACCCTGCTATATGCTAAGGGGCTCTTTCTTTTTAAGTGAGGTTTTACCAAACAGATGGAAAACATTATTAACTACTGTTTTCCTTTCTTGTCAAAGATGTTTTGTCTAATCATCACTATAATTACACATCCATATTGTAGTAAATCATGCTGTATAAACATTGAGAACAGAGTGGATTATTAGGGTGAAATGCAAAGTATTCCAGACATTAAAACAAAACAAACATGGACTGGGCTCTGCTGAATAATAACAATTTTTAACATCAAGGACAGACAAAACATAATTTAATAGCTTTGGCTTTTCTTTCTTCCATTTATGCCCCATTATTCTACATACAGTGTATCCTGGGTGCTTTTAAGTGCCTCCCTCCCCTTTCTTTGTGTGAATATTTTAACAAAGAGACATTTTCCTTTATACAGTAGCTTCCTTCCACATCTTGGTGTCACTGTTTTCTTCTTTCCATTTAATATACAACCACAAAAGCATTCAGGAAAAAAGTGGACAACAATGAAATCTGAGGGCCCTTTGTTTCCTGAGATATCCATGAAATGTCCATTCTAGATGAAGCAAGTGTGTTTGATGAGGGTAACCAACTACTGCAGGACCAGAGCTGAAGTATTCAACTTCTCCATCTGCAGTGTCACGTTCAGAATCACAAAATATCAGCAGAACAACTGCCTTTCTTTCAGGCTTGTGGCTCCACTCAAATGCTGCACAGCCCCTCTTCAGGTCACAGCCACAGCTTGGGAATGGCTGGCCTGGGTGCTGGTTTGGCACTGTTCACACCACGCGGCCGTGCTTGGCCCTACCTGGCCCTATTTGGCCAAGCAGTGAGTGCAGTGGGGATGGATTTGATTTAACATCTCGGGTGTAGGTGCCTATATTTGTGCTAGTCATCCTCTAAAGTCAGTGTAAAGAAATGAGCTTTTATGGCACTGGATTAATTGACTGTACTGACAGGGTCTGCTTCAAGGCTCTCTGAACTTCTAGGATTTAAAAGTCCTGTTTGAAACTAATATATTCCTATAATCCAAAAGGCTTGTGAATATTGCCTTACAGGGTCAGAAAATCGAGTTATTCTTCTATAGACATCCCGAAAGGCATCTGTTCAATTGTTACAGACAAAATTCAGATTCCATCAGAGACTGGAAGAACATTTATTGCATCTTACATATGGTTCCCACTTGGAAAACAACAAATACCCTGGCACTGTATACAATTCCAGGACAATTTTCACATCTTCTTTTCTAAGAGTCAGACTGCATCGATATTTTTCCCATCTAACTTATTTAAATGTTATTGCACCAGCTGTTTCTTGCAAGACCAAAAATATGATAGCTATAGGAGCTATGGCCAGACACTAAAACACAAAAAGGTTTCATTGGATTTAGACCTTTTCTTCATACTGGTACATCCAAAATAGAATTGTGCAGTGTCCTGCTATTTCTGAAAAGACACCATGGCAAGCTGTAGAACTAGCAGACTACCAGTGATACTGGTTAAATAAAATTGACTTATAGGGGAGCTGATATAGTGAAAAAAAAAAAAAACAAACCCTTGAAAGAGAGATATAAGCAGTTTCTGTGAAAACCAAACTAACTATATTTAATGATAAAAGAATGTCTGTTCAGAATTGATTCAACAGCTTAATACCTTGGTCTTCTCTGATTCAATATCAAAAACTATTTAAAGGATAAACATGCTGGTGTATTTTTAAAAAAAGAAAACCAAAATGGTGTAATTTTCCTTTTTGTATCAATGCTGATTTTATTAGTATGCAAAAGAATAATTAAGCAGTACAAAGCAATTTTTTTTTCTGCTGCACATCAATATCTTTCTATCTACAAACATTTACATAAAATGTTCTAAGTTCATCATGCCTTAGATTTTATCAGCAACATTCTCTTTTTTGTAATTCCATATGTTGCCTGAGAAAACCAAGGGTACAGAGCTGGCTGTTTCAAGAAGCTGATTACAAAGTCTGCAAGAAATTGTGAGAGTTGGGGCTTGATTAGTGTCTGGTATGATCAAAAACTCATGCAAATTTTTGCTGTATCAAAACAGGTTGATCATAAGTAAATCCATTCCACAGATGCAATATTTTACAACTTCTTTGGGGCATACCTCAAAACCCAGCCTTCTCAGCTCTCCTAGGTGGGTGGCAGAGGATTTACTCAGCTTAATTTCGCTGTGTTGAAATGACCTCGCAGTCCTACCATGCCATTAGCTGGCAAGGCAATAGGTGTTTAATGGTGCTCTTTCAAAGCACATTAAGGCCACTGCAACTTTCCTGGCTCGGGAGATGCATTTCCAGCTGCTGCTTCGCCCTGCCAATACTGGGCAAGGACTGCCCCTGTGTTCACCCTCTGTGTCCAATACCGTACCAAGGTATGATCACAGAATCACACACAATGTTCTGAGTTGGAAGGGGCCCACAAGGATCACTGAGGTGAGGCTGATCAGATGACAGCTCCTACTTAAATGCTGGTGCATGGTTAGGATCAGTCTGTTTGTAGTGGCACTCTAGGGCTGTATCAGAACACACTTGAACCTTTCATTAAGCACTGTTAAGGACTGCCATGCCATGCAGGGGCCTGGCACATTGTGCCTTCTGGAAAAAGTGGATATTCAGGATTCTTTGTGAAGAACCATGGAAGTCGTGAAAGGAAAGGCTAAGGAATGTCACACCTGGTACACAAATCCATGCCACATGAAGGGTCTCTCATGCTAAGAGAGAGTCAAAGACAAAGCCAGACCTCTGGCTGCTTTGAAGCCACCTGTTTGCATTGGAACAGGCTGGAGAATTTGCAGAATCATCCTCGTGTCACATTTTAAAGCTGACATAAGTGAGCTGTCAAAGCTGTCAAGGGCACTGTGACAGAGTGAGAACGGCAGGAACTCATTCCTTTCCAGAACATCTTCGATACAAAGTCTACAGCAAAAGGCAAAAATCAGCCCTAACCCCTCAGCTGGGCACTCTGATGGGGAAGCCTCCTCTGGTACGTACTGTTTGTGTATCACATACTGGAGCAGACTGTTTGTTTTCCTGGTACTGTGGGAAAAGGATTTCTGTAATGCTCCTAGACTTTTCTATTAATTTGATCTTAAGAGGTAAGATGATGATATATGATGGTAAATATTATAATATATGACTGCTGTTTATGGCTAAAACTCAGGTTTTTGTTGGTTTTTTTTTGGTGCTACCTGGATGTTGTTGTTTTGAGCAGATTTGAGCCACTAAATAGCCTTTTCAATGTTGAAAGTATATAATGGAGGTATCACTTTAAAAAGGGCTGTGACAATGCTGCCTGGCTTTTCCTTTCCACAGACTTCTCCTCATTTCTTTCAGTCAGCTGTCAGCCATAGTGAACTCTTACCACCAAAATGTAGCTGGGCAGGTGGATCAAAAGAGATTACGGGGCAAGGAGCTGTTTAAGAACTGGTACTCAAAGAAACCAAATATCCTCAATCACCCAGCCATGTGTTCCTCTCTCAGTTTGCCATGGATGACACAAAATGGCACATACATTCTTCTTCTCTTCAGTGCACCAACTTCAGTAATATTACCTTACACTGAAAATATATTAAGGGTTGTGGTAATGAGACATATTTTCAGCTTGCTTGTTTAACAGTTGCACTAGTGTCCAACTCAACAGAGAAGGACAGGTTATTGAGTGTAAAAAGATGATCAGATAATCTTATAGATAACCTTCTCTGTGGCCCAAGCAAATATAGGAAAGAAATGGGAGATACTGAGCAAGGTCCTGGGACACAGGAGGATACAAACAGCCTTGACTGAAAACATGTTTGGACAGCACCTTCCTGCATTCATGGTACTTGTTTTACAGCCTGCAGAGTGTAGGTGCTGGGAGCAGCTTCTTCCCACACAGATTATGGAGTTTGGAGAAGAGAGACTCCTAGGGACAGACCTTTGCACTTCCAATCCTACAAAAGGGCTTATGCCTTGTCATTTTACCTTTTGAGTTTCCAGACAGATAGGAAGAAGGAAAACCTAGAGTAAAAGTACTCAGTGCATACACCTCAAATTTTCTAGTTCCGTTCTGCAGGGAGGAGAACCTGGAAGAGTTTAGCTGTTAACCAGAATTATCTGAGCAATGAGGGGGGCGCACCAGTGGCCACTGCAGAGGTGAATTCAGCACCCAGTGCAGCAGAGTGCCAGTGCTTCACTGTCATCAGCCACATTGCTCCTGCCATGCCAGCAGCAGAGCCCTTTGCTGCCAGCTGAGCACCTCAAAAGTAGGATTACAGAAAAAGCAAGTGAATTAAAAATTATTTCCATACCAGTGTCCAGTCAATGTGCACTTTCCTCGTATTTTCATTACCATTTTCCTACTATTCCCGCTGCTGATGGAGTATGGTCTAGTACCACTGAAAAAACATTACAAACCCCAAACCCAGAAGGTTTTCTCTATTTGCAAAACTTTTGGCAGACTATCAAATACATTGTTAGAAACTGGCAGCTCCAAGAGTATTTTCTCCATGCTAGCCAGCAAGAGATCAATAGCAATGCTAATTATCAAAGCAAGCAGAGATCATAGGAGAGCAGTAAAACAAGGGAAACTGTGAGTTTCACCTGTCATTCCTGTTGATTCTGGATAGTTTCCGCTGGTAATTCCATAATGCATCATGAATTTCCATAAGGCAGAGGGCCCAGCACAAGCATAAAGAACGTTTGGAATTTTTGCCCATAGGGTTGAATGCTTAATAAAGAGAAAAGATTTGATCTATGGAAATACAGGCTGAGATTGCAGCAGGGGACAATTAGCCATCTGGACTCAGGCATTACAGGTTGTCTGGTAAGCCCCAGTGCAGTGCAGATAAATGTAACCTCCACACGGGAGCAGAAAGGTCCTGTGGCTGCTCCAGTAGCCTCTTCAGCTGCTGTTTAGTAACTCCTTAGCATCAGTAAATTGACTCCAAGCTTCTGCCAGTGTGAAACCAGGCACATGTCCTGACAAATGAGTTCAGAGCTTATCTGTACTTATCCTGTGAGTATGCCACGTCTGCAGGAGTCCAGCTCAATTTGCTGACAAAAGGAGATGAACTATGTTACACAGGATTAGACTTACATAGCTGCATTTCAGTATTGCACCAGTGTGTCATGATGCACTGCAGAGACACTGATTTTTCCCAGATGCCAGCCAGTGGAAGAACTGCAGGGACAAGGACATAATCAGGGAGAAGAAAGACTTCTTATTGCCCCTCAGCAGCCTCCTCCAACCTCCTGTACTCAGCATAAGCTGAGAGCAAAAGGTGAAAGACTCTTAAGTGTTTCTCTGCTGGAAGGAAACCTATCAGGAGTTGGGGTTTGTGCCAGGGCTGAGAGGAAGCAACCAGGAAAGAAGCTTCTAGACAGCAATTATAATACAATCCCAAAGAGCAGACTTTAGACAGATAGGTTTAGGTTATAGGAAACAATTTATGAACCTATCATGTTCTGTTTTTCACTAGACTGAATGCTGAGTACACAGACAGTCCATGGTCAGCTTTCTGCACCAACACATGTCTACACACCCCTTGCTGTGATGGAAGGGGATGTGCCGGGCAGCTGGGTTTCAGATGAGGCACATAAAAAAAAAAAAGGATGATACTGTTTATACAGTGAAAGGTTCATGAACTAGGAGTAAAAGTCAGGCTTTTAAAAGATAGGGTAGAAAAAGCTACATTGTAATGTTTTTGATAAAAGGATGTAGCACAGACTTTACAGAATTAAGAGGACTATCCCATGCATTTTCACTGAAATATCTTGTTACAGTGCAGATACTGTAACACGTGTGTCAAACAATGAGGCCCATGGAAAAGAAATATATATGGACCGATTCTTGGTAGATGTTTCAGAGATGTTTATTTCCCCAGCCGCATGGCCGGGGCTCTGCCCAGGAACTGCTCAATCACGGGACCCGAGGGTCCTTCTGCCCGCGCAGGGAACACAAACCAACCCATGGGAACGAGGCTGAGCAGGGGCAGGGAAACCCCGTGCCTGTGCCCTCAGGGCCCCTCTGCCAGGGCTCCATGGCAGGGGGGGAAAGGGACCCGGACAATATCTTGTGTTGCATTTAATCTGTAATGAAACTAGAGGAACTATGGGAAAAAGTCCAGCCCTTGATTGCTTATTTAGTATTTATATACAGACCATGTCTCATCTCAGACGTCTTATCTGTGGCATGATCAACATACATATTGAACCAGCTTTGGAAGAAAAGTGCAAAGTCCAAAAGCTGTGAAAACAATAAATAAAACATGACACTACCAGAAAACGGCAATGCTTATTTTACTTGTTATCCATGCCTCAATTTTTCCCCCAAGAGTTCAAAAAGTGCAAGCAATTTCTATACTTTTAATACTTTTGGAGTCCTGCTGTAGCAGAAAATAATCTGTGACCTTTACAGAGGCTTATTAGTTCAAACTTTCTGAATTCTGTGTGCCTCCTAAACTTGAAATATTTAAATATATTCATTGTGAAATTCTTCTTCTGACGTCTTTTAGCAAAACAATAGTTAATGATCTAGTTCACAGTGGTGAGAAGTATCTGCATTCTTACCAAGTCATCAGATTTTATCAGTCTTAGAACAATTTTTATAAAAAACTTCTTTCTTTCCTTGAACAATCCTGTTTTGATTTGAATTGTATCAATCTCCACACCACCACTTCAGAAAAATTAAAAGAGACAGCACACTTGGAGTTGTATATAACCCCCAAGTAATTTGAAAACAAGGGAAGATTGTATCACCTGTGGATATGTGATCTGCTTGTTATGAACTCCCAGGACACCGCAGTGAACCCAGCAGTGCATGGGATGTCTGGAGAAGATGTCAACCGCTATCCAAAGCTGCTAGTTCCTGTTTCATGAACACAAGGGTATTGTTAGGCAATATAATTTTGATGATGTAATGTTTGCAATTTTGTATCCTGTTTCCCTGTTTCCATAGTGCTGGTGGGTGGAATTCCTAGACTGAAATTACCTGTGAAATGAATATCTCCCATGAAAAGAGGCTGGTTTCATCAGTTGTCTGCAGAATCTAAAATAGTGGTACTCGAAGCAGATGGCTATATTCATTGTTACAAGCCAGATTCTGACTTACAGGTTCTGTTTATGAATCAAGATAGATCTTGGTGGTACCTATTTTCTTGTATAAATATTTTCACAAGTTTCCCCAGAAATAAAGCTAAAAAAAAATGGAAGAAAATTGGTAGAGATAGAAAGTCCTTTTTTTTTCTGCTTCATTGACATAATTAACATGGAGAAGTGAAAGCTACTTTAATAACAGATTGCTATTGAAATGAAGGTATTTTCTTATAGACATAAAGCTTACCAATTTCCTGTTGTTTGCATAACCTGAAACAGCCTAAATTCATACTGAGTGGGGACTGTAGGAATGACTCAAGTGGACCTAAAACTTGGGGGGACCTCCTCACACCCTTTGGTTATGTGCGCCTCCCCTGCACCTGTGCCAGCTCTGCCCATACAGTGCAGTCTCAGGGAAGGGAGAGCAGCTTGGTGATATGACAGAAACCTTCCTTCTGCACAGTTTTCAGTCAGGAGCTGGAGCTTTCCCACTGCTCATGGTCAGGAGGCAGTGGGGGGTATGTAGCTGTAAGTGGGAATAAAGAAAAAGTCCCCGTTTTTGACGGCAGTGTGGTCTCAGAGAGGCTTCTGCAGGCTGTGATGCACTCCCTGGGTGCCTGTGCTATGTTTGAGCAGCTGATAAAGCCACCCTTTAGCTTTAGGCAAAAAAAGATTGTAGAAGCTATGCAAACTCTTTCCATTGTGTTGCAGCCCCTCAGCCATGTAACTCATTTGTTGTATTGACAAGTATATTTCTATCCTGAAAAAGTGCTGCTGAGTATTAATGGATTAGGAAGGAGGCCTTCATTTTGAGAGGTGAGAGAATAATAACATTACATGCTTCCTAAATTGTAGATGGTTATAATCTCAGCTTTTGCCCTGGACCTAATCAATCTCTTTTACACGTTAATAATTAATTTAGTTTTGGCTTTAGAGTCTATAACCCTTTGAAGCCTGTAGTTCTCTGTAACATCCAGGCAGAGGGTGCCAGTTCCTTTAATGATACATATGAATATCTGAATGACAAAGCAGCAGCCTTTTGTTTATACCAGTTGAATCAATAGGATATTTTTGCTAATAGCCACACATCTTAATTTAGCACATATTTATGAGACTAAGAAAAACGACTCTAATTTTTTTTATTGAAAGGGCAAATCCTGAAACCTACATTCAGCCTGATCCCTAATCCTGGTGGAAGGGCCTTTTCATGGAAGCTGTGGGGAAAAAAATGAACTTTTCTATGTTGCTACTACAGTCTTGGAGTTACATTGGCTTGTGCAGGTAATCTAGGTAATCTAAAATTAGTGAGGGAATGGCAGCAGACTGGGGCTGCCCTCCCTAGTAGTAATAACATCTAGCAGTGTGCCCCTGCACTGTCTGCTCCCAAAGCATAGAGACTATGTACAATCTCCTTTTGCTGTTCTTTAGATGCTACAGGCAGCACAGCAGGACCATGCCTTCAGCTTGGATTAAGGAAGAGGTAGGACCTGAATGAATTTGGCTGAAATATGATCTTAGCAGGCAATGCAACTTTAGAATAAAAGGAAGCTATGAAGTTGTGGACAGTACTGCTTATGTCTGTAATACGGGAATTGCCTTTCCCATGTCGGCCAGTAATCTTATTACAATAATTAATTAATCTTATTGCAAGGAGAAATCTTATGGCATCTAAAGGTCAAAAGGAAGTTTTCTAATATCAACTTTCTTTGCTTCTGTAGTCCTTGTAAGACACAATGCAGCATGCAGAGTGCCTCACAGTATGGCTCTATAGCAATGTCTAGCTCTTCCATTATGCTTTCCATCACTAGAAATGTTCTGTAAAGGAGCTTATTTTTTGCACTGAATTTACAGATGAAGAAAGGAATGTAACAATAACATAAATACATTGTTTAATTTTTATAGGTCATCCAACTAACTGCCTCAAAATTGCACCCTGGTCACCAAGTCACCGTGGTGTGATCTAACTACATAATAGAGCACTGCCTGCGTGTACCCAGCCAGAGTGGTACACCTGTTGTTTGTATGGGAGGTTGTATATCATGAAACATCCTGTAGCCATGCTCAGGGAGAGATTGTTTACATTGAACACAAAGGGTAACATCATAAGCTTTAAGCAATTTTAAGAGCTGTTGGCTTGTACATGTATATAAAAGGTACTAGTATAGAACCTGTGCTCCTTTACTTGGCTAAAAATTAGGCTGTTCCTAAGATTTCAAGGCAGGAGGAGTTTCTGATCTGTTCAGACCTTTCTGTGTGGCTGAAAAGCATCCTCTGGTTTCCTGACTAGCCTCCTCTGTTCGGTCTCCCCCCCACAAATTAATCTCCACAGACACTCTTGTATCCTGACCTCAGGTCACAACTCTCCCCATTTCCAAGATCCCTTCATCTAGGTGAACTCTGTCCCTGAGAACAGCTCTACACTAATTCTTTACCATGTTCCTATTTCTTTGTACTAAGAAGTTGACATTTTCTGATAAATTACATCATCCTTCCTAAAAGAGTACAGGGAAATATTGGAGCATCTCAAATAGCTCAAGATGCTGACTGTTGGTTATCATTAATATATTAGTCTCCAGCCATTTCTGCCTACAGAAGCCCATGAACACATCCTGAATAGCAAAACATTACATAAAAATACTTTCTTTTGTATAGCCCTGAACATTCTCCACTCAACACAACACACCAAATCAGATTAAATGAATAAAAACTTACAGAAAATATAAAAGCTTGCAACTGCTTTTTCAGTGAGTCTTAAAAAACTAAGCAATCTAAGGTGATGCACAAAGAAATCACAGCTGAGAACAAATTAAAAAATAGGGAAGACACAAAACCAACAGAAGACTAAAACCTCCCAGGAATTCCGTTCAAGAAATCACTGCAGATTGTGAAGGAGGCAGAGTGCATGATTCATGAGAGGAAACCATTATGAATTAGTTCTGATTATACAGAAATTAGCATGAGATTAGTAGTTTTGCAGGAGCAGGACCAAACCCTGTCTAAGTGGGTAGTGAATGAAAACAAGAGATCTGGTACTGAACTGGTGGCAGTTTACATCCTCTCATGCTCAATGCCTCCATTCAGATATTATGGCATACATAGATGCAAAATAACAAAAGCTTATGGTTAAATAGTTCTATAAAAAGTTGCCAGGTTCCTGGAAGGCAATTTAACATCAAAGTTTTTTTGTCCCTATAGGGAAAAAAATCTAGTAATTTCTTAATACCATTTGAGGAATTTCTCTAATTTCACAAACTACACTTGCATATAAATGTATTGAAAGAGACTGTAAAGCTCAGAAATGATCTGCAAGTAAAAAAATCTATATGAACTTTATCATGCTGACATTTCACTGAAGATGAGATTATTTTCACTGATCTTAACAGGAGCTAAGAAAAAGCTAAAATATGAAGTGATCATAGCTGTTTATACTCAGCAATAAAGATGAAAAAGCACCTCTGAGTTGTCTACTAATAGCTAATAACACTATGGACACAAAATTCATGGAAAAACCAACAACCAAACAAACTCAAAAGTTCACAGAAGTCCAGATCCCTGACTGCCCATGGAAATGCCAAATAACATGTTTGCTGAAATGCAATAGTAATAGGTATTTGTGCACTGTCAAGTATTAGTCAAGACAGGGACACAGGTGTTGCATCTTGAAAAACGATTTTGTTTGAAGGTGCACAGATTATTCAAAGGCCACTGAAAACAGGAAATTACTGCTATCATGGGACTTCAGAATAGGGGTGAACATGCTGTGCCTCACCAACTCAAATAGTAACAGAGGTGATTTATACCTGTATTATCTTGTCAAAACAACTGTGAATGCAAGGATTCTTAAGATCAAAGGATCAAATATATATGAGATCTGCAAAAGTGCTTCCAAAGTTCAGTGCCCTTCTAGGACCTCAGGTGGAAAGCTCAAGTGACAAATGGAAACCAAAGGCTTTAAAGTCCTTAGCAAATACTAAGTATCACTTCATAATTGAAATGCATGTGGGAAAAACTACTTTGACACAATGGATGGCAGATGATGGAACAAAAGATCTTAAGGGTTGAATACAAGACCTTGGGGCCTCTAGTCTATCCAAAGACTCAATGACAGATCTAAAAACTGTAACTTCATTCAGGTTACCGGACGCTCCATAAACAGAGTTGAGCAGACGAAACCAGAGAATCAAGGGGAAGTATTACAGTGATGCAGGAAACCCAGTGGAAAAGTAATCTTTCAAAACTCATGGGAAACAAAAAACTACGTGTAACTATATATATTGTATAACAGAGGAGGATTAGGTGAAAGACAAGGAATAATCCTCTCATGCCAGGAAAATGCAGTCATCTAATTCAAACTCCTGATCCAGAAGAAAATATTTTGGTTTATTTGCAAGTGTTTTAGCTTACGTGTTGTCATGAGGAGACGACAGCAGATTATAATTAATGTTGCTATGCAGGACATGTAGCCTGATCACTATCATAAGACAGATATCACCACAAAAAACTGTTATGTTATAGGAAAAATTCCTGCCTGAATAAGTAGGGATAGTTTTCTTTTTCAACAGTTTCAGAAGCCTGTGATTTTGCAGAAATGAATACAGTTGGGCTCTGTTCTAATGAAAGTCTCCAGGCATTTGTGCAGTGGAAATATAGAAATAACAGGAAATCAGTACCTCATCTTGATATTAAGGAGATTTGCTCATTTACTGGCATTGTTTCGTATCAGATGAGAAATAGGAAAAAGATTATGAACATGAGCTGTAGATTCCCATTGCAATTTTTGTAACAGTAGAAGGGTACTATTAGCATCACTACATTTTGACTGTGTCCACCTATGTTTTGGCTTCAGTTTCAAATGGATATTGTGTTTTGCCTTGCTTTGTCTTCTAAACCAGACTTCAACGTTGATGTGTCCCACAGATTCTGGCTTCCACCTCAAAGAGCTGCACTTCAGTGGATGTCAAAGATCCTCCTACAAATTTTACAGATAACACTCAGGAGAAAGGGATTATACAAATATATTATATAATCACTGTAACTTTTTATTATAGACTTGATAGCAAGAAGAACCCACTACTACATCTCTTCTTAAAAGGGAGGTGCAATAGATTATCAGCATGTCTCAACAGAATGTTTCAAAATATTAGCATACTCTAAGTGCAAGAGAAACCTGATGAAAGTGCAAGAGAGCTACTCACACACACTGCTGCAAATTCTTCCCAAACTCAGCTGTAGTTCAGTTTTCATAAGGGAAGACCTAATGATGCACAATGTTTGTTACCATGCTGCCATGGACACCTAGTAAGGAACATGCTACAACCAAAGTCAAATTACACAAAACTTGGCATGGGCCCTCTGTTGGACAAACAAACAAGGGTCCTCTGCCAAATATGTTGGTGGATGAAATAAACTGTGCTCATGAAGGAGGAAAGAATGTCACATTCTTTGTGCTGAATTTCTTTCTAATCCCATGCATTCACAGTGAAGCCCAAACTTAGAAGGTACTCCATCTGCTGGAGATAATGCCAGGGACAGATAGCCCAGCCTCTTCCAAATGGCCATTCCCACATTTGCCACATTCACCACATTCCCAATGTACCATTAAGGAATTGTTACGTGGCTTCTCTCCTAGGTTTGTAAATTCCTATCTTATCAGCTGTCTTGGGTGTCAGAGCAACCTTTGAGCCACATGGTTATTATGAATATTAGTATTAAGACTTTTCCTGATTGGAAACTGATTAGTTAACAGGCAGACAACAACCATGTAGGATTAGGAGTGTACAATGGACTGCCTGACCAAGGTGACCACAGGGACAATGAAGTGAAGAGCTTCTCAGACATGTGGAGAGGACAAGAAACTTAAATAATAATGAAAAGTTCAGTTAGCTCTAAAATATCATCTCTGGACATGGTCCTAGGAATAAAGGTTTAGATTTAATAGCATAACTTTATAAACAAGTGAAGACTTGTTGGAATGACTGGTTTAGATCACTTAAAGAATTGATATTGAAGGAATTAGAAAAAGCAGGTTTAATATAAATTTAATGAAAGCACGACTTAAAAGGTTCACTCTATTACTTGCTACATGGATGAAACATACAAAGGAAAATCAGATTATAATCAATTTAGAATGGTTTACAGGGAGACCAGAGATGCGAAAGGGTAAAGGAGACCCTTCCACTGAATCATGAGGTTCAGAGGGGAGCCCTTGCTTCCTAAACTCCTGATGGAGTCTAAGTACAGCTACTTAGGTCCTATCTTAGTCTCACACTGTGTCAGTGGTTTATATTTAAAGGATTTAGCAGCACTTAATCAAGGATTAATTGAACGTTTACAAAGTGACTCAATAGGATTTACTACCTACTACTAACCACAACAGTGACTTATTATAGATCTGAGGTGGCAACATTCATACTATACTTGCTATAGGGTATTTAAATCAATTCACACACACATGCACCCAGGCACAAAAATATATATACATAAATATATAAGGATATACCTGTTAAAAACTCCCTTTGAAATGCTCATATCAAATGCATTGTTATTTCTCAGTGGACAAGGGTTGAGCCTTGAGGACTGGTTGGGAGTATCAGCCCGGGACCTGTCTTCAACTTTCAGTGGCAGTCCTTTGAGTATTGTAAACATGAGAGTTGGTGAGCTCAGAGATGTGTCCCACTCAGAGGGAGATGCTGGTCACAGTCCACTGCGCCTCGGGAAAACTCAAAGGGTGTCCCCTAGAACCACTGTTTATAGGCTCCCAAAACAATTTGCTTTAGTTATCAGTAAATTTCTATCCTGGCCTCAATACAGGTCAATAATTACTGTAATATTCAAAAGTCAGTCACAATGGTACCATTCCACTCAGGCTACAAATTGGGTACAGAATGACCCAAGGCTGTCATGGGCTGATGGATTATCTCTTTTCTCCCACCGTAGTCAGGCAACAGGAGTACCTGTAAGATCAGTGCTGCCCCCACCTTAGCCCTGTAACAGTTCCTGCTGTGGTCAATGGACACTTCTCACAACTTAGGCCAAGGCCTAATGAGAATACCTGAGATCATAGAGCGGCCCCAAGGAGGGAGAAAAAGAATACACCACCACATCTCTAAACAGATAGCTATGCACAAGAGGAAGAACAACTATTGATATTGGCCTGGATGATGGGAACAGAATCATAAATGTAACTATGAAAAAGTCTTAGAGTAATAATTGTATTCAGAGGTCTTGCAGAAGTAACAAAAGGAGGAAAATCCTGGACCTAAAAAACCCCCCCCCAAAACCCCAATGAAGAGCACTTTAAAGATGACTAAAGAGTAGAATGGAGGCAAAATGCAGACTATATTAAGGACACCATACTTGAAGTTCAGAGTGACTGCAAGCCGCCTGTGAGTAGTAGCTTTTGAATTATTGAAAAGGCCAACATGGGTAAAGAGCAACATAAAGGAGAGTTTTGAATCCCTCATGACATCCGTCGTGGCTGTTTACCCTAGAGAACAGATAGCTCAGGGTGGATCTTGTCAGTGTGGATTGACACCTGATGGGAGTGAAGAAGATAGAGCCAGACTCCCCTCAGCAGTACCTAGCAACAGGACAAGTGGCAATGAGCAGTAATTAAAATGCAAGAAATTCTCTCCTTCTGCTCTGGGATCCTCTTTTAAAAATATCCTAAAAGTACATTTGTGATGAAGACCACTGACCTGGCTGCTACCACCCCAGAATGAATGGGAGGGCAGGATTTCAAACAGACAAATACTGTTTAAACTGTAGGAGTAAAAGGACAGGAATAAATAGACAAAGGAAGGATTTAGGAAACATTATAATGTGCAGATCTATGAAAATCTCAGCTCAGGGCTTATTGGTAACCATTAAAACAAACAGACTACTAGAAAATATTTAAAAACTCTCATAGAATAAACCAGAAACATCTTATTTTCAGCCCCAAGAGCACTAATTTTTTCTGTACTTTCTCTAGTTTAGTCTTTTCATCTGAAAAATGATACATCAGGAAAGCAACTGTACAGCAAAGAGAAAAGATGATAATTAAAGTTTTAATGACTTCCATATGAGGAACCATTAAACAGATCACGATTCCTCTGGCTGAAAAAATTAGAACTATGGGACGGTATGCTGGAGAGCTACAAAACCATGTGTGGTACAGACTAAGCAAATAGACAGTTGCTCACAGTTGTGCCTAATCTGAGATGGGAAATCAAATGAAGGAAGTAGGCAGAAAGAATAAAACAAAATAAGGATGTATATGCAGTTAATCTGTGCAACTCTGCCACAGAAGGCTCTATGTTCTCTTTTGGGTTAAAAATACATGGATGAGAAATTACTTTCTATGAAGAGAAATACTGCTATTCTTTAAGAGAAATATAGCTATTATATATGAAGACACTGTCACAATAGGCTCAAAAAGGCCTGGGTCACAAGTTGCTCAAGTCTGCAGTAACATTCTTGGCAAGTGCTATTTCATGCTTGTCCTGTCTGTATGCTGTTGTCTAAGCAAAGCTAATGTCACTGGTGACAGATGGAGTTTTCTCTGACCTGATTAAACTGGTTGCCACAGTAGGCCCTGATTTGCCCCATATGAATTTACATTTCTGTGTGCATGTCTTCCAAAGATCATTATAGATTTAATACAAATTGTTTTTCAGCTTACTTGGCAATTCCTGCCTTGATATTATGTCTCTGTCCTTTGCCCACCAGATTCTCTGATTTACCAGAATTGCTTCACACAATGTTGTGCAAAGAGCAGGATACTGATGGCAGTGGTTAGTCAATCCACCCTGGCCCGTTCTCACAGCTAATCCTGCAGGCACGTGCAATCTAATGCTGGATGAGGTATGTTATCCCTTCAGAGGGGATTATAGATAAGATGGTCTCACAGCAGGGAAGGGGTTATTCCTTCCCTCCCCCCTTAACATTAACCATATTAAGTACTGAAAACAACTGGAGAAGGAGAAATAAGTTCTTTATTAAATGCAAACTCACTCCATTCCATATTTCCCCCCCTTGAAATGATAACTTAAATTATATCCTCTTTGAAAACAGGAAGCGATCTTTCAGAACAGCTTTCTGAGAAGGAACCTGAGTTGTTTTGCTTGTGAGAAATACAGACCTTGCTTAATAAGAAAGGTACTGCACACAGATGCATGGCTACTGTGTCTCCTGTAGCAGGTTTATAGTATTCCTAAAAATCCATCATTAGCTGTCCCTCCATCATAGGAAGTCCAAAGAAAATCCTAGAGTGGTTTTTAAAAAACTGAGACACCAACGTGGAAATAGTAAGATCTGGACGTGTATTAGTAGTTTTTATTTCATTAAGATTGAGAGGAAACACTTCCTATCAATTTGGTCTGCCAGATAATCTGTGATTTCTGGTTGAGGGGATTGATTTGTTCACAGATGGCACCAAGCTGGGTGGGAGTGTTGATCTGCTGGGGGGCAGGAAGGCTCTGCAGGGAGATCTGGACAGGCTGTGACATGACCTCAGACTCTGCCAGGGAAGGTTTAGCTTGGACATAAGGAGGAATTTCTTCACAGAAAGGGTTGTTAAACACTGGAATGGGCTGCCCAGGGAGGTGGTAGAGTCCCCATCCCTGGAGGTATTTAAGGAAGACTGGATGTAGCATTCAGTGCCATGGTCTAGTTGACAAGGTGGTGATCTCTCAAAGGTTGGACTCAATGATCTCAGAGGTCTTTTCCAATGTAAGTGATTCTGTGATGAGTGGTAAATATATTATAGATTGTGCTCCACTGGATACAATTACACTTGCTATTCACAAGACAAATTCACAGCACTCACAGTTCAGTATGTACATGAAGTGCACATGAAGTGCAACTGTGGGAAAACTTTAACATCCAAACATTGTTGTTCTTATTGTGTCCTTTGAAATCTGTTGTCTTACCATTTTTATTGTTGATGTACAGTAGATGATAGATTTAGTTCAGATATCAAAGCTGTTTTCTTATTGTTTAAAATGTAAGTAATGTTTCATAAGGAATCTAACATTCCTAAACAGTAATCTACTTCTCTATCATTCTTGTTTAGAGATTTCAATGGTTGCTTTAGAGACATTTAAAAAATAGTATCTAGGTCTTCCAGTATTAAAAGCTGTCCTTGGTATAAGGTTCATTACACAATGCAGAAAGATAAATTGTTGGTTTTAAGATTACTGCTTGCATTACTTAGGATTAAACGATTAGCCAATTTATCTGAACAAAATTTTATGTAAGTAGGAGGTGGCTAGCCTTTTCCATCATTTTCCAGCAGAGAAGCAAGATGTGGTGTCTCATAAGTTACACCTTGTTTCCAGCAAAATAAAATTCCAAAGCATGTAATAAGTTTTTTATATTATTTTCATCAATCACATTATTCTAGCACAAAACCAGCAGTCTACTCATGGTCATTATGCAAGTCTCAGTTAATGATCTTCAAAATATATGTTGGTTTTCCCTGAAAAATACTGGCATATCATTCTCATATACAACCATGGCTCTTTGAGTGGCTGAAACAATATTTTTCTTTTGTTCTTCCCCAAACAGCCAATTCCAGTCACAGTCCCAATGCTTTTTTCGACTGTGTTGACTATAAGCAATGTATTTTAATTGCCCAGAGCTAATGCGCTTATAGTCTTAAATCCCCCTTACTGTTCACAGAAACCAAGCAGACACTGAGAAGATCAACAGACGGGAGTGCCCAACTCTGGCTGCTTTTGAAAGGGGGGAGAAAAAGATTATTGTGTAGTTTCTTCATAAAAATAGGGTAGATTCTTTAGAAAAGGAGTGGCCAGACATAGCAGAATCATTTACATTGCAGTGTGGTCTCCAGAAGAATCCTGCCCAGAGTTCTGGGACTGCTGCAGCACTTTCACTCCTCGCTTTTATTAATTGAATGTAAAATCATATAGATATGCTGAGTGTGTTTAAGGATGTCACACGGAAAAGGAACCTCCCTTAATATGACACATATAGTAGTGCCAGTTTTACAAACCTTGCAAATTACTTCATGAAGCAGCAAAAAAGAATGAGCCTGTATATGTGTGTCATCTCTGCTGGGAGGGACGGGTGAGTTTAGCAATCATGCTTGTTTCACTGTGAATCATAACTCCTGACTCACTGCCACAACAACATATAGGTCAGCCTCACAATGTGGAAACGGGACAGCAGGATTAGTCTTTGCAGCAGGAGACCTGTAAATTGCTGTCAACTCCTCTCTGAAGTGGCTGAGCTTCTCAGCTTCTGCCGGACACTGTGCATGATTGGCCTAACTGAGAAAATCTTTGAGAATGCCAATGAATTAAGGACTTTGACACCCAGAGAGGTGCATGCTCCTGAGACTTGTGTGTACCTAGATAGCCCAAACAGAACCTATACATTTCAAGGCCTGTTTTCACTTGTGATGGCATAGAGAGACAGGAGGATAGCCATGTAGTTGAGGGGACACTCCCCCATCATGAATTTCAGAGCTCATGCTAAACAAAGCAGTGCTGGCAGCTTAGTTCCCTTGACCCGTTGTTGTTTCTGCAGTCTTCTATAGCAAATACCATTATCCCCACATTTAAGCTGTGGAAGTAAGGCAGATGGTTCAAGTGTAATTACCAAAGGCTCCCAGGTGTCTTTCAGACACAGAATGAGACTGAGAGAGCTCTTTATTGTTTATTCCAGGTTGTCTCTCATGGTAATGACTGATTATTACTGACACACTCATCTCTGTTGCCAAGGTTACCCTGCAGCTGGTTCAGCAGGAACAAACTGGATGGAGGTCCTTCTCACCTTTACTCTCAGTGCTGTGTAAGGACACTGCAGTATGCAACTGCTCTACAGTCCCTTGAGGGTACATGAAGTGCAATGGTCCTTTCATTATAGATCCCAGCCCTAAGGGAGTGACTATAAATAGTTTCCCATCTTTTGAGAAAGGTAATCACAGTTACTCAGTCCCAATGACCTGTTTCCATAGTCAAGTATAGAGCCAAGTCTGTAACACAGTGGACAGAGAATTTTAGTAGTGAGAGTACAGAATATAATTGTCAAGATGTCTTTCCTTCTTTGTCACATCCCTGAAGTAGTTAAAAGCTCAGGAAGACTGATTGCATACATTTGCATTTGCACAAGCTGAGATGGACCTGACATTTTTCTACTTGTCTGAGCCCTGTATCAAACCAGGAACCAGGCAGACTTCATACAAGAGTGTAAAGCATGAGGGGAAACTCTGAAGTGCAAAGTTGATGTCTGTCTGTCTGTCTCGGTCTCTCTCTCCCCGTAGCAGTGAGCTGCCTTGGAATCAGTTATGCTAGTTTTCCACCATCAGACTGCTTCCCTTAGCAGTGTATGTAGAAAAAGGATAGTATATATACATAATTATTTATAAATATTATATAAATTGATCTGGTTCGCGCCATTCTGTCAGAAATGAAGAGATCACTGAGAAGAAATCAAGAGGAAACAACATAGCATAGAAAGGAAGACTGATTATCAGGGAGGGCTAACTCCACTGCTATGGCTTCATCCTCCCACATCTGAGGTCAGGATCAAATGGAACAATGAATGGTACAAAGAAAAACCCTCCCAGCCTTATTCGAGGGATTGGGCTAGCTGTTAGGAGTAAGCAAGGACTTCTCATGAGTACTGAAAAGCAGGCAAGGAAAAAGGCACCCATGAATTACAACAGGTTAGATGTCTCTCCCAGTTCAGAGATGGCTTCAATGAAGAAACTATACAAAAGTTTGTTGAAAGATGTCCTTATCATTGTACATCTTTCAATGAATAAATAATATTCTTGTTTTGAAGGACTGAGACACCTTAATTCTCCAATGGCTGGTTCCTGCAATAGGCCTGGTTTTCCAGAGTTAAAATAGATGCAGACAGCAAACAGGCTGACTGCAGCACTCAGATCCAATCTCAAAGTGAAAGGACTACATAGTTCCACCTGAAGGAGGACAACCTGGAGAAATACCTGTTCTCAAAGAGCATGCCTAAGAAGGTCTAAAACATCACACCCATAAGCATGAGTTATGGAATTGTTCATTTAGGGCAGGTTTTCCCTCTTTTCTTGAATCTGCTCATCATTAAAATCAAAGATATGAATGCCATCCTGACCAATCCTTCATTCTGAGTGAGATATAGGATTATGATCTGAATCAGGACTAATATCCAGATCAAATAGTTTAATTATATGGCTGCAGTGGAAAAAAAATCAAATCCCAGAATACAAATACTCTCTGACTTCAAGAGATTCAGTAGCCTTAGTGGAATACTTTGCTGTTTGGATATACCTTCCAAATTCAAATCCTCATCCTGATCCACGCTAGGATCCCACAGTTCCTGTACACTTCAACAAAAACTAGGGAGTATAGACATTCTGCTTACTTGCATGACTGCAAAGCACAATCCAAACGACAAAAATTGTCACACCTTCAACAATTTCAGATTATTCATTGCAAACAGGCACAGTGCTGTTGTAAACACAGCCAGCTATTTGCACATTTAATTATAGAATATGTCTCCAGAGTTTAATAGGATAATTACTGTTATTGTACTCATCCTGGGACTTCTTTTTCTGAGGTAACAGTGTGTCAGGAGGCCAGATCCTGAAAGTGGAAGGAGCCCGGCAACGGAGAGGTTTACCACAAAAACACGAGAACAGTGTTATGATCCAGTTTAAAGGTTCTTAGAAATGCCTCTGCCCAAATTAAGGTGCAAACAAGACCATATGCCAGTGACAACAGTAAGGGTTTTATTTGATGGTAAATATGAGAGAGAGAGAGAGAGAGAAAGAAAGGAAGAAAGAAGTAGAAGATAGGTGGGGGGGACAGAAAGAGTGACAGGGACAGAATAAGGAAAATATTACCACTCTGTGGATCCCAACAATGTTCATTGATCCTCTCCAGCTAGTCTTCTTGGTGGTGAAGGTCCCCCCAAAAGGTACAGAATCCGATGGGTATGTATGCTCAGGATAGGTAGGCATGTCCCCTGGAGGTGGGGGGCTGTCTCACAGCAGACTCTGGGTCTGTTGCATCACGTGCAGTCCTGTGGGGCAAATCCTCTCACATAAATGTCCTGTGGATGTGCCCTGTGGGGTTGGGGCTTCCACAGCTGGGCCGGTTTGTGTAACGGAGGATGGCTGTTTATTGCCTCTCACCAGAGGTTGCACCATGCACCCAAAACCTCCTCCTTCCCCCTCGGTTGGGGGGAGTCTGTGTAAACCTGGCTTCTGTGAGCTGTGCTCTCCCCCCACCCCAAACTCAGCTGGGGACAGTTGTAGCTGGTGGCTTTGGCCTTTTGTGGATGCATACCTTTCCCTCAGCCTGAGATGACTGAACAATGCGTTTCCCTTTATCTAATCAACAATTTGACTTTCAGTTCAAAGTCCCACTCTTCAGGGAGGCTTCTTCGGTTGTAGCTTCTTTATAATGAGCAAAGCTTTATATCAATGTTTGAGGTATGAACTATTTTCAGTCTCTGACAAACAGTATCTGTATTGACCCTGGAACTCAGGTGAAGGCAACTGCTCAGCAGTCAGGATTCTGCTAGAAGAGCTGTGCCCTCTGCAGCCATTGTTCTGACAGAAACCACGATGACCTCACAAGTGCACCTGCCTTGTACAAACTGCTGACATGGCCTGATCTCTTCCTTTAGTGTGACTGGTTGTGTGACTGATGTGATTATGGAAGAGACTGAACTTGTTTATGTTTGATGGAGTCAGTCTCTGGCCTAGCCAGAGGCTGCCCAGCTGGGCCAAGGACTACAGCACTGGCCAAGGAATCTCAGACCCACATCTGACATGTACTCTGTTAATTTTAGAAGAGTTGCACTTGTTTACACGTGGCCTGAAGTAGGTTTCAAGCCATAATAACAGGTTAGCTGAATTGGTTATAAAGAGGCTTTCTCATAGGAATCGGTTAAAAAAAAAAACCAAACCATTTTGGGCTTTTAACGGAGAATGTAAGATGCTGGTAGAGAAGTACGTGGTGCCAGGGACCAACTGGCCTCCAGGGCTGGTTTGTGCCCAAATGAGCCCACATTTTGGTGGCAGGCTCCGGACCAGCTGCTCCCCACGGGAGGCGGCAGCTGGCTCTGCTCCCGCAGCGAGCGCTGGCCGACTGCCTTCGTGTGGCGCAAGAATCCAGAATCAGTGAGGCTGGAAAAGGCCTCTGAGCTCACCGAGCCCAACCTATGACCGATCACCACCATGTCAACCACACCGCGGCACTGCATGCCACGTCAAGTCTTTCCTGAAACACCTCCAGGGAAGGGGATTCCATCACCTCCCGGGCAGCCCATTCCAATTTCTAATAACCCGCTCCCATCTCATCTGGTTTCTTTTCTCCCCACGGCTCTCGATTCTGGCACCGATACCAGCTGCAAACCCCACCGGACTCCCCCGCTCCCCTCAGGCCACGACCAGGGCGCGCCGCACTCCCCGCGCCGGCCCCGCGCACGCGCACAGTGCCCGGCCCGCCCCGCCCGCTGTAAACAAACCGCGGGCGGCCCCGCGCAGGCGCAGCGCCGCTGCCGCAGCTGCGCAGGGAGCGTCGGGCGGTCGGGGCTGGGTCGGGGGCGCTGCCGGGATGGACGAGGACGTGCTGACCACCCTGAAGATTCTTATCATCGGCGAGAGCGGCGTTGGCAAGTCCAGGTGAGGGGGCGCCCACCAGCCTTCCACAGCCTCTCCTGGCCGGCCGGCCCCAGCCTAGGCCCCTTGTCGGACAACGCCGCCTGGGCGCGGCCTGGGCCCCGCAGGGCCGGGCCCGCGGGGGGAGCTCCTTCGCCCCTTCCCGGCCAACCCTCCGGTGGGCGAGAGGTTCCCCCTCCTCCTCGTCCTCCCCCCCAGCGCTCCCGCTGCCGACGGCCCTGAGCTAGTGTCTGCCAGGCCCAGCTGCAAACAAATGAAGACGGGGTTCTGTCGGGCTGCCCAGGTCACTTGGGCCGGCCTGTGCCCGGCGCAGCGTTGCGTCGTGGGGACATAGGTGCCCTTGTACATCTCCGTAGCGCTTTGGGGTCAATGTCTAGTCCATAATATGTGTATATAGTGTCACAAGTGGCCCAGCATTGGATGTGTGCGGGGGAGCATGGGGACGCAGCAAAGTGGTTCTAACACAGCCTTTTTTGCTAATTACAGGCTTTATCAAGTACTTTGAGGTTGATTTCTTCCTCCTTGCCCTATTCATGGCTTTGGCTAAGCTGTAAATCCCAGCCCTAAAGGGTTGGGATTTTATTTGTGTGGGGATTTTTTTTTTTAACTTTTTTTTTTTTTTTTTTTTTTTTTTTTTTTGTAGTGACATAGTTCTTAGTAAAGGGAGTGGGATATAAATGCAGGAGGACATCTGGGAATGTACCACACCGGTAATTTTGTGTTTGATCATTTTATGGCAGTAATCTGTGTCCTCTGCCATGACCCTAAATTAGATACAGGCTGTTAATTTGGAAAAATAAACGCCTATATTTGTTAAAAACCTGTCAGTTACTGGTTTGAGTTAGCTACTGAATTGATAATTAGTACAGTAGGCCCCTGGTGACAGACATGATCTGACCAAATTTTTTTTAGTTGAGGTCATCTCTTATATGTGAGTGGTCATATGGAAGAATTTTTCCTGGGGCAGATAAAACACATGGTGGTTTTGCATACCTATAAATATACATGTTTCTTTACATCAGAAAACTTGTTAAAAGAGGAATTATGTGGAGGAGATAAAAATGCTATTAAATGATAACAATGCAGTTGTTCAAGTACAGGAACTTAATATTGAACTATTCCTAAATTTGTGTCTCTTACCTCTTGGTTGACTAGGAAAGGTCGCATGTTAAACTGGTATTAGCATGGTGTAGTAAGTGGTTGGAGGCCTGACTTCTGAACAAATGCTGTCTTAAATATAGTCCCTGTGAGGGTGCTGTGCTCTGTGGAAGATTATAGCTACATGTGAAAAAAAGGTGGGGAAGATAGAAGTTGGCTGGGCTTGGCATGCATGACTGGTAAAGTGATGTTTTTATTCTAGTAGTAGTATAAGGGTTCCATAATTTGTCTGTTCTGAGTGAAACTAGTTTTGGTTGTAACTAAAAATAGCTGCTCTTAAATAGCATCCTGATACAACCATCTGAAAGTACTGGTAAAAACCTACGTGCTGTGGTTTTAAAAAAATTACTATTATTTTAATTATTCTTTGATAAATAAAGCTACCATTTGGTTTTGGGATTCTGGAGTAAGGAGAGCAAAGATGTTGGTCTTTGGAGTTGTCACTCATCCTCATTGAAATAAAGGAATTTCAGTGGTTACTGTTTTTGTCAAGGCAGGACAAATGCTAAAAAGCACTTGACTCCTAAATTCACATACATAAAGAGTAGACAAGAACAGGGCGGGGGAAGACCAAAAGGTAAATAAGGCTTTGTTTTGTTTCTCCAGCCTGGAAATGAGTAGAAGCTGTGGTCATAGCAAACAGCTGCCTGCCACATGCACTTGCCACAGATACACAGATGATTTTAGAAACTGTGTGCTCAAAATCTTTGTCTCTCACAAAAATATTTGCATTTGACACCAGTGGCATTTTGGGCACTTTTTTAAGGGACATTGCACTGCTATGGTGTGATGTGCTGTTAAAACTTAGTTGTAACTTTTTCTCTTGGTAGCAAATGCATTCATCAGGATTGAGGGAAATGTTGTGTGCATGAGTCCTTTTATATAAAAAGGTAGGAAATAATAAAACAGTGGGGAGCTAATTCTACTCCTCAGCTTCTGTGTCTTTATTTCTGATGGGTGTTGTCCTTGCTGTTCCTCTGTGTGCCCAGCTCAAGGAGTTATTTCTGGGATGAAAAGCTGACTTGGAATTTATTTCTCAAGCTTACAGAAATACTGCATGAAGCAATATTGAAACAAAACAAAAATTACTACTTTTGTACTGATTTCTGGAAGAAGAAAAATAGAATAAGGTTGAAGTAAAATGCTTTGCGAAGCAGATCACATGACTGTTCAGGCAACTGTTTTGACAACTTGTATGGTACTTTGTTTTCAAAGAGACTTTCTGGGTGCTACGTGCAGAGAAGAGACATGGGCTCAGGTAGCAGAGCATGTCTGCTCTGTTCTTTCCATGTTCTTCTCTTTTTTCCCTAATTTCTCTCCTACCAAAAAAAAAAAAACAACCAGATGTGAGTTTATTTAGCTATGTGGTCTTGCTGTTCCTTTCAGACTTGCAATTTATAGGCTTCCAGCAACGTATGGATATGCTGTAGTAATAGTATCTCTTATTTTTCTTTTCTCTATTAGCCTTCTGCTGCGGTTCACAGATGATACGTTTGACCCAGAACTTGCAGCAACAATTGGTAAGTATGTGCTGATACTACCTCAGAAAAATTGATAACATTTTCAGTGTAGAATTGTGGTTGTTCAGACTTGTCTAACATGTAGTGAAGTTCACACTTCTGCCTTTCTGTAGGAACTACTACTCTACTACTGATTTATCTGTGCAAAATAGCCATCAGATTTTTGACTAATAATACTGCTGTCCAGACTTTGTGTCTATGTAATATGATAAGCAGTAGCTATCTTAAGACTCTGTAGCAGGTAGTATTAACTCTTCCAACTTCTGACAGTGCTTGAGTGCACTGGGTTCTGTGTGGCTTCTGCTTTTCCTCCATGGGGAGGAAATTACAATGTGGCTTTTTTTCCTTCTACTTACAGCAATCAGTTCCTTGGCAGTTAGACTCCTGAGAAAAGTGGAAGAGAGCCAAGAATCTAGAGCTGCTTGGGAAAAAGGCAGTGATGTGTCATTGCTGTGCTGGTATTATACCTACCAGCATGGGTCAGTTCTGCTGGAGGAGAGTGACCCAGAATGCGGGATACACTAAGTGGATTGGTTCTCAAAGGAAACAAAATGGAACTTTTAGGAGTGTGGTGCAGCTCTGTGCCAATGTAATAACTGAAATTATGGAAGATAGATACTTTTTCACACCATCATTTCAATTGCATTTTTTACTTTCTCTGTAGGAAGAGGTCTGTCTAAGAGCTTATATAAAATTTTTTCTTTGAGCTCAGCTGTTGGTAAGCAAAACCAGCTCTGTCTAATTTACTAAGAATTAAAAAACTGATCTGTTTTTCATAAATGTTAATAAGATTCAGGAGTACTGTTGCATATAAAGCACTGAGAAGCCAAGGGGAGGAACTTGGCCTATTTTTGTTCATTCCCTTGCTCGTAAAAAATGAAGTTGTGCAAGTAGCCCCACCTCAGTTTATGAGGGAGAATAGTGTGGAAGGAAACAGGAATGAAATAGATCAGGTAGTGAAGATAGCAATCTTGGATTCTAATCTAATAGTTTTGGCACTGCATATACTTCAGGTCCTATTACTTGATATGTCAACCATGTGAGCCAGGAAGTTAGTGCAGAGTAGCTACTTCAGCTTTCACAATGTTTTGAATACTTAAAGACTACTTCAGTCTGTGTGGGCATCTATATTGTTTCAGGATTTTTTTGTTTGTTTTTAATAGTGGGGTTTCTTTCGTTCTGGTGTTTGTACATAATATTCTTTATCTGTGTCAAAAACTGGCATCAGTGCGCTGTTTGAGAAACTAAGGAATTACTTGCTGAAGTAATTGGTCTTTGCGTTTGTCAAACTACACAACAGCATGTGTGGTAGCTAATCACTGGTTGTTAAATAGCAACAATTCAAGGTTTACTGCTGGCAAATCTGACCTGGCAGGTCCTCCTCTGCTCTGTTTCTGGTGTGGAAAAGGAGGAAGAGTACTCATTGTAAGCATTACTTCAGATAGAGTTTGAGTTCTGAAACATATATACTAATGTGGAATGAATGTGATCATTTGGCAGGAAAAGTCAGTTTCTAGAGACTGAGCAAAAGCTGGCATAGATCACCCTGTTAGGCCCATCTAGCTGATGTTTGGGGTAGTGCTGTGCGG